>NW_027132344.1:1280126-2560252 GCF_026122565.2 Emydura macquarii macquarii
AGGAAATAATATGCATGCAACTTGTTACCCCAAATGGAGTTACCCAGACACGTCAACTCAAACACACTGGATTAGATAAAACAATAAAACAAGTTTATTAACTACAAGGAGAAAAATTCTAAGTGGGAACAAGTAATGAGGCATAAAAGTCAGAAAGGGTTACAAGAAAAATAAAGATAAAATGCTTACTGGTATCTGCCTAAGAAATTTTCTGAGTTGCAAAGCAAACTTTCTCACCACATGCTTCAGGAGATTACTGACCAAACTCTTAGGTCAGGACCCCTTTCCCAGAATTCAACGGCTGCTTCCTTTGTCTCTCAGGTGCAGTGAATGTAATGGAGAAGGGAGACAGACAGCGGTTCCTTGGGGATGTTTGGTCCTCCTTTTTATAGTTTCAGTCCTCCAGCTGAGACCCAGGAGCCAAAGTGTTCTAAGTGGAAGGATATTCTCTGCTGTTTTTGTCACCTGTTTGAATTTGTTTTGTCTTCCCTTCCCACCTGATGACTTTGTTTACTGCTTAAGTGCAAATTAAGCAGAGCACCCTTCCTTTTGTTTAGGACAAACTTGTTTGGCAGCTTTTGTTTGACAGATCTGTTGGGTTTGGAACATGTTTTAATAACACTGTACTGGGGACTCTTATAGCATCACATACAATGTTGTCACACCTATTTTATCAGGATAATACTGAATAGCAAATTATGAGTTTTCAGATGATACCTTACAAGGTATACCTTATACAAACATTATTGCAATAGGTTTTAGGGTGTGAACACAGGGGTATAGTCTGTCAACACCCTCCCCCAAAAAGACTTTCTTTAGAATTGCAGCAGCCAAAAAAAATTTTAAAAATCCCCAAGCAAAATCTAAGTAATTTTGATCTTTCCAATGTTCCCTTCACCTGAGTAGCTGATCTCACTTGTATTTTTTCACCATGGGTTGATTCTATGGCAAATATGGAAAGATATTGGACCAAAATCTTACCTGGTGTAAGCAGGTGCAACTCTACAGATAGTCTGTGGTCCCAAGCTTATAACTCCCTGTCAGTTGCTTTCCTGTCTCTTGGATATGTAAGTTACAAGTGTTTACACAGTTAAATGCCATAGCATTGTAAGTTACATTAGGTTACCACTCATGCCTGTTGTCTGACCCAGTCTAGCTGGCAACCAGTCACAAGCGGAGTTCCCCAGGGGTCGGTCCTGGGGCCGGTTTTGTTCAACATCTTTATTAATGATCTGGAGGATGGGGTAGATTGCACCCTCAGCAAGTTTGTGGACGACACTAAGCTGGGGGAGTGGTAGATACCCTGGAGGGTAGGGATAGGATACAGAGTGACCTAAACAAACTGGAGGATTGGGCCAAAAGAAATCTAATGAGGTTCAACAAGGACAAGTGCAGAGTCCTCCACTTAGGAAGGAAGAATCCCGTGCACAGCTATAGACTGGGGACCGACGAGCTGGGCAGCAGCTCTGCAGAAAAGGACCTGGGGGTAACGGTGGATAAAAAGCCGGATATGAGTCAGCAGTGTGCTCTGGTTGTCAAGAAGGCTAATGGCATATTGGGCTGCATTAGGAGGGGCATTGCCAGCAGGTCACGGGAAGTGATTATTCCCCTCTATTTGGCATTGGTGAGGCCGCATTTAGAATATTGTGTCCAGTTTTGGGCCCCCCACTCAAAAAGGATGTGGACAAGTTGGAGAGAGTCCAGCGGAGGGCAACCAAAATGATTAGGGGGCTGGAGCACAGGACTTATGAGGAGAGGCTGAGGGAACTGGGCTTGTTTAGTCTGCAAAAGAGAAGAATGAGGGGGATTTGATAGCAGCCTTTAACTACCTGAAAGGGGGTTCCAGGGAGGATGGGGCTAGGCTGTTCTCGGTGGTGGCAGATGACAGAACAAGGAGCAACGGTCTCAAGTTGCAGGGCGGGAGGTCTAGGTTGGACATTAGGAAAAAATTTTTTACTAAGAGGGTGGTGAAGCACTGGAATGGGTTACCTAGGGAGGTGGTGGAATCTCCATCCTTAGAGGTTTTTAAGGTGAGGCTTGACAAAGCCCTGGTTGGGATGATGTAGCTGAGGTTAGTCCTGCTTTGAGCAGGGGGTTGGACTAGATGACCTCCTGAGGTCCCTTCCAACTTTAATATTCTATGATTCTATGATTCTACTTCCCATATGTAATTTACATTGCTGTTGAAATCATAGCTGAATTTGGCTCTTAATGCACTGCTCAACTTATTTTTGTTAAGTGTTTTGTTGTCAAATAAATGATCCCTCTTTTGCATGTGTGTGGGTGTGCCAGCAGTGGGCAGTTACGATCGTAACTGGTGTATTCCTTGTGAATAGTGTATATCCTACACTGTTCCCACTTAAAGGTAGTGCTCCGCATTTGGATCAACTAGAAGATGTCCAGTATGCTTGACACACAAAGAAAAATCCAGCCAATTGATTGGATTTTTGCCAGCACACGACAAATTTTGGTTAATAGATAGTGATAAATTACATTAGATTGTATTGTCATCCCTTTGCCAAGTGATCGCAGATTTCAGGACCTTGCAGCTGTGTTTTCCATTTGTGGAGAAAACAGTGTCATGGAGTCTAGATGTTTTCTTAGTGCAACTTGTTTATTTGACACTATATACTCCAGTTGTGGAACAGAGATGAAAAACAGCATGCAGGCAATCCTCTTGTTCAGCAATCTTAGCCAACATATCAATGCCTAGTTCCCAGAGAGCAATTCCCTCTCCCCCATGACTCTAGTGAGATAAATTAAGTCAGAGAACAAACTACTTTGCTTCTTGCCACAGCTCCTTGTTACTCAGGGAATGCATGGTGTACAGAAGTACATACTGGTTTACAAGGCTCCCTGGGGCAGATGTATGAATAATATTTCACCAAAGGGTGGCATGTGAGATCTCTACCAAGAGCCACTGATCATCATAATCATTGTGGAATGTATGCATGGTTAATATTTAAGGAGTTATGTATCTGTACTGAAAATTATGTTCTTAAGGTCTTGGAATTAAGGCAGGTCACCAGGAGGTGACATACCTTCGATATGTTCCTGTCAGACAGTCAGCTAAGTGACCCCTATCTCCTTGTCTAGTCTTTTGGTTACAGTGTATTGTAGGCCTATTTGCATACTAAGCAAGTTGCAAAAAGAAAGATTTCAAAATCTACAAGAAAGGAAATCTACAGGATGAAACAAACATCAGGAGATGTTCTTTTTCTGGATAAAGACAAAAGATGGGATTGGTATATCTTGGGGGGCAAAGAAACACACTGAATTCTTCATCTGGGAGGCATCTGACTGTACTTTTCTCATGAGAGGAGGATCACAGCCAACTTGGCTGTAAAACGCTGCAAGGATTTTGGCTGAGCAATATTCTACAAGACATGAGAGTATCTTGTTAGTTAAGTCTAGGCTCTAGAACGTGTGTTTATGATTTTGTTTGATATCTAACCATTTTTTTCTAATATTTCTAACTGCCACTATTTAAATCTCTGTGGTGTGTTAAATAAACTTATATTTGATTCCAGTTTAAATATATCTAAGTGCTGTGTGTGAAGCAGACCGTGGAACTGGTAAGCTGAGGTGTACTATTGCTTAGGAAGCAGTGAACCTGTGAATACTAAAAATGCCCAGTGGAACAGAGTCTGACACTCCAGGGAGATGCTCAGAGGGCTTCAGGGCTGGGGCATGCCTGTCAGTAACCTGTAGAATAATAGTGGGGCTGTGAGGTCCAGAGGGCAGTGCTTGTATTGCCCGTGGCTGGGTGGAGTTCAGGAGCCAACCCATGGCAGGCACAGACAAGGCTTCCTCACACTAAGGGCAGGTGGTAGCAGGTGCCTCACAATGCTGATATACCCCCGGGAAACGTCACACTGCCCTTAAAAGGAACATCACAAAACTAACAAACAACGCAGATTATTTTTTTTCCAAAGACTGACCTGTGATTGCATACTAACACAAAGAATTTCTAATACTGCATAAAAGTGCCACCTGGTGACTCCCCTGTAACATTTTTTAGCAGCAGCACTAGGCTTCCATTTAAAATCAGTTCCAATTACCACTCTTGAACTTGTTTTCATACGCTGGTTTTTTTCTAATGTGATCTAGCTAATTGGCGAGAGCGTGGCTAATCACTGCAGTATGTAGGCACCTGATGCAATAATTACAAAGAATTACTTCTGACTTCTGCACACACAGACCAATAACTCCACTCCTTCCATGAGTGGAAGAGGATTTCATGGAATGCCTAAGCTATTGATTTTGGGGAGAGGGGGGGGTGATTGGTTTGTGTGCCTACTGGGTTGGACTTTTCAAAGAGGTGCAACAAGCATTGAGAGACATGGACACAACAACCTTCTCTCTCATGGTAGGAACACCTGATCGCCTTCTGTTGAAAAAAGACATCTTCATATCCTGAGAGGATGACCTTTGGCTCTGTCAGCCATTGTAACTTTTAGAAAGGCAGTTTCTGAAGTAGCTTAATTCTAATTCATTGCTATCTTTGCAGGTCAGAACTAAAACCTTAAAAATAATCCAGAGTCTCATTGCAGAGAGACAGTTACCGCTTTCTTGCAGTACCTACTATTCGTTTTTGCTCAGAACTCCTGGTGCAGCTGTATTAAGAAACATCTATCTTAACATTTTTTTGTAAGCACCTATCCTGACTCTCTTTTTATGTTGAACATATTATTTTATGAAGTTAGGTAAATGGGCTTAACCCACTCTGCGTCTCTCACATCTTCATTTTGACTAGAGTTGACCTGTTTTCGCATTGGCTCTCTGGCAAATTAACCAGCTGCCCTAGAAGCAGATTGTAGGTGCACCAAATGCTTCCCATGGCCCTAATGCTTTGACAGACAGGGATCCTTCAGCCTAGGACACCCCCACAATGCATAGCCAATTCAGTATTTTTTAGTTTCCTCTGGGTTCACACCACATCCCCATTCATCCCCTCCTCCCCCAGCTTCTCTATTTAGCCACTCAGTCCTCCAGCCTTCCTATTCTTGCTCATCTGCTTCCCTGCATCTCAGTTCACTCCCATATTCCCATTCATCTCTCTTCTTTCTCCCCCCCCACTGCTGGAGGTGAGTGAAATAATGCCTAGCTCCATCCTCCCTGGAACCCTCTTTCAGGTAGTTAAAGTCTGCTATCAAATACCCCCTCATTTTTCTCTTCTGCAGGCTAAACAAGCCTAGTTCCCTCAGCCTCTCCTCATAAGTCATGTGCTCCATCCCCCTAATAATTTTCGTTGCCCTTCGCTGGACTCCCTCTCTAATTTGTCCACATCCTTCCTGTAGTGGGAAGCCCAAAACTGGACACAATACTCCAAATGTAGCTGACCAGAGCTGACAAGAGGAGAATGTAACATACAATATAGTATGTTAATATTTATTGTAATTTTGCCTTACTATGAGATGTTTTTTAAAAAAATTATTAAATTGATTTAGGAGATTTAATAATAATAATAATAATAATAATAATAATTAATAACAATAATAAATTATGTTTCCTTTTTATTCGCCTTCTGGTTTTGAATTTTTTTCCCTAACAATGAGGGCTAGAAACTTACTTTAAAAAAAAAAGATGAGATCTCATGTAATCACACAGTTCTAGGATCTGGAGCTTTAAGAAAAAAAATCCAAATATGGTGCAATTTGCCATGAAATTGTGAGTGTTGGCAATGTTGTATAAGCACTTGAACAATTGTGACTGGTCAAAGATTTTTGCTTGGAGTAAAATGCAATATTTCAGAAATTTACAATTAAAATTATTTTTACCATATGAAATGTACCTAATCCCTGCATGCACTGTGATCATCTTGAAAGTACCTCCTGAATATTTAGTGACCACTTCGTATGTTGCCTTGTCAATCGGAAGTAGCTCATTTTCTTTTGACATGGCAACACTTCTGTGGTTGCCACATAGAAAAATTAAGAATGATTTTTTTTCTCTGTGAAAGGGACTTTGATGTTTGAGCTCTATTTTTGGAATTATTCATCAGCCTCTCTTCACACTGATTACAATTTTTACTTCATATACAAGAACATTGTTTCTATGGGAGTACTAATTAAAGCTATCTTTATGAACAAATAGAAAGAAAAGCATTTCTGCTACAGATGAATTTAGTTTTTAACCATTTCATACACAATTGGGAGGCAATGTGCAAACTCTGCACCAGAGACTAGTAACAACTCATAGCATTTCTTTATTGCTTTACTCATTAATTAGTTTTTCCAACACCTCTGTGACGTAGGTAACTAAGAATTATTATCCCAATTTTACAGTAGAAGAAACAGTTATTGACAGGTCATATGAATTGCCTAAGTCCATAAAACAAGTCAGTGGCAGTGCTGAGATGAGGGTAGTCAATTAATCACAGTTAACTCAATGCAAAACAAATAATCTCTTAACTCGATAAAAATTAATCACAATTAATCGCAGTTTTAATCACACTGTTAAACAGTATTAGAATACCAATTTAAATTTATTATAAATATTTTTGGATTTTTCTTACATTTTCAAATATATTAATTTCAGTTAATACACAGAATACAAAGTGTACAGTGCTCACTTTATATTATTTTTATTACAAATATTTGCATGGTAAAAAAATAAACAAAAGCAATAGTATTTTAATTCACCTCATACAAGTACTCTAGTGCAATCTCTTTATTGTGAAAGTGAAACTTACAAATATAGGGTTTTTTTGTTACATAACTGCACTCAAAACAAAACAATGTAAATCATTAGAGCCTACAAGTCCACTCAGTCCTACTTCTTGTTCAGCCAATTGCTAATACAAACAAATTTGTTTACATTTACAGGAGACAATGCTGCCCGCTTCTTGTTTACAATGTCACCTGTAAATGAGAACAGGCATTCACATGGCACTGTTGTAGCCAACGTTACCGGGTATTTATGTGCCAGATAGGCTAAACATTTGTATGCCCCTTAATGCTTCAGCCACCTTTCCCCAAATAGTGAGTGGAGAAAACAAACTAACTTCAATGAGATGCAAGACCTTTAATTCAGTAAAACACCTAAGCCCCAATTCAGGAACGGACTAAACCACTTTCTTAAAGTTAAGTACATTCTGAAGTCTCATTGACTTCAGTGAAAGTTAAGCATGAGCTTAAGTATTTTGCTGTATCATGGCCTCAACACCTTGCATGATCAGGTGCAGTATTTTCTAAACATTTTTTTGAATGTAGAGTTTTAAAAAGTAAATACTCCGTCAGGTCTAAACGAGGGCAAAATGTAAGAATGAAAACTGGACATGTACTAAACAGACATGACTGAATGGAAATGGTAATCACATGTTCCCAGATAGTGTGTACAATCATGCTGTGAATTTACGAGAAATGCAAATGCTAGCAAGGATCATGTGCAGCCTCATATGATAGACCAAGCACTAGTACTCTTAATGTAATAAACATGATAAAATGGTGAAATGCTGATGAAGCAAGTTGAAAGCTTATGTGTTTCATATACATAAAATACATACTCTGTTTTTGTTTAAGTTGCAATATTGTTATGAAATTATCATAGAAATAAAAAATTTACTGCCCAGCCAAAAACTTTTACAACCCCTAAAATTGTGCCATAAATTGCATTTCTTTTATTATTTTCATGCTGGTGCATACATTTTTACTTGTAGTAGTAATAGTGGGTCTGCTTTTTCTGCTCCAAAACTTTGGAGATTCGCTTGGATCTAGCTAGAGGGAAAGACTGTATTTCATAGCACATCTTTCTTTTATATAACATTTTTAGAAAGAAAAAGATAATTACATACTGCTGAAGTTAGTCCAACACCCCACTTCTTCATTCAAAAAAGAAAGCAAAATGATGAATATAAATGAACGATTTGCAACATAGTTAATAGGGTTGCTATAGATTACATCAAAGGCATGCTGTGTTGTCAAATTACCAGTTATACCGAAATCAATAGAAAATGCACAGCAATAAGAAAAAGATGCAGCATTTAAGATATTCACAGGCATATGTGGAAGGGTGGTCTAATGCAGAGGGCTGTGGCCTAGTACTCCAGTGACTTGGGTTAAATTCCGAGTGACAAACTTGTTGTGAGACCTTGGGAAAGTCAACTAGTCTTCACTGTTCCTCAGTTCCTTTCCTATAAAAGGAGGGTAACACTTCACTACCTCACAAGGTTGTTGTAAGGATAAAGCTAATGATGGTGATGCTGTCAGATAATATGGTGATGAGGGCCATATAAACATATAGCTAATTAGATACTATTATCCCCATTTTGCAAATTAATAGTGAAATGCTGGCCCCAAGAAAGTCAATGGGAGTTTGCCATTGACTTCAGTGGGGCCAGGATTTCACCCTAAGCGACTGAGGCCCAGAAGGGGTAAGTGCCTTACCTGAGAGACATTTCAGAACTAGTGTATTGAGCATAAGTCTAGAAAACAAGGACCTGCATTTAAAATCTTGGTTCCCAATGCTACTGAATTTAAAATGGGTACATCACTTAAGTTATCAGAGCCCCAGTTTACCCATCTGAAAAATGATGAAATAAAATTTGTCCATGTCATGGGGCCTAACTAAATAATGTGTGTAAAGTGCAGAGTGTTATGAAGGCCAATCAGAAGTGAGAACACATCCAGAAATTTCTGATTTCTGGCGCTTTTATCAATTCACTTCAGGCCATGGGAATTTTCAAGGCTACTGCTGTTTTCTCCTTTTTGAAATTCACAAGTCATCCTTTTTAACAAAGCAACTC
Source organism: Emydura macquarii macquarii (assembly GCF_026122565.2). Taxonomy (NCBI): domain Eukaryota; kingdom Metazoa; phylum Chordata; order Testudines; family Chelidae; genus Emydura; species Emydura macquarii. Next base: position 1,288,873 of record NW_027132344.1, read on the forward strand.
TATACAGGAAAGGTTTTCTGATTTTATTCTGTAGAATTGCTCCAAAATCATGAACAATATATTTGAACTAAAGAACTAGGTTTGATTTTTTTCTCCCAACATGAATAGTTCAGTCAGCTCTAATGGAAACCTAGCCCCCCCAGCCAGATACAGACTCACTCAGTATCCACTCAGAGACCTGCCAAAAAAGGTGTCACACAGTATAACCTTGTTGCCCTAAGTCCATGAAAAAGAGACCCCTGATGAGTGACATTTATCTCAAAAAGATCAAAATAGAACCATTGTTGTTGTTCTTAATTAGCTATCGATATTACTGTAGGAGCAAGGAGCTCTAGTCATGGACCAGGACCTTATAGTGCTAGGCACTGTACAAATAAAGAACGAAAAGATCAGGGCAATGGTATTTGTCTGGTCTCCTTATCTCTGTTTCTATTACTTGATTTTTATACAGTCCAAAAAGAATCTAACTCATTTTCTTTACGTCAGTGCTACTGAGAATTAATCTTTTAACTTCTAATCAGCTACTAAATAAAATGAACGTCATGACTTTGCCTATCTATAGCCTCTATGTTACCGCTTCAATATATTCTATCTCTGCTGAGGGTTAAGTTAAATGAAGATAAATAAGACTCCATTGTAGGCATTGTTTGCTATACTTTGTTCCTTCAGCCAGTAACTCCCCCTTCCATTGAGTGGATATAAGCTACTTGTAGCAAAAATTTAACTGTAATCAGTATTTGCCAAGCAGCAATATATTTGGATTATTACTATCCTGAAAATATATATAAGTGATACATATATCTGATTTTGGCTACAGGCAAATATAAGTGATACATATATCTGATTTTGGCTACAGGCATAAGTCCAATTTTTCAGATATACAGAATTATGCAAAAATTTTAGTGTATCAATATGTTCTGAGATAAATTCTTCCCTAATTCACACCAAGTCTTTGTACCTCTTTAAAATAGGGCTTAAGTGGCATGTAAAATTATTCCTGTACTTTGTGCTGGCCCTCTGAACTGGATGAATTGCTATCTGATAAGTGATGGGAGCCAGGCATCTGTGAATCGCCACTTGAATGCCAGAGCTTCTCAGTGACGACCCTCCTCCCTCACACTATGCACAACCCTCTTGTTTTGGGGCTTCGGTATAAAGAGAAGGTTTGCCAAGAGGTTCCCAAACCTTTCAGGTCCACCTGGGTCAGTCTACAGGATTTGCTTTGAGATTTTGAGTTTCTCTGAACTGGAAGCTCAAAGCAAAGCTCAATCAATGGATGTGAAGGTTAGGGGTCTATTACAGGAGTGGGGGGAGTGGGGTGGGGGGAGAGGTGAGGTTCTGTGGCCTGCAATGTGCTGGAGGTCAGATTAGATGATCATGATGGTCCCTTTTGACCTTGAAGTTTATGTATCTATAAGTGTGCAGTATTGCCAGCCCTGAGTATTCCAAAATCACAAGTCATCTCCCTCTCCCCCCACCCAAATCATTAAAGATCACACAGTGTTAAATGATATATATTGGGCGCTTTTTATTTCCTGTCCGGTTTTTAACCCTTTAGGATGCACTTACGTCATGTTTTCAACCTTTTCCCTGCCACCATGAGAGCTAGAGGCAGATGAACTTTTAAAATAAATGAAAGTTGAGAGGGTTCAAGAAAAACACCAAATACTTCCAAGTGCATGGTAAAATCATGACAGTTAACAATGCCAAGAGTGACAGAAAACTCTGCTTTCTTCTTTTGCTTCAATTTCCTCATATATACAAATGTAGGCCTGGATCCACAGAGGGAATTGGGTGGTGTGATGCTGAGCATTGCAATATCTAACTTTCAGGCACATAGAAAATCACAGGAACAACACAAACCCACAAACCCTGAGTTAGGTGCTTAGGCTCCCTATAACATGAATGAGGAGAGAGAGGGGACTTAGAATGAGATTCACAGACAGCATGCTAGTCAGTGAGACACATAAGCTAACCAGTGGGAGATGCCAACAAAAGGTGTATGTTCTAAGCCCTACTGTTCTCAAGGAGAGAGGCACCTCCTTGCAGCTTGGATTTAGGTGCCTATCTCTGCTAGCAATCTACAAACTGGGGAAAGATAGGCACTCCTCCACCTAAGGCCTGGTCTACACTATGCAATTAGATCAATCTAGGCCTAATGTTGACCTAGTTGTGCATGAGTCTACACTTAAATTGATCTCTCACCGCTGTAAGTACCCCTTTACACTGACATAGTAATACCACCTTCCCAATCAGCCACGGTCTGCAAATACTCCAGGATTCTGCGCCATGTGCTTGCAATGCTCATGACCAGGGATCCTAGTTTTCCATGATAAAACCCACAAAATTCTCTGATTTAAAAAAAACCTGTGTTTTTCCACAATTAAAATGAAATGCTGAACTTTAGATTCCCTAGCCACAGTGTATACAGGTATCAGTTGAGCACACAATGTTTTATTGATATATTTACAGTTTTAAGCAAGTTCAAAGCCTACCACTGAAACCCTGGAATTGAGGGAAGTGTTACCCCAGAGCTTGACCAAGCTAATTGCAGCCATAATGTGCATTCAGACACCATTAATTAATCAAATAGAACACCATATAGTTAAGGGTTAATTTGGACAAGCAGAGCTTTTGGAAGCAAGATCAAATACTAGCTTCAGGGTTGCAGTTTCAGCTATTCAGAATGGGAGGAGGGGAGAAAAGAGTCAACAAATTATGAGACAGAAAGAAAATAAGTGGATGGAGACCTTGAATTTGGATGCCTTTGATATAGAAGCTTATTTAGAGGGTAAGATTGTTAGGAGAGGTCCATCAGTGGCTATTACCTGGGATGGGCAGGGATGCAAAACCATTCTCTAAAGTGTCCCTAGCCTCTGTTTGACAGAGGCTGGGAATGGGTGACTGGGGATGGATCATTTGATGATATCTGTTCTGTTCATTCCCTCTGAAGCACCTGGCATTGGCCATCATCAGAAGACAGGACACTGGTCTGGATGGACCATTGGTCTGACCCAGTATGGGCATTCTTATGTAATGTTTTATTGATAAGTAGTTTATTGAAGTTAGGAGAAGGGATGACCCAGTAGGTGTCACTATGAGCTATGTGTTTTGTAAAAGTTAGTTATAGAAAGATTCAATAATAGTGTGTTCTTTGGAGCAGTTCTCTGAAGCTATCCTGAGATACTTTTTTTTCTTCTGACATCCTACTCCCTGGCATGGAAGCAGCAGGCCATTGCTGACCTGCTTTTAATTACTCGATACCAACTCAGATTTTAGGTAATTATTTGGGAGGTTCTAAACCTATTGCTTATGTATCTGTGTGCTTAAATCTAATACATAGTAGTTTTAGATAAGAGCATGCTTTCTGTGCTTAAATCTGTATCTGTGTGTGCTTAAATCTAATAAATAGTAGTTTTAGATAAGAGCAGTCTTTCATCAGTCAGAAGTGCTGTGCTCCCATTGATTTATTCCTGACACTGCCTGGAGTGAAACAGTTAAGTTACTAGTGCTTTGGACTCTGAAAACCCCAGATAACCTCAGTGCTTTCAATCATTATAATAAAATAAAATTAATAGACTTGCCATTTGTATCTTTCTTCCTTTATATGTAATCTAGAGCCTTGCTGCATATGGTACAGAACACATTATCATCAACATGAAATTTGTCCTTGCCAAACTCAGTGACCAGATCTTTAGGGATGATTTTGTTTTCAGCATATTTTCATAACTTTAATTACTCATGTCTGGAGGCTGACATGAAATTTGAGATGCATTAAAACACAGACCCCTATATACCAAACTGGAAGCAGTTTATTGGAGTATGTTTAGCCATGTAAATTTAAAGGGCATTCAAAAATCAATCAGAAGAGGGGGAGGTTGTGTGCATTGAATAAGTGACTCTGGTAGTTTCATTAAAATTTAGTTAACAGTTAATATATGTTTTTATTTTTTCACAAAATGTAAAAACTAAAGATTCTCTGTAAAAGTGCAAATTCTGCATTTGCCCATGTTTTTCTGTGGCAAACAAATTTCTAGGATCCTGGCTTATGACAGTAGTGCAGAACTGTTCAGGCTCCATGCTTCTGTCAGAGATGACTGACAGCAAGGAGAGCCGCATGAGTTTGTGGGATTTTGAAAAAAAGGGTGGGAAATTATGGGATACAGGTAACATTATGGGATGGAGACAGTTGCAGACTGGGAAGTTGACCCCATGCTCACAGTCACTGTTGTGCTACTCGTTTTGACTCCATCATGCATGGCTAAAACTTTCCAAAAGACAGTGTGTTGGACAGTGGCGAGTTGCCCATGGGAAACCTACCCATGGTGTAGTGCACTATGCATCAATACAAGCACTTCTGGGCAGTACATGCACTGCTGAAACAAGGAGCCAAGGATGCACACACACAAGCGATGTACTAACTGCAGCAGCTGTATGCCAATGTAATTTGAGTGGACATAATTTTGTAGTGTAGCTATGTCCTAATTAGCACATGGCGACTGATCTGATGGGCGTGCTGAGAGGCCACCTAGCTCTATGCAGAAGAGGCAAGGTTGTTCCGTCATAACCGTTAGCCCAGTGGTTTCTGCGCTTACCTGGCTGTGGAAAACCATTGGTTCAAGACTCCTTTGTGCCTGATGAGAAAAAGGGATTTGAATAGGGATCAGCCAATTCTCAGGTGAGACCCTTAATCCCTGGGATATAGGGACATGTTAGTCTCTCTGTGCCCCAACTTATGTTTGATTATTCAGTTAGTTAATTGAACTGGAGCAACTTGAACTGAAGAAGTAGAAGCAGCCCTACATCAGAATATCCCATAGCTCAGTAGTACAAAGATGGGTGATAAAGCACTTTTACAGCAAAAACTTATGCACTGTGAAAGTTTAGGGGATTACAGGGTTAGGCAGCCACTGAGCAGGAATTTTGTGGATCTCAGTGGTGCTTAATATTGGGACTTACCTAAGCCTGGGGGTTAGTTGCTTCGGTTCCTTTTTGGATCTGGGCCGAAGAGCTTTTAGCAGCTGAGGAGTCAGTGGCAAAACAAAGATTTGCTTGAAAATCGTTCATTTGGACAAGCAATGGAAATCTGGAATCAGACCACTTACGTGCATAAAGTTAAACAGATGCTTAAGTGCTTTTCTAAATCAGATGTTTTTGGATTTAAAATCCATTAATCATCCGTGGGTGATATCGTTATGTCATCTTCCTGTAGTTTGATTGGATTTACACAGTGGTACCATGGAAAATGCTCTAGTCAGAATAAGAGCACACACACAAGACTTCTTTAAAATAGAAAGGACATTTAATGACAATCATTTGCTAAAATGAGTGTAGAATTTTGTGTCAACTTGAGCTTAAATTTATGCCTCAATTACTCTAATGGTTCTATCATTCAAAATCAGTTGTTACTGGTATTTTTTCACTGCCCTCTTTGTATTCCTTTTCACAAGTTTTTTTTCATTAATCTATATTTGTTTTTTTTAAAAAAACCATGCTATCATTATATTCGTGTTAAAACATCACCTCAGCTTAATAGAAGTTTCTGATATTCTGTTGCCAATTGTCTTTGTTAATGAAGAAGATCATAGACATGGTGCTTTTCCAATTTGTTATAGGCCTTTTTCCTCATGTCTGGAAGATCATAGAGGTTGAATAGATGCCAATGTACTCGACCTATCTGGTGGTTATGATTGTTGAAACCAATCATTTAGTCAATTTTTGATTCATAGATGGCGATAGGGAAAGAAGCATATTAGGTATGAGGTCAAAGAGAAATGATGAACCTAAAAGAACCAATTATCTCATGTCTTTCCTATAATGTGAGTCTTGTGTTCAACTGAGATCTTAAAATGAATAATAATGAAAGGGAAGAGAATGATTTTTGTTGCTAGAGACATTAGTCTAATTTTGTGACATTTTTCTGCCAGATGACTTACTCTCTGAAGAATAGCTAACGCTCCCTTTTAATGTGGATTTGTGCATCATTTCATTAGGGTCAGTCAAAGAGTATGGTGGTTTTGCTCCAAAACATTTTATTCTTGCTTTTCCTTACTTCTCAATTTTGAAGCGCTGTATAGTCAGCTCAGAGAGAGGAGCTTTAGATACTAATCGTGTTATTAATAAACCTGTTTTGATTATGCACTTCCTGTCATGCAAATATATCCTAAAGTTACAATAGAAACACGTATGTTAGTACTGAACTAAATATATGATTTTAAAGAAAAGTCATAAAGCATAGTAGCTCACATCATTGTAAATTTAATTCTAGGACTAGATTTAATATTGTAATTAGTATATATGATCTGATTAGGTGAGACACATGCCTATACTAAAATAGAGCCTGAGAATATAGGACTTCAATGTACTCATTTTTTAAACTACTTCGAAAGAGGTAAGGGCATCATTCTTTAATTCAATACATTTTACTGAGGCTACCATCAGTTTCCAACTGTACTGCATCAGTACTATTTTCCCTCCTTAGATTGTATGCAAGTACCTATTGAATTCTTTTCAAAAGATAATTATATTATTGATATTACTGTGCTAATAAAAATAAAATGGCTCTTCGCCTTTGTGCAACATTTAAGGAAGACCAGGTGCTTTTTCTGTAAGACAATATTCCAGTTCCTGTAAAGATCTGCTATGAGACTTAAGGTTAGCAGATGTCCTGATATGATCAGAACCGTCCCAATATTAGGGGCTTTGTCTTATACAGGATCCTATTGCCTGCCCTCCCCATCTGAATTTTCACATTTGCTATCTGGTCATCCTAATGGGACTAAAAGATGAGACGTTTATGCCTACAATGGAAGAAGGATTATTGTTGAGGAAATGGAAGGTTCTCCAGCTATTCTCTCTTCTTTGAGACTCATCCAATTCCTAATAAAGTCAATGGAAAGAATCCCATTGACTTAAATGGGAGCTGAATCAGGTGTTATAAGAGGAGTGAGTCTGTGAAATGGAATGCATCTCACCTTTTCCGCATGTTCCTTTTGAGCCTGACTATTCCCAAGTGCTGAGTTCTGCTGTCAGCCTCAGTGATGTGCAGCTCAGAAATATCACCAAGGTAGCAATTGTTCTAGTTCCTCAGAGCTGAACATGTCCAGTGAAATTGGTGCAAAGTGTGACAGGCCAAATGTGAGAACTAAGAATAGGGTCAGATTTATTGTGTTTTTTAAAGTGAGTCATGATCAGACATCAAGAACTGAAGGCAGGAGGGACAGGGACCTGGGGCAGGATAAGTGAAAAGCTTAGTTTTGGGAATTAAAAGAGAGAGGTGGCATGGGAATACTAAGCAGGCTGGTGAAAAGTAGATAGTATGCCTCCAATTCATCAGAGCATATAGGCACATGCTCAACTATAAGCAGATAAACACTCCAATTGAGACTAATATATTTAAAATTAAGCATGTGCTTAAATGTGTAAGGCTGAATAGGAATTGGAGTAAATGGATCTATTCATATGCTTAAAGTTCATGTGTTTAATTGGTTTGCTCTATCAGAGCCTAAACAGGCAAGGTTTTAAAGGGGAATAAGATAAGCGGAAGACAAAATAAATTTAAAACTGTAAATTACTCTCTAAAGTCTGATATTTAGAATTAGGGTCACAGAACATGAAATCTTTCTGGGAAAGAGCAGAGATCATGCCATTGTATTCTTTTATTCAGCAGATAAGATGTAATAATATATCTCTGAATGTTGATTCATTGAAATAAGTAGAGCAGAAAATACTCTAACTCACTGAATTTTCCTTATGCATTTTATTCCTGTATTTCACTATCAACTCACTTATGATAGTTACTGTAATAAAATGAGGCCAGATTACCTCCTTCACAACACACACATACATTCTGGGGAAAGTGTGTTTTGGAGGAGGGGGGCAATACCGACTCCCCCTTTTCTACACAAGGAGCGCGTGTTACATAGGGAACTTCTAGACGTGGTCTGTAAGAGCAAGATAAGACCCACAGTTAATACATTATTAATAATATGTATATAGCTTGGGACTTTCAAAGGTGCCCAGTTCCCACTGAAATTCAGTAAGAATTGGGCATCTAACTCCCATAGGATCCTATAAAACTCCCAGTCATTATGGCCAAAGTGTATTAAGTGCTTCATAGAGATGAAAAAGAGAAGGGTTGCAAACTGCATACAATCAAAATGATATCATTGCCATAAGAAGTGAAGACATGATAGAAAGGAATTGGTAGAGACACGGTTACAGGTACAAGCTCATGTGAGTGTTTTTTCTTTCTCTTACGCTGCTGTAATTCAGGACTGTCTCTAATGAAGTCAATAGGATTGTACCAGTGGAAAAAAACCAATATGAATGAGGGCAGCATCAGGCCTTTTGCATTTGTTTCAATGTTTGGCATGGGTCTTGAAAGTATATTTATTTTAAATAAAGGCACATATAAAGAAGCATTTCAGCATTGTGATAGGGAGTGAATGTGTATCACTTGTTAGATCACCTTTGTCCATTTTTCAAATTGGAATGAATAAATGGAATTTCTCTGTTTATCTACTTTAGTATTTAACCATTTGCTATAGTCATAGGAGCCACTTTATGCGCATGTTAAGTACCACTGCAGTCCCTTTTTCTTCAGTAGAACTACTCACCTGTGTAAAGCCATGCATGTACTGATTTGTAGTTTGATCACATTTTCATATTCAGAAAATAACCAGATATGCTATAGCAGTGGTTCTCAACCAGAGGTTCATGTACCACTGGGGATACGCAGAGGTCTTCCAGGGGGTTCATCAATTCATCTAGATATTTGTCTAGTTTTACAAAAGGCAACATAAAAGGCACTAGTTAATTTCATACAGACAATGACTTGTTTATACTGCTCTATATACTATATACAGCGAAGTCGAGAAGGACGAATAAAGTGCTTGAAAGACAGCTTGAAGGCAAACGTGAAGAGCTGCAACACTGACATCAATACTTGGGAGACCCCTGCTCAGGACCATCCAAAATTGAGTAAAGCTCTGTCAGAAGGATCTCAACACTTTGAAACAGCTCGTCAACAGGTAGAAGAGAAAAAGAGGAACAGGTGGAAAGAACATCAGAACATTCAATCAGCAACACTGCGCCTAGCCCTCCTGGAAACCCCAGTCCTTATTGTGACAAGACATGTGGATCTAGAATTGGGCTATGGAGCCCCTGCGGATCCCCTACTGAGATCCCTGGAAGACAATCTTACTCGTTTGCAAGTGATCACTGATGATGATATTACACACTACAATGTAAGTATAATATTTATATTCCAATTGATTTTTTTGTAATTATATGTTAAAAATGAGAAAATAAACAATTTTTCACTAATAGTGTGCTGTGACACTTTTGTATTTTGATGTCTGATTTTGTAAGCTAGTAGTTTTTAAGTGAGGTGAAACTTGGGGTACACAAGACAAATCAGACTCCTGAAAGGGGTACAGTAGTATGGAAAGGTTGAGAGCCATTGTACTATAGTGCAATCTGTACTAGTAAATTACACAGTAATGCTTTTTTTAAGAGTATGGAAATCTGATAATTATGATAATTAGAAACATTTAAATATGAAAGGAGATGAATAAATTGTGATGATGCTTTTTAATAATGAGAATCTAATAAAAAACGGAAATACGAACCTGGATCACGTTGGCTTCCTCACATGAGGGGGACTTCCCACATGTTGCTCTCTCCTGCCTTCATAAAAAAAGGAGTGCCGTTTTCATAGCATTCTCCCCCTGCCTAAATCCCTCTGGGTACCACTCAGTGTGGAATTGGTAGGGTTGGGGTGAGAGAAGACTGGCTGTTCTCCGTTGCACCATTCCCTGCTAACCCCACAAATATCCTAGCTAGTAAAAGGCATTCATGCTGTTTAAAGTAGCATATAATGCCACAGGGTCAGCTTCATGGCCAGCATTGAACTGCACGGTTTCCCTAGGTTCAGGTTCCCTACTACAGAATCCTACAGTCTAAGGAGAGGGGCTAGCAGAGTAGATCAGCATGGATGTCTCTCTTTCCATGGATCTGGGGATCCCTTCTCTATGATTAGCCTGGGCAGATTTCAGTTTTTATTTTTGCATCATTTTGATGAAGTCTCTTGATATTTATGTAGGCAGGGTCTGAGTGGCCCTCCCCTGCTTAGCTGGCTGAAAGAGGGGGCACTATATTTGCATGGGCACTGTATTTGCATAAGCAGGTCTAGGTGCTCAGCATGGTGGGAAATGGTAATTTTGGCTGGTATTGGGTTACAAATCACTTTAGTGCTAATTGCAGGGGTAATGAAATGTTGCCCCCTTATTGCATGGACAAATGGTAGCAAAACTGTGCTTAGCGTGTTCTGATGAAAGAGTCTCTCTCATCCAACAGAGCTCAGCAAGCACTGAAATACAGCAGGGGTGGGACAGGTTTTTCCGGTCTGATTGCATGGCTCTGAACAAGAGCATTTTAAAGCATTTTCATTTTTATTGATTTAAATTTACACAGTTCTGAGAAATTATAGGAGGGGCAGATGATGGGTCAGATGATGGGTCAGATGTGCTCAGACTAGAACTATTTAATGACAGTAGATATTGAGATTCAAATAGTTAAAGCTTTAAAACCATTACAACATCAATTGTCAACATCACATGACAAAATATACAAAGAAAATAGCCTTAAATCAAACTCTAATTACCTCTCAAGCAGCATTTGTGTTACTTTGCATATCTGCAAAGTTTGATTATCATCCATGGAATTTTTTTTTCAATTTATAGGTATACAGTGAAATTGATGTTTACCAACATTTACCAACATAGATATAAACCTTCCAAGCCTATCTATGATTCACAGTGGTGAGAGTTCTTGACCTCTGTAATTGTACAGTGGCCCAGTCCCACTAGAATGATACTTGGCAGGAAACAATGCAAGGGGAAACTCGTGGAAATGTCTTGCTCTTCTGGCTCCTTGCTGCTGGTGATTTGGCTTATTGAATAAATATCTCATTCTTGGATGACTTAGTCTTTTACTTTAATAAGGCAAATGCAAATACAATTTTGTGAGCTAATTTGGATTAAATGAAACACATCGGTGTGGTTCAGTGATCACTCCGTGTTTACGGTGATTGCAAAAGATCTTTTTATTCTGTGTTCTAGTTCCATCTGGCTGTGCATAACAAGAGCTTCACAGCATCTTGTCCAGACTCTTTGCCTGGGAAGGTCAGCTCTTAAAGGCACAGTCCTGATTACCACAAATACCACCATCAAACTGATTAGCTTTGGTACAATTTATCAGAAAAGATTTGTCTGTTTCTAGTTTGTTACCCAGCTTCTCTCTCATATAGTTTGTCTTATTTAAAGAATCAGACTAATAATTGCTGAAGTGAAAGAGATATACAGACACATCCCTGACCCAGAAAAAAATTCTTTATACACTGTGATACCGGAAAAATTGTGCCAGTATTTTCCTTTGTTGACAAAGGAGAACTGCTTGCCAGAGCTGGGATCACTATATCTGCTTGATTCAGTCTCTATTTCAGGTACGCACAGAAATCCAGAAATCTAGGACTAGCAAGTGAATTAACTGATGAAGAGAGTCCTTCCCTTTTGTAACATATGATTTTCACTTGTGAAAGGAGCAGCCTAGATTTTTATGCCCACCTGAAATGGATAATAATTAAGCCCCTGAACCTGCACTTACCTGCACTTTGAGAATGAAGACATTCTGTATAGTTGTTTTAGGGTTGTGTGAATGAGAAACCCTGCACTGGGAATTTGTACAATGACTGTACAGTTCAGGACTAATGTTAAACATGCATATGTTCTAAAGTTTTAATTAACTGTGCATATATACAGGACAAATTTAATAAAAATAGCCCTATGGGATATTAATAAAGTCACTTCCTGCAGATCATATGTTTTCCTTCATAGCTGCATTGAATTAGGTACTGTTGAGAATATTTCAGACTACTGAAATCCACTCATTTTCTTCTCAACAAACTTTACAAATATCATTATCCCCATTTTATGGACAGTGAGCCACAGAGAAGTGGTAGGCCTAAGATCACTGGCCAAGCTAGGATGAGAACCCACCTCTTCTGAGTATCAGGCCAGGGTGCCTATTTAGTAGGCCACACTTCCTGCCTGGAAGCATTCTGTTTGCTTCCAAAATCCAGTTAAGTCAATGGGAATCTTTCCATTAACTTAAATGGGCTTTGGATCAGACCACTGGTTTGTAAACTGCTCAGTTATTTGTAGATGTGTTTTAGTGAGGCAATCCTGTCTCCTCAAGGATTTTGTCAAGTGCCCAAGAATACTTAATGTGCCCAAGGGGATTTAATGCACAGGGGAATGCAGTTAATTGGTGAATGAAGTTGTGGGTGAATTATTGGTGGGATGGTACAGTAAGGGCTCGGTGGCAATGGGAGACATGGGCTCTAGGAAAAGAACAGAAGGGTATCACGGAAGGATGCTGTTTTCTGTCTCCCTTTTTTTTTTTTCTATCAGTGTCCTGAATTTTAATTTTAATTTTGAAAGGGGAAGGGTTAGGTGGAGGGCAAAAGTAGCAGTGTAATATAATCTCAGCATCCATTGATTGCAATTTGTCAGTGGATTGCCACTTTGAATTTGGGAGTTATGTAAATCAGAATAAAATCTGGCACTTTCTTGGGGCCCAATTTTCTCTCTCTTATTCATTCAGATAGTCCCATTTATTCCAAATATGATCACTCTCTCTGAAGTAAGTACTCCTCAGCATGAGGAAGGATTGAAGAATTCATCCTTTTCTTGTGTTAAAACTTTATTTTAATTTACACTCATAAGATGCTAAAATAAGCAACCCAGTTTTGACCTGTTAAAAGGAAATAGTCTAGTCTGATTCTCTGAACTTTAATCAGTAATTAAAACAGAGGTAGTTCCTTAATGTAGTAGCATAACTTAATTAAAAAAAAATGGCTGTTTCGTCACTTCAGAGTAACAACATTTAAAGAACTGTGACAATTAAAGACAAATCAGACTTGTTAACACTTTATTATTTTAAGTTTTTCAGTCTAAAAATGAAAACACTAAAATCTTCTTTGAGCCAATATAGTTCATATGTATTAGCTAGCATCACATGATAAATCAAGATAAAGGTTATTTCCACATACTTTTCTTTACTTTTTATGTATTTCAATTATTTGTCCTTTTTACTAATGCTATAATATTAGTGTATGGAGCTATGAGACATTGGTGTAGATGTGCCAAAGAATAATTAACTGAAAACAAGCAAAAGAATTTCAGCTGTATTTATTTAAATTTCTTTATTGTGTGTACAAAAACTCTTATAATAGAAATTATTATGAATACACCTATTAGTGACAATATGTGCAAAATCCTTCATTAGGATTATATATTGTAATGTTCATGTTTTATAAGTATTAAAAGTAATAAACAAAAAGTTAGGAACGAGAATGCAACCCGTGAGTTATGATGTCTGTTTTCTGATTTCTGCATTTATTTGATGCACTTTTTCAGTCTATAAATTGGAAAAAATCCAAGAAAATGAATAAATAGATTTGCTTTGATTGCATTTTCTACTAAAAAAATTCAGTGTAGTCAATCAAGAAATGTTATGGTAATTACCGTAAAGATAACAGCTGCTCATACTCTTTAGATTATTATCACCTTCTAAATTCCAGCAGGGGAGGAACTTGGACATTGCTAGACTTCCAAGTGCAAACAACTGCTATTCTTTCACAGAGAAAGGGAGAACAATTGAGCATCAACAGAAGGCAGATGAGAAGTTTTATGACCTTCAGAATTGTTAATGGCTTTAGTGCTACAAACTGTTCAATATATATGTTACCAATAGAGAACAAATCCAAATATTCTGTACAATCCTTCATGTATAACTGGTAACAGATTATGCCAGTAGTTGGCATTTCCTCCCCATTTTTTCCCTTCTCTTTTCGTATTATAGTGTGGTGGAAATGGAACATTATCTCTGAACTGCCTCTGTAAAAATGTCTATTTTTGACCTTGTAAATCAAATCTGTAATAAATCTAATATATGATACTCATTCCTTTTTCTAGATGATTGTAGGAAACTTTCAGCATTATTACAAAGTTAAATGTTCTGTTCACAGAAAAAGTGTGTTAAATGACAGAAAATATGCCATAAACTAGAGGCACCCTGTTACATTAGAAAGAACCCTGTATGAAAATATATTGGACACGACATGGAAAAAAGTGCAACAATAATGCTTCTTAGCAGCTGTTTCCAATTTCTAATAAATTGTGCCCACAGCAAGTTTGACTTAAGACAACCATATGCAGTAAAAAGTCACCTTTTTTTTTCTTCTAAAGCACTGTAACATAAGGATTATGAAATAATGCAGTAAGCTTTATGATAGCTTGGGAAAATCCACTTGACAAGCTGTGCGTTTTTTTTTCAAAGGGCTCTCTAAGCTCTTAGGCCTAAAGAGAGCTTAACTGAAGTTAATTGAGAAATTAAAAGTGGGAAAAATATTACAGGGAATAATAATAATAATAAAAAACCTTCCAGCAAATTAGATAATTGTACAATGGAACAGTCCTCCTGTGACTCCTTCTTAAGGTTTTCCTAAATGAACTCACTTGAAAATGTGGGCTTCATTTATTTGGGAGGGAGGGAAGGATTAATAAATCATGAGTTTGCCAGATGTCTTCAATAGTCTGAATTCACTCATCCCTACTAGTCAGTCTGCAACTGAAGGGACTACCAGTAGAGTGAATCAGTCTGAGTTAATCAGACTCTGCATTCGCAAGGATGTTCAGCTGCATTGTACCTTTTGGTTGTTGGTACTGGAAGCTTAGTGATTAGTGTGAATATTAGTGAGAAAAGGTTAAAGCCGATTTGCAGCTTAATAAGGTTTAATGTGCAAGAGTTTTTATAAATATATTAGTTGAATACAGAACCTTAAATTAATTACAATATATTATACTTATTAAGCCTGGAGAGCTAAGCAGTTACTTAGAAGGATTTATATAGGAACAGCTTTTTTTTAGGATCCCCGCCAGGGAGTTAGTGGATTTTTTGGTCCAGCTGGCAGCACCTTTTGCGGAGTTAGGTGTTGATGGAGCACACTCCTTTGTTTAAGTGGTAACTTTTTATACCCTTTTATAAACAGTTTTTACCTAATTACCTTTTTACTTATTATTATATATACCAATTGCCTACATTGGGTTTTTACCCTTAACTACATTTTATTTTTACCATGGTAATTGGGATCGTCAAAACAACATTTGTTGATAGGAGAGGTGTTGTAAAAATATGCCCCTTGGCAATGAAAAAGTGTACCCCCAGATGTTTAAGGATAACTTGTTGTTCCCATTATCATTATCTATGTGCAGCTGCAAGTATACATGTTGTGTATTTTGTTTTGTTATGTGCCATGGTATGCAGAAACTGAGACATTTGCAAGGTTACTCAGTAGTCCTGTTTATCTCTCCCAACTGGAAGATGTCATGTTACAGGGTTTAGAATTGGCAAGCAAGCAACTAAAGCTATGTTAGGCCTGTAGGACAATGGTTAGGCAACTTAAATTGCATCGGGCCTCCAACAGTGGTGTCTATCCTGAGGACAAGCAGCAACCAATAGCCTCATTAACACGTCTTCTGTTTGCCCACACAATATTTTTGTATACAATAACTCCAAGAAACTCCCAAGCCATCTTCTCTGCAACCTGTCCTCCAGTTTCTTCGCCTCAGATTATCTTCTAGGTACAGGAAACAACCTGTGTATGAATAGTGAGCTGTTCGACAGTCTGGAAGGATGGAGAGGTCCAGAAACCAGAAAATGAAAAGGGATTTGGTTAATGTCTGAGACTATAGAGAAATAGACTGATTTAGGGTCAATATAGCTTTGGCATAGGTATTGCAATGGACAAGTTAATGATTGGCTGACCTGAAAGGGGTGACTATAGTATCCAATACACCTAAGCCATCCCCAAAGAAAAGGGAAAGTTGGGACTGGTGTGTGCTCATCTATGGGGAGAGCAGTGGAGAAGTCTTGGAGCTATGTGAACAGCTTCAGCTCAGGTCCATGAAAGTGCCTGAATCTGTGTTGATGATCATGGAGCATACCAGAACCCTCAGTGATTTTGATTTCTGTTGAGTTAAAGGCTTCTATGCAAAACATCAACCTACCCTAATTGTTTGTCTGTGTTTGTCTGTCTGGGGAGAAGAAGAAGAGAGACAGATGGCCTAGGTGCTCAGCCTCTTAGAGAATACATAATCTAGGGTGTGACATCATCAGGGAATAATAACTAGAAGCTTGGTTATACTATATGATGGTTAAAGTAAAGATTTACCAGGCCATAGGACATTTTCACATTTAGAATGAGATGCATTAGGAGGAATTTAAAATTGAAACTATTTCTCCATTTAAGAACAATGTATACTAGTTGAAAGTTTGGTCTATATGAGAGCCAATGATGAAAAAGGTTGGTCATTTTGGTTTTTGGTTTTTATTTAGAACAAGACAGCATATTTTTTGTTTTTGATAAGATCATAGTGTTACAATCCTCCCATAAAATATATAGACTCACTTCCAAAACTATATTGAATAAATACTCTTTTGAAAATAAATATAGGTGAGAGGGAGAGAGGGGAATCAATGGTAGGATCACAAGATCCAATTAATAGATAAGAACTAGAGCTGGTCGAAAAAAATGAAAAATAAATTATGAACATTTTTTAAAAATTGAAAATATTTTCATTTGGAGGTTTTAAAAACAGATTTTGAAAATGTTTGTGAATTTTTTTACACAAGTCTTTTTTCCATTTTGTGACTGAAAAAAAGAATAAAGGAAGATGGAAGGGGAAAAAAGGGATGAAAGGAGAAAAGCAACTGAAAGCAACCTTCCCACCAAATTTTTCAATTTTCAGCAGGAAAAGAAACCCAGAAAATTAGAAAAAAACAAAATCTTCTTCAAAATGATCTTTTAATCTTTTGTTTTTGATGGAAAATTTTCAAAAAATTCAACTAGCTTTAAGAATAGTGTATAATAAGAATAAGAATAATGTATTTTTCTGTTTTTCTTCCAAATAAGTGTCCCTGTGGCCTGACCCAGGTCCTACTGAAGCAAATGGAAAAACTCCTATTGACTTCAATGGGCTTGGATTTAGACCTCTAATTATCATTTCTTCATTTTGTGTGTCTGTTTTTTTCTGTTTCTGTCAGTGTTTTTCTAGGCTGTGTGAAGTTGTCTGATTGTCTTGGGGTGGCTGGGATGGAGTTTTTTAGACTTATGAGCATCTCAGATGGTGATGGCCTTTGGAATTAGTAGAAGATAAGAAAATATTAATTTTTTCTTCTTGTTTCATCAAACAGCTTCAGTTAAGTTTTTCATTCTGCTGTTTCACTTTCTAGTTTTCCCCTTTCTCACATCCATGGTTCCTTCCCCCATTCTTATCTGCTTCACATGGCAGTTGCACTGTTTGGTAATAGATTCTGCCAGTGATCCCCATTATCTATCAAAGGCCATCTGGAGGGCACCTAACCCAAAGCCCACTGAATTCAAGAGAAATCTTTCCACTGACTTCACTAGGCTTTGGATCAGGCCTTGATTGTATTGATGCCCTAGGCGCAGATGGAATTTGGCTCCCCCACCTTGGTTAATAAGAACTCTAATTTCACTGGTACTTCAAAAGGAGGAAAGTCAGAGGAAAGGATTCCAGGAATCTCCCACAGTCCTTGTTCGATCAGGACACACAAGGGAATGACGCCATAGGCCGATGAATGGATTTAAAGTATTGGGGCACAACTTCATGAATTTTAATATTAAAGGGAGTGAGGTGGAGGGAAGTGGCGGAGGGAGAGAGGGTGCTAACCTCCCCCACCCCCAGAAAACTACCAAGAATAAATTAGGTCCATTGTGGGGTGGAATGACTCACACAATTCATCCAAGTGTGAGGGATGGCTCTGTTACCCACCACCTTGCTACTCAGTTATTGATTCAGTTGAATGCTCAGTCCCACCATGCTTTCCTGATGAAGGTATCAGTGAAGGAGAGTTCAATCTGTGAAAGCTAAAGACTTCTTTTTCTCCCCAGGTTAATAGCACTCACTACTCCCAGTTGGCTCTGGTGTTGGATTTCCCCTGGGAGCTGACCCCTTGAGCCTCTGACCTGCACTGGACACTGGCTGAAAGTTGTGAGGATATTTATCAATAGTTATTACTTCCCCTCACTTTTTAAAAAAAGTTACTGTCTCTTTTATCGTAATTATCTCACCTGCCAGATCTCCAGGATGTTGTGAAGAAGGTGCACACCACTGAACGCCTTGCCAGTCTTGCCCAGACAGAAAAACTCTTTGCTCATGCCAAAAGGATTAGCCCTCCCTGAAACCTAGGAAATACATTTCCGACGAGTGCCCCACATGTAGAGCAGAGTGGACAGGGCAGCTTACAGCAGCAAGAACACTTAACCACCTGGAGAGGGAGGATATGCTGGAGCCAGTCTGCTGTCTCCCTTCTCCTCCCAAATTGACCAATGGGTAGCAAGAGATCTGCTCCACTTTCCCTGATCTCCCCCCCTCCCCCCCCACACACAATTTCTTTGGGGAGAGCAAAAGGAAAAGGGTCCTGGTGCTAGAGAACTCCCTCACACCCCTCCATCCAAACAGGACCCCAAGAGGTGGCCATTCCTTATCAATTCAATCAAACACTCCCTCCCACAATGGGAAGGGGCAGTCTGCTTCTCTGTTTCCATGTGTCCTTCCTTGTTTGTACCTTGTATTTTCCTACACTTTTCCAGGCTGCAGTTATTCCATATCCCTACAAAGGGAAAGTGACTTGAGCTCTGCTTAGTGTACCTCTTCTGCACCTGCAATGTATTATGGATTCTTCCCTTGCAGCAGAAGGAAAGTGACTAGGATTACTCAGTTTCCTTCTTCATCAGTCTCTCTACATAGACATCTGGGCCCCAAAGAGAAATTTACTAGTAGTTAAGTTAGTTTCCCTTTTCAGGTGCTGTGTGTGTAAAGTGCTTTAGAGGAAATCCAGAGGTGGACTAAGTGACTGCCTGTGGCTCAGACTGGCCTTGCTCATTTCTATATCACCTTGGCTGAGGGGGTTTCGGGCACATTTTGATCTAGCTATCACAAATCACATAATTTTTTTTTTTGTATAACTGCATGAACCAGACAGAGAGATTCATCTCCCTTCCCCCCATTTTATATCCAGTAGGTGACATCTCATTTTTCAAGGTCTGGTGTTGCTGAATAAAAGAAGCATCAGGAAACTGGTATTGAAATTGTGCACCTTAATCCTACCAATCGCATGGTAATCCCAAATCACTGTTTCTGCTCACAGGAGGATCAGCAGCTGTTAGCTGCACCAGCTTCACACCTTTATTTATTCTTTTTAAAAACAGTTTCTCCAACTTCTTTAGATTTATAAAGGAATTACGTTTCAGTGAAACTGACTATAGTTACTAAGTGGAGGCAAAAAACAAACAAACAAACAAACTGGAAGCCTGCTGTCAGAATGAGCTTTTAAATCTCTTTTACATGGAGATGAACACAGGGATGCAGGAGAACTGGTACATGGAAAATTAATCATGCTATCTCCAACTGACAGCTCAAGTGATTAGTGTGCAGAGACCTTTCATATCTCAAACCACCAGCATATAAATTTGATCAACTTTAGGTAGCTGACATCAGTTATATAGAGTCATATTGTAGCAGAAGCCTCAGCTTTACAATGATAGGCATTTGTTAATTTACGGCCTAAGTTACAGTAGTTCAGGAAACAAAAACTCACATTTTTTACTTTTCTGGAAAGTTTCCATTTCTATATTCCATATATAAGTTCTTTATGTCTATAGCCAACCTATTAAACCAGAGCCAATAATTTATGTATTCCTTCTGGTCCCAATCCTGCTCTTGGCAAGCCAATGGCAAACTCACCATTTTTGCCCTTTGTGCTCATGAAATATCAGCATGTAGATTGTAACTTTCTTGAATTTACTTGTTTGAAATTGCTTTACAATAGTTTTTCTAATTATTTTGTTCACTCTGTGATTGTGAGCAGCTCCCTGCAAGTATTCAAAACTTAATGTTTGGAATCTGAGCTACAGTGGTCAGTGCCTAGCCATATGATATTATTTCTTCCTGATTGAGTGAGAACATGGTAGCTACTCTGATTGGCAGATGGGAGAAGGAATATTTTAAGAAGCCACTGGGGTAAAGATACAATCTGTCAGGAAGATGCAGCAGTTTAAGAATTTGAGGAATTGAAAGCTTTTTTTCCTTTCTGGGCCTCATCTAAGGCACCATGTCTACAACAAATAAGCTACTATGGATTTATTGGCTAGGTGTAGAGTTTAAATTAAATTTTCTCTTTTCACCTTTGACCAAAACAATTGTGTGTGTACATAATAAAACTGAAGGATGATGTCCTGGTTTCATTGATTGCAATGAAGCCAGGATTTCACCCAAGGACTCTAAGTGTGCCACATACAACTTTCCAAGTGCAATCAGCTGTGTGTAAAAGCACACAGGATTTGATAGTTGTGAATTCCATTAGTTTTGTGTGCAAACAAGCGTGCAAAATTGTATGGCTGCAAGTGATTTCTTCACCAAAGATGTGTGGGCCTCTTTGAAATTCTGGCCCATGAAATCCAGATTCTGGCACCTGAACCTAACTAGACTTGATAGTTCCTATGAGAGAGAGAGACTTCCATGTATTTGTGGAACGTGGAGAAAAAGAGTGATACAAACAATAGAACTATAATTTCTTTTAGTAACTGTCTGAAAGCAAGAAATGTAAAATATTGTCAGTGTGTTGTGCTTCCATAGTTTTCTCTTCAATCAGTGAAGAGAATTACAAAATATCAAAATAATTATTGTTATTACATTGATTTATCTGAGAGATACACACAGTGCTTCAGTTTAAACTGAAAATATACTGTACAGCTGCCTCAGAAATTAAATTCAAGTACTGAAAAACACAGACATGAATGAGGTGGTTAAAAAGTTTGAAGGGAGAAGGGTGAAGTTGTCCAGTTTCAGAGGGTGTGGTCTGACTATTTGATACTAATGGAAATGCATCAGCACAGAATAGAACAATTTCTACATTATTCTAATTGGGTTCTTATAAACCACACTTATTAAGTGGCATGATTCACATCTGCCATATGTGGTTCTTTCTCCTTTCCTTTTCCCGGAAGGAAAAATTGCATATGGATTTTTTAAATTATTTTTGTGCTATGCTAACAGTAAAATCAAGTCCAAAGTAGGACCACTTATATGGATGGCTCTGTGGATTTCCTCTTGTTCCATAGAATTTTCCCACATTGAAAAATTCTCACGGGCCCTGAAGACACATGATTTTATGTCTCAGGTTACTAAGACTTCCTTAATTCAAAGTGTGAAGGCTGGAAAGTGAGATATTTAACTATGAACTATATTGATTACATCTGTGCTCTAAACAAATAGTTCCAAAATGTTAAAAACTTCTATCTGATACAAAAGGTTACAGAAATTCTTTCTCCTGGTGTGTTTTCAGTATTATTCAAATGTGGACATATTGGGGTAGATATAGAACTTAGGATTTTATGACAAGATTTTTGACAAGATTGTTTCACTTATTTTATATCACTATAAAATATATGTGCTGGAATGACAGTACTTATATGTTTTGGAAGTAAAGCAGATTTGATAGTATTTTGATATAATCTTTGTGACTATTTTATGGTCTGAAAGAAGAATGAGACCTTTCTCATGAATTGATGTTAAAGACTCTTTTATGAGAAACTGAAATAAAAATGAGATAACTTTATTAAGAAGTTTTTGGTCAACACAAATGCAAATCAGGTGAATTCTTGAGAAATTGGACTAAGGGATTATTATTCTTGATGGAAAATAAATCTCTGGAATTCATAGTACCGATAAATGTTGTGTTGATGTTACAGTAGGCACGATCATAACCCTAATTTCAGAGAAAAAGATTGGAAGGTGCAACTCAAAAGGGAAAAGAAAAGCATTGTTGTTAATGAGGCTTTTTTGGGCAGTTATTCAAAGAAAAATGGTGACAGAGAAGGGCTATTGATACCCTTATGAATCACCTGGTGCTGGTGGGGGAAGACTGAGGGATGGGGCAAGTCCACTTGCAAATACTGAAGAAATGGCTGTATGTATGCTGAGCCCAGTTTTGTAAAGACCCAGTAGGAAGGAACAATTAGCAGGCTGTCCTGTTCACATGTTTAAATTTGTGAGCATTTTAAATTAGTTTTTCAGTGAAGGCTTTGAGCTCCTAGCTTTCACTCTCCTTTTGAAGTGGTTCCCAATGCTTTTTCTCTGTTTTGGGGAGGAATGGACATCGGTCTATCTTTGGGTAAGATGGCTATAGCCTAATCTTGCATACCTGCCCTGATTGATCTCAGAGGAATGATTCAGCCATGTAAGGTTGAGGACACACTGTGTCGAGCACTTCATGAATATGGAAGGATGAGGGGGAGTAAAGGATGTAAGCAAATTCCCCCACTCCTGGCATCCCATGGAGAGGTGAAGCACAGTTAAAGTTCTTGCGCTAAGTGAAGGCAAGGACTCTGACTCTAGCAGCCACAATGGAATAGAAAGATTGCTTCCCTCCCCAATTCTGAACCAAGGAGTGGAATTGGCTGGGTACTGGAGAAGGGAATTCCAGGCTGCAACCTGTTATGGATTGGTGCAATGACTATACTCCTCCTGTGCTCCCTGGAGCTACAGAAGATATGTCTCTGCAGTATCCCAATTCAAGCTGTGCCTTACAGGTATAAACATGTTTTTAGTTTAAAGAGCACTAAAGCAGGTAACGTTTCTCCATGGTTATTCCTCGTGGCAGTAATTCCAACATCCTTCATTCTGCCAAAAACCTGCAGCAATATCTGGGGCAGACTCACTAGTGGAGTAGAGAAAAGGGTAGATATATATCTACTGGTGAAGTGTGGGGTATATTGTAATTAATAAATGTTATTCATATTCATTTTTCTTGTGATAATTACATTATTGTTTTGACAGAAAATATGTATTTAATAAAGATGAACATGTGGTGTTATCATGACTATGCTGTACCACATGCACAGTGAAATTTGGTAATTATAAAAACTATCACTTT
The DNA here is from genome assembly GCF_026122565.2 of Emydura macquarii macquarii. Taxonomy (NCBI): domain Eukaryota; kingdom Metazoa; phylum Chordata; order Testudines; family Chelidae; genus Emydura; species Emydura macquarii. Next base: position 1,311,958 of record NW_027132344.1, read on the forward strand.
AAGAGGAAACGAAATTTATAAGACTAGGTAACCCATTAGTTTGTAATTTTTAAAAAAAATCTCTCCATTGTCTGTCGACCAGCTTATCCCTAATGCTCAGGACTTTTCTAAGACCCTGTCTACACTTACCACCGAGATTCGGCGGCAGTCGATGGGAGTTACGCAAGCTACGCAAAAAACTTGCGTAACTCCCATTGACTTATCTGCTCCTCTTCTGTGCGCCGTCTTCACTGCATTGTGCCGATGGGAACCGAGTTCCCGTCGACGCAGCGCTATACCACTTGTGAAGGTGGTCTTACTACGTCGATTTCTGGATCAACTCAGTGGGTCTTCACTGACCGCTCAGTCGATCCAGAAAAATCGATCTGATGGCGGCGACTTTGCCGCCATCAGTGTAGCCGTAACCTTAGTAATAGAGAAAAGATCAGTGGTATGGAAGGTGTGAGAGACACTATCCACCTGTGGGGCTTAGGCAGAAGAGGCAGGTTGAGCCAATCCACCCAAGACTGACATGTTTTCTATCTAATTTGCAAAGTCTGTTCCACCTGAGCCAATGATGGGTGTTCTGGCAGCATCAGCCCCTCTATAAGGAGAGACTGTGCAGCATAACTGGAAGCCGTGAACACTTTCAAACACTGCTGCAAATGCTGACTGCTCCCTGTGCTGACGGATAAGAGGAATCAAAATTGCCTTTAGATAAATCCCCATTTTATGGAAGCTGGAAGGTAAAGGGCCTTAATTACTGTTGTGTGCTAAAATGACCCATTGTTCTACCTGAAACAAAGTCTCCTAGGACACAATCTCCCTGGTAACCATGGTACTCAGAACTCAAGAGCTTCTTCAGAAAGCTAGTCGCAGAGTGCACTCATGTTTTTCCTGGTCTTTTATCACTAATCTCACAAGCAGCTTTGAAAAAAGCAGGGTTGACATTCTTCTTAAAAAAATAAAATTGCTATACTAAAATTAACTACTGAAGCTGCCTTTGCATTTCTGCAAAGCAAAGCTGAGGTGAAATTCCTTAGCAAGGGAGCAAGAAGACATCGGGCTGAGATGCCTTTGATCTTCTTTCTGCATTCACACCAATTGCATGTGGACTAAGAACATCATGACACGTGGCACTGATATCATTGTGTTAGGATATTGCAGCATGCCAGGATACTTTATGAAGGCTGAGTCTTTACAAGGTTCTGTAGTGACAGTCTGCAACAGTGTTCTGTGTTTTGTCTTGTATGTTCTCCTTGATGTTGCTATTAAATTGGAACTGTATACCAGAACCTTCTGCAGTGGTCACCATTAAAAAGGCAGTGGTATCTGATGTACCATAGTTTCCCCTGCTGTATGGAAATGGCTGTGATAGCTTCATAAATATTTGCTGAAAAATGATGACTCTTTTAATGGTATCCAATATAATGAAAACTCCTGGGAGTGTGTTGGGGTCATACTGCAGAAGTAACCAAGGCTAGTAAAATCCAAATTGTAACCCAAGTGTAGCGGGCAGGCTGCAGTTACACAAACATTCAGTTGTGGCTTGCATTCTGGAAGGAGAGCTACTTCCACAAGGCATTCTAAGGCATCTCAGGTTGCATGGTAGAGATGACAAGCACCCACCCCCTCAGTGGTCTAGATTGCATCCCAGTATGTCACAAAATGTTCTGCCTTTCCCCCCCCCACACACACACCTTTGAGAGACAGATGTGACCCAGTGGTTGATGCACAGTATTTGGAATCAAGAAGGCCTGACTTGAAATTCCTGGCTCCAATATAGACTTCTTATTCCTCTGGGAAAAGCACTTATCCTCTTGTGCCTCAATGGGAACAATGGTACCTAATGACTTCAAAAATCTCTTGTGTGGATTCATTGGCTAATATTTGCAACATGCTTTGAACATTAAAAGTATTAGGTATTACTATTACCCTTCGGGAAGAAAGGCAAGGATATACATTTAAGACGTCATTATTCTTTATCTTGGTTCTCTCCACAGCCATCTAGCACCAATGACAACTAGCCAATTTTCCATGGATTTTGAGCATAGGTGGAACAAAACCACCTTCTACATTCTAAATCTCTCCAAAACGGAGATGACAATGGGAACCCTATTCCTCCCCCAAACAACAACCTCGGACCTAGTCTGGGGGAGGGTGGAAGTGGGACTCTGAGTGTCAGACAAAGAGCGCTCTTTTCTAGCCAAAATACTATGAACCACGTCCTTTCATGAATTATTTTAATCCAGAGAACAACTACAAAATGAAACTCTCCATATGTCTAACTCTAAAATAAATTTCTAGTGTTACACAGAAAGTGGAACAAAAGTGCTAAAAAGACATTGACAGGAAATTGGGAAGAGAATATATAGTACAATCCATCTCACCCTTAAAAGTCACATGAGAGTGAAGGGGGAAAAAAGAATCACCTAAACTCTGTGAAGAAGAGGAAGGCTAGTCCTGTTTAGGGGAATAGCTTGGGATTTAAAAGACAAGGGTTCAACTCCCTACTTTGTCATGGATTTCTTGTGTGACCCTAGGCAAAACTCTCCGTTTCTTTGTGCCTCCTTTTCTCATTTGTAATGTGGGTATAATAGCACTTTCTACCTCACAGGGGTGTTAACATTACAAATATTATAAAATTGTGAGATGCTCAGATACTATGGTATTGAGGTCCATACAATATCTTTGATAGACAGAAACCATAAGAAAAGACAAAATGCCACCATAAAGAAAAACCCAGGCTGTTAGCCCTATTATGAGTCATTTGAAGCACAAGGGAGCAACCACAAAGTAATTTACAACAGGGAAGCCTTTATACCTTGATTAATGGATGCAGAGAAATGGAAAAAAGATTGGAGGAAAGTATGTTGGGGTGCACTGCTTAATGGAGTGAGATCAAGAGAAGCCTCTTTGAAAGAAGACTAAAGTATGTTTATGCCTGATATAGGAAGTGGATTAGATCAGATTATGGTTGTATAAGAAGGGGCCATAATAAACCCTATTTTTTTGTGTGAGGAGGTAACCTACTTTAGGAGGGCTGTAGAATATTTCCAGATTTGAATGTTCCATAAAATGCATTAACCTCCATTTTCTTCTTATATGCAATCCAAGTTGATAGTTTTAAACTATAAATCTCTTTAGTGTCCTGTGAATCTAGAATATGGCTCTCTTACTGCAACTGAGATCAACTGAAGCACATGAGATGACAGTCCATGATTTGTGTGTGTCTGGGAGTTGACAGCAAGGTATTTATTTTAGGTGGATAACCCTAATCTCTGCAATTTACTTCCTCCTTCAGTTCAACAGCCCAAATTTACTGACCTTTGGGATAAGTTGCAACACCTGTCTCTTAACCAGGCTATGCAAGTCTCATGGATGAACTGAGCAGGATCAAAGCAGAAAATGGTATTTGAAGGGGCAGGACTCTAGACTTCTTGACTTGGTTTCTTTCTTTCTTTCTTTCTTTTCTTTTTTTTTTTTAAGTTACAAAATAAATTGAATAAATATGCAAAAAATTTAGGAATTTTAGAAGTATTCTTTATGAGCCTGGAGTATTTTTTTTGATTAGACACATTATACATTGAAACAAAATAAGTAAAATAATGGAGATTTGGGACTCCTTGATTTTTTTCAAGATTTTAATTGTGAGTGTGGGTGTGTTAGGGTTTGTAATCATGAAGAGATAATGTTATTTCATAGCTTCCCTCATGTAAACAGAAAACCTTGTTTTTTACCTCAGAAACTAGGGCTAAATCTGTGCTTGAGCTAGGGTGTAATTCAGTTTGCATGGGCATATTCACACTAGCTCTCATCCATGTGGCACCCTAAAAATAGTTGTGTAGCCATAGTATCATGGACATTGATGAGCAGCAGCATGGGCTAACCACCTGAGTACATATCCCCAAGGTCCAGGAAGGTTTGTTCTCAGGGAGGTGAACCCGTGCTGCCACTTATTGCTTCCTGGGCTATTCCAGCTACACTGATATCTTTAGTGCACTAGCTGGATGAGAACTATCTTGAGTATGTCTACACAAATTGGGGCTCACCCCCTAGTTCGAAGTGTAGATGTAGCCTAAGTGCAAAGGCAGCTCGATCAATATTTCAGTTCGGTTCCCGTTATTTTTTTATATAATGCATTTCCTGCAAGCTAACTCAATCTTTCTATTTTATGTCTTAACAACTAAAACTAAGATGGTTAAAAAATAGAGTGGAATGGTAACAGAAACCAGAAAAACAAACCCTAGGTCCTTTAGGTTTCAAAATGGTGAAAAACAAGCTAGGACTCTTGTCCTTTCAATCCCACAATTTGTGTACAAATAAAGTATGGTAACACACTGAGACACTTTTGTAGCCTTGCTTAATTCATTGTGCAAATACAAAATGAGCGAATGATTGAGTCCAGGGATCATTTGGAAAAAAACATGCATGTTTGTGAAGGATGTGGGATGCTCTGTAAAAATTTATGAATACGATATGTGACATAGTTATTGGGATAGTTACTGTATGACTATATTAAGTTAAATACTGGAGGTTTACCAGATGATTAGACTGGATGAAATCAGCAAGGCTGTTGGGAAACAAATGAGGAAGGCAGAACAGTAACTCATGATTAGGTACTAGGAATGTAAAAATATAACATTTAAATGCGTGGTGGGGGGGAAAGCCGTGCTGGCAGCTCTCGTTTGGCAAGGAGATGCCGATCCCAGAGGGGCCTTCCCCACCCCTCAGATGTGCAGAGCCATAGCTGGGCAGCTCTCGCTCATGGGGAGCCATGCTGGGTTCAGTGCCTCCCAGTTCCCCTCTCCCCCAGAGCAATGTTTAAATTAATTAGTAAATGGTAAGATAACTGCTTACTGTTTAAATGTTTAAACACTTACGTTCCTATTAGGTACCTCCCAGGGTGCCTAAGAGACCATGCCTGTGGATAGTAACTAAGAAGAGCTTGCCTTCCGGACTCCAGCCAAGTTACACTGTTTGTTTTGTCAATGCCAGGAATCAACAGGTTAAAAAATCTATACATTGTTCTAGTGACTCTGAGCAATGGCTTTCTTTTCAGAGGGGGTACTTTCTTGGAAAATACAGTAAGCAGAGGCCTTCTTAAGGTACTGTCAAGATATTAGGTAAGAGAGACCCACATCTAAGATAGACTGTTTATTTCTGTAAACCCATATCCTAAAACTTTTCTGCTATGCTTTGGTTCTACTGTTAAGATTAAACAATATTTTGGTTTAAAAAGGCTGTCTGGTCACTGTATTTAGTACTGGCTGCAGGCTCAAAGTTGATACATAGGGCACTGTAACCCAAGGACCTGTCTCAGAATAGGAGACCTCTGCGATTCCAACCCAGGAGAGGTAAAGGTACAACACTTGCTACCTCAGGGAGTGTAATCATAGATACCAGGAAGGGGAAAGAAGTACAGCTAGCTCTGTAACCATGACAATCATAATAACATGTTGGATTATTTGAAAAGTAGTATATAATCTTGTAATGATTGTTGTGTCCGTCCCATAGAGCAGAATTTGGACAAATGGGGTTACTCACATGAGGAAAGTTACTCATGGGCATAAATCTTCGCAGAATCAGGCCCCTTGTCTGTGTGTTTGTCACAAACTTGTCTCCTATGATAAAAACTTTTACTTTTAGGATTTTTTTTCACACAATTTTATGATATTTGGCATCATGAAAGCCAGCTTCTGAGCAGGGCTTCATTAGTCTTTATAAATTGGGCTCTACATATGCCCAATGTTGTGGAATATGGGAAAATGACCTGGATTTTTAAACAGTTTTTAAACCATATAGTTTAGGAAAGTACAATACATGTCTATCAAATCAAGCTGTACTAGGCAGTGTCTTATTCACTTTGGCTGAGATACACAAAGGTCCTTACGTGCTTAAACTCTAAACTTAGATGCCTAAATCTGGATGTTAAGCTCCTAAATCCCAGTTTTAGGCTCCACTGCAGTCCACAGAACTTCCACCAAATGCTGCCGGTGCCCAAATTCACTCACCGTCTAAATTTTCAAGCTAAAAAGTCCATAGGCATCTAAGTTTCTGTCTGTGGGCATACATACTGCTGCCTCTACTTAGGCATACAGACCCCATCTCCTGCCTAAGACCCAGAATGATCCATGAACTGGGGGGAGATAGAGGTTCCTAACTTGTAGGTGGGGGCTAATCCATTAAGTGTGCTCAGGGGCCCATTCAAAATCTGGCTGGAGGAGGAGGTGGAAGTAATGGTGGTGCTGTCCACCTCAAAACTTTTAGCTCTCATCTGCACAAATAACTTTCAAAATCAACCTGAAATCATGAATAGGTGTCATGGGACAGTGCACGAATGTTGGCAATGCTAGTGTAGGGACTTCCCTGTACAGATTCAAAGAAAGTAAAAGCAGGAGACCAAACTAAATATAACACAATTTATAATTATTAGTTAAAAAAACTCGTGATTGTTGTGCTTGCAGTCTTTGCAAAACTGCATATTAGAATTGTCTCTAGAAGAATCATAGATCTCACCAAGCTATAGTCAAAGCAGACGTGATATTTTTTTAAATGAACAGTAAGTCAGTTGTGATTAATTTTCTGAACATAGACTCTTAAAATCTAGAGCTGGAAAACCATTCATTTCCCTTAGGGTAGACTCAAGCAACCCAGGAGGCTATTCTAATTTATATCAACTGCCTATAGTGACAAGAGACCATCCTCTAGCCAGCAACAGTCAGAATGGAGCACGCTCAAGCTGTTGCAATGCTCTTAAAATACCCCCTTCACCAGAAGCTTCAGAGAAGGCAATGTAGGCTCTATACTCAGAGGGGATTTCTCAATGCTCAGGGAATCCCCAGCTGGGGAGGTCTAACCTGGACCTTGGACTCCACTAGGCCAATGCAAAGAAGATAGAGCAAGCCAAAGAATCTGCTCCTATTCACTAGTTTCAAAACACAGTTTTAATGTTGGCAGTGGGTATTTCACTCTCCAAGAGACTTCTATAAGAGCTCTACTTCGGAACAAGATCATAATAGAGAATTCTGTTTGTCTTTGCTTTTTACCTCTTTTTTCACCGTCTAATCAGCTGCTATTTTGATGCTATTTATTTGACAAACTTTGTTTCCAGATTACTTTGGAAGCCCCCTTACTTCTCCATCTTTTCATTAATTTTTGTATTGCTGCTCTCTAGGATAGGAAAGCTTTATGTGTTCCTGCACACGCAGCAAAAGGTTGCAGTTTAATCCTGTGGACCTCTCTAAAACTGATTTACTTTGATAGCTTCTTCTTTGCACTTATAATGGCATTAATTATCACTTGCTGTCTTTTTTACATTAATTATTTTGCGACAAAGACAAATGATCTTTGTAAAATGCTCAGTGTCACACATTTATAAATGGTTAATAGCATGGATCACAAATACAGTGGAAACTCAAGTAGTGAAACTGCAATAAAGTTTCCTGCCAATAGTTGCAATGAAAAAATACAACTTCCCAAGATTAATAAAAAGCTAACTATACAGAAGGCAACTTGTGTATTTGTAGTTTAAATCCTTGTCTTCCATGGAACAGGATGGCATATAATCAATTTCTTTCACTATAACAGAAGTTGACTTTGTTAAAATTTGTGCTTCTCACAGACCTGTGCACTAGCAGTTTTCTTCAGATTCAATAGCAGAACTTAATATTTATGAATGCTCCATCTTGTTCAGGCTCTGATTCAGCAAAAATGTATGCAAATGCTTAACTGTATTTATTGTCGGTAGTCCATGAATGGGCCCTGAATGAGTTAATGTGGGCGTATGAGGCCAATTAATATACCTGGCAGCACCTGAGAGAGAGAGAGACAGAGACAGGCTTTACTGATGATGAAGCCCAGCTGGGGAGGTGCTGGGCGATGATTACAAAGCCAGGAAGTTGAGAACCAAAGGGAAAGCCAGGAGAGGGAGTCTGCAGTGATTCTTTGGGAACAGAGAGGTGGTGAAGAGGAAGTCCAAGGGGAGAATAAATCCTGGGATCCTAACCTAACTAGAGGATGCTGGCAAGCAATTGGGGAGGCATAAAGCAGCCAGTGGCTTGGAGCAGGCAGTGTGGTACATCCTGGAAAAAAGGGAGATTTTGGACTGTCAGAGGAAGAGAGAACCCTGGAAATGGTGGACTAAATTGTGACCTGGCCCAAGGGCTGAGTTACAAGATGAGAGACCAATGCAGCAATGGACCATCCAGCCACAGGGGGCACTATTCAGGGAGGCAGCTGTTATGATACGCCTGGCAATGTGGAGGTGCTCGTGCAGTGACTGAACCTCTTCACCTGGTCCCATTGTTGTTAATTAATTACAGTCTCTACTATAAAATAAATCCGGCTGTGTCTAGTTAGTTTAATTTGAAGTTCTAAATTTCTGCAATTCAGAATTCAGTGGGGTTAGTCCTAGTGTGAAGATTAAGCATGTGCAGGATTAGGGCTTTTATTATACATATAATAAAGATTAGAAAATGTGCATGCTTGATAAATGCTTTTAAACAGGGCTTGTATTGCAGATACTCCTGAGACTCTTTGTAGAGGACGCCGTACAAAAAATGTATCTTGTAAAACTGTCACGTTTAAGAAGAACTCTTTTTTTTAATTAATAGGAAAAAAAATAAGAATGTACATTGGACCCTGACCCTGCAGAATCCCACGCCAGTAAACCTATCCATGCTATCTCTTGTTCTTTCATGGCGCCCGTCATTGCAGGGTGGATCCCACCTAAACGGCTTCAAAAATGTAACCCTTGGAATTAATATGCTTCTTTTAGCTAATGGCTTGCTGCCTTTCCTTATTATTCCCTTGTATGACTTGGCAGCCTATACCCCTAAGTAAAACACGTCATAGTTAATTATCAATATTTCTACTGTAATATTTTCTTTGGAATGAGTCATTCTCTAATTGACAGACATTTTCAAATAAAGTACTCAGGAAAATTACACTTGAACTTTATTTTAAATTGCTGGTTTGAATTGTATGGCTCTGTGTAAGTCAAGTGCAAAGGCATGACTGTTGAAAGTGCCAGATGAGTCACTACTCTCTACGCTAGTGTGTATTCCATGGTAACATTACTACTGTATTGTAGGGGGAAAAGTTATGCTTTAAACTAAACATGTGCATAAGTGTTTGCAGGATGAGGACCTCATTCATGCCTTTCCTTGGACTCCAGAATTTACTCTTTTCTTCATGGAAATAAATGTATTTTGGGTGTCCACCTTGAGCTATCTTAAAGGGACCCAGTTTTACAGAAGGTGAGAATAAAGCACTTTCTAAAAATCAGACACTTTACGGTGTCTCAAGGTGGGCAACCAAAATCACTTTTGAAAATTATAGACTTACACTTGTATTTCTGAAAGAAAAAGAAAAGTTTACATGAACTAAGAGAACGAAAAGAAAAAAAAAAACAAGTTAGTTTAGAATAAGCATTTTATTTTATATCTCCTTATCATCATTTTCTTCCCCTGAATCAAAAAATGATTACAGGGATACACTTTCACAATCAGGCCAAAATCCCCATGGGTTCTTTTTCAGACACCAGAAAAAGAAAATTGCCCTTTTGAAAAGAACTCCTTTTCTTTAGGTTTAAGTAAGTGCTAACAGACAAACAGCATGCTAAACAAGTTCTCCTACAGAGCCATCAGTCCATAAAGAAAGAAACTACATGCAAGCCATTTAACAAATGGATCTATCCTGTGTTACAGTCTTTCTAATCTAAGAGAAGGATTTCTGAAGTCAAATAGATTTCCTTTCCTGAAACGAAGCATCTGTATTTCCCCCTCTTGTCATTTTGATTTGAATTGAAGTCTAGGTCAGCCCAGGCACATGAAGGATTTTCATATGCTTGAGCTGCTGAGACAGTCATGTGGTCTATGGGACACATTTTGGGAAGAGAATTAGCTAACGTGATGTTTGAACACAGAGACTTTCTGGAGTTCTGTAAGTTACATGCTTTGTGGCTTAGTAACCGTCACTACCCAAAACAGTAAAGAGAATTGTAGATGAAATGTATTGCAGTACAGAGGGCCAGCACAGGGTCCTATGCACCACTGAGAGCTGATGGGAATCACAGAGCCTTGGAGGATCATTCACGACATCAGTGGACACACAGCGGGGGGAGAGGGGAACTTTACCTATTTCTTGGTATTAAAAAGGTCACTTAAAGGCTGTCCTGAGCAATTAGTCTTACATCATGTCCAGAAGCTCACTGAACTCTGGCTGGTGTGAGACTGTCATTTATGAATGCAAGTATGAGAATGATGACTATCGGACAACAATGTGGACTCTGTGTGTGAGCAGGTGGCTGTGTGCCAGAATGCACTGAGAAGCTTCTGAGCAGGTGCCTTCTCAGCAGTGTTGGTATGAGCGTTACTGGGGTGGGGCAAAGGGAAAATGGATATTGTGGTGGCAGTGTTGTCAAAACATTTATTAGAAAGGAGAAATTGTGTAGTTGGAGGACCCATTTCAAGTTGTTGCTTGGAGCTCATCTACAAACTTGTTATTCCACTCTGTAAAAAGCTGTGGATATATTTGTGTCCATCACCAGATAACTGCAGATTAAAAAAACCCCAAAACCAAACATGTCTGTGTGCCAATCCTATGCCTAAAACCAGACTGGTGGGAAGGATGCCTCTGAGATCAAGATGTGCCTGAAGCTGCTTCGATCCAATATTAATTATACAATGAAGAGTTTGAAAATTATATGCTGTACTCCACTTTTTTGCAGTTATTTTCAGTCTGATTGTGTTTGTACAAAATAATTAAATAGCTGTATGAAGCTACAGAATTGTGTTTTTATGCTCAAATGGAAGCAACAATTGTTTAACTTGGCAACTATTATGTGGCAATAATGAATGTGAAAACAAAGATACAAGAAGAGGCATCGTAATGGGAGCTCACAGTCCATCTGTTTGCCTGCTTGTTTAAGGGAGGTTGTTACATGGGCCCAGGAGACCACAAAAGTTTAGTTGGAATATCATGAAAAGGAGCAATATAATTGTTATTAGTTTGTGTGAGGAAGGAGACTTAAGCTTAAACCCTGCAGTTGAATCCATGAAATCATGTTATGTCAGAATGTAAAAGGGCATTTATCCCTATAGCAAGGTGCTGTGGCATTCCTTGGAGCCTGGGCCCGAGGAAGGGTCGCGACGCCCCAGCTGGGCAGAACATGTCCCTACAGGCCAAACTGCCTGGCAACAGAGGGGAGGAGCCAAGGCATGAAGAGGAACTATAAAAGGCCGGCCTACCATCTCAGTAGGAAGGAAGCTGCTGATGGAGGCTGTGGCCTAGGTCAGACCCAGACCCAGCAACTGTTTGGAGCAACCGCCCCACCGAGCAGAGCATCCAAAACCTGCCCAGATTGCCGGGCACAAGTGATTGGGCAAGGCCACCGAGCTCTAGTAGCTGGAACAAGCCCCCCCAAGACTCCTGGGTGGGAAATACCCCCTGAGGCCGGCACTGACCTGGAGGAACTGCTTGACACCGGGGACTCCCTGTGGAGCGGAGGAACCCCAGGGACCCTGTGACCTGGAGGAGCTGCCTTCCACTGACGACGCAGAGGAGTTCCTGGACCTGCTGCCGGTCGATGGTGAGGGACTTGTGGGACTGCCGCTCGCCTTCTACCCCAGTAACCCAGAAGGAGACTGCTTCCTGCAGGTACCCGGGGACAGGGTGGACGTGGCCCAGGGACAGCCAACTAGCAAGTGGCTGAGTCAGGGGCTAACCCCTGCCAGCATGTTGCGGCTGGATCCCTGCTGACTCAGTGGCCAAACACTTTGCCACTGATAGGGCCCTGGGCTGGGACGCAGTAGAGTCGGGTGGGCCTGAGTCCCCCTCCCCGCTTCCCTAGCCACCCTGGGAGGGTGTGCTACCCTCTGTGTTTGGGATACCGAGGATCCGAGCTCTACTGGCCCTGCCTGCCTGCAAGGCTGGGGGCCCCAGACTATTTTACTAGCCCCGCCTGTGTGAAGGCCGGGGGCTGCTGACTGCCCTCCCTGGCTTGTGGGCCAGGGACTGTAGACTGCTTGCCTGCCCTTCCCTGCCTGAGGACTGGGGGCACCAGACCATTTGCTAGCCTGTCCCCTGGGGGCTGGGGCTAAAGACATGTAAACGGGCACTGGTTATTCTCCTAAAGGAAGGCGCTGTGGCCTTCCTCAGAGCCTGGGCCCGAGGAAGGGTTGCGACACCCTGGCCGAACCGTGCCACCGGCTTACAATCCCTTTTGTTTGATGCTGCCCATCAAAATGTCATATTAGCAGATTTCAGTCGCTATGGTGACAAGTGTATTCTCTCATTGTTTCCTTATGCATCCCCCCATCTGTTTGTTGTATCCCTCCCCATGCTCCTCCTGTCTTACTCTTCAAATCTAAGTTTTTCGGCGGAGGGACCATCTCTATGTTATGTGCTTATACAGTGCCTAAGATAATAGGGCCCCATTCAGGTATCAGGGCCTCACACCCTACCACAATATGACTAATACATAATAAAGTGTTACAGTTCAGTACATACAAACAAAGCATATTAGAGAAGCAATGCTGTACCTAGTTAAGTAAGGCTAACCTTTTACATTAATATGGCTGATGTGACTTTAAAAGCAGGACTTTTAGAAACAGTAACCTGCAGTGCACATCATTTTGTAAAGCTGTCAGGAAAAACTGTATCATTTGGGTAAGCCATCATTCCTTTCTTCTTTCATCTGGTCTCAGCTAGACACGAGCAGAACCAATGAAAATAAACCTGAATCAGATCTTTAGAATGGCCTCAATTATTCTGCACGTTTTTAATGTTAAGTTGTCACAGTCACACAGTGGTTAATAGCACTAGTAATGGTATGGGTGTAACTACAGCTATCATAGATGATCCATTTTCAAAGAGAACCTTTTGGCTTTACTGCAGGATGCATATTGGCATCACGGAATTTAGTGAGGAACCTTCCCATGCAGAACTTAGTTTCACCCACCAACATTTCCACCCCAATTTGCTGATGAAACTATTAACAATATAAAGTTGGGTTAGCAACATTGGAGGAACATAGTCCTGTCCTGGAAACAGATCACTGAGGGTGGATCCTAACAGATTCTTGAGTCTTACTGAAGCCACTGGGGCTCTATATGGGCACAAAGGCCCTCGTATGTGCATCCAACTGAGGACTGGGACCTTAATCGACACTATCTTTGTATTGTTACTGATGATATCGTATCTGCATCACCTTGTATCAGTGGGGATTTGAGGGGGGAAGCCAATGGATCTTTTCCACTGGTTCTATACTTTCCCTGGTTCTATACTTTCAATAACTTCTGAGTCAGAGAAAATGTATCCTCTCCTGATACATCTTTTTTCTGTGTCTTGTGCTAACATTAGATAAATATATTATACATTTTTTATTATTGTTTAGAGATTCAAACCCTTTGTGACTTCTTTCCTGTTTTTTCTTTTATATGGAATTTCTAACTTAGGGGTTTCCAAAGGTTTGCACCATTCTGAAGTAAAAGGTGGATAGTTTTGTGTGATAAATCCCAGATGAATCATATTTGTTATACAATAGAACTATAGGGAAATGTAATAGGAATGAAGTTATGATTAATAAAGGAGTGACATCCTGTCTGGCAATCCAGACAAACATAAATCAGGATCCCAGGAGGGAAATGCTAAAATAGTGTGAAAGAAGCTAACACTTCAGGGTGGGAAAATATAACTTAAAGGTTCTGTACATAAAACAAAATTCCCTTCTGTCTTTGTGAATTTTTATATGAAAGTTTTATATGAAGACTGCATTCATATAGGCTAGTTTTTCTCACATATTTTGGTATATGCTGTATCCCTCTCCTCTTATCCTTTGTCTGTTTTTCTGTCAATGATTTTGTGTGTGTGTGCTTGTTCAGCACTTAGCAGAATGGGCCCCTGATTCTGAGTGCTTCTGCTACTTTCCAAAGAACAGTTCCTCATCTTCTCTGGGCTTTTCTATGATATTTTTCCTGAAAATACACTGCAATCTCAATATAGCCATGGTGGGGTGACAGAGTTTCAGTGAAGGCTCATCAAAGCAACCATACTATTGAGTCTAAAAGGCAAGATAGATAATTACTTTTGATTTGTTTCCTTCTGTGAGCTTAGATTGCAGGCTAAAAGTAATTACAAAACCAAACCAGAATTAAAAGGATTTCATTTTTCTCCCTATACAGATTCCATCTGAAATTGTTAGAACCTACATTACACAGTAGAAAATACCTAAATCAAGAGTGAATGATTAGGATTAGATTGTTCATTTTATGATATTGTCAAGACTGGATAATGTTCTCAATTCAAAATAATGTGACGGTGATGTGTCACCTGGCTCCACTCTTTCACACTTATATGGATAAACAAGAACAACTGACTCCTGTCATGTCAAACAAGATTGCTGTATGGAGTTTAAATTGCATTGTCCAGATATTAATTTAAATGCATATTTAAATGCAACATATCACATTCAAATGCCACGTGTTTGAATCTTGAAAAAAATACCAGAAATTACAGCACAAAGGAAATCACGTGTATCACTTATTCAAATAGTTGAGGTGACTTGCTCATAGTGTACAAGTAGCTATGTGAGGAAGAGATTTCTGATAGTAGACGACTTTACTAGGTAATCAGAACCAATGGTTGGAAGATGAAGGTAGATAAATTCATATGGGAAATCCAATGCAAGCTTTTAATAATGTGGGTAATTAACCATGGTAACAACTTACATAGAGAATCTATCATTCCTATCACTTAAAGTCTTAAAATCAAGACTGGATTTTTTTTCTAAAATATAGGCTTCAGTTCAAACAGAAGTTATTGGTTTAATGCAGAAATTAATAAAAGAAGTTGTATGGCCCCTGTTATGCAGGAGGTCAAGTAGCTTGTCGTAACGACCCTATCTGGCCTTAAAATCTGTGAATTAAGTTGGACTTTCATTTCAGACTTTATTTTTATAATCTTCATCCTCACTACAACCACCATCATATCACTAGCAACCTTTAAACAATGACAGACAGTTACTTGAAGCACTATACAGTTTTGAGAGCAAAATCTGGCCCTTAGTTTGTTTGCAGAAATGCTGCTATGTTTGTTTCTAGCACAAACCCAAGTTGTAGCTGCTGCTACCACCACTCATTCAGATTCTATCTAGACTAATGGAGTGGGTATTACTGGTCTCTTTCAACTTGTTCAGAATTTTGTGTTCTGTCAATAAAGCAAAGTACTAGCCCACAGAATTCCCACTATCCACTTACTAGACCCCAATGAATAAAGCTTATAGCCAGGTTCTGTTCAATATTCTTAGTTCTTCTGTAGCCTGGGCCGCAACCAGAAGTGTATTCTAGCTGCTTTGCTGTTCAGGTAATATGAAACTCTGGTAAATCCAATTTATGGTAGCTTTTGATGACTGGAGTGATGCAAAGGAGCCAGAGATACAACCTTCTGCTCTTCTCACTTGTGGAATAGAGATGTTAATTAGTGATTCAGCTACCAGAGGAACAAGAACATGTTGTTGTATGCTTTTAGATTCAATGTCTGAACTCTGTTGGTGTTTAACACAAGCATAAAGTTGCCGTAGTATCCTGTGTGCTAAAGCATCTTATGTTTGTCAGATGTCATTTGGTGAATCGTACTGCCTATTAATAGGGGCAATAACTCCAGGAATATTTTGACCATAGAGGAGAAATTCTGAATAATTTTATAGAAATGCTCAATGAACAGATTTGGCATAGGATCTAAAATGCTATTAATTAAGGAACTCAATTAGCAGCAGTATATACTAATTGCCTGGTTATTATTACTGATGCCTATAAACAGTATAATTGCTAAGAGTCATGTGTTGTGCCCTACTGAATCATAATATTTAGAAGTATAAATAAACTAAATACAGGAGCAACATTATTACTGAAAGGGGCCTGATTAGTTGTAAGGGAGAGGAACCGTAATTATTAAGCAGCAGGAACTGGTGCTGCAGTTGAGATGGTTGCAAATGTGTTACTGCCATAAGACAAGATGTTATCATTCAAATTCATTGACAGGCATTGCAAGGTAATAATAAGACTTGATTCAAAATTCTGATGCCGCGTAGTTAGTTTCCTACAGATTGGCTCAGTGGAGGGAAATTAATTTAATATTTCCCAGTCTTTTTCAACCAGTGACCTTTTTAAGACTGACTGCAGCTCTCAGTTACACTGGTGTAACTAAAATCATAATATGGACCTTAATTGGTCTTCCTGCAACTTTCTAGTAGTAATAGGCCAAACCTGTGCTGAAAATTTCTGAATTGGTGCTGAAGCACTAGCAAATGACAATTGCTTTGGCAGCTACCTTTGTACTACAGCGGATAGTACTTAAAACCTAGGGTCAGATCCTGAATTGATATATGTCAGTTTAGCTCTGTTGAAGACAAGAATAGGAAGTAGCAGCTGGAAGCAGACAACAAAGCTACACTGATTTCCATTAGCTGAGGATCTGTGCCTAAATATTCACTGTTTCATGTAGCTGCAGTAATCAATGGTACCTTTCTGTACTTAGAATTGTAGGTATCATGAGCACTATGGAGAGGCAAAGATGGAGTTTTTTTTTATGGTGCCTGCTTTATTTCACTAGCCTCAGTGCTACAAATCCAACTTTCTACGGACAGACTAACCTGGCAAGATATGAGAGGTTTGCAGGTATTTCTGTGGTTTTGTGTTTACAGAAAAAATTGTAAAATTTACCATTTTGTGAGACCCCATAACAACAAGGCAATTCCCTTGACAGTTAAATGAGGTTTGTAATATTTCCAAAACTATTGTCACTGTCTTTCTATGTTTTAACAGTATCCCCAAAATGGTTAATTTGACAGACCTTAGAAGACATGAATGAGGAGTACAAAACCCAGACGGACGACCACAGTGCAGGTTAATATATCCACACAAAGTCAGAGTTGCAAAATGTTATATTATTTCATCAAATCTTGATGTATTTGCATTTTGCTGAATCCTTAATTTGAATCAATAGCAATTTCAACATACTTGGTTAGATTACCTGATAGTTCTATAACTAATAGTTTGTTGCTTTACTAATAAAGGCTCATATCAAATGAGAACATCTCAGGTGGGGTGAATAGAAACAGCCTGTATTGACTAGAGGAGAAACTGCTTTCCCACTGGAGAAAGATGGTATCTTTGGGTACCTTGGTAAAGACCTGGTGAAGCCTAAGTAGGTAAGAGACATTAATTTTTTTAAAGCAGGATTATTTTCTTTGTTTACCTTTCCTGTTTAATTCCAATCATCGATAGAACATAACACTCTTGAATATCCATTTTGGCTCACTCATGTTTCTAAAAATGCCCGACTATCGGAAAATATCCCTGACAGGTAAATCCTGTTTTACATAGTTTTATGTGGGAAGGAAGTGTACAGCAAAGGTCTACAGATTATCACGTTCTCCCCTTGTTTCCTATAGTACATTTTTTACTGTTTTATCTTGTCTAGTTCTAAATGGCTCAAGGGATGAAAATTTACCTCCTTTCTTGGAAGGCCAGCCCACATAGTAACAGATCTAATTATCAATCTTTTATGATCATTTAGAGTGAATGTTCCTTTGATTCATTCCATTACTCCTGTTGACATGTCCTGATAGAACAGAGGTGTAAAAGCCACAGCACATTCTTTTTGTGACTGTCTGGTCCTTGCTAACACTGGTCTCTGCAAAAGTATTTTTTCCACAGCATACTTTTCTGGGCCTGGCCCTTTAAATTTGTCAAAGTAAAGCAACTGCAACCTCAGTGGCCATTTTGAACCTGTGTTCTGCTTGGGGTAGCTTCCTCCCTTCCAGCTACTAAGCTCCTGAGATGTTCTCCCAACTTTCCATTTCTTCTTGCTGAGGAGATGGTACATTCTTGTGTCCTCCATTCCGCTACCTCTTTTAATGATCTGCAAATAGTTGTGCATGTTTATTATACACACCCTCCCCATTGTACATTTATTATCTTTTTGGCCAAGCAGTATTTAGTTTTTTAAAAATCTTTCTTCCTAAATCTGTGCATTTTCTGGGAATCAACAAATGTATAACTAATCCTAAAACAGAATGACAGTTCAAAAAGAAAGTGTAAGAATAAGAAATTAAATTCAGTAGAACTCTGTTGACCTGCTAATCAGCCGCTTAGTATTTTAAAAGCTATAAAAAGGTCTGTTGCAAGGACTGAGGACATTGAATGACTGATGTTTAATCTCTTTAGTCAGACTCCAAAGGCATTTAAGCTGCAGTGTGAGAAGAATAACATGGATGGGGTCTCCCCAAATGCAAACTTAATAGAGGAATCTGAGCCTTTTATGCAATCTATGGCTGTGTGGAAACTTTCATATTCAAGCTATCAGATGTAACTCCAGCAAATGTGATTCTCTTGCTCAAAATTGTGAACACAGGGACCATTAATCATGTAGAAAAAAAGGGTAGCCATCTCATCTGACCTCTGTGATGCCAGTGGATATGAAATGTGAAGGTTGTAATTCCAGATGCAGCAAGGCAGCTGACTGCTTAGCCTTCATACCTCATATTCATTTCGAAATATGCCATTTATTTTGTTGTTACTGATAAGGCCTCAGGTACCTGGTTTTGGTTTTTTCCCCTCTTCTGTCTTGTATTTGGACAGGTCCGTTACTGTTCCAGAGATTCCATTAAATTACAATGACTAGATTTTAGATCTGTAAGTGCATACAAACTCCCTAATTCCTAATGATTTAGAAGGTGGCTTTTGCCAATCAACCTTAATGGACATTTAAACTTGTGTCGCTCCAATGAAACTTGCAGGATGACATAAGATACATCCCACAGAGAGCAAGGTAAACCACAGGACAGAAAGTGCTTGAATTTAGCCCCGCTTATTCAAGCAGCATTAATAAAATTGGAATGAATGGTTTGCTAATGACCATTTTATTGATCTCTTGTGCTCGAGCAGTTTAGTTATTCACTATATTAGAAGCTAATTATTTTCCTGTTGCACTTAAAATGCTAATGAAATATGGACAGTTTGCAAGTAAATTGGTTTCCTGCATCATGGTGACAGCACAAGACAAAGCACCAATCTGCTCAGCCATCAGTTCCACAGTGCTCCGGCCTGAATTTTGCAAAAACTAATTTGAATGCCTTTTTTCCTTACTCTGTTCACATAAATCATTTTATGCCAATACAATACGCTTGAAGTGTGACTGATATGCCAACAGGGATACACAATCATGCAGACTGCTGGCGACTTTCAAGTTAACACTTATTTTGATTTTTGCCTTGATTCTTTCCTTTAGTATGCTTGAAGCAGCCAATGAAAAAATGTTTCTTGGAGGTTTATAGAGGCAGTAATATTAAATGAAAAACCCTATTCTTGTGTATATATGAAACTAAAATATTATTGCTGTCAATCTGAGACAAAATTATACCGATATGGTGATGCATGCTTTTACTGTTATCTATTAGAATGTCTTTCAGATTCATTGCCAGCTGTCCTGGACTCTAACCCTTTCTGTGCTTCTAATGATATTTAGCTCAAATAGCTGAAAACCTTATACATCTTGGAATGTTTTGGGAGGTCAGACTTGCAGCACTAAAGTCAGTAAAATAAAGTGGGCACCATTTAAAGACTCAGTCTTTGCCGCTTCATAATAATTGTAGCAGTAATATTGTAAATATAAAAAAATACCATTGGTAATTGTAGGTATGTGAAGCTGTGAATATTGAGGGATGGATTTTCAGTTTAACTCAGCATAGTTCTATTGGCTATCTTATATTTTCAAAGCACTTTACAAGCAGGCCTAAATTTTAAGAACTGAGTAGTGATTTTAGGTGCTGAACTCTGAGACCCTTAAGGGTATGATTTTTAGAAAGTGCTGAGAATCAGGCCCCTTTAAGGTATCCCAGGTTGGGCATCCCAAAATCACTAGTTACTTTTGAAAATGTAGATGGCAGTACATCTTCATGGAAGCGGAATTTGTATTTATTTTGCTATGTCCCAGACAGAAGAAACTGCATTTGTGCATAGTCTGCCCGGTTATATCTGGTCTGGTGTGGCAGGGAAAGTGTTAATGATACAAGCAAACCCTAAAGCTAAAGTAACTGAACTGAGAAGAGCATTAACTGTACAATGACAATGGAGCCTGTGGGGTTGAGAAGTGGCACTTAGTCATTTTGCCAAGAGACCATAGGGAGGGCAGATTGAAAAAAGTGTTTAAAATGTATAAAGCTATCACTGTCTATGCTATTTAGGATAATCTTGTCCTTTCTAAGATGCACAAAGCTGTCAGTGACACTTCATAAAATATTCCTTTCTGCATCTTAAGTAAGCCAGGTTGGATAATATTGAGCAGCCTTAAAAATATTTCTTTCTTCCCTTGCTAAAAGCAAGTGCAAAATACCCTGTGACTTTTGCTGTTGAACAAAAAAAAAAAAAAAAAGGCAGGGTGGGGAGAGGGAGAAATTGATACAAAAGTGACATCCACTCAAATGGTTTTACTAGCTTCAAGCAATACACTGTCAAAACAGCAAAATCATATTCCTCTAATCCAAGAGTTATTTGCCTGTAGAGGCTTCCTGAAAATAATTTCAATCATGGCTACACTATTTTTAACTTCTCTGCCTGTGATTTTCCTCACATAGTTCCGTCTAATTCCAGGGAGAGCCTGGAATTAGTCTTCGCTTAGTGTCCACAAGTGTTTAATAATGTAGGGGCTATAGTAACATGACTCTGGTAGCAATGCTACTCACATCATAACCTTTGTGAAGAAAGATAATCCTGTTGAGAAGAGTCCTACATCTATTGAATGTGACTTTACACATTTGGGGTTTTAATAACCCAAGTGAATGAGGGGAAAAACTCTCCTGACGAATGTTGATGCTGGTGACTTGACTGAATCTATAATTTGTTGTTAAATGTTAGTGTTTGTTAAAGATTGTTCGTTCGGGGGGAAAAGGAGGAAAGGTGTACTTTTGTTTTAAAACTTCCACACAAGGAGGAAATGGGAAGGTTCTAGGCAGAGGCTGTAAAGTGAAACAGACTGAGTATAAGGAGCAGCTTTAAGGACGATGGTTTTCTTTATTCTAATAATTTTCATTGTTCTGTATTAGAATAAAGTGACTTGTGTGATTTTATTTTTGTATTATTATTGCCCATTAAGCACAGTGTATTAAAGAAACTGGATCCGAGCCCTCTTCTCCTTTGCTTCATCTTGAATCCCTGAGGGTACTCAGATATTGTTGTAATAGGGTATAAAATGGACATAAATGGAAGGGAGGAAAACTCTCCACCGCTTGAACCTCAGTGAATCCCTTAGTTCTCTGGTGCCAAGGTATTTGCAGCTATAAAAAAATAAATTATACACCCCTCTTATACAAAATCCAGCTCTGAAATAACCCAAGGCTTTTTCACTGCCCACCATTCATCTTGCAAAACCTTCTGTGAGAGCAAGTTCACATGGAGTTTACCATCTCCAAGAATATGAAAAGTCAAAGAAAAACATATCCCTTCACAGGCCCTCACACTACATAATTATATTAAATAATTGAGAGAAGGGCTGTATCTATTCCTTAGTGTCTATTTTAACCACAGAAGAATAAAACATTGTAACCAGCATTTCAGCTTACAGGCTTTCCCCAAGATGCTTTGCAACTTGAATTCCTGTCATCAGTGCACTAGAACAATGTTTCACAACCTTTTTGATACCGGAGATCGGCTTCCTGTACTGTGTCAGGGAGATCTCAGGGATTGGTGCCGATCCATGGGCCGGTCATTGAGAAACACTGCACTAAAACACTAATATTTTTTCAAGAGCCTCACTGGATTGGCATCTCGACTCATCAGGTGGAAACCCAGCTATTGCTGTGCCTGACATTAGCAAGCTCTTAACTGTATGTTGAACTCTTGTGGTAGTACATACTCACAGGGGAACATTGTATAACACTACAGTGCATGCTTATTTTGTTATCTTTGGCTCCTGTGGCCTTTTTATTACCTCTTTTGGGGGGGACATGGCTTCATTCCCTTTCTGGAATAAAATAACAAATGTATTATCCGTAGAATTCAAGCACTGCTGTGCATAATGCAGGTTTGGCTATATTCAGTGTTAAATTATCAGCTGCCAAACAAAGGCTGCTGTGAAAGTTTGATTGTGCTCTGTCAGAGTTTTGGCAAAGACTAGAATGTTATAACTAAGATGACTGTGTTGCAAACGTGCTGAATTGCTCTTCTGATTACGTCTTGGAAAATTTCAGAAGCTGAGCATATGGCATTCATTAATCTTTCGCACCATCTCGGGGTTACATACCTGAGTAGAAAATGCTAGCAAGTAGCATAGTTCTGATGTATGATCTAGCTAAGGGGAGCATATATTATAAAGCAAACCTGAAAAAGAGTCTCTCTCTTTTTTTTTTTATTGAATTCTGGAAACTGTTTACAATTAGAATCTGTCTTTCTCTCCACCACTGAATATGGAAGCTGAATTTTCAAGGCATTGTGACCTCTTTCAACACTTCCATTTTAGGAATTAGCAGCTACAGAATGTGGGATGTACTGATATGCAACATCTTAAATGACACATTTGCTACACCACTGCTCATTTGTTATGACAGAGACTGGGTACAAGACAAGGAACATCTTGTCTGTTCCAAGTTGGAATTACCCAAATCTACAGTTTCTTTCAAAGCCGCCACCGCAAAAAAACTTCATATCATAATTTATATTCATTGCTGAACAAAACACTTGTTAATTTCTGTGGATGCTAAAACAGCAGGCTGTTAATCATACTGCTTTTGGCAAAGGATCATTTCTGTTGCTGAATTGTTGTGATGTATTTGATCAAATGCCATTACAGGATGGTTTATATCTCACCTAAACAATTGAAGATTAGAATTATGGAGCACAAGAGGGGTATTAGGAGAAATGATAGGAACTCACTTTGGGCCACATTGATTTTTTTTTTTTTAGGATGTATGTTATGTATATTGAACATAAATCCTGTTTTTGCTTTCATGTGCATTGGTGTAAATCAGAAGTAACTGGATTTAATCGTTGTTGCCTGTAGTGTAACAGAGCAGAGATTGGCCCGTGGGCCATAACTGTATGTAAAACCAAAAATCCTGGGGAAATGTGACCACAAATATTTCTCATTTCCTTCTTTATGACTGTCTTTCCCTCTAATTTGGAGTTTTCTGTTCTCATACTGAAGTGGGTTAGGACTGTGTTGAATATTAAGGATTCCATTATAAGTTGAATCTGTTGCTCTCCACAAACAAACGACTGCATTACTTTGTGTTGTTGTTGTTTTTGACATTTGGTCAGTCCCTTTGCTCTAAGCAACATTGTCTTTCAGAAACTGCCCAGAAATCTGTGTCAGAACATTTTCTTCTGTATGTAGAAGAGGAAAAATAAGAGGTGGAGAAGAATTATATTTTTTTATACGTTAAAAGACCCTTGGGTCACTGAGAGGATTTATGGTCCTAAACTGTCTAGAACTCAGATTCATAGATTTTTTTTTTTTTTTTTTATAGCCAGAAGGGTCCGTAAAATCATCTAGTCTGACCTGCTGTATAACACAGGACCTTAAATTTCACTTAGCTACCCCTGTATTGAGCCTGATAACTTTTGCCTAACTAAAGCATATCTCCTAGAAAAGCATCCATTCTTGATTTGAAGACATCAAAGATGGAGAACCCACCACTTATTTTGTTTCTTCTAATGCTTAATCACCTTCACTGTCAAAAATATATGCATTATTTCTAATCTGAAACTGTGCATGCTTGTGCAAACAGTTCCCTATCCATTTCACTGGGCCCCTGGATTCTGACCCCTCCCTCTTCCCACTGTGGCGGGGCCATGAAGCAATTAGTGCCCTGGGCTACACCCTGCCCTTCTGGATCCACCTGCATGAAGGAGGACAGGATGGAGTAGAGACCGGTCAAGTATTTGGAAGTTCATGTGGACCTCCAAACCAGGCTTTGTGGGTAGGAGTCAGGAAGGCTCCTTTACTTTATATTTTGAATATCCTGTAGTGATTGAAAATTCAAAGTGGTCGGAAGGTTCTGGGACAGGAGCTGGAAGTAGGAACTGCTTAGCACTCTTGCTATCTCTCCAACTTTCATCCACTGTTTCCTTTGCTGATGACATCTCTCCTCTCCCAGTGCATGCTAGTTAAAGGGGCAGAGTTATCAATCTTGCCTCTGGGAATGGGGCTAAGCATCTGTGAAGCAGCCTGGCAGTTGGTGCCCCCACAGCCCATACTTTGTTTGTTTTAATGCTTAGGGGCAATGGAACATGACTCGGCTCAGTGAGATTGTCCCAAGTCATCGCAAATTTGAGCAATTGTGATACTATGCCATTGCCATTTTGCTAACTGGTGCATCCTAAAATGTCACCAGCAAAGTTTTGCAGTGCAAGTTTGCCCAAGTCCAGGAAAGGGAAAAAGAGGTTTGTGGGGTTTTTTTAATCTTAGAAAATCTGATTCCATGGCAAACCCCCTTAACTTCTATTTTGTCCAAAAACCTTATTTGTCCAGTAAATACATACCTTTTAATACATAAAACCAAAAGCTGACATGAAAGCATAAAAAAAAAAAAAACCCCACAAAAGATTTGCTTTTTCTGAAGCCATCTGGATTTAACATAAACCCCCTCTCCCCCCACAAACAACCACAAAAAAACCCAAACAAACAAAAGGCCAGAGCTGTTTTCCAGTGAGCAATCTCAGATAGGTAGTTGGCAGGGTGAAACAGCACAGTAATCTCATGTCATGTGCCATATACTGTCCCAGCATTCATCAACAGGAATATAAATTCTTCTTTCTTCCATGTTGATACAAGTGGCTAAGAGCTCAGTCAATATTTATTTTGTCTTTGGGGACAGCCACATTTTTAAGGGCACCTAAAGATATTCCAGTCTCACAGTATGTCATCAAGGAGCCTGTTTTGACTGGTGTGCAAAATGGATGGTTTGTATACTTCAGCAGTCATGTAAGTTAACTATTAGATGGAGAGAATTCATATTACTGCTCACCCAGTTAACATCTATTCCTTTGAAGGATCCAAAAGCTTCTAATAAATTAGGGAGTGTGAGAGAGTAGGCTGTCCCTTTATGGATAGTGGTGCCTAAAGGTTGGTCCACCCCATCACACGCTGTGTGCCCTTTTTGGGCAATTTAATATCTAAACAATGACCTAGGAAATACTGGCAGAGAGGAAGTGGTCCCAGGAATAAGTAGTGTTTGGGAGAAAATCCCATTACTGGTTCTTTAAGCACTTGGAACCAGGGCCCAGATTCACAAAAGGGACTTAGGCACAGTGACTATGAGGTGCCTAGAAGCTCACAGGAACAACACCATAATCCACAAAGCCTTAGTTAAGCCCCCAGGCTCCCTGTACAGTGCCTGGGGAGAGATAGGCACCTTAGAATGCAAACCACAAAGCCAACATTCTTGACATGAAGCTGCCTCAGCAAGTCACTGGCTGATTGCGACCCAAGGACCTCTTGATGCCACTTGGTGGAAGTATCAGGGTGCATACCGGGATCCCCTGGGCCTGATAGTTACACTCTAGTTCACCAAAGCATGTCCTAACGTTTCTACTAATAGCCTGTGTCTCACTGTTCATTATAATCATTGCAAAATGTATGTGCAAATAAAATATGTAAAGATATATATATATATATATATATATATGTGTGTATGTGTGTATATATGTATATAGGAAATTATGTTCTTAAGGCCTTGTAGTTAAAGGCAGTTGACCCAGAAGTAGCATGCCTTGCGACAGATTCCACCAGTCAGAGGTGGGAGACGCTTTTCTCCCTACCTGTCCATTGTCCACTGTGGGAGGTCTATGAGCACACTGAGTCAAATACTAATGAAGAGAGTATGGGGACTTCAGAAGGAAAATTTAACAGGAAGAGGAAGAGGTCCCTGGTTTACAGGTGAAGAACAAAGGGCTGGTCTAATATATGTGTAACACTGACCCACACGGGCGTCGCTAGTGGGGATCAAATCTGGGACCTCTTGAGCTTAATACATGAGCTCTACTGCAAGATTTAAAAGACAATCTGTTATCCAAAGCTGTAGCAGGCCCATCATTCTTTAGGGGGCCTAGCCACCACTAGAGGGGGACAGAGTGCCATTGTGAGCAAGCAGGGGTTACATATGTAGGCGTGCAGAAAGATTTCTGGGAATCCTTCATCTGAGGACCAAGTTGCCAGTGGGCTGGATCTGAAAGGAGGGTCTCAGCCATCCTGGTTGGAAAACCACTGTGAGAAGGACTTCGGGGTAAGCAGTACCTTATTAGACAAGTGGGAATCTTGTGAGTTGAGTTGAGGCTCCAGAAGGCATGCTATGATTTTATTTTATATGTAAACCTTTGTTTCTGCTTGCCATCATTTGAATCTCTGTTCTTTGTTAAATAAACTTATGTTTGCTTTCTCTATAAACAAATCTAGGTGCTGTGTGTTAAGTGGAGCTGGGGTCTAAGGTGTAATTAGCAAGCGGTGGCGTACAGTTCCGTTGGGCCTGGTACTTCCAGGAGTGTCCAGTGGATATGGGGCTGGATGCCGCAGGGGGTTGCCTGGAGGACTTGGGCGTTGGAGTGTGCCTATCGCTCGCCTGCATGAGGCACAGCAGAGCCCGCATGAGCTGAGGGGAGTGTTTTGTGTTGCCTGTGGCTGGGAGATTCGGGGAGCTGACTCTTGATAGGTACAGACAAGGCTTCCTCACGTTAAGGGCAGGTGTTAATGAGCTGCCTCACAACCCTGGGTAGCCTAGGAAGAGTCACAGAGATACCCACCAGAGGGATATATTTCTAAGTCCCACCCATCTCTCAGAGTTTGGCACCTACCACTTTTGGGATTCATGAACCAGGTGCAGTTAGGTGTTGGGCAGCTTAAGTCACATGCGGGGCATGATTTTCTACAGGTGCTCAGAAGCCATCTACTGGATTGGACCCCTCAGGTGAGTTAACATAAAACAGCTGGGGTGGAGGAGGTCCTTTAGACCAGTGGTTTGGGTCTTCACCCAGGCTGTGTGAGATCCCTAGTTTAAGTCCCCCTCCCTGCCTGATGAGAAGGGATTTGAACAGGGATCCGTCACTTCACAGGTGAGGGCTCTAAACACAGGGATATAGTCATTCTAGTGCTTTCACTGGCCCAATTAATATTTAATTATTCAATTAAAGTGTACCAGCTTGAATAGGAGAGATCGAGGAAGGCCCACATCAGACTATTTCATAGCCTAGTGGTTAGGGCACACACGAGAGAGGGAGCAGATCCCACTTCAAACCACTTCCCATCAGGCAGAGTGGCGACTAGAAGGTGAATACCCTAACCACTAGGTTAAAGGTGGGCCTTCTCTTCCCCCCAGCTGGTTTGTGTGAACTCACCTGAGGGGCCTGATCTGGAAGGCAGCATCTGATCATGCCTGGGAGATTGGGCCCCACGTGCGACTTAGGCAGCCAGACATCTGTCTTCTGTGGTTTGTGAATTAGATGGGAGATAAGCCACCCAGAGTGAGGCAGCAGTGTGAACGCTCAGAAGCAAAAACATAGGTTCTGAGGGAACTTTCGCTGCAAAATGTAGGTGCCTAGGGACTTTAGGTGCCTACAGTGGTAGGCAGCAAGAGAGTGGGAGTATTGTGGATCTCAGGGGTGCCTAACTGTACCTCTGTGGATCACACCCCAAGAGCCTGGCAGAGTGTGTGGGGCCAGAGTCCCCTCGCTCAGCCAAGTGAGATGAGGTTTAGGAAGCAGACCAACATATATGCTCTCTCCTTCCTCATGAAAAGGGAGACACCAACACTAAAGGGTCTGCCTGTTGAATCCACAGAATGTGAGGACTAACTGGGGGAAAGGGACCCCCCGTGAAGGACAAACAGGCTAAGGCCCTGCAGCAGGGAAAGCTATGGGTAGCACGGGGAAGTGGCGAGGAATTGCAGGAACAGTCCTTAGCTGCCTCACTTAGGGTTTCTAGGCTGGAACCCAGAGGAGTCAGTAGGCTTGGGTTCCCCATCTCTCCCCAAGCAAGAGACCGATCATAGGCCTCAGAGGCCAAGAGTGACGAGCCCCATTTAAGGGCTGAGGGCCTGGCATAGAGGCCACTCGACTTTTGAGTTTTCCTATTTTGAACTTTTCTGTTAACCCAGGAAGGGGACTGGACTGAGAGGTGACCTGGCCAGAGGGCTAGGCCATGGAACCAGCAGACTGTTTTGGAACCAGGAGGATGGACAAGGATCCATGGGAGTGGAAGAATCACTGTGTCCTGGCCCGAGGGGCTTCTCCAATGATGAGTGTGCTAGGAAATAATGACTACTGCAGGTTTAAATAGGTTTTGGAATAATCGGGTTAACATAAGGTATCATTTTTAAAAAATTACATGCCTGAAGAAATGTGTAGGTAATTACACCATGCATGCGAATGGTTGGTTAGAAGTATAACTGTATGTTATGCATGCAGTTCACTGTGTTGTGTGTACATTCATGGATGAACACAGACCTGTGTCCTGTGAGTGACTAAGCCCTCACAACACCAATGGAATGTTCTCTGTCATACAAATTTGACAGAATAATACAGAATGGTCAAATTCTACTATTGGTTACACCAATATGAGTCTGAAGCAACTCCACTGACTTAATCATGGCATGTAACTGATGTACCTGCCAGTTGTAAAAAATTAGGTGTATTCCCCATTTCATATCCAATATCCTGCACCAAGACACTGTCATGCATTTGCAAAGGGATGGTATCAATGCTTTTGTGGATTTACTAATCTCATTTCTGTAAGTTCCATAATAAAGTTCATTTGATCTATTCCTTGTACAATCTGTTTCTGCATTTATCAAATATGTCTTTGCAAGGATCTTGCTATAATCTGTAGTAAAATACTTTTTTCCCTCTCTTGTAAAAATCTTCCATTTGGTTTTAAAAACTGTAAGAGTCATAGTTACTTATAACACTTGGTGGTGATTTTCTCAAGCAAATGCTCTGTCCCCCAGAGGAATAATTTTTTCATTTAGTGTGGACTATCAAGAAGTCTAGCCGCTTATTTATAAATAAACTGTAATCTACAGAGTGAGTTAATAGGAAATCCAATAAAGTGGGAGTCATAATAACGAAACGTAAAGGTTGTGAACATGTGAATCAGAAGCACCAAATGACTCTTACATAGAAGAGGGTGCACTTTAGCAACATCCCTGAGATAGTAAATGGAACATTTAGAGAGATCCTTAATGAATTCCTGCATACTCAACCCATAGTTTAATAACTTCTTCAAACTCCTAGCCATGGGGATTAACATATTACCACAGTCATCAAAAGACAGGGTAAGAATTTACAAAATGTGATAATAGTATGGGCTCCAGGAGAGTTATTCCATTCAACTTTGAAGTGTTCTTCATAATCACAGTCAAAAGACACTGCATCACATTCTCTGTCACTGCAGGTGTACTATAGAGAAAAGAAAATGTAAGATTTCACTGTCGGCTACATCATAGTGATATGATAAACCTTAGGAGGAAAAAAAATCAACATAAGCAAACGTGCATTCAATTTGCCCCGGAGCTGGGAGGAACATCTGGGATGTTCGCCATTCTGTCAGAAGTCTTGTCTCTAAAATATAAAGATATAAATGGAATAAGGCCAGAATAGCAAGATTTAAATAATGCAAAGAACAGTTTGGCTTCTCTTTGCAATGTGATTCCCACATACCGTAATTCTCCATTCAACAATGTTGGAAGTCTAAGGGCTGGATTCAACTCCCAATGAAGTCAATGTAAAGGCTTCCTCTTATAGCAGTGAATGGTCTCTAAGAAAAGTCAGTATGAAATATGGCAGTCATTGGCACTAAAAAGACCTCTCCAGGCTCTGATCAAAGCAGCTTCCATAGTGGGGTCTAAACCCGGTTAAATTTTTATCAACACACATTCATTCTAAGCAGAGGCTAGAATTGAAGTGCAGTCATTCCTCTTCAGTACGTTTGACAAAAATGGTAAATTAGAGAGAGGTCGGTAGCTAGCAATGTAATGGGGAACAGAGGTGGGTTTTTTCTAAATAAAGGAATTAAAATAATGCAACTGTCCCTTTAATCTGAGTGCATAAATTAAGAGGTTCATTTTCTGTATTTGTACTGTACAATGCTATACATGAGTTAACGTGTTGCAAAGGTTTCTCCATGTTCATAAAATAACCTTGCAACATACTCCTGGCTTTGGATTACAGTTGGAGGCAGTAATGCCTGAGAGTATTTTCAAGATCATAAATTTACCAGTTTTTTGATAGAGGTGTGTGTTAGAATTTTCAGCACTACAGTCCCCCTTTAAGAGGACTCTGAGACAGTTTTCAGCATGCCCAGGACTGTGAGTAACCTTGTTGCTCCACTCCCCCCCTGCTCCAGCATGAGAGAGTCTTGTTTGTTCTTCACTGGGGGTCAGCTCCCTGAGATCACCAGTCTATTAGCCACCCAAGCGCTCATCTCTGTGCTATGCTAGCCCTGCTTTGCCTTGCAGGTTAACAGTAGTGGAACCTCACCCCTTGAGTACCTTTGTAGTGTCACCCTGTTGTGCTCAGCGCTTATCCTCTAAACTCTCACAGAAATACCATGACTTCTGTCCTCAAGGAAGCAAGTGTTCACACCAGCTTGTATGATTCAGGATGAGCACTTTGCTTTGTAGCACAGCACTTAGATACATTAAAAGTGAAAACAATAATACATTTATCAGAGATTTAAGATTCAAATGATAGTAAGAATATTAGAAACATTATTAACAAATATTAGAAACTAGCCAAAGATTAAAAAACTAATCCCCTCCCCCCCCAAAAAAAAACAACAACATCAGAAACAGGAAGTCTGCTAAACTAGAGAATTTCATGTAGGTGCATATCCAATCTTCACTTAAAAACTTTATTGGATAGAGAAACTACCACAACCTGTGGTAGATACTTACAAATGGGCTAAACCCAGAGGTGCTCCTATATGGTCAGGCAGGTATTAGCAATGAACCTGTTAAGAGGAGACTTTTTCTACTCTTTAACAAACAAATGTTGTCATTGCCAGTTATCGACTTCAGTTAAAAAACAATTTGAGACAATTTCTCTTTTTTTCCAGTCTTAATCCAGATAAGATTTACAACCTCCTTTCTTCCTGAGGCTTTTCCTCCTTATTTCTTCCTTTCCTTCCTGCTAGCCAACAGCCTTTTTTTTTTTTTTTTTTGCACCTGGATTCACATAGGAGATAACACTGGTATGTGGGGTGGGAAGGTACATGCTGGCTCCTTTTAAGAGAGATTTTTTTTTTTGTCTTATTGAAAACCATCTGATGTCACCCCTATCAGTCAGAGGCCTTCTTTTTAGAAACTTCCCTCTTATTTCATTAGTTATTCTTTGCACTAGACATCCTCCCAACTTCGTTCCTTTTGGCCTTATGACTCATTATTTTCAAGACCTTCCCTCTAATTGCTAGTCGGGACCTTTCTTTATAAAACGTATATATTTCCTTAACCGATAAGCTAACTTTAATGGTATACTTATACTACAGTAAGCCAAACAAATTGAGTTCCTTGAGTCTATCATTATAAGGCTCCATTTTCCAATTGTTTTGTGACTCTTCTCTGAACCCTCCCCAATTTATCAACATCCATCTTGAATTGTGGGCACCTGAACTGGATACAGCATTCCAGTAATGGTCACACCTGTGCCAAATACAGAGGCAATATAATCCCTCCTACTCCTAATTGATATTTCCCTGTTCATATATCAAAGGATTGTATTATCCATTTTGGCCACAGCATTGCACTTGGAGCTTATGTTCAGGTGATTATCCTCCATGATCCCTCACTCCTTTTCAGGGTCATTGCTTCCCAGACTAGAATCCCCTTTCCTGAAATTGCAGTCTATATTTTTTGTCCCTAGACTTTCCACTTGGCAGTTTTTAACACCGAAACACATCTTGTTTGTTTGTGCTCAGCTCTGTATCAGTGACCTGTTGTCTTCATTATTTATCACTTTCCCAATCTTTGTGTCATCTGCATATTTATCAGTTCTGCGAGTTTTCTTCCAGGGCATTGATAAAAATGTTAAATAGTGTTTCTAAACCTGTCTTTGGCATACCTCAGTAGAAATATACCCACCTGATGAAATGAGAAGTAAGGGGCTGATAACTAACACTCAGCACGCTCTGCTCAGGATCCGGACCTTCCATTACAAGAGACTGAGAAAACTCAGGCAGATCTGGACAGCTTCAGTTGCGGTTCATTTACAGATAATCTGCCTGCCAAGAGGTTGCAGATTGGAAACTCTTTAGGAGGTGACATAAAATGTTCTAGCTTTCCAGACCTCTCTGAAGCGGCAAATGGACCACAAATATTACAGGAAATTAAACATTAGTGTCAACAGTGTTGATCCTACACAGAAGCACATCAGAAATATTTTCCTGACTTAGGAATTAATTTATCTGAAATAAAAATTTCAGGGCTAGATGCAAGAATTTTGGTCAAGTTTAGAGAAAAAAAAAAATTTTCTAAGTAAAAGATATTGGAAACAATTCTAAAGTTCAGCTCACAGTAGACTGAAGTTTGAGCCTGTTGTTTAAGGCAAGTGATTTAATGAGTTCCCACTACCTATGCAAAAACTGTATAGCAGAGAACCAAAGTATTGAAAAGATGGACATGTCAAGGAATCTATATCATCTTGGACCACATCTTGTATCATAGTAGGGAATCTAAAAGATGGCAGTAGCAGATCAAAAATGCTTACTGGGTTTGATTTGCTTTTAGAGTATCTCCAACTCAAGGCCCTGGTCTGGCAATGAGCTCCAAGTGAAGCTTCACTGACTGTACAGAACTTCACTGAAGTCAGTAGGACTCCATTTGATAACAAGAGTCTGCCTTTACGGAGTTCATTGCGGGGCTAGAGCCTGAGGCTGCACCAGGCAAAAAATTACAGAATTGTGATTGATCCTATGATGATGATGATTTAACATATATGTTGTGGTGATGACTAGAGGCCAACTAGAAGAAATGGGAAAATGTCATTTTTATTTGTTTGGCCTGCAAAAACAAAAAGAAATCAGAAAATATTTGATTTGGTTCTGAAAATATTCAAAATTTGTCAGCAAATCAAAGAAGTCCATTGCGTTCCAGTCAGCTTCAGAAAATGTGTGTTGGATCTCCTGTGATAACTTTTAGCCCAGGGGCTAGGGCACTTTCCTGGGGGAAAGGAGCAAGAACTGCCCTCCTGAGTGATCAGCCTAACCATCAGGCTGTAGGCTATTCTGGGGTGGGTGGCTCTCAAACTAGCCTACCAAAGCTGCTCCACCTTATATACATAAATAAATATTCATTGGGCCAAAGACAGAGAGGCTGAAAGTGGCTCTAAAGCCTGCTGATTAAGGCACTCACCTTTGGACTGGAGATGTGGATCTGTCTTCTCTCTGCCTGATTCAGAGGAGGGGTTTGAATCCACATCTGCTACCTCCCAGGTGAGTGCCTTAATCACCAGGCTACGGAATTTGTTCTCTCTCTCTTACTTTGTGCCAAAACATACCTATGTAATTGTACAAAGTGGAACAACTGCAGCAGGAGAGATTGAGAGCAACCCACCCCAGAATAGCCAATAGCCTGGCAGTTAGGATGCTCACCTCTGAACAAGGAAAAATCTGAGTTCCTGCTTCAGAATGGGGATTCAACCTTCAGAGTCGGGCTCCCTTCTCCCATACAAGAGCCCTAACCACTGGGCTAAAGGTTATAAGGGGGGGGACACAGTTTTCTGAAGCTGGCCTTGAAAAACTTTTTCCCAGCTGAACATAACTGGGTTAAATTCACAAATAGTTTCAGGTTGACTGAAACTGCATTTTTTGGCAAATATATTATTTGTCTGAAAATTTTCACCCACTTCTACCAAGCAGGTCAGAACCCATTGTGCGAGGCTCTATACACATATACAGTAAAGGACAATCTCTGTCCCCAAAGAGTTCACAATGTAAAAAGCCTGAGCTAAAAATGGAATGAGACAAACAAGTGGGCCTGGGATGGGTGCTACAGGGGGAACATACAGGATATTTATATATAATGACTTGTACAGTGTCTTTTGAAGAGATCTGCATTTTAAGTGCAAGGCGTTGGAGATATATTTGATTACCTGGCTTTTATTATTTATTTAGTTAGATTTAGAAATCAGGTTTATTTATTTTACCAACTTTAGACACCTCATCATTTGAAACATACAGCTATGAAACTTAAGATAATCAATTATATACTATTTCAATTATTCAACTGCTGCATGGGTGAGACATGTTGGGGATCATCCAGACAAGTAAGTGGTTCTGTCACCACATGCCTGGTAATGTTGGGTGCCTTAATGCTATGCTATTGTGGCTCAGAACCCTGTCACCCGTAGCCATCCTACAAGTATTAGGGTTTCAAC
This sequence comes from Emydura macquarii macquarii, assembly GCF_026122565.2. Taxonomy (NCBI): domain Eukaryota; kingdom Metazoa; phylum Chordata; order Testudines; family Chelidae; genus Emydura; species Emydura macquarii. The sequence continues at coordinate 1,346,352 of NW_027132344.1, forward strand.
CATGGCTTTCATCAGCATACTTAACACCTTGCATGGTGACCCCACTAGCTCTTCTGGTCCTGAGTCTCCCCAAATCCATCTCCCTGATTTCTTAACTCCCAGACACCAGGACCTTTTCCTTCTGGCTCATCACCCACGAAAGAGTGAAACCTACCTCACCCTCACAGTTATCAGTTTACTTCGGCATGCATACGTCATACAGTTTGCACAACAGAGACCTACTTGGGGTAAAAATAAACAAAAAGTTTATTTAATAGAAAAATCATAGATTCGAAGGTGAAATAGTGAAGAAAAACAAATGCATACAAGTCACATAGAAAATAAACGTAAAGACAATCTCAGGCTTTATGCTTTTATAATAGCTAACTTCCCTTTTCTAATACAATTTACCTATTGACTCTGAACAGTTTCCCTGCATGGTCTTTGGCCTAGAGAAGATGCAGTATTCCATGGACAGCACCCTACTTAGATGATGGATCTCAGTTTCTGGATGTTCTTCACTTCAAACCCCCTCTCGTTTAAGGGTTTGCAGTTTTTCTTTTTTTTCTTTCTCTTAGCCCTGGTCTACACTACAGATTACTTCAGTATAATTATGTCACTCCAGGGTGTGAATAATCCACAGCCCTGAGCGACATAGTTATGATGACCTAAGCAGTGGTGTAGACAGGTGGAGAGCTTTTCTGATCAACATGGCTACCGCCTCTCGCAGAGGTGGAGTTATTAAGCTGTCGGGAGACCTCTCCCATTTTAGAGCATCTTCACTAGAAGCACTACAGTGGTGCAGCTGCGCCGATGCAAGTTTGTAGTGTATACCTGCTCTCAGAGAATGGTGATTTATAGTGGGGGAAATTCCCTTCTCTTTGTTTTCCTGAACTGGGATTTTGTTTTCTTTTCAGTTGCAATGTCTTTTCACGAACTTTAATGGTCCATCATTGTGACTTTCTAGCTGGCACAATGCTAGGTGATTGCAGTTAATGTCATGAGAACAACTAGCCTGGGAGGTGCTCCTCCCTGCCTGTTTACTTCACCCCCTGTTGTGAGATGATGCTGTAGTTTCACCACAGTTACAATTTCCCACACATATATTCATGCAAACATTCATAACCATAACCATATGTACACATATCTCTTAATGACCATCAGGTTCAGATTATTACAATCTTTCATGAAAGACCTTTCTTTATATATATATACATATATATACATATATGTATATATATATACACAATAATGTTGCATACAATCTGTTGATTCAATTAGTTATTCTTTGGGGTTCAGACTCTGTGCTCTCTGTCTGGGAGACCTAGTTGTCACAACAAAAAAAAGCCCTCACTCACCAAATGCCCAAACTCTATACTATTCTAATACCCTTTACCTCACTGACTATATACTTTCAACTTTCCCTTCAGAAAACCTGCCATCCACTTTAGGAAACTATTTGCTTCCAGAAAGTCTGGCCAGTATACTTGGAGATGTTTGGAAAGGAGTCTTTCTTACTATATCCAGAAAGAATCTATAATTATCTGTTAATAAGTAGCACTTTCCAGCAGAGAGTCTGACTACACAGTGTTAGTGCAGAGAGCCCAGATCTCCAACCAAGGGAAGTGAATGAAATTTTGAATTGCCCAGAAATGTAGTTATATATAAAACTAGTTGATTACAAAATGTATGTGGATATTATAGGAGATTTTTTAAAAAAATATTGTGCATAAGTATTAGTTCCATTGTTCTGGCTCATTAACAGACATTTCAGTGGAATGAACAGAGTATTATTATTTTTGACAATCAAGAGTTTATAAACTATCCAACTTTAAATTGCCCGATAAAAATAATCCATGTATTATTATAAGTGCTACTTCTGAAGCAGCCCTTGGATTCATCTTAGAACAGTTAGATAGCAAAAGTAGTAGATAAGAATTTGGAGGAAGGAAATTACATTCCAGAAAGGATGAAAACTCTAACAGAACTAGAATGTCTGTGTAGTTGCTCCAAATATATATCAAGCCTGATTATCAGACAATGTAATTTTGCATGAGCACAAAATGAAGCCACCTTCTGAAATACATGCACGTACATTTTTGAGCACTATTGATTACATAGAATCATAGAATTGTAGGACTGGAAGGGACCTCACAAGTCTAGTCCCCTGAACTTATGGCAGGACTAAATATTATCTAGACCATTCCTGACAGGTGTTCCTGCTCTTAAAAATCTCCAAGGATGGAGATTCCACAACCTCCCTAGGCAATTTATTCCAGTGCTTAACTACCCTGACAGTTAGGAAGTTTTTCCTAACATCCAACCTAAACTACCCTTGCTACAATTTAAGACCATTACTTCCTATCCTATCCTCAGACGTTATAAGGAGAACAATTTTTCTCTCTGCTCCTTGTAAGACATTTTTTATGTACTTGAAAACTGTTATTGTGTCCTCTCTGTCTTCTCTTCTCCAGACTAAACAAACCCAGTTTTTTCAACCTTCCCTCATAGATTGATGTTTTCTAGACCTTTAATCATTTTTGTTGCTCTTCTCTGGATTTTCTTCAATTTGTCCACATCTTTCCTGAAATATGGCACCCAGTACAGGACAAAATATTCCTGTTGAGGCCTAATCAGCGCAGAGTAGACTTTCTCATGTCTTGCTTACAACACTTCTGCTAATACATCCTAAAATGATGTTTGCTTTTTTTGCTTTGCTTTATTTGTTGACTCATATTTAGCTTGTGGTCCACTATGAGTCCCAGATCCCTTTCTGCAGTACTCCTTCCTCGTCAATCATTTAGCATTTTCTACGTATGCAAAGTGGAGTACTTTACATTTGTCCTAATTGAATTTCATCCTATTTACTTCAGACCATTTCTCCAGTTTGTCCAGATCATTTTGAATTTTAATCCTATCCTCGAAAGCACTTGCAACCCCTCCCAGCTTGGTGTCATCCACAAACTTAATAAGTGTACTCTCAATGCCATTATCTAAATAATTGATTTAGCTATTAAACAGAACCGGATCCAGAACAGATACCTGTGGGACCCCACTTGATATGTCCTTCACTGATAACTACTCTCTGAGAATGGGTTTCCAACCTATAATACATCCACCTTATAGTGACTCCCTCTAGCTTGTGTTTCCCTAATTTGTTTATGAGAAGGTCATGCAAGACAGTATCAAAAGCCTTACTAACATCAAGATGTACCACATCTACTGCTTCCCCTCATCAACAAGGCTTGTTACCCTGTCAAAGAAAGCTATCACGTTTGTTTGACATGATTTGTTCTTTACAAATCCATGCTGACTATTACTTATCACTGTTACTTAAGTGATAGTTATGTTCTAGTTATAACATGTGCAGCTGAAAGATTCTAATGCCGGTGGAAGTAGGTGATAGAATTTACATAACCCAAAATGGCATATGTGTGCGGGTCTGAGAATCTGCAAACACAAAATAAAAATGCTTTTGGCCTAATAGACTTTATATGTGCAAAATCTATCACTTTGTGCATAGGTGTTACTGCTTGAAAAGTGTGTATGCAGGAAAAGGGCAACAGGTTGAGTATCTTTTAAAATTCAGGCTCTTTTAAAAAAGATAAACCTTATATACTCTAAAAAGAAGTGAACCTGGTGCATACTGTCCCAAGTAGAATATGAAATCCATGAGGAAATCTTAAGACATTATGCTTCAGGAATATTATTGATAGTCACCAGATGGCACTATTTTAAACCATTTTCAAGTTATGTTGAACTGAATGTATAAGCAGTTGGACCTTGGAGAAAACTTGATTGTGCTGCAGTCTTTTACAATCCGTGGCATTCACAAGTCTAGCTTCTATCCTGCCTGGATCTCTGGCTGTATACATTTTTGGGAACTGGGCTGCAGTTTACAGATTATAGCCACACACACATCAAACAACAATATTACATGGTGTCAAAAACAATACAGAAGTCACAAAGAGATACAAGGCAAATAACAGATTTCCCCTCATCTTTTAAGGGATGTTTCCAAACCAGACAGGTCTGAACCAGATTTCTGAGGTTAAGTAGCAGGGAGTATTATTATTCTTTGTATTATCATAGCCCTGAGGAGCCCCTATCAATGACCAGGACCCAACTGTGCTAGGTACTGTACAAATACAGAACCGAAATTTGGTCCCTACCGCAAAGTAATCATCTTATATATAACATTTCTCTATTTTTTACTGAAAACGTGGTTGAAATTAAATGCAGTAGTTTCGGGAATATTTCCAAAAATATTGCTTTCTACAAGAATTCAAGATCTTATCCATAACCCTGAACAAAAAAGCTAGCCTCTTGCTCTCATGAGAAATTAACTGAGAACAAGGAGCTGTTGCCACAGATAAAGCTTTCTTTGTATAACTCAAAATGAGGTTTTAAAATATAATGCCAGTCACAGTGCCCCAGTGCCTTGGACACATGTTTCAGAATTTGACCTCTGACTTTCAAATCCCTAGGTACTGAGGGTAAACCAATGAGCAAACCAGGATGTAATGGTTTTCAGTTCTTATAGATAGCTTCCCCATCAATAACAAACCTAAGGGGAGTATGAAGAAACAATACAAGTCCCTTCACAATTATGGGCAAAGGGACCATTTGCTTGAATTTCACTATCCTAGAACGAGTGGATTTAAAAATGGGGTGAAAAATCTCACTATTGTAGGTGGAAGTGGAGAATAGAAAACAGAGAAAAGATGGCAGTAGATGAACAGAAAAAAGAGACATTATGAAATGGAAAATCCAAAAGGGATGGCAATAATAAAATAACTAAATTTAAAATATTCGTATGAGTGATCTGATAAAGTTGTCACTGCAATCTCAGAGCCATAAGAAAAACGTTATGCATGAAGGTCAATTTATACATTGAAACAAATCACCTGGTATAAAACTGTAGATTCCATAACCAATAGGAGAAAAATTGCTACATTCTGTACAAAACTCCAAATCATCCATGGAGATAAGTGATTAATGGAGAATTAGGAGACACCAAGCATGGCATATGGGGCGCTACTATGCAATATTTTGATGAATACTGTATGCGACCTATTTACTGAAAAAGAGTGCATAACCATATTAGAGTTAGTGGGATGTTTATTATACTGCTTTAATTCAAAGGGGACTGTTCCATATTTGAGGGACAATGGAGAATTTCCTAGCCTCAAGGACCCTTTATTCTGATCTCAAAGAAGTCACAAGACTTGTTTGCCAATGCTGGGAGCTAACACATCAAAGGCTATAAACAGTTAAATAGTGATTTGATTCCTGTGAAGGAAAGTGATCAAAAGGACTGGGTTGCCTTTAAAGGTAGTTTTCCCTGATGCAGAGAGAAGTGAACAGTTTTATGAGTAAGGGAACAAGTTATGCCATTCAGACCCACAGGTCTCAGTAGGGTCTACAGGAAGCTTGGACCTACCAGGATCCTCATGTGAAAGATGGATGTTCTGTTTATTCTCTCTGAAGCACCTGGCATTGGCCACTGTTGAAGACAGGATACTGATCTAGACAGACCAATGGTCTGATCCAGGAAGGCTGTTCTTATAGACACTCAGGCCTAATCTATACTGCTGATGGAGGTTGATGTAACTTCACTTACGTCAATCTCTGAAGGCCTGTGTTTACACTGGCATGCCAGTTCCGTCGACTTAAACCGCGGCAAAAGTCGATGTAATAAAACCACCTCCACAAGTGGCGTAGTGCCTAATTCAAATTTATTGGGTCGATTTTGCGTAAGTGTAGACAGAGCGCAATGTAAATTGACGTTAATGGCCTCTGGGAGGTATCCCACAATGCCCCGTTGTGATCGCTCTGGAAATTCATGCTCTGCTGTTACATGGTCATGCTACCCGGAAATGGCCCCTCCCTCATGCCCCGGGAACATTTGAATTTTCATTTCCTGTGCAGCCAGCATGGAGAGAGCTTTGTCACCGTACTCCTCATGGCTACTGCAAGGCCCAAACACGCTCCAGCATGGAGTCGACCGGAAGTCTTAGATCTCATCAGTCTGTGGGGTGAGGAGTCCATTATGGCTGAGCTCAGAGCCAGCAAAAGGAATTTGGACATTTACAGGAAGATATCCCAGGGCATGCTGGAGAAGGGACACAAGAGGGACGTGCAGTAGTGCCACATGAAGATCGAGTAGCTGCGTCAGTCATATCTGAAAGCCATGGAAGCTAACAGCCATTCTGGCTCCTTGCCAAAAACATGCTGCTTCTACGAGGAGCTGCATGCAATTCTTGGTGGCGACCCCACCATGGCGCCGCCCCTCAGCATCGATACCTCTGCTAGATCACAGTCCATGGACAATGATGAGGACTCCGTGGACGAGGAGAAGGAGGAGGAGGCTGAGGAGACCAGGGTGCAGGAGAGCAGGGTATGCATTCTCCCAGACAGTCAGGATCTATTCCTGACCCCAGAGCAGTGCAGCAGCACACAGGACAGCAATAATGATCCTGGGGAAGGCACATCTGGTGAGTTTTTTTTTCTTTTTAGCAATTCTGTCCTTTTAAATGGGGGGAGGGGACACCAGGAAAGGGATTTCAGGCGTTTAGCGGACTTTACTGGTGGGTTACCCCCGGAACAGATTATTTATGTGATGAGATATGCTTCAAGAATCATCAGTTGATATCTCACGGAAACTTTCATATAGGTAATCTGTTATCCTTTGCACAACGTTTCGGGAGAGGGCAGCCTTGTTCCTTCCTCCCCGGTAGGATACTTTTCTGCGCCACGCTGCAATCAAGGGAGCCGGCATCATGGCAGAACAAAGCATAGCAGCATATGGGCCAGGCCGGTACCCCGCTGCGTGCAGCAAATCTTCCCATTCCTCGTGCATTACCCTCAGGAGACTGATATCGCTCATGGTCACCTAGGAAGACGGCACATGTTTAAAATACCCGAGCTATATAGCAGATACCCTGTACCTCTGTATTCCCCATTGTAGTGTCCTACCAAGTCACTTTAATTATTTTAATTATTTGGTTTCAGAAGAGACTATAACCCTCCTTCCCCCACGCTGTCTACAGATCCCCTGTGGACACCTCATGACAAAACAGTCATCCAAATTAAACCATGTTGCCCAGACAGCCTGCTAATACAGGGCATTTTAAATCATTTTTTCAAAGATCATTAATCCTCTCTATAGCACAGTGAGGTGCCCCTGGCTTACCATCTCTGTAACGGCACAGCGAGTCAACCCTTCTGGGATGTTAGGAATGGAATGAGGATCTTGGTTTGCCTTGTACACTGCAAGGGGAGTATTTTATACATTGTTGCAGTTGTATCATTTTCTTCGGTCTGCGAACATTGGCAACCTTGTGAATTTCTTTTCGTTCTTTAGACACCTCGGCCTTGGCCCAAACCTCTAGAAATGCTGCAGAAAGACTATTGCAGATAAGAAAGAGGAAAAAAAAACAAGAGATGACATGTTTGGCAAGGTCATGAACGCCTCCGCGGCCACAGAGACAGAGCTCAGAGCGTGGTGGCTGATCTTGTCCCAGAACATGGACACAGACAGGGAGAGTTGCAGAGAAATGCAGGAGCATGATCGCAGTACCATGCAGGAGATGCTGCAAATCACGCGCGACCAGGCAGACATGCTCCAGCAGCTTGTGGAGCTTCAGGAGGAGCGGAGGCCGGACATAGTCCTGCTGCAGCCCCTCCATAATGCTCCTCCGCCTATGGCTTTGATACCCTGTCTCTCCCCCACCCCCAAGAGGTCTCGGAGGAGAATGGCCAGGCTGCAGTACATGATGCACTCCACCCCAGTGGAGGCGAGCAGAAAGCTGCGGCAGCCCCGAGGACAGCTGGCCTGTAAGCAACCACACTACCCCTTGAGACTGTGAATGAACACTCTCCTCCTCCCACCATGACTTGAATGTTGATAAATAAAAGTTTGCATCATTTCAACACGTTTCTTTATTGAATCATATCTTGTTTGGGAGGGATTTGGAGGGTACTGATATCGATGGTGGGGGGGATGTTGAGGAAAGGCAAATAACATACAGGAACAGAAATCAGTCCTGCATCTCATTGCAGAACCTAGTTTTCAAAGCTTCTCTAATGCAAAGCGCTCCGCGGTTAGCTCTCAGCATATTGCTGGCATCTGGCTGCTCATAATTGGCAGCCAGTCTCTCTGCCTCCATAGCCCAACCCTGGGGGAACCTCTCACCCTTCGCTTCACACACATTATGAAGAACACAGCATGCAGATATCACCGAAGGGAGGTTCTTTTCACTCATGTCCAGCCTAGTGAGGAGACTCCTCCATCTGCCCTTTAAACACCCAAAGGCACATTCTATAACCATTCTGCAAGTGCTTAACCTGTGCTTAACCTGTTATTAACATGCAAGTGCTTAACCTCTCAAGGTGCCTGGTGTACGGCTTCATTAGCCAAGGGAGCAAGGGGTAAGCAGGATCCCCCATGATCACTATGGGCATTTCCACACCCCCGATGTGAATTTTTTGGTCAGGAAAAAAAGTGCCTGCCTGCATATTAGCGAACAGCCCTGAATTACGAAATACACGCGTGTCATACACCTTCCCAGATCACCCCACATAGATGTCGGTGAAACGACCCCAGTGATCTACAAGGACCTGCAGGACCATGGAAAAGTACCCCTTGCAGTTTATGTACTTGGTCACTAGGTGGGCAGGTGCTAAGATAGGGATGTGCGTCCCATCAATGGCCCCCCCGCAGTTTGGGAACCCCATCGTGGCAAACCCATCCACTGTGTCCTGCACATTTCCCAAAGTCACTATCCTTCATAGCAGAAGTCTATTGATGGCCTTGTGTACTTGAATCACGGCAGTGCCCACTGTAGATTTACCGACTCCAAATTGATTCCCAACCGAGCGGTAACAGTGGGGGTTGCCAGCTTCCACAGAGCGATGACAACTCTCTTCTCCACTGTCATAGCTTGTCTTAAGTAAGTATTCATGCGCTTCAGGGACAGGGCCAGCTCCGAGCTCAGTTCGAGGAAAGTTGCCTTTCACATACGAAAGTTTTGCAGCCACTGGTCATCATCCCACAGCTGCATAACGATGCGATCCCACCAGTCTGTGCTTGTTTCCCTGGACCAGAACTGACGCTCCACGGACTGCAGATGATGCCTGCAGCAATCGGGAATTGTTCTGCTCGATGACTTGTAGCAGGGCAGCCTCAGTGACATCGCTGTTGACTGTGCTTCAGCTTCTTGCTCTACTTCGAAAATACTCGATGATAAGCCGCAATGTATTTGTGACACTCACAATAATAGTGCAGAGTTCAGCTGACTCCATGTCTCTGCAGCAATGGCACATGCGTGGCGTAAAAAAACAGTAGAAAAATAGTTTTCCTGTTTGTTTGGGGGAAGAAGGGAGGGGGAAGCAGCATTGAATCATGGGAGAATGACACTTGTCCCAACAGCCATCGCGGCTAGTTGCAGTGCAGGATAGCAACCTACAGTGCACTGCTTTGAAAGTCGAAATAAGCCTGGTGAGTGTGGATGAACAAGACCTGCACAAACAGCGTGGTGTGTACACACTGCTGCGACTTCTAAAAATCGGTGGGTGAAAGTCGACTTTAAGTAAGTCGACTTCATTCGGCAGTGTAGACATACCCTCAGTGATTAGTTTCAAAGCTCAAATATCAACAATATTGATTGATATTGTTGATATCAAATATCAACAAGGTATTTCTATGAATGCTGCTAAGGCTATTAATTATTTGTTTGGAAATTAATCAAATATTTTAGAATACTGGTTGACAAATGGCTTTGAGATACCAAAAAGACCACTATCCACCAAATGTAGCCTTTGCCGAATACAGCAGTAACTTCTACCTATCGGTGATGAAGAACATATTGTTACACTTTCATAAGCCCCTTCATCTTCCTTAATTTTTTTATGTCCAGACTATCATTTTAATTGTTTTATTTTATATAACTTTACAGTGTCAGTTATACAATGATGAAATCTTAATGAGTTTGTATTTTAAGTGGGATGAGAATGGGTGTTTTACCAATTCTGTAAAAAGCAGAATTATTATTCCCCTTTTGGTCTTTCAAGAGATCCTTTTCTTAATACACACCACAGGATTACAGCTGGGAAAACAGATTTTTCAGTTTTTTGGCAATTTCAAAGATCAGATCAGATCGAAAACAATTTTTTAAAATATTTTTGGCAACTAAAAAAGTTGAAAAAATTACATTTTGGGGTTCACAAAATGTTTCATTTAAATTCTGAGTATTTTTAAGCATGACAATTTTTAAATGATTTTGAAATTTTAAAAATAAAATTAAAGGAAATTGCCAAATAAAAAGTTATTTTAAAAAATCGAAATGTTTCATTTAAAAATGTTGAAGTGAAAAGTTTCAATTTTTTGGAATTTTTTAAAAATAAACAATTTGGCAAAACAGACTTGAATTTGTCAGACATTATCAGTGTTGCTACATCTGCATTTTCACTGAAAAAGTTCCAATTAAAATGTTTTCCCCAGCTTTACCTAGGATGGTATTTATCTATTTTGCTACATTGTTTCACTGTGAATTCTTCTCCAGTGTATGATCCACTGTAATTTCAGATTTTATTTTCTGCATTATTGCTTTCTAATAGCAATCTCCAGTTTTGAATCTCTGCCAATTATTTTTTCTCCCTAGATACATTGTTTACATATACCTATTTTAAATCTCATTTATTTTTGCTCATCTCTCTCAGCTTGCTAGACTGCTGTACAATGTTGATCTATCCTCTTCGGCATTTCCTAGCAGCTCACATCCCTCATCTTCAGACAAACTCCTTGCTCCAGTTGCCTGTATCCTTTCTTCACCTGCTCAACCCGGTTCAAAAGCTATCTGATTTACAAACCCTCCTTATAATCATATGCAAATGCCACAGTCAGTATGTGATAGGGCTTACTGCATCACCCGTTAATAGGGGGTTAGGAGCTAATTAGTGCATCTATGCTTGCTTGATTGAATACCTCCTGGCCTAGAGGGGGCCAAGTTAGATAAGTAGCATTAGACACCTGAGCCTTATAAGGAAGTTGAAGGGAAATTAGAGGCAGCAGAAGGAAATCTACAGAGTGTAGCTGTGTGCAAGAGGAGCAGAAGAAGGGTTAGTTCACCAGAGAAAGAAGAAGGTAGGAGGCTCTGAGGAGAAGCTAGAGGCTTGTGACTCAACAGGCAGTTGTGTTAAGCACAAGCTGTAGGGAAGCAGCACCAGGGAGCTTGGAGGTAGTAAGTGAACCAAGGAAAGAGCAATATGTCTGAAGAAGTAGGCAGAGATAATATTAGTAACAGTGAGCCAGTCGCAGAGGTGGGAGGTGACCCCACATGATTGCACATCCGAACTCTGGGTCCTCACTGAGCCAATTACCTGTGAGTGGAATGCAACAGAGGGAAAGAAGAGTGGTGTATTAAAGGGGCATTTGCTTGTTGGACTTTCACATCTCAGAGAAACTGAGGCAAAGGAAACTGCCCCATGTATTATGGGGTTGATGTTTGCTTATGGTGTTGTGTGAGTTTAAATTGTGATTGTGGAGTTTTCCCAAATGAATGTTGGAGTCAATTTCCCTTTTTAAAATGTTTCTTTTTCTATTGTTATACACAGACTCTGTACTCCTGAGGGTGGAAGTATTGTCTCATAGAGGCACCCAGGATGGTCCGTATTCCCAGATTATTGGGTTGGGGCTCAGATTGCTTCTGTTTCTTAAGTGGAACCCCTAGATATGGAACTCACCCTTTGTTGTTGCCAACTCCACCTGACAGAAGGGTTACACACCTGTAACTAAATGCAAGTTGTATTAATTATTTTAGGTTCAAATTTGTCTCCTTCTCACTGCTGCTCTCACTATTCAGTACATTAAATCATATGCCTCTGAAATGTCAATTCATTAAACTGAAGTTACAGGAAAAAGTTATAAATGTTAAAGAAATGAATAACTTCAGGTTTACACCTCTGTGTTGAGCTGTGTGCCTTGGTCTGGATCTTTGTACCATAGTCTAAAAGCCAGTGTCACCTACGTGGCAGGTGGAGAGTGAGCAATAGAGAGAAATAAAAAGTAATTGTAATGAAATTAAAATTAACAAAACAGTCTTTGCCCAATGCCTCTGAGTTCTGTTTGCTTGTTCACAAGATCCCTGGGGTAAAACCATCTTCTCTGTCATAAGTGACTGCCTCTGCAAACAACTGAAAACAGTGCTACTTGGTAAACAAACACGCTGACTGCTGACTCTCAGTATAATGCGCTGTCGGCTTGTGGGTATGTTTGTATATTGCCTCCCAAAGGAGGGATTGAGTGTATGTACTCCTATGCTGTTCTGGTTAGAATCTCAGACCTGGTCCAAGGCCAGACTGTGTCACCCTTGCTCAGTTGCATTGAGCAGGAGGGTTCACAAAATCCTTCCTTTTCTCTGTTGGGACTGTGTGAGGGCCTCCTGCAAAGTGTTCCCTGCCCCACCATTGCCACGGAAGAGCAAGATGCTGAAAAAGGACACGGTAGAACAGGAGTTGTGGCCTTCCCTCCCTCTCTTCTAGTGTGCAGAGCTGGGCTGACACCCAAGAGTAACTGTGTCTGCCTAAGGCACAATCTCCATAATTCTATACCTGTGGTGGAATAGCTTTGTGCCACCACCTGTGCAGGGGTATGGACAGGGGTAGCCAGATCTGGCTTTGTTTTGTAATTGCAATCCACTGACTAGCCCAAAAGGAATATATGCACTCTACTGCTAGAGATTGCTGATCCCTACAGAAAATTCTACGTTTGACTTGAGTAGGAAACGCCAAGGATGTAGAATGAGAGAAAGTATCATGTTCTGGGTGATAACACGAGAGGATGATATGCTTGTGAAACTTCAGCTATCTCTTTATTTAGAAAATGAGTTACAGAGATGCTGCTAGTTTTCAAGCCAGATGGGGCATTGTGACTATTGTCCATCCAGTCCTCAGCTCTGTTGTATTTGGTAGGTAAGCTAACGCTGGCTGTAGCCACACTAATTTATCCTTCTTCCTCTCCATGCTCCTGGACAATCCAGTTAAAAGCATTTCAGTCCCATGGCCAGTGAGGGAGCCCTGTTTACCATGGATCCCGACAAAGGGGCAAAGCATGGCTTAGAGCGGTGGCAGAGGCACAGGGCTTCCTCACAGATTACGAGAGTCCTGAGATCTGCAATGTTGCCAGCTATCAGGATTTCATTGCAAGTCTCATGATATTTGGTACTCATCTTAAAGTCCCAGCTCCCAGAGTCGTGTGATTACGTGAGACTCTCTGCTCTGATTTTTTTTTTTTTTTTTTTTTTTTTTTTTAAAGTTTTTAGCTCTCATGTTTGTGGAGAAAAGCTGGAAAATGTGACCTCCCTGCTCCCATCCCAAGGACTCAGAACCCAGACAGCATATAAAAAGAACCTAATATTTACTTAAAAAACCTCATGATCTGGGGAGAGGAAGGTTAACATGATTTTTTAACCCTTGGCCTTGACAATATTGGATCTTCATAGATATTGTAGGGTCTACTAATTTTGAGGACGAAATCACCGATGAATGAACATGTAGGAAATTCTTCAAGAGGAATTTTGTGGGGTTTCCTGTTCATTTGTCTGGTCATAACAATAATCCCTGTATGAAGAGCTATTCACCAAATACACTCTGCCTTTGTTGATAAACTTATGCTATGTCCTATGTTATGTGGAAGATCAGACTAGAGGATCATAGTAGCCTTAAATTCTATGACAACTGTAATGAAACCCACCATTTGCAAAAAAACTTCCTAACCAGGAACTTTTCATCCCTCTATACTTTTACTTTTCTGATACCTATACGGTTTGGACAGATAGCTAATTCTCAGAGTAAGCTATAAAGTGTCTGATAAGTAAATGGGAATCAGGATAATTTTCTTGGCAGCAGGACCTTGTTCAGGCATAGGTTTCCACTGAACTTCAGCCATTTTAAGTAGCACAAAGAAAACACTACTTACTTTTAACCCAAGAAGGTGTCATATGGACTACTTAGTTGTGATGTATAGAAAATGAATTTCATTCTCATGGACCTGAATGCTGTAATTATATGCCTTCTCCTTTCATACATGTAGCTTCTGCATCTGTCTTTAATTATCTGACTCAGTTTTCCTTTTCTCTGCCTCCCTCGCAGACTTGGTTTATTCTCTTTCTAGACCTCTGGGCATGTGTTGACAGTACTTTTTAAATGGTCACAATCTGAGAGGGAGCTATTCTGAAAATCCATTCAGCTGATTGTTAATAGTAGTCATCAGAATACTTTGTAATTATTCCTGTAAGAATACTTGTATAGATTACATGATAGGATGATTACAGAGGAAAATAATGGCTGCCTTGCGTGCCCATTATTTATCTGGAAAGCATTTTTTTAATAAAGAAAAAGTGGCTAACATACATTATGTAAATGTTGCACTGTTTTCTTTTTAAATTCTTGCTCTTAGCTTCTCTCCTACTTAATTTTTCTCAAATACTCATGTTTTTCCTATAGTTCCAGAATATCTGGAGACAGCTATCTCATGTGCTGGTAACAGCTAATGCTGCTGTTGGAGATAACCCAACAGTCTGATTGGGAAGCACATCTCAGATACACTACTCAGCCTGTCCTCTGCTGGTCATAGTACCGGTATTTAACTGAATTTCCCTTGCTTTATGTTCTGCCATATCTCTGTCCCACTATTGCCTCCCAGCAGAGTTCATCCAGGATCGTGGACAGCAGAGTAAGTTAATATGATTTTTATTGAACTGCTTCAAACCCTTGTTCAAAAATGAAAATACACTTTGACCTCATCCTCCTTCCCGCACGTAGTTCTTATGAACTCACCAGATAATATTCAGTCTCTGCTTAAGAAGAGCTCAGGCCTGGATCAGCGGAAAGCTGCAAATGGATATCCTGCATCACTCCATACCTTCCTCTTCAGCTAATATAGGGCAAGGTTCTGTACCGAGGGGCAACACAGAAAGCACAATACCTGAAGTGGGGCTAGTGTGTAGGTTGGGAGAATGGCTTTAGTCAACCTTTGTGCCTCTCAGACTCTGAGCGGCTGTGGCGGCTGCAGCTTTTGGGATAAATTAGTGCCTGAGGCGAAGAGATAGAGCTTGGTACTCTGGGGCTGCTCTAACTTCTGGCAGTCTGACCTACTTTCTCTGTGCCCTGCAGCCCAGAAGTGCTGAGCACACCTGTTCTGCTGCATGCTCCTGCACTGGAGGAATTCCCCAGTCACCTCCTTTGCTCTCTTGTGGCCACTGTAAGTCACTGGAATGGCATAAAGATGTTTTTAAAGAGGCAGGAATCTCATCCTCTGTCTCTTATTACATCACCTCACCTGACACCGCCACCAGTGAAGTCAGCCAGATGTGTGGCCAAGATTTATCAAAGTGACTAGTGATTGTGGTTATCTCAGTTTTTGGGTACCCATCATAAAGGGGATTATCTAGAAAGAGCTAAGCACGCTCCCTCTGAAAAGCAGTCCCTGTAAATGTGTCTCAAGTTGGACACCCAAAACGTGAGACCGCCACAATCATTAGTCATCAATTTGAAAATAGTGGCCTAGATGTTTTTTGTAATGTTTAGCACTCACGCAAGACCATCCTCGTCATTACCATCATTTTCCTACTAACTAAGCTACCGTTTTTGTGTATTGCTGCCAAATGTTCATATTTCTCTGCCCTGATTCTTCTTCTTTTTTTTTTTCCCCTTCCTTTTTTGGGGGGGGAGAGTGTGTCAGGGGAACCTGACCTGAGCTGTGAAAGGTCAAAAGCAAAAACCCATCATTAAATCCATAAAAAACAATCATTTTAGATATTTTGACTTCTCAACCTATTTGAAATAGTCACTTAGTTTAATTTCATAAGTGCCTGTTGTGACAGGAGCATGCACTGGTAGATATGACATCTATGTCTGACTATCATCTCAATAGTTCACCAAGGAGGGTTATGTGTAGTTTCTACCAAAAGCTAGCTAGTTATTTTGGGGTGTTTGTTCAGGAGACATTTTTAGAGTGATGTAACATGTAGAATATTGATTTTCAAAACTGATGGAGGCAAATCTTGTCACTTTTGGTGGGGTGGGTCACAAAGCGGACCCAATCAACACTAAGAACATCAATATCTGTCAGTCTGACCCACCCCTCTATTTACACTGGGGGGAACATGCAGACTTGAGCACTGACAAAGACAAGGGTCTCACACTGTATATGAGAAGGAAAGAGAACACAAATGCTATCCATTACAGAGCTGACATGCCAGCATGAGTGTCTCAGGAAAAGTGATTCCCTGCTCGCTGAACTGTATAAATGCTGTAAGGACTGGAAGGGGAGAAATACATTCCTGTTTAATAAGGTAACTTATTAACAAGTGTAGGCTATAGTTTGAATTTTTTTACCTGTAGCATTATGTTTTCAAATCCCTTTACTTGTTTTTAGTTGAATCTCTACCTCAAGCTTTGTTAAACTTTAATATGGTGTTACTATAGACACGTCTAAGTGCTTTGCTCTGAGGAGATTGTAGAACTGAGGTGAAGCTAGTAAACTGGGGTGCACTGCTTCCAGAGAGGCAGCAGATCAGTGTCCATTGTGGGTGTCCAGAAGACACGAAAGTGGGCACTCAAGTGTAACAAAGTGAGTGTGTAAATTTCTAGCCTTCAGATAGATAAAAAATAGGGCCGTTGAAGCCCAGAGCTGAGTGCTTGTGCTGCCAGTGGCCAAAAGAATTGAAAGGATTTCCGCTGGTGGGACAGTTCTCCATCATTCTTCCATATAGGTTTCTTTGGCCTAAAGAAAATTGATCAATCCTCTACCATTCTGAGGAAAAAAGAAAACAAATGTCTTTCCATTAAAATTTCACCAGCAACTCCTTTCCCACCTGGTCAGATTTCATGTACGTGACTCCCCTAATGTTTTCTTAGCATATAGTTAAAGATTGAAAAGTTTAATAGGCAAGTGATTTGATTTGTGTTAATCCTGAACTGAAAAGAATTGCCTTACTCCCCTATCCACCGCCCACAACTAAACACTGACATTTTAATCAAACCTATTATTCCTGAGTAAAATAAAATGGTGTCTGTCATCACTGAACTCAGACAGTATTCCTTGAGCTCAGTGCTCAAAGAGGCATTTATAGTACACTGCAACCCTTCTTCACATATTTTTCTGGTTTAGCTTTAATACCCTACTATGCCCCAGATACAGGGAAACACCTTCAATGTGATATTATCACAGATCTTACTATAAATGGAATGATGGTTGGGTCCCAGGAAAAGCACGCTGCTTAGTGGATTCAAAGTAATTTGTCCAGATACCGGAAGATTCAAACAGAGCAGCAAGTCCCAAGTCTTGGATGATGGGTTCTCTAGCAAAAGTGTCAGAAGGCATTATGGCATAATAGGCTTTATTAATAACTGACATTTATATGTAACTAGGGTGTAATTTCAACCTGGCTCTTTGGGGCTTTTTAAGTCAACTCAAGGGGATTCCTTGAGTAAAATTAATAAACTCAGGAAGGAAAAAGATTACATGGTTTATAAGTCATCGCATGCCATATAAAAAGTAGAGGTAAAAATGACAGGCTCATTGTTTTGCTACAGATGATTGCCCAAGCCATATGAGCATCAATATTCTTCTTCTTATAGGCAGTGCAGGTAGTGATGCCCACAGGCAGGGCTGGCCTGAGCCATTCTTGCGCCCCGGGCAGACATTATAATTGTGTCGTGCCCATTTCGGAGCAGGATTGTGGGAACTGTTTTGCCGCCCTGCTGTGTGGCTGCCTCTGGGCCAGGGTGGCTGGTTATATGGGGATCCCTCGCCTGGCGCTGAAATGCGGCCACCTCTGGGGTGGATCATCCCGCTCCTGTTTCTCTGTCTCTCTCACCCCCTTCCCCTGGCTCCGCTGCTGCTGCGTGTCCCTGATAAGCCAGCCACCGAGCCCCGAGTCACTCTGGAGACAGCTATGGCCGGGTGTATTTTGGTCTCTTCTGCCTTGAGCCGTGGAGATAGAACCTCCGGGGTGGGGCCCCACGGACTGACCCGGCCTTTGGAGCGTCATGGCGCCCGTCTGGATCCTTCTCCTTTTCCAGCTGCGACTCACCATAGAGGAAGGTAAAAACGTATTGTTTATAGATATATTAATCAGTCATTTTGGTGCCCCCATACAATCAGGCACCCCGGGCTGTTGCCCGGTCAGACCGTAGCTTGGGCCGGCACTGCCCACAGGTAAGGTTACCTGATTCTTTCAATTATAAAACCATCTGTTCAGTTGCTGAAAACATTGCCACATTTTAATCATTTGGGTGGGAAATTTTCCAGGCTAAGTATCGTTATTGGACATTTTCAGCAATAATGGTTTGGCCAGTTCTCAGAATGAGGTCAAGGTTTGCTCATATTAAAAATATTCTTACAAACTTTTTGTTGAGAAGCTCTGATTGTGTTTGGGAGCAAGGGCTTTAAATTAAGGAACCGGGTCACCCCAGTGTCAGCTATCCCTGTGAAAATCTGCCCAAGTTTGGTCAAGTTATGATCTTCTGAAAAATCACAGCTTGCCCATGATCAATAGACTTGTTAGTTTGATAGATTAAAGTCGCTGATAATTCCATCTGCACTGAGCACACTCCAGCCAACATCTCTAGAGGCTGAACAAGACTGTCCCTGCAGTTCCTCCTCCCAGCATCCAATATCTGCTATGACTCTGGGCATAGGACCTGAGGATGGGGGACTGGGATGCGGAGCTTGGGGTGTGGGATGGGTGGTAGGGACAGGGAGCCAGGCAGGTGGCACAGTGATATGAAGCTGAGGGAAGATTATGGTAGAGACTGATACAAGGAGGCTGGTGGATAGGTCTGAGGATAGGTCTGAGAGGCCAGGGACAGAGGAAGTTGGGGTTGGGGAAAAGGGACAGAATGGTGTGTAACCACTAGAAACACACCTCTCAGAGCATGCAATAGAACCGAGTAGTCCTCAGTCTCCACATTCTTCTGCTATCAACAAAAAGCTGCAAAACCCATTAGCAAAATGTGTTCCTCATCTTCCTCTAGTGGCCAGGCCACATAGTATATAACAACCTACTACTGCTGTCACTAGCTCAGGCTGAGGTCTGTGCTCTGGATCTTAAGATTCTAACCCTACTGATGAATCCTGGATGGAATTTCTGTTTGTTTTTTGTTTTTTTTCCAGTTTGAAAAAAGCTAGAAAATTACACACAAAAAATTACATTAGAAGAACTCAGAATCAAGCACTCAAAAGTTAGGAAAGACCAGAATTAAGATTGTCTGTGCATTGGGATACATTGTGTGCCTTAGGATACAGTTTTAACTACATGATCACATGCCACAGAACCCCTTCCTCATACAGTACACAGGATGAACCACGCTGCATGGTGAATGAAGCAGTTGGCTATAGAAACCCTGCCTTATTTATTGTAGGAACTGAAAGATGTCTAGTGAAAGAATCAGGGGATTTCAGGAAGAGGAAGGATGGTCTGATAGTTTAGGTAGTTGAATGCCACCATGGCAATCTTATTTCTGGCATTTCTTAACTTTTGAGTGCTTGACTTTGCAACTTTAACGTTGTTTGAATGTATTTTTTTTAATTTAACTATTATTAAGAAACGTATAGAACCCCAAATGAGATCAGGCTTCCATTGTACTAGGCACTGTATATACAGAGAGAGTCCTTGCTCTGAAGGGTTTGCTATCTAAATAGACAAGACAGAGAAAAGGTGGGAGAAAGGAAGTATCTTTATCTTCATTTTACTGCGTGATAACTGAGGTGCAAGGAGCACGATGTCTTCCCCAACACCACACAGGAAGTCTGCGGCAGGGCCTGGAATTGAGTCAAACTGTCCCACATCCCAGTTGGGTGCTATGATCACAAGACCACTCTTCTCTGATTAAAGATCACTTCCTCAGAGAATTTGTGCTTATGAGGAATACCCTTAACAAATGTCAATATAATAAGATCCCTTAGAAATCAAGCAGTTTATGTTCTACCATTGTTCCTGTAATTAAAAACCAGTTAACCCAAATACAGGTTTTCCAGCTCACTAGATCTCTTTTGTTTTTTGCTCCAGTTCTAAATGGCTGTAGTGTTAGAAAAGACACAGTTGACAATTTATTATTTTAATACTTTGCAAGTTTTTTTGAAATTTCAAAAGGACACTTTTTCTGTGTATCTGAAAAAAAAAATATTTGTACTGAATGTCTGTTTAAAGAAAACACAGTGCACTGTTCAGTGTTGCGGATAAGCTACATAAGCAGTCAATGCACCTTTGTGCAGAATGCCAGCACAAGTGTTTTTCATCATTTAAGTTTCAACTGTGGGGAGATTTTCAAAAATTGCCTACGGGCTAGATTTTTAAAGGTATTTAGGTGCCTAAATATGTAGATAGGCACCTAGTAGGATTTTCAAATGTTCCTAGGTGCCTAACTAACTCACTAAAATGCTTTAGAAAATGCTAGCCTAGAATCTTTGCTGTATTTCACACAGACCACTGAACAAACTGGGTATCTGAGGTGAAAAATGAATATTCCACTCTTTATTTGGCTTTCATTGTGGTGGGGAGGTGCTGAGCTGAGGACAGGAAGCTTTTAGAAAATGTTCCAAGGGTAGAGTTGGCTGAAATTTGGGATTTCTGACTCATGAGAAATTTTTATATTTAAAATATTTTTGTGAACTGGAAATCCCCAAACTATTTTGTTTCAAAAACACTGAGGCATGGTGTTTCCAGAATGAAATATGATCCCCAGGACTAGCAGAGGCTGATTG
This sequence comes from Emydura macquarii macquarii, assembly GCF_026122565.2. NCBI lineage: Eukaryota > Metazoa > Chordata > Testudines > Chelidae > Emydura > Emydura macquarii. The sequence continues at coordinate 1,367,101 of NW_027132344.1, forward strand.
AAACTGACATTCTTGTTACTTTCATAGCTGCTAATAGCAGCAATGAAAAGTGACAATAATGACAATTTCATGCAGCAACTGCTCAGGTCGGGCTCCTAAGGTTTATGACTCCAGGGCAGCCCTACAGTGTAGACTTCTCCTGGGCAGGGACCCCAGGGCTTCCAAACCCCTTGGCCAGCTACCGCTCAGGGCTGCAGGCTCAGGAATCTGAATGGTAGGGAATGCCCTGGAGCCACAGACCCTGGATGCCCTAGCATCCAAGGCCCCAGGGCAATCCTCATTTTGGGCTGCCAAAAATCTGTGGACACCAGAAATCTAGGTTCCCCAGTCCCAGGACAGTTCACATTGCCATGAAGCTGCAGACCTTGGAATCCCAGGCTCCTTAGCAGCTGGCAAGGAAGTACAGGTTTCTGATGGAACCCTCCCTCTGCTCTGATGAAAATGCATCAAACTCAAACTGTTTTTGTTAGACACTTTGAGTTCAACAAACTGGTCTTTTCTGACAATCATTTTCAACCAGCTCTACTGAAGAGAAGTATACATTACAAGTTAATCGACCTTTCCCTTCTGCAGGATCAACTGTTTCACACTTCAGTGTTTCCCAAGGGTGTTCTAAATAGGGGTTGACTTCCAACAATAACAGGAATAAGGGTGTGTTAAACTGAATAAAATATATATATTTACACACACACACACACTAAACAATCTGATTTTTCAATAATGAGTGTGACCAGGTTGAGTTCAGTCAGGAGCAGGTCTAAATTGGGTTCTGAGTTTTCAATAAGGATTTTTGGTTTTCTAATAATCTAATGCAGATATAACACTAATACTGAGCTGACTGCAAAGATAATGTTCCTGTTTATGCACTAGTTGAGCTCTTATTTTCTCTCATTTGTTTTATAATTCCTCTTTGAAGATGACTATGGAAATATGGTGTTTATATGCCTTGCTCACAGGTCACATCAAGCTCTGACTTGGTCACTAGCTCACAATGAAAGTGAATTGGATTGGAAGCATATTTTTATGGCAGAGTGCACAGGAAAAAAGTAAGCAGAAGTGATTCAGTATGTGGTGCTCTTTCTTCTGAGTCAGTAGGAGAAGCAGGTGACTACTACAGAAAAAATTCTGCTACAATTGGTTTGGATATTTAAATGCATAGGCTTTTGGTAAATTTACATCCTTCTGGGGTTTGTTTTCTGCAAATATTCTAGAAAAATAAGTTTACCACTATGAAAGCTAGTTGAAAACAGTGAATATTCACAGAAGGCAAATTTCAAATCATAATTTCAGTTATTTATACCAGATATGTGACTCTACTTGGTAAATTCAGCCAACCAGGGAACCAAAACATAAAACGCTACATATGCATCCCAACAAATTTCATATTCATAATATCTAATAATGAAAAGAAACTGCTTGTGAACATGCTACAGGCCATTATGAGAGTAGATTGGGAGAAAATTAAATTAACACTGTATCCAGCCACAGTATCTGACAGTAGCTGATATTTCATCTAGGAATAACTGCTCTTAGGAAAGGCAGTTTAAAATTCCCCACCTTTCCCTAAACTGCTCTGCCTCCTTGTGATAGCTGAGTTATGCTCATTCAATCAGAGAGCATTAACATGTGATTTATATCCAACCACAACTAAGCCCCCAGGTCTGGGATAAGGCTGGGCCTGAGGATCTGTGTGAGTTGCACTAACTTTACTTGTGCTATACCTCTACTGTAAATGATTAGATGACTTCAGTCTCTACCGCTGGCAGTTGAGGACCTTGCACCAGAATTAACTACAATTTTAAAAACCATATAAAAGAGAAGAGACACACACACACACAATATTACAGGTTCATTAATTCACAGCTTTTAGACTGGGGGCGGACATTTTTCTGCTTAACCACTCACTATTTTTCCCAAATGAGCATCATAATAAGGGTTCAGAGTTCATTGTGTTTAAGAAACTGGACCGATTTTTTAATAGGCATTTCTATGGCATTAATCTCCATGGTATTCAAGCATTTCAGAGGCAAAAGCATGTGTATTGTAGGATCATTTAAGTGTGGCCCAGGCAACTTACAGTGCATTTATTTATTTCCACACTATTCAGCATAGAATATTTTTGTTTAAATTAATGATGGAACAGACCTGCATAGTTTCAATCTGAGCATCATTTGTCTTCAAAGAATGTTCTATCATTTCTCAGTGCAGAGAGCTTTTCTAAATAAACCATATTAAATGTAAAGATAAAGCTGAGAAGAGACATTTCTTGGAAACCATGCCATGTACTTTCATATTTAAGGTGCCCTGTATCTTTTTCGCAATCAGTGTTTAATATGATGAGACAAATGCACTGTCATAGTGTACAGACCCATGAGGACTCGAGGGGGTGGGGGATAAAACCAAATACCATCTATGGTACTCGTATGATCCCCATTACCATGGTATATGAGTGCCTCACAGTCCTTAATGTATTTATCTTCACCACACCCCTGTGAGGTAGGGAAGTTGTACTCCACCAAGACAGAGGGTTTGTGGTTTGAGATCTTGGTAGCAAGAAAAGAGCAGTCGGGCGAGCCAGTGCCCACAAGAGTTGTTTATTTAAGCTGCTAGCAATACAATTCCGACACTTACCAGGATGAGGGAGGGAAGCCCCATTCTCCCCCTAAAGTGGGCTGCACCAGGAGCAGACCTGCCACGTGGCACCCTCGCAAACCGAGGGTCCACGGAGAACTTCACAGCAGTGTGTCATCCCTTACCCTGATACAACCCTTTCCTGACAATTGGCCTATTGGTTACTTTTTAATTTGTTAAGGGATTGGTTGCTGGTACCTGTTTATTCTTTTTACTATTAGTGTTTTTTCAGTGCCCAATCTGCTATAAGCTGTGGGTACTTGTTTACGTCTTTAGCTGCTTCAAACCAGTTTTGTGGTTAGCACACACCTGCTTTATCTCGGGGTCATGCCAAGGCCATCGGGCCTAGCCCTGCCACTATGCTGTATTCACATATCTTCTGCGCCCTACAGAAGTGCGACAGAGGTGGACCAGAAGCAGAGAGACTAAGTGACTTCCCCAAGCTTATCCAGGAAGTCTATGGCAGAAAAAGGAATTGAACCACACCCCAAGTGAGTGTTCTATTCATCAGATCACCCTTCTCCTCACAAGGCTTCTTTTGTGAGTAATTGGCCCTGTAATCATTGCAGTGGTGTTTTCAAGGTACCAGGGAAGTCAAGGAAACCTATTATTGTTTCCAGGGATCCATATGGACTGGGTGTAACTGCCAGTGCAGATCTAGCTGTATCTTCTGGGTTTCTGAGAGGAATTTCTGCCTAACTACTTTATAAGCATTCCAGTCTCCTCAGTGTGGCTCATGGATAGCAGCTGGGCTTCTGGTTTATTAAATCAGAACAGGAGGAGGACTTCATTAGCCTATGAACTGATGCATCAGGATATGTAAATTGCTGTTCTCATCTCAGAAAGGAGAAGAAAGGGAAAAAGAGAACCCACAAGGAGAAGTGACTGATAAATCTGGGCTGGTGACCCTTGTTCTGTACCGTTCATTTTATTGGTAAGGGGCCTTTAAATGTGTAAAGAAGGAACATGGTTCTGCAGTTCTGAGTGGAAAGAGTGTTTTGCTTTATTTTAGTTCACCATTAAAATAAATATAGGAAAGAGAAATTTTTATATCAAGTCAATAAAGAGTACTGCCCTATGTCTTCTGCGTGATTATTTTTAATTGGTTCCAGCACATAGAGAAAATTGCCTATTTGAACCACAGTCTCTACAGACAAGTGAGTACATGGTTTTGGAACGGCCAAGGTCCACAGCCCAATAGCTAAAGGATAGCACAGTATTTCCTATCTTTCTTAGATCATCCAATAAATCTGAGAATAAGGAAAAAGAGACACAGTATGAACATAGCAACATGACTTGAGCCTTCATCAATTCCATGATGTCTGTATTTCAACAACAATATAACAAGATAAAGATGACACTAAGGAAATTGCATTCTGATCCTTTGTGAGAGTTTTCAAGACCTTTGTACCTACCTCAATGTGCTCTCTCACTTTCTTATAATAGTCAATATAATGTGCTGACAGAATGTTATTAACTTGGTGCTAATATGACACCTTGCAGGAAAAAAAGCATGGCTACAGAGAAATATTTCTTGGTAAAACCTCATAATACAGTAACCTCTCATTTATTGTGGAAGAATAAATTACCTTAAAATATACAAATAATTTTCTTATATCTTTCCCATATCATGTGGGCCTCAAAGGACATTGGATTATACCTTGAGTTTAAGCTAGGTGTACTCTAGATAATGCAACCTAGATATACAGTAGACCAAGTTATATTTTGTACTATAGGTGAGTTTGAGTTTTGAATAAAAAATTGGAATGTATCGAAATGCTAAAATTCAATTATTTTTTCTGAGGAAGCATAACTCCTGTTGAGAATGAGATTCCATTTGTCTGTCCATTCTACATCTTCAGAAAGCATGGGTGAGGTTGGGAGCATCAACAGTGCCTTAAGGACGGGATTTTTAAAAGAGCTCAACAATGACCAGTTTCAACTGAAGTCAGTGGGAATTTTAGCAATGACTTCAATGGAGGCTAGGCCAGTGATGAACATTTCTGAAAATCCCACTCTCATATTCCATTCTGCAAAGGCTTCCTGTGAGGAGGATTTTAAATCTTGTCATGTATGCATGTTTATAAATCCAGCAGAATTGTCAAAAATGTCTAACATGTACAAAGCCTGTTTGGTCCATAGTGGTGAATTGTATGCCCAGTATTAACTGATATAAAATTAGCAGTGAGGCACAATATAATAGGACTCTGAGTTACTCATAAAATAGTGTTTGTTTACTGTAAATACATTAAATTAGAACAATTATAAAATGCATGAATAAAACTATGATTATGTACATTGCACAAAGAAACAACTTTAAAAGCTACCCATGTACAAAATACTTCAATCATTCTAAAAACTTGAATCGTTAAAGGCAGAGTTGGGAGCAACCTCTCTAGTCTTAATACACTGATTAAAAAACCCTTATTATTAAGAACAAGGTGCTACATTTAGAGTGAGAAACATGTTGCGACACAGCACTTTACAGACAAATTGGTTAAAACATTTCACATTGTGCAGTAAAACTAGAGACTGGAACAGTGGGAAACCATCAGCCATATTGGAGAGGTGATCGCTGACAGAGCAGTTCAGTTTGCATTCAGAAAAACCCCCACTGTAATGAGAATGTGTGTCTGTGACACAAAGGGACTTTCCATCTTTAAGAAGCCTTCAAGCCTTGTGAAACTTGAAACTTTTACAGCAGTTGTGTTGAGGATTCCTCTCTATGTGAGTACCCAGCTACATTTTTGTGGGGACTTTTTTAAATTGCATGTAGAGAGCACGAAAGGAGCTAGAGTGACAGGAAATCTGAGGTCTTCTACTTACCCACAGAACAGGTACAAACTATGCACTACCAATGGAATTTCCCCACATTGTCCTATCCAAGTGCCTCAGTCTTGACTTGGGGAGACCACTTCTAAATGGAAGAGGTTCAGTCTCCTTGACTATTAAGTCTTCGGTGTCTCTACTGAAATTGCTAATAAGGCTGCCTGTAGTGACAGTTGTTTTGTTTTGTGAGTGACGGAAACCTATCTACTACCTGTCATCTAGCTGGAGGAAGTCCCCAGTCCCTGGCCAGTCTGATTTCATATAGGTGACTGAACCTGAAATGGGGAACCATGGCTTCCATTCAGTCTAAAGACAAAGTGTCTGCGTAAGGCCTGCAGGAGTTTAAATACACACACATACTGGGTACTGTTTTCCAACAAATGTAACTGCTATTCCACAAGAGGACTATGAATCCACTGACCCAAATCCAGTGTGCTAAGTGCTTTAGTGTCAGCACATGATGAAAAGGGAGGGATCCTGAAGTGCAAAGTAGGCATAACAAAGACTGAGGATCAGGGTTTGGGCATATGCTACAGGGCCAGCAAAACCACAAGTTGGAATACCAGGCACAACATGGTCACTTTGGAGGGGATGGGATAAAAGAGCAGTCAGGCAGCAATAAACCAGACTAAACCAACACCTCTAGGAGCAAGGGCCGTTGTCTGTGGTGTGTAATGGAGCAGCACTTGGATAGAAGGCACACAGAGCACTTTCAGTAGATAACTGCAGGCACCATTCCCATTATGCTGAAGTTAGCATGGAACAGTGCCTCATCATAGGCGAGATGCAGATGGAGCCCAATCTCTGACCAAAGGCCTTTGGATTATGTGTGAGCAAACTATGGGAATCCAAGAGGACACAACCCAGCTGGTATTCATATTTATGTGAATCTGCTGAATGATATTTAGCGCTTCTGACGGGGTGAGCCCTTGTTAGAGTAGATGAGGTCTTTCCAAACCCAATACAGTCACCAGCACTAGTAGTAATAGCAGCTTGTCTCACCAGAGCACAACTGGACTAAGTGCAACATCCTGTGACTCTCCAAGCCATTTAGCATCACCTGATCTTCTCTCTTGGTGGCAATGCCCACAAGAACTATCCAGGACTTAGCTGTAGGGCTGGTCATGACACCTGATTACTACATGGCAGAGAGCCAGACATGCACATCTGAGCTGGGTGCTGTTTCTATATGTTTCTGTATCACATTAACATGCTTTTCCGGCACTTTCCCTCCATTCTGCAGCAAATAGTGAAATCCCTTTCTCTCTCTCTCTCTCTCTCTCTCTCTCTCTCTCTCTCTCTCTTTCCTCCATGTTAGTACAGCTGCTTATTCGTAGGCCTGCAGGCCTTTCCTACAGTGCTGTTTTGTGCTGGACTCCTCAATGTAGCAAAGTCAGCCTCTGCTTTTGCTCTGTGGATGATACTGATGTGTACAGTAGCTTTCCCTGCAAACATTAATACATACGCTGGTGAGTTCAGCTGGCCAGGCCCTTGAGTGAAGGTTGCAAGACATGCTCTAGGTTTTTCTTGTCCTATAACCATACCTTTTTGCACTGGATCCAGTGGTGGGGAGATCAGGAGGGTAATTTTGCCCCACATCCTCCTCCTGCTTCACACCATGGGAGGGGTATCAGGGGCTCTACCCAGATTCAGTGGCTATCCTTCTGTCAGTACAGCTCCTTACGGGGGCAAGGGCTATGTGTGTAATCGGTCGCAGTGCCTGCAGCTGGTGACAGCACAGCAATGATCAACAGGTTGTCAATTGGGATTGCTCACATGACACAGTATCCATTGCAGGGTCTGCAGGTGCTGCCACCCAGCCTGCCTTTGATTCACTAGCCTCCCTTGCCTGCCACATGGTTGGTATGCCACTCAGTGCTCCTTGCTGTTTATGTGGCGCTATAACACTGACAAACTACGTGATGAATTTTTCCAGTGAACCTATATAGACTGATAACAGCTCATGCAGTGCCTCTGAGGCTACTGCTTGTACTGCTGTGGGGAGGCAATTCAAGCTCTTCTTGGCGCTTGCACTCAGCTGTTCACCTTTCAATATACTTGGACCATTTGTGGGAGGTAGTTGCACGTTTACAATGCATAAGATCTGCTCTCTGGCTCTTAGTTAGTCTCACACTATTTGCCTCAATGTTTCATATAGCTGCCTGTGCTGATAACACATCTTAGCACACAGTATGTATTCAGCTTTTCTAGGGATAGGGTTGGCTCAGGCTTCGTTGGCTAGATGCTATCCTTTACAGTATCACTCATGATTGGTCATCTTAGTGTCATGTGCTAGGGGAATTGGCCATGCGCATCAGCGTGGCCACTTCACCCTGATAGCCCAAACTTCTTCTCCTGCAAGATGAGCTACAAGCTGCAGAAATAAGCCTCTTGGTAGTAAATTTGTAGTACAATTTAAACGTCACTGCAGACAGCAGTGCTACTCCTTCCTCTCCGCGGAAGTATTGAATTGAGCCCCTAAATTTGAAAGGTTCCCCTGTGTCGCCATCGGCTTCTTTCTGTGTTTGTTCCTTATATGGTTGCAGGTGCTCATTTACTAATGTACCTCTAAAACGCCTAGTAAAATAACTAAATATCAACACAAATAGCTGTGAATCTTGGGAAACTGTGTTAGCTAGAAACACTGTCACCAAACCCCTTACAATCATGTCCTGACTCTTCACCTACTCATGGTAGTGTCCAGCTGTGAAGTGTTGGCATTATACATGGCTCCGGGAGAGAGAGAGACTTACATTGAAAAAGAGCCCTATAGTTTTATTCCCTGTAGTATGCATCTGCTCATTCCACACTACTTGGAAAATGTACAATTTTAAGGGTTACCTATATATCTTGGAGACATTTTTTTATTACCCACAGTGATTTATAAATGATAGTACAGTGAATACTGAAGATACCAGATGTATACCTCTGTTTTATCTGATCCAGCCAGCACTGTTGAATGCCAGCATCGGAATGAGATTGAAGCATGGATGAGAGCTAGCGGGTTGAAGCTCAATCTGGATAAGACTGAGGTGCTGCTGTTAAACTGGGGTGAGCAACCACAAAATATGGTGTGGATTGTATCTTGAACATATTTGTGTGTCTTTGCTAACTAGAGTTCTTCTTGGAGCTATTGTTGGATCCTTAGCTGCTGCTAGATGATCATATAGCAACAGTGTCCAGGAAATCATTTTCATCTTTGGCAAACAAATTCAATAGTTTGTTTCAGACGCAGACATTGCTACCATAATCCCTGCCTTTGTCGTCTCAAGATTAGATTAGTGCATTGTACTCTCCATGAAGATACACCTGCAAAAACCTCTGGAAACTGCAGCTGGCACAGAATTTGCTTTCCCATTTATTAAGTGGTGTATCTCTCCATAAATACGTGACATTGGTGCTGTGTGATCTGCACTGTCTACTTAATGGTTTCGCGGTGGAGTTTAGAGTGTTGGTTTTGACCAATCAAACTCTAAGTGGCCTGGGTCCTGCTTACTTGAGAGATATTTCTCTCACTGGGCCACAGTGTCACAATTCTGGAGTCACATCAGCTGAGGCCTCTTAATTAACCAGAGAAAGAGCTGCTGGGATGGGTTTCTCCCTGTGGAACATTACAATTTGGGATTTACTCTGCATCTTGGTCAAAAGTACCCTGAATCTGTTGACCTTCAGGCCATGCTGCAAGGTCTATGCATTCACCAAGGCTTTGAGGAGGGAGTTGGGATTATGAGGTGAGGCAGAATACTATCAATATTTGAATTTATTTCTGTCTGATTCTGTTTTGGTTTCAGAGGGAGAGGAAGCTGCTGGCTGTATTTCTTATGTGACTGCCTTTTAAAGTTCTGTCAAAGATGCCTGTCAGAGACTTTTAAAAGGGAATAAAAAGTTAAACTAAAAACACACAGGAAATCTCAGCCAGTGTAGGAGGAGAAAGTGGCAGCGCTAGAGTTGTATGGCAATTTTTAATATAGCTTTTTAACTATGAAGTGTTAATTTACCTAAGTATGGTTATTAACCCTTTATTTTGTCTGTCTTCATGTGTTTTTAAATACTTTAAAAATATTCTCCTTTCTTGCAGCTTTACCCACTTCCTATTTCACAGAGTGTTTTTATTATAATTGCATATTTGTTTGTAACTGTTTAGTGGGAGTTCAGTTATTAACAAGAATTGGGGTGAGGAGAGAGGATAAAAGAGAAAGGAAGCTCGCATGAGCTTGATTCTCCACCATCTTGTGCAGTCTTTTACACTTACATGAAGTGGGCAAAGAATGCTACCAAAAGAATCACATCCTTAAAAGCACTTTTAAATGGTGGTAAGGGGAGTGTTGATTGGGCAGCAGGTTTTCAATACTCCATAATGCCTGCAGGTGCAGAGGCAGCATTCCAGTTTACGTTCTGCTAGAGAGAACAGCCAATGTGTCATTTATACTATGATGGACAGATTAAGCGCCCATTTATACAGGACAAGGACTATGTTTAAATATGCTTAAGCATAGTTCTGGCTGAACTGGGATATAACAATATTTCCTGGCTATTATATTGGGTCCAATTGTGTTATACGTTGGGCCAGCCAGAGTCACTCTAAACCTGGAAGTTGAGCACAATGGTTTATTCTGAGTAGACAGGTCAACAGATGTCCTACCTGAAGTCAAAAATGAATTGCATTTCAAATTGAAAATTTGAAAGCAGAGCAGTTTTTGGAGGGGAGACAGACTGTGTCGCATGGGCTAGTGGTGAAAGACTAAACCAGAGTTGGAAGTTAAAAAAAAAAAAACCAGAAGAAAATCTCTACTGAGATAATGGGATTAAAGGCAAGAAAATCAAGGAAAAAGTAAGAAATAATTTGACAAACCATAAAGAGTATATCTTTTTCAGACTAAGGCTGAGGCTTTCTCCACTTGCTATTGATCAGTTGAAAGCCCAAAGCAATACTGTTGAAATGAAGGCTTGAAAGGAAGCAGGGGTTTTAGAGTAGCAATTGGTTGATATCTGTGGATTTTGTGGTTGTCAATGTATAGATGGGGAGTCTGGAGTTAAGTTTTAGATACCAGAATAGGATCTACATTTTCTCAGGAAATTCAGTAATCCTATTTAGGGCTTTAGGGAAATTTACCAGCATGATTATAATGGTATAATTATACCAGTATAGTCGTATTGGTGCAACTCCCCTAGTGGACACTCTTTTTCTGGAATAAGAGTATCCGCATGGGCAGGTATACTAGTATAACTATAGCGGTGTAACAATATGTAACTACTGATATATATACGCTGGTACACTTCCCCAAGTGTACGCTGGTACACTTCCCCAAGAGTAAGCCCTAAGAGTGAGATTAATAAAGAGAACAAATTCTTTGGAGTTTGAGATTTGGAAGTCTCTATAAAACAAAGCACTTTATAGCAATTTTATATAAAAATTATTGTACCAATATATGCAATTCTGCTTGTACATAAAAGAGAGTGCTTCATATCTAGTTCCATATTATCCTGCTGCTGTTTGTAAATGATGTAACAGCAGCAGGATCTATGTTGGATCCATGGACAAACCCATCTTTTTCTTTTCAGCCTACAAATCAGTGGTTGCTAAATCTAAATGTTGGAACCCATTTTTTAAGAAATAAAGGTTTGGAATCTCCGTAAATTCCTCATCCTATCACAATCATGACACTGTCAGGGTACCTCTGACATCATCTTTGCTTTAGACAGTATTTCAGGGTTTTTTTAAAAGTTGTTTACTTAGAGAAGAAAGTACAGTCATTAATATATCCACTCAATCCTTGTCATTTTCTGGCAATATGTGTATTTATTTGTATTCAGAAATACAAATGTTGCAATCAAAATACAAATATAAATATTGGTCTAGACGCACAGCCCTACACCTTAACACAAAGTACAGTGGAATGAGTGTGCCTTTAGGGGAAAGTGTTTGAGAACTTGAGGGTATGAAGCACAGAGGTGTTTGGCTTTTCTGGATGGGTCAGCCTATGGGATTCCCTAAGATGGCTATCTCAACTATAATGACATACTGGTACTAGTGCTACCTGTATTATCCAAGGCACATTGGGCACAGAAGTTTACTTTCATTTCACTATAACATCACAAGCTGCACTGCTAGCAAAGAAATCACACATCCATAAGAAAAACCTAGAAAGTAAGGATAGTAAGAAATCGATGTTTCTTTTTTGTGTAAGAAAAGTCTGTTTTGGCACCTTATGTGTGGATTTCACTTGACTCCCAAAACTCACTGACTAACCAAACAAAGAAAAAAGATACGTATTTGTTTATGTTGGACTACTTTGTTTTTTTGAAAAAAGTTACCTATGACCATTACATGTTGGCTAGTGACCTATGGCTAATATCACATGTTCCACTGAATGACAACGAATGGACATATCTCCCTAACACAAATAAATCAGAAACTGAGGGATTGATCCTGTAAGGTCTCTGCCGCTAACATCAATAGGAGTGTTGCGTGCTTGAGCCTATGGTGAAATTTGATTTTTTTTTCTGTGGAAAGTTCTCACTGGACATTTATATACATTCTTCATTTACATCATAGTAAATGCTGCTGAATTCATGGAGCTTTGGTTACTATTTAAATCCAGCAACAGGGCCCCATGGATTCTACAGCCTGTTTAGTTTGAAATGCTTTGTCATTAGCAGTTCCCAAATGTACTATATGTAGGGCCTCTTCAACTGTTCTTTTCCTTTAATAGTTGTTATTAAGATACACATCAGGGCTATTTTTGTGTTTTTTATAGGACAAATTCAAAACATTGGCGTGTTAAAGCTTTCAAACACTGCATCCAATGCAGAGGAAAAGCGGGCAGCAGACTTTTCTCTCTCTGGTAGCATGGTATTTACCTTATTCTTTTGAAACTGTGTTTGATGTTTTACATATATTTGTAGAAAATTATATTGAAAGAAAAAGGCTTTTTCTTTGGTCAAGATTCCAATGTTTTAAAATCAATCACAGAGCCTAAAGGCCTTCTCCTTAAAACTTTTAAACATAGCACTGGCTCAGAAAGAAGTTGTCAGCAGAAAAGTGTGCTTTTAATGTTAATGGTTGCTTCTTGGTGTTCTGTCAGGCATATGTCAGCGAAGTCTCATCTCTCCATATCAATGCCATAGGCTAGTAGTTTGTATGAAGGTCCACTGACACAAATGTTAAAGGTAATGGAAAAATGGCATAATCATAAAAGAAAGATGGCCTCTGTTGATCCTATAGGTTCCACTGTCATAGGCTCTGCAGGTTAGTTTGGTCCTTCAACTAAACCTGAGTTATTGTGACTTGGTACCTGTAGAGCTGGGTGAAAAATACAGATTTGGCATGACCAAAAAATTTCATGACTTTGTATTGATTTTGCCAAATTGTTTTGTGAAAGAAAGAGAAAAACCTTTTACAAATTCAAAAAAAAAAAAAAAATCAAAACATTCTGTTTTGACATTTTTCCAGTTTAAGCATTTTGATGTTTCTATTTAAAATGATTTTTTTGTTTTGAAATTTCTTTCAATTTTATTTAAACAAAAATAATCTTAATGAAACATTTTGTTTCTGGTAGAACAAAACATTCAATAGTTCAATCCAAAATTAATGTTTTCAATTTTTTTTTATTTGCCAATTATTTTTTGATTTGGGTGGACCCTAAATTATTTTTTCCTCCAATTTTTTGGAAACATCAGCAAACCAAAAAAATCCAGCTATTCACCTCATGTGTTGCTGTTGCTGTTGCTCCTCTGTCAAGTGTCTCTGGTTATTATCCAGACAAAAGAATACCTCACAAATAATTGACTATATCAGTGTCTGGCTCTAAACCTGAGAGAGCCCACAAGTCAAACTAATGAATAACACACGTCATCGGCTCTCCATTTTCTTTTGTCCTCTGTAGCGAAGCAAATGATTAGAAGACCAAGACGCACTGTTTAGGTACACACTAAAGAATTCCTGGGTGTCAAATATTGAGGCACGAAACATTATGATGAATGTCCATGTCTAATTACAGCTATCTCTTGTGTACAAAAACACTACCAATTGAGGCTCACAGTGAAAGAAAAGAGAAAATAAATATAGTAGCAGAAGGGAAGACATAATTGCACATCTGGGATATCTGTGCTGAGTCATGTTAGGGGGTAGTAGCCAGATGCTGAAAGGCAAATAATATTAAGGAGTAGTCATGTTCTAAAGTAATTTAAAAAAAAACAGCCAGAAATAATTAAATCTCAAGCCAAGCCGGGAGCACAACTCCAAAGATGGGAAAAAAACCATACTAGTCTACTCCCATCAATCCACCAAATATACTGTGTATGGGAGATAATTGTTTTGTTTGTCACATTAGTGTGGTTCAAGAAAGGGTAGGCAATCTCTGTGTTAAAACACCTTTGTGAGAGAGGAAATACTTCAGACACCAAGATTTAAAAAACAAACCCAAGGAGCTCAATTGTCTTAGAAATGAGAGCAATAGTTAAAAAGGTCAGTTCCATGGGAGAACTATAGGGGGAACAGGCACAAGTGCTATGCTTATTGAGTCCTGGAGGATGATCTCCATTTTTTTTAACAAAAGTACTGGTACTCTTAAAAGAGAAAAATGTTTTGAATCTGTAGCAGCCTGTATGCAAGTGGATGTAGGCCAAGGTTAGTGATACTATGTAGTCTGTAATAGGCAAGTGCAAGTCCAAATGTCCACCTGAATAGGCTAGAAATAAGACTATAGCAGCTGTCACATATTGTTCTTGCACTGATGTTACTATTTGACATGGTTTCCAGCAATCCATTTATAAAATAATGACAGCTGCTGTCCCCCAGTTACCATGTTCTTTCTCTCATGTTCTTATATTTCTTAAGAATAAAAACTGGAAGAATAGGCATGTGTGAGTTGAAGCATGCTGTGGAAGGTTGCTACATCTATGTGGGTCATTAGCAAAGGGTGAATTACAGGCTGCTCACTGTACATGGATGAATGTTCCAATCTGCCAAGTCTTCCCAAAACCTCTCCTTTTCCATCATACATTATTGAGTAGTAAAGTTATTGCAAAAGTATCATAGTTGTTGGCTTAGAAGCAGAACCAACCCAAGAGTATGCTTCAGGAGCTGTACTGGGGCTACAGAGCCACATGCACACTTCTCGCTGTTACTGGCTGAATAAAATAAAAGAAGAAAGGAAGATTAAAAGTTGGCATGAACCATCAGTTTTTGGCCATATTTTACCCTCAAGTTCCAGTAGACAATGCTGCCAATACAATGTAGTGCAGAGTTGAGGACACATATTTAACTGACACATAATAATTAGATAAATAACTTCATGTCAATTGTGATATTGAAATGTTAATGTTATTGAAAATGGTATGTTAAGGGTGGAATACAACATGTATGGACATTTTGCTTCTTATGAAGGCCAGACTAACCTACTAAATATAAACTAAATACTTCAACTACATGATTCCAAATTGCTGGAATGCCACATCTTGACTGGATTAGTTTTAGCCATTGGTTACACTTGCTTCTGCTGATATAACTCAGTATATAGGGATCCAGGCAATTAAAAAATCTGTGCAGTGGAGTCTTGGGGTAGCACCAGGCACAACCTCCAGCTCCAACTCCACCGGTAGGTTATGCCACCCCAAAAGTGTCCAGCATAGGCAATCAATCTGTAAACGCCTAGAGGATGATAGGTTTATAAGTAACGGCTAACATGGATTTGTCATGAACAAATCATGCCAACCCAACCTAACTTGGATATGGGGAAAGCAGTAGATATGATGTATCTTGATATTAGTAAGGCTTTTCTCACAGTCCCAGATGACATTTTCATAAGCAAATTAGGGAAATGTGGTCTAGGTGAAATTACTTTAAGGTGGGAGCAAAACTGGTTGAAAGACTGTAGTCAGAAAATAGTTACCAATGGTTCACTGTCAAACTGATGGGACATATCTAATAGGTTCACACAGGAGGTCTGTCCTGGGTCTGGAACTATTCAATATTTTCATTAACGACTTGAATAATAGAGTGGAGAGTGTGCTTAAAAAATGCGTGGATGACACCAGGCTGGGGAGTTTTGTTAGCACTTTAGAGGACAGAATTAGCATTCAAAATGACCATGACAAATTGGAGAATAGGTCTGAAATCAACAAGAGGAAATTCAATAAAGACAAGTGCAAAGTACTACACTCAGGAAGGAACTATCAAATGTACAACTACGAAATGGGGAATAAGTGACTGTAATACTGCTGAAAAAGATGTGGAGGTTATAGTGGCTCACAGATTGAATATGAGAACAATGTGATGCAGCTGTGAAAAAGGATAATATCATTCTGAGGTGTATTAACAGGAGTGTCATATGTAAGGCACAGGAGATAACTATCCCACTGTACTTGGCAGTGGTCATGCCTCAGCTGGAATATTGTGTCCAGTTCTGGGTACCACACGTTAAGAAAGATATGCCCAAATTGGAGAGAGTTCAGAGGAGAGTAACAAAAACAATAAAAGGTTAGAAAACTGACTTCTGAGGAAACATTAAAAAAAATAGACATATTCAATCTTCAGAAAAGAATACTGAGGGGTGGGATCTTACAAGTCTTCAACTATGTTAAGGAGTGTTATAAAGAAAATAGGGGATCATTTGTTCTCCATGTCCACCAAAAGTAGGACAAGAAGTAATCTGCAGCAAGGGAGGTTTAGGTTAGATATTAGGACAGCTTTCTAACTATAAAGGTAATGAAGCACTGAAACGAGCTTCAGGAGAGATTGTGGAATCTCTATCATTACGAGTTTTTAAGAACAAGTTAGACAAACACCTGTCAGGGATGATCTAGGTATACTTTGTCCTGCCTCAGCACAGGGAGCTGGATTAGATGACCCGTCAAGGTCCTTTCCAACCTTACTTTTCCATGATACCTAATTCAAAATAACCTCTGTGCAGTCTCAATTGGTAAAGGTGCCTTTGCAGCCCAGACTGCAATTTGCAGTTGCCCCTCTCTATCAGAACACCCAAGGGACAGTCTTGTGGAATAACAGAGAGACATGTCTGAGTTGGAGAAAACAAAGTCATAAAAGGAAGAGATCCTCGTCCTTCCCCCTTTAGAAATATATTTCTAATTTATTGTTCATCCTCTGCCCATTTGAACTAGCCATTTGGGAAGGCAGCAGTGATGAGGGAAACATGAGTTCTGAGATGCTACAATGCTTAACTCATAGCTGCACCTCCTGGAGGTGAAAGAATGGTCAATGAATCTGAGATTAAGAAGAAAGAAGGCTGTTAGATTGATTGAACTGCTATTGAAGTTTCCACACTGTTTACAGATTCAGGACTCCGTGGAATGCTTGAAAAAGAAGGATGATGAATTAGCAAAACTGTTTGAGTCACATGTCAAAGCATGTTAAAATACACAACATATATTAGAATGTTCAGGGAAGATTTCACACGAATGAAGTGCTGGAGGCCATGTTTTTGTCCTTCTTCCCAGCTGCCAGGATATACATATATCCTGAAATAGCAAGAAATACAAAAGGCACATAGACTTGCCAGAGGCAATAAATGAAATGAAAAATAACTGGTTTTGTGTCTGCACAATTTCTGAAAGTAATATAACACTATGAATAGCTGCAGCCTTTTTAAAGTCTGACAGGATTGTCCAGGCAAACCCCAGAATGCTGCTTTGTTGGCAGAAGAATCGTATTTCTGTAATGCTAGTTGTTGAGGAAACCCTTTAATGTATGTAGAGTGAAGAAGCTAGCTGAGATTTGCTATTCTTTAGTGCTCTCTACCATAACTCACTCTTAGGTGCGAAGTAACTCAGAAGACTTTGATATTAGTGTAACAGACAGAGTACCTCTCCTCACAACACAGAGGATGGGGGGGCAATTAATTTGATGAAAAGTATTTAAAGACATAATCTTTCAAGAGGATATAGTCAAGGGTTTAGGCATGATGCCTAGGACTCAGGAGACCGGGGTTCAATTCCGTGCTCTACCATGCACTTCTTATGGGTGTTGTGTTATGGGACCTTGGGCAAGTCTCTTAGTCTTTCAGTTCCTCATCTGTAAAATGGGGATAATAGTATTTCCCTACCTCACACATTAAAGACTGTGAGGTGCTCAGCTATTACGGTAATGGGGGAAGGGAGCACATAAGTAATTACGATAGATGTGTAATTTAGTATTATAGTGCATGGATACCTACTCTCCCAAAAATACAACTTTATGCTAACTAGTTCCATGTGTTCCCTCCTGTTGCTACCTTTCAAGAACACAAAACAGGCCAGTTATCTGACTTGTTGTGAGGTGGGGTTTTTTGTTTTGTTTTGAGGTGGAGGGAAGAGGGTATGATATACCATGAGACGGAGTCAAGAAATGTACAGCAGTCAAGAATGCATACTTCTACTGCTCTTTTCCCTCTTTTTCTTATCATCTTTGTGTTGCTGGATGCTTCCTGGTGCAATTTCAGGTAATTTGTAATGATCCAACCTACCTTCTGTGGAGGATGGGAAGGAAGGGTTGGATTACCAATGTGCTTTAGGCATTTCAGTCCATATTAATCTATTGCCATACTTTTTGATTGACATATTTTTTGTGTAGCTTTGTAATCAAAGGCATCCGCTCCACATTAATGCTAAATGTGGTACAAGAAGCTTGTTCAGGGGATAAAATAAATTTGTCTAGAATAATTTATAGAACTTATCTCTTTTTTTAATAGGAAACCAAAAACAAGGAGCTTGCTGTACATTAGGATTCAAGGTTGGACTAACTAAGAAGTGATAGCTTCTGTATTAAGCGGAGTGTTTTTATAAAGTTCCAAGTGCACTGAAAGTGCTCTCCTTAATGTAATAAAACACTGCTCCTCAACTCCTGATTGAAGTAAAGCTACAGTAAATGAAAGGATTTTTTATTGCATATTTTCTTCTTGGTGTGTAAAAAGGGTTCTCTCTCAGGGTGATGAAGCAAAAAGAATAAGGAACCTTTGCTGGTACTTCAGCATGGTATCTCAAGTTAAAACAACAAAAGTTGTCTCTTGATTTTTACATAGAAGTCTAGATTAATTGGTTTTACTGGTCATTCATATGGCAACATAAATGTTATCACTAAGAACTGAAACTGGGTAAGTGTGAATCAAGACCATTAACTCTCTTGCCTTTCAGATTTTTGCACAACCAAGACATGGACAACAGTCTTTTTGTCTTAATGCTTAAAGCAAAGCTCATTAAGGATAGAATGTTCCCAAGGATTAAAAAGAAGACTGTTAAATTTGTGTTGTAACACCCCAGAAAAGTGGTGAGCTACCTCTTTGCTCATAAAGGAGCCAAACGAAACATGGGTGATATAGGATTTTTCATATCCCATCAACAGGGCTATGGATATTCCTTAGTACCACAAAAGGGTTTAGCGCACAGATTTCATATGCAGGCCCATTTTCTCTGGCTGTATAGGTAGGACAAAGAGATGATGCAAATAATTGCATTTTGAATTATGCTGAGCCCAGTAGCCCAATCTTGTCTCAGTTCAACAGTGCCTTAACTGCCACCAGAATACTGAGCACAGAAGCAGACAGAGTAAGCCGTGGAAGCTAGCAATAGTTCCACAGGCAGACTATAAAAACACACTCCAGAACCTAGTGCCTCACAGCTGCCTACCTTATATACAGTCTACTGTACTGAAGCTCAAATGATAAAAATTCAAGACAGCAGCAGAGACCAGCTAAAGATGAACACATGTCACACAGCCCTCAATAGATAAGAGCAGTAGTATATCAGTACAGGAGCAGTTGATGTGAAACTGCAGTTCCTATAAGGTCAACAGAGATAGACATACATTTGTGGCCGGGAGCATTTTGCCACAGTCACACTGAACTGGGAGAGAGATGGGTGTGTGTGAGTGGGGTTTTGCACTGGTCCAAGAATAGCAACAGAAGTGCACCTCTAGTTATCGAGAGGTTGAATTTTGGTCTGGCGCTTTGCTTGTACGAGATGGGAAAGAGCAAGGTTTTTAATATTCTCAACATCTCTTTGTGTCAGTACTCATTAAACAGAGGCAATATAATCAGACTTCTAGAATGAATCTTCCAAGGAAGGACCTGAGGGTACTGTGTGCTTTTAGATGAGTTGGGGAGCAATGAGTGGAAGCGTAAGTACCACAGTACATGCACATAGTCTAAAAATGGAAAATTCCATTTCCACAGGTTCTCTATGGGAGCTCACTTAAATATATAGTTGCTTAATAAACAACACTTTATTAATCAAAGGGCTAATGATGCAAGCAGACCTCTTTGTCTAGAACACTCCCACTGAAGTCAATTGGTGTTCTGCGTGCAGAGGGTTTCCAGGATCAGGGCCCAAGAAGATAAATGATCTGTTCTTTTATTTAGTCTTATAATGGGTGGCTCTTATCAGAGCATCAACTCACTTGATTTTAGCCCTGAACATTTAGCTTTACCTCGCTTCATAAGTCTCCCACCCATATTGCTTAGAAGACAATTCCAGTCCAATACAGGAAACCCACAATTACACATAAACACACAGAAAGTTTACAGAGTAATAGTGAGCTACAAAGGAAATGTGATATCATTACAAATATTGGTTGATATGTGGGGGCAGATGAGGGTTTGTTTTAGTTTATTGCATGAGATGTGTAGGATAGACTGCATTAAAATAAGATTAAAATAAAATCTGGCCAAAAAAGCATTTTGTTTTCTCTTCAAAGGAGAAGAATTCTTTTTCAGTACTTTTGCTTCACAGGAGCCAAACGTGTAAGGGTTTTTCTAGATCCAGCTTCTTTTTTCTGTTTTCATTTGACTTGCTCATACTTTTGTGATATCAGAATTTTTTTAAAGCTACTTTTAGGTGTCTTATGAGCTATTTGTTTAATTAAAAACACTCTGCAAACACAGAGAAGCAGCACTGAAATCCATTAGTGTTTCAAAGAACATGACTACATTACTCTTCCTTGTAGTTACCATAGTATTAGTCTTTGTATGTTTGTGGGACTTTACCTTTGTTTCTATCTGAGGACAGAAGGAATTGCTCTTCAATCATATCTACTGTACATTATTTTCAAATGCACATGGGCAAAACACACATTTTTATTGAGATTTTAATCTAACATTTCTTTTTGCTTTATGTGCCTATTTTTCAACCAAAGAGCACTGAAAATTCATTGCTATTTGGTTTTGGTAGAGAATGTTCATTATGTTGGTTTAGTAATAATTACTGAGACTTTACTGAAAAAGTAAGCGTTTCTTAACACTGTAGAAATATTTAAAATGTTGCAAAATGGACAATTTTCAATAACTTAATTTGTGAAACATGTTCCAAAAATATAAAATGCTTTTCCAAGTTAAAATCTATTTGGTTGTTAAAAAAAATCCCCATGTCTTTTCTGTATCCAATAACTGTTTTGATTTAAATCCAGTGTTGACACACACAAGCTCCTATACTGAACTATATAGGTCAATTTTTTTCAGTCCTTAACTCAGACAAAACTCCAACTGATTTCAATGTGAGTGTTCTGTAATTAAGGACTTCCAAGATTTAGCTCTATAGGAACAAAACACCTTTTTATTTCTTCACTCAGAAAAATAACTTAAAAGAGGAAACGAGGGAAGAAAAATGCCTGGGTGAACTTTGCATTAAACTGCAATCTGCAGAAAATCACATATCCCCTAGTGCTATTAAGTAGTGAATCTTACATATGTCTATCAACTATAGTCTGCTACAATATCACAAACAAGCAGAAGTCCTGTCCAGTTTCAAGTAAACTATTCCAGAAATCACGTACCATCCTGCTATATTTGATTAGTTATTTAAAAAAAAAAAAAAGCTCTGAAACACTCTACAAGTAATACTTGTAGCTACTTCAGAGATAGGCAACATTTTTTACTTTATCAAACTCTGATTCTATATTCTTGTAAATCAGTTTTTTTTACCCCAGATTAAAACCAACATATTCGGGAAGGGGGCTAAGTCTATGAATCCCATAGCTTTGCAGCAGAAGAGAATTTACATGGTTTGATAGGACCAGAGAAACTGTCTTTATTTTATAATGATTTCTCCCATGGAAGGAGACAACCGAGACAAGATCTCCCAGCAACTGTGGAATAGGCCTCAGTAAAAGAAGGTGGCTTGGATTGGTCTCAGCTTAGTTGTATCTTGGCTAGCCAGCACCAGTAGGTGTTGCTTTGAGCCCCAGGGTGTGGAGGAAACTTTGATAAGGACATAAAAATGAAGAAACCACATCAAATGTTTGACCTTTGTTTCTTGCCTGAATACTGTCTAGTTTTCTATGTCAAGGGAGAACAATAAAGGTTCCATTATATAAGAATTATTAATAAACATTGCTTACACTACAAATTCAGCTGAATTTAGTAAGAATCTTGTATTTAAAATGAATAGCAGTAAGGAGAATTCTTCAAGGTTTTTCTTTTTCAGGCAATTACATATTACAATCCTTCATTGATTTCTGTGATGATAAAAGGTAACGTGGCCTCTATAATTTGAGATGAAACTGACCATGTCCTCCTTCACTTTTTCATGTTCACCATCCTCAAGAAGTGTGAAAACACAGTAGTCTTCACCACTACCGGCAACATTTAAAGATAGAGGTATCCAACCCAGTAGACCAGGTTAAACAGCAGGAACGATGTTGGAAAAAAGACCCTGGAATAGGAGTCCAGTTCTAAGATATCTATGTGAATTCGTCCTCTCCGCCATGAGCCAGATTTACATTCTTCATAACAGCAGAAAAAGCTCTGGCAGTCTTTCCCATCCAGACACTCATAGACACAAGTGTCTTCAAATTCTTGCCAGTACATGGCATTGTTCAATGTGATGACTGTAGGAGGAGGTCTCATATCAAGTACAGAATAGTTCTGGGGAGAGGGGGAAAAAAAGAGAAAACGTTTGAAAAGCTACCTTGGATTGTGCAAATAGCAATCTGTAACCAGCTGAGGAACTAGCCCACATATGTTAGAGGTGGGCCGAGCATGGGCAACTGACACTTTTGGATTTAGAATCGATGTCATTGCCTTTGTACATGTATTTTCATACAATAATGTTGATATGCCATGACTAGTTTCTGGGAGTGTATTCTACACAGATATCTCAAGGCATATTATCCATTAGGTACCTGGTTTTCACATTTAAATTAAGTGTTTGTTTACACTACCAGGATATCAGAACATGATCATCAAAATTACCTCTTTCTAAAGTTACAATTAAGAATGGTGTCAAAACTATAATTAGAACAGGCATATGAGCACATCAGTTATTTTATGGGGCAATCTCATCCCTATCAGCAAATAAAGCTGCATTAATGCCACCTAAGCTTATCATGAGTAAGAATAATCACCAAAAATGGAAAAAAATAAATCAGCTGTGATGACTAGAGAAGAAACATCTTATCAGCACAAACTTTCAAATTAACATCACAGGACACAAAAATATTTTAGCTCTCATTATAATAATAGTACTCAAAAATCTTCATTTCTACTTCTACCTACACTGTAGGGCTCTGCTTTCTTCCATCCCTCTTCTACCCACTGCCTCCTTAACACTTTGACTCCTCTGCTGTCACACCATTTATTTTCATGCATTCTCCTGTAACAACCTCCTCTTTCCTAGGCATCAAGTAACCCTGCTCTGCAAATCTCACCTCTTCTACTGAAATCAGTGGAAAGACTCACATTTTATGATCTTTGGATCAGGCCCCCAAAATATATGACACATTTCCAAAGGTATACGTGAAATAAGTAAATTGTGCAGTTTCATCTTATTATAATGCTTACTCAGAGAAATCTTTTTTTTCTTTCATCTCCCCTTTTTCCCTCCCCACAACCTCTTTGGATTTATTAATCTTTAATATTAACCCATCTCATTAAGAATGCAAGTGCCTTGGAACAGGACATTGTTGTCATCAAACTACCGTCAATATGAAGAAGTCTATAACAAGAATAATGTGGTACCACAGGAAATCCATTTTAGCTGTTCATTAAATACTGTGCTATTAAAACATTATCATAACATTTGCCTGCAGCTTCATCAGCTTCCAAACTATCACTTTGGCCTAGATCCACAAAGGGATTTAGCCATTACAACACCCAGTATGACAGCACTTAGCTTTTAGTTGCTTAGAAAAATCACAAGAACAAACTGTGATCCACAAGAGTGAGTTAGGTGCCCAGGCACCCTATAAAATGAAAAGAGAGAGATAGACACCTAACAATGTGATCCAGAAATGCATGCATGCTAGGTGGGGAGCTCTCTAAGCTAGACAATGAGAGACGTGGATGAAAGTGGAGTGTCCTAAGCCCCACCCCTCTCATGGAGATGGGTACCTCCCTACAGCCTGGACTTAAGCATCTAAACTGCCTGATTCCAGGAGAGGGGTTCCCATTCATGGATCACTAGCAGAGATAGGTACCTAAGTCATTTCTTCTGAGCATGAGGTAGGCGCTTACCTCACTCCACACAAAACAGGAGGAGAGGGAGGATAAGACGTGACGCCCTACCTTATAACTTTTAGCCCAGTGATTAAACCACTCACCTGGGATGTGGGAGACCCACGTTCAATTCCCCATTCTGCCAGAGAGGGAAAGGATTTGAAGAGGGTCTTCTACCTCTCAGGACTGTGCCCAATCACTGAGCTCTGAGATATTCTGGTTTGGGGCTCTCACAAACTCTCCTGTTGAAGCTGTTCCACTGTGGATATATACTTAATATCATTGAGCCAGAGTGAGAGAGTGAGAGCATGCACAATAGTGAGAATGGCTAGAGAATTACAGTGAGAGGCCAAGGATCCAGTCTCCTGCTCCAATCACTCTTTAATTATTCAGATTCAATAATTCAAAAATAGCTGAACAAAATAATTTCAGGCATGGATGTACAAAGTTCTGTAGGAGGAAGAGTAACTTTCCAAAAAAAGAAAAAAGAGAAGGGGAAAGTTTGAAAGCAAACTCTATTTAACAGTTTGCTTGTTATTAATATATGGGCAATGAGAGTTTGTTTCTATGAGAACTGTAAATTCCACATTTCCTCATTTTTGTGAGTTTAAGTTCATGACATAATTTGTATTCACAAGTTTTCATATATTATTTTACAAAGCAGACATGCAGACTTGCACGGGTAAGAATAAGACAGCAGAAGATGCCACACTTGGCCATCCTACATAATTTAGAAAGAGCTTACAGCCAGAGGCAGCTATGTTCCTCTCCCAAAGCCAAAAAACAACCTGACCTTTTAACAAAAAAGAAAAATAACATTCACAGTCAGACTCAAGCATGACATTACATCACAGCATCTTCCATTAATAATTTCAAACTGATGTCAACACTATGTGCATGCATCCATTTGCTGCTAATGAATAAAATGGTGCACTCACCATCATGTGTCCAAAACTGACATCAGGTAGCTCAAATAAAGATAAGAGATCATTCAGAAGACAAAAATACCTTTGCTGCTTTATATTCATCTAGTTTTTAATAACATTTCTTAAAATACACCTTAACAAAGCCATGAAACCCACACAGAACATTTAATATCCATATACCTTTCATCCACCCAGAATTCCTCTTCATCCATTAACTTCCTTTATTTAGTAAATAATAGCAAAGTCAGCCTCCGTTCTTATTTCATTTAGCAAACTGCCACATTTTCAGTCAATACATCTCGCTCTCTAGTTTTGGCATTATTTCCCCATCTTGACATATACTCCTTAAACATGCAGTTCTCATAACTGACATATTTTCTGCATTCTGTCTTTCCACACCATTATCTTTTCCATTTGCTCAAAGCCAGGTCACTTCTAGCATGTACTAGAATTCCTTTCAGTAGCATTCTTCTCATTTTGCCTTTCATATGTATGTAATACACATTTATAAGAACCATTTAAGACATTTAATGCAATTTTCATTGAATTGGCTCTTGGCTATCTATTATCTATCTTCTATTCACCCTTCGCCCCATTATTCCTTTCTTTTATTCTCTTTCCACTTCATGACCTATTTCCTAAATCCTGTCTTCTCCTTCCGTCTTCCTTTTTTCCCTTGAGCTCTCTTTCTTCTCAGCCTCTCTCCTCTTATGCTTCACCCCTTTGATTTCAAATTCACTTGTTTCCTTCCTGCATCCTGCAAAAACAAAATAAAACTTTCCTCAACTTTGCTGACTCCCATTTTCCACTAAACATTTTGAGTTAGTGATCTACTTCTACTCCCTTAGTTTCCTCTTCACTAGTTCCTTTTTGATCTCTTGCCTTCTGAATTTTGCCCTGCACTCCATAGTAATGTCTCATAAAGACAACAAAATTCTCCTGAAAAAATATTTAAAAACATCTGATAGTTTACTTTAGGGTTTTGGGGGGACTGTTTTTATGTCCCTTTAGCAGGTGTCTCTGTCGCCATGAGTCCAATTGTACTGGGCTCAGAGGGAAACATAAACACTCTAAACTTGACCTAAAGCTGCTTACTGAACCTGAAAATGACCATCTTGAAGTTTAATATCTCATTTCCTTATAAGGCTAGCAACAAGTGTGAGTTCTCATTGGAGTGGCAGGGAACTGGGAATCAACTTTTCTGAGTAGTATAAAGCTCATGTTTCTAGACATGAAGAGCCATAAGATAACAGACTTCATAGCCGGTGTTTTATGTATATGGAATAGTTGTTAAAGGTGCAGGACTGAAACTTGTCTGGCCTGGGCCATGCACAGGTGTGAATTCCATACGGAGGGGCGGGAGAGAAGAGGAAGAAGGAATAATTTCTCTGGCAGGTTGGTTTAAAAGTAAATGGTGGCTGGTTGGGGTTAAATAAATGCTGAGGAGATTATTTTTTTCTAGGGGGCAGGTGATGCAGTGAAAAAGTGCATGATACATTTGTTCATTACTAGATTCTGCAATTCATACACAGATATCACTTCTGCCTCCACACACTTCAGCGCCATCACCATGCAACACTGAGGCTCACACTCATCACATCCACCACTTACTTTCTGTCACATATCCCCCCCAACCAAGCACAAATCCCCCTTTTAACTCTCTCTATCCTCTGTACATTCACACACACATCCTATTCATTATCTGAAGGCCCACTCTTCACTTTCTGCACTCCCACACACGTGTGCTCACCCACCATTCATCCCTACGGCAATGTGTCATTCTCTGCTCTCCCTGTGATGGGCCCCAAACTCCAATTCACCCCTCATCTTCTATTCCAGACACTTCTACTGCACTCCTGTAGCCCCTGAATCCCTCAGCGCAGGGGCCTGTCTCCCTCTTCTCTTCCTTTCACTCCTTAAGGTCTCATTTGAAAATCCTTGAAGCGGGGGCTGGGCAAGGGATCTGTGCTACTTAAGCCCCTCTAGATTTTTCAGTGAGGCACCAACTTCCTCTCCATTCATCCACACAGCTGAAAAGCTGGGAAAGGAATAGAAGGAAGGCTGCTGCTGCAAGGTCACTTGGGAGCTGCAAAAGGTATTACATTTGGCAGCAACACACTTGCTGCCGACAGCAAATACTTTCCCACTGGCTTGCTGAAACTGATTAAGGGTCTGGGTGGGGTGGGTGGTTACAATGCAAAAGCATATGGATGGAACATGCCCATAACTGGCTGTGTAGAAGATCCACTCTCTCTATTATGCTTCATGCCCTTCATTAGTAATCTTATGTGAGCACATCTTACCGACTTTTTCTTCTTGGTACAGTTTGGCTTCTTGCAGCTTGAGTAGTAGTTGAGGGTTGCATACTCCATCAGAGCAGCAAAGACAAATAAAAAGCATACAGTCACAAACAGATCCATGGCAGTGACGTAGGAGACGCGAGGTAAAGACTTTCTTGCAATGGTACTCAATGTTGTCATGGTCAACACAGTGGTAATACCTGCGCACAGAAATTGCATTTCATTGGATACAGTATCATTTTTAATAGCAAAGGGTAAACTTTGGAAACACAGACAAGACAGGGGACTAACATCCACGTAAGCAATTACAGGAAACTGATCATCCCTGTATGATATAGTTGTTAATGTAAAACATTCAGTGAAAAATTAAATCATCAGTACAGCTGGTAGACAAATGATAAATATTTTGCACAAAACATTTCAAAACCAACAAAACATTTTCTTCAGTAATTGTCAATACCCTCCCTCCTGAAATTCTTACATTTTTCAGTTTTCTTCCCCCCACCTTTCCCTCCCGATTCCCCTTTTCTTTCTCCTGTTTCAGTGGTGGAGCTGGGGGAGGGGAGACAGAAAAGGGGGTGAAATATCTAAACCCGGAAGATATGGGGTTTGGGTTTTTCAATTAAAAACTGAAAACTTTTGACAAAAACAAAATTTCTCACAAAAAGTCAAAAAGGACGTTTTGATGATATATTGTTTTTGACCAGCTGTAATTATCAATAAGGATCTAGGCCCCAGTCCTGCAATTGGTAGTTTGGTAGACTGTTGTTCCCATGCACAGGCTCAATGGCTGAAGTCAATATCAGTCAACTGCAGCAGCAGTATACCCACATGTTATCAATTACAGGATTGAAGCCTTCAGCATTAAAACTTTCTCTCCGTTTTCATGTATGCAGCCTGGATGAAAATTGAGATTGATATGAACGTCCAGGAAGTGGCCAGTTTAGTTCAAAACCCATTATTTGGCATACAGTATCTTGGATGGACAGACTAATATTTCACCTAAATTATCTTGATGTAAAATATGCTGAAACAACACAGTCTGGTTTGTAGTGGAAGTGAAAACTGTTTGTGTGTGTTGTTCAAATCTGGAAGTCACTCTGCCTGAGAAATAAAGGCAATGTTTTCCTTTTTATACTAGTACTGGCAATAGTTTCTTTGGGACTCATAAGGCTTTTACAATAAATAAATAAATAAATAAAAAACTCCTGTATGGCTTGGAAGAATTTTAAAGCACCCTTTGGTATATGTCACAAAAGACAGCACCTACTTTAAAACAGCACATATATAAACAATTTCAACTATAAAAGAAGAGTGATGTTTTGCAGCGGCATCCGTTTGAAGTGTGCTGACAAAACCTATGCTTCACCGTAAAAGTACTGTCCATGTATGAATTACTTTTATCTAACTTTACTTTTCTCTTCATAAAAGACTGCCGGCATTTGATTTGTAGTGTTTGATATGGTCTAAAGTGATTTGCAAGGAACAAATCCTCTCCCCACATCACATTTGGTATCTATAAAACCACTGGAAGAGCTAGTAAGCTGAAGTGCTATCAGAATATTTACACCAACCAGCTCTACATCTTCTTTATGTCAAAGGCTAAATAATGCTATCTGTCAGCTGTCTAATATATGCCTCTGACATCAGCACCAGGATAAAGAGCACCTTGCTGAAGCTGAACTCAGACAAGCCTGAGCTGATGCTGATGGAAAGAGGGGAGTGCTCTGAAGAATTTTTCTCTTCCTTAACAACCATTGAAGGCACTGGCTCTTAGGCTGTGGAGGCCTCTGAATCTGTATTGTACTTAGATATCCAAATGATCCTGGAGGCAAAAATCTTCCACTTCCAGGAGAGCATGTATAATGCTATCAGACAGACGTTGCCACAGTAATCCATGCATCAGTAACTCCAGGCTCAACTACTGTGATTTTCTGTATCAAGATCTGAAGCCCAAGATCCTGAAAAAGCTCCTGATAGTTCAGAACACAACCAAGCCCCTGCTCAGCAACACTTCATAGCAGTGCTTTGCACTGACTTCCAAATGAACCCACAGCCAGTTCATAATCTCTATCTTGATTCATGGAATAGTTCTTCACTAACAGGGAGACTTCCTCATTCTCTGACCATGGCCTCCAATGATGGGTATGTTCCAGAAGCACAATAAATTACAGACAAAAAGGGGCAAGCTGGAACCGTGGGAGCTGCACCCAGACTACGGAACTCCTCCGCTGAATGAAATGAAAATAACTAAGAACCTTGCCACATTCACAATCTAAATACAAAGCCCATCTCTTTGACTGAGATGTCTAGCAACAACACTCTTACACTTCCACTGCTCACTTGATCTTTTATTTTATTAAAACACCCCAAACCCTAAAGTCCACTTTCTGCCAGCTAAAAGAGGTGGCAGAGATTTTGTTCTTAGTCTTGGAGGGTACTTTGTCATAGTTTCAGGGTAACTGTGCCTGTATTCACCCTCTATGGTCCTTCAAGGACACCCACTTTAAGGTTTCTGGCTCCCAGACATCACCTCTCCTGGACGGAGACCTGCGTCTCACTCCCTCCTGAACAGTTGTTTTAAGGCTGCACTGCTCCCTGAACTACACTGTGATATTTCCAGCAAGCCAGTCTGCCTAAAGAGGCCAGCACTTGCACTTTGCTTTCTCTCCAAGAGCTATTGCTGGCAGATACACACAGCTCATCCTAAGCAAGCACATTTATTTTTAAGGTAAAATCATTATAGACGCAATATATGAAGACAATAAATGTTCCTATATGCATGATAAAAGCTTACCAGAGGTCACCCATCAGTCTTATGGGACCCTAGTAGGCCAAGTTTTTCACCCCCTCTGAAAGGATTTGGGGGGGAGGGGGGCTTGGACAGGAGATTCTGTCCATTTGCTGGATCAGAAAGAAGGCCCCGAGTCAGTTTAAACTCAAGCTATTTATCTAAAAGTCCTTTCTTTGTCTGTTGGTCTCTGGAGAATCCAGTTTGAACCAGCATATGTGAGTCTCCCCAGGGGATGAGACTTCTCTGGGAGGGGAGTTTACAACCTGGCTATTTGACCATCACCACTCACTGTTCCTGAAGAAGTCTTGCTAGCCCTCCCCCATGGAGTAGAACACCATCATACGTAAACCATTCATTTAAAACCAGGGAACTCGCAGATACTGTGTGGGGTTGTGATGTCTGTCACACTCAGACGCTACAGCGATGGGTGCTAGTATAAGAACCCAGTTAGAGAGAAGACCACAGTAGGAATGGGCAGGAGCTGGGTTACAGTTGCAGATTCAGTGGCACTTGGAATAGCAGCCAGAGGGGAAAGTATGTAAGCATGTCTTCATCTTGGCCTAGGGGTGGATTTCACCTTCCTAACCACCTTCCCAGAGCTCAAATACTCAGGCTTTATGCAAATAAGATGTCATTGCTCAGGGAACGTCTGCACAGCAGCTGGAAGGTGTGAATTCCAGCTTTAGGAGACATACCTGAGTGAGCTCTGATTGTGGCAGCACACTAAAAATAGCGTGTAGCCATGGTGGTGTGAATGGTGGGAGGGGCTAGCCACCCTGAGAACAAATACAATAAACAAACACTGAAAGTTATTTTTGAAGTAATAAAAATTCAGTCCAGTCTTTCATTGGGTATAAGCAATAGAAACAGTGTTTTGAAACATTAAAATCCATTTTATAGTATCACATATTTAGCAGGAATGGAAAAAAAGGGGTAAAAGACTATACATCAACAGAGTATATCTAGGTGCCATATACATTAGTAAGAATCAACACTTTTTTTTCCTGAAAAATAATATCTTCATTCTTTACCCTGGCTTCACTTCTATTCTGCATGAGATCGTTTTGGTGGATGATGTCCAGGGTGCTCTATGATAGGTCTTTTATTGTGGGGAAAGTCTTACATCCTGTTCTAAAATTTGCACGACTCCAGAACTGTCTATCATATTTCACAAGACTTTTAAAGTCTACCAAAAATCTAAATTTACTATCAGGATCTTCCTGATCTCATTTCCAAAGCTTCATATGATACCTGGCTATACAGTCCTCGGTCAGAGAAGTGTGTGTGTATGTGTTTAAATGATAGTTTGCATATTAATTTTCTGTGAATGACGTCGATACTAGATTCATTATTTTATAAATCAAGTAAAACTTTCCAGCAAACTAAGATGGCTCGCAGGATTCATAATGGGTGAAATATGTTTTACCTATAGGTCACTGGCTTGAATTTAACCATGATCAATAATTACATTCATTTTTTACCATCTGATAGCTCCTTAGAGGACTTCACTATGCAAAGAAAATTAGTGGTCTTAATCTGGCCGTTTCAGAGGACTCATGGATTACATGGTTAGAAAACTCAATTACCCTCTTACATTTATAGATACCCTCCTCCAGGCAGGAGTAATGGTACACTGAGAGGGGCAGTGTGGGGACGATTGTACGTCAATTGCCTGAGCTGTACTTAGTTTGTAGATAAGAATTTCATTTCCTCTGTCTTCCAATCTTGGCACCTTTCATGAGCACTAAATTCATTTTCAAAATGTAAGTGACTAAAAGATGGAATGGAAAGGAAAGTGATGTGAGTTTTTATTAAGTGCCATCATCGGGCTGGATGCCTGCTGTATTTTTGACACTTGCAATTTCAGATGCTATATGGTAACATAACCATAATGTTATCAGACAATGGTATGTGCTAACACCCCACCTATATTTATCAAAATAAGGACATTTGCTGAAAACGTACGTTAAATTAAACCCTCTGAATTTCAAGAAAAACCCTCTTTACCCACTATAATTTTTCTTCTCTTCAAACACCTGCCAACATATCATGAGTGGTAGCTTTGGAAGAAGATAATTTTCCTAGATAATGAGCAGCAGAAATACTAGAGAACAGTTCCAGCTATGTAAATGCAGGCATTTACACAGGGAGGCAGCATAGTCTAGTGGTTGGAATACATAACTGGGAATCAGGACTTTTGCGTTATCTGTCTAGCTCTACCATGGACTTAGTGAGACATGAGGGGTGTAACTTCATCTCTCTGTTCCTCAGTTTGTAAAGCAGGGATAATGATACCCACCTTTCTTTAAAAAAAAAAAAAAAAAGCTTTGATATCTATCTATCTATGCTGTAATAGGGATTATTATTACTGTTCTATTCTCCCCTCAAAATCAAATAACCCTTATTTCATTATTTCACTGTATAAGTAGCACATTACTGAGAGCTGTGCAAAAGGGGGTAAAGTCTTCATTTCATACAACCCAGAGTAGTTGCCAATAGCTCAGCACATTACTCATTAATTTCAGGGGGTGAAATTTTTTCCTGATGTAATGCCATTTAAGTCAATGAAGTTACATCAGGAGTAAGTTTGCCCCCCTGAGTCTATAAATCATTTTGACTGATTAGCATTAATGATCTAGAAAACCAAGGATGCTTTCATTGTGTAGCCTTTAGCTGTACACACAAATGTACACTGCACTATTTTTAGAAGCGGGTACAATTTATGCTACTTTTCAGTTCAGACAGATTTCTTGTTCAAATTATGTCGGTGCACTAAAGGAAATAAAGAACATTCATGTGGTTATTCTGAAGATTTACAGTAAAATGACTGGGGGGGAGGTGTGGGAGAGGGGAAATGTGGGTTCTGATGGTGCACAAAGATATATGTCCCATCTATGGATTACTTTCCAGTTGTTTGATGTAGTTTATATTTTTACCTAGTAACTAAAGGGTTAATTATTTCTAAGCATGTATCCACATGGACTTGGCTGGAGTCTATCTAACCAAAAGGTGTTGGGCACCTGATTCACCTAGACTGCTTGGAAAATTTTTAGCCGTAGGTTTTAATTTGACACCCTCCAGTTTGCAATCAGACTGTCTTGTTCCTGTTGGATAGAGGTCTTCAGGAACATTCAAAGACGATACATTGGTGTGACTAACATTCTAACCTTCCCTCTTATTTAATTAGTTTGGAAATGGACCTCTGCAATATAAGTGCTGGAAGCTTCCTGGGAGAGAGAGCGAACAAGCAAGCTGTTTCTAGTAAGAGAAAGCCCTTGACACTTTTTCTCTCCTGGTTTGTTTTTTTAATGAAATTCAGGCATTGTGACATATATTCCAAATAGGTGATTTTTGATTCTTTAGTACACAATATCATCTCACACTTTTACTGATAAACTGTGGTTAATCTTTCCTTGTCTCTATTGATTCACCTAAATTAAAGAAGAAAGCAGGTTAGGAAGCAGAAGTGAATTAGTACCTTAAAACCTGATTCACATGTACACTAAAGCCTCCTTATACCCCATTGGCAGTTGAAAATGGCCTTAAATTTTAAAGTGGCAATATAAAGGCACAATACTGTAAATAAGAATTAGGCCTCCAGTCTCTTGGAAAATGGGGTTCAAATTATGTATATCTGGGATTCTGAAGGACATTTATTGTATATAGCTGTTCAATTCAAAGCTTACCAGTGCAACGCTCGGCAGGATTCAGGTGTTACATGCAAGAAGAAAATCAGGGCACGCTTGTCAAAAGATTTGCTAAGGTTTGTAAATTTCTGGAGTGGAGCTGGGACATTTATGAATTTGCCTTGACCTCTTGTGAAGTGATTTTTGGGGTTGCATTATTGTTTTTCATTAACTAATGTATGCTCTCAGCTGTCTTATTGCAGGTTCTCCAAGTCTCTTCCCATTAGTGCTCCTGTTGCACATCTCCATCATAAAGAACCGTCATTGACTTGAAGAGATGCCCCTTGTCATTTGCTAAGAATAAAGGCTCATTTAACCCAGTGGCAAGATGGGCTGTGTACTTACAGCAGAAACAGCTGACGTTCAGATTCATTGCCGAAACAAAGTGGTAGCTAGTGGGAAGCCTATACTTAAAACATATTTTTAGTAACATATT
Source organism: Emydura macquarii macquarii (assembly GCF_026122565.2). Classification (NCBI taxonomy): domain Eukaryota; kingdom Metazoa; phylum Chordata; order Testudines; family Chelidae; genus Emydura; species Emydura macquarii. The sequence continues at coordinate 1,401,122 of NW_027132344.1, forward strand.
TCTGCTGTCATTCAGCACGACGAGCTGGACCATTATTTTAAGATGCTAGCTTTGGTTTTTTATGTGATGCAGAATGGTTCCAGCCAGGTGCTGACAAGCATTAATAGATGGCTGCACAGCAACATTGGCATCTACGTCCCATGCTGAGTTATGGACTCAGGTAACATTTTCAAAATGCCTAAGGAGTCCAATAACTTTCAGTGCGATTTAGGCTCCTAAATCCCTTCAGCACTTTTGAAATATTCGTCTTTATTGCCTCCAGAGCTCTGTGTTTTGAGCTGGAAGCAGGAGGTGGGTGGCTGCCCTGATTTACTCGTGTGTTGGACGAAATGATAATGTCAGACTGAGGCATTCTGAACAGCCAAATAAATGATGCAGTCTTGAAGTAAATGGCTTTCTCTTGAGACTTTATGAGAGAACAAACTGGTAGATATTAGGAATTCCTCGAAGTGTGAACTTAGTAAGATAGCGTACAGAGACAGGTTCAGATAAGGACTAGTGATTGTTCTGGGTTTAATAAGTGATTTTAAAGGTATTTTTCCTACGTAAGGCAGATGGTGATGAGCCTTGCACAGCTGCGAGGGAGGTCAGAAAGCTTTGTGAAAAAGGCCTCCCCCCCATGATATGAGTGAACCCCCACAGCAGCAGTCCCTGTTCATTCCTCGGGAACAACTCAGCCAAGGGGATAGTGAGATTACAGCCCTGACCCCCCTCCATCTGCCATCCCCAACTCCTGGTTTTTTCCCTAAAGGGAGAGGGCTATTTGTGTCAGCATTACAGTTGTGCAAAGCGAGTACCCATTGGGTGCAGAGCAAGTCTTGGAAAGATTTGCCTTTTTTGAGGAAAAATTTCCCCTATGCTATTCCGGGTGGGTTCATTGAGCAGGACTCTGGCACACCAGCCACAATGTAATCCCAAGAGTTTTTCCTTCTGTTTTAATGCATACAGTGTTACTCTCCTGTTGTTATCCACCTGACCCCTGTGTTCCTGGTACTTAGACAGCTGCAGTTTTTGTGTTAGACTTTGAAAATTCTGACCAAGTATGTTTAACATAGCATAAAATTAAGCATCTAAATCCACACTTTATTACTTATATAAGTGACCTGATTTTCAGAGGTGCTAGGGAGCTGCCAGCACTTCTGAAAAACAAGATGCTTATTCATGTACCTAACTTTAGGCACCCAAGCTTGATCATTTTGGACAAATTTGTTCTTATTCTATCACTGTTTGTCTGTTTATAAATATAATGTAAGGAACAGCAGCAGAAGGATGGAAGGAAGAAGGAAGCAGTCTACTGTGTCTATCATTCAAAAATGCTACCAGAGAAACCACAGAAGGATCAGGGAAGCAATCATTTATTCTGAGCTATTATGCAAACAAAACAGGTGGCAGAATCATTTATTTTTAATTGTCCTTTTAAAACTCAAATACCAAACTCCTTTGTCACAACTGGCTTTTGGGCCTGTAGGAGCTGGCTGTGATGATATGCAGTATAATTCTAGTGCCCATAGACATTGGTTTTCTAATTGGAAAGGAGCTGAAATTTTCAAATGGCACAGCAAGTTATTTGTTTATATTCAACATGGAGATAGACTGTAAAGAATTAAGATCTTACCGAGTGCTGTTCTGGCTGGTGTGGCATCTTTTTTAATCCAGAATGACACCCAGGATAACACAACTGTTAAGATACAGGGTATGTATGTTTGAATAGTGAAGTATCCCATTCTTCTGCTTAAGTCGAAGTATATAGTCATGACTATGTAATCACCTGCAACAACAGGAAAGAAACCAAAATGGATATTGTGATGAAGTTCAGTTACTCGTTCGCCTCACTGGTAATCTTTAGAGCAAGTATTGTTTCAAAAATGCAAATTGTATGAAATACTTCCTTGTGTTCTGAGACCATCTGTGCAAAAAAGCTCAGGCACAATGCAGCTGAATGAAAGCTTTCTCACTCAGAATTTTCTTTGTTTTATCCTTTTGATAGAAATTTCAATGTTTTCTGGACAGCTGGTGTGAGGCAGGGAGGGGAGACAAGATTCTTTCTCTCACCTGATATTGACTAGTGGGTTTACCCAAGGCATCTCTGTTTCCAGAGGCTGGAACTTCAGGATGGTTCCACGGCAGGAATCACTAGGCTGCCGTCCTCCCACAAACTCGCAGTGGCCATTTCGTCTTCCCTCTTATGGATACCCCTGCAGAGCACTTGACTTCCGATTTGATTGACTTCACCGTTTCCCTCTCAGACCATAATGCTGCTCTACACCAGCTGCTAAGGGTCCTTATGTGAGGTTCACAGATGTCTTGTTCACCGACATTGAAAGGTCAATGTGGGGAAAGCCTTAATTAGCCTCAAACCAGGGTTTCTGTCATACAGGCATGTGACAAAAAATAGCATCCTCTTCCAAGGCCCCTTCACAATATTTTCTGTTTTCTTTCTGAGTGGTATCATTTCACTATTCCTCAATATCAGATTTATTATTGAGTAGTTGGCATAAAAGTTTCCCTTGGGTTAGTAAAATACATAATACCACCATTTGTAAATTTTGTTTTCTGTCTATCTAGCTTTTTATCTTGTACTCATCAGCACAGTGGTATCCAAATCATATTACAAATACAGCTCTGTAAGCATGAAGTGAAAAAAAAACCCCTAAAAAATCCCCTCACATATAGCAGATTTAATTCTTCTATGGTTACCAGGCCCTAAGATAGTCTGTGTGAAACCAGTAACAGTTGTGTGATCTTATTTATTGAAGACATTGAACTGGGGATCTGTGAGGTGTGGGGACAGAATATGAGGTAAACAGACTCCTGAGATTATTGAGACATGTTCATGTGTGTCCTTTCCCTGACACCATCAGTCATTTAGCCACCCAAGCAATCTCCTCTGTGCTTTGCCAGTTCTTTCTGTGCCTGCCAGGTTAACAATAGGTGCACCCCAATCCCTGAGACCCCTTCAAGAGCTAACAAAATGAAAACAGAAAAGGTATAAACAAGAAATTTATGTTTCCTCCTAGAGGTGGTTTGACTCTCACCTACACTGAGGGCTGTTTGTCTACACTCCAGAAGGGGGTAATCCTCAAAGAGAGAAGGAGGATATAAAAATAAGAGACAGTGACCTCCATATGACCCCTCTCCTCTTTCCATCTCTTTGCTCATGACAACAACTCTCCAAGAACTGAATAAAAGTGAGGGGGAGAGTGGTCCTAGGCTGGAAGGAGATGCAACCTGTGAAATTTTACTACAGTTTATGGTGAGACTGATCTTTGCTTTTAAACCTATTAGCCTTGGTAAAGTTCAGGAATTCACTTGCAGTTTTATCTTTTTATTTCTTTTGTAACCAATTCTGACATATGCATCTATACTTGTAATCAACTAAAATCTATCTTTATGTAGTTAATCAATTTATCTTATTGTTTTATCTTAACCAGTGTGTGCTTGGATTAAAGTGTGTGAAGAACCTCTACTTGAGAAGGCAAGGCTGGTGCATAATCATTACCCATTGTTGGAATGACGGATTATTATGAGTTTACATGGTCCAAGAGGGTAATGAGCAGTGCAAAATGCACATTTCTGGGGAACAAGGCTGGGACTGAAGAATATGTGGGTGTCACCCGGTATTAAATGAATTAATGACTGGGAGAGCATTCATGTAACATAGCTGGGAGTGATTTTACATGCTAGTGCCTGTGTGTGGGCAGGTCAGGTGTGGCTGTTTTGGCAGCAAAGCAATGTAAAAGATACCGCAGGCTAGAAAGTTCAGGAGGCACCACTGTGCATCATTGTACCCTGTGGAATATCACAATATGGTGCTGCAGAACTAGTAAAAGAAAACCCAAATCTAGGTATCAGATTTATTACCATAACATTAGCAGCCGATCAGCTTTAGTATCTTCCTCATGCCACACAGCAGTTCTTACAGTGAGGAGTGGAGATCAAGCCGTGCAGGCAGTTGCCGAGGGGAGGCTCTGGAGCCTTCACTGTATGTGGATTTTTGTCCAGGACACATTCTCCCCCCATATGTTGATTTACAGAAACATTTTATTAATAAACAGTACTAGCCAAAGGTTTAAATCGCCTCTCACACACATGAGAATCAGGAGTACAGTAGCTTCACTGAAGTCAGTGGAGTTACACAAGTGTAAAACTGCTATGACAAGAGACCTAGCCCCTGAGATTCTAAAGAAAGACTAGGCAGTGCACTGTTTAGAGACTATTAAAGCTGCTGATGTTCTTGGTGTGGGGAGGAAATCATCTCACTATTAAAAAAACTGAAGCACTTATGTTCCTTATGTTGACACTATTGTGGTAAGTAAAAAGCTAAGTGTAGCTCTGCACATTGTGTGCTGGCCCTAGACTTTTAAAAACTACTGTAGATTGCAGTATGCATCTAAATTGCATTTTAGTTATTCTTCTAACCTCGATCAGACCAACTCCTTTTAAGTGATCTCAATTTATCACTCAGCCAACTGGATAGCTGCATCAGTCTCTTTTTGATGGTTTTGGTTAGTTTGTGTACAGCAGTAGAATGTACATGGCAAATTGCACACAGGACAGTTTTAAAGCTACTTATTTAAATATGTGAACCACCAGTAATCAATATCACCTGACCTCTATTCTAAAGGATTACAGAAATTCAAAGAAACAAGGTATGAGTCTTGCAGGCATTAACAACCCAATTTAAAAAAAAATCTTCCCTTCATTCTGCATTGTGGGATGTAGCTGTATATGTTACATCCATTCTATAGAAATCCCACTGACATCAGTGCAATTTCCAGATGAGGAACAAATGCAGAACATGCAACATGGTTCTACAAAGCACATTACAAAGGAAAACCCTGCTTTAAAGTAAAAATAATTAAACCTGATATAAAGGTCTTAAAAATATATAAGTAAACTAATTGCATAAATGGAGGGCACGTTTAAACCAAAGAAATCTATTTCTAGAACTCCAATTTGAAATTAAGAAAATAGTTTTTGTTATCAGCGATTTATCATTTCTCAGGAAACCTACTTAAAATTTTAACTAATCAATCTGCCAAGTTCATTGAAATAATGAAAATTGCCTGGAGGCAAAATAATCCACTACAGGTTTTATATAACAAGAAAAAAAAATTGTATCTTAAGGCAACATATCTTCTAAAGCAATCAAAATAGTGAGGCAACATTTCTCATGAAACCAGGATGACTGTTGCCTGTGACCCACAATAGCCTTATTAGTTTTAGTTTATTGTTTGAAAATAGGACCACATGTGGAAAAATAATGATTTTCTATGGATTCATCACCTGGGGTTTTAATGAATAGTGATAAGCAGCAGCATATTGTCTTTTTCCATTAAAGATGGAAGAAGGCTTGAGTGAACTGCCAAAAGATTTTGTATATCACATTAAAACTCAGCTCTCTTAAATCTGAAATCTTTGAGGAGCACATAACTGGATGTTATATTTTTAAATAGATCTTATTACAGATAACCACATTAAGGAACACAGCTTAGTAATTCGCATTTTTAAATCAAACCGTGTGTTCTATCTACTGCAGTTGTTTCAACATCTTACACCATATCTTCACTCATTCTAGTGTAATACTTTAGGGTTAAAATGGATGGTGATCCCATTTATCTTACTAAAAGTGAAATTAAGACTAATTTTAGTAATGTGTAATATGAAACTACCATAGGCCCACTTAACAATTTTCTAGCTGACTGTATTTTCAGTATGTGGAAGAAGACAAGACTCTTATTCTTCTCCACCTGAAATGGAAAATAAGAAAGAGTATCAGAGTTCACCTGCGGCATTAGTGAGTGTGACTAGGAATAAAATCCACTCACCAGAAAGATAACCGAGAGCATACCAAGAGTATATAACTATTGACCTGTGGGACTCAAAGAGAGCACATTGGGGTACTCATTTAATATGTTTGATTTTATAATAATATTTCATGAAATCTACTTAATACTTGGTGGGTAAATTTCCCCCTCTTCCAAAATTCAATCTCTTTTCCATGTCTGAACCCAACATCATCCTCCCCTAACCCACTCCTCTCTTTTCCCTTCCTCCCAACCTAGTCTAACATCTTTTGCTCCCAAAGCCCTCCCATGTCATTCCTTTATGAATATTCCATCAAATCTGCTGTGCTGTCCTTGTCGGCTATCCCCCAATACAAGGATGATCTCTGCCGGGGGAAAGTCCTTGGTGAGACTTAAGAAGCCTGAGGAGTCCAATTCGTGCTCACAGATTTTTCCACATATGTGACAGGTGGTTGCTTGGAGACAGCACAACTGCTGGCTGGGATGCTGTGAACTTTCCTTCCTCCTCTGCCATTTCTGAGCCTCTTGAGCAAGGTGATTCTCTTCAAAATGGGCTGAGGCTTGATATATGGTGTGGTGCCATTGCAGTCTATTGCCAGCCAGCTCTTCCCAATTCAGGGGGTCAATACCTCCCTTCTTAAGATATACTTTCAGGGTGTTCTTGTAGCATTTCCTCTGTCCCCCGTGGATCCTCTTACCATGACTAAGCTGAGAAAAGAGAACTTGCTTCAGAAGGCGAGTACAACTATCTACACACAATGACCAACCCAGGGAAGTTGATTTTTCATAATCTTTGCTTCAACACTGGTGATGTTAGCTGCAGAGAGAATGCTGGCATTGGTGCAACAGTCTTCCCTTTTGATATGGAGGCTCTTCCCAAGGCAGAGCTGTTGGTACCACTCCAGATACTTAAGATGGCTTTGATATGTCACCCATGTCTCGCTGTGCTGTCCTAGTAAGTTGAACACTTCTTACTGAGCTGGCTACTCTCTACCTTGCATAGCCTGGAACACCACGGAGTCAGAAGCATCTCAGATTGCAATGCACATCTCTGATCACAGGGAAGCTCTGCAACATGTGTGATCTGAAAACAGCCCGCTCAACAGGGGACTGCCCGTGCTGATGAACCCCAAGATTATATAGTTCACAGGGCATTAAACAAGTTAGGATTTCTTAAAGTATTGTTTATTGGTGCCTGTTACCGATGCCACTTCAGCAGTTGACCTGCCTATCCTATTGCTATGCTGTGCTGCAATGATTTTGCCAGATGGTGCCCTCTTCTCCATCAGGAAGAGGAAGTTCCTCTGCCTTTGGAAGATCCAACAATTGAGTGCAATCGTGGATGAGACAATCTGGGGCCACTATAGGCAACAGTGACTCTCATTTAAAAAAATGGTAAAAATTATAAATGTTTCTTGGAGATGCAGAGAAGATGAAAGGCAGGGGAAAAAATGTCCCTATCTCCCTTAAAATCTCTATAAGCAAAGAAAATGTGCTCTAGGATTATTGCGGTCATTTATTCTGGCCCCTCCAAAACATATTATTCTGTGTGCATCACTAGTTCTTATCACCATGGAACAATTTTTGATCTCAAGCACTCTAGGATGAATTCTTCCAAGGCCTAGAGGAAAACTAAAATGACTGAGTTCAGCCTGCTACTTATGTGCTTTTTTAAAGATTGCTACACATTGCTCTGGTGACAAGGTTTCTCCAGTGTGAATAATGATACTCATGTTCACACAGGTGCACACACACAAGGGCAGAGAGGCACATTATGCACACATTCCAACGTGTAAATTTACTAATTCTGAAGTGTTATAGTACATGTGTGCAATATATGTTAAATAGATGTAGAAAATGAATCTGGATCTCTAAGGGTGGTTTTTATTATTATTTGTATTATTGCAATATTGTAGCTTAACAGCCTCAATCTTGGACCAGGACTTCATTGTGGTAAGCGTTATATAAACACAACAAAAAGATGGTGGCGGTCCCTAAGAACTAGATTGCAATCTAGATTAATAATTGCTCTAGGTATGAACAATATATGTGTGTGTGCATATACTGTGCACAGTCCAGAGACTGCTGTCTTAAATAACATTGAGTGTGCATTTTTTCTTATGAAATATAGTGATACCATTAATTGCAAATGGCTAGCAGTAGTAGTAATTGTGTTATTACATAAATCATAAGTCCTTTTTTAACACACAGAGCCACGTATAATAATATGGAGGGGAGGAGGGAACCAAGCAAATTCAAAAGCATCAGTTTCTAGTTATCGTAATAGGAACTTTCAGGATTTTTTAAAATTATAATAAAAAAGACATGATTAAGTAATGGGGATTAATGGAATGAGTGGGTATTACAGACCAACTTCTGGTTTCATTGATGCCAATGGAAGATTTGCCATTGACTCAGGGAGGACCACTATTTGGCTCTAAATTATAACTCATAACTGAATTGTCTCTTATTTAAATGTTTGCCGTTTTAAAGATTTTTTTCTTGTGTAACAACATTAGAAAGTATAACATTTGAGAACGTATTTTCACTTGAACAGCTGTCTGGTGTTTATTTACTGAGTCAGCATCAGGTAATTTACATTTGATGTTATTTGTTCTTCCTGAGGCAGTACCCTTTCATTTTCTTTGACGGAACTAGCATTTGCCAGAGCCCAGTAAAATGTCAAAGTGTTGTTGAATGACACTGTGCCTGTTTTGAAAATCTGATGACTAGTATGTATTTAAATTTATTTCATGCTATAATTTTGAATGGTAGCATTAAGTTTGGAAATATTTATGAAATGTGTTTAGAGGTCTAAACGATTCATACTGGCAATTTTTTAGAATTATTGACATATGTGTATGAATTAAAATGTTTAAAAATGAATCTTTTTCAATAGTTTAAATAAGTGTGTGAAACCTAAAAGACAGTATTTATTGTGTGCTAATGAACTCATTATACACTGTACTCCTACATTTTTAAGTAGTTGATTCAAATTTTGGTTGCAAATTTCTACTGTCTTTAGCTACATGACACAACTTCTGCAATGTCCGCTTTAGCTCTTTGAGAGTACACGGAAGATCCACCAACATCCATGTATACTGTTACAGGCAAGAAGGCAACCCCAAATATATAAGCTCCAAAACAAGAAAGCAAGAGTTATTAAAGTATAATAATAATAATGCTTTGTTTAGGTAATTAAAAAGAGTTTGATCCTTAGACTGAGAGCTTTTGTACTGAAAACCTAAGTGTTCTTTGTGTGTAGCACTACTATAGAGCATAATACTACCCTTCAAAATAGGCCAAGTGAAGAGATAGCATCCTACTCAGCCAAGCACTGCTGCCAGCATCAGAATTGCTTTTAGACCATGTCTAGCCATAATGACATTTTCATTTCAGAGTGGAAAATAGGATTTGGTATGCTCTTTCAAATAGGGAACTAATGAAAATAATTGATTTTTCATTTTACTATTGCAAGGTACAAGTAATATTGAGCAATCCTCCCCAAAAAATGCAGGTCCATCAAGCCAAGCAATACGAATAAAAATATATAATACCACAAGCAGAAATTCAGTCCATGATTACAAGTCGAGTTCAATTTCTGACTGAACAATGGAAAAGTTACATGTATAACCTCTAACGCCTAGAATGCATTAGTGCATCAACTGGAGAGCAAATTGATGTCCAGATATGGTAGATTATGAATTATCTATTATTCTTTATTCATAGAGAAAATATCACTATGGATCATAATTAGGGTCCTCTTTTGTTCTTAAGAAAAGATTAATAATATCTGATGTAGCCCGAATAATAATAAATTACCATGTACCACTGCTGTGTCTGTGAAGGTAGATTGGACTGTATGACCCTAAAATATGAATTACTTTTATAGAGTTATAGCATTGCAAGCGTTATTGGCTGGGAGCACAGCAATACTTTTAAAATAAAACATTCTCCAAACTCCATGAAGTACAGAATGCAGCAGGATTAATGGGCAGATGCTAAGTTAATGCTTCTAAAACTCATTTTACTGTTAATAATTGTCCAAACATTCCTGGAGAACCACAGTTTAATGTCACTTGTCAGACAGTGCTGATCACCTCCCACTTATGTATAGTACTAGGACTTTTAATGACACGATCCATTGAAAATATTGTTTGGGATAAGGGACCTGGCCTCTTTTTTTTTAATGATGTTTGACATGAAGTCTCACAGACTTAAATGTCAACACTTTTATTATTCAGAATTTAATTTAGACTGATATATTTAAGACTGGAAATGAAATCTGAATTACTTTGAATTTCATAGCAGTTCAGATTTCAAAAATTGGACCTAAACTTGGCTTGATAGTGTTGGGTCTGACTCAAAATTTAGGAGACCTATTTCCTAGAACAGTTTGGGAAGCGGGAATTTTTTGACAAAATATCAAGTCATTGAAACTGAAATTGTGCCTGGGAAAGGGTTACTGTCAACACATTTCCCGTTTAGAAAAAAATGAAAAAGTTTCAAAATTGTCAAAACATCCCATTTTAACATTTTCTAAATGAAAGGGTATGTTTTCACAGTTCAAAATGACTTTTCATTTAAAAATTTAAGTTAAATAATAAAAAAGTAAAAAAAGAAGTCAAAATCTAAATGAAATGTTTTAATTGAATGGAAGCATTTCCCCTTCTTCCCTCTTCTCCCTGTCCCAATTTTCAGTTGGCAATGTTTTTTTGAGATTTGGACTTTTTGTCCTGGTCTCGACAGTAAAACTTTCTGAAATCTTGAAAACTTTCATGGGACAGGAGAACAGTTTCCCAACTGGTTCTACTATTTCCAGGTTCAGATGTAGCAGAAATCTCTGTTTGTGCAAAACTTCTTCCTCCAAATGGCAGAAACTTCATGAGAATAGCTGGTCTTCTGAGATCACTATGCATTTTACAAAAATCAGTTAACCTCATAATATTTCCACCATCTGTGGCAGAAATCTCACGAGAACATATTACATATTGCTGTCAAATCTGAATCCCAACCTCAGTTTCATAGATATTAAAACCAGAAGGGAACATTGTGATAATCAAGTCTGACCAGCATAACACAGGCCATAGGATGTTCCTGAATTAATCACTTCTTCAGGTACAATAGCTGTAGTTGAACAAGAGCACATCTTTTAGAAAAACATCAAATCTTGATTTAAAGAATTTCGGTGTTGGAGAATCCACCACAATCCTTAGTAAATTGTTCCAATGGTTAATAACCTTCAGTGGGAAAAAAATTGCACCTTATTTCAAGTCTGAGTTTGTCTAGCTTCAACTTCCAGCAATTGGATTTTGTTATACCTTTATTTAGATCCAAGAGTCCCCTTGTAGGTTGGTGAACCTGATCACCAGTTTGGGAAAAACAATTGACCATGTTCAGTTCAGTTTATAGCCTTTACCTCAGAGCCTTGTTTATTCACCACAACACACACGCACATGAAATGTGGAACTACAACACTAGATAATAGTCCTGTTCCCAACCTATATTGTAGGGCTTTTTGGACTCCTGCAGCATAATATCCTACACCAGGGGTTCTCAATCTTTTACTTTCTGAGCCTCCAACATGCTATAAAAATGTCACTGCCGACCTGTGCCACAACTGTTTTTCTGCATCTAGTAGATTAAAAGCCAGGGCCGGTGTTAGGGGGGTAGCAAGGAAGGCAAGCCCGGGGACCCATGACAAAGGGGGCCCTGCATAACTAACTTGCTTGGGCTTTGGCCTCAGCCCCAGGCAGCAGGGCTTGGGCCTCAGCCATGGGAGGCAGGAGTCAGGCTTCAGCTTTCTGCCCTGGACCTCAGTGAGACTAAAGCTGGCCCATCTCTATGGTTTATTTTGGCAGACCCCCTGAAACGTCCTTGCAGCACCCAGGGGCCCCTGGACTCCTGCTTAGGACCTGTTGGTCTAGATCTTCTCCAGTCTAAAGGGATCTACTACAAGTAATATTTGCCTTCTCAGAGTCAATTACTGCAGTCCCAGGAGAGTGTACTCCCAGCCTTCTCCTGGTCCCAGGCAACCTCATGAACCTGGGGTCTTTACTTACATCCCCTAGATGGGAATCATCTGATCTAGTCTTTTGATACTCTTCAGTTGGATCAGATGATTCCCAGTACCTATCTTCCAGGATTCTCTCTGAAACAAGGCTGGCTTCTCCCTGTTCTCCTCCCCAACCCTTAAAATGGCAGACTGCCATTATACCTCTATTGTCAAATTTCTCTTCCCCGTGTAGGTTCCGGTAGATGGTGATCAAGACACCTCTTAACCTCCTCTTTGTTAAGATAAACAGATCAAGCTCCTTGAATCTGCCACTGTAAGGCATGTTTTCTAGTCCTTTAAACATTCTCCCAGCTTTTCTCTGAACGCTCTCCAATTTATCAACATAATTACAGTCTTGTGGACACCAGAACTGTACACAGCATTCAAGCAGCAGTTGCACCATTGCCAACTACAGAGGTTAAGTAACTTCCCTAATCCTACTTGATATTCCCGTTAATGCATCCAAGGATCACATTAGCCCTTTTAGCCACAGTGTTGTACTGGGAACTGTTGTATTACTTTAGATAGAATATGTAGGCCAAAAGTGTTAACATAACTCAGTCAGTATTCAACATTAAGCCATGTTAAACAAGGTCTGGGGCTTGGTATACAGTGACCACAGCCTGCTTAGCACCATGTCAAACACACCATTAAATATCCCTTTAGCCTCTTATTAAAGATACTTAAAAAAGGGGGAAAAACAGTTCAAGTGTTTAATATGTGAAGTAAACAAGGCTTTCATTTTAACAACATCCTTTGTTCACTCATTCCCTTTAGCTGTAGTCAGTTTTTAGGAGGAAAAACTCCCTGTTGTTCAAAAGTCTCTTAGATGGTTTCTAAGATGTTAATAGCTGTCCTTTTGGGAAAAGAGAAGAAGTTAGTTGATATGGGCTGGAGATGTCATGGATGCTGTTGTTGTTAAAGTCCTATCCTAAAAGGAAAAGCCCCCTTGTTTGATAGTTTTGATTGTATCAAAGATGGTAATAACTGTCATTGCAGGTCGTATTTGGGATTCACCTAGAGCTGGGAGGGGCAATGATGTCATCTGGATCCTTCTCTTTCTGGCCTGTTCTGATCAGGACCCCTCTCAGGATCACGATGATGAAGGCCTGGGGTTCCAAGAAATGGTGGGGATGGCAGCCATGATGGTGAAGTTCACTCTGCCTGTTCTTTCCATCTGTTCTCCTTTTTGTTCTTTTGTGTACTTTCCCTAAAAAATCTCTTTTTAAGGACTCCCTAAGGGAGTGATGGATGGAATAGCCCAACCCCTCTTTATTTTGTACACCAGTTAGGCCTAATATCCAACATACTAGTTTTGGGTCATGAACTTCCAGCTCTACATATCCTGTTTTTAACAAGTATAATTTCAACACAATTCTTGAATCATATCAACTTGGCCATTTTGTTTGTACTAATTCAGTTAGTCTGTGTCTCTTTTGTACCTTTTCCCATAAACTTTTGTTAGTATGTTTTTGTAACATCTTATGAATATTTACATACCTGTTACAGTTGATCTCACAATGCAGATACATTTGTAGACCCAACTGCCATAGCAGAGCTCATGTTCAAATGATTATATACCATGATGCCAAACTCTTTTTCGGAGCCATTGTTTCCCAGGATAGAATACCTCATACAGTAAGTTTGGCCTACATTCTTTGTTCCTAGATATATTTAGCAATATTAAAATTCATATTGTTTGCTTACTAATTGATTCAGATCACTCTGTATCGGTAACCTGTTCTCGTCATTATTTGCCATTTTACCAAGCTTTGTGTCATCTGAAAACTTTATCAATAATGATTTTAGGTTTACTTCCAGGTCATTGATACAAATGATAAATAGTGTAGGGCCATGAATTGATCCGTGTGGGACCTCACTGGAAACACACCTACTTGATGACAATTCCCTGTTTTCAATTATATGCAGAGACCTATCAGTTAGCCAGTTTTTAATCCACTATTGAGTGCCCTGTTGATTTTGTATTATTCTTGTTCTTAATCAATCTGTTATGCATTGCCAAGTCAAGTTCCTCACAGAAGTCCAAGTATATTACATCAACAGTATTACCTTTATCAACCAAACTTGTAATCTCATCCACAAATAAATAAATAAATGGAAAAATAAATAAATGAATAAATAAAAATTATGAAGTTGATTTGACAAAATGTATTTTTTAGAAATTCATATTAATTGGCATTAATTATATTACTCTCTTTCAATCCTTTATTAATTGAGTCCCATATCAGCCATTTCATTATTTTGCCGGGGACTGAAGTCAGGCCAACAGGTCTATAATTACTAAGGTCATCCTGTTTACCCTTTCAGATATTGGCCCAACATTAGCTTTCTTCCATTCCTCTGAAAGTTGCCCATTGTTGCAAGACTTATTAAAATTCAACATTAACTGTCCAGCGTGCTCCTTGGGCAGCACTTAAGACTTTTATGTGCAAGTTATCCAGACCTGCTGATTAAAAATGTGTAACTTTAGTCGTTGCTCTTTAACATTCCCCTTAATTACTGTTGGAATGGAAAGTATTTCATTATCATAACCATTCTAACCATATGATATGAATAAATCATATGGCTTTTTCCAAATACAAAATAGAAATATTTATTAAACTTTTCTTCCTTTTTTGCATTATTATTAACCATTCTATCATTTACATCTAGTAATGAACCAATACAATTGTTAAGGTTCCTTTTGTTCCTCATATACTTGAAAAATGCCTTATTGTTCTTAGCTATGTTTGCTACCGATTTCTCCTCTTGTCCCTGTCCTTCCCTTATATATTTTCTACAATTTCTACATTCTAATTTATATTCATTACTATCAGCTTCCTCTTTTTTTTCCTTTTGTGTGTGTGTTTAATATTTATTGCTGCTTTTACTTGTCCGCTAAATCAAATTGTTGGCTTTTTTTTTTTTTTTTTTTTTTTAAATTAACCAGTGCAGCCTTCTTTTAGATTGTTGGATGTGGCTTTTGGGGCATCTAGTAAAATGTTAAACATTTACCAACTGTCATTCATATTTTTCTATTAAAATTATTTCTCCCAGTTGATTTGGCTCATAATTATTTTCAGTTTTGTGAAAATTGTCCCTTTTAAAGCACTAAAATATATATATTACTGGGTGGGAGTTTATTCTGTTTGCACATAAGAAAATGTAATCAAGTTACAATCAGTTGTGACTAAGTTGACTTTTAGTGGTCAATTCCTCTTTATATTTTAATATGAGGTCTAAGATATAATTCCCCTGTTTTGGATGCAAGACTTCCGAGGATGATTCTCTCAGGAATTTCTGAAAAATTCTGCAAAAAAGTTGTGTCACTATATAGAACATTATATGTGATTATATTATATCCTGCAAAGTTTTTTTGGGGGGAGGGATGACAGAGGGTGTGAAAGAAGTGGAAGACATAATGGAGCATAGCAAATGATGCTTCTTGTTTTAGTACTGGCAGCATGAGACCTTCATCATATGTCACTCAGATTGTAAGTCTCCCATGACAGCACAGGTTTTTTCTACACACATTATAGTTAGGTGCTTAAGGGTCATCTTGTTTTTTAGTATAATTTGGTGGCCTGTAGCAGATATCATCTAGTATACTGTCCTGCTTTATCTGTTGATCCATAAGTATTCAAGATCATTTTCTTTTGGGTTGTCAGTAACTTAGAAACAGGTAATGCCATTTTTGACAGAGAGTGCTACTCCCCCTCCCCTTACCCACATGATCCTTCCAAAGTAAGTTATAATCAGTGATTTTAACATTCTAATCATGCAAATCTTCCACCAGGTTTTAGAAATGCCAAATAGGTGGAATTTATGCTCATAAAAGAGCAATTCAAATTCCTTTGGTTTATTAACCAAGCTCCCTAGCATTGGAATACAGGCAATACAAGAAATTCTTTTCTTCATGTGCCTTGGTACCTTGATTAATTTTGCTCTCAACAGCATAATTTTGTGTTAAATGAGTACTCATTTGTCCTTCCCATTTTCACCCTCCCTTTTGTTGTTAGTTCAAAGCCCTCCTCACCAGTCTAAACAATCTGTCCCCTAGAAGATTGATTCCCCTTCTATTGAGCCTCAAACTTATCTTTAGCGCCTGCCTTAATGAATTGTATTTGCACTTCTGAATTCTCAGACCACATATATTCTTTATATATATGTTTTTAATCACAGCTCTAAATAATTCTTTCACAGGTTCACAGTAAGAATTCACTCTTCTTTGACCTGTGATTGATTTAGTCATGCACAATATCTGCATACGTGCCCTGGATTCACATGCATAACTCCTCCCTATCCTTAAAATAATTTCTTTTACCTGCCCAATGGATCAGCCTCAAATCCTTCCTCAAGATACAATTCTGAGATGTCTTTCAACAACAATACACCAATTATGCAAAAATTAACAGACTCTTCTCCTACTCAGAGAATTGACTATCCAGTTGCTGGCCATTCATTATATTCAGAGGATTTGTATCATCTGTGAAGTTTAGACTGTAGACTCCATTGACTGTGTCTGCAGAAGACTAAAGTTGGCCTAAAACTGTTAAAGAAACAATGTCACTAATTTAGGTTGAGTTTGTCAATATCTGCTTCCTCATTGTCTCCCAGGCTTTCCTCTGTTTACTGATGGATTCTCTAAGTCTTCTGACATGTAACAATATAAACTATTTAAAATACAAAAATGAAACATGCATTGTGTTTCCATTAAGTTTCTCAGGTAAATTGTTTTGTCCCCCCAAAATATCCATGAGAGCCAGCATTAGTGTGAGAGTAAAAAGTACAGGCATCTTATATAAGGGTCTCTCAGCCACATACAAATGTCCACTGGCCTCTTCTTCTGTGTGGTCTCTCTCAGTCATTCACCTCCTCCCCAAATCACCTGGAGTTGGAAGAGGGACCATAAGAGATTATACAGAGGAGAAGGAGGTGGGACCCCTATCAGGGTTGGTGGGGACAACCTCATAGACTCATAGACTGTAAGGTCAGAAAAGACCAATATGATCATCTAATCTGACCTCCTGCACAGTGCAGGCCATAGAACCTCACCACTCCTGTAATAAACTTCTAACCTATGACTGAGTTACTGAAGTCCCCAAATCATGGTTTAACAATTTCAAAGTACAGAGAATCCATCAACAAGAGTATGCCCCATACTACAGAGGAAGGTGAAAAACCACATTCACAGCAGACTGTGAAAAGGTGTAACACTAGTGAAGTCAAAAGACTTGCACCCACTTACACCAGAGGAATTTGACCTTTCACAAACAAAAATGCAAGTTGCTAGCAATCAATCTGGATCAAAATATGCCAACCTGCATTAACTAAAGTGCACACTGTAAACTTGCACAGGGTCACCATCTCAGAAGCCCCCGCTCTGAAAAAATGGAATGGTGCTGTGACCCTTTGCACCAGGTTGCAAAGCCACTTGCTCAAATTTGAGCAACTTGTTCAGATTTGTCCCAGCTGCCTGTCTGTCACATTTACAAGGGAGGAGGAGGGGGAAGAGCCCCAATTTCTGTAGTGCACAGAACCCCAAAATTCTTTAAACCAGGTCTGAAAACGCAACACATTTTGGTCCTTCTAAAGAGCATATGACAATACTATTTTTGGTAATTCCTTTTAACATTTCAATTTTCCTCCTTTAAGTGGTAAAGCATAAATATCTATGTAATTATCAAAAATAGATTCTATTTGGAACACATCTGTAAATCTTGGCCTTACATTCTTTATTGCTGTATTCCACACTTCTGATCTATTCTAGTGGGACTTCCTAAGGTGGACTCTGTGAAACTTTGAGGCAGGATGAGGGTTAGAAAAGGGGTTTGAATACTCAATGGAAAAACCACAGTATTTTTATTAATTCAGTAAACTTGGGGCTTAGCATTCAGGGCTGAGGAATCAGCATATGCCACTGAAACAGGCTGACTGGCAATTGTGTATTTGTGTAGTATGATTTTTATTTAAATGACCGTTTTGCTGTTATGTTGCCATGGTAACGGAATCTCCAGAGGAACAAAAAAACAAGTATAGAATGTAGTGTGATTTAAACAGATTTAAAGTTATTTCTAACTGAAGGTTTGTGGAACATTAACTGAGAATGTATCTTTCTTTTATTGCAGTGGCAACTGCCATGCCTGTTTCATTCATGTGGAAGGGCTCAGTTAAGAATCAAAGTGCTGCAATTGATGGAACAAAATAGCTAAGGAAAGGATTACAGTGACTATTCCAGTGCAGCAGCAGCTTAGTTTACAGAATGAACAACTATCCAAATTGACCATTACAGGCCAGATATCAGTTGCTATTACTGTGTCCTATTCACAGTGAAGAACTGGGGGTGAAATTCTGGCCCTGTTGAAATAAATGGAAGTTTTACCAATGACTTCAAATGAATCAGGATGTCATCCTTAAATATAAAGAGAAAAATTTTCAAAAACACCTAAATCCCATTAAAAGACAATGGGTCATAGAGCGCTAAATCATTTAGGCACTTTTGAAATTTTTATCCCAAATATCTTGATTTTATGTACTGTAAAACACAATCTTAGTCCAGTGGAATGTGCACAGGTATGGGTTTCTGGATACCTGGTCTGACATTCACAAATATTTTTGTTATGTATGCTTACTTTATACTTCAGTTATCCCATCTGTAAAGTGAGGATAGTAATGTTTACACCCATTTGCAAAGAGTTTGGAGATAAAACATACCCCATGGGTGCCAAAGCTGAAATAAGAATTTCATTGTAAATCCTATTTTGACCCTCTAATTATTTTTATAGATGCAAGGGGCCTGATTCTCCTATGCCCTGAATCTCACTTGCACCAGAAGGTTGTAAAAAGCTAGACCATCAGTATGGTACCATTTTATATAGGACTGATCAGAAAATGTGGTTTGTTCCTAGACAAATGAAAAAGTTAGAAATGTAGGTAATTAAGGTTCAGTTTAAAAGCAATCTGGACATTTACAACCTAAATACAAAGTACAGCCATCACATTTGGCAGCTAATTTGTCCATTCAAGAGCTCCCTGAATAACCATCAATTCTGGGAAAGGAACAGAAGTAAATTTTTTCACAATATCCTCCCCAGTAAAATCTGCCAGACTAGAGAATGAAATACCTTATTTAGCAAATGAACAGATAAGTCACAGGACTCAGCAATGCAATTTCCCTACGTTGCCTTGTGACATTCCGTTCAGTCCCTATGTTCAATCCTTGGCTTCTCTGTTGAGGTTAGTAAAAAGAAATAGTCAAGTGTGGTGGCCGGTTTGGTGATATCTACCAAAGATGAGACTCAGTTACTTTTTAATTTTTCTTAATTTATGAGTAAATTTAGTCTTTCTGAGGGTACAGTTTTAATAGCCATGGACTGAGCCAGGCATAATACAGGCAGGTGCTTCTATCAACACGAATCAAGGTTTCTAGAGCATGTCTGTTCTAGTAAAAATGATCCTTGAAAAAGGCACAGAAGGGACCAAAGCACCATTTCCCCTGAAACTTCTTCTTTTTCTTTTGTGATTATTCTTAATAATGAAAGTATATTCTTTGAAGCTAAAGTTCTTTCTCATTAAAGCTAGTGCAATGTGGAACAAAGTTATTTTTGATATCTTACTCTCATATATTTATTCATGTGCTTGGCAATCTCAGAAGCAACCATATAATGCTTAACACTTTGTTAAAGAACAAGTTGAGCATCTGGGGATTCAGCTGTTTTTTCCTGCACATGTTCCCAGCTCTGACAATGCACCTTATTCCTGCCTAGCACACCTGGACTCACATTGGTACCATATGGTGCAGTTGTGTTGTGATGTGGCTAAATGGGAACAATCATAGAAGATTAGAGTTGGAAGGGACCTCAGGAGATCATCTAGTCCAACCCCCAAACAAACACACCTGTCACCTAATGAAACATATGGACTCAAGATGAAAAGCTATTGAGCTAATAAACTGCAGCACTTAGGCCTGGAACTTGGTTTCTCACACTTGGCTTTGCCTTAGGCATTCATGAAGTCTAATGTGAGAACCTAACCTTCAAGCTAACAGGAAATGAACAGGAGCTGCAGGAGCTCTTGAAATGCTTGGGGGAACCAGACTCGGAGAATGAAGAATCATTTTTAATGCAAATAGGTTTCTTTTCCATCAATATTTAAGAATATTTTAAGACAGGGACAACAACATTGATGCATTCCAAATACAAAGTGACAGCTTTCATATAAGCACAGCCTCATTTTTTTTTATTTGTAACCATGTATATTATTTATATATATTTTATAGTGTCTTTAAAGTTCAGGTTATGTCAGCATTTCCGTATTTTTCAAGTGTGTACAAGTCAGCTGTGTACATTAATTCTGAACTGAAATTTGCCAAACAAGGCATCAGTCTGGGAGATTTTTCCTATGAACTTTCAGAAGAAAATGTCCTAGACATTTCTAATTTACAAGTGTGAAGGAAGTAGTTTAACCGGTGTCAGAGGCTATTTTTAGAGCATTTTAAAAAGGGCTTTGACTTAAAATATTACACTGAACAAGTACAATAATTAATCAGTGACATGATCTAATTGCTTTGGGTATTTTGGAAATGTAAATAGATTCCGCTTATTACCAACCCCTTTGAAAACATCCGCTCAATGTGCAACACCAGACAAAGAAGCTAACAGAATGTTAGGAACCACTAGGAAAGGGACAGATAATAAGACAGACAATATCAGAATGCCTCGATATAAATCCATGGTATGTCCACATCTTGAATACTGCATGCAGATTGGGACACCCCATCTCAAAAAAGATATATTGGAATTGGAAAAGGTATAGAGAAGGGCAACACAGATGATTAGGGGTATGGAACAGCTTTCATATGAGGAGAGTTTAAGAAGACTTGGATTGTTCAGCTTGGAAAAGAGATGACTAAGAGGTAGAGGGCTAAGACAGAGGTCTATAAAATCTTGACTGGTGTGAAAAAAGTGAGTAAGGAAATGTTATTTATTCCTGCCCATAACACAAGAACTAGGGGGCACACAATGAAATTAATAGGCAGCAGGTTTAAACAAACAAAAGGAAGTACTTCTTCACACAACACGCAGTCAACCTGTGGAACTCTTTGATGGGGATGTTGTGAAGGCCAAAACTATAACAGGGTTAAAAAAAAAACCCAGATAAGTTCCTGAAAGATAGGTCCATCAGTGGCTAGTAACCAAGATGGGAGGGATCCAACCCCATGCTCTGAGTGTCCTTAGCCTCTATTTGCCAGAAGCTGGGAGTGGATGGCAGGCGATGGATCACTTGATTATTACCTGTTCTGTTCATTCCCCCGAAGCACCTGGCGTTAGCCACTGTTGGAAGACAGGATGCTGGGCTAGATGGACCATTGGTCTGACACAGTATGGCCTTTCTTATGCTTTCAGTTGCCAGCAAAACCTAGCCATTATCCAGCAGTTGCAAATAGGTGGAAGGTATGGTTTGTGAGGCAGCAGGAAGGAAGGAATCCCTGAGATATGCCTTTCCTGCAAACCTGCCTGTGGGCATGCCACACCAGAATGGGGCTGCAGTTTGGATGCCAGAGCTTTCTACTCAGAACAGAGGCACTGAGATCCCAGGGGGCTGCACCCTACCTCTCCCCTACGGTCTCCAGAGGTCAGGGTTCAGCATGTACCAACAATTTTTCCCTGTGTTCAGTGCCCTGACGGGGCACAGCCCAGAGAATGCAGGGAGAGGTACCATGCAGCTCCAGCATTCACCCCATCCCCACTACTACTCTGTCCACAGACTCCTGTCCCAGCCCACAGACCCTTACCTCCTGCATGGTCCCTGTTTGCAGGCAGGTTTGATGGGCTGCAGCCAGGAAGTCTATAAAATGGATGGAGAGCTGGCTAGATCATCAGGCTCAACGGGTAGTGATCAATGACTCGATGACTAGCTGGCAGCCGGTAACAAGCGGAGTGCCCCAGGGGATTGGTCCTGGGGCTGGTTTTGTTCAACATCTTCATTAATGATCTGGAAGATGGGGTAGATTGCACCCTCAGCAAGTTTGCAGATGACACTAAGCTAGAGGGAATGGTAGATACCCTGGAAAGTAGGGATAGGATACAGAGTGACCTAGACAAATTGGAGGATTTGGCCAAAAGAAATCTGATGAGGTTCAACAAGGACAAGTGCAGAGTCCTGCACTTCGGACAAAAGAATCCCATGCATGGCTACAGACTGGGGACCGACGGGCTAGGCAGCAGTTCTGCAGAAAAGGATCTGGGGGTTACAGTGGACAAGAAGTTGGATATGAGTCAGCAGTGTGCCCTGGTTGTCAAGAAGGCTAATAGCATATTGGGCTGCATTAGTAGGAGCATTGCCAGCAGATCGAGGGAAGTGATTATTCCCCTCTATTTGGCATTGGTGAGGCTGCATTTGGAGTATTGTATCCAGTTTTGGGCCCCCCAATACAAAAAGGATGTATCAAGGATGTAGACAAGTTGGATAGAGTCCAGCAGAGGGCAATAAAAATGATTAGGGGACTGAAACACAAGACTTATGAGGAGAGGCTGAGGAATTAGGATTGTTCAGTCTGCAAAAGAGAAGAATGAGTGGGGATTTGATAGCAGTCTTTAACTACCTGAAAGGAGGCTCGAGGAAGGGTGGAGTTAGGCTGTTCTCAAAGGTAGTAGATGACAAAACAAGGGACAATGGTCTCAAGTTGTAGTGAGGGCGGTCTAGGTTGGATATTAGGAAAAAGACGTTCTCTAGGAGGGCGGTGAAGCACTGGAATGGGTTACCTAGGGAGGTGGTGGAATCTCCATCTTTAGAGGTTTTTAAACTGCGGCTTGACAAAGCACTGGCTGGGATGATATAGCTGAGGTTAGTCCTGCTTTGAGCAGGGGGTTGGACTGGATGATCTCCTGAGGTCCCTTCCAACTCTAATCTTCTATGATTCTGTGTTTCTAAGTCCCAGAACCTTCTTCCCTGGCTGCAGCTGGGGCCCTTTAAAAAAAAAAGTTCTTAATAAGTGCCTTGCCGTTGCCAGTATCAAAATCCCACTTACACTGATGTTAATGGGATAGGATTGGTTCCCAGTAAAATGTTGCCATTATCCAGAAGTTGCTAATGTCAAGATTGCCATTAAGCAGAATCTACTGTAACATATCTAAGTGGCCAAGCTATTTATTCTCAGAAAATGTCTGTGTCTGCCGTAGTTGCTTTTCTTGAGGCTAACTAGAGTTTGGGATCAGTTTGACTAAGAAATTTTCCCTACCACTCTCTGGTTCCCTTCCCACAAACTTCCCCAAAATTCCAGCTGCATTCCCCACCTGGCTGACCTCAGCTGAAGCTATCCAGGCCCATGTAACTCCTTCTTTTAACGCTCTACTCCCTCCTCATGACTTCTGCCCCATCCCTATGGAAATACATTTAAAGAGAGTTAGCTACATCTGAGCTGAACACAAGAGCTTCTACACTAGTTATTTGTATTCCAGACCTGGATACTCCACAAGTTGCATTGCATGCCACCCGGCATTGGGAATCACCACTTGAACCATTTGTTATGTATTTTGGATTTTAATTGATTAAAATAATAATTATAAAAAAATCTCATTTGCCCTTTGATGAATGCAACTGAATCTATGAATAATGTAATAAATAATAAATTCAAACAACCTACAGGAAAATCTGCACTCATTCAAGCAAACATGTGAGTCTCCCATTGATAATGAATGGAAATTCAGTCAGTAGTTCTTATGAACACGCAGACATTTGTCCCTATTATTTTTCAGGGTTGGCACCATAACAGTGCACAAGAGAGTAGATGAGTTAATAAAAGTCTGGATGAATCTACATAGAAAACACTGTCATTATACCAAAACATTCCCAATGGATTTCATATGGATAGCTGTGTAAGAAAACCTGAACATAAGAGGTTACCCTGAGGACTAGAGTGATATTTGAGTTTAGTAGCTCAAGTCACAGTGAATTCTGCTAAACTCTGTTTTATGGTTCTCTCATCCTCTCAAACCACACCCATTCAGTTTGTTTTGTCCATCTGCTAAGTGCAGTCTGTCACGGAGATTGTGAGCTCTCCAAGGCAGTAACTAGTTTCTTTCTTATGTGTATATACGATGCCTAGGACAATGGGAGCTGGATAATTGATTGAGGTCCCTAGGTGCTAGCATAATACAAATTATCAATCACCATAATGAATATTAATAAATAATAAGATGTTTCAAAGATATGAAGTGAGAGCCATTTCAGTTGGATGTATTCCTCCACAAGGGCAGTGTAACAGGGTGGCTTGCCCTCCAAGGGCTAGAGGTAGCCAACCACGACTACTAAAGAGGCACCCCTGGGATGGATCAAGGAATTTCCTACAAAAAGCAGCATAGCTACAGTGAGAGGGGGAAGCTCAGGAAACTGTAGGACACTAGAAAAGCTTCTCCAGGGAAACTCCAAAGGGTTTGGAATTCAGAACCAGAATCCTGAGGCTCCTCCTAGCTAGGGCCTAGGAGGGTATGTCTACATTGCAAATAGAAATCTGTGTCTGGCCCATGCCAACAGACTTTGGCTCCTGGTGCTCGGGTTGTGGGACTATGTCACTGCAGTGTAGACTTCTGGGCTTGGTCTGCAGCCCGAACTCTGAGACCCTACCACCTCGCAAGGTCCTAGGATCCAGGCTCCAGCCTGAGCCCAGAAGACTACATTTCAGTTAAACAGCCCTCTTATCCTGAGTCCCATGAGCCCGAGTCAGCTGGCATGGGCCAGCCTCAGGTGTCTAACTGCAGTGTAGACATACCTGGGATGGCCTGCCAAAGCAGGAAAAGCTCCAGGCAGGAAGGCCTGGGACTAGGGTGAATTGGAGATTTCCAGGAGTGAGCAGGCCCCAGCAGAGACACCTGGGGTATGCAGCTTCCCTACTGAGTCTGCAGACAGGAAAACCCTGGGAGTGAACTGCCAAGAAAGTAAAACCAATGAACTTTGTTTTGGGATTTTGGGGGTGTGAAAAAACTTGGACCCCAGAGCAGGTGTGGCAAATGAACAAAGAAAAGCCTCTGTGCAGTTTAAGAAGCCCTTTGAGGGAAAACTTGTTCACAGGGTACCAGAGAACCACCCCTGGCCATGGATCCGTGCATAGGAGACAGCTGACCCCACCACAAGCAGCAAAATAAGGACCTTAGCAATACTGTTTCTAATTCTGTAATAAAAATAGTTGCCTAGAAATATGCAATGACAGGATTCAGACTAACTCCCTCCAGTCTTTATCATTTTGTACATGCTTAGAAAACACTCTCTACCTCTGCCCCACATATACTGTTACATCTGACTACTTCTATAAACATTTTCCCTCCTGAGATCTTCAATAAATTAGCCTTTCTCTTACTGTAGACTGACCAGCTAAACAAAGTTCCTCAATTTGCTCCACAAGGGATTGTATGGGTTTCTTTTTTTTTTTTAAATTCTTTGTCTTTCAAACCCACTGGAATACTGTGCAGATTGTTCAGACACTTCCTTTTGTTCTATAATATTCTGTGCATTTTGTGAGGTCTTTTTCTGCCTGGAACAATGTATAGTGAATTCAAGACAATTTACATTTCCCTACTGGAGTCTCACAAATCTCACAAAGGTTTGAAGCCCTCCCTGCAGGGAGTACCACCTTTTTGCAATTGCTCCCCAGATAGTCGTGACTGACAAAAGTAAAGGTGTCTGAAAAATTTCTGACAGAGCAGCTTGCCTGTCTGGTTTCTGTTGAAACCTTCAACAGAAGCAACATCTTCCCATGGAATGTTTTGATTGCAGCAAATCGGCATTTTCTGACCAAAAACTGTTCTGTTTGAAAAATTTTGACTAACTCTGTTGCCAGCATGTCAAATCAGACACCCAGGAAATGAGGAACAAACAAGCAGTGACCACCTATGAAACGTCTGGTTTGTGTGACTTCCCCAGCATCACATAAGAACTCTGTAGGAGAGGCAGGGATAGAATCCAGTTTTTCAGGGCAACATTAAATTGCCTTAGCCATGGGCCCCCTCCTTCTCTTCCCTCAGTCCACTGACTCACTGGCTACATGCCTTCCAACTTCTGCAACAAATAAGGCAGGAGTTCCACAGACAAGAGTGTTCTTTACCATGGAACTCTGCTGCATCCCCAATACACGTCCAGCCTGTGCACTAAATAAGGCTAAGTAAGGGTCATGTGGAGAAAACAGTATGTGATCTTGTAATTAAAGACTGTGTCATAATTCATATGCACAAGGGGACTGAGTTAAAAGTAACCTTAATGTTGGCATGTGCTAATTCTGAGTGCTTGATTTTGTAACCTTAATAATGTTCTTTTAAACTTGGATGGGTGTGTGTGTGGGTGTGTGTAATTTCCCAGGCTTTTATAAAATCAAATTGGAACCACCCCTTCCCCCCCACAAAAATTCCCTCACATGGCATCATATTGACACCGAGATGGTGGGTCGTTAGCAGGGTTGAAACCTTTAGCTCCACTACTCAGATCTTTGCTGCTTGTGCTAATGGAGTAACCAATAACAGCAGTCAATTATTATCCTTTATGTGGACCAGCAGCGGAAGCGGATGAGATACATTTTTCTAGTGGGTTTCATAGATATTTGGTGACAGCAACAGAATGATGAGACTCAAAAATAGTGGGTTCCATTCAAGGCTCTGGAGGGAAATGTTCTCGAGTAGTCACAGACCTATCTGCCCATTTTCCCCAAGCATGACCCATTTTCCCATGTCCCCTACAATCTGTTCCTGTCTGAGTCCTCTCTCTTCCCTACCTGTGGTTCATTGTCCCAGTCCCATCCTCATCACCAAGCCTTTTCATGTCTCCAGTCTTCTAGCTTCTCCTTCCAGTCTCAGTCTCCTTGCCCCCCTGCCCATATTCCCCAGAACTCTGGATCATTGTCAGATCTGTCTCCCCTTCCCTCCCACATTCTTCCACCGGCCCCACTGATTCCCAGCTGCCTTCTCCACTGCCAAGCTGGCTCCCAGTCCCAGTTTCCTGCCCAGGCAGTTCCAGGATATTCCCACTCCAAGTTCCAGTCCCAATTCCACCTCTCTCTCCTGCTAGTCCCATGATGGCGTACATTAATTTTGGTTTAGCTTTCACTATAACACAGGCATGTATAGGTTGATGTTGCTAAATACACACAAGAACCACATATTTTCAGCATGGCAAAAGGTTAGCAGAGAGGTTCCTCAAGGTAGCATAATAGGGCTGGTGTTGTTTAACACATTTATCAATGATCTGGAAAAGGAGTGAAAAGTATTGGCCAAAACTTCAGAGGAGACAACATTTTTTAGGTTCTTCAAGATTGAAGAAGACTATGAGGAACTTTAGTGGTACCTAAGACTGTTCTGTGAATGGATAAAACACTGGAATTGAAATTTAGCCACTACTTTTTCTTAAATTATTGATTTACATTTGTACATATTTTATGCTGTTAATTCAGCCTCTTCCAGTTTGCTTTATGGAGTGAAATCTTTTTCTGCAATATATTTTTCATGTACTACCTGCTTTGGAAAAATAGCAGTTTAGCTACCCAAATGGACAGACATAAGTGTGGGGTATGCCCTTAAAAATGCAGGTGGGTATCACATTTTGTTTTATCGAATTAGTTGCTGTGTTTCTGAGGGGCAGGATCTCTTTTTTGTCAATCTCACATCAATAAATCGCAAATTATTGCTTTTTCCAGCAGCTTACCCAAGCAATGGCGTTTCCAAACAGTTTTGCTTTAATAAAATTATATCAGCTTTTACTGACATTTGGATGACTGAAAGTGTTTGATTTCTAAGACTCCTGTTATTCATTATTAGTACTAAGGATGTGAACCTACTAAAAACTTTAAGCTTGCAAATCAAAGCTGGAAATCAACAATGAACCAGAGCAACACTAATGCTTGAGGCTGCATTCAGACTGAGGTGCACAGGGAATGTATTGTGCGCCCTTTCATTAACGGTATTGGTACACATTTAACTCCCCAGGCACAGTTATAAAAATGTATTCCAGGTTTCAGGGTTTATTTCCCTGGAGTCAAATTCTGATTTAAAGGTTTATAAATTGTAACCTGAACACTAAACCATCTTCTTCTTTTTTCTTCCTTCTAAGTTTCCTACTCTTGCTTTCCCTTCTGTAAACCACAACACACTCGGTTCCAGTGGTGATGAGCACAATATAAATACATTTATAACTGCAGATGATTAGATGGATATATAGAATCAGACAGAACCAGCCAAAATATTGAAACTGAACTTCGACTGCCTTACATCTTTGCATAGTCATTTAAACGTGGGTTTAAAATGCTAAACATCTGACAGCATTTTACACCCATTTTGCACTGGTGTAAATGACTACACAAGATGTAAGACACTGGAGAATCAGACACATTGTCTTCTATGTTTATCTTTATCTCCCTAATTGAGTGGCCTGCCTGTAATACTTAGCAATGGCGAAGTTCTCTTAAGTCCCTTGTGAGCAGGCTACTGGAACTAGGAAGATAAAGAGACAAACATAGAAGACAATCCATCTCCAATGCACTTTTTTCATATACAGTCACACCGAGTACCATACTGTCAGAACAAAAAATGGTGCTAACAGAAAAAGAATGGGACTCTTTAGAGAAATTAATGCTAACTCCTCAAAAAAACTGCTTTCCACTGCACTCTGGGATGAAAAGTGATTTAAATAATCAAACACTTAAATCTGGAAGTGTTAAATAAAATGAAGAACCTGCCTGCAGGATACCCTAAGAAAGGCCAATCAGGCCAATATATTTTGTTCTTAAATCGGTGCATTACTTGAATCAAGTCTGATTTAAGAGAGAAATAATTTTGGGAATGCCATAATTAAAACTGTACACATAGCAGAAAGGGAAAGTGAGGAAGGGGGACCTCAAAAACAATCAGAAGTAGTCTTGTGATTACTAGATAGGGCCAGAAACTACTTTTTCATTGTGTGTGCGCACACTGCCTAGCACAGGGGTCAGCAACCTGTGGCACGCGAGATGATTTTGAGCAGCACGCATCGTGGTGCTGGGCCCAAGTCACATGGGAGGGGGCAAAGGGGTGGGGCCGGGAGGGCGCTGCTTGGGGCCAGCACTTGGCCCACGTCACGTGGGAGTGGGGCGGGGCTGGGAGGGGTGAGTGGCTGACACATGGCGCTGCTGGGACCGGGAGCCGCTCCTGGCCAGGGCACTGGGCTCACGGCATGTGGGAGAGAGGAGGGTGGAAGATGTGGCATGCCACTTCCCAAAGGTTGCCGACCCCTGGCCTAGCATAATGTGTCCCTGATACCTGATTGGGATTACTTGGTGCTACCATGATACAAATGACTAATAATAATAGTAAGTGTCTGAAGCACATGGCTGGGACTTAGATCTGGGTTCTGCCCCTGGCTCTGTTACAGATGTCTGTGTGAATTTGGGCAAGTCACTTCATCTTTGGGCCTTAGTTTCATCATGGTTAAAATTGAGTTATCAATATCTACTTTTTCTTGCCTTTAATCTGTCTTGTCTATTTAGATTATAAATTCTTTGGGACAGACAGTGTCTTTTATGTGTACAGTACTTAGTGCCTTAGAGTCACCAACCAAGATCAGAGCCTCATTGTTATATCATAATATAAATAATAGTTGAGAAACTCCAAACTAGGCCAGATTCCACTCTCTATTCAATTCCACCACTTGAGGAGGTGGTTTTAGTATGTCAACCTCTGATTGACCGAGTGGGTCTTCACTGACCGCTTAGTCGATCCAGATAAGTCAATCTGATGGCGGCGACTTTGCCACCATTAGTGTAGACATAGCCTAGAAAGAAGCCACAAATATGTAAATAAATAGCAGAAAAACCAAATCAATCTGGCTCACCTTATTTTTGAGCTATCATCCCTACTAGAGAACATGTTATGCAAACCTCCTATTGAACTCCTTTTGGAGCTCTCCTTATGGAATAAAGATAGAATATGGTATTACAAACATTGCTGTTTCAGCATTTGTAGAAATATAAGCCAATACTAGATTTGCGTGAACTACACTTTTAAATTGAGCGGGGCTATTCGAATGATGAATAGGCCCAAAAGCATGGGACCAAAAAAGAATAAGATCATGAGAAAGAAGAGTTGTTGTGTTAAACTTGTATAGACCCTTCAAAATATCAGAGTTATCTTATTTAAGGTTTGGGCTGAAATAATAGAAATAAAACACAGTTAACTGGGTACCAGTTGCAGTAAATAATTGACTATACAAACCACTTCATTTGGCCTTAGCTAAGGTCTGATAATTGGCAATAACATCACTTGTTTGTTAAAGGGTATAAAAAATTAAATGCTTAAAGGGTTCATTGCGAATACCTGCCTGACCACAATGGAACCAACCATTATGGGTCTAAGCACCCCTAGGTTTAGCCCATTTGTAAGTATCTGGATCAAATGCTTATAAATGTTTTTGTTACTGTTTGAATGTAGTAGTGCTTAATTATTTAGGTTTTTGAGGCATGTTTAGCGCAATTGCATAAATACCTCTCAGCCTTTGGATTTAATGAAGGGATTTATGGTTAAATTGCTGTTATGGTAAAACCTTGCATAAATAATAATAATTCCAACAGCACTGGGAACATTTTGGCTTGTAGACTGTCCTCAAACATGCAATAAATACTCAGCATTCATTGAAAAGTTCATTTTCCTTAAGCGACAGTATCTGAACCCAACACATTTTTTATTAGTCAGTCAGATACTTGAGTAAGCAATAGGGATTCAGACACATTTAGCCATGAACATGGGGATCAGCAGTCAGGTACTCTATAGCATGGATATCAATGCTCAGCTGTCAGTTTTTTCTTCGGCCACATCTGTACTCACAAGACATCATTTGAAAGGGCATTAGCATGCCTGGAAGTGTTTGGATATTCTGTACCTTTCTAGCTGTTAGGCTAAAATGACCAGATACGATTTTGAAGGACTGAGGCCTGGGTGCAGTGATTAACAATGCTCCCCTTTTAGAATCGTTAAGGAATGGGTGGAGAGGGGTTGTATATGTGACCCATTATTAAAGATGAGCAAAAAGAGTGAAAAATGGCTGTGAAATCTTTGATGTTTTGGTGATTTTTTGCGGGGGATTGCATGCCCCTAATACCCCAAAAGTCTGCTTTTCCATGACATTGGCTATTTTTTGCACTGAGGGATTCAAACATTAAAAAGATAGCTCGGTTTAACTGATTCCCGCAGCTTGTACACAAAATCACATGCAGTTACCTGTTTTTTTTTAAACTGCCGTGTGACATCCTGCTGATGGCTGCTGTAATACTCCTCAACTATCCACCCTGCAAAGTGATCTAATCCCATCTATCTCACCCGGCCTTCACTAAGTAGGTGGCGAGTTGACAGCGCCTGCTTACTGTATAAAACGGCTCACTTTACCTCCTCCTCCTATTTGTTTGTCTTACCCACCTTTTGTGTCTTGTCCTAGATTTTGAGCTCTTAGGAGTTAGGAATGTATGTTAAGTGTCTGTGCACTGCCTAGGACAATGGGTTCTTTGACTGGTGCTGCTAGGTTCTACTGCAATACAAATACTTGACCCACATATTTATTGTGAGTGACCTGCAAGCGTCTCCTACACACCTCAAGGCAGGCGGGATGCCAGTGAATTGAATGCCAACAGCTTTGTCAATCTGGAATTCAATAAATTGGGGATGGAGTATGGGAGAGGCAAACCCTGCATCAGTTTTAGCGGCAGTAGAATCAAAAGAGTTGAAAGTTTATGCGCCCAGAAAAGGGGCGGTTTTAGAACATCACTTAGCAGCAGTAGGCCAAAAAGGCATTTTGAAAATATCTACATTTGACTAGATGAGCCTGGCCTTTCTGATGCAGACGTTTCTATTGTCATGATCCATGACTTTGTCACCTTATGACTACACTCTTGCAATGCACTCTGCATGGGGCAGTACAATTGGGCTGCTCAGAAACCATTGGCGACTTCAGAATGTGAAGGTACACGTGTTTAGGGCTAGCTTCTGAGCTGGACTACAAACCCATGCAGGGAGTACTTGGCATAGGAGGGGTGCCTGCCCAGCTGGCATGGAGGATGTAAACATTTGCTGGTGGTGCGGAAGTCAAGCAAGTTACTCTCCACCAGTGAACAAAGGGAAGGCGGGAGAGAGTTGCGCCTCAGGGCACACAATGAAGCGCAAAGCACAATGACTCGTCAGAATTTTTCTAGAATGGTGCGGTTTACACATCACCCGTTGGTCAGAACAGTACCTAAAAAGAACAAACTATCCTTAAAGGAGTTATCTTCATATACATGAGCAGGATCTACGAGCAAGGTTTTCTCAACTTTGGACTGCATTTCCCTCCGTGGGTTGCCAGATG
The DNA here is from genome assembly GCF_026122565.2 of Emydura macquarii macquarii. NCBI lineage: Eukaryota > Metazoa > Chordata > Testudines > Chelidae > Emydura > Emydura macquarii. The sequence continues at coordinate 1,433,327 of NW_027132344.1, forward strand.
TTAACCTCGCAGGCATGCTACAAATAGCCATCATTTCTATGAAGCATTTAGGAGAATTGGGGGTGTATGTAGAGGCTTGGCAGAATTTGATTTTTATTTATTTATTTTTTGTAACTTGGACAGAAAATATTGATGTTTATGTTTAAGCATTTTTTTCAGCTTTTCTGGAGTGAAATTTTCACAGTTGCATTAAATTATGGTGGGGGGTCAGGCAACAACGGGAGTCAGACAATAATTATTTAATGACTGTAGATGTTTAGGTTAAAAAAGTTAAAGTTTGATAACTGTTAAAATACAAGTTGTCAACATCACATGTCAAAATAGCCAAAGTCAATATTTTAAAACTTAACTGTAATAAGGTTTCAAGAAGCATTTTTATTTCTTTGCCTATCTGTAAATGTGAATTATTATTGCTTGAAATATTTTCCATCAGTTTGTGTGTGTGTGGTCCAATTGACTTTTATTGATGTTTACCAATAAAAATCTAATCCTTTCAAGTTTATCTGGGAGGGTCTGGAGAATAAAGAATAATCTAACTGTTGGATGGAGAGTCTTTGGGGTTTTTTTTGTAGGAGTCTACATATATGTATTTGGAAATTTGAATCAACCTATTGTATTAATATATTTTAAAAAAAATTAAATGATGTGTTTATTTCCTGGGAGGTGGCTAGAGCTAAGGAAAAATGTTTGCTAAGTGGAAAAAAATAAATGAAACTTCAAAATGTAGCTGCCCTATAATTAAACTTAAGCCCTTATCCACAAGTTTGGGTTCAGGTTCATCTATGGTTTTACACTATTTTGACAAAGGTGCATGCCTATAGCAAGAAGACTTATAGAGGTTTCAAAAGATTTTTTTAAAAAAACCTTTATGCTCCTCATACTATTCCTTGTAGAAAGAACTCTGGGAAATATCTATAAACCTTTTTCCTGTTCAGGCTATAGAGAAGGGAGGCAGGGAGTGGAAGCAGAGCAGTGGCTCTGCCTTCCTGGGTGTAGCTCCTAAGAGAGCAAGCTGTGTATGGGAAAAGGTGGTGGGAGCACAACTTGTAAATAAAGTGGTTACTGAAATCCAGATTCTCTGAGTGTGTGAGCTCAGAAGAAGTGGAAGCAGGGCAGCCTCAGTGTCGCCCTATTACAATGGTGTATTGGAAACTGTGTTAAAATTGCAAGCAATCAGCCTTATAAAAGGGTTTCCTGGTTCTGCTTGCAGGCTAGAGGACGCTGAGGGAAGCTGTGTTGTATGTGGTCTCTTGGGTAGTCTGCAAAGATCCAGCCTGGAGCAAGGCAGGTTGAGTTGTACTGATCTGCCTTAGGCAGCAGCCTGCTTTGTGTCTGTCTACTTTTTTGACTGTTGTGTGTTAGGGTTCTGGATTCTATTTAAAAAAAAAAAAAAAAACACACACAACTAATTAGTGTTAGCTTTCCAGAGAAAATATTTGTTTTCATTTACTTCTCTGAGTGTATGTCATGCACATAACAGTAGACCTGGGAATGTATTATATATAATTATTTATAGCTTACCTGTACTATAGTTTGACTTGCTCATTCATCTGCTTACATGAGGGTGGGATTTTCAAAAGCACCTAAGTTACTTAGGAACACAAGTCCCACTGCATGTCAATAGGACTTGTGCTGTTAGGTCACTCAAGTGTTTATGAAATAACTTGTTCTTAGTGCTTCTGATGTTAGAAATTTTCTTTTTCTGCAGGGTTCAGATAACCAGTATAACCAGAAAACAAGAGGATTGATTGCAGTGGGATTATTTATGAACAAGAGCTACATGTTTTCAATAAAGGCTTCAGAAATGGGCCCACCATTTGCACAGCAACACTGTCTCTACAGCACTTCAAGCTTTCACCAGATCAAGGGCTGAATTTAGGGACAGCGGGAACACTATGGGCTAGATCCACAAAGGGATTTTGGTGGTTAAAGAGGCATTTAGGCACTTAAATTCAAAAATGTAGATCCTCAAAATCCCTGCTTAGCTACTGTCTCATCCAGTAGGCACCTAAATTCCATAGGTGCTTACGTCTCTGACAATAATGTCCCCTAGGTGCCTACAATTTTGCCAGCATGGATGCACATCGCCACCTAAATCCTGATGCCTGGCATCTAGCTCACGATTAAGTTCCAACAGAATGCACAAACTAGTCTCTCTCACCAATCTCTCCTGTGGGCTCTGATCTGTTTGACATATTTAGAGACCACCTTAAAGCACACCTACTAGATCAGACTCTGCACAAAACACGGGAGAAGGAGATATCTCCCTTTATCCTGTATTCCAGGAATGAGAACGCTCGTACAGGGTAAAGAAGCTCTAGGTTCAAATCGTCATTCTGCTCAAGATGAGCAGAAACTTGAACCTATCTACATCATAGGTGAATGCCCTAATCACTGGGCTAAAGGGTATTCTTCGGTGGGTTTTTCTCAGTTTCTCCTCCTGAAGCTGTTCTACTTTGTATAAAATACTTGAATAGTCACTGAGCCAAAGAGACGGAGAATGACTCTATAGTCCGTTGGTTAAGGCACTCACCTGGGATGTGAGCTTCAAGTGTCTGTTCCAATGAATATTTGATTATTTATGTAAAGTGGACCCACAACAGAATACCTTTAGCCCAGTGGCTAGGACACTGAGATGGGAGTTCTAGTTTCAAGTCCCTGCTTCTCTCAGGCAAAGTTGGTATTTGAACCTGCATCTCCCATATCCTTTGTGAAAGCTCAAGCCACTGGGCTATTGGGTACAAGAGGCCTGGGACTGTCTCCTTCTGTCTTTTTTTTTCTTTGCAAAAAAGGGCTGACCTGGCTTAGGTGCCTAACTCTAGGGGTGGATTCCCAGCTGTGAATCTCAAGTGTAGTTAGGTGCCTAACTCCCCTCTCCTTAGAATTACCTTGGTTAGCTTAAGTTGCTCCCTGCTCTGCATGCTGGCTTTTGTGTAGCCTCTTCTTAGATGCATAGCTCTCCCTATGTGTATTGACCCTGGGCACCTAATTAGGGGCTCTGGATTCCACAAGGCAGCAATATGCCTGAACACGAGGTATTGCAACACTGAGCCTGAGTCCCCTTTGTGGATCTAGCCTTAAATTTAAAGTACCCCTGCCAACCCATAACTTTCCTTTAACCTGCATTTCTCTTTTTAATATTAGTGCAAATTAACAGCAAAGTATTCAAGACCATTCCACCACATATGAATAATCACCCAGTACTGTGTCTGTAAAGTCTCGTTAAGATTGTAGATTCACTACTGAATGAAAATATAAAGCATGCTTTGAAACAGTTTCAGCTCTAAATTTAGCATAATTACTGCTACTGAAAGGACTGTCAATGACATTATAACAACCTTGGGTCAAGGCCAAGCCTACAGAGCTTTATTTATGAATATAACAAAGGCTTTGATAGAACTGACCATAAATTATCAGTACAATGGCAGGATGACACAGGATTTAGTACAAAAGCCATAGAGAGATTGGGCAGCAACTGAATAGAAAATAGCTCCCAACTGATTAAATTAAAGCCATTCCACAAGCTTGTATACTGGCCTACAAACTCAGCTCCTGGTTGCAGCGGTCATTAATAGCAGGATTGTGAATAGTATTGGAGATGCAGATTTTAACATACACTAGAAAAACTCTAGCTCATGACTGACTAAAGAGTTAATGTCTCTTGCGTCCCCTGTCAGAGATGAATGCAACTACTGGGCCCCTTTCTGCCTGCACCTTGTGCAGTCATTTACAGCTGTGCAACACGAGTGCAACATGGATGTAAAGCGTTATCATTCTGACTGCAGTTATGGCTCTCTTTATATGGGAAAAAGTCTCATCCTACCACTGGGCCCCGGCATAAAGGCCGGGCCACATTCTGGCCTTTATAACTATACTCCAATATTTGAAAAGAAAAATAGGAGCCTAAAGTTAAAGTTAAGCTCTTAAATCTCCTAAACATGTGGACAGATTTTCAAGAATGTTGAACAACCAGCAACTCCCACTGAAAACAGTGACAGTAGCTGGGTAGACTTCTCCAAGTCATGCCACTAGTTTAGGAGCCTAAATATGGAATTAGGAGTCTAACTTTGGACTTCTTTTCTTGTAAATCTTTGCAAAGTGCACTATTAAATGGCCCAATTTTCCATCTTTACTCTGCCATGCTCATTTCTGCATGACAGTTTGCATAGCAAGGGTGGCAGAACTGAGCTCCAAGAACTAGAAAGTGCCTTTGGGCTTCGTGCTGAGCAAGGGGTGGTGTGTAAGCTCCATGATCCCAGGAGATGCCCAGAGAGGGATTATGCCTCAGTGGTACTGCTCTGAGATACAATTACTTTCTGGCTCCTGATTTGCTCAAAATGGGACGGAAGGGGAAAATAAGTTACTTCGGCCTTTGAAACCATGCAACTTACCTCCCACCTTCATGCTTGGCCACTTGCAGTATGCCCAGCATTAGTAGAACTCGAGTTAGCAGATCCTGGGTTTGTTGTTAAACTAGGGGTTGAGCGTCTACACTCATTTGTAATCCCGTGTTATGAATTGTTGTATCCTGGGTCCCAACCTGATGCTTCAGCATCTACATTGCTTTATGTAGGCCTGAGTCCAACCATGCATATCCCAGATTTCCTAGTGCCCTCCCAAAATGTGGCCACTCTAGTCTTGGTTTTTGGTGCAGTATGGGAAAACTTGACTATCCACCAAACTTGACTATCCAGAGGACAAAGAACATCAGCCCATGGGATTGTGGGATACTTTTGTCAGAGTCCCTGAGCACGGGTCCAGTGGGGCTATATCTACACTGCAGAGCAATAGGGCTTGAACCCTGGTCCCTTCTTGACTCAAGATTGGACCCTCCCACTCCCATGGGGTCCTGGGATCGTGGGTCCGAAGTCTGGGTTAGCGTGACTTGTGTGTAGACAGAAGGGGGGTTAGTCTTGAGCCTAGGATTGCAGCATAGACATACCCTTACTCTGCCCAGCAGATCCAAGAGATTTAACTTTGCCTTGGTTTCATCAGAAAGTACAAAGCGGCCACTATTCATCAATGGCATTCTTCTATGTTTCATTCTCAGCAACAGGCCATTTTCACTGACTGTAGTTCAGCAAATCATTTTAGCACAAATTTTCCAACTTGACCACTTAAACTAGTATCCTGTCCTTACCTGGTTATTCACTTTACTACTTGGGTACTCCAGCTGTTTTAGGTATCTAGTTTCCTTATTTGGGTGTGCAAATGAGAACTGGGTACCCAAGTCTTGACATCCAATTTTTAATAGAGCTCTCCAGGTCATAGTGAGAAACAGGAGAGGAGAGAATTTTAATAAGTATCATTAACAAGACATCATCTGCATCTATAGCTTTGAAACATATTGCACTACAGTATGTGTGCTTTCAGAAGATTCATAGCTCCTCCACAAGAGTTCATTGCTTTAGAGCAGGGGTTCTCAACCGGTGGTATGCGGAAGACGGCTCGGTGGTACGCGAGGCAAACCTCGCTGCCGATTCCGCCGCCGAATCCCTCCCCCTTGCCGCCGCCAATAAACCCTGCCACCGCCGAATCCCCCCCTTCAGCTGCCGAGAAACCTTCCCGCTGCCGAATCTCCCCCCCCCGCTGCCGAAAAAGCTCTCTGCCGCCGAATCTCCCCCCCCCCGCCGCGAAACCCACTTGCCGCCGATTCCCTGCCATTTGACGCCGCCGAGAAACCGCGCTGCCGCCGACCACTCCCCCCTTGCCGCCGAAAGTCCCATACTCTCTGCCGCTGAAAACTGTGAAACGGCGGCAGGGCTTCGGCGGAGGGCATCGATCCCTCCACGCAACCCCATCATTTTACCGTGTCCTACTTGGGCCAGGTACACTCAGGTGAAGCGGTACTTGACCTGACTGTACCTGACCCGAGTGGTACTCTGTAAAAAAAGGTTGAGAACCGCTGCTTTAGAGGATGAGCACTATGCTCTTTCCTCCTATTGCCTACTTTATCCTTAGCAAACAGAGGAATGGAATAGAACACAAGAGCAACATCTGTGATATTTTAGCAAAGCCTAATACAAAGCCACCTAAGTGCAACAGAACTTCAGCAGCTTAACTCCTGTCAAGATTGCCAGAGATTTTCCTGATATATTAATACATCTCCATGTTTACATTTTTATTAAACAGATCCTTATTATTTAAAACACACATTCAGGATAGGAAAATCTTTCTCTAAAATAGTGAGAAGATATTATCCATAATTTCCTGTTTAATCAAAATGTAAATTCACAAGTTAAATGAATAAGGGGCAAAAATCTCAAAGTCTTGCATGAGAAGGTTACAAGAGCATCACAAAACTGGGAGGTTGTTAAAAGAGAAATCAATGTTTCCCCCATGAGAGCCATGACTTATTGCTGGTATTACACCAGACTGATTATCATTTGATGCATGGATTTCTTTTAAAAGGAGATACAGACACTGATTTGTTGGTTAGAACTGTTAAACAGGGTCTTGATTTATTGCAAATATTGTACCCTACAGTAATATTCTGAAAGCAAAAAATATTATTTGTTATATCTTCTTATAATCATCAGACTATTTCTCCACTATTAGGATAAATTCTTTTTTACTCCCAAGAAAGAAATCTCAGAATATTCCCTTACTCCATGGATGATTATTAGAAGAGTTATATTTGTTGATTACAAAGGAAAGTATTTGCAGTCAATTGAGTATGGATCTTATCCTGTTCACACTGCAGTCAGTGGGGAAAGTCCCACAGTAGGAACTCATTCATGGGGGCAGGACTGAGCCCTATATATGGGCCTTCACAAAAACTAATTTTGATGCTATTCAAACATTCTGAGTTTAAAAGTGACTCAAATGTTATTGGTCTCACACTTCACTTAAGATTATGAAAATGAAACAGAGAAGTGGGCCTAGTGAAAACCAAAGAGAGGGCAACTTTTACCCCTGAGTAATGGACCAACACAAGGCCTATGTCCTACTTAGATACTATTTAAGGCCTATTTTGAAGTGTTAAATGATACTTTAACTGATGCAAACCTTACGCTGGACCTGTGTGCAAGGATGAATTTCATAAATAGAAAGATTGTGATAGAAGTAGCAGAGTGGAGAGAAAAATTTATTGAAAAAATAAAGTATATGAATACCATACAGGGTATTCATTTATGCCAGTCTAGCTTCTGTAAATTTGTGCATGGGGGTAAAGACATCTTTTATTAATAAAAAGCTTCTGTCTCACTAGAGGGCCAATTCTGGTCTAAAATTGAATTACTCTTGGGGGAAACACAAAACAAAGCTATGGGTTTAGATGACAGGAACAGAAGTGTGTAAATTTAAACTGAACTCATGAATGCGGCAAACCTAAAAAATAGTTTAAAGGTTTGCCAACCCTAAAACTCAATTCCTAATTTCAATAGCCCAAAGCAAACAGGAGGACAGATTTCTGCTTCCAGATGTTATCCTCAGCCTCACAGCTCTGAGAATTTGTTAAATCTAAAGGAGGGTCCTAAAGGTGAGGGAGCTGCACTGCCACAGGGGGGTGCAGGTGGCAGCTTTCTCCCAAGAGCTTCCACTATTATATCCCTTTGTGGGATGTGTGAGTCTTAGTCCTCCCATGTTCAGGCCAGTGTGTGAGGAGGTGCAGCCATGGCTCCCAGGGATATCGGGAGGGAACCTTACATAGGACCTTACATAGATCATGAAAGAGGAAGGGGAAGCTCTTTGCCCTTTTCGACCCTATGGTGGCCCCAACTTAGGGGTCGGGCAGAGTTTAGTCCTATATGAGGAGAGAAAATACATAATAATAACAAATAAGTATCTCCCTTACATTTATGGAGACTTTGTTAAAGAACATATTTTCCCATTTAAAATTACATATAAACTCAGGCTTGGTCTACATTTACCTCTGCGATTCGGCGGCAGTCGATGGGAGTTACGCAAAGTATGCTGAGTAGCTTGCGTAACTACCGTCGACTGCTGTGCTTCTCTTCTGCGTGCCATCTTCACTGCACAGCACCGACGGGAACCGCGTTCCTGTTGACGCAGTGCTATGCCACTTGCAGGGGTGGATTAATAACGTCGACTTCTGGATCGACTGAGCGGGTCTTCATTGCAACGAGCAACGAGCTTATAGCAAAATAAGTCAAGTTTCTCTATAATCAAAAATTATTCTTAGTGGGAGTAATAGTAGATTGTCCTGGTGCAACCCCGCACCTTGCGTTAGCAGGTGTTGGACCCCAAAGGAAGCTGAAGGTTAATTATTCTAGACTCACTGGGGTAGATACAGCTCATTGGATGCAATACTTGGATATAAGGAAGCCAATATAATGTTGTTGTAACCTCCAACTCCCACCAACTTCCCTTCTCCTCTTACAGACCCCTGAGCAAACAGAGGGCCATCTGCAGAGTTCAGGTATTGAAGAGTATGAGGTCACAGAATACCTTCCATGTAGGAACATGAGATCTATCGGGGGAAGACCCCTCTGTGTATGGAATCCCCAGGACCAGAATCAGACTCTGAAGTCCTGAAACCAAAGTTTCCCTAGTAATTTCATTTTAATGCTAAAGGCTTTGGGGTTTCAGTACAGCCTGGCTGAAACAGACTGAGCTCCTGCAGGGTATAACGCTGTTAGAAACAGATGCTGATCTTGGATAATACAGTACATTTTTGAGACCCCATTTTTCTGCCTCAGGTGGTCACATTTTTAGAAGTTAACTCCATGGAAGGTCTTGCTGATGTACCCCCATGCTGGATCTTTTCAAGTCAGGCATTTAAAACAGAAAACATACCTTACAGCGCTTGTCCTCTAAAGAGCACTCATGTGACAGGCACTCTCTGATGTGCCATCAAGACGCAGTGGGAGCCAGTGCTTTGAAAATGTCAGTGACATTTAATAAACAATTGAACTTCATGAATAGTCATTAAACAAATGTCTTTAGAGTTGGCACCTAGCTTTGGAGTGGGTGTGGCAAGAGAGACAATTAAAAAATGACTATAGTCACAAACTGTAGGATCTTGGACCATGTTTTTCTTCCGCTAATAATACAAGCTCTTTTCTTCAATGCAAAACTTTGTACATGTGGATGAGAAGTGCCTAGTGTACAGGTTGCCATGCATATATCTGTAAATTCTGAGACCAACATGGCTACAACACTGCACACAAACCTGAACACAGTCATGCTTAACACGTGTGATTTACCTGGTTCTATTATGCCTTCGGTTCCGTGGATCAAGCGCTCTACAAATTCTACACCATCCCAGTGGTCCACTCCCTCAGACATGGGCTGGCAAAGTGTTTGCAGACAATATCATGTAGGGCTATGCTGTTTCTGAATCCCACGTAGACATTAATCTTTTAACACACAAATTTCACTTCACTGGCATTCTAAAGAGATAACACACCCTGTAGTGCAGCTTGAATAAGGCAGCTAAGAGAATGTAGGAATTTAACAGAATATTTGTACTTATTTAATTTCCATGCTTGTATAATCTGAGCTATTTTAATATTTCTATTGCCAGCCACTTTCTCAGCCATGCATATATTTGAATACAATAGTCATAAATAAGCACAAATGTATTTCAGGACTTTTTCAGAAAATGTGCCTTTTTATATTTATATTTTTATATTCTCCATAAAACGGAATAACGTTTTGATGCCAGCGATTAGCATAGAACTATGACAACTATCTTTGTGTGTGTATGTATCCATGTTCCCAAATAAAAACCATTAGTTAATAGCTAAGGTTAAAAGGGGCTACCCCAAACACATACCAATACCACGCATTATTTTAAAGGACATGAATTTGTATACTTATAACCTTAGTAGGTGATTGCCATGTTTTGTAATGTTTGGGGACTTTTGTCCAAAAGTACATGTTGTTTTGAGCCACATGTCTCAGTTTTAATTTTACTGATTAGTTAACAACGTTTTTGTTTGGAGAATTATTATAGTCTTTGTATTTTTATTTAATGAGTCCAATTCCCATTTACACTAAGGTCCCACACACTGCATAAGTTTGGCAGACTAAAAGGCCTGAAATGAGTGTAAATAAGATTATGTGGTGTAAAGGAGCCAATATATCTACATATTTGGGTTAAATTAATGTTATAAAAACTTGAGTGGGAAAAAAGGATGGAGAGGCTTGACGTATGGGAGAGGAGACTAGGGAGCCAGGAAGAGCAACTCTACAGCTTCACCCATGATCCCTAAGCAACACCGTTCCCTCAGCTTCTTCTGCTCCTTCATACCTCAGCTTTCCTTTGCCGTACTGTACTTTTAAATGTGGATACTCTAAAAGCTAACACTTAAGTGAACAATTCACAGACAGCACACTGAATATTGAAGGATTACACACACCTCATTGCTACAAGTCTACCCTGATATGAAAATACAGACGTTTTTTTTTCTCATGTGCAGTCTCCCTTTCCCACAGCCCAATCCTAGAGGGCTGTTTTTAACCAGCCCAATATCTCTCCTGATGGCCTTATACTCAAGGGCCAGGGTGGTGAGTGGGGCTGTTGCCCTACATGCAAACTTCCAGGGACCGCCATACTTCTTGGAGGGAGGGGCTGCTCCCCTCTTGTTGACTGGCCATTTTTGCCCTCCAAATTGGTTGGCCTTGTTTTGCTCCACTGATTGTGCAGGGTTTATATGTTTGTTTTTGGCTCAGTTGGTGCAACGGTGGCATGGAAGGGAGGCGCTGAAAACATTTTTCACTTGGGAGGCAAAAAACCTAGGATTGCTCCTTTTTATATTTTTACAAATCTTCTTTGGCTGGCAAAAGTCAATGCAACCCAGATTACTTTCCCTCCTGAGACCTGAGTGCACACCAACTTGACCATGCTTTAAGCCTCTGATGGCTTTTGGGCATTGATTTTTTTTATCTCCAGGAATTGTGATGTCTTCATGGGAGCCATCTTGCTACTTGTAAAATCCTGAACTTGTCTTCAATTATATTAAATTTATGTAAATCTCTAAAAGAGAAAGGTTTAATGGAAATGTTGAAAGAATTTCTCAGGACTCTGCTAAGCTCATGAGCTGGTCCCTTGATGGGATAAATTATATTACAGGGAATGGGTTATAGACATACTTGCCACAATGGCAGTATGTATCTCTACATACTATCATCACTCATACTGCAAAGTTGCTGACAAGAATATAAAGAGCACATATCTGAAGGGGACACAGACACGTATACCAATGACACTGAGAAGGGTTTCATATTACACACACACAGACACACGTGAGTTCTGGAAGGAAGTAACTGTCATAAAATGCCAGAAACATATACATTAGAGGTGAGTAAGACATTAGGCAATTGAATCCATCTTTTGGCAATGCAAGACTGTTTCCTACAGTACATTTTCTTATAATTTTGTCTAGTTTTAAATGTCACATGTTGGAGGTTTTCACAATTTTCCTTGGGAGGAACAGAATATCATTTTTTCTTGATAGACTGCTTTTCTTTTCTTAATTTCATCTCATTGCTCTTACTTTTATTCTGTGTAGCACCCTAAATAATTCTGTTCTTTCCATGGGTCCTGATCCTGCAAAAAGATTGGAGCTGGTGGGATCCTTACAGTGTCCAACAGGCTTCAGTGGTCTTCCATATGCAAGTTTAGAGATTTGGTTTTCACATCTTTCATATATATATTTCATAAATATATGAGTGAGATCTTCAGCTGGTCTCTCTGCCTAATGACACCTGGTGAATATCTGGCCTATATATATTTTATTTTGTTACATGTAAATTAATTTCTGGAGCCCCCTAACAATTTTTGGTGCTTTACTAAAAAACAACAAAAAACAAAAACAAAAAAACCCAAACAACCTCCCAGCTCCAGCTTGGCAATAGTTTCTGCTAACATGATGCCCCAAAGTCACCTATTATTATTATTATTTATTTATATTTATTATAGCAACTAGAAGCCCAAGTCATGGATCTGGACCCCACTGTGCTAGGTGTTGAACAAACACTGAAAAAAATGGTCCCTACCCCAAAGAGCTTATAGTTGAGGAACTATCATCTCCCTCTTCCATGATATGATAGCCCCAAATCTCTGGTATATTGGGGTTGTAACTTTTCTGTATCTTAATTCAATCTGAAATTTAATAATTCACTTTATATTTTATTATTTAGTTGTTCATTATTATGTTTATTTCCTTGGGGCCCATCTATAGATCTGTTTAATTTTGGTGACAACAATATCTTGCAGAATGTTAGGGCCTTTGGGAATCTGTAGAAAATGTTGACTAATTTGTGGAATACATCATACTGAAAGTTTGCATCACCTAGTGATATAAATCACCCAATAACTCAAATAACTCATTGCTAGGGGATTCTGTGAAGGTCTGAACCATAACTGGATTCAGAAAAGAATTAGGGAAGTGCATGGAGGATAGGTCCATCAATGGCTAATTACCAAGATGGTCAGGGATGCAACCCCATCCTCTGGGTGTCCTTAGCCCCTGACTGCCAGATGTTGGTATTGGACGTGAATCACTTGATCATTGACCTGGTCTGTTCAGTCCCTTTGAAGCATCTGGCATTGGCTGCTGTTGGAAGACAGGATACTAGGCTAGGTGGACAAACGGTCTCCCAATATGGCCATTCTTATGTTCAACTGAAAAGCCAGAAATGCTGAACCACTCAATGAATATCTGAATAGAGAAAACCTCTCTTCCCAGCTCCCCTCAATGTCTTATAAGAAACTGCCTCCACTTCAAATTTGCATTTTTAAAATTACATATCAACGCCAGGTTTTCAGCTATCATGATGACGAAGGGCATATAAGCATTTGGACAGACAGGTTTGATCAGCACAATTTTCTGATGCTGATACATCAATATGGTATGTAAATCCCTCAATTGGAAGCTCAAGGCAGTATTTAGGTGCTTCAGTGCTTATCTGAACATCCAAATGTTAGATCAGTGTATCTATAAGAGTTCTGGTACATGAAAATCTGGCCTACAGTACATATCTAATGGCAGAAAAGAAATTGACTCCAGAGAACATGCTATGTGGTTGTTATTGGGTGTTTTGCTCAGAAGCATGACAGGGAAGTAGCAAGGGTAATGGAGGTAAATAAAGTAATGCCCACTCACCCTCTTCTTAAATTATAATTGGGAGTATGCTAAGAGTTTAAAAAAGGAATTTGCCCTGTACCTCATTTATTTTTTATAATCTTAAATGACTATGTGAAGCTGGTTTCTGACTTGTGTAAATGGAGTCAGTACATTTGTTTATTAGGACATTGCCAGCAACTTCATATTTCAGATGGGGCTGTTCTGTGCATGTACTAGATTTCTTGATGAAAACTGTCAAAATGGCATGACTCCAGGTGAGCACAGAATAGAAGCGGCAGGTCACTCACACAGTCTCTAGCTTTCTCACCATCTCTCCTAATTAGTTTCATTCCTCCTGTCATGAATATTTGAACCATAATGTATCCTGTGCTTGATCTTGGTCTACCAACACCCAGATCACAGTTAACTTGCCTGAATAACTTACACATCCATATTCATTATCCAAATAGCAGAACAAACTTTTATATTTGCTCCATTTGTTAACACTCTCCTCAGCCAGACCATATACCCAAAAGATTTACTAATATGTTAATTGAGAAAATTGTCTGTCAGCCATGAAGATGCATTATTGATGCATGAGGATGGGCCATAAATTATCCACAATAAGCCCACAGATCACTGTGTTTTACTCTTTATCCATAGTGTTTCCCAATGAATAATACAGATGCACTTAAATTCTGCTTTTTAAAAATTCATAATTAGTTAATATTAACGCAGCAGACTGGTATTAACACCACTCACCACATTGTATTGACGTGTAGCTCATTTTCGTATCATTTATAACCTTTAGATGGTGGTTGATTTTTATAAGTTTTTTTAATCTACCAAGTGCTGCATCGATTGTTTATACTGCATTACGTTTAACTTTCCAGTTTTGGCAATCTATGCCATTTAATGTATAGTTCATTTATTATTAATTATTATTAGACAGAAAAAGGTTCCTGTGGAAATAAAATGGCCATTAAGTTTTAATTCTAATTAATTGATAAGGTCAGTGGGAAAAGGCATTCATCAGCTGGAGGTGTACCAGGCCTTTGAAAATTAAGAAAAATACTCAAACAGTGGTTGAAAGATTAACTGGTCATGAAAATGTTTAATTTCATTAGTTTTACCACTATGCTCTGGGCTAAGGTAATAAACAGTCAATGTTCTTGATGTTTGCTACTTTAAAAAAATCAGTGATCAAAACATATGTCTCAATGCAGGGATAATTTAATAACACCTAATTGCAGAATGAGCATATTGTGGCAACTTAAAATGTAGTGTAAACAGCAGCTGCAAGTTAATTTTATTCCTAGGTTGGTAATACTATGAAGAGAGGAGAAAAAGAGGGAAGGGTTTTGTTAGAAATCCAACAAATACACGGTCAATTAGACTGAAGTCTAGATTTTGGCACTTTCCAGATGAACACTTGCAAACACTAATTCCTGAATTCAAAGTATATTTGAATGAAAACAAACTTGCAACAAATGGCCAATTCTCATTTCTCACTGCATATAGTATATTCTTTATCATTGTATTCTGAGGTCATAAATATCAACTGTGATTGAAAAAAGGGACCATTTTAAAAGTCAATATTTTCTAGCAATTTAAGAGCAAAATTTTCAAATTGGGATCTCTAAAGTTAGACACCTAAATAGGAACATCCTGAACAGCTGAAGTTCTCACTGAAATTAATAGTTATGGAACACATTAACCCTTAGTTTGCCATGAGAATAACCTGACTGGTTAAAACATAAACACAATTAAAGTCAAACATATAAAATAGTTTATAATGTAGTAGATTAACTGCTGAAGCCTGTCAGATTCAAGGCACAGATAAGATCATTTTGTACACAGAATGTAGAAAACTGTGTATTGAATTTCTTAACCTTGAGAACTGAGCATTCATTCCATTCCTACCTGCAGAGGTTTTCACAATTTCTGAAGTATTTCTGAGACCCATGAAGTCAAACTGATATAGTCTCCAAGATTTCTGGTCTGCAGCCTCTACTGAGTTTTTCCTCCATCTGTAAACCATTTCTTCTTTAGGATAGCCATCTGAAAAATTTTTAAAATGTGTTACCTTTTTTACAAAGCTGTTGGAAAAATATATTTATGATTTATGACAATTTGAGACTGTTTAAACTCTTGGAGGGGAAATCTGTTCCAATTACTTTATTGATAGGATTCAGCAGAAGAGAGTTTTATGTCATAGACAAGTAGAGCCAATAGCCCTGGCAACAGTATGTTTACTGAAAAAGATTACTTTATGAATTCATTCACATATCCAGTTATATATTTCTATAGAGATAAAAGTTCAGAGGAAGGAGTGGGGAAAGGATAAGTTAGGGCTAGCCAAATTAGGGCTAGCCAATTTCTGTTGAAATTTTTTAAATGAAAATTGGGTTTTCCAATAAATATTTTTTGTGGTATCTGCTTTCCTAGAATTTTTTTTTTTTTTTTAAATTTTTAATTGAAAAACTCCAATACTGAAAATTTTTGTCTGAAAACTAAGCAATGATAGTATTTGACCAAACATCTTTCACGTTTCAGCAGGCTTTTGGCCAAACAATGTTTGGGGATTAAAACAAAAAATTGAAATTTTCCACAGGGGAAGAAAATCTGACTAACTCTAGGACTAACAGATCTTTCAGTGATGCAAATTTTTATACTAAATTGAGGCCTGGTCCTATGACATTACATTAATATGGACAATTTCCATAGCAGTTTATTTGACCAAAAAAAAAATCAGAATGTTAGAAGTTTCACAACAATTAGGAAGATAAATAATTGAACGAGTCAGATTATTTTTTTGAATTAACAGTGTATACCATGATATTTCTGAAGTGAATTAAGCACAGAGCAACCAAGTAAAGCTTTTGTCAGAATGTGATTTCAATCATTAATTCTAAAGGCCAGAAAATTTAATAATGCATCATGTGATCTATACAACTGTCAGGGCTTAAGCCTTTAAGAAAAATTAATAATGATTAATTCTGATGCCAAATATTTAATTTAATTTTTTATTACAGAATATTTAATTCTATATCTGAATGAGCTGAGACCTTCCAGAAATTCATTCATATAAACCATAACAACAAGAATGTCTAGAAAAGAGCAATAAGTCCTTGCTAGTTCAGGTTGTAGGCCTGGGTGCACAAAGGGGTACAAAATCCCTCTTTTAGGCACCTAAGTTCCAGTTCTGGGACCACTGCAATGCACAAAACTCTCACTGGACCCTGTAGGCAGCTACACTCCCTTGGCATCTAAGTTTCTGCAATAAAACTAAAAAAGTAAAGTACAACAAAACAGCTTGGAGTGGGAGAGGGGAAGGGGGTCCTTCCTCATGACTTTCAGCCCACCAGTAGAGTACTTATAAGGGATGTGGGAAGACCCCCAGTTCAAGTCCCACCTCCACTTGAAGGGAAAGATGGGATTTGAATTGGGATCTTCCACTTCTCAGGTGAGCGTCCTCGCCATAGAGCTCTGAGATATTCTGATGTGGGGTCCTTTGTAATCTTTCTGGCTGAAGCTATTGCACTCTGGATAACTACTTGAAACATCATTTGGGGCAGAAAGTGAGTGAGAGAGAGAGAGAGAAGAGCTCAAGCATGAAAATGACTGTATGGATTGGTAGATATGGAACCCACCTGGGATTTGTGAGACCCAGGGTCCAGTCCACCTGCTCCAGCTACTCTTTTATTATTTATCCTGAGTGCAACAGCTTCAACAGGAGAGAATGAAGGAGTCTTCATATCAGAATACCTCAGAGCCCGGTGGTCAGGGCACTCCCCTGAAAGGTGGTAGATCCAAGTTCAAATCCTTTCTACCCTTCAGGCGGAGGGAGAAGTTGGACTGGCTATCCCCCATAGTCTAGGTGAGTAATGAACTAAAATTATAATGGAGGCTGTCATCTTCCTGATAAAACAGCATAGGCACCAAACTCAGAGAGGATTAAGCACACACTCCTATGGTTGGCATCTCCCATTGGCTAGTTTAGCAGCTCCCTGCCTAGCCTACTAGTTTTTGTGAATCTCAGTCTAAGGGGCCTATCTCTCCCTATCTCTCCCCATTCATTGTACGGGCATCTAGGCACCTAACCCAGGCTTTGTGGATCCCAGTGATTTTCTAGTGCCTAACTCCTCTTCTGATTATCACACTGGTCTGTTCTGGCCTTGAAATATATGACTCCTGGACATAGTGCTTTCTAATGTAGATCCTAATAAATCATTAGTCATCTGGTTATTAAAGTAGATGTACATCAAAAGATAAACTTTTATGCTGGGAAAAAATGAAAAGTAAAACCAGCTATTTAAATACAATCCACTTGTTTTCAATATATTTTTTGCTTTTGTATGTTGAACATTGTTACATCCTGATATTTGTATTGAAAAGAACATAGCCTGCATAATCCTCTCTCTTGATCTTGATTAAAGTTTTATTCCACTGTGGCATTTTTATAAAGACTCTCTTATTTATCCCACATCCCAACACAGCAAGAAAGATACCCCAAAGTCCTTCACTTCTGATCTTTACAAAATGACTACGTTACTTTAAAATGCACTGTTCATATATTCTCTACCAATGTCTGCAAAACAGAGCTCCCTATTAGATTTTAGCAGAGGAATTTTCATGCCACAAAGATCATAATTCATACTGCAATGATCTGTGTGGGATTTAGAAGATAATCTGTTGCCAGACAGATTATGGCAAGGGATCCATACCACATAATTAAGGAGCAGAGATCCTATGAAGCTTTAAATACCCCTGCTTTAAATACCCCTGAGAGCACAGCTGGAATTTGCTCTGTGCATACTTCTAATTGAAATAAAGTTGTCCCTCTTTTACCTTAAATAGCTTCTCAGACTGACATTATTTGGGGGACTCTTCCTCATGTCCTCACAATTCATAAAGGAAATACCAAATAGCATCCTAAATACTCTAAGGGCTGATGTGATCTCTCATTGATTTGCGATGATAGAATCATTTCTTCACTTGAAAGCAATAGCAGTACCTTACTGAAATCTGGCCCCCCTTTTTGGTCCTTATCTTGCCCTTTAGTAGTGGAGATGTGGGGGAAATGAGAATATCACTCACCCTTCTCAGACTCCTTGCTACATCCATAGTCCCACAGACTCCTTTCTACATAAATACTGAGGGCAAAGTGCTACACCAAAATAAACTTCACATAAAATACTCAGATTTTGTAACATGAAAATAGGTTGTGTATGATTTCTGAGGAGAAATTCTTCAATACAGGAGATATTCTTCAATATTCCTTCAGCCACATTCAAAGAAATACAGGAGAATTCTTCAATGTTCCTTCAGCCACATTCAAATAATGTCCAGCTAAAATATTGGCTTGCAAAGCATCTATTCATGCACAGTAACCTTTGCTATCTGACTGGAACATGATCCACGCCATCGTTAATCATGTCAGTCATAATCACGTCAGTGGTCTGAACAGTTTGTGGCCATCAGAAGTTTAAGAGGATCTAATGCTCCAGTATTTTGTGAATTTTCCAGATGCTTTTACTCAGTGAAAGAAAGTCAATCTGAACGTAAACAAGTCTCAGCATCAACCACTGTCCTGGAACTGTATGTACCAGGCTTCAGCTGACCATCATGCCCTTGCAATAATACTTACCTTAATCCAGAGTTGCAGGCATCTGCTCTTGTAATAGTTGGCTTACTTACTTCAAAGAAGATAAACATTGATGATTCAGACAGAAGTTGTTTCACTCTGCTGAATGACTTTTCTTATATTTTGCACCAGTACTTCATTCAGACGGTGTCATTTTCTGACAGGTTGACTGCACATCTACCTAGATAGTGAACCATACTTAGGATTTGTTTCAATTTCGGAATGGATTAAGGAGGCTGCATATACTTAATAGGACTTTACATTGTTCATTATATGAGATCTCAAAAATATCTAGTTGTTTCCGGCCCAACAAGCTCTTCACTTTATACAGCATCAGACTTTATGTTTCCAAAAGACACTACACGGTTGGTATTTTTTTTTAATCCTGTTCCTCTTCAGTACAGCCATGTACACAAAGTATTAATTTATTGGTATAAATGTGTAGTTTTTCCAGGTGCTTCAGTATCAATGTCAATGTCCTGTGAAAGATCTCAGATGCACTAGTAATGCCAAAAGGAGGTCTGTGGAGAGACTATTGTATAAATGGAATGAAAATTGTAGTTAACGTGACACTTTTTAGCAGAAGTGGAATTTCCCCCAAAACACCTGTGGCATCTAAAAGGGCACCTATGGATCTAGTGAAGAGGTCATCCAGTGTGGGGTAGGACAAATTTATTTCTCTAGACTAAACTTTTGTGATTCAGGTCACGAAATAGACAGAATCTACCAATTTTATTAAGCATTGGAATCAAAAGTACACACCACTAACTGATCTCTGTAATTTCAACAGCCCTCCATCTACCCTTTCACTTTACGGAGCACTGGAATTGAAATTCCAGTTGTTCTTTGGCTGCAGTAAGGCATTGTCCCACCACCAACCAAGACTTCCTAGAATTATCTGGGCAAAGGAGAGAAGAAAGATCCGTCTCATTTTCTTGTGACCTCCCACTTTTCTAGTGCCACGGATGGCAATAAATTAGCATATCTTCTTGCCCTTGTGGTATTCAGCCATTCAGGCTGAGCCATCAGCACCATATGTATTTAGAATTTCTCTTTTCTATTTGGGATGGTTTACTGTGCTGTTATACAACCTTGCACCAGAAAGAAAGTGATTTAAATGCCTTAAAGCCTTATGGAATCTTGATTACCAGGCTTTGTATAAGTTCTGAATTATCTGTAGTTTGTAAGGTTTTCTTAAGTCGGGTCACGTTCTAATGGCAAGTTCTGGGAAAACTACATATTTAAGATCCCAATGACAAGTTTGTCCCTGAAACCTTTAGGATTACTTTTTTCCAAACACACAAGTGTCTGCCAATCTACTTCATACAAATGCCTTTATTTTAGGCATGTGATTCAAAAAATATTTTTAGAATGTGTTTAGTTCTCTTTAATTCTAACAGTAATGGAAACATTACAAAATATTGAATACACTTTTGCCATATTAGGAGGAGAGTTTTGCAAGAGAAAATACAAGTTTATTATTATTTATTTTCTTTACTTCCCTTTTTTATAGTAAAAATTGAGGTCATATCCTGACCCTATCTTCCTAAATTGCTTCCGCTGTGCCTTTAACCAATGTATTTAACATATGTTTTACAGTTATTCTTTGCACTTGCACTGCAACGCTTTCCATGCAAACCAGATCATTTGTGCAGAAGCAGAAGTCTAGCTTTGAAAATAACTATGTGAAACAGTAGTCCGCTTGCTTCGCCTTCCTTGACTTTGCTTTGCAGAAAACAGGAAAAAAAATCATCAAAACAATAGGTGAAAAGTTCAGTGGTTATTACAAATGTCTCCAAACAGAGATCAATCTTTCCCTTTTCCTCTCTGGATTCCCTGTGGAAGATGAATACTGATTAACAGTCCTAGCTTCCTGTGGAAAATGTGGTGTATTCTCCATTTAAAGCCAAATACTGCCATTGATCTGAAATCAATAGGAGTTGTGTGAAAGTGTGAGGATGGAATATGGACTTTAATTTGTTGGGCATAATGTTTTGCAACATTATGAATTATGAATTTTGAACATTATGAATGCCCCATTATGCAGTAGTTTTAGCCTTCTGTACCAATCATCAGGGGGGAAAAAAGTAATATATATTTAGTATAAATCCAGTATGTTTTGCTTTTTATAGTGAAGGGCTATAAGCACTGTGATACTGAAAAGTATCGAGAATGGAAATCACACAGAGATGATTAAATTCAGATTAGATGCACAAATTTCATGGTGCAGGTTTACATACTCCCTCACGGGTGGTCAGATTTATTAGAGCACAATTTCCTCATCACTTACATGAGCACGACTCTGTTAACTTCATCAGGACTGATACACCAGGAGAAATCATTTCTGGAACACTCTGGAAATATTTAGAATGTACACACTGCTGCTCCTTCTGCTGACATGATCACCATATAACTATGGGGAGAATTGGGCTCCAACTTTGCATCAAATTTCATACCTTCTCCGACCTGGATTTCCCCAAGCCATCACTATTTATCTCAGCCCCTCGAGTCAATGCTCACTTCATTTTCCTATCCCTCTCTCCTGTGCAAATGGGCATGTTGTGTGAAGTGATTGGCGATGAAAGGAAGATAATAAATGTTGTGACAAGGGTTATGTCAAAGGACACAACCAACTTGAAAAATCTTATTTCCAGCTGCATATTTTGCCTGAAAAATTGTTGCAAGTAACACCATAAAATACTATAACTGAAAGAATGGAAGAGAATCTCTTTTTTTTTCTTCCAGATTTTTTTAACTTTGTGATTTTGACAGAATTGTGTGTGTAATCAGTTTCTTTTATTTCTTTATTATGGATGGTCACTTATGCTTTATACTCTTGTATAAGACAGGATAACATCACGCACATGTACTGCAACAGGGAAGCTTACACACCGTTCTTCTTTCAGCCCTGTGCTCGGGAGAGCTCACATGCATATCCTTCTCCAGCCCATGAAAAAAAGGTGTTACTTAGTAACAGCCACAGTATAGCAGAAACTGTCCATGCACCTGCCTGCTGCCTCCTTAGAGAGGAAAGGGAAGAAGAGTCAGCCCGGGAATGTTTGGTGGTTAGGTCTGCCCCAAAGACCTTCCTAAATATGAGTGGAAGAACTAATGCCTGTGACAATGGTAACTGTGTAGAAGCCAGGGTGGGGTCAGAGAGAGCTCTGTCATTGAGCGGGATGAGAGCCAAGTTAAACATCAGCAGAAGGAGCATTCCGAAAGATAAGCAACGTGCCAGTGCCATAACCAAACTTGACATGGGAAATTATCTAGATTTCTCCTGGGGTGTTCCAGAAATGATTGCTGCTGGTGTATGTGTTTTGCTGAGGGAGGATACCCCTGTTATGCAAGCAGAGGCTTACTTTTCAGGGGGGTAATGGACAACCCTCACTCATGACTGACTGGTTGTGGCAGTAACAACACACTTTCTTCTGACATTCAACTTGGCTTTGATGTCACTCAGTGACAGAAACCCCCTCCCCCTCGGCTATCTCTGTCACCCTTGTCACAGGCATTAGATAGAAAGGTGGATGAAATCCAGAAATAGACCACTCTGATATGGCCATGCTGCTGGCAATCAAGCAGGTTGCTGTCAATGTCTTTTTTTTCTTGTTAGGAGGAGAGGATGGGTGGTTTATAAATTCTTCTTTCCTTGCTGGCAGCAGCAGCTGCAAAGTGAACATTTCTTTATCTGAATTGCTAAACATCTTGCAGGGAGGGGCATCCATTTCCAAATCTTTCCATGTTCTGTTCCTAGAAAAGCTGCATGTCTTAGCTATGTAAGATATGGGAATGGCAGCTTCTAGTTAGCATGTTTAAAATTATGGTATCTTCGATACCATGATCATAAGCTCTTTGAGAAACATCAGTTAGATGACAGATAGTTTATATCCCCTTTCAATTGTTTGAAATAGAAATCTTAGGGGATGTTGCAAATCTATAGCCAGATGCATATTCAGAAAGATCTGAATACAAATCATTCACTAAAAGATACCATCAGAATAGGCCAGTTCTGAGGGAAGAAAAAAAGTATCACTGTGTTTTAGTGACTTACTAGAAACCTGGGTACAAAACTGAATTAAATCACAAATAAAATTAGATTGGAGGTATTCACATCTACAAATAAAGATGATGATTAGTCCTTATTCACTCATTCATTATTTTAAAAATGTTTAAATGGGAGGCATTTTATAAGGCAGCTACAATTAAAGACACAGATATGGAAAATGTAATGATAGTTTTAAAAACCTGAAATGATTTCTGTCAGCAGTTGGAGACAACTGTACTTAAACAATAACTACAGCAATTATGCCAATTGCTCCCTCTAGTTTGCACTGGCAATTGATAGCTAATTAAACAGCACATTAGCAACACTGAAAAAGCATGGGAAAACGAAACAAAATAACAAACTCAATGTACCAGAGAGAGGATCAAGAACAGCCCTGATATAAGTAGGAACACCTCCCACAGAAGTTGATAGTATTATTATAAAATTATTATAAAAATGCCAAAAATGTGCTAGTCATATCACAGATATATTTTAAGCACAGTGCCTTTCTCCAAAGAGTTGACAATCTAAACAGATAAGGAACAGGGGAAGGAAAAGAACACAGTCTTCCATTCTTCCTCTTTTTCCATGTTCTCTTTAGCCGCTTTGCCTAGATTTTGTTCACCTCAGACCTGTATTTGCAGTGTACACATGCAAGACCTAGCCATTCATTCCCTTTCCTGTCATTCCCCAGTATAAGTTCTTATCACCTCTCTCTACAATTTGCCATCCACACCCCCATATTTTCAGTTTTCTTCCCAGACACTGCTCACTGCAATCCTCCACAGAACTCTCAATCCCATTAACAGCTCACTGAAGGTGATTCTGCGGAGGATAGAGGGCATTCAGCAATCATTGAGACACAGATCCTCAAAGGTATTTAGGGACCTAACTCCCATTGAAATCAACACCTTTGAGAATCTAGGCCTGAGGCTTTGAAATTATGCTCCGCACTGATGCTCTGTCTTTCCTATCTAGCCATCTGTTTAATTAAATTCTTCTAATGGGATCTTTCACCATAGTAAAGTGCTCCCTCCCCACAACCAAACAAATGGAGAGTACCAATTTTCCACTCAAGGAATTTGGGTCTGTTTAGTTGTTTTTAATTATTTCCTCTCTTTCTCCTCCCTCCATTCCTATTACTCCTTTTCTGCACTCACGCTCTCTTTCCCTTCTTATATGCATCTTGTTTTCCTCCTCCTGTTTCTGCTGTCTTGGCATGATTTATCTGCTGTGATAGCTTAGGAAGAAGAGGGGAAGATTCTTAGATTATTTTAGCCTCTATCCTAGCTATGCCACAGGATAAGGAAATCTCTCTTCTGGAGTTTATTTGCATCCAACTCTGTTCTCTAATAGCATCACTTTGCTGTCCCTCCTTGCTGCTTTGCCTGATGAGAATGGAGAACCATGGAGATTAGCAAAGATAAAGAGACGAAGGTTGCATTTAAACAATTGTGCTGAAGGTGGTGGCCAGATTGCCCATTATTTAGCCCATGTGTTTAAGTAAGGCGTGGTCTACACTGCCAATGGATTTTGGTGGCAGTTGATGGGAGATACACAAGCTACGTAGAGTAGCTTGCGTATCTCTCAACTTGCTGACTTCTACTTACTGTGGTGTCCCCACTGCGCTGCGCTGACAGAAAATGCCCTCCGGTCGCGAGCGTTACTCTTCTTGCAGGGGTGGAATAATGGCATTGACTTCCAGGATTGATTGAGTGGGTCTCCACTGCCTCTCAATTGATCCCACAGAATCGAGCCTGCACTGCCGACAATGCCACCAGCAGTGTAGACATACCCTAAGTTTTCCACTAGGGATGTTCTGGATTTTGGCTCATTTGTGCCCACTTGATGAAATAAGCTTAGTTTTCAATTTAACATTAGGTAGTCACTATTCTTATTGTATATGCTTGCACTGATTGTTACAAATAGCCGCATATCGCCTTTAAAAAGTCATTATTTCCAGTGTTGTAAACCAGTCTTATTGCTGAACCATGTACTGTAGATTTCATAAGAGATACAACAGAAAACTGTTCCTGCTTCGTCATCAATGCTTTGTCCTCTAGTTTTATGTTCACAAAAGTATTTTGCATTTGTATTACTTTGCAGTTAGTGGCATGAGTGACACATTTTTGCCAAAGTTGATTTTATAACATAGTTAGAATTGTATCTATTATGTTGAACACTTTTGTATTGGTTTGTAAATGTCTTCTCCACATTTATTAAAAACAAATCTAGTCTCATTTATTTATTTGATATTTTGTCTTTGTTTTGGTATACACTTTTAATAAAGGTTTTTTTGTTTTGTTTTACTGCTTGTTAATTTTATTTGGGATGCAATTTTTAGTAGCCCTGCATATACCAACTGTTTCTGCCCATGACCAAGCAGATTACCAGAAATATCACAAATAATTTTCTCTCTTATTAGTCTGTCTGTTAACTGTTCAAATTCCCATAACTTAGATTTATTTCTTAATCTTTAATATAATGATATATGTATCACCTTGCAGCTGGCTTTTAGTAAATCAAATGTGCTTTTCCCAAAGGGCAATTTTGGGTGACTACTTATGACATATTTGAATGACTTGTCTAGCAGTTGTTAGCCCCCTTCATGCTCTCACTGGAATGTATTGTGGATTAAAGTCTCTGGTTCTGTCACATATATGAAGCAGTGTGAAGATTTTAGCCTGTCCAGTTTCTGTGCAATATCACTTCAGAAATAATGTGGAAGTGTTGCAATTGCTTATTCTAGTTCAGATTTATTTCAAGACTGGTGCAGTCAGGCATTTTCCTTCACCATTTTACCAGATATTTACTTTTTTTCCTTGCACACACTGATGGTGGTAAGAGGCTGAATTTTATTTCCTGGCCCAAGTCATGGTTACTTTTTATATTAAATATAATTATTTCACAGATATCTTGTGCTCCCCATCTTGGTGCCTGGTACAAACAAACATAACAATTAAACCCCTTTCTCATCGCAGAGCTCAGTATCTAACCCAAAAAACTACATTAAAGCATCACCTGCATTTGAGGCCATGTGGGAATAGGATAGCTACTGCTCCACCTTAGTTCTGTATATTCGGGGAGGTATGGCATACAAAGTGGCATTTTATAGGGCATGTCAACACTGCATCTGGGAGTGAACCTCCAGCCTGGGTCAACAGACTCACTCTAGCACTCTAACAATAGCTGTGTAGATGTTGTGATTCAGGTTGGAGCTTTGGCTATCAAACCCCCTGGCTGCAGAGCCCAAACTCCACCCAGAACTGCAACAGCCACACAGCTATTTTAGAGTGCAAGGATGAGCCCTGCTAGCACAAGGCTATGGACCTGAACTGGGTTGCTCGCTGCCAGATGCAAGATAGATACGTCCATAGAATTATTTTCCTATATTTCAATCATGCAGGCCAAGGTGTGTGTGTGTGGGGAGGGTCTCATTGGCTATGAGGCTGTGGAGGAGGTGTTGGGAAAGGAAGCCACACGGTATGGAGCAGGTCTTTTTGGGGCTCACTGGCACACACTGTCATTGCTGCTCTGTCCTCCTGCCCAGTGGGGAGTGGAGATCTTAAAGACCACGTGATCAGTGAGGTTCTAGCCCTGTGTCCCTAGAGGGTCTGTTGCTCCATACTCCAAACTGCAATGGGAAGACTCAGCTGGCTAAAGCTAGGTGATTTTTTTCCCCCCGCAGAAAATGCAAATTCAGGTCAATCAAAACATTTCACAAATGTGTGTAGATTTTGATGCCTTGTTTCAGTCAGACAAAAACAAAAACAAAACAAAATAAAAAAAAACCCAAATATTCGGAAATGTCAAAACAGTTCATTTTGACATATCCAGAACACTTTCATTTTTCAGGCTAGAATCAGACACCTTTCACCAAACCACTGGAGGAGGTGCCCCACTGCTACCCAATATCCCAAATCTTAGGGCACTCATCTGAAATGTGGAAGACCCAGGTCTGAATCCCCTGCTAGAACAGGGACTTGATCCCTGGTCTCTTTTGTCCCAGGAGACTGTCTGAGCCATCAGGCTATTGGCTATTCTGGGGGATGGAGTTGCTTTTATTCTCTCCTGTTGAAACTGTTCCACTTTGTATAAAATACCTGAATAGTTATTGTGCCAAACAGCGCCCAATAGCCTAAAGGTGAGGTTACTCATCTGCGAGGGAGGAGACCTGGGATCAACTCCCTACTCTAGAGTTTGGATTCAAACTTGGATCTCTCCCATGAGTGCCCCAACCATTGGGCTATTGAATATAAGAGGAGTCACCTGTTCTTCCTTCCATTTTGTGAATGTAGCCCTTCATTTCCTTTGCTTTTAGTAAAAGTGACTGAAAAAATGAAACATCATTGGACACAAAATGAAATGTTTCTGACTTATCTAATTAAGTACAATTTTTTAAAATCAATTTTGGTTTGATTCAAACCAATTTTTTCCCACCAGAACTACCAATGAACTGGAAAAAATCAGCTATTTGTCCAGCTCCACAGCTAATATTCTCCTCCTTATTTCCTGCAGTTGGATAACAATTTATTCTGGAACAGATTCAGATCCGGTATATCTAAAGTGGATTATGCTGAAAACTCAAGCACTATCCACACTACCTGCCAGAAAACAGTGTAAGCATTTGATTGTTAAAAATATACATGCAACGCTTCTTTAAATAGAAAAGTAAGGGTACAAATTGTGCCTTTTTAGCAAATTAAAATGTGTTTGATCAGTTGCATTAACTAAAATTCAAAGAGAAAATAAACTAACTTCAATTTGCTGTTGGAAATCAGAGCATTGTGACATTATCAAAGGTACAATCTGGACTGATGGACAGCTGTGTTCCTTCAATTCTCTAAACAGGGGTGCCTTTTACACTGCTTTGCTGTGAGAGCAACTACTCCTGGTCTTCTCTCACACAGACTCCAGCATGTAAATTCCTCTCAGTTGTGCTGTATGAGTGTGATAGGCAACCACTCATAAATTACACTGCAGGGCAACACCAGCAAAACTTGCAGTCCCAGACTTTTCCCCAGAAATGTATGTCTCGTACTGCCCTGCACCCTCCCGGACAATAATTGTAGACATTCTTCCATTTCAAGAGACCACGAATATGTGCCCCTGAGAGGTAAAAAAATTGCTCAGTTGGTTTGATGGCAGCTGTGGCTGTAGTTGAAGAGACCCACACAAGGGAGACAATCTCTGTCACATTTAAAGGTGGTGTTTTGACCCTTTGGGCTCTGCCTTCTGCAAGCTCTTTTCTCCTCTGCTAAGCTGGACTGCTTCTTCTCGTAGCTTTGGAGACCTTTATTGAGCTCTTGTTTCCAAAGGCTGTGGTCCTGAGTGTGAGCTTCCCAATTATCCATATCCGTGTCCGTTTCTTTGCAGTGTCACGTGCACACATCACGGAAACACAATTTTGGTCACCCTTTAGATCTTTTTCCAGATGCCAATTTGATGTAGAGTATGTCTTTTGGGATGCACCCATTGTTCATTCAGCTCACATGTCCAAGCCAGCAGAGGCGTCTCTATTTAAGGATTGTTTGCATGCTTGCTGGGTATGCTGGCCCGCTTGAGCAACTTGGTGTTGGTGACTCTGTCCCTCCAGGAGACTCCAAAAATTCAACAAAGACAATGCATATGAAAACTATTGAGACTTTTTCCCTGATGAGAGTATAAGGTCCATGTAGTGCACCCATACAAAAGTGTATGGTACACATGGATAACATCGATCTTTGTGTGTTCCACCAGTTTATTGTTTTGCCATAGCTTCTTGTTCAGACTAGATATTGTTTTGGCAGCTTTTCCGATGAGGATGCTGAGTTCCGTTTCAAGTGAAACGTTGACTGTGATAGTGGGCCCTAGGTATGTGAACTCGTTCACCTCTTCAAGTTCATAATTATTGATGTTGATGGAGGGTGTTTCTTCAGCTCATTTGCACATTAGTCTTTTCTTAAGCTTATAAGTAAACCCAAAGTCTTGGCAGGCTTTGGAAAAATTGTCCATGAGATTTGGCAGATAGGCTTCTGCTGCATCATCATTGAAGAGGAGTTGCTGGGTAAGGGCCTCCCAAGTCTTGGTTTCAGATCTAAGTCTTGCAAGATTGAGCAGCTTTCCATCAGATCTTGTGTGCAAGTAGATTCCCTCAGTTGAGGAACCAAAAGCTTGTTTCAGTAGGAAGAAGCAGCAGCTCCTGAACAGATTTGGGGCAAGTACACAGCCTTGCTTTAACCCACTACAAATCTGGAAAGCCTGAGAGACTGAGTCATCATATTGGACTGTGCCATACATGTTTTCATGGAAGGACTGAATAATGCTCAAGTCAGATCAGTCTAGCCTGCTACCATAATGAGAATAGATGATACTGTCTGTGGCTCATCAAACCTACTGCTTTGTGAGCAGCCCGGGAAGGTGAAAGGCTAAGGGAGCAACCCCTGACAGAAAAGCCCCACTGCCTTGTGAGTGAATTTGGGAGAATGTAAGGCTCTGAGAGTAAATTCAGATGGAATCTGGAATGAAATCCCTAAAGCAGTCAGGTACTAACGTTTTAGTATCTTTCCAGAAACTCTTGCCAGATTGGGTACCAGACATATTGGTTCTTCCACTCCTCTGGACTTTACTGATGATGCAGAGAGGGGAGCCCTGATGCATGGGCCACTCAAGACCTCCATATTATCTGCCTAGACTTGTGCCCTGGAGATGTACTCCAGCTTCGCCTTGAGTGTTGACACAACACAGGAGGCAGTGGTCACCAGTTTTAAGCCCTCATTCAATTGGCATAGAGGTGAGCAGCAGGGGCTGTATCCGACAGTGGAAGAAATTCTTGTATCTCACTGGACAATTACTGCCCATCATAAAACTGGGCAGCCCCCAGACAATAGGGTGCTGTCCTGCCACAGTCTGACTCTTCAATGGGTGTTTGGAGCTTAGAGTTTTATAAGTTGACAAGTGGACTGAAATCAATGCATCAGGCAAATTAAATAAGAGACAGAAAACATCCTTAAAGATAGGGTGCTGGAATGTTCGCACCATGACAACTGGATTATCTGAGGATCTTCAACAAATCAATGATGCATGTAAAACTGCCATGATCAATGATGAGTTGAAACAACACAATGTGGACATTGCATCCCTCCAAGAAAGATGGATCTCAGAGAAAAAAACTACACATTTTTCTGGCAGTGGAAAAGCGTTGAAGAAATGTGAGAGAACGGAGTGGGATTTGCCATCAAGAACTCACTTCTGGTGATGACTGAGCCACCTACAAATGGATCAAAGAGAATTTTGGCATTACACTTGTTCACATCTGAGGGCCCAATCAACGTTGTGAGTGTGTATGCCTCAACACTTTCCTCATCTTTGGACACCAAAGACCTGTTTTACAATCAGTTGAATACCACCATCAGCAGGTTTTCAAAACATGAATATATTTTCCTGCTAGAGGACTTCAGTGCAAGGGTGGGAGTTCGACAATACAAGTTCATATAAAGTCAGTCATTTCATTAATAGAAAATATGCACAAATCCTGTTATCCCAAATGAAGTTTCCCAAACACTTCAATCCAAACACACTGGTTTAGATAAAACAATAAAACAAATGTACTAATTACAGAAAGATAGATTTTAAGTGATTACAAGTAATGAGGCATAAAAGCCAGAATTGGTTACAAAGAAATAAAAGGTAAAATGCAACTAAGTGAATTCAAAACAAAGTGTTCTCTCATCACAAGTTCCAACAGTCTTACTGGGTGAATCTTTCAGTTAGGATGTCTCCCCAGCTACTTCCTTTGTTCATCAAGTGTTGATGTCATGTATAGAGAGAAAGGGAGAGATAGTTTGGGGGGTCTACTCTCTGCCCTTATGGCCATTTTTCTTGTGCAAGAATTATCTCCAGCTGAGGTTCAGAGACAGAAAATCTTTGTGGAGAGGAACCTCAAGCTGCTGCTTTGTCAAAAATGTAGATTTTTTACCCACACTCTCTCCTGCCAAAGAGTGGCCACTTACTCAGATTGTGATCCATTTGATTTCATTGACACCTGTCTGGGGCATTAGCTAGCCATTTGTGTCTAGGAAACTGGATTGTGACTGCCCTCCAAAACATGTTGGAACATGTCTCAGTAATATCACAGTGGAATCTTATAACTTTACATACAGTGTTACCACATGTATTTTACCAAGACAATAATGATCATCAAATCATGAGTTTTCACATGATATCTTACAAGGCATACTTTGTACAAGTTTTATCACTGTAAGCTGGTGGCACGGTCCGGCTCAGGCATCGCAACCCTTCCTCGGGCCCAGGATCCGAGGAAGGCCACAGCGCCTTCCTTTGGGGGGAATAAAGAGTGCCCATTTTCAAGTCTTTAGCCCCGGCCCCCAGCGAGGCGGGATTCCTTCCTAGTCTGTAGCCCTCCGGCCCTCCCCTGGGGCAGGGATGATCCAGGGTCTGTAGTCCCGGCCTTCCCACAGGAGGGCTAGCAAGTGATCTGGTGCCCCCGGCCCTCAGGCAAGGCGGGGCAGGCAAGCAGTCTTTAGCCCCTGGCCTTCCCACAGGCGGGGTTAGTGCAGCAGTCTGTTGCCCTCGGCCCTCAGGCAGGGCAGGGCAGGCAAGCAGTTTGCAGTCTCTGGCCCACAAGCCGGGCAGGGCTCATTGGGCAGTCAATAGCCCCTGGCCTTCCCACAGGTGGGGCTAGTAAAATAGTCTGGAGCCCCCGGTCTTGCAGGCAGATGGGGCAGATAGAGCTCGGGATCCTCCGTCTTCCAAACTCAGAGGGTGTCAAGCACTCCCGGGGTGGTTAGGGAAGAGGGGAGGGGGATGCAGGCTCACCTGACTCCACTGCAAGGGCCCTATCAGTTGCAAGGCAGTTTGTCACTGAGTCAGCGGGACTCCAGCCGCAACATGCTGATGGGGTTTAGCCCCTGACTCAGTCACTTACTAGTTGGCTGACCCTGGGCCACTTCCTCCCACCCTGTCCCTGGGTACCTGTAGGCATTAGTCTCCATTTGAGTCGCTGGGGTACACGGCGAGCGGCAGACCCACAAGTCCCTCCCCGTTGCCTAGCAGCAGATCCGGGAACTTCTCTGCATCGTCAATGGAGGTCAGTTCCTCCAGGTCCCAGGGGGTCCTCCGGCACCCCAGGCTCAGTCCGCTCTTGTAGGTCCCTGACGTTGGGCAGCTCCTCCAAGTCAGGGCCGGCCTCAGGGAGTATTTCCCATCCAGGAGTCTCGGGTGGCTCATTCCAGCTACTATGGCCCAGCGGCCCTCTCCAGTCGCTAGGGCCTGGCAGCCCTCTCCAGTCACTATGGCTCTCCAGTCGCTAGGGTCCAGCAATCCGGGCAGGTTTTGGATGCTCCACTCGGTGGGGTGGCTGCTCCAAACAGCCGCTGGGTCTGGATCAGGCCTAGGCCGCAGCCTCAGGGAAGACACATCTGCCTCCAGCAGCATCTTCCCCTCTACTGAACTGCTAGGCCAGCCTTTTATAGTTCCCTTTCCTGCCTTGGCTCCGCCCCTCTGTTGCCAGGCAGTTTGGCCTGTAGGGCCCTGATCTGCCCAGCAGGGGCGTCTCGACCCTTCCTTGGGCCCAGGCTCCGAGGAAGGCCACAGCACCTTGCTACAATCGTAATCCTCTGAAAGGGGTGAACATAGGAGTACAGATGATCACAAGCATATTGGTCTGAATTCTGGATTCTTCTAGGCTTTTTTTAAAGAGATGAATTCTTGTATCAGCTTTGCTTCCCACAGGGACCCAGGGCGGATCTTTAGGCATGTCACAAGATTTTACCTGAGCTCTACAGACTCTGAGCATCTGCATAACTGAGCAACCCAGGCAGATGTAACTGATGCCAATCTTTGAACAGTTTTCTAAGCAAATGATGGATCTGAAATCAATTCTAACAGAGACTGGAAGCTAACATCATAAAACCAGAGAGACAAGGTAAGTAAAGGTAATATTTTTATTGGACTGACTTTTGCTGGAGGAAAGTTGAAGCTTTCGAGCTCTTCAGGCCTGAGGAAGGAAATCAGAATGTCTCAGGGCTGGTCTACACCTAAAGCTTAGGTCACCCTAGCTACAGCACTCAGGGTTGTGAAAAATTCACCACCACAAGAAAGGGCCAACATAAACCCCAATGAAGACAGCACTAGGTCAGCAGAAGAATTCTTCCATCGTCTTAGCTACTGCCTCTCAGAGAGGTGGATTTATTACAGTGATAGAAGAACCCCTTCCCCTGTAGGCATGTGTCTAATCATGGTATGTCTGATGCTGTAGTTAGGGTATGTCTATATTAATGAGATCCAACATAGGAAATTAATGTAGACATATCCTAAGCTAAATATAAGTTGGGACAGATTGTTAAGCATAAGGGATAATTCATGTTGTATGAACACTTGAGATGTAATGGGCAAGAAAGGTTAGATTGTTATGCAAAAGGAGTTTGAAATGGGCAATTAAGGATTAGCAGGAAGGTATGTGTTACAAATTGTTGTAGTAAGACATGAAACTAGTGTCCCAGTTGAGTCTGTGATTTTTCTTATCTAGCAGCATTATGAATTTAAGTTCCCAGGCTAACCTTTTAAAGATGTTGTGCAGGTTCCCTTGAGGAGGAGTACTGAAAGATCAAATATGGAATGATCATTTTGTAAAAAGCATTTGCTCCTGGGTGCTATGGTGTTTTTGTCTTTTATCAATTTTCTGGGTCAGTTCATTCAAGAGCTTATTCACGGCTCATTACAACAATTTGTAACACACACCTGCCTGCTAACCCTTAGTGACCCTCTTCAAACACCTTAAGCATAACAATCTAACATCTAATTCTTACTGTCCATTCCATTTCAAGTAGCTTCCTATAACATGCATTACGCCTTATGCTTAATAATCTGTCCCAACTAGTATTTAGCTCAGACACTCTGATTTCCTTCCTGAAGAAGAACTCTGAGTAGGTCAAAAGCTTGGACCTTCCACCAACAGAAGTTGGCCCCATAAAATATATTACCTCACTTACCGTGTCTGTCTCATGTTCTGGGACCAACACTGGTACAGCAACACTGCAAACATTAAAAAAAGAAATAGAACAAACCAAACAAAATCTTGGATGAATTAGAGCATATCAGCACTCTCATCATCAGAGTTTCAAAACAACTGGTGTCTAGACAAAGTTGCTTTAGGTAAACTAGAAAACAAAGCAATAAAAATGTCAAAGCAGGACAAAAAATCCTGAACCTATTATAGGAGCAAATTTCAAACTTCAGCCCAGTCATACTCTCTACATGTTAATAAAAAGATCCCTAACACTTAACATGTATTAAAAATACCTCTCACTGAGTTCAAATGCAATGGAAAAACTTTTTTTTTTTTTTTTGCTAAGAAACAATATAATTCTATTTTTAGCCACTTTAATGGCAAGAACTTAACTGTATCGTCAATCTAATGTCCCTCAGACGAAATACCAAAGAGACAAACAAACAGACAGGCACTCACAACACAGCTCAATCGATCCATTACTCAGTTATACATAAGACAGAGGAAATGTGTTCTTGCTTGCCTGAAATCACATAATCAATGAGAAAAGATTGTGGTGAAAACTCAAAGCTCCAGCAGCATAAGAAACTAAACAGCAAATAGTTTGTGAATTGAGGCAAATCTACCTGGCAAGTCCCTTTATTCCAGGATTGAAAATGGATAGTACATCTGCAAAGAAGGTAGTTCATACTCCCCAGATTTTAGCTTTAGGGATTTTTAAATACCCATTTTGTGTCCAGCATATAAAGATAACAGAAACTGAAGTTTATGCTATACCTCTAATTAATTACAGTATAATTACACTGTGATAATTCTAAAAAAAAAATTATACGTATTAAATAAGTAAGACTAAATGGGGAATAAAACCTTAAGTATTAAGTTAAGTTTTTGGTTATATGAAGTAGTGGTAATTACAGATATCAAAAAAAAAATAGGACCATACTGCAATTATAATAAATATGCTGTAACTATTGTATCTGTGTTATGAAGTGTATCCAAAAATATCAATGATGAGTCTAAATACAAACAAGTGGATTCCATATTGTCATACAAAACTTGATTAAGGCACAATTAAATATAAATCAGGAAATTCGCAGTGAAGCTTTTTAACTGTAGTGGACATTGTATCTAAAGTGATGTCCTGATTTCAAATGAAGTTACACGTTCAGCTGACATAAACCACAGAGCTCATAACCAGCATGACCCCTACTTTTCAGGCCCAACAGAAGTTAGGAATCAATAACATATTTTCAAATCACTGTGAAACACATTTCAAGCTCCACAGAAACTCCTTCAGCATAGCCTGTAGAGCTCACAGAATTCTTTCTAAAATGGACCATACTCGGCTGACACAGTATTAATTGAGGACATAACTTTCATAAGTTCAGCTGAAGTTACAAATTGAAGATTAATACATAAGATCAGTATGAGGGCAAACCATTTTTGATGTACAGTACAGGTGGATAACTAATGATAAAGTTGGTCCAAATCTGATTACAACTGCACCTTTTTTCCCAAATCCCATCAAACACCAACTTGTAAAATAAATACTAAACTATCTCCAAAATTCTCTTTGTCCTGAGAGTAAATAGGGCTCCCCCCCTGAAAATTTTGTTGCTGAGAAAAAAAGTTAAAAGTGGGTCAACAATTAGTTTCTATTGTCAGACTTGCCTTTCAGTTTCACAACACAGGGTGACTCAAAGAGTAGAATGCAAATTATTGGAGAATCCAATGAAGGGCATGAGAGTTAGTGATAACAAATAAGGCCCAGATTCTCTTTCCAATATGCGCACAACTTACAGTAAAGTAAATGGGAGTTTGGTAGGCACAACTCTAGAAGGATTTGGTCCAAAATGCTCATT
Source organism: Emydura macquarii macquarii (assembly GCF_026122565.2). Classification (NCBI taxonomy): domain Eukaryota; kingdom Metazoa; phylum Chordata; order Testudines; family Chelidae; genus Emydura; species Emydura macquarii. The sequence continues at coordinate 1,468,926 of NW_027132344.1, forward strand.
GGCATTGGTTATTGCTGTTCTATAAGCAGATTTATATTAGCTTTCTAATACTGGATTGGCAAAATGATAAACAAATCTTTAAAATTAGGCACAACAGGATAGCCACAAGAATTCTATTTTTGTGTAATATTTCGTTAGCTTTCAATTACATCTATCTAGGACTTGGATGTCCCTCATCAACATAGCACAGACGACTAAGAAACAGAAGGTAAAGGTAAAACAATATTATTTTCTTTGTATAACTTTACATTTAGAAAATGAAAAGCTCCTGAAAAGGACAGTGCTAAATATGCAGAGGTAAAATACATAGTCAGAACTTTGTCATAAGTTTCCTTTTATTCTACATTCTTGTTAACCTTCCTATCCTGGAGCAAATTTTCTGAACACTGACTGACTAGCTGTCTCTCCTGCTTTATAAAAAATGTGCAAGGCTCTGGCCCTATGCCAGACTCCATATAAATCACTGTCATTATTAAAGAAAAGTTGGAAGATTCATTGTCTTCTTGTATTTGTTTGAAACAGATTTGTGCTACGTATGATACACAGGTCTTAGAAAGGCTTCCCCCTCACACACTTCCCATAATAACCAGGGACTTCTCTGAATGTGTTGCTTAGATTATGAACATTGTTGAGAACCTGGTAAATTGTATTACCAGGTACTCACTGGTGGGCTGGGATTAATTGTCTACCGCAGATATGGTGGGAAAAAAAGAAGACAAATGGTGCAAGTCTTAAAAATATGTAGGATTTATCACCTCAGCAGGCTCACCCAGTTTTCAGTCCCATTTCTTCTGAATGTTCAAAAATCAACAAGCCCAAAGTTTGCTCCACAACCCATGCTAGCACTTAGTATGGATTTTTCTTGATGCTGCCTTTAGTACACCCTTTTCTGGTGGTGCTACTTCCCCAAGCATCCTTCAAGCACACCTTTCACTTGCACAGCCTAGCCTCACACCAACTCAGTTGGCCAGGTTTGTATTTTAAAGTGCCTTGAGGTATGTCTACACTAGAGATGGAAGATGTACATTTCAGCTTGAGGAGATCTGATTGAGCTAGCTCTGACCTAGATCTGAACTCTGTGGTTCAGGCCTATCTTTGCAGTGAATGGGATTTTGTGTCTGTACAGTGTGTGTGTTAAAGACATCTTAAGAATGATGATGTGCAGTAATACAGAATGGCTAACAATTAGCATGAATACTGTAAGCTGTTTCAGAATTTGTCTCTCACTAGGGTAACTTTATTTCCACACAGCCTTAAAGTCACTGAGGTTTTCTCCCATTTGCTCCTATAATATGCTTCACATTGATTAGAAATATTTATTTTTCCCCACTCCCTTTATGCCTTGATCATTGTTTGTTCTTCATATCTATACCTGTTGGCTCCAAGTCCTACCTGGATACATTGCCCTACTCCTTCTGAGGTTTCTGTCTTGATTCTTAATTTTTCTTTGGCTTCTTAACCCTTTTTATCCTTCCAACCTATGTTGGCCTGCCCTGAAGATATTTTGAAAGAAAGCACTTTTTCTAATAGTCTCCTTTTCCTCTTTCCCCTCCAACTCTTTCTGAGAAAGCAAGCACTACTATACGACTGTACCTCTCTCAGCTTAGTTGTTCAACGGGGAGTGAACATTTCTTGCTGAAAATGCAAGAGGCAGCTGTCATGCAACGTGTATGATGGTTCAAAACCAAGAGATGGCCACTGGAAGCAAATGGACAGCAGTGTTATATAGGAAAAGGGGACGAGAGAGAAGGACAGGGTAAAAAGGTTCCCTGAGATTTTACTGCCACTTGTCAAGACACTACCAGTGTCTGTCCTTCAAATCTTGTACAATACTATTAAAGTGGGATAACTGGTCACACAACTAGACATTCCATTTTCTTTGAGAATGCCAATTAAAAATAAACATGGAAAGACATGATTAAGATACAATTCCTAGAAGGTGAAAAGTGTTTGATAATGGGCAGCCAGATGTGAAGTTATGGTCCAAAAGTATTTTTAATTTGTTGAAGATCATGGAAAAGAAAGGTGTGTCCAGAAAGCACTGAAGAAGAACGTGTTTGTTTATTCTCATTATATGAATACAAATAGCTACTTTTACAGTATGAGGTACAGTAAGAATATCTTCCTGCATGTCAAGAGTAGGCTTTTAGGGTAGGGAGACACAGATGGCTGGGCAGAAAAGGAGCACAAGTTATAGAGGGGAGGGTAAAGAGTGGAATGCACTCATGGGCAAGGTTTGTTAGCATGCCATATATCACATAATCCAGTAGCAAGCAGAGTTATAAGTAGGGTTGGACATTTGGATCTAGAATTGAATGAAGTTGAGAGGAAGGAACAGGGTAGGGGTCAGATTTGAATCCTGTGAGCAGCTCTTATATGAGGTTTAAGATCAAAATGGCTAAAATGTTGTGAAGTAACTCTCACACAACATTTTCCCCATCTTTAATTATGGGTAGTTTGGATTAGAGTTTGTGATTCAGGCTCATCTCCAGAAAGCAATGTGTTTTTTTCTTCTGGAGGGAAGGGGTGCAAGCAACTTTACCAGCACTTCACTGTAGGGGCTTCTCAAATACCCTTATAAAAACCCATTGCAATAGCGGGTTTTTTGGTCATAGTTGAATAAGTACATGCAGGGAATAAGTATACTGGCTTGACTGTCTCATATAAAGAAACCCCTAAAGTAAATGAATAATAGTAAATATAACATTCTAGTCAGTAGCATAAGCCCTGAAACAATCAACTTTGTTATCAGATTGAATAGCCTGTCACCCAAAATAATGATGAAAAAAGCTAAAAGTAATTTCTTGGACATGTGTGTATTGGGTAAGGAGTGAAAATCAAGTCCAAATCTAAGCTTGCCAGCAGCAATATACGTGGGCAATTTTGGCCATCATATAAAGCCAAGAACTCTTAGTGTCCTCCATCTCAAACAGCAATACTCTTTTTCCTGGGTAAGTCAGGCAAACATTTAGTGGCTTCTCAGGCAACCTGCATGTCAGATTCATTTGTCACAATTTTTTTGTTGCAATATATAACTTATATAACTTATTATATTGACTCTCTCTGAAGTTCAGTAAGGCACACAACTGGCTGAAAGGAGCCAGAGAAGTAATTTAACATAGAAGGCAAGGTGGATATTTTCTGTTGCTCAATGGTAAATGAGGTAGAATATTCACTATAATTTTTTCCTTCAGGGAAAACATATTGGACATCACAGCGATCAGGTTTGTTTGTTTTGTAAATGCAGGTCAGTACCTAATCCAGCATACAGCAAATAAATACATTTCACTTGTCCAGATGAGGATTTTTGCTTGTCATAGGCTACCAACTAATGGGATTTTTCCTAGTCTGATATTCACTACTGTTTCCAATTTTATTACCCTTGTCTGCTCTTTTTTCTCATTGTTATATTTTAGTGTGTGTTTACATATAAATTTTACTATAATTCACACATCTAAGGGTCAAACATCTGGTTCAACTTCAGAAAGCAATGGAAAATGACATGTCCCAAATCTCAGGATTATCATCACATTTAATTAAATGATTTTTGATGCACAATTGTGCTTTTCTCCTTATTTTCATGTATTTTTGCAGATCAGGCATATCTGAGTGTGACTATATCTGAACAGACAACCCTTGAATCTGAATGTTAGGGCTCTTACACCTCTGGAATTCTGTACCAATTGGATCCTAGATCAGAGAGACTGAGAGCCAAATTTGACCTCAGTTACACCACTGTAAGTCAGGAGTAACTCCAGCAAAGTTGCGTTAGAACTCAGTACCTATGGTGATGGCTATTTTGATTAGCTAGTTTCGTATTAAGAGGAAAACACACAAGATTGTGAACTGAGATCAAAACAGGACTTTTCCTTTTTTTTTTTTTTTAAAACCCCTTCCAAAATATTGGAAGAACAGAGACTTAAATCTGAGACACAAAATAGTGCTTTAAGCCTTCTAAAACAGGACACTTGCTCACAAAACTGAAGCAGAAGAAAAATTAGCATGGAGAGTATGGCTTGTGTCTGAAACTGCCTTTAATAGTAATTCTTTCAGGGCCTGACCCAAATCCCATCTAAATTAATTGAAAGACTCCCAGTGATGTCAATAAAGGCCTGCAAAATGGCCCACTCATGCAGGTGCACTACCTCATGGCTGGATCTGGGAATTAGCATTCACTCCATCGGGTGTCCCCTTCCTGTTCCCCCCCCCCCGCCCTCTCTTTCTCAGGGAGCTCCCTATTCATGACTCAGCCCTCCAGCCGAGTCACTACATAGTTCCCTCCTTCCAGGGTAAGAAATCCTGACAGACAAGTTGTCCAGACACAGTCCTCCATTCAATGTCTAGGTCCAGTGCCACTTGCTCAATGGCTGACAGGAGAACCGGGCCGGCCACCAACTCTGGGTTCTAACCCAGGGACCCTATGACCAGCAGTGTAGGTCTGCTCAGTCTCAAACCCTATTGCTGTTTCCCTGGGGTCCTTCCTACCTCACCTCTCTATTTCTTTGCCTGTCTCTGGACTGACCACCAGAAATTCCTTTGCTCTGTAGCTACTTCACCCTTCTTGGCCTCTTGCTGGACTCCCTAGTCCAGGACAGGATCCCAGTGCTTACCTCTCCCTGGACTTCCTCCTTGTCCCTGCCCAATTCTCTTTCCCTCTAGAGAGTGACTGCTCTAACTTTCTAGTTTATCATCTTATTTCAGCTCCTCCTCCAGCTGGGCTTCATCTGCAATTACGGCCTATCAGTCCCTAGCTTTCCTCCATTTGCAGCATAAAAGGTTAATTGGCCCTTTCTGGCCCACATTAACCTGCTCAGGGCTTATGTGGGGTGGACACTTCATCACAGGGCCATATATTGAGCCAAGTGAAGAATGTATTGTATCTCATACTACATGTTAGCTTTGCCCTCTATGTGTAGTATGTCATCCCAAAAAAGTGCCAATAAATCTTTTAGGGCATATCACCATGTCTGTCTTTTGTATGTACAGCATGCACTCATTAATCTGGAAGAAAAGTTCTGACATCATTTTCTTTTAAATAATTATATATTGAAAGTGAAACTTAGCAGCAAATGGGATGCTATGAGAAAATGGAGAACTAATTGAACAGTGCTTTCAACTTTAAACTATTTTAAGATTGTAGACTTGGCAGCACCCTTTCTCCTTGGACAACTATATTTAATTCCTTGTTTCAGGCACAGGTAGAAATAATGAGCGAGACCATGGCACACATCTGCCTTGGGTGTGCCAGGTTGCAGATCTTTTTCCGTCTCCTCCAGAACCTTCTCCTCAGGTTCTGGCTGCACTTTTCCCTGCACCTCCTGATTTATGCACACCTCATTTGTGGAGCCACAAAGTCACGAGACCCCTTGTCAACTCCTCCTGGTGCTAGCCAAGGTGGCTATTTATTCTACCAGGAGGAGAATGCTGGAAGAGGAGGTGCTCTTTGACTGTGGGGCCAACTTCCATTCCTCCCTTAGCTCACGTGTCTGGGCAGGATTCCTCTGAGCAGTGTCCTAGCCGGCTCCCTAGACACCTCTGAGGAGCAGTGGGTGCTGTCCCCCTCTGGCTCCTTGCTTTTGGCCCTTTGGCCTTACTTCTGTCCCTGTTTTTCATTTGTTGCCCCTGTAATTACTTGAGTCCTTGGTTCAGTAGCTCCTCTCCTCAGGCTGGGGGAGGGCCTTCAGATGTGTGCGATTTTGTGCATGCCCACCTCCTGGAATTCAACAAGTGCTTTGGTTTTATAGCGCATCTCTCCCACTCATCCACCAATATTATTGTCTTCTTAGATCAGTGGTCCTCAATTTTTTCCACACTGTGACCCCATTTTATAACAAAAACATAAAAGACTCTCCTCCCATCTAGCCACAAACAATGCGAGTGTGATCTTAACTGACTTGAACATGGTCACAGCTTCTCCCAGGTTGGAAACCCCTGAGTTTGAGTGTAAGATCTTCAGGGTAAGGGGCTCCTTTCACATATCATTAAAGTACCAAGTACCATTTTGATGCTCTAACAATAATTAATACAGTGAAATAATTTGCCTCAGTCAAAGTCCCTGAGAGAAATATAAAGGTATGTCCAGAAAAACCTCTTAACCATAAGGTCCTCAACTATTGCCGTGCAGATATTCATATTTACAGTAGATGTTTATGACTTTATCTGAGTGTCCAAAGGACACCAGCTTTAGTTTATTTTTTTATTTTTGTCTTAATTTTTGTCAGTATACAAAACTTCAGTTCCTTTTGTTTCTCATTACCTCACTGTGTTGACATTCCAATAGATATATATTGATATCTTGGTGCACTTAAAAGGGATGTCACCCATTGTAAAGCTTCTAGCTACTTGTGAATGCCACCTTTAGCATTACTAGATTTCTAGTGGTGCACATGTCGCATTAGCATGCCAGTCAGTTTTACCTCAGGAAGCATTTAACAGATGACAACACATTAAAATTCCTCTGTAAAACAACATTGTGTAAAAGTTAAAAGGGACAAGTTAGTTATACTTTTCATGGTGGTCCAGAACTTTTTTGTTGTCCCATGAGACTAGACCTTGTCTTTGTTGCTCTTCCTTTAAAAATAGTCATTAAAATAATCTTCTGGGAATGATTTTGGATATACACTTCTCTTTCCTTATTTGACCACAAGACTAATAAATGGACTAGAGATATTTTTAAAAGGTACAGACTGATATGGGTGCTTCAAAGAGACCATTTCATGAGATATACTTCATCACTATATAATTCAGGATCTAGAGAATTTTAGGAGTCAGAAGTCATTGATTGCTTCTGTGACTCAATATCTGATAATAAGACAGAATTTGCTGCTGCTTCAGAACATAATGAAGCCAAGGAATGCACTTGAATATTTGGCTAAACTTTAGACATGAGTTGTGATTTCTGCAAATTATTAATGGTCTTACATATGTTGGGTAGCACCTTACCCCACACATTATTCCATTGACTATATCTAAAGTAAGTACTATTCAGCATTATTAAGGTTATCTGAGTATGAGCCTTGATTGTACAGCGCCAGTAACTAAGCCTGCATATCAAATATGGAGGTGAGGGCTGGAGGGAGAAACTTTCTCAAGTCAGGTAGGTAAATACCACCAGATTCTCAATGTACTGTCTGTAAAAATGCTGGAGACAATAAAAATTCTGATTGACCTGACTGAAGAGATTTCTTTTAATATCTCCAAAAATATGGCTGTCATTTTTTCTCAAACTTATTAATATAATCGGAGCACCTTTAGGGGAATACAGCTGCAAAGGTAAGTTGGATATATGATTGGATCAGAGTATTTTATGATTTTTTTAAATGGCAGAGCTAAGAATCTTGCAGTGATGAAGCAGCCACCTCCACATCAGATTTGTAAGGGTTCTGTTGTGGCTAGAGCAGAATGAATCATTAGTGTTTCAATGTAGTGGTTAAACTAAAAAAATCAGAAAAAAATAACATTTCCATTTTGGGTTGACCCCGAATGATTTGGTTTTATCATAGACACGAAAACTTCATTTTGGATCAAAGGAACTGTTTTGTTTGACCTGAAACTTAATGTTTTGTTTAGTTTATAGGTGTTTTGTACCCTCTGATCACTTAGATACAGGAAAGCTTAAGTAAAGTTAAATGCAGTGGCTGCCATCAACTATAAATGTATATAACATGTACATAACTGTCTGACAATTTGCTTTATATAATTATAAAGAAAATATTATCAAGAAAAGGTATTTATCAAAACAGTAAATATGCAACTAGTCTGAAGATACACAAGTCAACAGTGTGCTAGACACTATGAGTGGGATTTTGAAATGCACCAGTTGATTTTCTGTGGGACTTGTGCTCCTTGGTGATTTTGAAAATCTCTCTCTATGTCAATAATTCAAGTCAAGGAATTATGCTAGGGATAAATTTGGCCCAGTATGCTTTAAAATGAAGAGAGTTTTTGTAAATGTGTAAAAGTCGCACAGCATTTTACTCAAACTAATGTGAGTATGACGGTAATGAAAGCAACATTTTGACTCAAAAAGTTAATTTCCGCATATATTTTTGCATAATGGAATGAAAGACCAAATGGGAGGACATAGAAGTTCTATATTCAGAAATTTAGCAAAGACGAATTAATTAGCATTGCTTGAGTGACAATAGTTTACCATATTGAGATGTCAGATTTTCTTTTTAATAAAGTGGTATACGTTGGCACTGTGGGTAGGTCTAATTCTAGATACATGTCTTGTATTCTAGCAGCTAAATCAATACAATGGGAAGGTATGCCATTTGGACAAGAGATATTTGAAAAAGAGATATTATTTGATTCTACATGTGCTATATGGTTAATGGGACTGATTTTACTAAAGTTTAAAGTCCTGTTAGGCTGAGGATAGCATGGGAAGAGCCTGGCAGTCCAAAACATAATGCATGTTGATTTAAGACAGGACTTGGCACTGCGCTAAAACTGCAGCAAAGACTTTCTCAAGTTAAAATGTCTGTCCTCTTAACCAGTACTCTGATTCAGTTTTATTCAACTCCAGCATGTATGCTTAAAATATATGCCCTAAAGAATGTTTCCCTGCTCTCAGTTTAGCTGTTCTGCTGTAGGGAATTATGCGATTGGTTTACCTTTTTGACTCTAGTAGAGGTGCAATAGAAAGGGAAGGCATCCGAAATTTGTCGCCAAGCATCCTGATTCTATTTCCATTTCACATCAAACCTCCTAGTGAAAGGTGATATTAAATGTCTTATGTGCCATCAGCTTATCTGACATCTGTGATCCTCTGACATACTTGTAACATTTTGCTGAGAGAGTCCATTCCCATTTTCAATGCTGACCAATACAATGTAATGAATATTGGATGGAACAATTTGAACTACTCAGACATCTTACCAGTAACAGCACCAGAAAAAGATCTGGTGAGAACTATGGACAGCTCAGGTCTCTCTGTTAAAAAAAAAAATCGAACAAAATGTTAAAGAATAGGAATTTTACAGAAAATGTTATAATACTATTATATAAATCAATGGTAAACCTTTAGCTGGCATACTGTGTTCATATCTGATCACACTACCAAAAAATTAGGAATAGGAGTTCAGAGATGAGTGACAAGGATGATTGGATGCACAGAAACCCTCTATACGAAGGGAAATTGAAAGGTTTGGAAGTGTTTACTTTAGAGAGGAGATGAATAAAATGGACATGATAAAGGAATACAAAATAATGAATACTATAAAGAAGGTAGTGGGTACTTTCAGTCACCCTCTCTCATAATACAAGAATCAGGGGACATCTGATGACAATCAAAAGCAGCAAATTTTAAAATGATTTAAAAAAAATATTTTTTGTGCAACACATAGTCGGTCTGTGGAATTCATTGCCATAATTATGAAAGACAAAGCATAGTGGGATTCAAAAGAGGATTGGAGATGCACATGGATCACAGGAACATCCAGAGGTACATAATATGAATTAAACAAACAAAAAGCAAAAGTTATAGAACAAGGAGAAACCATCATGCTTCAATGTATAAATTGACCTGTCACTGATGGTATTTCCCTGTGGGTCACTTACTCCATAATTGTCTGTTGCAGAGTATTGTGTGTTCCTCTGAAGCATCTGGTAATGCCTGCTGCTGGAGATGGGATACTGAAGTAGATGAATCATCATCTGAGCTGGTCTGGTCTAGCTATTTTATGTTCTTTTCTTGCATAGAATTTGTTTTATTTGAACCCTATATTTGGTCATATCATAAGGAATGAGCCAGGCTAATTGCCTTCCTTAATTTAATAAATAGAGTTAGAGGGCTGAGTGCTTCAAAGGAGTTAGGCTCCTAATTTCCATTGAAACCAATGGAAGTTAGCATCTGAAATAGAACTGAAGAGCCTAGCTCCTTTTAAGCATTCAGCTCTATGTCCTTTCCAAACTAGCTTGGAGACAGATTCATTTCTTCAGTGTTCTTCAACTTTTGCTGATAATGCATTTCTTGTTTTTGTCTGGAGAAACAAACATATCTTCTTTTGCCATCAGGAATGTCATCCTGCTACACTTCTGCTGAGCTCCCCCTCCTTGATGCTACCCAGACTGCAACATTGTAAATAATTTATCTACCGCATAGTAATAGCCATATCAGATCGGGTCAGACCAGACCAGATGATGATTCATCTAGTCCAGAATCCCATCTCCTTAAATTTGCAAGGTCAATTGCTATTGAAAATTATGGTTGTTAAAAGCTTTTACGCAACACGTGGCTGACAACAACAAAGTCCTTGAGCACTAATTTTATGTTGTGGGTACCATCCCATTGTTTGCAGCGGAGAAAAGTCTACCTAAGTAGAGTAATAGGCACTTCCTACTATGTAGTATGGTCAATAACAGGAAATGGTTGAGAACAACTGCCCAACAATGTCACTAATTATATTAATATTAAACAAAAAAAGTTTATTTAGAATGAATACCTTAATTAAAATCCAGAAACATTCAATAGTTTATGGCTCATCTTGAGTTGTGATTTTGATTCTTCTCAGGTCATTTAAACCACTATCTTCTTACTGAACATTTTCTTACTAGTTCTGTAGTTGGAGCCTAGTTCTTAGTTCTTCAGCTTTAACTGTTGAGGATGAATGAACTTCATACAGTTAAATCAAGAGGATTTCAAAGGTTTGCACAGTCTCAGTGATCAGATCCTGTCCAAAGAATTGTCTTCAATTCTTTTTGTAATTTTTGTTATCATAATGTACTGTACAGTATTTAGCTACAGAATGCAGTAGATGCAATTGCAGCTCCTCACATTTTTGGATGGGAAACCACTCTGGCATCTATCCTGGATTTTAGAGTTACTCATAATCCATGTCAACACTGGGAATATGTATCATGTAAGAAAACATATTAACAGGTATGCTTTTAAATGTATGACGCTAAACATAATTTTGCCCTTAGTGTGGACACAGACAATCATGTTTAAAAATATTTTATCTAGTCATGGTTAACTCTACGGAGGAGTCCTAAGAATACTGCTAATTATATTAAAGTGATTAATATGACAGTAGCATCGATAGGCTACTCGATGTAAATTTTAGTGCACTCAAACACTGATAGGCACTGCATATACACTAATAAGGCACAGTTCCTGCTCGGAAACACTTACAAACCTAAATAGATAAAACAGACAAAGGATGGGAGGCAAAACAAGCACAGAGACATGCCCATGGCCATACAGCAGCTCAGTGATAGAGCAAAGAATAGAACCCAGGACTCTGAAGTCCTAGTCCAGAGTTTGAACAACTACATTATTAGAACTGGGAGAATTTTTGTGTGAGAATAGTTTTCACTGAAAAATGAAGATTTGGACGACTGAAAACCTTAGTGAATTTGGGTCAACTTTGGCTAATGTTTCAGTTAAAAAACACACACAAAAACAGACAGGCAATCCAATTCCCTCACCACCACACATTTGGAAACGTCCAAACCGTTTATTTCAGCATTTCTGAAGCAAAAAATTTTGACTTGATGTTTAGGAAAGATGTTTCATTTTGGAATTTCCCTTAATGTTTTGTTAAAAATAGTTTTTAAAATAACCAAAATAAAACAAAACATTCCACTTTGAACAAAATGTTTCATTTGACCCAAAACCAAAAAAATGTGACTTTTTCATTTTGCCAAGAAATTTGAAAAATGTGTTTCATTTTTGGGTTCGGCCACCAAACTGAAAATAGGTTCTTCGCCCAGCTCTATGGACTACCCTGACTCTCTAAGCAGTAAATTCATTTTTAAACATAACTTGCCTGCCTACACTAGATACTAAGTGGTGCTTGACATGTTAAAATGTCTTATGAACATACTTTTCTTGGGTAAACATGACATAGGAGCCTATGACAGCCCCATATTGAGTGGCCATTCAAACTCACAGACTTCAAAACATTGGCTTTGGGCCCCAGGGTATTGTTGTGGTACCTGACAATTCTCTTTGCCCATGCCCTGCGAGACAACTCACTGGACACAAGCTTAAATTATCACCTTAATCTCCCATTGACCTCTGCTTATCATATAACAGATGTAGAAGGGAGATTTACAAAGGGCTGTTAAATGCTCATCTCATAAAAGTCAATGGAAGCTGGGCTGCTGAATCGAACTTATGCCTTTGAAAATCTTGCCCGTAGAAACTCTGGAATCCAACAGTACTTAGGAATGGAAGCCACAATATGGTTATGACAATGCCTAAATAATACAAAATCAAAACCTGTAAGAATGAAGACAGCTAAGAAGGAAGTTCTTATGAGAGAAAAAAAATATAAAAAAATACCAAAGGTGGGCTAAAGTGGCATTTCAAACACAGTAAATCTTGTTACAAACAAAGTGGTTTCTGGAAATGTAGAGGGAGCATGATTGAGTAGTGGCTTAGAAATATGTGGTGATGGAGAGGCACAAGGAAAGTTTATGGCATCTACTGGAATTCCCATGTTCTAAAACTCTGCTTGCATAGATCTGACCCTTTGTTTACTACCTAAGAGTTTATAATACACAGGTTGCAATTGTTACTGTGGGATTCATAAATTTTGGCCTTGGAGTCTATGAAAGTATCTATTTGATGGCTTTTCTCGTCTTTCATTGATAGAACATCACATTGTGTGCCTGGGGTGTTTCCAGGTTTAATGAGAGTTTCAATCAGGGAAATTCACCTAGAGTATTTGTCATCCATAGTGAGTATTAATCTTAAACTATTCCTGTGGTAGTAACATGGTTAATTAAATTTCACTCTTAAAAAATGAAAAGTAAAGAGCATCACATACTCTGAACAAAGTAATAATGATTTAAGTGATGTTATTATCCATCTTTTCTCACAAAACATAGCAAATCTAATATTTCTGTTTGAGCTGAATGCATAGGTTAACATCTTCCATAACTCTTCATTTCCTGATCACTTATCTTTTCTGCCTTAAGGTACAACATTATTAAAACAAAAAGAGCAATTTTTCATCACATTTTATAAATATTTCACCAAGACCATAGTCCTGAAGATTTTGCTCATTGTGGGCTCAATCCTGCTGAGTGCTGAGCAATCTGGCATTGATCCAATAGAGCATTTTGCATGTGAGTAGCCCCATTGACTTACTAATATACTTAAAGATAAGATTGTGCTTAAGTGCTTTGATGGATCAGGGTCAGAGTGCTTGAAAGCTTGGGTGCAGGAAAAACTCCCAGAGAGGTCAGTGTAACTTTTGCCTGAGCATAGATGGTCAGTTGGTGAGCTCAAGTGGCACAGTAGCAGAGGGACACACAAGAAACCTCCTCCTGATCCTTGGCAGCTGCTTAAGGACAGCACACAATACCCTCTGTGGAGTACAAGGACTACTCCCTCCTGTTCCTAATCCCCCAGCCCTCTGGGAACAGGGCAGCCAATAAAGGGTGGGAAAGTGATCCCTCTCCCCATACTAGACCAAAGAGTGGTGCTGTTGCATGAAGGAGAGATTTCTCCATAATGACTGGTGCAAAATACACGTGCCTCATGTGCTGGGAGCAGTGCCAGGGACATAGGCAGCCATAACCTCCCGCAGTGCTCCTTCCGGCATGGTGAAGTTATGCACTGCTCCCTCTGTCAGGCTTGTGACCAAATGCCACAGTCAAGCCCAGAATGACTAAAGACTTCAGGACAGAGCCCAGTATAAAACATGAAGTTCTTACGGATTGCATATGATAGCGCCTGGTATGAGTATGTAGCATGTTTGCAGATGTTGTTTATAGTGTGCTTTGATTTGCTATGGTGATAGGGACTTTAATCATTACTTTCTTTATGGAATACACCTTATAGTTTCCACTCTGAGTACAGACATCCTGCAGTTTCCTCACTATACTGAAAACTCTGCATCTGCTTTACAAAATTGAACTCCTCCTATTTATTAAGAAGTGTTGCCACAGAAGGCATGAGGTTGTAACAGTACAACCCCTTTGCCTTTTGAAAATGTAGGCCAACAATAAAAATGATGCCAATGCCACTTCCATCAGACACTGCTCCCTATTATAACTTCTAGGCAAATGGATACTCTAAAAACGTAGGAGGGTATGGACAGTGTTCCGTAAGTAATACATTCAGAATTTAAAGAACGCGGTGGGGACTCTGTAGAGAAACGGTTTACTTGTTTGAGAAACATCGACATTACACAGGTATTGAATTATTTTTCAATGAAATATTTCATAAACCAGAAAACCAGAAGCTAGGAAGTAATATTTGATTTCCTTCCTCCTTTAGCACTCTAGTGGCAGGCCCTAGTGATAAGTGTGTACTTGCAGGCTCTAATTGATCAATATAAAGACAAGCCTGTAAGCATCTCTCGCCCTCTCACTCTCTCTCTCTCTCTTTTGAGGCTAGATTGTTGAACAGGATTCAGAAAGGTCATATTGAGCAGACGGTGCACGTTTTTTGGGGGGGAGGGGAAAGATAGGAGGGGGAGGGGGGTTCAATGGGAGGTGGTTGACACTCCAGGAATTGGTTATGGTATATAGAGCCTCTCTCATGTAGGGCATTATTTCAAGGTCAGATTGTGACTGAATGTTGTTACCATTTGATGGCTATTTAGTGCTCTCTGAAATGAATGAAATCACACATTAGTACCTAGTCAGGTGTCCACATCATAAGGCTTTCATTACATTGGGCACTAACCAGTACCCTTCTTTGACCAGTCACTTAAGTGCTGATACTGGCAGTCTTAAGAGAGAGGCCAAGAACTGAATGGGGATGAAAATGGACTACCTTGTGACTATTAATGGTTACACACCGGAACAGGGTTGAGGTATATCGCTGAGGCAGCATAGGGAAGCTTGCACTGGTGATGCCCCTGCTACCATTTTTATATGGGTAACAGAGGACTCATTTTTCAGGGTTGTCCAGCCTGCAGATTTCAAGAGAAGTAACATTTAACTTAAAAAACAAAAACAACCTCCCCCAAAACCAAGCAATGTTTTATGTTCCCAAAAAAACCCATAGCTGCTCTCTTTTGAGTAACTGTAAGTCTCTCCAGTATATAGTGGGATACTTTGCACTGAGAAATGTTCAACACTGACAAGATGTGGCATACGGCAACTTTTAGTGTGGGGGAGGGGAAAATAAGTCTATTCTTTGTATAGAGCACTGAAAATTAAAAGGCACTCGTGCTTCTGATATATACAGAGTGTGTGATGAAGGAGGATAAGGAGACACTGAATACCTACATTTGCCAGAAATTGAATTAAGCCTGCTGACAGCTCTTCTTCTGAGGCTATTAATCCATCTGCCCATCCTGCTAATGTGCATGCTGAATAAGCTTTGCTCAGAACAGAATCACTGCTTCAGGTTCCTACAGTTCTTCCTCTTAGTGATTGACAGATGGGGGTGATATGTTCAGCAGAGCTGTGTGAATGCACCGGTTGAACAGGAATGCAGGCTAATAACTCCAGAAGAGAAGCAATTATACACATCACATTTCTGAGGCAGGAAAAAAGCCCGCTTCATTGATGGCCTCATAAAAGACCTATGTTGTTTGTATATAGAGACAGAAACTTCCAAAGGGAATATGATATTTAAAAGATACAACAAATCAATTATTCCGTATCTGTTTCTTCCAGGAATCTCGGTTTGTTTTCTTGGAAATCTTTTTACATAATGGGACAGAATAACACCAAAGCCAAAACAGATATAGAAGTTAGGAGGCCTGGGCAGGATGAATTATCATTGAGAGGAAGGCAACAATACAATTAAAGCCTTTGAATAGTCAACATATGTATATTTTACATGTGACAGATTGAGATTGGCTAGTGATGGGAAAGGCAGAAAGAAAGAAACAAAGTGGAAAAGGCTGTTAAGCTTCCTCTTTTCACCCAGTCCTCCATGCCAGCATGCTCAATACAGCGGTAACTGGATGCAATTTAATGGCGTGTGACACACTGGAGGTCAGTCTAGATCAGGGATGTCAAACATACGGAATCTGCTGTTTTACAGTGCCTGCCACCTGTGGGTGTCTCTGACTGGATTTGCATGCATAAAAGACATGAAACACCTTGGTGTGGGACATCTTCCCCATCTTGCATATTCCCTCTATGATACTTCTGAGATAACTGGGCCCTATTTTTCTGTGGCATTGTAATGGTGTGCAAAATGAAATGAAATTGAAATTAGACCAATATGACCTAATTCCCAGTGGCCAATAATACTCATTAAATCAGTGCCTCACAGGCGGCCTCCCTTATCCCCATACCAACACCTTCAATCTCCTTGTGCTGCTCCCTTTCTCAAATTTATCATGAAAGTTCAGACAGTATCAGAATCAGATCTCCACCAATAACCCAGAAGGCAGCAAGATTATACCGTGCTCAGTTTTCTGCTGATCACAAGTATAAAACTTCCACTCTGCTCAATGCAAACATTGAGGGTTTGGGGAAGTTGCAGGTGTTTCCTACTTCTCAATATCAAGCCGGCTTTGGTATGGAAAAATGCATTGCAATAATTCATAATAGTAGCGGTAAGTAACATCATATTAATTAGGGTGACCAGATGTCTGAATCAGTTCAGGAAAAAGATCTCAAACAATGGTGAATGGATTCTAAATGGAGCTGCCTTCTTGCATGGATTTTTTTTTTAATTGTTTACATCAACATTTCCTATGAAAACATTTAGTGTTTTCAATGAAAAACAAATATTGAAAAGAAAAATAAATCTGTAAAAAAGATTTAGTTTTCCTTTGAAAAACTTGAAAATTTCATTGAAAATTAACAAAAAATTACTTTAGATAAAAAGCCATGTTCTAATCAAAGCTATTTTTCAATTTAAAAATTTTGACTAGCTCTAATTGTAACTATATTCGAGATTGTATTTTTGAAAAAAAACCCAGTCCTGTACATACTTATATACATGCTTAAATGTGAATAGTCCCATTGAAAGGAAAAGTTAAGCATATGCATAACTTTTATAGGTTTGGGGTCATGAAATACTCCCTGTCTAAACTAATGTCAAATATTTTGGGATATATTGGCCTCAGTCACAATGGAAAATCCAAAGTGAAGAGAGCTCATCGCATTCTGCAAGTGAAGCAGAATACTTTCTTCAAAAATATTGGCAGGCTTGCAAATGGATGCTACCTTGGAAATGTAAAGATAGGTTTGGAAGAGACTTAGTTCTTCCTTTCCACCACACACAGAATGTAATGGGATGGTTGTGTACTATAGTGTGGTTATTGAAACGTATGATCACCCTAGCACAATTTTCTTCATATAATCAGTTGCAGAAAGACTTATACATTAATTAATGATGATAAGTCAACTTACAGATCTACTTAAGATACCTGCTAAAGTTTCTTATTTATTATGATTAAATGGACCATTCTTCATATAAATCAATAAGTCAACCAAAATAAAGTGCAGTATCTACATTTAATGCATATTTTTAAAATAGTTTATAAGTAACAGAACACATTAATGTTTAGAGCTGCATTGAATACTGCCAAAAATATTTGCCTCAATGAATTTGCTTCAGTGGTATTCCAAACCAAGTCCCTATCTGTGTCCTATAAATATTCATATGAGTGATTTCCAGTTAAAAGAATGTTCATTGGAAACAAATGTCTACTGCAGGAAGGGTTTGCTCAGCCAACTTGAAACTTCCAGTTTCCCTCCTTTTTATAAAAAGTTTCAATTATCCAACTGGGAAGGCAGAAGCAATGCCAAATAACTTAGGTGATGGCGGTTAGTTGAAAACATGCAAAAGTCAGTAGCTCCTGAATAATTAATAGGCTAAAAATTCAAACTATTTCATACAACACATTTATGAAAATCAACATATATTCATGAATCATTTGTGAATGGAGAAAAGGGCTAAATGTACTGAGTAAATTATACGAGTCATATATTTGACCAACTCTCTTCATGTTATATGACAGCAAAATAAGATAAAACACAAAATATCATGTTGCAGAGCTCAAGAGGCCAAAAATATGGATTTAGCCCCATATTCTTTACTTTAGATTTTCTGACAAATACTTGAAATTAACTTAATTAGGGAACATTATCATTTGACAGTGCTTCCAGATGGGTAGCTTTCTTAATGTAAGCTTCCCATAATATACATGAGTATCAACAGTTGCTCTACTGTAGCGAGATCTGTTATACTGCCATAAGAGTAAATTGACATAAACAGAGTTATATAATTTACACTGGCATAACTGGGATCTGAATACGGCCCATCTCTCATGATTGTAGAAAGGCTGATTAACAATCCATTGTCTTTTTACATTCATTCAATATACTTAGATGTCTAAATTCTATCCTGAACTACATCATATGCAACTCCATTTCCATTCCTGAAACAATAGAGTTCCATGAGGGGAAGGCAAACTTTGGCCTTAAACTTGAGAGAACTCTAATACTTCAAAACACAGAGCCAGATTCTCCTACCCAATTCATGTTGAGTAATACTTCACCTTGTAAGTACTCCTATTGGTTTCAACCAATGAGTGAGTGTGACCTATAATTTTCCCCGTAGTTTACAAGTGAAATTTGTTTGACAGACCATTTGTGGAAAAAGAAAACAAATATTTCACTCTTTCCTTACAATGGAGGAGTCATCACCATTGCAAAGTTGCTTATTATATAGCAAACAAGGTACAATGGCAATATTTATCCTCCTCTACCTTCCAAAAACTATTACCCCTATAAGGACAAGTAGAAGTTGAATTTCTGGTGTGTGTTTTTTTTTTAAAACTATTACTGTATGCCAATAATTATTTGTCCTATTGATCAGTGACTTGCTGAAAACAATGTCCTGAGCACTTAATAAAATTAATGAAATCACTATAGTATCTAATATGCATATTCACCTTCAAAAGCACCAGGACTCATATTAGAATACATATGCTTGTTGATTGCATAACCTTTTAAAAAGAAAAAAAAAGGTCTTACTAAAGCTAAAATAAATCTCCTGCTTTCTTGTTATAAGAGACTGTGGTTTTATGGTTTTATGGAGAAATATCAGAAAATTATTTAAAAATCAAAATAGTAGAACTGCAGCATTTCTTGCAGGGACTTGTCATCTCATAAAAACACATCTACTAACCACTATCCTTTCCCTGTTCCTCTATTTTACTTGTTGTTCTGTATCTCAGAAGAACATATTTTTTTCCCAACCTAGGGACTGGTTGAGCAGGCAGCAACATAGCTTCCAAAGCAGGAAGCCTATTTACTAAGGTAGGGGAGGTATCTCCAATATCAATTCATATTTGGAGCTGCCATAAACAACCTAAGTGTGCTGAGGACACAGTTCAATTTATAGTTTCCATGAAATTCTTGTCATTCTCTGTTGCTGTCATAACTGTGCTATTTATTAGATAAACCTATAAATAGGCATCTCCCAGTCCACGAGAACATTAATTATACATACAGCTTCTCACAGATCTATGTACTGGATGTTTATGGAACTTATTTGTATATGTAGGACACAGATTGTAAAACACAAAGCAAGTCATTACCTCAAATAGATTGAAAATATCAGGAGATGTTCCAGAAAGGCACAATCAATTAGAGCTCCCTTCTGTGAGATGAATTATTTCAGTGGGAGTTGAGAGCTCAGCTGTCTGTTTCCCTCCTTTCCTTCCCCCTCCCGCTTCAATATTCCCCAGACTGATGTCCTTATATTGTAAATTAAGGCCCCAGTTCTGTGAAACACTTATGTGCATCAATAAATGCATGCATGTGAGTTATTCCATTAAATTTAAATTATAGATGTACAGTGTATTAGCACTATAACTATAATTCACCATACACTACAATTAGCTGACAGCTCAAATGTCCAACTTCTTTCTAGAGCTGAGCCACAAAAGGTTTGCATGTCAGCACAGATACACAGTGCCACTGCTGATAGGATAAACAAACTGGTTCAGATATAAATCGGAACCTCCCTAAATCTTCGCCCAGAAGTTACACTGAACTTAAATCTTTGAGGATCTAGAAACTTTCATTAACATTCTTGTAATTTTTCATTTTTGCTCCTCTCAACACTTTTGGATTCCAACTGGGACCAGAAGCAGAAGTACTAAAATACATTGAAAAAGGCCGTTCTAGCGCCATTTTTGACTGACCATCAGCAGGAAGTAATTATGCTCACACACAAGACTGTGCCCATGAAATTTCTAGCATTGTTTTGCCAGTCAAGATAATACAGAAGATGAGCTTCTAAAAGTGTCCAAATTGAGTTGGTCTATCACTATTGTCAGAAATTTCATATATTTTTAAAAGCCAGAATGGACAATGATAATAATTTAGCTGGGCCTTCAGAATAACACCAGCCATTTCACCGTTATTCATTCTTGCAATGGAAAGAATTATTCTCAACTATTATATAGGCAAACACTAATGAGTCCAATGACTTGCGACAGAACTGCAGCATAACCTTTAGATTGAATTTCTTTCTAGATTTAACGAGAGTTTTGTGGCACCTTAAAGACTAACAAATTTATTTGGGTATAAGCTTTCATAGATTTAAAGATTCCAAGAGATGAAGACAGACTCCAGGTGACAATATTTCCTCTTATACCAGGCTTTCCCCCTCACTCTCTCCCCAGTTCCACACACACTTGGGTCACAGGTTTGCATTCCAGTTTTCAATTACCTCAATACACCGATGAAATAAGTTACATGATTTGCAGTTCTGGAAGTCCTTGAATTCCCCCCTACACTAGTCATGTTGCAAGACGTTTCAAAGGCAGTGACACTAGGAAGTTCAGGGAGCTGTAGTGTTCCAATACAGGTATATACTTGCAGAGCTCTGTTTGAAAGACTACAACTCCCAGAATATTCCACTCTCTCGTACTGATGCAGAGACTTTTTAAAGATGATACCTGTTACAGGAAAAAATTTGGGCAATCATGAATTATTAGGGGAAAAAAATAGAAATCTTTTCTTTTCAATTTCCATTCTGGAGTCCATATTGGGTTAGTTTTAGGCAGCCCAAGGAAACAGATACAGAGGATTGTCATACAGGAATAAAACCCAACAAGATGGCTTGTACATCATTAAAACATTTCTCAGTGCTCGTTTTACACTGAAAGAAGTGGGACACCATTAGATGATTTCCCAGGAAAATGGGGGGCAATGTTTGGCTGGTATAACTAGAAATTGGGATGCTGCTATATCAGATTCAATAATTTATCCTTCAAGGTTTACATGACTTGCACAACAATGAGCAAGGAAGTGGATTTGAAGGTCTATTTACAGTCCTGCCAACCACTCTACTTCATTTTGTACTATAGAGATTATGTTCTAATTTATGTTTGAAATCCTCTCTGCTATCTTGACTAGAGGGGATCTTGTGTAGACAATATTTTTGTTCACATGCTTGATATGAACTGGCCATAGTTAGTAGACTCAGACGTTGGAGACTGACTGCTAAACAAATGACAAATAGAACGCTTGTTATGGACATTGTTTTCCCACTCCCTTCAAATGTATTAATAGGCAAAAAGTGAACATGAAAGAGTAGTACTGAGAACAATTAATATAGTCAGATTTAGTGCTGGCAGGATTTATGTAAATTTATAGTACACTGTTCTGGAAATACAGGAATACTGTGAATTGGGATTGAGGTGTAAGATTATTTTTGTGACTGCCAACTGTTCAGTGGTTTTAATACACGGATGATCCACAGGAACAAGTTTGGAACCCACCGAAAGTCTATTTTCACTTCTGCCCTCAATCAGGTTTTGAACCTAGATCTTATCAAAAAGGAAAAATCTAGTGCATCAGCCATTGTGCCACAGGTCTTAATTATTTTGTAGCATAAATATTTTAAAGGCTCTGAAAATATTTTTACAGTACCAAACAGTTGTGGGCTTGTGTTCTGTTAATATCTCTGATAAACAAGAACATTCCAAAGAGCTTAATGAAAATAGAACTCCACAAGAAAATAGAAGTAGTTTCATTCCACATTCTCATTCAGGTGTACAAAATGAAACACCTCAAATTCCTACATGTACCATCATTTCCTTTGTGCAGCACTTTGAAACCAGGGGTGGTGGCAGTTGTTCAATATTCATGCCATCCCCATGGACACTTGATTTTTTGTAATGTACTTTACAGAATGCCCAACTGTTTGGAATTGTCCCAGAGTCTGTTTCTAGCTTGGATAACAGTGGTTCTACTGAAGGTCAAGTTCCCTTCTTTTCTATCAACATAGCATACAACTTTTCTTTTTCAGGGTTTTGAAACTTTGTAATCTATATGGCAGGGGTGGCCGCACTTACTGACCCCCAGATCTTCCTCCCCACTGGGCAGAATCCTCTTGCTGAAAGGTGCAGAGATTTCATGTCTTGAAGAGCTAAAACTGGGTTTTTTTCGTCTTTCCTAAGTATGTTCATTCACAGGTTTTGGTCATTATTGACGTCAAAGCTGCAAAGTCAGCACAATATTAAACTCATCTGATTTAATAATCTGTTATCTGAGGTTTCCAGGTACACTTAGCATGATCCTCATCTCTTAGGTCTCGAACAGCGTGGACTCACATTCTGTCAAACTGCAGAGACATTTTTATAATGACAATAGCCAATCAGAGAACTATTCATTTACTTAACTTCATTTACTGATCCTCCAGTTTACATAGGCTGGATAGCAAGTGTGAAACACTGGGACAAGGAATGGGGGGTAATAGGCCCCGGATATCGGGACCGTCCCTATAAAATCAAGACATCTGGTCACCCTAAATGTACAGTGACCTTGGGAGACACACAATCCTAGATGCCACGATCTTGATAATTATTATTTGGATAAAAAGGCTTTACTAGCAGTTTGGAGGAACAGTTACGAAGTCAGAGCAAATGTTCTCTTTGTCACAAAATGGAGAACATGCTTCATATGGAGATGTTTAAAGGATTTAAAACTGCAAAGTCAAATCCTGAGAGCCTTAACTCAAGTTTTCACTTTGCGCTCAAATGTGCTTTAAGCACAGCAGTTGTAGTGTCTATGTAAGGACTTCCAAAGCTATCAGTGGTATAGAAATGATGAGCTTGGTGCCCCACACCAACCAGTATATGGCATACAGCTTACTACTTACTCTGTGGCCAGCTAGTTTTGCTGACCATTTGGGAGTGCGCATGGTCCTACCTACTCCCTGCTCCTGTGAGTTCTACAAATCCTAGGAAAATAAGAATGGGGCAGACCCATTTCCCACTGAAGAGCAAAGACATGAAGCCTATATAATAGCCAGGTATTGCTCAACTGGGGGCTGTCTTCACCCGCATAAAGGCAGAGCAGAGCGTAGTCTTCAGTGTCTACCATGTCCTTAATCAGGTACACCTTCAACAGATTCCAGTTGGAGTTGACCTGAGTGAAAACTGAACAAAAATCTCAGCATTTGACCCTTAAAGCATATTGTCTTTTTAACCCAGAGACAGATGGAAAAACCGAGGCGCCTTTGGACTTCACAGTGGGGGCACAGCTTGCTAGCCACATTCTAATCCTCTTCTTCTACTACAGTATTGTCTTTTAAGTCCAGAAAAATGGACAGCAGCAGTGGGGAGGAAGGAAATTTGTTATAATTACTTGGCTGCTGCAAGATTTCCTGTCTGACCAGAAAAACCAAGGAGAACACATTATCCCCCCCCCCACCCAAGAGAATTGAGTATTGCCAGCTAGAAGGATTCACAAAAGAAAATTTTCATTGTGAATAAGACAGGTAAACATTGTAGTTGTTGTTGTAGTTTGGCTTAGACATCTGAAGATATCAGGTGACATGCTACATTTTAGGACACAAACTAAGAAATATGTAAGATCATCAGAGGATAAAAAGAGTATGTACAGGCAGCAGGAAGAGTCTGTGAAATTCTTTATAGTATGGATACACTAATAGTCTTAGGGCAGTGGTTCTCAGCCAGGGGTACACATACCCCTGGGGGTACACAGAGGTCTTCAGGGGGTACTGAACTCATTTAGATCAGTGTATCTCAACCCGGGGGGTCATGACCCTCAGGTATGGGGGGGGGTCACAAGTGCAGGGCCAGCATTAAGTGGTGGCAGCTGCCCAAGGCCCCACACCACAGGGGGTCCCATGAAGCTAAGGTGCAGGCTTCTGCCCCAGGCAGCAGGGCTCAGGCTTCAGCCCCGAGTGGTGGGGCTCGGGATGCAGATTCCTGAAAAGAGTACAGTAGTCCGGAAAGGTTGCGAACTGCTGTCTTAGGGTATGCCTACACTCTGAGCTGGAGGTGTCAATTCCACCTCGAGGAGACACATCTGCATTAGCTCTGATCAAGCTATTGAGCTAAAATAAGTAGGTAGCTGTGGTGGCATGAGGAGCTAGCCACCCTGACTATCCCATCCAAGGTGATAGGTATGCATTCAGGGCAGCTAGCCCTGGTGTCACTACAGCTACACACTATTTTTAGTGTGCTAGCTC
Source organism: Emydura macquarii macquarii (assembly GCF_026122565.2). NCBI lineage: Eukaryota > Metazoa > Chordata > Testudines > Chelidae > Emydura > Emydura macquarii. Next base: position 1,493,317 of record NW_027132344.1, read on the forward strand.
AGTCAGAGCTAGCATGGGTATGTCTCATCAAGCTGGAAATTACTACCTTCCAGTTCAAAGTGTAGAGGTATCCTTAGTTGTAATGCTTTCTGAAAAGACTGAAGAAAACATTCTAGCCTGGGCTTCAGCAAAGAGTTAAGACAAAGGGCAGGAAGAGGAATGTGAATCCTGATTTGCCCTGATATCCCAGCTATGGATAGTTCTATGTTTAACCACTCTTTTAGATCATGGTTGTATCTTGATTAGGCCCTGTTGACTATACAAAATAACCAAGTTTAGCACTCTTAGCTAGGCTCTGTTGCAGATCTGTAATTGTCATGCACACGAACAGGACTCTAGAGATAGCAAACACTATCTGTAGGCTCTGCTCAGACAGGTGGCAGCGGTTCGCCAAAATTTGGTAACAAAGGAATTGTGTGAGCTCTCCCTGCCACCACCACAGCCAGCCTTAGTTCTGTTGGGCGAGCCTGTGATTTTTTTCTGAACCTTTACCTTATCCTTTCTACCGCAATCACATCACTATGCACAAGGCAGGAGGATTCCGAGGGAGGACAATGAGATGATTCTTCAAGGTCTTCCCAAGCAACTAAACCAACAGGCTTAGCTTTAAAACTGGGGAGAATCTGTGTGTGCCCCAGCTTCCTGCAGTAGAAATTGAGACCAGCCATATGTGCTTCTGTCTGTGCACTGCCGCACTTGTTTCAAAAATGTCTTTCAAGCCACAATTATTTTTTTACATGTGTGCGCAAAATTCAGCGCGTGCAGAGCATTTCACCAACATTAAGCATGTAATCATCACCACAAATAGTTACCAACCTTTCAGGAATATTCTATCCCCATTTCAGTGATGGGGAAACTAAGGCAGAAGGTAAAGGGTATGTTTACACTGAGATAAAAAACCCACGGCATCACATCTCAGAATCCAGGTCAGCTGCCTGGCACAGCTGGGACTCTGGCTGCAAGGCTGTAAAATTGGTGTAGACATTTGGGCTCAGGCTACACTGCAATTTTATACCCCACAGTCTGAGCCCTGCAAGCCTGAGACAGCAGACCCAGACTCTAAGGCTCAGTGTCATGGGTTTTTTAATCACAGTGTAGACGTACCCAAAGTGACTTGACTAAGGCCACAGAGGGAATTCAGTGTCAGTCAGGATGAGAATGCAGGAGTTTTTTGCTTAAACCAATAGAAAAGGCTGAGACTCATGCTATTGAGCTAACCTATTGAGCAGAGGAGCTGACTGAGTGGCAGGCAGCTGGCTGAGAAGAAGGAAGCTTGCAGTGGACTAAATGTCATCAGCAAATGCCCAAATGACACTGAAGTGCAGACTGGTCTAGGGTTCCCCAAAACATGTGGACCTACAAGGTGGATCTGGGGTGGGAGAAGGTTCATGTTCTTTAGGAAAAAAAATCAGTGAAAATTTCACTCACAAATTCAAGGCTATCTTTATAAGGAAATCTTCTCTTTTCTTAAAAAAGGCTCAGATTGGCCTTGACTACCTGGAGGACCTCTGTTAGTATGGTGGGAAATGACTAAATTTCACAGGCCTCAAAAGTTGATCTCCCCTTGTTGCATGCAAATAATATTTAATATAGATCCTGAAATAAGCCATATGATGGCAAATGCACTGATTATACAATCAACGATGCATGTTAATGTAACCCACTGTAAGTGTGTGTTTTACAGGCCACCCTTTGGGCCCAATCCACTGAGAATATGAGTCTGTTACAATCCCTGTAAGAGAGATTTGGTTCTTTAGCTCAAACTGAAACAGCTCATTCTTTTATCTTAGGAAGTCCCAAGTTGAATTCACAGTATATTAGCCAAGATGGTATCCATCATATTAATTTGTTAGAACAAGAATTTCTTTTCTTTTTTAAATTTTTTGGAGAAATTATGTAAAGTGTTCAATTTTTTAATAAGACTCCTAAATTTAACTCTAAAATTGAAACCAAAAAATTGAACTGGGAGAAACACCAAAACTATTGTACTGGTTCACTCAAGCTTTAGAAAAAAAATAATTTCTGGAAAATTGCTTCCCTACCTATAGTACATATAATGCTATAAAAACCATTAGGCACATACATTTTGCAGTTGATGACCCTTCCCTATAAACTCAGCTTTATGGTAACATGGCCGATTGACCTAGGTAGGTATTAAAGGTGCACAAAACATAATGCAAATCAAACACAGATCACTTAGACTTCCTTCATTTCACATTCACTACCCATGTATATGTTACAAATATGACACAGCAAGACTTATATTGGTCCATGTCTCTGCTTTCAGAATAAGCTCTGGTAAAAGGAACCAATACATGTTTAACCAAACTCCTCTGCCCTGATGAGTAAAAGAATCAGTCTAAAAAAGGATGACATCTAGAATCTCCCAATGTAATAGTGCTCTAAATCATCAATTTCTAATCCCACTGCTGCTCTCTAGCAGTGGGGATAAAATCTTCCAAATATCATTCATATGAAGGTCCTGTAAATTTCCTAAAAGCCTTAGAATTAGACCCAGGCCTTTAGTTTTGATCATATAGTCCAGTATGGTCAATCCTAAGCATTCAAAAATCATGAGCCAAGGTCCAAAAATCAGACTGGCTTAAAAATCATGATATTTTAAAAATAATAAGTGTTAGGATGGTTCTAACTTGCTTTCTGGTTTTTTAGCCTCTGGAGTTCACATGTTCCAGCTTTTCTCAATAATTATGAAAGCTAAAAACTTTTTTAAATGAAAGCTGAGTCTCATAGAATCACAAGACTCTGGGAGCTGGGGCTTTAAGAAAAACACCGAACATTATGAGGCACATGATAAAATAACAAGAGTTGGTAACAATGGATTCCAGGGGGCCTAAAATCCCATCAGATGCCACCGATGTATATGTTTTTGTTACAGGGAAACAAAATATCTGATCTCAAAGAACTTCAAATAATAGAGGCTTTGTAACTTTTCATATCCTTCTTGTTTTGCTCCTGATTTCCCCCTCCTCATTAGAGATAACAGAATGGACAGCGGATGTGCATTCTGCCACACCTTCTGCTGTATCTTTTCCCTTGCCTCTCTGTTCTCTGCATGTCTCTATTCCCTTTCTATTTATTTAACAAATTTCACAAATACCTGCTTCTGGCTGCTTTCTTCATTAGTGCTGTGGCTGGTTTCGGTAGAAGATCCAAAACAGGATATTTCATGGACATTGCTAGTCCTCCTATGCTCAGAACTATCTTATATTGGGTTGAGCCCTATATAGTGTTCGTACTTTTCTGGTCCATACAAGTTAGCTCTCAAAGAAAATCAAGCAGGATAAAGCCAGACTGCTGTCTCTAGGCTGCTCAAAGCCATTTGTCTTTGTGGATATATACGACTACTATGGGAACAATAGTGTTATAGTACAATAGTTAATGCTGAACTGCCACTTTCATTAGAAGCGAAAGCAATGAATTCCTTTTGGGGTTGGACCTGCATCAGAGGGTTTTTTTCCCTTTAATTTTCAGTAGTGAGTTCTGCGTATATTCAAAACCAGACTTTTATTGTATGTACCAATAGGTAATTTCTATAGCAACTTCTCCCATAGCTAATTAGCCAATGTTTGCACAGTGGTTTTAAAATATAAGTACGTTGACCACTACATCCAGGGGGAACAGAATGCAGCACTGCAAAACGGACAGCAACTATCCCCCCTTCCCCCCCCCCAATCCCCTTCCTCTATGTACCTTAGCTTCAATTACTTTCACAAAGACGGATGTGAGATTCTCAAGCTACACAAAAGGAGACAGAACAGGAAAGGGTGAAGAAAGAAGAATGTTTGGCAGAAGCTTTTTCTGCTGAAAGAGAAGCAGATTTTAAAAGATAAGTAAAAGGTACACATGGTAACCAGACTGGAAGGCATGGCTTGATGGCTGAACATCACTTTGAAGTATTTAGCTTCCCGGAATCATAGGATCAAGTATAGGTTGGGTTGGCTCCTCTAGCCCTTTATCCCCACTTTATCCTCATTCCTTGCTGTTAACTGCAGATGATTTCCAACAATACTATAAAAATGTAAGCTCCGTCTGCTCTTTGTGGATCAATTTGTAAGAGTTAGGCTTTGCCTCAGTTTTCCCTCTCTGAACTTTTGACTAGATCTCTGTGGGCTAGTTGCAACTAGCTTAGTAATGCTATGTGTAGATAATTTCAGTATAAAATACACTCAGAATGAAAAATGTTATAAAAAGATATTGTATAGGGACCTACTGAATGGACCTCTTCCAAGAGCCTTATACTCAACAGTAACGATTGCTGGTAGTAATATTAGCATAAATTTTGCTTACTGGAAATGTTTTTGGTAGTGCCAAGTAGTCAGGTGTGAAATTCTAAGTTCTGGTCTTTTGATACACAAGTTGCCAAAGAAAGACTAAGGGTTATTTTTTCATGTCTACTCATAGTGTCTGAGCAAATGATGTCAGGGTTGAGGAAGCATCAAGTAAAGTACTCCCAGAATATGAAATATTCAAACTTCAAAGGCACTTTTTCTTTAAAAAAAGCCCCAAGAACATAATAAAAAACACACCCAGACAGAACCTAAGGAAATTCATGGCCAAAAAAAGTGTTAATACCATGTTAACAATGACAAATTAAGCAAGTCAAGAAAAGCAGAATTGAAGTTGAAGCTCAAATTGAATTTGTGCTTAAATTTGTTCTGTTTATTGTTTGAGTACATAGTGTGTATAAAACCCCTCTCTCTCTCTCTCTCACAATTTCTCTTACACACACACACACACACACACACACGAGTGCAAGCAGAATCACAGTGATTTTTAAAAAATGTATATGGCTTTTTAAAAAATGCACTGGTTAAAAGATTTTTTTTAAATTAAAGCAACCAATTTATTGAATATTAAGCAAACTGAATCTATTAGTGCTACTTCCTACATCTAGCATTTTCATTATCTATAATTCCATTCTCTAATGTTAAAGCAAATAGAAATAAATAAAACAACAACAACTAATATTTGTCTTGTGAACAGGAGTCTTTGAATTATGGGTTAAATACAGTGCAAATCTCCGTAGACGATGCTAATCCTAGGGCTCCTCCTTCTTGCCTGAATACCCCACACATACTGCCTAAATGCTTCTTCTCTAGACAGTCACTCTCCATTAGTTGGGTAACAAGCCACCAACACTGATGACTCACCAGAATCCACTTAATATTCCCTAGCAGGATCAACATCTGCTAACAGAACAGGGAGTTTCAGGCAAATTATGCCAACTTCTAAGACCACCCTTCACTCAAATATGCACTGAAATGCATGTTGTTTTGGGAGTGGAATGAGGTTGTGCCTCCAGAGCTGTTCTTTGACAGTTTAACATGTGAGTTCAAAGGAATGTTTGCTGTTTTGTACTTCAGGTAGAAGGTGAATTCAAAGAGAAAATGGAAGCACCCATTCCAATGACTGAGGAGATCTGGAAGTGGTTCAGTACACAGATTTCTAAAATTAAGACTCTTCTGAAGTATCCAAGGTTGATGTGTAAGGGTTTCCAAAGAACCATATTCATCAATGATCTTCAGCAGTGGGTGGATCAGAGCCATTACTTGCATGAAGTGCATAGTCTTCTCCGCCAGACAATGCAATCGTACTTTATAGAAGAGTGTATAGCACTTTATTATTAAAGTGTGGTGCTACTCTGAAACAAATTGGATAAAGACAGCTCTTTATTGTTATTAGATCTGCTCCTCATGTGCATTCAGTCTTATATATTGACTTTACCAACAAATATGTTTTTACTAATTTATATTTCTGATTGCTCTATAGAGCCAGCACAAATTTGACAGAAGGAACTGGATTCTCTATCTTCTGCAATATCAGCAGAATTATTTACCAATTTTCAACTTCAGAGCTGAATTCTCCCCATCAGTTACATCTGAGGATAGAACCTCTATTACCATTATTATTATTATTATTATTATTACTGGTGATAATGTGAAAGCCAGAATGGATCCGGAAGCTGAACTGTGTCCTAAATTGAATTATCAGGGTTTTACATTCAAATAAAAATGTTTTTCTTTTGAAATTAAGCATATTTTATATGGGATCACTGATCTACAATAGACATGGAACTCCATGACACCGGTTTTGCACAGACATTTTTCAGAGTAGAACCACACTTCATATCCTTTATGACTAATGACTTTGAAAGCACAGTATTCTGTCAAACTAACAAGGCTGTCCCAGTCTACTCAATACTTTGGTAGTGTTCATATGTGTACAAAACTGCCTAAACTATCTAATTTGCACTTGGGAGCAATGAATAGTGTTTTGTTTTTGTCACCTATATTCAAAGAATTATCTGACACTCTGATCCTGAGAACACCTCAAGGCCAAAGGACTAGGGACTACCCAGTACCTAACAGTTAGTCTCAACTGGCCTGACCAGCAGTTATCTTCAATTCAAACACATATCAGCACAATATAAGGAATTCAAAACACTCTCCAAGAACAGACCAAGAGATGACTGCTAGTTCAGTTAGCTAATAGTTCATATATAGATCCTACAAATATGAATTGCTAACTATAATGCAGCACTGAAAATAATATGTGAATAGGAATCCCACATTTCTAGATCTCGATTTGGAAAAATATTCCTAACTGTAAACAACTTATGGCCAAAAGATACAAGAAATTCAAGACTTTTCAGAGGTTGTACTGACAATTCTCACAGCTCCATAGGATTTTCTGCTTAAACTCAACTATTTAACTTGTTCAACCCAGAACACATGCCGAGGGAGTGACTTGTAGCAACCCTATTCTTGAGCAAGGTCTTTGAGTGAATGAATTTTGCCATTGTAATCATTGTGTATCTCGGATTACACTATATACCTGTTCAAGCTTTGAGTGGAAATGATTTTTAAGAGCAATGGTGATAAAGATTGTTCATTATAACAAAATTATAAAACAAAGCCAGCCTCCAGCTGGGACCAATGAATCAATTCCCTTCAGGGGATAGCAAGGTTTTAGTGAATAACCTTTGCAAGCATGAACCATCTTAATGTTTACAATTTGATATGGCAATTGTGGTTAGAATTACTCTTATTGAGGAGACAAGTTAAATTTCCCATAGTTTTACTTAAGTTTTCACTTCAAACCAATCTTATTTTATGGCTCTAACAAAGCTTTTATGCTCCAGTTGCACATCAGTGAGTAAATAATGTTCCCCATGACCCTATCTTTCAATTCTACACAGGTAGCACTGCTTCAGGCTCACTTTTTGTTGCTTCTTTTCTTTTTATCCCACCTCATGTCTTTCAGAAAGTTTCCTGTAGTATTAATATACCCTTTATTGAATATCCAATACCTGATACATCACCTACTAATACACCTGTTACAAGATTCTTGATGCCTGATTCAGAGTGCGGACTTAAACCTGGGTCTCCCACATCAGGGCCCTACCCACCAGGCTGTTGACTGTTCTGGGGTGAGTCTCCCTCACTGTCTTCTGTTAGAGTTGTTCTGCTTTGTATTAATATTCTTTGGAATAGGGACCAGAATCTGAGTCTCTCCCAATGCAGGTTAGTGCCGTAACCACTGAACTATCTATTTTTACACAATGCCAACAAGCGGTACAGAAAGAATATCCATGCCCTGTATCTTAGGGCACTCACCTGGGGAAACCCTGATTTTTAGTCCCTGGGCTGAAGCATGGCAGCAACTGTAACCTTGATTTCTCACATCCTAGGTGAGTACCCAGAGTATTTGGGTGGAGACGGGATGGGAAGAGAGGCATGTGTATGGTTTTGATCAGAAATTCCATCCAGGACCCGATAAGCCTCTCCTGATGAAAGTCATGTCAAACTGGTATATTCCTGCAAAAACTTTTGTTTTTGATGAAGCAGCATTCCGATTCCTCCAGAATTTCCCAACCAGCTCTACCTGAGGCCTTGCTACATAAAATCATAGAATATTAAGGTTGGAAAGGACCTCAGGAGGTCATCTAGTCCAACCCCCTCCTCAAAGCAGGACAAACCCCAACTAAACCCACCCAGCCAGGGCTTTTTCAAGCCAGGCCTTAAAAACCTCTAAGGATGGAGATTCCATTACCTCCCTAGATAACCCATTCCAGTGCTTCATCACCTTCCTAGTGAAAAAGATTTTCCTAATATCCAATCTAGACTTCTTCCACTGCAACTTGAGACCATTGCTCCTTGCTTTGTTATCTGCCACTATTGAGAACAGTCTAGCTCCATCCTCCCTGGAACCCCCCTTCAGGTAGTGAAGGCTGCTATCAAATCCCCCCTCACTCCTCTTTTCTGTAGACTAAACAAGCCTAGTTCCCTCAGCCTCTCCTCATAAGTCATGAGCTCCATCCCCCAATCATTTTTCTGCCCTCCACTGGACTTTCTTCAATTTTTCCACATCCTTCCTGTAGTGGGGGAGCCCAAAACCAGACACAATACTCCAAATGTGGCCTCACTAGTGCCAAATAGAGGAGAATAATCACTTCCTTCAATCTGCTGGCAATGCTCCTAGTAATGCAACCCAATATTTTATTAGCCTTGTTGGCAATAAGAGTACATTGTTGACTTATATCCAGCTTCTTGTCTACTGTAACCAGCAAGTCCTTTTCTGCAGAACTGCTGCCTAGCCCGTCGGTCCACAGTCTATAGCTGTGCATGGGATTCTTCCGTCCTAAGTGCAGGACTCTGCACTTGACCTTGTTGAACCTCATCAAATTTCTTTTGACCAATCCTCCAATTTACCTAGGTCCCTCTGTATCCTATCCCTACCCTCTAGCGTATCTATCACTCTCCCCAGCATAGTGTCATCTGCAAACTTGCTGAGGGTGCAATCCACTCCATCCTCCAGATCATTAATGAAGATGTGAACAAAACTGGCCCCAGACCAAGCCCTGAGGCACTCCACTTGTTACTGGCTGCTAACCAGACATTGAACCATTGATCACTATCTGTTGATCCCAATGATCTAGCCAGCTTTCTATCCACCTTATAGTCCATTCATATAACCCATACCCCTGTAACTTGCTGGCAAGATCATGTTCACTGATCATGTTCACAGCTTTCCCCCCATCTACAGAGCTAGTCATCTCATCATAGAAGGCAATCAGGTTGGTCAGGCATGACTTGCCCTTGGTGAATCCGTGCTGACTATACCTGATTACCTTCCTCTCTTCCAAGTGCGTCAAAATAGATTCCGTTTTGAATCCATGCCCACCTACTAATTTCTTCAGCATAGTAAGTGTATATGAATACACTCTGTGAAGTGACTGCATTTCTTTAGTCTTCATATGTACTTATGCAAAATTAAAAAAAAGACACTACCACATGCACAAAATCATTAGATCAGTGATACACAATACCAAAGCTATGAAGGGTCAACAATATCAACCCAAAGGATTCAGCAACAGCCAAATAGAGTAATTTTGAGCTTTGCACACAGTCTGGGATTTAGCAGCTCTCTGAACTCCTTCTGTGACAACAGGATGCCTTGACTAAATGCAATTTAGGGATTTCTTATATAATCTTCTTATGACAGTAAATTCAGAAAAGAGGATTTTTCATCACTGGCCAAAAACCACTATTTCGTTATTTCTGAATCTGTAAAATAATCCACATGCTCTGGCAATTTGTAGCTTGCTTTGAGAGGAGTCTTCAGGTGAAACCTTTCTGGATGCAGAGGGCACCAAATGCAGTGGAACTGCCAGTGTACCCGCTGCATAAAACAAGCCAGGCCACAGAGGCGTCACAGCCATCTGTGCACCGTGAAGCCATGCCTTGCAGTAGAGCATATGGTGGGAGTGGCTTAGTGGAAGGGCAAGGATGAAAGTGAGGCTGTGGCCAATGAGTCCACAAAAAGCATGGCCTCCCTATGTTCAGCTGTTTTTGGATCAGCTGTGACTGTGACCTTTACATGCTCTTTGAACTGGGGGAAAGATGGGACAATTTCATCCTCCCAATTCCAGGGTTTGTCCACATAGCAAAGCTCCTTCATTCAGGAGCTGGATGGGGCCAGGATTTCACCTTCAGTGGCAATTTCCAAATTTCCCTTTTGCCAGGAACAGCTGTGCTTGGAGGTCAAACCCCTTCAGAAGGCACTGGAGGCTCAGTGTCACTGGGTAGCAATGAATTATTTGCTATGCAGTGGTGGTGCAAACTTTACAATATGTACACCCTGCAGTTTAAACCAAACCGCCTGACTGAGGGTATTCAGTAGAGAAACAATGTTTGTTCCACACTGATGCTGTGTCCAATGGTCTTTTCGCTAGCATGCTGCATCTCATGTGCTGTGCAGGGTTTCCAAGGTTTCTGAAATGTAAAGGAGGAAATAAAGTAAAATTCACAGTGACCTTTCCTGATAATAAAAACATTAATTGTGATCTCTAGACGGATGCTCGGACGGCGCTATTCACTGAGTATCCATTGCATGCCAATCTGTGTGTGGACCAGCATCAGGTTGGACTGAGTAACAATGCATTATACTGCTCTCGCAGCTGGATCTGAAGTGTTGCTATGGCAACAGAAAAAGGAGGTGTTGAGATTTTTAGACACAAAGAAAAACTATTAAAATAATTAGGTAATGATTTACCTTTCTTATTTTCTGTTTCCAGGGGCATTTTGTGATCCCATTTTCCAAGTGCTTCATATCCTATGAACTTGTTGCTAATTTTCAGGCTTCATTGTTCTGAGCTCTCTGGCTAAGTAAACAATGTCACCGTCAAAATCACTGTTAGACTGATGTAACTGGTGCATCACTTTCACGGGAAGTTTATATGAGATGCCCATATGTCTACACCACAAACAAAACAAAAAAGACCCCTGGCAGCGAGTCTCAGCGCCCAGGTCAACTGACTTGAGTTCAGAGGGCTCACACTAGGGGCTAAAATTAGCAGAGCAGATGTTCGGGCTTGGCCTGGAGCCCAGGTTCTGAATCCTGGTTGGGGAGGGGAAGGGGGCGGGTCACAGAGTCCAGACTCCAGCCCGAGCCTGAACGTTTACACTGTTATTGTTACTCCAGTAGTGTTAGCCCAAGTCAGTTGATCTGGGCTTGGAGACTCGCTGCCAGGGGTCTTTATTTGAAATGTATATGTAGCCTCAAGACTCCCATCTCCTGCTCCTGCAGTAGGCAGATTAGAGTACTGTTTAATCATTGTGTTACTCCAGTTTTATAGTAGGTTAGCTCCACTGGTTTTAATGGAGTTATACCAGCCTAAAAACTGGAGTAAATGCAAAGGTTACTCAGTCCCTAAGGCAGTATCCATGGGTCTGAGATGTGCTGGACAGAGTCTGCAGATGCTCAGAATTTGGATCCAAGAATCAATGGGGGAAAAAAGAAACTGCCAGAAAAGGTTGGGATCTACCACTGGAGGAGGAAAGACTGGCAGAGCACGGGAGCCAAGAGTGACAAGAGCACTTTGATTTGTTGTCATGGAGCTTTAGGTTCTGAGAAGGCTTTGATCAGATCCCCATTACTCCAAATGCAGTGTACATATGCTGTTATATGACCAAACTCACCTTCTTTCGGGATCTGGCTTTACTGGGAACTCAAACAATATCAGAACAGAATCTTCAGCCTAAGCTTTCTCCTCAGGCCTTTCTATTATTAGGGAGTCCTGAAATAGCTACCTGTCTCTGCCTTTAGTTTCATAAGAAAGTTCACACACCTCTGCTATATGTCCTAACAAACCAAACCTGTCACAAACAGCCAACAGAAATTCTCAGCAACTTTAGTCAGGATTCTAATGCCCGCCACTAGGGAGGGTTAACAGAAAATCTTTCGCTTTCCCTTCTTAGGTGATGTAATAGAATCTACCATTCTATTACAGATGTGTTGTGGTTGGGGCTTGGATCTTAGTGCTATTTCAACTAAACTTGCTGCTGTCTGGAAGCAAGCTAGGTATCTGATAGGTGTTTGTGGCATTCAGATGGTTCCGTTTCTCCTGCTTCGCCTCAGCCCCTCTTTTACAGTTGTGGTTCTTTGTCTCGTACAATCCAAGTTTAGAGTACCATGGTGCTGTTCAGATGAAAATATCTTTATTATGAAGCCTATATTTAAAGTTTAATTAATGTGATTCCTGATCAATTATTTTTCTGATAGTGATTCATCAGACTGAAAAGGTCAGTCCAAAGACAAGGTGAAAAATAGAAATGTACATAATGACTTGCATGTAGTGTTAAATGTGGAAGAATTTAACTATTATTATTAAAGAAGATTATTAATCAATAATAGTCTGAGTGCTGAGAAGATACTGAAGATCTATTCAATTCAGAACTATCAAAAATATGCAATGTAAAGCCAATTTACTAAAAAATTGTTAGCTTTGCCTAAATTGGACTCAAACAGGCTTCTACAGCTATCCCCAAAATACTGCTTGGTGGTATATGTTAGAAAATACCTCTTATTATTGCTGGAAAATATATAGTTTATCTGGGATATTGCATTTTTATGTACTCACACTTTGTCAAAGGCAAGTAGAGCTGTTGACAATACAGGTTATTTTCCTACATAAGTATTAGGGGAGACAGTGACAAATATAAAAAATAAGGTAATAAAACAGAGTTTCTGTCAGTATACTTATTATCATAAAAGTGGTATCAATTATTTATTTTTTATTCAATCCCATCATGTTTACCCATCCTTCCTCAGTAGTTAATGTAATACTGGAAGTAAGTCATTCAATCTTTTATTTTTGTCAGCCACATTTTTGTAGCTAGTCATTGTTTTTGCATGAATGGGGTCTGCTCCAAAGCCTTTTAAAATAAATGGATATTTACTCACTGATTTCCAAGGGCTTTGGATCTGACCCATCATGCTGAATGCACCTTGGCTACACTCACGAAGACTCTGAACAGCTATACATCTTGGTTTAAATTCAGCCAATCTGGGTGCTTTCCTAATAGCACAGTAATACAAACTGGGAGGACACACCTCTGAAATAACTCTTGAATCAATTTTCTAACATTAGACTAGAAGTCTTTCAAATTTGGACAAATCCAAAAGATATGAAGATTCCTTATGGCATCCCCTCCAATATTTTACCATGTACGTTGTGTTTATTTTGTTTTGCAAGACTAATGAGAATATCTATTCATCATTTTCTTCTAGTATTATATCAGTAAGGGGGAAGGAACATGCTGGCCATTATGAGCAGCACATTTTATCTTTCTAGTCCCCTGGGGAGATTTGTTGGTTCATTTCCTTTTCCCAATGCAGCTGCAAGCCTCCTGAAAAATGCTAAACATCTCAACTCGCATTGTCAATATTGCCCTGTAGTTCTATAATAAAGTGCAAACAACACAAATGTTTTGTTTTGCTTTTTTTTTTTTTTTAAATCAGATCTGATTAGCTTGTAAGCTCTCTACTGAGGATAGAGATAGTTTAAACTATCTCTAATTCTTGGATTTTGTAAATAATATCTTAACTGCAAGAAAATTCTAAATTCTTGTCAGTCTAACTGACATTGCTCTTGTGACTGTGTGAAAGATTGTAGCTCAATTTTCTACAAATGAAACTTAGACTAAGGTCTGGAGGTGCAAAAGGGATTTGGAATTGTGATGCTGAGCATCACTGCACCTGATTTTTAGGTGCCTAGAAAATCACTGCAATTCACAAAACCTCAGTTAGGTGCCTAAGCTCCTATACAATGATTGGGGAGACAGAGGCACCTTAGACTGTGATTCATAAAAGCCAGCATGTTATGCAGGGAGCAGCCTAAGCCAGTTAATGGGAGATGCTGAGGAGACGGGTGCGTGTTAAGCCTCATCCCTCTCACGGAGATAGGTGCCTAAATCCAGGCTGCACAGAAGTGACTATCTCTGCTAGCCATCCACAATTGTGGTCCGTCTTCGGAGTTAGGCATCTAAAATGTTTTTCTGCAAGAAGCCAGGGAGGTTGTCATCTTCCTTCTCCTCCCTTCTGACTTCTAGATAGTGATTAGGTACTCACATGGGATGTGGGAGACCCCCAGTTCAAGTCCACCCTCCACCTGAGGAGAAGAAGAGATTTGAACAGCAATCTGCCACCTCTCAGGTGAGTGCTGAACTATCCCACTGTAGTATGGGATATTCTGGTATGGGGCTCCTTCAATCTTTCCTATTGAAACTGTTTCACTCTGGATACCTGACTGTGGGACTCCCACATCCTGGGTGAGTGCTCTAACCAGCAGGCTAGAGTCATCTTTCAGGCTTGTGCACTTGCTCTGTCACTCTCAAAAAGTGTCCCTCCCCACACACATCTCAAGTTTAGAGGCTGCCTATTGTACTGGGCCCCACAGGCAACTCTTGGGTCTCCAAAGTTCTATCTTCCCCTGGTTTATAAATCACCCTGGCTGAGTGAAGTAGCCATGCACATGTTCAGAGGCAGAAACACAGGCATTTAGGAAGCTGTTACTGCCAAAACTGATGTGCCGAGAGACTTTAGGTACCTACATGGTTCATCAGGGGTTTTATGCATCATAGTAGAGCCTAAAACTGGGAGTTAAGTGCCTCACTCCATTTATGGAACCATGCCTAAGTCACTTTTGAAAATGGGAGTTTGGGCAAAAATTTCAAAAGCACCTTTGTTCTTATCCATTTACATTAGAATATATCAGGGTTCCCAATACCCTCTCCCTCCCTCCCCCCCGCTGTCTAGGACTATCCTTACAGATAAGTTAAGGAATGGGTATGAGGTTATCAGATCATTATATATTCCTGGATTTCTTCTGTGTTAAAACATAAGAGACTTCTTTTTCCTTGTACTTAAATGGCTCAATCATGAGAGGCAATAAGATTCTCAGCATTGTCCTGTCTCATCTATCTCCCAGGATTGGGCTTGGACATTTTTCAGAAATTGAACTTAATTATCCTTAGCTTTATAGTGAAAAGTAAATCCTGTGCTAGTTCATCTAATAGATCACGTATAACTTTACTTCATTTGTTGTAGGTAAGTTGAAGTCTTTGAATGAAAAATCTTTAAGCCCTTCATATGCCCCTCCTTTCCCGAGAGCACACCCTACCTTTAACCCTTTTCAGTCAAGAAGGTGAACTACAGGATGACGGAACAAAAGAACACATGACTTTTCAGCTAGTTTAGTCAATAACCAGCGATGCTGTTGGGGAAATATGTGGGGAGATGTCTTTAAGAGCTTAGACTCTGGAATACACTTAAAAGTATAACTTTGAGTGTCATATTATAAATCAGATGCTTCAAATAAAGGATCTCATTTAAGCCTTATAATACAATTATTGCATATAATACAAATATGCATATTGCATATTAAATTAGATCAATTTCAGTGTTAAGAATGCATTTACTGAGGTTCAACAACTATGTAATATCTGTCTAAGGCCTAGATGCTCAGCCAATGTAAATCAGGGTAACTCCACTGAAATCAACTGAATTTTGATTGAAGTCAATGGAGTTTCTCAGCTCAGATAAGTCAGTGTATCAGTCCCTAGGTCTCTCTAAAGAGATATCAGTAAATACTAATTAATTATTGAATAGGGAAAGGATTTTCATCATTCTTAGATATTGCAATTTCTGATGTGCTTGTATCAACCAAGTGCTGAAGTTAGATGGAGGCTGGTTCAGCACCTGATAGAAATTAGAGCTTTCTCAGGGCTGCTCTAGCTTGCACAGCTGGTAAAGTCCCCCTATGTACCACTAAGGAATGCTAGAGTACAGTAGTGCTCTAGTAGGCCATGCCTCCTCCCCCCAACCACACCCAACACACTTTTCCAAGCTAGTGACCTTCCCAAGGTTTTGGCCCTAGATACCATTTTAACAGATGGTTTAATAGGCAATCACGGGTCAGAGGATTATTTTTCACCTCATATGCTGAAGGCACAAATTTATGTTATGTAATTTAAATGAGTCGTCGTTCTGAATCCTTGTAAATAGTTCCTTGAATATAAATATAGTCTCTTGGAATATTCCAAATGGAGTCCTATCATTTTCCCTTGATCAAGAAAACAATTTTAAATTCCCTCCTGCTGGTAGCATTTGCCTAGTTACATCATATATGATTCTTAGCATGAAAGAACTGAAGTTTTCCATTAGTAATTTTCAAGTTTCAAGTTCATACGATACTTCAATTCATACAAGCAGCCAATGGTTTGGACTTTTGTTTGTGGGTTAGTTTTCCAGGCAACATGCTCTTGTCTTACAAAATGTCATGTTGATAACTAGCTAGAGGCAGTGTTGATAACTACCATTTACTGACTTTATTAAACAGAGCTTTATTATATATGGAATACCCAATGGGACATGCATCCTATGTAGATATATAAAATAAACCCAGTGTTTGAAACACTTTTTAAAGTGTTTGTGTGTGTGATCTGAGCGACTCTTAGTGTGATATGCCAAATTGATAGCACAGCTGAGCACATAGATACCATAGTACCAATAACCTAGAGAGAGAGAGCATAAAGTTGTCTGTTGATCACCACAAAAGATACAGCATGAAAAGCAATTGGGCAGTCTTGCCCGCAGCTTTCTGTCATTGTATCTCAGCTCAGACCTGCAGTGGCCACCTTCTATGGCTGAGCTTGTCATCTGGAATCCATGCCCATTCCATCATTATCTATTAATTATTCCATGCCTAAACCATGCTAAGCACTTTACATCCAGCCAGCGCTGGATGCTTCCAGTCTAATTACTGACATGGTGCTGCAGGTGATTGGCTGACACTGAGGGCAGGGGGAAGGGCACAATAGTAATATCAGGGTTTTAGGTTTGTTATTGATGCATGCATCTTGATGGATCTACTATATCAAATAAATACTTGTAATTTTTCTCCTTTGCCCTCCCATGGCTCTCACTGCTACTTGTGGGCCTTGAAGAAGTAGTGAGTTTTTAGCAGCAACTTGAATGAGCTGAGTAAAGGAACTTGGCAGACTAGGGTTGGGAGTAGAGGATGGAATGAAAGAAAGCACCTATATAAAAAGTGGGATTAGGAAACAAAAGGGAGCAACAAACCTTACATCAATGCAGGGGATATAAGAGACAACATCACAGATGTATGAGGTGGTGTGATTTTACACCATTACAGCCCCTTTGCTCTGCTGTCATCTGGCCACAAAAGCCCTGTCAGCAATGAATTCCCCTCTTGGAAGGCAACTCCCTGCCAACATAAGTGTGCTGCATCTGGTTCCAATGCCTACAGTTGCCAATGCAGCATAAGGTGGTTGTCAGGGATGGCGTAGGGAACATGCCAGGAATGAAAGGCGGTAATGCAGAGTAGAGTTCCGCTATGCCAGTGGTTCAATTTAGAGCAGCAAGGCAGCTGGTCTAAACTGCATAAGGATCTGGGATCAACCTTAAGAGTTGGAGTTGTAACCAGCTCCCTGACATATATCCTGCTCCTACCCCTCTCCTGTGTGGAGCAGAATTCTGGCAGAGGAAAAGATCCTATTAAGTATAAAGTTTACTATTGGATTTGTTTGCTCATTAACAATGTGCTGGGGATCATATTACTTGTTTGTGGTGACTTTATTAATCATGTGAGAGGAGGGAATAAGTGGATGCTGCACATAGTTAGTAGCAAAAACATTCACTGTAATTTTTATTCTCTAATTTATATAGATGTTTGTTATTTTTCTAGTACATTTGATTGTACTACACTTGTATAGGACAAATGCAAACTACTAGAAAAGGCACTTGCATTATCTATAACATCTTTTTAGTGGCAATACTTTTCATGTCTATCTATGTAAAACCATTAGTAACTACCTTAACAAATCATAATCAGGTTAAATGAGATTATTCTTGTTCCCCCACCCCCAGTAAAATGTACAGAAAAATGACCATAATTGCAGTCATAACAAATAAGGATTCAATTTTCCTCCCTGAAATGTTGAAGGTATAAGTGGCTAGAACAATTTACTTTGCTGGAGGGGAGGCTTCTATTTTTTATTAAACCCAGATTTAAGAGTAACAATTCTGCTGCTGCATCCAAGTTTAAGAGCTTTAGATTCTTCATTTCCCCCCGTCACATAGAGTTTGAAAGGTGCAGTATGTGAGTCTGAGTGGGTGCTATTACTAAAAGCAAGACGTACAGTTAGGACAAATATAAGTAAAACTATTAAACAAAATCTTGCCTCTTTGTTGTTCTCTAACCAAACAAGTTAAGTATAAAAATGTCCATTAGTTTGTGTGTGGAGCTATTGTGGGGAGAGGGAATTTTTGGTGATTTATAGGAAAGGATTAGCTGTTCTTTGATATAGTAACTTCAACTTTTTTGATAGACATTTACTTTTATTAACAAGAGATGTATATGCACTACGAGGAAATCCTAAACCTAGAAAAAAAAGAGGTGACAATATAATTGTTACAATTGAAAAAGAAAAATGTAGGTTAGAAATACCTAAACTATGGTCCATGCACCAATCCTCAGATTGCTTGCTGGTCGAGTGTGGGCTAGTAACATCTCTTTTTCGAGTTGCTGACCCATGTTTAAGACAGCAGAAAATTCATGATTATTTTTCTATTACTTCTCCATGTAAGCAAAAGCTGTAGTTGCTACACGTGATCACAAATGGGAGGGGAAGTAGTCTACCCGATCACAAATGGGGAAAGTAGTGGATGCAAGAGATTCCACAATATGTAAAAAGAGTTGAACATACCCCTGCTTCAAGATTTGTGAATAGCACATGACGATACAACACATCTATGAAAATCATCTTCCTATCTTACCAGTCTCACCATGTCATCCTTCCTTGAAATATATCTCCTGCCTTCCTCTCACCTCTCTAGTTTACACCCCCTCTTTGGTCCTACAAAACACTGTACATAGTCCTCTTTCCTTCATAGTCCCCTTTGCCTGCTCTTGTTTCCATGTCTTTTTTTTTCCATCCTGCCCTCTCTCTTCCTTTGCAACAAACACTAACTATCTATCTCCAAATGTCTTCTTGAAATAACAAGAACAAAAAATCCCCACACACCTCCTTTCACTTACTGCTCCATTGCTAATCAACTATGACTAGTGGCTTCCAGTCTCACACCTCATCCTTTAAGTCTTTGTTTGGTATTGTTTCAATTTAGGCTGCAAATTCTATGGGACAGGATTGTTCTAAGCTTTTAAAAAAGTAGCATACACACTGGGGTGCTGTATAAATAATATACCTGAAACGTGTTTGTTTTTAAGATTCAGTGTATTAATTCAAAGGTATGTTACTAAGAGGAAAAATGAAGAGGGTTTAAGGAGCTCAGTAAGTATCTTGAGTCCTTGAACAGGCAAACATGCTAGAGAATAACCATGTTTTCTTTTAAAGGAATTATACAGCCAGTGAAAGGTGAATGGTAGAAGTAAAGCGTTTGAACATTCATTGTAATGTTTAATAATGGAACCTTATAATATTATGCTTATGGGAAAACTAGCTAGCTAGAGTGACTGAATTGATTTGTAACTAGCTAGTGTACATAACATATTAAAGGTAATGTACTTATCAACTAGTGTACTGCTTGAAGTGGGTTTGAACAGACAGATGTACAAAAATGAAAAGATTCATCTTTGAATAGTATTTAGGAAAAATAGAGAGGTTACTTTGCAGTAATTGTTGTTCTTTGAGAAATGTCTCTGCATATTCACATTGGTAGGATATGACACACCGGGCATCAAGGTGTGGAACTGCCTTGAAAAGCAGTGTCTGCTGGAATGAGGGAGTAGTGAATGTGATCTTGTATATGTCAGTTTCCTCCTCACCTTGTGTTGTTACTCTCCAGGCATGAATCTGTTTCTTGGAACAGGACAAGCAATACAGTGGTGTAGGGGAAGTCATCAAAAGCAGGAACTAAAAACAAATGCAAATCTCTAGGAAGTAAACAAATCTGCAGAAGTACCACCTCCTGGGGGGAAATGCATGTACTGGTTTTGATTGGATTCAAAAGGACCAGCAAACAGAGAACTGAGAATTGTATAAAGTAGCGTGCTATAGAGCAGGGGTCACTCTCTCTCAGTCCAAGAACTGATATGGCACTGTGACCAAATGAGACCCACCCTGCAGAAAGAGTCTGAAGGACTATGAAATCTATCAGGGTCTCCATGTGGAAGATGGGTGATAATCGATAAGTTAGGCATACAATTAAGCTGTTTGCTGTTTTCAAGATATCTTTTTTTCTGTGTTGCTTTTGCTCTGCATAAATCCTTTATAAAGGCTGGCTGGTCATTAGTTAACCCTGTCATTACCCCTGAAAGACAAGAGGTTGGCAGGTGCTGAACTAAACTCAAATAAGCCCCCAGTCTGGAGGGAAACGAACAAGAGTTCTCACACTGAGAAAAGAGTGGATAGAGGTCTGAGACTTGTGTGATGTGCTCTCACAGAGACCACAAAGAGGTCAGAGGTTCAGTTACTTCAGCCCTCTGATGCAGCTACACAAATTACTTTGCGATGAGACAATAAAAAACACTTCAGGTCTAGAAAAAAACCACCTTGTGAGATAGGTAAAAATGTCAGTAATTATTTCATTGTAACTAGAATTGGCTAAAAGTGCTTCAAGTATTATATTCCTTGGGCTACATAATACAATAATTTATTAACCCATAATAAGTAATCTGTTTACTAGCCTGACATTTTAAATTACAACTAGAAGAAATAATTACTTATTTGTTAGACTGCCAGTGTAAAATAAATGCCACACTTTGACTCAAAATAATGGAATATTAACGGCAAAAATGTTTGCTGGGAGATCCACTGAGATAATTTCAGGTATCAGCGACAAAGAAAGTTAAGATTAGACTTTATCCCTTCAGTTTTAGAATCAGAACTGAAAACATATTCCAGTAGTCTTCCTACCCTAGGTAAGATATGTTGCTTTCTTTTACAGGAGACTATCAGTGATCCTTGATCTCAATTTTAAATGGGCAGATGGAGGAGGAAAGAAAGGAAACCAACTCCGTGAAAAGCAACTCCAAATCCTTTGTGTCTTGGGAAGAATGGTGTATTAGTTTTCCATGGTAAACTCCTTATCAAGTCAGAAAGAACCATCTTTAGTTAATAAATGATGCCAGAACAGTTAAAGTCATCTCCCGCTGAAAACTAAATATCCAAAGAGAATAGTCTTTCAGGAGGTAAGATAAAACAAATGAAACCAGAACATTTCTTGTTAAAACAAATTAAACTATAATTCTTAGTTGAGTAAAAGTGACTGAGAACAGACTGGGGAAAAAACTATGAAACAAGCAATTTAAGAACTCAGGCTGATCTAAAGGTGAGTAAAAGAAATCAAATTGCAGTAGCAATCATATTTATTTTTCTATCATTCAAATAACTGAGTGTTGGCCAGTAACAAATCTTCTCCCACGTGAAGATACACATCCTACTCCCATTGGTGCTGTCAGGTGGGATTTTCAAATGGGCCTAAGGGAGTATCATAGGGTGGCTGGCCTTTTAAGGGAAGTTGGGGCCTCTCAGGGGGTCTGCAGAGTGGAATCCAGCAGGGAGCAAGGAGGCTTGCCTTGACTGCCTGGCTGATGGGCTCTGGAGCGTAACTGGGTAGGGAGTAACAGTCCTATTTCTTCAAAATAAAACTGAGCCCCTGAAGAAAAGAGAGTGAAATTCTGTGGCAGAAGCATGTTCTCTGGAGTGCAGGTTAGTGAGTTAGCTCACTGGCTTACAGGGAGTTCGTTGACTTCCAGCAGCAAAACTGTCCTTGATTTCAATGTTGGGATGACTGGGCTTTAACCTTTGCTATGAAACTTTCAGGTCTGAAGGCCCTTTTTAAAAAAAAAAAAAAAAAAGTAGTTATCCTGGTTTCTTCATTCAGTCTGAGCCTGACTTTTTTTTATTTAAAAAATAGTTAACTGTGAAAAGCCAGTGCATCTCTGAGTCCTAAGGACAGTGAAAGGTAAAAACACAGAAAAAAATTCATCCAGTGCAAACGGCCACCACACAACCTGTGCACCGCTTTAGCCTTAAAAATATTTTGTTATTCCTTTCTCTTGGAGTTGACTGTTTAGCATTTGTGCTACTCAGGTAGAAGGAGGTAACCAGAGCTCCTTCCTGAAAATTTGAAGTTAGTTCATGAAAGGGCAGAAGCTACCAGGAGGCAAGTGAGTGGTTCTAGCCCAAAACAGAACATTTTTTATACCAAATTAAAAATTCTTTACTGACATTGGTTTAGGGTTGCTTGCATCCATGGAGCTGGATTCAGGAAGCAATCAGGGATGGGCATGCCATTTCCTCCCCCATCAGCTGATGATTGTGACACTGAAACCATTAAAACTACCACCTCTCTAATCAGAACAGTAAATAACCATGATTGTATCCCTGATATGTGAGGGGATACGTTTCGGTAGTGGCTGACTTTAAAAAATAATTGAATTTCAAGGCTGAGTCACACCAAAATTGGTGTTTGTGCAACTTTTTACGTTTACTAGATTCATGGGTGATGTGTTTTTTTTCTTCAGTAAAAATGTGAGCAGGTGAACACTGATCTTGTGTTTTGACTATACACTTCTTTACCAATAGGGTATCCATTTAAATGCTTTTTGAATGTTATGTTAGAATGACTGTTAAAAACACAAAAATAAATGTCAAATGTGGGTTATTGTCAGGGCAATACTCCAAACACTCCATCAAGTTAGGGTGCATACAATAATAATCTTGTTCTAATTTGGCTCATGTCACTACTCATGTGGTTTTCACATCCGTTTGCATCCATGTAAACTGCTTTCAGGGAGGTGTCTTTGCTTTCATTTGGGAAGCAGAGCAGCCCATAGAAGGTGAGAGATATTATAACACCACCAAAATTGTTCATGTTATTTCCTTGAGCATACAGTATGGAAAGTACTTTTAAACAGACACTTTTATTCTCAGAAATAAATACTGTAAATGATAATGATGCTATAAAGTGAAACTATGACTGTAGACTTGGCAGACTTGCAAGTGAAAAGTGTGTGTAATTATAACAACAAATAAGTAACAGGCCAATTTTAGGAGCACAGAACAAATGAGCCAGAGTCTTTTTAGCATTGTTTACATCCAGTACAGTCAAAGCATGCAGTTTCCCAGATTTCTTCCTTTTAAAAACTTGTAAAAATGTGTTTATTCACAATTCTCCATAGGTGTATATGCAGCCTTTAAAAAATATATCACCATATTCCTTGTCATCATTTTGATGACTTTCAGGATATATTACAAGAGTAGTTCTCCTCCCCTTTCCTCCACCTCAATCTTCTGAAAGTGGGAGAGAATCGATGTAATTGTAAAAGTGATGAACTATGTGAGTGGGAAGGAGATTTGAGGTTTTAAGTGCTTACTGGGTTATCTAAAATTGTGATTCTATGGATGTATTTTCAAGTTATGCCAAGGACGCCTAGCGTGTATGGATAGGTATTCTTTAGTATTTCTATAAATCAGAACAACATTCAGTGTAAGAAGACAAAGATCCCTTGAAATAATCTAAACAACACAGTCCCTATAAGCAAAAGCTAGAGTAAAAAGATGGGTTGTAAAGCATGTGATAAACCAAAGGTTATTTCAAACAAGAAAAGCAAGCTTAAAAATTACAGTCCCTCCATGGAGAGTGTCCAGATCTTCAAGGTTCAGGATTGCCAGTAAGAGTGCTGCTCTGAACTGTCATGAAGTCATAATCCAAGAGATCATCTCTCAGGTACGTAAAAAGGACCAAAACCATGTAGGGCTTCAACCATCAATATTAACATTAATGGTAGGAACAGCCAGAAGCAATAAGGGAGCCAATGCAGTGTCTGCTTAACATATTCCTGGTACCTACAACGGCGAAGCAGGGAGGCAGTTGCAAGAGTATGTTCATGTAGAGGCACAGGCCAAGATTCTCAAAGGTATTTAGGCTCCTAACTTCCATTTAGGAGCTGAAATTCCTTTGAGGATCTGGGCAACATGCCTCAGGATCCATACCCCAAAGGAACAGTTTTGATTGTAAGATCTCCAGACCAAGGACTTTTTGTTCTATGTTTGTACAGGGCCTAGCACAATGGGACCCTGATCCCTGACTGGCCCCCCAAGACACTCCTATAACACAAATAATAAAGACTACAACAGTCTAACCAGACAATAATGAAAAAGGTGTTATCACTGAAGGCACCAAAGTCTGCACACTACAACTGTGAATGCAATACGTCTCTCTCACCCACCTAACCCTTCAGATTCCCAGTGCATAGCAGAGTTACACCACTCCTTTGAAATCCAGCAGGGAAGGGCTGAATGTAGCAATGCAGTTCTCACAGCTGAGTAAAGAATCTTTCCAGGCAAAGTGGTAGAGCCATAATCCATTAAAACATATAATCCATAAGGAGGAGAGGAACAAAAGGCGGAAAGCATTATTCTCCCTTTATAGGCTCAATTGAATCTCCAGCTCTAAGTCATCCCTCCCACCATATTTCTCCGATCTACACATGCAGACCTCTCTCCTCTTCATCTTCAAAAAGTCATAAAATCCATATTCAAAAAATGAGCTTGTTCATTTCAGTTTAGACACAAAAAAAGCGCCTATCCCAGGTTCCAGACACCTTGTTCATTATTAGGGACACAATCCTGAACAAGAAAGCAATAGCAAAACAGTGACAAGTCCCAAACAGCTAAAGCAGTAGCAAGTCAGCAAAAGAACATAAACCAAAACACCCTCAACAGCTCAGCCCCTCCCCCCCAACACACCATTTGCCAATCCTACTCAGGTACCGTGCAAAGAGATAGGATGTTGTAAAGCCTCTTGAGGTGAACAGATTTGGGCTACTTCATACAAAGGCAGGGGAGTGAATTCCAAAATCATGGGCAATAACCTCCCAGCCACCCCAGTCTTCTATAAACCAAGAAGACCCCAGCTTGAACATCTCAGAGGCTCTTCTCCACATTAGGCTGATTTCTCACTGCTTGTCTAATGCTCTCCAGGCCAACCAGGGCTGGAAGCAATTCAAGTCTCATATTATTCAGCAGTAATTCCACAAACCAATGAAGAAGGGACACTGACAAAACTGGAAAGGTTCTCTATAATCTCTCATCCTCTTTGGCAAGGAGTATGGCAACTCATTTTTTTAAAATTTCTGTGAAATCAACAAGATTTTGTGAAGGCTTCAGTGTTGATGGAATTGTATTTTCAGACAGAAAGTGGTTTTGTCAAAGTTTTCCCCCAATTAGATCTATGCTGAAGCCAATGAAAATACTCCCACTGACTGCAATGGACTTTGGATCAGCTTCTAGGTAGCTGACTGAGCTCAACTGTGCCATTTGCACTCTAAGGACAAAAAGCCTCCTGGACGTCCCATGTATGTCAATGCTTCACATCTGCTGCTACAACCATTGGTGGGCTGCTGCTTACAACAACTGCTGTATGAGATGCAGAGCCTGTATCGAGGCCCTGCACCATATGCCTTCAGAGGAATAGGGATGGAACAATCCCTGCACTCTCCTGAGTGCATGGACTCCAATTCTGCCTGGCTCTTCAGTTGGCTACGCAAGAGATAGAGAATTAAAAGCTCCTTACGCTATATGTCTTCACTGTACATAAAGGCCAGCCAAAATCTGGCTTTGAGGTGCTAACTTTAATGGCCTGTATATGTCAGCAAATATTCACTGTTGCTTTATGCAGTAAGATCAGTGTGTAGTATGTTATATTATATGAGATGAATTTACAGTGTACTTTTCATATAAGTGACTTAGATGTACTACTCTACAAGCATTACAAGATGCTTCATGTGTTCTACATAGTTGTAAAAAATGTGTAACTATATCACTTAAGGCATAGTCTCGGATAATGTAACTGAAACTACATTGAAATGTACATACCCAAAAGTGCAGAATTTGGAAGGGAACTGAATTCAACCATTAACTTAACATTCTCTAACTACAATTTTTAGTGTGGATTTTATTTAAAGGAAAAGTTGGAAGAAAAAAGTTTAAAAGGAGTTTCATTTTTTAGTATTGAAACAATGATGACCTGCAAAAAATTGGCCAGGGGATGTGTGACATCTTGTGTCTGAAAACAACACCCCAAAAACCCCATATTCACCAATGTCATGTAATTATGACATGCTCTGTACAAAGTATGCCTTGTTTGGTATTATTTTAAGTCTTGATCTGCTGAATGTTAATATCCTGCTGGATTGTATGTTCCACCATAGTATGTGAAGTATAAAATATTGTTGTAAGCGGCACTAGAACATGTTGCAAGGAGGGAAACTCCCACAAATAGCCTTTCAGGCATAACAATGGATTGGTCAGATAGTGTTAATGGCTCTCTCTCACCCACTCAGGAATAGATTCCACTAAGAGGAATTCTTTACAGTGAAGACTTTGCTATAGGAAGTATGTTCACAATGGGGTTACTTGAGCAATGGGAAGCAGCCACCACGTCACATGCATGGACTGTTCTAGCAAGTTGAAACAGACTATGAAAGGGAGAATGTGACATTATCACTTGGCTTCTCTCTCTCCCCAGCCCAACACCTGAACGATCATCTGGAAGACAAAGGGACTTTGAAAGTGGGGATGGGAGGCCCACGTAGGGAAATTTGCCCAGCCTGCATTTAAGAGCTTGTACCAGCTAACAAGGATGAGACATTTCTAATACAAGCACTTGATAGTGTGTAGAATTTAGATTGTGATCTTATGTTTATTTCATTTAGTAACTACTTTTAATCTCTTTACACTTGCTACTTATTACTTAAAATCTATTTTTCTGTACTTAATGAACTTGTTTAATGTTTATCTTAACCATTGAGTGAAGTGTTTAGACAAACTGCTCAGTAACAAAAGCTGATGCACATTCCTTCCACTTTAATTGAAGGGCGGATTGGATAATAATCCCTATTCTGAATATATCAAATCATTGTACAGTTGAATTGTTGTTCTTCTAATTTGGTGTTTTTGTAGATACAAACTGCTTTTGATCAAGCATATGTTGGATAAGAATGAGTTACACTGGGATTTACAGGTTTTTCCACCTGGTCCACATCTTTATTTTGTCTCCTCCTGTATCATTGTTATTTGGGTATATTTCTTGGAGCTTTACACTGTCCTCTGTCACAATATATCAGGTGAAGCACACGTCTGCCTCACAGCCAGCTGCTCTTCTCCAAGACATAAAGCAGAGGCAGGCAAGCAACTATTGGAATTTAATAGCATTACAGCTCAAGTGATGGCTTTGAATTTTAGTCTCTATTGCATCATGTCTCATCCTTATTACAGCTGGTTCCAGTAAATTGAATTATCCCAATATTGACTATTATTTACAAGACTTTGAGAAAGTGAATTCAATGCTCTACAGCACAAACCCCTGGAACAACATGATCTTCCAGTGGTCTCTCTTCAAATATATATAACTGGAATATAACTATATATATATAACTGGAATAGCCTTTCCCACCACCGATACCTTTTTCCTTTAAAAATTCATGGTGTTAATTTATAACCATCTTTATGAATGATAAAATCATGTTATTGTCTAATGGCATTTCTATTCATTGATACTGACTGTTCTTCATAATTTACTCTCTCTGTAAAAGTATGGGGATGAATCCTCAGCTCTGCTGAGGAAAAGCACCCTCCCCTTCCATTATCTTCCCCTGCCCTCATCAGGAGAGGAAGAGAAGGAGAGAGTGGCATAGTACTAGCTACACTAGCTTTACGCAACCCAGGCATTCAGTGATACCCGGGAATTTGCCATTGCCCCTTTAGTACGGTTTTCTGGCCAGAATAGTGATTGAAGATCTGGTCCATGATGTTCCTTTCTAAGTGACCTGATTCAATGCACACTAAGGTCCATGGAAAAGTTTTCATTCAATCAGCTTTGGATCAGGTCCTATGTGCTTCCCTTCTGCACCAAAACATGGCATTACCCTGACTTTTCATTCACTTCATAGTATTACTTACTAAAAGTACAGCAAGCACATTATAAGCATCATGGTAGCAGTTCTTGTCCAGTACTCCATGTTTGTGAATGGTATAGAGCAGTGACAGACAGACTGAGGCTCAAGAGGTGCCAGTGGTTCTTTAATGTGTCTCCTGCGACTCTTTGCAGCACATGATATTAAAACACTATGTGATTTAATCATTAACCAATCAGGATGCTTTTATTATGTTATTAATCAATTAAGTTATCAACTTTCACTATGAGAATAATAGATATATGGCTCTTTTGTGTAATGCTGGATCACTAATTTGTCTCCTGAACCAGTGAAGTCAGAGTATCACTGGCGTAGAGTTATTAATGTAATGACAGCAATGTGAAAGCATTCTGGTACGCTGTACCATCAAAACTAAGAGTCTCCTGCTCCTCAAAATTGTATTTGTGGGGTTTATATCATTAGAGTAGCAGAAGGAAGTTAGGGTTTCTAATTCCCTTTGCCGTGTAGTACAGAGGAAATCAAAACCACAAAGAACCATAGTGGGGTTACTCAGCAGAGGAAAAGCTATTCCCCTTCAAATGCAGTTATCTTCTCTCTCTCTCCCCCAAACAGCTGTATCATGGATCGACTAAAAAGTGGGACATGTTTGGGTCAATAGGCAGCAACTGTGGAGGAGACACACCAAAAAAGCACTTTGGCACACCCCGGAGCTGTTCAACACTCAAACAAAACACGCAGAAAGTTAATGCTGTTTTGAAACAGCTTTACCTTCCATTCCAGACCCTATAATTCCCTCACTCAGAAGGATCACAGAGCATAACCAGGATCTGGCAGTAAGTGGAAGCATGGTTATGGGCTCAATTTTGCTGCCAGAGATAACAAGGATTCCTCACCACATGCTTTTGTGCAGAAAGGGAATATATAAGCCACAGTAAACAGCAAATCCCATACTTTCAATGTTAATAAATGCAAAATAATGCATATTGGAAAACATAATCCCAACTATATATACAAAATGATGGGGTCTAAATTAGCTGTTACCACTCAAGAATGAGATCTTGGAGTCATTGTGAATAGTTCTCTGTAAACATATGTTCAGTGTCATCGGCAGTGAAAAAAGATAGCAGAATGTTAGGAGTCATTCGAGGAAAGGGATAGCTAATACAATGGAAAATATCATAATGCAACTATATAAATCCATGGTATACCCATACCTTGAGAACTGGATGCAATTCTGGTCTCCCAATCTCAAAAAAGATATATTAGAACTGGAAAAAGTATAGAGAAGTGCAACAAAAATGATTAGGGGTATGAAACAGCTTCCATATGAGGAAAGATTAGATTAGGACTGTTCATCTTGGAAAAGAGATGAGTAAGGGGGGATATGATACAGGTCTATAAAATCATGAGTAGTGTGGAGAAAATGAATAAGCATATTTACCCTTTACATAGCATATGAATCAGGGGTCACCCAATGAAATTAATAGGCAGCAGATTTAAAACAAACATAAGGAAGTACTTTTTCACACAACACACAGTCAATCTATGGAACCCATTACCAGGGGATGTTGTGAAGGCCAAAACTATAATAGGGTTCAAAGAATAATTAGATAAATTAATGGAGGATAAGTCCATCAATGGTTATTAGTCAACATGATCAGGGATGCAATCTGATGCTCTGGATGCTGGAATTGCTAGAAGCTGGGATTGGATACATCTGGCACTAGCCACAGGATACTGGGTTAGATGGATCATTGATCTGACCCCATATGACCATTGTTATGTTCTAATATATTTAGATAGGTATGAAATATATAAGCCTACTCAACATAAGCAAAGTCTATAATAAATAAATTCTTTGAGGCACCAGTAGATTGGTACGTCTTTTTCCTTTTCTTTTCCTTGATATACATGTCAATCATTTTCTTACCTTACTCTGTGATTTGCCTTATTTTCTTAGCTCAAATACATTTTTACAGGCAACATATTTTCCTAATAGGTTACACACACACATCTGCTTCAGTTGCAAATTTGTATGGAGATCAAAATCTCCCTGAAATCAAAATCTCTGAGAAAATCAGCAGACATGAATCTTTACAGTGTTTGCCAGTTGATTGTCTCCCTAATGTCACTGATAAATTAGATGCAGGATTTCCTATTTTTCAAACTTGTACATGACTGAGATAAGGAAACTTAAAATTTGTGTTGGTGGTCTTGTTTCCAGCATTAATTGATCTCGATTGTATTCGTATCCTTTCTTGAACAATGTACATGATCTGAGAGGGACTCTTACAAGTTTCTAAACTAAGTGTAATACTCTCTTTTCAGCAAATACAAGGTTGGCAGGAATGAATTTTTTCACTATATCCTTGATAGACAATAACATCCCTATAGTAAACTATCTGAAGCATTAAGAATTCAGGAGAATATGTTTTTACCTGGTATAAATTGCCATAGCTGTATTGAAGACAACGAAGCCCCCAAGAAGGTTAACATTGTCATCACAACACTGAATAATACATTTAATTTTTAAAATACTCAGACATTAAATAGCATGTTAACATGAGTAATATGCCCTGTAATTTCTGCTACTAACATTGACCTTTCTCCATTTTATTTTCTTGTACAGTTACTAATAGATCTTTGTGCACACTGCACAGATAACTGAGTGTGCTTGTTATGTCAGTAACATTTTTTTCCATTAGAAAACTGTGCTTGACTCATTGCTTTTTGGTCGTTTGTTTTGATTGCTGACTAATTCACTTATTTTACAGCTTTTTGCTCTATCCGTTTTTTTGTTTTGTTTTGTTTTGCCTTGCCTTTTCTCTATTATAAATGTAATTAGTCTTAGTGGTTTGACTTTTCCATTAAAATGTAGCTAGACTTGAGGTGTACAGTAATTTAACTCCAACATATGTTTTCCATTAATTATTGAATATCATCACTTCTAAACACCAAAAAATATTTTTCACTTTTTCATTTGAGTTAGAAAATTGACACAAAGTTTGAAAGAATGAAAGTTTAGGGAATGAAATATCTCTGCATGGCGGATCTTACACCTCCTTTATCATGTCACCTCAGACCTATGCAGCAGAATTACAGTAGTTATCTGCTTTTTCTTCCTGTGGGAGAACCTGAAATTAGTTCTCTTCTCATTGTGTAATCAAGTTCCCCGTAGTCATATATTCCCCCTTAAAAGTTCATAAATCATAGGTTTGATGGTTCTGTGCCTTGTAAACAGAACCAAACAAATAACTCAAAATTCAAATGCTCACCAAAATAAAAAACAAATAAATTCGTTTCATATACATTCACCCTTTTGTGTTTGCATTACATGAATATTTTAGAGACTATGTGTTCTGGCAGGAATGTTTCCAGGAAGAACAAATTTTAAGCACATATTAGAGAATATGTACTGAAAGCAAATTGTGAACTCAAGCATTTGCATTGGTAACTTGATTCTGATAGCACTAAATCAACTAGGGAGCAGAAGCAATGCCACATACCGCCACAAACCTAAACAACATACTGAATATTTGCAAACTGCTCACACACACAGCATATTAATAATTGTTTGTTGAAGTTCTTTGGCAAAACGTTTTGAACAATGAGTATATTTGAGCAAATCAGAAGCAGCTCACAAAGAGAAATTGTTCTAAAAGACACTATTCTTTATTTTTAGCAGCAGACCTACTTCAAACTGCTGAAAAATTGTGAATCCTTCCAAATATTTGCCATGTCAGTGAAAACTTGATTTAGAATTTGGAAGCTCACTTGATAGATATGGTGTAAAAGCAGACACAGTAGTAAAACCACATTTAAAAGCAATTCAAATGATCTTTTACAATTCCTAAAATTCCAAACTATCGAATTCAGACCTGTTCTATATCTGCTAATTTGGATCCTGATTGCCTTTGATGAGGGAAATGTGGAGGCAGGGGGGGGCAGAGGACCAGGTACAGAGTGGACTAGATTGCTGAGGTTTCCCTCTGAGAGTTTACTGCAACATAACCCCAGAAGAAACAGTGGCTTTAACTACACAACATCTACAGATTTCAGTAGTTTGATGTAAGGGATATATACACTGAGAAAAGCTTATGACTCACAATGAGCTTTAGAGTCCCCTCCTTCTGGCAGTGATGCTCTGCTGAACTCTATCAAGTTCTCTCATTAGTGTTTTTCCCAGAATCCTCTTAGATTTTGATGGGAAGATGTCTCCACAAAAGTTAATACTGATTAACTTAGCTGTGATTTCCCTGTGTTGGTGGATCATCTCTTCCTGATAAACTGTGTTTTATGGTGGTCCTCTTTTCCATAATCCACTACCCTATTGGTGTGTTTTGTCTATTTGATGCCTCCTGTCTGTCACATAGATTGTGAGCGCTCTAGTGCAAGGAGTGTCTTTTTTTTTTTTTTTTTTACATGTCCACATAGTGCCTAGAACAATAAGGGTGCTGATCCTATAGAGTTCTTAGTCCTTACCACAATAAAAATGATCATAATGATGAGCCCCAGCCCTGGCACAGATCTGGATGGGGAGGAGGAAAAGTTAACGCTGCAGAGGTGGTTCCACTTCCACTTCTAAGCCTTCAGGCTGCTGCTTCATAGGATTTGTTCTCACTCTGCTTGTGGGGCAGAGGGGATGACTTGTCCCTTGAATTCTTAAGGCTAAATTCTGCCATCAGATGAACACATGGCTCAGCCATACAAGCATCTGAGGGGAGAATTTGTCCCATAAGAGTTTACGTTCCTGGGAAAAAAAGAGCTCAGAAATGGAATAAAAAAATCTTAAACAAACCAGAAAAATACTAAATAGCTTAGTGCAACCACTCTAACACAGCACAATGTTGAAAAGCACAGGACCAAAATATTCAGGTCCTTGTATGTAACAGTACTGTAATTTTGGGCTATATCGTTTATGAATGCAGTCCTGTATTTTTCAGTAACTGACAGTTTGTTTTGAGGTTTAATTCAACCTTTTGGAACTTTTCCTCTGAGAATGTTTTCTGTTTTTACCAGATAATTTCCTCTCCCTTTATTAAGCATTATAAGAATGTTTCTGTCTACAGATTATTGTGGGGGTGGATGTAATCAAAAGAGCATTGCCAGCTGAACATCTTCCCTGCCTTGCCATCTAAATGAAAGAAACAGGAAAAAAAACTAAAACCACGTGTAGCGGCTAGAGGGTTAAGGTGAAAGTCATTTGTATGCATTTTACTTATGGTCAATGCCACCTTTCACTCTTCCTTAACTAGTAGGAAGGCATTTTGACAGTTGAATCCAGAAACTTTTCATTTAATGTAAGCTCCAAAATTCATTATATGCAATCCTATCCTCAGGTCCTGTGTTCTCCCATGAATTGTTATCAATTGTGGTTGAGTTACAGTTAATCAAAAAACTGTCATATGCAATGGAGTCACTCAGAAATATTTGCTTCTCTGATTGCTATGTTTTTCTAACACACACATGCACGTGCGCGTGCACACACAATATTATTTTGTCAGCTCTTTTTTCCCAACCCCTAGAGCTTCTTCTTAGTTTTTTTCAGTTTGGCATGTACAATATTTTGCCCCTGTATATATTGTGTATGTTCATGTAAACAGTATCAAAAGTATATTAAACAACTCATTAGCTTATGCAACAAACCAAAAAACAAGAATTCTGAGTTATAGTTGCTCAAACATCACTGTTTAGTTGGATTTTACCTGAACATTTAAAAACATACAGTAAATATAATGGCAAATGTTTTAAGGCACCGTGGTAAAGTACCAAACAGTGCTACTATAGGTTTTAGACACAACAGGACTACGTTATTAAGGATTCCAGGAATTACCCTGTGTCAAGATACACCAATGCATAAAAGGTACATGTTGAAATAATTATTTGCAACAATAAATTTCTTCCCTATCTGTAACATGGAAAATATTAATGTTTTATGATAGATGATAGATCATACACAATATATACAGGCGGCAGAGGAGAAAAAAACTTGTTACATATCCCTGCCATCTTTATATAGCACAGTACAGGCTCACTATTGGCCACTTACCGTGCACAGATTAGGATGCTGGTATGAGTTCAACCAGACTCTTTCAATGAGTTTTAGTTGCTGGAAGCTCTGGATTATGCAAATGTTGGTCTTTGCCAAATAATAGCTATCAAATTTCAGTTGTATCAGTTTATCTTTTGCATAGGAATTGAAAGTAGTTGTTCTGTCTTTCTACATACTTGTTATGTTAAGCTTAATGACTACTCTGGCAAATATTTTTGGATTTTTGGCTACTATAAGTGCTATGGTACATTTTTCTCTGTCAATCTACATGCTCGGTGTCTATGATGGAACTTTAAATATTATCTATCAGTGTAAAACTATTAAAATCCCTCCCCACAAAAAAACTCAGACAGTGGTTAACATGATACATCTACAAGGAGACACATCTCTGACTTTCACAATAAAATACTGATGACTTCTTGGATTGCATAAGCTTTATATTCACAAGGAAAATCAAATGGTGTCATTACTAGACATGCTTCTCCAATACACCTTTAACTACATAAATTAGTAACAAAGATAAGTCTGGGAGATAAATTTTCAAATCATATAGAACTGAAAGACTTCCTTATTTCAATTATAAATAGGTTATCATCAGGCATCTTTCTGAGCATAGCTGAAACTATGCAAGGAAATACCTTCATAGGAAGAGGCTTTAATTTTTAGACCGTACCCAATTACACTCATTCCTCTTCTTCTAATCTCATTAACAATGAAAGGTGAAGTAGACTGAAGTGATATTAGGGAGGACAGAACTCTAAAGCATGGTATGCATGGCTACATACAGTATTCTACTCCATACCTAAAGATATGTATGTCACAATTCACTTTTTCTGCTTTCCAAGAATACATATGCACATACCAGTACCACTCATCAGTATTACAATTTCAGCCTGTCACTTGCCTACTGAAAGCAATACTGGTGCTATTATTCCAGACCAACAACAGGTGTTTTGTGTTTACAAAAGATAAATACTCTTGAGAATTACCTAAAAATAATTTGACTAAAACCTATACTTTTAAAACCACTGCTTGCAAAGAGACCAAATAATGCAATGCCCTTCCATTGAAACCACTACTTGCAAAGATGATTATTAATGCAGTGACATTCCATTGTAACTTTAAATTTGTTTCATAAAGCTGAATTAGATGATTTTTCTGAGTTTGCTTGAAATCATTTTTAACTTTTATCCAAGTCTCTCAATTGTATTTTAAAGCTGGATTAGGACCATGTTTAGGGTCATGTTCTGTTTTTGCCAATTTCTTTTTCAAGAACGTCCAAAGATAAGTAACAAAGGCAATAGATTACCTCTAACACACACACACACACACACACAGATATAGACAGCTCCAAGTTATGTAAATTGTAGTCTTCCATAAACTAGTGGAACTTGTAAACTAATTAGTTTTATTCTTCATTGTTCGGTATCCTGCAGATAGTTCATATTTCTTCAGCTATTGTTCTTTTAGGAGTTATCATAGCTTTCACTGAAAATCTAGAACAATCATAGGGAAACTTCTATTTTAACTATTTGAATCTATTCCCAGGAGGATATTTTTATTTTCTCACAAATAGCCAGATTTTATGTAATTGTTTTGGAACGGTCCAAGATCTTCATCATAGATTATAAAACATTACTAACAAATACTGTATTTCATGCATGCAACCAACCGAGAATTTTCATCAATGTATATGAGCAGGCAAAATGTCTGATTCCAAGATGTTGAAAATGTGCTGAGACACAGAAATTGAAAGAAATGTTTGTCACACATAGCAAAAATTACTTCATATGATAGTCATGCCACAGCCACTGAGGACAGAACTGAAGATTATAATGGGAATTGTCTTCCTTTTTCTTATTATCTGTTCTTGCAAGACTGATAAAATCTTATGAGCTTGCAATGCCATTTGAGTTGTACATCTCTGAATTTTATTAGATACAGACCAATAGAATTTTCAATCCCCTGAAATATATTTTGTAAGTAGACTTTTACAATTAACTTTATGATTTACTGTATAAAGATTATTGGCTAATTTTCTTTCTCAGCATTCTTTTCTAAAGATTTCATACTCGTTCTTAATACCAAAGTGCATATAGAAAATTCTAACTCAAATGTCAAATTAAGAGTAATTATGTGACTAGAATCATACACTTTTTTACAAGAGAACCTCTTCCCGATTCCATACTTAACGTTACATTTTTTATGTTTGTGTGTGATAACACCGTAATTTCCAAATTTCATTAAGAAAAATTCTTAATCAAAGAAAATGAAATGATTCCTAATTATGAAAAAAATAATTTAGGTAACTACTGAAACATCTAAAATTATTAAAAAGGGAGAAAAAAACTGATAAGTTTTACAAAATAGTAGGTGGCTGGACACTAGGGAATGTAATCTAAAAATCAGGAAACTAAAGTACACTGAGTATTAACAGTAGAAATTAGGCCAGTGCCAGGTCGTTTGCATCACACGTCCCACGTGTGGTAAAATACAAGTGGAATGGCTGCATTTGTGCTAATTCCAAAAATTAGTGTCCTCACCTACTCAACTCCTCAATAGCTGCAGCTGCCCATTTTCCACTCAGATGGACTGGATTACAAAACCCCGGATCAGGATTTGGACCATGGAATAAATTACCAGAGAAGGTGATTAAGGGAAAAGTGCATCTGTAAAGGCGTACAAGCAACACTTAAATCTCTTCCTACTCCAGAAGGATAAAATAAAATAAAATCAAATCTAGGAATATAATGACAAGACAGGAAAAAAAAATATATATATATGTATTCCAAATAAGCACCATTGACTTCACTGGCACCAATATTATTTAAGGGAACACAAAGAATATTTACCCCCTGGTTTTCACTTTTTTTTTTTTTTGTTTTAAAGAGATAAAACACCTTGTTTTTATAATGCCAAGAGGTAAGCACTAAATGGCACAGCTATAAATCAAACTAAAATATGAGATCTCTATATAATATCAATCAGAATTCATCAGAAAGTACAGCACTATTGCAGAAAAAAAATCAGCTTCTGAGGAAAATATGTTAAATTACTTAGAAAACAAAGAAAAAAAAGCAATTAATAGGGAACACATCAGAAATACTAGCAAAGCAATGTACTTAGTACTAGAATTATCTCATTCTTTATATATAGTTGTACTATTTTTGACTGTGCTGAAAGAAACTTCTTAGAGGAAATGGTAAAATTAAATGAATTGAATCAGATATAATATTTCCTTACTGGTTTAGATTACTGACTTGTTTGCTAATGCATATCTATATTATAAAATTCCAGGAATATCATTCAAAGCCTAAAATGTCCTGGTCAGTGCGAAGCGATGGAAGCAACTACAAGCATGATTGATAGCTTGTTTTGTTGATAATGCCACCAGATTGAATCATCTCTGGGTTTTGTTGTCTGTTACCATCCAATTTTTGCATTCTCAGCCATTTTGACTTTACAAATTGCATTTGTGTGGTACAGAACTACAGTAACGCATGTATGTATGCCATGCCAAGTGTTCTAGAACATTGGTTGAATTACCTCTGATATCACAATCACACCCTTACTCTACAGTTAGTTCATTGGTTGTATGGCCCAACTGTCAAACATGGGCAACAGCACATAAAATAAACCCAACATGCAGTCCCAGCATAACACAATCCACAAACCAATCAACACAACCAGCACACATAATAACCCCAAACATCACTCTAAAGGCTAGAATGTCTTGAGTGAATATGAAGTGATGGAAACTGCTACAAGCATGGTTGAGAGCTCTTTTTGTTTAGCTTACCACCAGACTCAAGTATTTATGGTCTGTTACCATCCAGTTTTCAAAGTTCTCAGCCATTTTGGGGCTATTTTATACGTACGACTTTATGAATTATACCGGTGTGAGAGCATGGGATTTCAGCCACTAGTATTAACTATATTATCCGGTCAATTACATCAACTTCCTGTTGACAATAGAGTGTAAATAAAACTGGATTAATTGCATTTTATAATAATTCTTTTCCGTCTTTAGAAAAACATAAATCAAAAAGGGCTTGTCTTACAGGAAAAGAATATAACTATTTTATTGAAAATATCAATTTTTCATAACATTATTAGACAGTAAAAGAAATATTTAAACTACCAAGTAGCATACATTTTAAAGAGTTGTTGGAATTACTTTTTCTTTTCTTGAATATTAAAGAGGACATTTTTATTTTTATTTATAATATACACACACATCCATGCCCCTTTTGAACTAGATAATGCTGTGCAGTAGCCTTCATTCAGTTATCATATGTTATTGATCTTGCCTCTGTCTGTCTCCTAGCCAATCCTACCTTCTATTAACCCCCTCATTGCATCATACTGGAAATGGATTTGTAAAGTCCTTGAGGCAGCAACTGTGCCTTCTTATCCATAGTGAGAGTCACGCAGCACACTTCTGAGTGCTGTAAAAAGTAATACATAGTGTTTATAGAGAGTAAATCTAGTCCGTTTTATTATAATAGGTTGTTCTAACTGAAGCCACGCTGGCCACAGCTCCAAGGGTTCATTCTGGTAGCTGGAGATTGCTGGCGTTTAGGGACACCTTGACCATGCTCCTTTGCTGCAGGAGCAGCCCTTGAACCAGGAGCTTAAAGTGCAGGGTAGAGGCACTATGCTAGCACCACAAGACCTGGTTATTCCCAATGAGAGTGTGAATAAACACAGAACACCTCATCTATCAGTTTTATGAATACTCTGTACCACTGAAGCAGTGCAAAGCAGCTGTAAAGGGTCTGGGAATATGACCTAAAGAGTTCTCTGATAAAAAAGGGAGCCTTGCAGTAAATTAGAGTGGGGTTTTTTTTCTGTAAAAGCTTGATTCTCCGCTATGCTACTCCACTTTTACACTGGTGTAACTCCTCTGAAATGTACTTTGCTTTTGTGCTACAGTAGAATTCATAGTGCACGTCTTCATGCAAAGATGGCAATGTGGTGGTGCAAGAAAACAAGATACTGCATGACCCATTAGATCTCACGTCCATATACAAATGGATTGTCTCCCAAGCACCTCAGAATTTGACTGATAATCATAATTATGATAATTGGACACCATAATCACTAGTAGACACTAGTAAGGTTATACATATAAAATCAGAAGTTGTGACATGCAGAGCATCACTTCAGAGATGCTGAGTACCCCAGCTTTTATTCAAATCAATGAGAGTTCAGGTTCTCAGCACCTTTTGGGAAGCACTGAGGCATAGACTGTGTAACTTTCATCATTAATTTATTGTGTTTATTTACTCACACAAATAGTCTCACTGAAGTCATTAGCATTTCTCATGTGAGTAAGTGCAGACCAACATGAGTAAGCATTGAACAATCTAGTCCTAAGTATCTTCAGGACTGGAACCATAATTTGCGTGTCAGCCTACGGAAGGCACGAAAAGGACTTATTAATATTTTCCCATCTTATGTTTTGACAAATGACTATTTTAGGCTTTCACAGTGACAAGGATTCTGAGACAGAAACATTCCTTACTATTTACAGTATTTTATATCATTGCATTTGTAATACTATAGCTAAAGAGCTGTCAGGTTCGTTATAAACTCTTAGTTTCAAAGATATGGTATCTCAAAGAAAAATACTTTCTGGCTAAAATATGACGTGCAGGTTTCTCAGTTATAGAGCAATCTTTCTTCTGCATTTGATTTTCTTTTCATTTCAAGATTTAAAAATGCATTGTATGATTTATACTTTCCCTCAATGTGCAGGATAGCATCGCTGACTTTTGAAATTGCAAATTTTGCATGAGCAGTACTTGTCAAGCGGATGGCTACATTTTGTTATTTTGAAAATAATATGACAACATTTAAGTGTTGAAAAGTGGTTACCACAAATTTGCAATAAATATTTTTCAAAATGTTGTAGCATATCAAGAGTAAAGTTCCACTGAAAACCCTATACATGAAAAGAATTCTATATATGTATAGCTTGAAAGAAACTCATAATATCACATAATGAAGTGTGTCATTCTTGAGATCTCACACAATATACTCCATTGAGATTTCTCAATGGAAGAATTGTAGCATGTCTGAAATTCTCATACAGTTACACTAAAGCCTGTAACAATGTAATGGAGTGTCTCACATTATGATATGGAACAGGCCTGCAGAAATAGATTGTCAAATCATGTAGTGAATATCCAAATAGTCAGGGAAATAGTGGCTTCAGATTTTCCAAACTAGACTGAAATAAAAACAAAAATGCCGAGAATCTAATCTTTGATGTCAGGTTTTTGTTCAAACAAGCCAAATATGCATGGCCATCTGGATAGTATATGAGTCTCTATAATTATATTATATTTGTTGTGCCATATGTCCCCCCAGTCTCCCAGCAACTAACCCCATGCCTATATGAATATGATACTGCCCCATGGAACACACAATAGTTACATTATATGCTCCCTGGCATTATTTTACAGCTGGAACTATGCTATTGTTGATGATACACCATAGGATTCAGTTTTCATAATTTTTCTTTATAAAGCTATTTAACAAACATGTATCTGAATAGATCTATCTGAATATTTATTGAACACTCTGAACAACAGTACTACCTGGATGCATAGTCATATACAATGTAACTACCATCATAATCACAAGGAATTCTTCACTCAATTTTAGTCTTCATTCAGATCAAACTGCTGTCCAAGCCAGTATGATTTTTGTATGATTAAGTGCAGCTTGAAGAACTGATCCAACAAAGACACAGTGGACAGTTAAGTATGTACTGTAAGTCTTTGCAGGATTGGGCCCTTAGTAAATAAAGATTTGACCCAGGTTGCATTGGTATCACATATGTTCCTACTTGAAAGTTGAGTCCTGGCCGCACTGAAGTTGATAATTTTTCTGTTACTTCAGTCAGCCAGGCTTTCATCCTGAGGCTGCATACATTCCACTGTTATGGCAATAGGGGAGCACTAGTAGAACAATATTATTTCTCAGTTTCCAAGAGGCCTTTTTGCCCTGTTCTCGCTCTCTCTCAAAGCAATGGAAAAATATTTCCATCAATAATAAGCAAATTTTACAGATAGGTAGAGAAAGAAAAAGGCTGCCTGAGAGCTTAGATTTTGATTTAAGAATGTTTCTTGGAGTATTTTGATGTCATGTTGAGTGTTTGTATTTTAAAAGTAATATAGTTAAATATTTGAACTTCAATGTCTACTGTGATTAAATAATTATTGTCTGTCACCATTATTGTCTGATCCTCCCAGAATTTCCTACAACTTTAAACATTTAATTTATAAAAATCAAACAGTATGTTTAATACTCAAAATTATAAAAAAATAAAAACTGAGTTCTGCCAAGCCTATATTAAATTATGAATATTACATATCTATAACTAGAGCTTATCAGAAATTTATCTTCAAAGGTTTCTTTGACAAAAATTGAAATGTTTCAAAATATGTGTTAATTTCAATAAAAATTCCTGTGAAAAAGATGTACAAGATATTCCAAAATAAAAAAACATGTTCTGGAAATCTTCAGAATTTCATTTTGGAATTTCAAATTTTCATTGAGAATATTATTTTATTTTATTTTTTATATTTTGTATTGTTTTTACATTATTTCACAATGTCACTATTCCTACTGACATAACATATGACAATAGTTGAAATAGTCTATTTTCATTTTATTTTATTTTATTTTAACAGCCATTAAATACAACTGCTACTTAGTTCTGGTCAAATCATCTTACCACTTCTAGATTTACGTGCTTCCTGTCTGTGTTATCAGACCAGAGAGCTTCATTATATCTGCCTGACCTCCAGCAGAATAATGCTTTGACACAGAGTGGAACCACTGGTTTAAAGCTGAGCCAAAACAAGCCAAGAGACTGCGTATAAGGTAGGGTCTGGAACCCCTGATAGTTTCACATTATATCTTATGAGCCAGCATTGAGTGGATACAGAATCAGGGTGTCTAGGAGAAGGGTCTGCACCATCCACTTGTAACAGATATGGCAATTTCCTGTAATATGCTTGGGATCCATTGTACTAGATGCAAAGTTCATGTGTGACTGTGGGCTGGGACTATGTGGGGGAGATGTGATGGAAGGATTGGGTGATCAAAGGACTGTATTGAATAATATGCCACATAAGAATGGACTTCTGGGACAATATGGGTGAAGTGGATTTCCTGGGAAATATCTAGGGGGAGGTGAATGCAAATTTGCTACCCCCAGTTATGCACTGTTCTCAAATTAGCAACAAAGAAGTGTCGGAGCTCAAGTAATAACAATGGCCTTTTCCACACAGCATGACATTGCATACACGATATGTGAGAAGTCACACCTTGCAAACCACTGACAGAAGAGGTACTGGGGCTGAGCCCTGGCATGAAAATGGGTGCTGGGGATAAGCCCCAGCAAGCCCCTGCACAAATTAAGCTCTGCTTATGCAAAAAAACCCTAACCTTTTGCAGCTATGTCCTGAGGAGTAAGCCTTTGTTTGCTGATC
The DNA here is from genome assembly GCF_026122565.2 of Emydura macquarii macquarii. Lineage (NCBI taxonomy): Eukaryota > Metazoa > Chordata > Testudines > Chelidae > Emydura > Emydura macquarii. Next base: position 1,535,663 of record NW_027132344.1, read on the forward strand.
ACCTTTTACATGAAGCCAAGATCAAAGGCCCAAGCAGTATAAAGGAAAAGACTGAACTATTCATTGGTTGTTCTGGGTCTTAATCTGAAAGAGTTATGAACTTGTAACAATGGGGAAAACCCAGTTATGGGTCCAGAGGACTGACACCTACCAGAGCGTGAGACTACAATTGGGATGACCTCTGGTAAGCTTTTTAGAATGTGCATAGGTTCTTTTATTGTTTTGAATTTTTTTTTCTGTAATACTTTCACTTTAAGATTAAGTGTGCTTGCTTATCAACAGCTGCATGGTAACTCATAACTGCTTGCAATTATAGATTTTGTCAAGAGAGCTTATCAAAAGCTGCATGTTAACTCATAACTGCTCTTTATAGACTTTGAAGAGAAAGCAAAGTGTGAATGCTGGCCTGTTTCGGCAATCTGGTTTGCTGGGACTATCACAGCATAGGCAGGGAACAGTGCAACCTAGAAAACCTCTAGCCAGGAGGGAGAAAGATGTGGGTCTCTCCCCAAGAGAGGTGACAGCTGAGGAGCAAGGAGCCTAGAGTGGGTAACCTTAGTGGACCATACAGGAGAAATAGAGGCACAGTTGCCCTGAAATGTGATGCCACTATCTTAAACAAATCAATAGAAGTTAGAAGAAAGCTTTTTAAAAATTGTTCCATACTTGGAGGGAAAGGGGAGAAATGGAGTCTGGGATAACGCTTAAGACGACGACAGATAATAGGCCAAAGCATGCTTGCTTTGTTCATGCAAGTAGTTCCTTTGACTCAGCCCTGATCTATACTTACCTGGAGATTCGGCGGCAGTCGACAGGAATTGTGCAAACTACACAGAGTAGCTTGTGTAACTCCCGTTGACAGCTGTGCTTCGCTTCTGCGCGAAGGAACTGTGTTCCTGTCGATGCAGTGCTACGCTACTTGAGGGGGTGGTTTTACTCAGTCCACTTCCTGATCGATTGAGCAGGTCTACACTGACCGCTCAATCGATCCAGAAAGATCAATCTGGCGGTGGCGACTTTGCCACCGTCAGTATAGACATACCCTGAGAGACAGGAGCGTGGGATTTGGTTCAAAAGAGTGGTACTAGGGAGAGGTGTCTACAAACAGTTCCTGTCATCAGGGAAAAGGGTTTTATACTAAAAATCTGAAAACTAAATTGTCTATGTCATCAATATTTCTTTAGCAAGGATCACTTCTGCTGTTCCTTCCACTCTCATCAGGAACTGTCAAGGGCTCCCACCTAAGAAAGCCTGAATAAGGCTTCCTGATTAGCAGGTAGCTCCCTCATCTCATTTCAATGCACATATTTTCCCCCTTTTTCAATTTTTAATATTTCAAAAAGCTTTGTTCTTTAAAAATGTAGAAATGAGAGCCTAACATTTAGATTGCTGAATTAAATGAAAGAACCTCCAATTGTGGCTGACAAGTGGCATCTCAAACACTTTGGAAACATGTAATTGCTTTATTTTACAGCTAGCGCACAAGTCAGTGATGTAAAATGTACACTCTGGTATCTTCACATACTTGATGGAAACCCTTTGAATGCAGGTGTTCAAATGAAACACCAGCAATTCAAAAAACATGAACCAACACCACCACTATACAAAGATTGTGAACAGACCCACCTGTGGGGGACAAAAGGGGCAATTGCCCACGGGCCCTGAGATTTAAAAAAAAAAAAAAAAAAAAAAAAAAAAGAGGCCCAGGCCATGGGCTGCGGGGTGAAAGCTTCCCCTTGGGAGGCTAGCTCCCCATCCCACCTCTTCTGCCCATGGTCCCTGCCCACAGTCTACTCCCTCTCCACCTGAGGCCCTGCCTGGCTCGCTGCCATGTTCCTCCCCACCAGCCCACCTCCCTGCTTGGCCCCCCTTCTCTCTTCCACACACCCTTTTCCCCGCAGACATCATCCCTCCCCATTCATCCCCCTCTCCTCCCCCATTTCCCACTCAGTCCCTCCAGCTGTTGCTCGCTGCCTGGGGAATGGGGAAGAGAGGAGGGGGACCGAATGATGGGGGTGGGAGGGATGTGGCTGCGAGCGGGCTAAGCAGAGGAGAGGGCAGGGCTGGGACAGAGCGGGGGCAGGGGCTGGGGAGGCCTGTGGGCGGAAGGGGCAGGGTGGTGGGCAGAAGGGGCGTGGCAGGACTGTTCTGCCGTGGAACCTGGAATTCCTGTTGGCAGGCCTGATTGTACAAATAGCCAGTAAGGAATAAGTGTTCAGAGTTCTGCGTTGTATGTAAGGTGGTTGCAGTTGTTAGTTCTTGGTGTGTAACTAATCAGTAGACATTTCCTATTCTGCAGAATAATATCGTTTGTGGGTTTTTTTACTTACATAGAGATAGGCCTACTTTAGTGAACTTCAGAGTACAGGATACTCATTTATCCACAGTTAGGATCAGTGATTTCCTAACATACTCTGTATAAAACTGTCTTGGAAGATTGCTGAAGAAAATGTACATACACCTTGGATCTGTTTTTGGCTAGGATCAGGCACAAAAAGGATGAGCTTGGATAGCGAGCTTTCAAACTTGAGCATTTTTTTAGTAATTTTACAACATCCCAAAGTGTGCTTATTTGCACCTCAACACAAGGCTCTCTGGTCATTACCTTTGAGAGCTTACAGTGTAATTTCAGACATTACAAAGATGGTGGTAACACCAAAGTGAGGAGGTGATAGAGGAAAGTTGGGGTAACATCAGATTACCAGTTACTCAAATTATTCAGTTACTCAAAGGCTGGAGTGCAACATGATCGGACCAATGTGTGTAGATTTTAAAAAAATGATATTGTTGAAGTTTAGTTTTCCTTTATCTCTCACAATCTCTGTATGTACTAAATACCTGTGAGAATGAATTTGTATTCAGGAGAAGATTGCACAGACAGTAAAAACATCTCATAAATGCAATATAAAAAAATATTGTAACTATTTTATCTTTCCAAAATTATTTTAGAACCTTTTCTGAATGCTACATGCACACGGATACCCTAATTTTTAAAGCCACTTCAGATTAGGACAAAACTAATGAAAAAATGATTGCTCTACATCCAAATCAGTTGCATATATTTCCATAACACGGACTCCAGGGTGAAATCCTGGCCCCATTAAAGTCAGTGGGAGTTCTGCCAACAAGTTCTATGGAGCCAAGGTGTCCCCCCCAGGTGTTTACAGTATAGACACCCATGCTAATCTACTTTTTTGTTTTCTATGAGCCTTGCCTTTCTTTCAGAGCATGCATTCAAAGCACATCTTTATTGCTACTGATAGCATACCTGAAGGCTTATTCAGTCAATGTGAAATGCCTCATCTCTAAAATGGGATCTAGAAAACTGACCCTATTATATATCTGCTGTTCTAACTTAGAGGGTGTCCAGGGAAGCAAATAAGTTGACTAAATGTGTTCACAATTATTTTATTTTTGCTCTCATTTTCTGCCAAGAGATGTTTGAATATCTCTTTGCCACCAGCTCTCACACAGCTAGTAAATACAAGATGAGCATGTGTGCTAGATAGGAAAGGGGTTTTGATTCATTTGTGTACTGCATGAGAATTGTTAGACACCAGATGAATTGGGTGAAGAGGCTACTAAAGAGCATCCCTGGTGTTTATCTCTTTGTTCAAATTCCAGCATTTAGTAAATGCTATTTTTATTGTTTATATAGCTACATAACTGTGCTAGGTGCTTTACAGGCAACTTTACAGTCCAAGGACTAATACACACCTCCTGCTGCATGGTGCACTATGGGGATAGAAAGAGGGTGCAGGGATGCCTACTCTTAGTGCACTGCTGGAAGGGAAGTCATTATGGGAACAATTACTCAAAGGCACAAAGGAGGGGTCACACTAATGCTGGCAGCACCAGTGGTCCCAGAGGTACCATGTCTGGGCAAAAGAGGGCAGAGCTGCTGTGGTGGGGCAGCACAGATTACAGCAAGGTGCATTTTCCAGCATGCTCCACACAGCATACCTCTCAGGAGGTATTATCCTTCCTGTTACCACTTAGGCTGTACACCTGCTGCCCAGGCTTAAAGCACACATGATTAATCCCTGAATGTAGACATAAAATAACTGGTAACAATGGGGTATCGGTGACAAATAGGAGAAGATGGGTTGCAAAAATAAGTTCATGTAGAATTTGCTTAGGCAGAGATGCATACTTATTAGAGGTTCAGAGGGGGATGGTTGCTGGGGTGGTCACAGTACATTTTTTGTTGGCGATTTAATACTGTTGATGTAAATGCTAACAAGATGATGCTCAGGGTACTATTGAACACATTTCCACAGGTACATATGGCACTCCATTTTGGAGATACCAAAGGAACTCTAATGTGTAGCCAACTGGGATTTTCTTCCCTCTTCAACAAATGGAATCGATCCATATGTTTCCCAAAAATTGTATAATGAACATAAATAGCAACCAATTGTATTCTGCATTGATTTATCTTTTACTAGAAAACTAAAAGCCAAGTTTTCTACTGATTTATTTAATCTTGCACCATTAAAAAAAAAAAAAAAAAAAAAAAAGGACAGCAAAGCTTGCTGCAACTCTGATTTAGCACTCCTTGCATTACTCTGAAAACAGCAGTATGTCATGTTAGTTATGCACAGACAAATTATAATTAGCTATTGAATTAAAAGACATAGAAATGACCAAATAACACCCTCCGAGTAGAGATCATATTAAAATATTCAACGTAGCACCAAAGCACAGGAAGGATAAATATAATTTGGTTATGGGATCATTAAAGAGAGACTATTTATAGTCAGAAAATAGTCTCAAACCTGTAAGTTTGTCTGCTGTTTGCTTACCTAAAAAAAGAAGATTTCATAAGATAAGATACCTTTATACTTATTTTAAAACTGGCTATGATAATATAAGTTTAATTGTAAGCGTGATCATCATGCAGGCAAAGTCGCCGCCATCAGATTGATTTCTCTGGATCAACTGAGCGGTCAGTGAAGACCCGCTCAATCGATCCAGAAATCGACGTATTAAGACCACCTTCACAAGTGGCATAGTGCTGCGTCGACAGAAATGCGGTTCCCAACGGCGCGCAGAAGAGGAACAGAGAAGTCAATGGGAGTTACGCAAGTTTTTTCCGTAGCTTGCGTAACTCCCGTCGACTGCCGCTGAATCTCTGAGGTAAGTGTAGACAGGGTCTAAGTGTTAAAAGAACACTGTTAGTTGACAGGCCCAAAATTAAAATTACTCTAAAAATAGCACAGTTATTTTTTTTCCCTGGGTCCTGAGGAAAAATAGCAGTTATTGGTTCTTGTAACAGATTAAAATCATAGTTTCTCACCAACAAATTTAGGGCACTAGGTACTGAATGCTCTCTCTGTTTGACATTGGCCAGGTTTTGTGCTGAGAAGCAAGCAGGAATTAGGGAAATGAATACACAGCCCAAATTAGGGGCAGACCACGAAAGTGCAGTAAAGCCACTACTCTAGCTTCTCTCTTCAGAAGTATAGATCCAGTGGCCCTTCTCCCAACCCATTCTCAAATTTGTCTCCAAGCCACGGTTGTTTATGCTGTTCAGAAATTCATCTTTAAGGACACAGAGAACTACTTATGCAGTGCACCCACAGGACTCCTGCAACATAGATGGCCTTGAGTGAGCCCTCTGCCAATGGTGGAATTTTATCCTCTGCCAGCAGGATTCTAAGACATTTGAATATCTTGTCTGGTCACAAGCATAGACCCAACATAATTGAATATATACTCACACATTGTATGTGTATGAACGTGAGCCTGTGAACCCAAACTTAATACATACAACTTTAGGATGAGAGTCTTCTGTCTCCCTCCCTGCACAATTAGGTTTAAAAATGTTACACTGATAACTACTTAAATTTTTTGACAGAGCTTTCCTAGATATTAGAGGGTGAAGCTAATATTAAACTGACAAATGTTGGCAGTTTGTTTTTAGGAAAAATAGAAAAATCAGCACAACCCTGGTTGGTCACGGAAGTTATATAAATATTTGTAATCAAATAAAGCCCATTCCCAGAAAAAACCAAAAAAGTGAATCATCTTTAATAAACATGATCACCTGAGGCTAAGATCACCTAAGAGAAAAGATTGAGGCACACTTGAAAAAATGTACCCATTTTAAAGTACCCATTTGTGCATGTGAAAGACCAATTCGCATAATAACATATGAAAATGCCCATATATTTCAGCTCACAGACTTTGGTTCCAGTTTTGGAAAATTTAGCAGCAGATTAGCAAAATATTGGTAGATTTAGGTTATCCTTTGAAATTTCACACTAAGATTATTACAATCTTTGTGACATGCTTACTTCACCAATCAACCTGGAATAGTTCAAATCCAGCTGTATATAATCTTTATATTATTTTCTAATGCAGAAATCCCTCATGGAAGTGCATTTGGAGAACTTTCCCTATAAGGAATTAAGTTTAATTGAATATTGTGCCTGGATTGTGCCAGTCCAGGATCCTTACATGAAAACAATGCAAAGAAAAATATTTTGATTATCTTTTGTCAGCCCTCACTTCGTAAAATCCACTCAGCACCAACTTCTGACTGTATAATAAATGAACACTATTAAATCCTGCAAAGACGTATGTCATTTAATACAAGTTCACTCTCAGGTGACCTGACCATTTCCTAATATTGAATTGTGGCCTAGTGCTATCAGCAATGTGAAAACAGCTTCAGTAGATTGGCTTGATAATAGCCAATACTTGTAGCAAAATATGGTGGCACTTTACAGCTTTTCCACTTTGTGATTTGTTTTTTAAATAAATAAAGTTAACTTGATTCCTTGTGTGACATTGGCCTCTAGGGGAACCACAGTGAGATAGCTCAATTTAGGAAAAACGTAAAAAATGGGGCAAGGCAAACCCACAAATACAGGTGACTATATCCAAAAATCGGCTTCACCAAGCCAGCAACAAACAGCCTTTAATCATCTAATAACTTTTGGGTTATCCAGAACCCAAAACACAATTCTCTTAAAGCCATCCAGCCCTCTGGCTTCTACCCAGACAGCCAAATCAAATATGATGGAGATTATTGACAATTTTTGTCTATTATATGTAAAAAAAAAAAAAAAAAAAAAAAGTTCTACCAATTGCAAAAAACCCGTAACATTACCAAACAGGTCAAGGAATATTTCAGATCCTACCCAAATACATGCTTAAAGCCAATGCTTATGAACTAAACTAATATTTCTTTTTTAAAAAGGAGGGAATATAGGTTAAAAGTTCATATACATACAGATGAGAGTAATGTCCATAGGTCAGTTTCAAAGTGGAAATGAAAAACTGTGTGGCAGAAGCTCTTTCAGGATTAGTTTCACTGGTTATAGTCCAAATAGTCCATATATAGAGTTTGTTCAAATTCTTCTATGAGAATTAATAGGGCGATCCAGAGCATTGGTGGAGATCTTAGCCTTCCAACATGAATTCCCCCTGATGAAATCCAATCAGTTCTAAAATAAACAGGATTGTGTCTGAGGCTGCTTTTATAGTCTTTTAGCAGGCGTATGATAGCCATCTGACAGCAGACATCACAACAGGTAATCCTTGGGTGCATAATAGGCAATTATTTGTAGCTTTAAAGTAACCTCTACTTTCCAGGCACACATTGGTAATTATCCATTAAATAATATTATTAATTATCCATTATTCAGTTTACTTAAACTTCAAAAAGACATACAGACAATGATATTACACTCAAGGTTCATCTAAATGTTAATATTCCATTTTGATCTCTGAATCAATAGAACCATCACGCAGGTATCCCATCTTTTTCTTAAAAATTGGCAAATTGTCCCATATTTTCTGCTTCCTGTTTAGTACTGGATTTACAATGGTGCCAAAGTGTGGGGCCCATACAGGGATGTCTGCAGCGCTGTGATGGGTCCTGCTGGCTGGATCCCTGCTTGCCAGCTGCCTACCTACCAATGGTAAATGTGGGGGTCAATGGCCAATAGAGGGGGGTGTGCAAGGCTTGTGGCCAGGTGAGGCCACAGCATGCATGGCCCAGCCACTGCCCCTGCTAGTTCATCAGTACAGCCCACATCCAACTACTGTGTGCTGGCTCTGGGACTGAGCCCCACTTGAACAGCAGCCTGTCTCCAGCCGGCGGTGGCTGCGTGCTATGAGGTGCGGCAGCCAAATGACTGTGGGTAGGCAGCGGCCTCAGGCTGGTTGGGGAGGCCAGGAAGAGGCGGTACCAGGAGAGGCGGGGCCCAGCCAGGTATGGAGGGTGGAGAGCGTTGGTAACCTTCCATGTGTGAGAGAGGGCAAGAGGTGTGTGTGTGTGTGTCACCCCCCATGTGTGTGGGAGATGGGGGTGTGTGTGTCACCCCTCACGTGTGTCCCCACTGGCCAGTTCTGTGCCTTCCCCCCCCCCACACACACACACAGCCCCTGTCCATCTCTGAGCACAGCCCCCACCCCAGCATATGGGCCATCATAGCGGGCTCTTAACCCTCTCTCGGCTGGGGCAGCACAGACTGGAAGCTACACTCATGTTTCTGGTCCATTCTGGTGCCCGGTACTGGGTAAGGTATTTCTTTTCACTGGGGGCTCAATCAACTTGTCATTAATTTGAATGTCTGTACTGCATAATTCTCATTGATTGCTCTTATTCAAGCAGCGATTTTACCAGGTGTCCCATATTTAGCAAAGGGAAGTATGGTCATCCTATTCAATGTGCTTTGCACTCCCCAACCAGTCCAATAAATCCTCTGTTTGGAGCATGGGGTATGGATCAGGGCTGTGAGATTACATTTAGGTTCCTGTAATCCACATAAATCCCAATGGTTTTATCATTCTTGGGCACCATTACAATGGGAGAAGCCCAGGGACTGTTTGATTTAGCAATTATCCCCATTTCCAACATGCTTTCAACCTCCTCCTGGTTCTGTTTTTGCATATTCCCCTTGGACCGATATGCTCTGCTAGGCACTGGATGGGGCCCTGTCGTTTGAATGGCATGCACGATCCAGTCAGTTAAACCTGGCTGGTTGGAGACTGCTTGCCTGTGGTATTTTAACAGGGCTTACATCTCCTGCTTCTGGAAAGTATCCAAATCTTTCCCAAACTAAATGCTCTCCAGTGGAGTCTCTCCCTTGCTTTCTGCAATTAAATTGATAAAAGGGACAGACAATGTTCCCTCATCAGCACAGCAAATCATATTGACAGCTGCCTCCCTCTGACAGTAAACCTTCAGTCTATTCCCATACATAGAAGCTGCTGAGCTTGAAATCATCTGTAAACTTGACACAATCAAACTGGGTCTGAATCAGGACTTGGAATGGTTCTCATTACAAGAAGTAATTGCCACTGTTCACACATTCTCACCTCCTAATCAATGGCTGTGAATAGGCCTCAACTACTCTAACTGAATAGACTTTGTTTTTATCCACCTCCCCCATTGTTGTTACATCCCTTATGTATATGTATGCCTCCTATGTGATTTCTATTCCTTACATCTGACGAAGTGGGTTACAGTCCACGAAAGCTTATGACTGCAGAAATTAAATTCGTCAGTCTTTAAAATGCTACAGAACTCTCATTGTTTTTGCTGTATATAGACTAACACAGCTACCCCTCTGGAATAGTTTGCATAGCTTCTCTGCCATGGGGCTTCCTAACGTTATAGGTAACCTCATTAGCCCTTTCTACTACCTCATCGGGTCCATACCAAATGTCCTGCATTTTATTTTTCCCTTACTGGAACTAACATGAGCACCATAGCCCCAATTTCAAAAGCTCTCTCCTCAGCATGCCTATCATACCAAGATTTTTTATCTTCCTGACTTTTCTTAAGGTTTTGCTGCATCAAATTCATCATAGCTTGTAACTTTTCCTTAAACTGTGACACATAATCCCCCACTGGCTGCCCTGTTTCCTCAGTATTGCCCACCCAGGAGTCATGGATTAACTCCAAGGGTCCCCTGACCTGTCTTCTGTACAAGAGATCAAAGGGAATAAACCTTGTGGATTCTCAGGGCATGCTTCTATATGCAAATAGTGAGTATGGAAGCAACATATCCTAGTCGCTCTCTCTCCTGGAAACATACATTCTAAGCATAGCTTTCAGAGTTCCAATGAACCTTTCTACCAGTCCATTAGTCTCAGGGTGGCAAACTTTTAAGTACCTCACCCCACACAATGCCCATAACTTTTCATAAACCAAAGATATAAAATTAGTACCATGGTCTGTCAGCATCTCTTTGGGAACACCGACACTGCTAAAGATAGTGAACAAAGCAATCTCAGCTTCAATATTAAACAATGCTACAACTTCAGGGTACCCACTAGCAAAATCCACCACCACAAGAATATATCTTTTTTCAGTCCTGGAAGATTTAGATAGAGGTTCCACGATATCTATAGACACTCTGGCAAATGCCTCCCCTATAATGGGTAAAGGCTGCAGGGGTATCATGCTAGGCCTCTTAAATCCTTTGTGCTTCTGACATAAGTCACAGCTCCTGCAGTAGTCTTTCACTCAGGGCTAGCCTACACTTAAAACTTACAACAGCACAGCTGTATTAGTACAGTTGTGCTGCTGTCAGAGCGCTTATGTAGCCGCGTTATGTCGTCGGGAAAGAGCTTTCCCCACTGACATAATAAAACCACCTAAAGAAGTGGCGGTAGGTATGTCGGCAGGAGAACTTCTCCTGCCGACATAGCTCTGTGACACAAGCACTTGAGCCAGCAAAACTTTTGTTGCTCAGAGGGATTTTTTTTCACACCCCTAGACAAAAGTTTTGCCGGCATAAGTGCTAGTGTGGACATGGCCTAAGTCATACTTACGTGGCCAAAAGAAATTTTGCTTCAGCCTGTCACACACCCTTTCTATTCCAAAATGACCTCCAAATGGCTCTTTATGAGCTAGTAAATCAGCTCTCCCCTATGCTTTCCAGGCACAACTGTTTGCTGACACACTTCTCCAGGTAACCTCTTCCCTGCAGGGGCTTCCCTAAACAATATTCCATCTCTCACAAAAAATCTTGCCCTTTCTTCTTCAGCTGAGGCATCAGTCTGAGTATCAGCCCTGGCCTGCTGTAATGAAATATTGCTCGGTTGAGCCAAAATAAATTCTTTCTGAATTTTATTTAGATCCAGAACCACCTCTGGTATTTCAGGAGGATTTTCACACAATCCCATCAATCAAGCTGCTGGACTCCATAGCTAAAGGGCTGGAAGTACTCCCCCCCCCACAGCCTTCTTCACTGACAACAGGCAAGATAGAAATATCAGCACCATAGTTCCCTTTGGACCTAGTTATGACAATAACCAGATTAAACCTAATCATAATGTCATTACCTATTAAAACATCTGCTGGAAGTCTATCCCTAATTCCTTCTGTCACTTCACCACTAAAATCCCCCCATTCCAGGTGGATCTTCACCAAAGGGACAATTGCACAAAACTCTACTAGGGCCAGAACAGTTCTGTTCTTGCCTGCCAGTTTGTCCTTGTCCCTGACATAACATTCTTTAACCAAAGTAATGTTTCATGCTGTGTCGTGCCAACCACGACAATCCAAACCATTGCCATTCTTAATAAATTCATCACTACCCCTCTAAGACTCAACTCTGACATAACTGACAAATCTGTCCTTTTCCAAAATCTTTTTCTGGGATTAAGTGATAACATTAGTGTATATAGGATTGGCATTTGCACACCTGGTATGGCATTGGTACTGACAGTGGGTACAGGTTGTGGGATGGTTTGAAGCTTTGGACAATTTAGCTTTCTGTGCCTGAGCACCCCACACTGGTGACAGATAACCAGTTTCCTTTTATGATAAGAGGTTTTAGACTCTGGGCTCCGTTTTTTTTTTTTTTTTTTTTTTTTTTTTTTTTAAACAAAGTTGCGGTGAAGTTTACCCTTAAACCCTTCGTCTTTTTTAAATTGGGGTGCATATTGTAAATTTTTCCCTTGCAGCTTGCGCCTCTCCAGGATCTTGTTTCCAAAGGTTCATCTGTAATTTTTGTGGCTTCTAAACACGATGGAGATTTTTTGTCACAAATGGCAACTTTTACCTCATCACGCACAACCCTCAGCAATTGTTCCTGTGCTATTAAATGAAAAAAACCATTGGAAATCCCCAAAAGCCCCCAGTGACCCACTTTTTCAAATAACCTTGCATTTTGTGCCCATATTCTACATGCATCATATTCTCAGACATCTTGAGATTTCTAAATTTCAACCTATAAGATTCTAGAGTAATTTTGAATCCTTTTAGCACAGTATCCTTATACTTCACATACATCAAGGCATCATCCATACCCACATCACTGAACACCTCCCTTGCTTTTCCAGTCAGTCTGGTTAGCAGGACAGGCATACACTGTTCATCTGGGGTCTTGTGCAGACTGCACAGGTGCTCAAAAGTAGACAGAAACTTCTGTATCTTTATTATCTCTGTAAATAGAACAATTTCTTTTCCAGTTTTGTTATCAATAGGAAGTGGATTTCCAGGCTGTGGCAGATCCTTCTGTTCCTCCCAGATTAGGAGTTACAGGTTGGCAGTTTCTACCTGCTTTTCATGCACCTCTCACTGCAATCAGTCATTCCATATGCCGTTGATGGGCAGCTTTTTCTACTTCAGCAGCTTCTTCTTCCAACTTAGCAATCTTTTACTTCTATTTTTTTCTTCATATTCAAACTGCTGCTTATTTTTTTACTGTTAGCATTCTCATTATTCTCAGCAGCTGTATCCTTTATCTTCTGATCACTGGCTATTAGCAGGTTTTTGAGTTCCTGATCTGTGGCTTTCTCCTTAAAAGATAACATCCTTTGTGAGCATAAGTCTTCAAGGGCTTTTCTATCAAGATCTGCATATGATCTTGTCTCACACATTTTAGCTGATTTTTAACCCTTAAATTCTTAAATGTCAAAATTTTTTTTTTGACAAGCATGTGGCTTGAGTCAAAGCCCAATTAACCTGTGGTAATGTATATCCTAGTCAACTACACCAATGTAACATTGCCTCTAGGGGAGCCGGGTTGATATTGCTCCATTTAGGGTAAACTGTAAAGAACGGGGCAGGGCAAACCTCTAGATACTGCTTCCTATTTCTAAAAATTAGCTTCACCAAGCCAGCAATAAATTGCCTCCAGTCACCGTACTGGTTATCCAAAAGCCAAAACACAGTTCCCTTAAAGTTATCAAGCCCTCTGGCTTCTACCCAGACAGTCAAGTCAAATATGATGGAGATTACTGAAAATCTTTGTTTATGATATGCAAAAAAAGTTTACCATCCCAAAGACCAGACACCTTACCAAACAGGTCAAGGAAAATTTCAGACCTTACCCAAATACACACTTAAAGCCACTCTTAACTTTATGAACTAAACTAATAGTTATTTTAAAAAAGGAGAGAGAGAATTTTGGTTAAAAGTTCATATACATACAGCTGAGAGTAATGTCCATAGGTCAGTGTCAAATTAGGGAAACTGTGTGTCAGAAGTTTTTTCAGGATTAGTTTCACAGATTATATTCCAAATAGTCCATGTATAGAGTTTGTTCAAATTCTCCAAGGAGAATTAATAGGGTGATCCAGAGCATTGATGGAAATCTTAGCCTTCCAACCTGAATTCCCCCTGATGAAATCCAACTAGTCTTAAAATAAACAAGATTGGGACCAAGGCTTCTTGTATAGTCTTTTAGCAGATTTAAGATAGCCACTTGATGGCAGATATCAAGCAGGTAATCCTTGGGTGCATAATAGGCAATTACTTGCATCTTTGAAGTAATCTCTACTTCCTAAGCACACACTGGAAATTATCCATTAAATATTATTAATTATCCATTATTAATGATCCATTATCCAATTTATTTAATCTTCAAAGAGAAATACAGACAATGATATTACACCCAAGGTTCATCTAAATGTTAATATTCCATTTTGATCTCTGAATTGATAGAACAATAGTAATAGACAGGAAAAACAGTTTCTCTATCAAGATTTATGTAAGCACAGACAAATAGAGACCAAGCAATATCCACTTGCATTTCAAAGCTCTAGCCTGTAGGGCATGGCTGTTAGCTATTTACAAGGAATGGCCCTAATTACCCATTGTATCTGTTCCTAAAGGCTGAGTTTGTATCATTCCAGCTTGTTAAGACTTAACCCCTTCTGTCACACCTTGAAATTTGCCAGTGCTAACAGAGCTACAGTCCTCTGTCTAGAAAACAGATAAATCATGGGCAATGGCTGTACATACCTCCCACCATCTACCTCTAGCAAGGCCTCTTCCACAGGCCTATGCAATCCTTGACCTCTCTGATGAGGCTGCCAACATGATTGTCAGACCAGTGGAAGTTTTGTGATGGAGCCATCTGTTTACTGGGAACTGAATTAACACCAGATCTTTTTTCATTCTATGATGGATCCAGGACCTTCAACTTTGAAAAGCTATCTTTATTATTTTTCTCTCAATAATAAGTAGCTTTGAAATAAAATGAAACTGGGGGCTCCCAATTTTAGTGAATCATTTGTCTTTTTATTCCAGAGTATAAATTATGTCTGAGGTCCAATGTATGACTTGGGTTTGATGCACTTTAATTCTTTTCACAGTACATTGGAATGTAGATGTACAAAATCGCCACTCAGAATTTCACATGTAGATATTATCATGATGGCCACAATAGTAATTTAACTATTTCAGAAAAATGTAGATTAAAGTAGCTAAGGATAGTTGAAATTGAGATAATTTGGCAGAGTTCAACACAATGTGCAGTCACTGCTCAGGGTAGTGCTAGCAGAGATATTGTCTTCTTTATTTACTGCATAACTTACCTGCAGAATCCCTATTTATTTGTATGTATCCTAGAGTTCCAGGCTCCTATATTGTCAGCCTTTATAACTAAGCAAAATGGAATGAGTTAATGATGCAGGGTCATTGTAAAGTTTATACCTTAAGTCATAACATTTAAAGCAGAAACATAAAACCATTTTGATTAATTTCTTAATAAAGTGAAGTAAAAAGATGGTCAGCCATAGGAGAAGAGCTATTAAATGATTTGGTGAGATGTATACTACGAGAAAAAAAAAGTAACTTAAAGACAGAAATTGCTGATCCTTATACCACTCATTAATGCTTTCCCCCATGCCTGCTTTCATATTTTGTTTTATTAGAAATTCTAAAATTGCATGATAAAATATCCACAATTATTTTTTTCAACTAGTGATGTTAAAAACAATCTAATCATGACAGTATGAAAAATTAAAACACCAGTCAGAGAAAAGAATTGCAGGTTTCAAATCATAGTGTTGACTCGTGTGGCTTTCAACAGTTTCATTTGCTACTGGATCCCTCTTGAGCTTTTTGCTCTAAAATCCTAAATCATGACAGATATCATCCAGTTTAACTGCTTTGTTTAAGAAAAAGCAAGTTAACAGTGAATCATCCACAGATAAAGTCCTATTGAAAGTTACAAGCAGGCAAACACAGGTAAAAAAAAGTGACTGAGAACTTTTCCCTGGTACATAGTAGGTTACTAAAAACCTAAATAAGCATAAAGATGTATTGATATAGGTTTTTAAAGAAAAAAATGGACTCCAAGGGTCTGAAGTGTTTTGATCTTATTCACAGTAGTATCACTAACCTGACACAAAATCCCAGATGGCACATACAGAACATAGCTTCAAACCCTTTTTCATTGTTTTGGAACACCCACCTGCAGGAACTGATGAAAAGAGGGAAAAGAAATCCTTATAAAATTCAGCTGTCAAACAAACAGTAGTTTAACAGACTCTTTATAGAGGAATCTCTCTTCTGGACTTCCTGCCTCTTGCTCAATTAGGTCTTCATTTCTTCCATGCTCTCATTGAATAAGGGTTATAAAAATCTGCTGCCTCGCTGATGGGAAGGTAGGATTTGCAGCCAGAGACCAAAGAAAGTGTTTTAGGGTTATTTTTAACCTATCATTTAATAAATACATTTTTTAAAGTGTTAAGAATTCAACAATGTGGAAAGTAAACAGGATAAAATGTTGGCCATTAGATTAGTTCCTCTTATATTTCAACTGTGAATAATTTTTCATACCAGATGTTATAATTAATAGATTAAATAATTTTGGTGTAGTTTAAATTCATAAAAATTACTTTTTAAACTAGGAGATCCATTTTTAACCCTAAAATGCCTTAAATTATGTGTCATTCCAGAGCAGTGACACAAGTTTTAATAAACATGGTATTGATCATTAAAGTAATTCTTGTTGTCTGAAATCCAGACTAATTTCATTAAAAAAAATATAACAGGCTAAAGACAGATTTGCTGCTCATTTTTTATCTTGAAGTTCCAACAGATCTCAATTAAGAGAACAATTTGGCTTTTGGAAATTTCTCTTAATACCAGAACATAGAAGAAGAATATCCTTCCTGAGTAGAATTTGTTTGAATTAATATGATAAGCTTACACTTCAGACATGAGGTAATCACTCTACAAATCCAGCTGCAATTATTAAATTTAAGGCTATGATTATCTAATTATTAATAGTGACAGTAAAGTCATTGTCAAGGTTTTCAAAAGTATGAATGGGATAAAAAACAAACATGCCTAAATAGTTATAATGTAATTTAATTAACATTCACCCTGCTGGTAGAATACTTCTAATGAATCCTAAATGGAAGGAAAAGAGATATATAGGGAACAGTAATTTTAACTTAAAATTGCTATACAAACTGACATTCAGATTTCCTGTCATCCACAAGGCCTGATCAAAGACTGCTCTAGTTTAGTCTACTTTAGTTTCCAAATCCACTACAAACTTTTTTTTAACTCATAGGTAGTCCAGGGTCGTCATAAATACCTGTCACTGCTGAGGACAGCACACACCTAGAGGCAGCCTACAACTGCTACTAATCATTGTTTTCTACTCCTACTCATACCTCTCCAAAGAATTACAGCTTCCTCCTTTATGCCTCCCTCTAGGGGAAAGTAAAGCCACTTCTGATAGCAACACATCTGTTCTCTTCTTCACATCGAATCAGAATATAGTATTCCTAAAGGCTAAACTAATCCATGCCATATGGTAGACACCCAATGATCAATATGCATAAAGAATTATTTGTGCATTGCAATACTGTATCCCACAATATTTAGTAAAAAGCCAGCCATGTCCCAGGTTGAAAAGGAAACTGTCAGGCCAATTTATGTCCAAAGTGTGGGTTATATAAAAAAACCCTGATTTTACTAGAATTTAAGATCAATATCAGCAATCCAGGGATCTTTTAAAAATCCCAGTGGAAAAACACATGCACACACACATTCAATTTATTGTTCGGCTCTAGACATCCCCTGCAGTGTTTGTCAAAGGTAGCAGCATTTTGACAATGCATGACAGATGAAAAAAGAAACTGACTACAAGCAAAAGTGAAAACTGATTTGGCTATTTTCATTGTCCAAAGAAATAGAAATGCAAAAAATAGACAATCATCATTAATGGTGAAGAGTACATTAAATTTTATTTTATGTTTTTACCAGCTTTAATCACTTTAAGGACTTTTAATAAGACTGTTAAGAATGATACAAGTCAGCACTACTTTCTATGCCATTTATATTGGACAGAATAGTGGTTGTCAATCTTTTTTCATTTCCAGATTCCTAAAAGATTATGAATGGAGATACGGACCACTCTGGAAATTTTAGACATAGTTTGCGGGCCCCCAGAGGTCCACAGACCACAGGATTAAAACCACTAGGAAAGTTTCATTACCCTATAGAGAAAAGGAGATTATATAATAGAGACTCCTGATTTATAATTATTGGAAATTTACAGATTAAACACACTGAAGAAAATTTAGAAGTTCATGTGACAATAGAAAAATAATTAGAGGAACTCTGTTTTCTAAAACATATCTGAGGTCAGATTGGGTCAGTGTTATAATGAAGAGTGCATAGTTCTATAGCCAATGGCTTGGTCCCTCGGAAACTAATCAGCTCACTTTAGAGCAGCCCTCAGTTATGCCACTGGCCCACTACGGGCTCGGTCAGGCTGAGGAAGAAAAGAGAGACTATAATGACAGTGATTCTTTACAATATTCCGAGTAATGTGGGAAAGAGGCTAAATAATGGCATAGGTGCAAAAAAAAAAAAAAAAAAACCAAACAAACAAGCAAACAAAAGCAAAGCCCATGGGGGAAGGGGAATATGGAACTGAAATGTGGCAGTTTCAGTAGTTCTTATGGGCCAAATCCTGGAGTCCAGGTAAGACAGACAGATGATAGGCTATGAACATAGTGGAATAAGTGTACTGTGTCTATGATACCCAGAGTCCAAGCAGGTATTTCATTCCCCTATGCAATGTGGCATACAGTTCCTTTGGGGCTCACAGCAGCCTAGCACAGAGCAATGGCAAAGCAGGGCAAGAGTGATTTGAAGGAGGAATGTGGTTGGTGGATCTGTGACTGTGGCTTCTATGGCCAAACTTCTCCCCCATATGAAAGAGGGTAGGGATTCTGGCTGAGGTAACACCTGCTAATTGATCCTTCTGCCAAACTGTGGGCTGGGGACCAGGAAGGATCCCCACCCACTAAACCTTTGGACACCTCCACAAACCACTCCCTGTTTCTTCTGGGTGTTAGAGAAAGAATTTTGGCCCTATTAGGGTTCAGAAGTCAGCTGCTATTACAATGAATGTTAGAGACATACTGTAAATAATTCCCAATAGTAAATACCATATTGCATTGCAAAGGCTTGAGATAGATACAGCACATCAGGCTCACTGCTTGCCATCAGTCCTGCCTCTATCTCCAAGTAAAAACGGAGCCACAAATAAATACAAAAATCATATTTTGTACTGCTCAACATGAGAAATCCCAGGATAAGTGTGATACTGCATGTGTACAGCTGGCAATGTGGTGCCATGTACTGCCTGTCTAGCTCCTTCTTGATGTTAGACTTCATTCTTTACTTTACTGTCTCTGATTGTCTTGGTGCTAAGAGTAACACTGATGAGATCTCAAACGCCAAGTTAGGATTCTGCGAATTCTCTGCTTAAAATTTTACATCAGTGAAAGATGAAAGATCCAGGAAGTCTCTGCTTGATCCCTTGATCCCCTCCAGATCTTGTAAATAAGCCCATTAACAAGGATAGTCAGCATGAACTGTACCTCATGGCACTCTTATAGTAACAATGGTTCCAGGTACATGGGATGTTAAAAACGAGGGAGTAGCTGTCCCAAAATATAAGGCACTCAGGTATTCATTGCATATCCAACAAGTAACAGCTGCAATGCTCCATAAGGCTGTACACACACGTATATAACCAAAGCTTTCTGGATTGCACTCTAGCTTGCACAGAAGCACCAGACCCATACACAGAAGAGAAGGCAGAAAGTGCTTCCCTCCGTGATAATAGGTGGTAATTACTACTGGGGGTAATGGTCCAGTCCTCCCAATCTCTCTTGTTGTACTGCCTTTGAATTCCTTGGCAGAGTGTTTCACGCATGACAGGCATAGAGTCCAAAGGGAAAACAGAGCAGAGGCAGCACAGCCAGATACACCCAGCAGCAATCTTAAGGGACTGAATGATTTCAGCCTGGCCACAAGGGCATACGAAAAAACAAAGGGAAGAGGGATGAGAGGAAGGACAAATGAGCAGTAGAAAGCAGGTAGAGGTAGTTGAGGCAATCATGTAATGGGGCAATCTTAGAATGACAAGGATAGAGTGGTTGCACTGCTGTGCTCCAAATAGAGGCAGGGGGGGAGAACCTGCATGGTGCTAGAGGGGGCACAGTATGCCACTGCTCAGTTTAGGAAGCTCTGCACAGCAGCAGCCTTTTCCCTTCCTGGGCAGTTCCTGAATGGTGCTGAAGCAGGGGTCCCCTCCTGGAAATGTTGTTTTGAAGCAAAAACTGACTGTCATGCAGCGCTCCAAAGCCCAGTAGAAGAGGAGATGCACACTAGATACAGCTGATGAGCATCACACCAGGACGAGCTAGCTGCCCTGCAGAGCTCCCAAACGGCACGGAAGCATATGCTTCTGTGCAATTTAGAATGTGGCATTGTAGCCGGGAGGGGTGGTCCCCCTCTGAGAAGGACGCAGAGGGAGAACCAAACCCACCCTGGCTGGCCAAGTCCAGAAGGACAGCCCCTGTCCAAAAGCAGGTGGGCGGGCTCAGGCCTTTAGAAGCCCCAGGGACATCACCTTATTGGAAGCAGGGGGCGAAGCCAGGCCTTTAAAACCCAGGCCTGTGAGCTCATTCAGGCGGGGATGATCAAGGGACAGGGATGCCTCTCCCCTGGGGTGCCCAGCTAGAACTGGACCAGAGGCCCAGGCTGAGGGGGAGTGGCCAGTCTTACCCACGGCCGGGGGACCGGAGGAGGGCCTACCCGAGTCGCCTGCTGCCTGGGAGCCAGAGGGAGACCTACCCGAGTTGCCTGCTACCGGAGAGCCAGAGGAAGACCTATCCGAGCAGTACAGGGCCTGGGACCCAGAGAACCTACTGGCCCTACCCACAGCCTGAGGGCTGGAGGAACTGTCCTCTGTGGAAGAGCCCATGGAGTTGCCGGAGCTGCTGCCGGTTGATGAAGAGGGTTTCATGGGACTTCCACACCCCCTCGAACCCAGGACCCCAGAGGCAGGTAATGGAGCAAAGGTATTTTAAACAGGGGGTGGGAGGAAGAAGCCCAGGGAAGCTGTCGGTGGTGCGGCTGAGTGGTGGCTCCCAGTGAGTCGGCATATTTCGGCAGGAGCCCCACCGACCCAGTGATGGGTCATCCCGTCGCTGACAGGGCCCTGGGCTGGGACGCAGAGGAGATGGGTGGGCCTGAGTCCCCTTCCCTAGCCACCCTGAGAGAGCCTCCTGATCCTCACCGCTCCAGAGAGCGGACCTGCTTACTTGCCGGCCCTGCCTGAGGGCCGGGGCGAAAGACTGCTTGCAAGCCCGGTCAAAAGGCTTGAGACGGCTTCCCAGCAGGGGATAGCAGGGAGGGGTGGTCCCCCTCTGAGAAAGATGTGGAGGGAGAGCCCCAGACACTGCCCCCTCACAGGGGCGCGTCCACAGGCATCTTTATATCAGGTAACTTGTGTTCATTTGTGTTTCCATATAATCCCTATGTACATATATGCCACCCTTATTATAATATGCTACTTCTACTTTTTTGTAGCAAAAATCATGGCTGCAGGGACAACCAATTGATAAACTGCAAAGAAAGATCCCACTGAAAAGCAAATCCACTCAGGATATTCTGATATATTGGAAGAGTGCCATGGACAAATGACATATGGAAAACAAGGCTGCAGTTTCTACTGAGTGGCCTCTCCTCCTTGTCCTACATGTTTTGGGTAGATTATCAGATAGAAATTTGAGAATATACCACAGTTGAATGGGAAGAATAAAAATAAGGCTACAGTCCTTCATGATTCAGAGCATAAACTAAACCACAAACTGAGGAAATCTCCCATGTGAAGAGGTTATTCCATAACTGATAATTATAGACTTCTTTCATCTTCTTCCTAAGTCCCTGTTGGAGATAGGTTACTGCTCTGAAAGGACCACTGGTCTGATCCAGTGTGGTAATTCCTATGTTTCTAGTTCAAATTCTATTTTACTAAATTCAGGATCTTACCCTGTGCCCATCCATCTCTGTGGCATCAAATGAGAAAGTCAACACTGTAAATTCTTTCAAAAACCTGATGTTTAGAAAAAGGTAGCAAAACAATGTCTAATGAATAGGAATTTCAACTGCAATAAAGTAACTTCATTTTTCCTTTCTGTATAATCATGAATTTCTGCAAGCAATAACTTTACACAACAAAATTTAAGTTGGTTTCTCATGCCGGAAACCTCTGTCATCTCATCTTTCTTTCTCAACAGTTATCTGGGATGTAGATCATTATGGAATACTCTCTCCACCAACCCTATCCCAGAGATGAGAATGTATTTTATTAAATCACTTCAAACCTGAAGAAATGACTTTTGAAAATCTTGATGTTCTCTATTTGATTTGCCCTCTATTAAGTATTTGTTTCAATGCCATCTTCAATAGCATCATTACTGAAATTGTGGGAATTGAAGGTTTGGGGGATTTTGTTGTTTTTAAAGATTAATTTTAAATATTTTCTTTCCTGATTCTCTCCTTGACTTTCTTGCTTGATTAATGAGGTGGAGGAATTACTGATGGAGATAAAACAGCTGAATTAATCTGAAAAACAGCTATGAGGAATCCAATCTCAATACAATCCATAAAAAAAAAAAGTAAGATTAAGCTATGTTATTCAAGCTTGCAGGGAAGAAAATAAAAAGCTTTTTCCAATTTTCAAATCCTCAGTTGAACACAATGTGGATGCATGGAGCATGTTTTATTTGCTAATGAAAGTACGTTTGTACACCAGACTCTCTGCTATTTTTGCTATCTTTCTAATAGTATCCTCAAGGTTGAAAAAAAGCAGAAGGCAAATAGATGGAATGCAAAATAGGTAACAAAAATCCTCATGATTTTTAAGACAATCTGATGATTTGGGGTCATGGGGCTGATTTATGATTTTTTAACGTTTGGTATTGGCAATTTTGCAACAAATTTAGTCAGCCATTACACACAAAAACAAGAAGCATGGAATCAGGTGGTCATTGTAATATCCAGATAGCCTCCAAGTGAACTGCCAAGCTCTGGACCAGCCAGCATGGCAGTAAAAGGCCCATACTGGCATTTCCATGCCATATGCTTTACTAAGACGTCCAAAGCTCCAGGCTTATTAGGGCTGGCGTCTAGTCAGCCCTGCCACATGTTCCCTTGGATATCTGCAGCATGTCCAAACAAAGTCTCTCTCAATACATTTCCTCCAACTGAAGCTACAATCTGTTTGATTTCTTGACTCTAAGAAAGTTTCACATCAATACTACCTACCTGTCCAAACCAACACACATCAATTTAGAGACATAGCCAAGGTGTCACAAACATTCTTAGAAATTGCTTTCAAAACCGTAAAGAAATTTCTGGTAAAAAAACCTTGCAAAAAACAAAGTTGCTTAAACTAGAACTACAGCTGAATATATCTAAACTGATCACTGTACCATTATTTCCATGGGAAAAATCTCTGGAGACTGTTGCCATTTTCTCAAAAAAACCCCAATCTTTAGAAAAATATAGAAATACATAGGTAAAATCACAGAAACAATCTTAATTCATTAAAATGGGCATGTCAGGAATGAACCTGCACCTGCTCCGTCACCAGGCAACCTATGAGCACAGCTGAGCCACAACAGGGCCGCCTGATTAGCCAAGGCAGTCAGCAAATCACTTTGAAGCTCAACAACAACTGATCTCTGGCTGTTCAATGCTTATGTCCACAGCTGCAATCACTTTTTTGCCTGCCTTGTTCTCAGCCTCGCTTCCCTGCTGGCTTCCAGACTCTGGCTCTGATACTTCGCTTTGGTTCTTGACTCCTACTCTGACAACTAGGCTTGGCTCTCATTCCAACCACGAGACCTGATCACCCACATCCCAAGTCATAGCAGGGAGGAGCTTAAATACGTGCTTAAACATGTGTTTGTCATTTTTTGGATCTGGTCCCTTTTTCATTTGAGTGGACCTAGGAGTGTTGTTAATTTATACCCTCAAAAAGCACTGCAGTGATATGAAAACAAAAGAACAGAGCCAAAATGAAAGGGAAGTAGTGTAGACACTAGTCTCCAACATCTACATTGTTGACCTGTGACCCCTGAACTGATCTTAGGGAAAGTTTTTTATGCAAGATTAAACTATAGTTTATGTGCTAATGCTTTAGAAAGTAATAATCAAAGCAATTAAAGCTGTAATGATGTAATAAAAAAATAAACCACAAAAATAAACTTTAAGCTTGAAATAACAGGCTCTAGGGGATTTTCAGAATAAGTAACCAGGAAGTGAAACCACATTTACGTATCAAAACTATTGTGAAGTATAACAGTCAGAACTCTTTATTATGGTCCCCAGAATGACAAACATGGACAGAGAGCTGAGACCTAAATCAAATATGGTCCCAAATGTGTGGGGGATATAAGGAAAATGGGTATAAAAAGATGGTCAGACCATCTCCTGGGTGGGACACCAGGGATGACTGAATGGCAGAAGCCTGAGTATGAACAACCCCTCTTATAGTGAATTCCACTTACTTTTTCTTCTATCCTTCCTGCCAGCTTCCACAAAGACTGTTTTATCTTATACCAACCTACTGGGGTTTTACATTATTTTTAACGTACAAGTTAGTCTTGATTTATTTCTGTCCTTCTTCCCTTCACTGAGTTAAGCAAGTTTACAATATACAATTCCCATGCTGCAGCTCTGGTGTAACTATTGTATTTATATATATAAAAACACATGGTGGAGTAGCTTAAAGAGTTCAACTGACATGACTTTAAAGTCCAATATCATACAACCCATCAGGGCTGTAAATGGAAGGCTTATACCATGGATAGAAGGACCTGATATAAAGGCTTTTCAAGTAACGACACTTTAATTTTCAAAAAGATAGCTATTTTAGGTAATCTTTAGGGTTTCTTCTAAATTCTCCTAAGCTTTATACAACAGAAGGATATAAAATGTGGTACCAGTAACATTTGTAAAACTCTAAAACATTTTGAAAAGAGTTTTTCTGAAACTGTTATGGCAGATAGAAACTACTGTTTTGCTACTACTGTTTGTATCTCCTGTTTCAAGGGTGCCTAGAACCTGGCATAGACATTCATTTATAGATTGTGTGGCTGATGGCCAGCTTCCCTCAGTGGGTCTCGCACCTTCCTGCTTGTAGTGGGCCAGGAAGTTGCCTGTCACGCCATCTTCCCTGGGGGAGAGGGGTAGGGACCTGGGCCCACCCACTCCTCCGGGTCCCAGCCCAGGGGCCCTATGAACCATAGTGGTATACTGCTGGCTCTGTATTGTTTGAGCTGCAGCCTCTTCCCCTGGGCTACTTTTCCCCCCTCAGTCTTTCCAGCCTCTCAGGCCCTATGTCCTTGCAGCCCCTCCCTGGGCTCAGTACCTCCTTTGGGGTTCTTCTGCTTTCCCCCCACTTCTTCGCCACTGCTGCTGCTCCCAGCACAACACCTCTGCTTCCTCCAACTTGTGCACTGTGTGTTTGGGGCGGAGCCCTTTTATGGAGCACCTGGCTGATCACTAATCAGCCTCAGCTGCTCCTAATTGCCCCCAGTGGCTCTGAGTTAGTCAACAGGGAACAAAGCCCGGAGCATTCTGGGGCTCCCGCCCACCCACCCGTCCTAGTTTACAAATAGGAGCATTCTTCTACTGCCTTCACCATATCACAATTGAAATTAAGATAAAATGTTGAAGCAGATTTGCGAATCTGGAATTGCAAATCCAAATTATAAACATAGATGGGTGAACATCAAAAGATTCAATTCCAAAAAGCACCCAAAAGCTTTAATGTCTATCCAAATAGTATCTGAACCTCATCTTGAATTAACAGAAGTGGTCAGGAAACTTTGTGGAAAAAAAAGGTGTGAAATTTCTGGTACATTCTGCCTTTGTTTATGCTAGAAATTCCACAATAATAGGTTTTCTTGTAGAATTTCAGCACCTCTGCTCCCAGTCTTAAGCAGAATTGGAAAATTCAGATATGTATGAAGAATAAAGCAATTGGGAACAAACTTGTTAATTCCAAAAACTGGTCACTTTCGATATAGTTTGAATTAAGGACAACATTTCCGGTCAATTGTTTATTTGAACTAGTTCCTCATCCCTAGTTATGAACCAGAATGTGCAAGGGCACATTCTGAATGTTAGTATAAGATGCATAACAGTAGACCTGAATGTTGCATTGTCTTGGCTCTCTTCTTATTCTTGAAAAAGGGAACATTATTATTCCTTATTCTTGATTCTTTCTCTCAGAATTATGGGAACTTCTGAGAGTGAGGCCATGTTTGTTACCAGCCGTGTGCATTACATTGGTTTCTGTTAGTCTGTGTTTGTTTTTGTTTTGTTACTCCTAAAACAAAGAAACAGCAAGTGTTGTTGGTTTCCCCCCCTTTTTTTTTGGAGGGATAGGTGGGGGGGTTCTCCGTGGAGTCTACTTCAGATGGATTTAGCTGTTTGACCTACACGTATGGGGTTTGGTGTGTGCCTGCCATCTCCTGCACTCTGGAGGATGTATTGCTGAGTGTAGGTAAGGTTATTGGCTGTGCTAATATAAAATCTGCCGCTCAAATGAGTAAATCTATAGTGATTCTCCTGGCACAGGAGCAGTTTGTGAATTGTTGGGTACAGGAGGGAGTCTGGGTCAAGGAGTCAAGGAGTCTTTTGTTCAAGTTTTTACTAAAAGTAGTTTTTTCCAATATCCGCTCTTCCTTCACAAGCTAGTGTCTGATCTCTCGCACTCTGGGAAGTTAGTTTCTGCTGTTAGGATGATTCCGTTAGACTGAAGGAACCCAATTGTGAGGCATGCTATGTTGTTATAGTGCTAGTTTATGTGGTTCTCAGTAACCCTGAATGCATGCTTAGGGTCTAGCTGATCACCATATTTGGGGTCGTGAAGGAATTTTCCCCTGGATCAGATTGGCAGAGAGCCAGGAGATTTTATGCCCTCCTCTGCACCACGGGGCATGGGTCATTAGCAGTTTTAAACTAGTGTAAATGGTGGATTCTCTGAAACTTGAAGTCTTTAAATCAATATTTGAGGACTTCAGTAACTCAGCCAGGAGTTAGGGGTTTATTACAGGAGTGGGTGGGTGAGGTTCTGTGGCCTGCAATGTGCAGGAGGTCAGACTAGATGATCTTAAAGCCTATGAGTCCTTGAACCTGGTTTTAAAGTGCCACTTATGTGGGATGGATTATACTGTGTTAGTTACCTGTGAAAATATCACGTTTCCTGTGTGGTGACCTGAGTCATTTGAGGGGTTCCTGCCCACACACTGTTGGCTCAGGGGTCCTTGGTAAGGATAGTGGGGTGGGAGCTGGGATGAGAAGGGATTAGAAGGAAACAGAGCCTGCATTCACACTGCCAGATTCTGTCTCCCCCATCTCACAGTATGTGATCTGCCATTTTCCAGGAAACAGTCCCCTGCCCCCCAGAGGCTCTCTGTTGTGACCCCATCACTTGTGCCTGCACAGAAATGACTCCTCAAGGTTGAAGAAGCAGAAAGAGGTTCTAGAGATGGTGTGAAGAAAAGACCAATGAGACAGATTTATGTGGGACTGTTTCTAAAAGGGCTAAGGACTTTGGAGGCCCCTGAGCTGCTGGCAATGGCTGAGGATAGAGCTTTGTGCTCTGTGTTGGAGGCCCAGTACAATTTGAGTTGCTTGACCACTGTCCTATAGGCCTAGCATAGCTTCAGTTACTTGCTTGGCTATTCTGACCCCTGTAGCATGACATCTTCCAGTTGGCAGAGACTGAATAGGATTACTGAGTAACCTTGCAGATGTCTGTTTCTGCATACCATGGCACCTAACAAGATAAAATACACAACATGTATGCTTGCAGCTGCACATAGATAACGATCATGGGAACAAGTTATCCTTGAACCTCTGGGGGACACTGTTTCATTGCCAAGGGGAATATTTTTACACCGTCCCTCCTATCACTAGATGTTCTTTTGACGACCCCAATTATTATGGTGAGAATGGAATGTAGTTAAGGGTGAAAACCCAACGTAGGTAACTAGCATATATGATAATGAATAGAGAAGTAATTAGGTGAAAGCTGTTTATGGAAGGGTATAAGAAGTCACTATTTGGACAAAGGGGCGCACTCCATCAACACTTGACTCTGCGGGAAGTGCTGCCAGTCGAACCAGAGGATCCACTGATTCCCTGGCAGGGCCCCTGAAGAAAGTCATTCCTGTACACAGCCTTCTGAGTAACTGCTTAGCTCTCTAGGTTTAGTGCGTATGATATATTGTAGTTAATTTTAGGCTTTGTATTCAACTAGTATATTTATAGAAAACTTTGCACATTAAACCTTATTGATTTGCAAATCAGGTGTACCGTGTCTCACTGGTATCTACAGTGATCACTAAGTGTCCAATATCAACACTTTGAGAAGAATGATAGCATTATGTTGACTGGTAGTGCCATGCTTGGAGCTTTCAGTGGGGTACTGTCTTCTCCTGGCATGGTGAGTCATCAAGCCCCCAATCCTGCATGCTGCAGTTATGACACTGGGTTCCAGCCTGGGTCTGCATTGACAACCCCTCCCCCTGAATCTCTCTCGTTTGTGAATGATGAGAATGTTATAGTACCGGCTCAATGTTCTTCTGAGCATGTTAAGTCTGAGGGAGATGAAGAGAAGGAGGAGGATTTCTGAAGCCTCACTAGTTCAGGATGTTCCAGCCTATCAGCTAGACAGGAAGGGTGGGTACAGAGTGAAGGAGAGTAGTGACTTTTGGGATAACACTAAAGGGAAATGGGGGGTTAAGGTCAAGGCCTATTTCCCTTATATGCAGCACTTTGTTCATTCAGCTGCCCTTGTCTTCAGAGGGACCTCAGGTGATCGTAGGAAAACCTTGCATCTCACAAGTTGTTGAGAAAGGTGAGGAAGTGTGTGGGGATTGTTCAAGATATATAGCTCCCACCCCCCATGGCTCCTTTTGTTCAAAATACTTTCACTTTCCATTGTCTCTCTCTGCTCTTTGGCTGTCTCCTTCTAGTCTCCATAGTGCTGCAATTTTGGCTATCTTAATATTAATGGATGCTGGGATGGTCATAAAAGGACACAACTCTTTGAATTTCTCACACTAAAACCAGCCAGGATTGGCTGAGCTATCCCCTAATAGTCTGACTCTATTGCTCTGGCAACAAGCTAAGCTCTGTTGCTACGGCAACCTAGACAATAAGGCAAGACACAAAATACACAACACAAACCCTTACTTTTTTTTTTTTTTTGGTAGAAGATTTTTGGTTGTTTGGGACTGATTTCCTCCAAGCTTCTGTTTGTTCTCAGAATGAGATACAGCACTCACATTCAATCAGTTTCCTGCCTGGCTAACTTTTGCTGGGTCAGGCAAAACTAGCTGTTTTGAAATCTAATCAGAACAGAATGTCTGGGATAGAGCGGTCTGACATGCTAGAGTTGTTCTGCACACTGCCTGTGACCTGCAAGCAGATTGATTACACCTTTTATAAACTGATTTGTCACCTGGACACTTCTGGGTTGAGTTGGTGTATTAACAATATTTTGAGTGAACTTGGTGATGATGATGCTTTACTGATTCATGTTTATTGTCCACTTAGAGATGTTTTGCTTGATTTTATTAATATCTTTTTTTATGTATTGTAATTTTATAACATTTTAAAATAATTATTAATGTAACTTTATTTGACTAAAGGTGTTTTACTGAATAAAGGTGTTTTTTGTGTCATCTCTCTTTCTTTTTCTCATCTCCCTGATTCTAAATTTCTTCCTCCTTTCCTCACCTCCAGCCCCTCCATGTCTCCTTCCACATTCCCCTCAAATTCATCACTACTTTTATTAACTCCACTCAGAAGCCATTCTGTTTTCTTCCCCATTTTTTGCCTCATATAATCCATTTTCTGTTCCTGTCACCCACCACCACATATGTACAGAAAAATCCATTCTCCACTCAGTCCAAATACGCAGCAAAAGATGATTTTCTAGTCCTCACAATTCATTTTCCAATCATCCCTCAGTCCCTTTCTTCAGTCTTTCTATTCCCCTATTTCTATGTTGCTGCCACCTAAGTGTCACCTGAACCGGGTGGCTGTTCTTCAGTCTGCCCTGACCTCCTGGGCTATGGTGTCTACTGAGGAGAAAGCTGCTGCTACCTCTTAGCCGCACAAGGGTCTCAGCTACACATCTTTTCTGTCTCTCTCACTCGAGAGGAGGAGCTGTGATGCAAAACATCTCCTTCAAGGCAGGATGAAGAAGACTCTGGCCTCAGCTCCAACCTGCTCAGCAGTGGGAGAAAAAGACACCGGAGGCTGGGGGAGACAGTGGTGGGAGGGGGGCAGTGGAGTGAAGGAAGGAGCAGTGGTGACTTCTGGGGGACCTGGCCCAGATCTACAAAAGGACATAGGCATTTCAATGCCTAACTTTTAGGTGCCTAGAAAAATCACTGGAACAACAATGGGATCCATACAACACTGAGTTAAGCACCCAGGCCTCCTGTACAAGGAATGGTCAGGGAGAGTTGCTTAAGAATGGGATCCACAAAAGCCAGAACACTAGGCAGCACCCCACCTGAGCTAGCCAATGGGAGATGATGATCAGAGAGATGTGTCCTAAGCCCCACCATCTCATAGAGCTCAATGCCTAAGTCTGGGCTGCGGGAAGGCACCTCTCTCTGCTTATGATGAACTAGAGTCTCCTAGAGTCAGGCAGCCAGTTTTTGTGAGAAGGAGATAAACACCTAGCTAAACACACACAAAATGTTTGGGTGAGGAGTGAATGGCAAGGAGGCCGCCTCCCCTCTGAGATTTAGTCCCATGGGTAAGGTATGCTCCCAGCCCGTGGGAAACTCTGGTTCAATTCTTCTCTCTGCTCAGTGAGGAAGGGAGTTGACGAGGGGTTTCCTACTTCCTAGGTTAAGTACCCTAGGCACTGGACTGGAATATTTTGACGGGGGGGGGGGGTTCTCTCTCAATCTGTCTTGCTGACAACATTAAACTTTAATATTTAATTGGGCCAGAAACTGAGTAAAAAAATCACTCTATAAGCCCAATGGCTAGGGCACTCACCTGGAAGGTGGGAGATCCTTGTTCAAATCCTTTTTCCACATTAGCCAAAGGATGGAATTGAACCAAGGTCTCAAACATCCCAGGGAAGTACCTCATCCACTAAACTAAAGGATATAACAGAGGTTATCACCGTCTCTCTTCCTCTGGTTTGTGGATTGTACTGGGGCTTTGGCATCTGAGGGCTTGCCTGAAGCAGAAGCAGTGCACATACTCAGAGGCGGAAACTGAGGCTCCAAAGGAACTTTTGCAGTGAAAATAAAGGCACTGAGTAAGCTTAGGTGCCTCCCGGGCTAGGCTATAGCTGAGCACAAGTTTTGTGAGTGCAGTGATGCCTAAATCTGTGGTTTAGGTACTTAAATCCCACTGGAGTGGGAGGAGGGTATTGGGTAGACATTGAGGAGGAGAGGAACAATAGGATGTGAAAGGTTGTAGGGCGAGGGAGGGGGAATTCTGTGAGAGAGAGAAGGAGAAAACTACAGGAGAGGTGAGAAGAAAGGAGCAAAGAGTGAAGGCTCTGTGGGGATTAAAGAGGTAGAGAAGAGGAAGGGAGAAGAACAGCTGTCAGGCAACTGGCCTGTGGCAGGAAGAGAAGTTCACAGCCAATGTGAGGGGAGTGAAAGGACTGCTGGAGTCAGCAGGCAAGTTGGAGATGGTGCTGGGGATCAGGGAATAGGAAGAGGAGCTCTCATGCCAATACCTCTGTAAGCAGAGTTAATTTTGGGGATAGAACTGATCAGGATTTTTTTGACAAAATGATTTTGTTGGAAAAGGCTGATTTGTCAAACCCGAAATTTTTCATGAAAACATCAATTTTGACAAAACTTTTGCTGGAAAGATTTCGCAGGTCCAGGATGTAATTTCTGATCAGAATGAGAGAGAAAGATCGAGAGAGAGAGAGAGAGAGAGAGAGAGAGAGAGAGACGGAGGTCCAAGTCCCTGACCACCAGACTCTTGGATATTCTGGGATTGCCACCTCTCTCCTTTTGCCAAAAAATTCAAAAGGTATTTGGTTTGCCCTGTTACACAATGGGAATATCTTTGAAATCACAAAAAATTTAATGGGACAAGAAAACTGTTTCCCACCAGCTCTCTAAAGAGTGAGAAGTTTCAAGTGCAGAAAGCTCTTAGAGCTGGAGGTGAGAAGTTCTGGCTACTGTTTGATTCTTATATGTTCAGTGTTCATATTAATGTCTTCAGGAGAACTCCAGTTTTCAGTCAAATAAGGGTTTGCCTGGTTTGCAGTGGGGTAAGGATCCATCAGATGAAGCAGTAAATATGTAAAAACCACCATCATAACTGAATGTTACTGAAGTGATATGACCACTATTTTACACAGGATATGTATAGAGATAGTCAAAAAAGACCAAAAAAAAAAAAAAAGAAATTGCAAAAAATATATAGATAGATTTTTAATAGTTTTTGTTTCAAAGATTTTGAAAACTGATATTGAACTTTTTCCACCAATTAAAAAAAGAAAAAAAAAAAACTTTCAGTTTTCATTTGAAAAAGATACTCGGTTTTGAAAAACAGACATTTGAACAGAAATAATTTGATCAACATTTTTCAACAAGCTCTATATATGAACCATTTTGTCTACCAGATAGACCAGTGGTTCCCAGCCTGTGGCCTGGGGATCAAAAGTGGCCCGCAGGGGCTTTCTAAGGGGCCTGCAGCTTCCCTCCCGCTGGCTGCAGAAGGGAGCCGCTGCCTAAGGACCCAGGCGGAGCGCGTTTCCGCGGGACTAAAGAAGCAGTGCAGGCTCCTTGCTGCAGCCAAGAGCATGGGAGATCAGCGCTTCTCTCCCCCTGGCTATAGTAGGGAGCACAGCAAAGTGCTCCGCCTGGATTCCTAGGCGCTGTGGTCCCTGCTGGAGCCAGGGGGAGGGGAGATCAGTGCTCTCCCCCCCCCCAGCTCCAGCGAAGAGAAAAGCATTCAGGGTTGTATAAATGATATTTGTGGCCCTCGAGCCAAAAAGGTTGGGAGCCACTGAGGCTATGTTTACACTGGTGGCGGCAAATTCGCTGCCGTCAGATCGATCTTTCATGATCGATTGAGTGGTCAGTGAGACCCGCTCAATCGATGAGGGAATCGACTGAATAAGTCCACCCCCTCAACTAGCGTTCCCATCAGCTCAGCACAATGTGAACAGCGTGCAGAAGCAGTCGACGGGAGTTATGCAAACTATTCTGCGTGGTTTGCGTATCTCCCGTCGACTGCCGCCAAATTTCCGGGTAAGTGTGAACAAGCCCTGAGATAGACTAAGTTTTGAGATGTTAAAGACTATTAACATGTTTTATTGTTCTTCTCATATAACAAAATAAGCATAGACACTTTTCATATGTATTTTACACATATATATATATATGCCACCACCACCACTCTGTGGTCACGGCAGCACTATGCTTTCTCTTGGAAGTCTCCCATACAAATACCAATTAAACCTTATGTTGTTTGGCTTATTATATCTGATAGCAGCAATGAGCAGGGTCATCTGGCAGCACATTCAGTTAATTCCTGACAGAAAATACTGCTGTATTTTCTATATAAATCAATAATATCTGAAGTACCAATCCCCAAACTAAATCTGAACTTCAGAAGCTGTTGGGAAGAACCTTATATCTTCTACTCAAGCATCTCTTAGGTCAGACAAGAAAAGCTGTAGAGAATTTGAGGTAAAGCCTTGACTTGGAGGGAAAAAAATTGGACTACCTTGCACAAAGCATATATTATTTAAGGCTTGAACAGCTAAGTTTCCCTTAAGTCTCCAGAGGTATTTACTGAAGTACTACAATGTGGCTGCTTTCTGTCTATTAGAGGCAAGCTATATTGTCTCACCAAAATGCTGCTTTTTAAAGAACCATAGTGAACAAATACGCCTTTAAGATCACAAAGTTCCCTTTGGCTGAAAATCATTACTCGTACGAGTAAACTTGTCCAGACTCAGCACATCAGCCTAGCTCATTTGAGGATAGTGAACAAAAGAACACACACAAGTTGTACGTTTCTCTGCCTTTTTTACTGAAAAAGGGCAACAACTCTTCCAGCATTAGAATATGGGCTACTAACTAGCTTCACTGATTACTTGTTCTAAGTGGTTACCGTTTTTATCCTTCAGATAAGATAGCATTTTTTCAGCCCTCTCCAAAAAAGTTACAGTAAACGCAGTTTTGTGGACAAGTTTGTTGGAAGTACTTTGTACTTAGTACTTTGTTTAGCACACTAACCTCAGAAGGGGGAGGCTATCAAAGTAGAATTCTGGGCAGCCCTTTACAGCAGAAAATGCAGTCCATCCTTCTGCAGCTTCACTGCTATCAGCATTAAAGGCGGCTCAGGTAAGTCTACACATGCTGCAATCTCACAATCTGACTGCAGTGTAAACATTCCCTCAATGAGAACTAACTTTGAAATATTCAGTCTCCACTGACCCAAAGTAGCATGATCCAAGGACATTCTACCATTGCACCAAGTCAACCCACTACTAATTGTACATTTTTTAAATGCAGCACTAGGGGATCTGCATCCAGAAAAATCAAATACTTTACTGTGGATAAAGGGATGATCCACTACTATAGCAACATCGAAGTTTCAGACCACAACCGAATAATTTTTTATATGGGGAATTTAAAACAAAAAGCCAAAACAAACAAAAGACCTGAGCAAAGTTAAAGGACAGAAGGATTGTATGTCTCAGTGGATTTGTAGTGGGACATGAATTAGAAATTTAGGAAGAAAATACATTAATTTGTAATGTACTATGCTGAGACAAGCATCAAACCTAAACATGCATTTTGCTCCATACACGGAAATAATCTCTTCAAGCAAATATTTAAAGACTACTCTCTTGTTTCTCACAAGCAGCTGTTATGCAATTCCATATCACATGGAGGAATATAGAAATATGTCTTTTTTATATAAAAGCTAAAACTGAATTTGATTCTCACATTGGGCAGGTTATTTAATAAAAGATAAAAGTACAGTATATTCTGATTTGGCAGACATATGGTGCCTGAAATAAAACGGAGAAGGAGATAGGATTTATTAACTGTCACATAGTATGCCATTTCTTCCAAATTAATTATCTTGTAAGGAGGCAAAACTGCCTTTCATATGCTCAAGAAGCCCAGACCTCGATGACACTGTTCTACTAGCAAAGGATACAGATGAAACTTCTCTGATATTGTTTTAGTTTTGTTAATGGTCTGGCTGGCAGAAGTGCTGCTTACTGCATTTTTCCCATTTTCCCATGTTAGTCCTTAGCATCTTTTACACTTCTGTGGGGAAATTCTACATTATCTGACTGACTTGGTCAACATTTACCTCTCCCCATTCCTCCCTTCCCCACAACCCATAATTCTTTCCCTTTATTTGTTCTGCTTCTGACACTCTATGTAGATTCTAACACTGAATAAAATGCACAAAGGGCTTATTTCTCCAGCTTAACAGTTAAGCAAGCATTACAATTTCCACAAAATGCTTGAGAATTAAACTGCATGATTTCCATTAAGAGGTGCTGCATCATTTGAATACTAGGTATT
Source organism: Emydura macquarii macquarii (assembly GCF_026122565.2). Classification (NCBI taxonomy): domain Eukaryota; kingdom Metazoa; phylum Chordata; order Testudines; family Chelidae; genus Emydura; species Emydura macquarii. Next base: position 1,570,820 of record NW_027132344.1, read on the forward strand.
ATACTGAAATATACTAATAAAAGGAGTATTCATTTTTTAAAATCCACCATTAATGCTGTTAAAGACCCTAGAGAATAATGTTCTTTGTTGCTATGAAAACATTTTTCATTTTCTATATAATACATGCCATATATTTGCTCCCTGCCTGGTCCAAAATAGCCTGAACCTTCATGGTATGCTACAAAGCTCATCAATTTTCCACAGGCATTTGAAAATGAGGTGAAGGGAAGGGAATTCTTGAAGGGGAAGGTGATTTGAGCTTTTAAATGGCTTGGCTTTTTGGTGGTGCATTATACTGAATTGTACTACTGTACTTTTAGGGTATTGTTTGTGATGTTCTTTAAAGTTATGTCAAGGGTGCATAGAGGGTATGAACAGATGCATTTTTTTAAGCATATGGAAAAATCTAAAGAAATATCAGATGTAAAATATAAGTAAGCTGGGGAAATACCTTTTTCCACATTAGATAGTACGGGAGGAGTTTCTGGTGGTAATTTCAAGAACAAAAAGAGTTAGTTCATCTGGCAGCTTACTCACAAAAGAACAAAAATCAGCTCATGACTCAAACAGGAGTAAATTATAGTAAATATTAGATGAAAATTTTGGCAGATGTGGTAATGACATGGACACCTGTGGCATAGTGAGTCATCTTCTGAAAGTACAGTCCTCTCAATGTTGTTTCATTTTCTAATAAAAAGGAATGAACTGCTGTCAATAAAGGAACGTTTTCATCTTAATCACAATTGATTCTTTATATATTATAGAATTGTTTGCCTTGACTCCATAACTAAGGCTGAATATAGATTTATATTCTAAAAAGTATTTTCAGTTCCTCTGCCCTGCACATTTTGCTTGGAGTAACTCTTTTCTTTGTAAAATAGAATTTGAAAAGAACTGTTTTACTGAGAATTATGAAAGTTCAGGATCAAAAGGGTTTATATGTGACATAATAGAAAAACACGTTGCAGAAATTTTGCCAATGTTTTTCTATGAAGTAACTCTTATCAGTATGCATGAATGGATGACTCCATCCTATAAAATAAACATGATACACCACAGCGCTAGGAAGACACTCTTATTTACCCCCAATGACACAAGTCAGAAGTTATGAAGACAACCCAAAGCATTCACAAGTCAGAAATAAGGCTCTCCCAAATCACCACAATGGCCTAAAAATGAGATTTAAAATAAGTAAAATTGCACAGGGTAGAGGGGGTATTTGCCTTCTGACTTTGTGCCTTTAGGGCATAGTTTCTGAACCTGTACTACGGTACGCGAGACACAGGCAGGGGGTACCCGGGAAAAAACAGAGTGAAGGGGAGGTGGGCAGCAGCTGCCGACTTCTGGGGACGGCAGCAGCCCACTTCCCGCCCAGTCACAGTGCCCAGCTGGGAGGCGGGCGGTAGCTGCCACAGTCCCGTGAAGACGAGCTGCCGCCGCCCAGTTCCCACTCGGTCCCAGCTGGGAGGCAGGCAGCAGCCGGCTTTTGGGGAAGGCGTGCGGCAGCCGCCCGCTTCCCGTCCAGTCGCAGCTCCCAGCTGGGAAGCGAGCAACAGCCGCCAGCTCTTGGGGGAGGCGGGCGGCAGTCCCCCGCTCCCCGCCGGGTCCCAGCTCCCAGGGTGGGAGCCTGGTGGCAGCCTCCTGCGTCTTGCGAGCTGGCCTCGCAGCTGGGTGGCAGCCATCCGCACCCCAGCTCCGAGCCAAGGGACAGCTTCCAGTGCCCCGGCTTGAAGATGGGCAGCAGCCGCCTGCCCACATCCCTGCGACCCAGCCAGAGTGGAAGCCTCCTCTGCCCCAGCTCGGATTGGAAGGCAGTCACCCACCTCCCGGGCTGGCAGCCAGGCAGCAGCCGCCTGTAACTTGCCCAGGTGGCAGCCGCCCCCTCTCCCCGCCTCCGACTCAAAGCTCAGTACCCAGAAAACTTGTCAATTTCACTGCTCTATGACAGCCCCAGATTTTACCAGTTATCCTCTTTTCCTGTCTCTCTCTCTCTCTCTCTCTCTCTCACGCGCCTTCCCTGTCTCTTTTGCCCTTTCCACCTCCCAAATCTACGGCAAAAAATTTGGCATGGCACTTTATATTCCCCAGCATTGGCATGGCACTCAAATCCTCCTAGCTTTGGCCAACATCACCTCTAGCCCAGGTACATACTTGAGTTGTACACCTCTGGTGTAAAGGTGTTAATCCTACTCACGCTAGATGGGACATCTGTCATATCATGGCCTTATATACTCAGCCCTTCTTCCAACATATGGCTCATATTAGTCTGTAAATATAAAATCCCAAGGAAAATTGAGTGTTGGGGTACTTATTAAAATTTTCAGAAGTTAGGGGGTACTTGCTTCTTAAATGGTTGAGAAACACTGCTTTAGGCTGCACTTGGGTCACATTTGCAAACTTTTCTCTGTAGCTGTGTGGCTTAGAAACATACTTAAAAAAAAAGCTGAAATTCTTGCAATCACATGTCTGAAGCAACCGGAGATATAAGTAAAATACCAAATGGTAAAACACCATTACAGTCATCTGCCAGTCACATACATGGTAGCCTATCTGGATTCAGAATTTTTACTCCCAGCTTCTCCTCCTTGCACCATGCACATGGTCTATCCCAGGTTTTTCCTGCTTTGCTGGAAGTAAAGCTGTTTGAAATTTTGCAGATTTCAAGTCCTAGATTAATGTTTTCATCAAGATTCAATTTTTAACAACAAATAATAAGACCACACTAAATTCTGGGGAAGGTTTGGCCAGCTTTAATTGGAAGTAGCTGCAGCTGCTGAGGCACTTTCCATGTTATTCAGAAAACCCTTGGAGGGCCACACGGAAGGAATAGAGATATTTGGCCTCCATATAACAAAAACCTTAAAAATCTCCTGGTGGAACAGAAATCCTGGGAAGAACAAGGGAGGAGGAGGCAGGGGGTTACTGAACCAGCCTGCACTAATCAGCTCTCATGCCCTGCAGAACATTCAAATTGGGCCCAAGCAGCAGGATCGTTACATTGCCCTACCTCAGTAAATAGAAATTCTGTGTGTACGTAAGGATCTGGCTTAGACTTTTTATGTCTATCCCTCTTTTGCTGTATTTGATCACGTTATATTGTATAAGAACCCCAGAATCAGCGTATGGAGTTATACAATAATAAATGTTGAGAGAGGTTGTCTCTATTTTCACATACAATAGCTTCCCACAGAGGAATAGGGGGATGTCAGTGTCACTATGATATTTACAATTGCATACACAACTCTGGCCTGAATTTCACATACATTACAATAATTCTCTATTACCATTACTGTTAGATTAAAAATAAAGGTACAAATTCATTCACACTGTTATTTGACTAGCGTGATTCCATATATACCAGGGATAAATTTAACCAATTTATCACTATAGTATATACTATTGGAGTGTCTAGACAAAATTAGAAGAAATTTTGAATGTAAAGATTCTGAATGTGTCTGCAGTATTTTGTGAGCCTTGGTTATAAAAATGAGGGACCATAAAAATCTAAGAGATACTTAACACACTCATGTATTGAGTCATATTAAAGAAGAGGGATAAACTAGAAAGGAAACAGAATAAACGTTTGGCTAAACAGGCTTTCTGGGAAATAAATGATTAAGTTTAGTCAAGAATAGAAGGAACTGTGGGGAACTACAGATATATCTGACTAAGGCTGGCAACATGGTGGTAGATGAAATGCACTGTTGATAAGTGCAAGGTAATGTCTATTGAAAGGAACAATTAAAACTATTCACGTTAATATTTTCTAAATTTACTATATTTATTCACAAAATTATATAAGTCTTACTGGGGACACCTCAGGGGAACATCTGCTCAGTGCATATCCAAAAAGCAAGGAAGATTAGCTGCATTAAGAAAAGGATAATAATGAAAATATAATACCACAAATTAGTGATTAAACTGTCACTTTGAATACTGTGTTGAGTGTTGGTCAACTTGTCTGAAAAAGTGTATGGCAGAAATAGAAAAGTCCAGAGAAGGGCAATAGAAATAATGAGGTACAGAAATTTTCATATGCAAAAGATTAGAGGAGAATCATTTATTTTAGAGAGAAAATAAAAACACAGCAGGGGTTTAGAATATGGATGCCATAATGGGAAAAAGGTGGGCTCCCCTATTTATGCTTTTTTAGTGACGAGAACAAAACAAAACACAATTATACTTTTAAAAAAATGTAAAGCTGCTAAAAGGAAAAATAAACTTTACACAAAATGCAAAATTAACCCATGGAACTCATTGCCATAAGATATTGAGGCCAAGAGCTTAGTAAAATAATAATAATAAAAAAATATTAGACATTTATATGACTAAGATCATCTTCAGTTACATCAGACAATATATAAACATGTAAACCCTCAGGGTTCAATGCATGAGCCATTTGCTAACTACCGGGAGATAGCAAGAAACTTCTCCAATGGAAATGGATTCTGCATTTTTCCATTAATGACTTTCTTCTCTGTCTGAAGCATTCAGTACTGGCTGCTCTTAGATGTAAGAAACCAGTCTTAACAAGTCATCCATGTGCCTCACTATGGCAATTCCTAGCTTCCTGTAAGAAGAAAGAGATGCAACAGCTAGGCTCCCAGTCAGAAAGACTGAATGAAGAATTTCAGTGATGTGGTATCTAGATTCAGCCATATGGTTCAACTCATTGCAGAGAACTCCTCAGCTGAGAATTTCAGAGTAAGATCCAGATTCTTCCTGTTTGCACATAAACTGACCAACACAGACAAGAAATCTGCTCTCACCTACCAAGATGTCAATATTAAACAGGCTGGAATATAAAATCAAGGTGGTTCTTTCTGGCTTGTGCCTCACCAGTAATAAGATTCTGCAATCAGAACTTCATTAATAATTCTGTTGATGATGCATGAGACAGAACAGAGTACAACTCTATCTGCCAGACCAGAATTTGTTTTTTCATGGGAGGAAAAATAAAATAAAATAAAATAATTGAAATCATTATTTTTGTCAGAAAACTAAATTGATGAATCTAAATACCAAATATCTAAATGGTATATCAATAGAAGGAGTTTCTCTAATCTAAGGGATACATTTGATTAAATGGAATTTTTATATAGAAAGAGAGGATGTTTTTTTTCTACACACTAGGACAATAATAGATTTGGACGAAATTGGTGAAAACTCTTTCATAACATTTCTTGCAGTTTTTTAACCATTCTGTTTTTCATGATTTTGCATATACATTTTTAAAGAACTGTTCTTGAAATTTCAGGAGACTGGCAGTTTTTCACATTGGAGCATGCCTAAAGTTGAAAAAAACTAAGCCACTTTTGGTTGAAACTTCATGTTCGCCTATGTTTAACCTGACGCGGAAGCAATCTAGTTTGCTCATGCATATATGTGTGCGTCCTATAGGCTATATATCTCTTCCAATTGGACTGAGCACAACATCTGAGTTCCATTCCCATCTCATCTAAAGATTGGCTGCATCAAAAACCACAATAGTTTGGCTTTTTTAACTTTGTCTTGTTAAAAGTACACTTGCAGTGTTCAGATTCTCTAAATTGATTTGGAGTTTGATAAAGCACATGCAATTCATCTAATATTTTGGCTGTGTATTTCTATTTTAAAATAACTAAAGCTGCTAAATATATCAACCTAATTAATAAATTAATTATGTGTAAACTGAGTTTGGAGATTAGGTGCTGCCTTCTCAAGCTAGCATTGCGAAAAAATAGCAAAATTGTAGCAAATGAATTAATTTCTGTAACTACAAATATATCCAGTGAGTGACTATTTTTAGAGTTAAACCTTTGTAAGTCAACAGTAAAAAGTTAATTCTTTTAAAAAAAAATCTAGTTGTTCTGTGGAGACCACAGTGGACATGTCAGCAGGATGGCAAACACCATATTAAATTCTTCTCTGTGCAGTAATTTGATAAGGGTCTTGGGGAAGAGGAAGGAGTTGGCCAACTCACATCCAAAGCCTTTGAGTAGGTGAGACATCCACAGCAGGAAAGTACATCCCTTACTTCCTGCTGACAGTCCTCCTCATCCTGGAAGATGGGAATGTCACTTTAAGCAGAGGCGCAGCAGCTAGAGACAACCCCAGACCTGCTCACCTGCAAAAAGGTAGATAACTGGCAACAGGCAATTTGGTTGGTGTTTTTGTTCCACAAAATCCAATATTCCTTGGCATTAACGAGATCAAAAACAATAGGAAAAAACAAATTAATGAAAAATTAATCCAATCTGCCCAGTGAGACAGTCCTTTATTTGTATCATCTCACATTAATCTTGGCTCAGTCTCCAGCACTCTGAAAATGCTAAATCTTCAAATTCTGCCATACAGATTGTTCCAGACACTAACAATGCAGTGAGTGCACTGTCCTGATGATCCTGACACTCTATATACCACAGTTGGCTCTTGATCAATCAGCTGCCATAGGGTATGGCTGCTGGCAGTCATGTGTTTCTGCCTGACAGGTTGGAGCACTAGCCCAAGCTCTGGTGGAGCACATGAATGGGTGGGAGGCTCAAGAAGCTTCCTCAAGAAGCTTCCAGGTTTAAAGAGAACAAAAGGAAGCATTTCTGCACACAACGCACAGTCATCCTGTGGAACTCTTTGCCAGGTGATGTTGTGAAGGCCAAGACTATTACAGGGTTAAAAAAAGAGCTAGCTAAGTTCCTGGAGGATAGGTCTATCAATGGCTATTAGCCAGGATGGGCAAGGATGCAAAACCGTGCTCTGTAGTGTCCCTAACCTCTGTTTGCCAGAAGCTGGGAATGGGCGACAGGAGATGGATCACTTGATGATTACCTGTTCTGTTCATTCCCTCTGAAGCACCTGTCATTGGCCCCTGTCAGAAGACAGGATACTGGGCTAGATGGACCATTGGTCTGACCCAGTATGGCCATTCTTATGCTCTTGATACTTGGCTTCAGTTAGGTCCAGAGGATAAGGAAGTAGCCAGAGAAGATGTTCCCTATAACAACCCATGAAAATTTTTCTTTTGACTACTATTGTGTTTTTACTGTTTCAAACAGTGCAGGAGGCTGAATGTTCCTTTTGCTTACACTGACTGAGAAGAGCAAAAGCTCACAGACTTTGGAAAATGGAGCATGGAAGAGGAGAGACACTGGCTCCAGTGTATGTTTATAATCTCTCCAGACCCTGTGGAAACTTTCCAGGGATCTTATGCAGGTAGAATAGGAAGATGTTGATAGGTAAAGGGTTTCTCCCCTTCTAGTCAGGTAGATTTCCAATAGGAAATCCACATAGAAGTTAATGCTTTTCCAAGCAGTTTTAACTCCCCTTGCATACAATTAACCCTATCTCCATCCCCTACTATTTAAAGGAATACTGCCCAATTCCTATACATTAAAAGAAGGCAGCATGGTTCCCAAGGAACAGGAGTTGCCTTGGAAACTGCACAGGCTTGTACCCAGGGTATTAGCACCTTTCCTAGAAATTTCCTTTAACTTTTACCAAATACATTTTAGACTGAGCTAGGTGCTTGCAAGACCTCCTGACTGCTATCCTTTCTCTTTGCTTTTCGTGAGTTGGAGTCAAACAGTCTTGTTGCCAGGATGAATTGGAAAAATAGAGTGGGCTGGATGGGACCATTTTACTGTGCCAATTTAATTTATTTTGATTACTAATTCCTAATCATCCCTTCTTCTTGGAAAACTCCGGGGAGGAGGAAACATTAGCTGAAAATGCTGTGTAGTTCACCTCATGGAATTGCCTTTTCTCTCACCCATGAAATGGTTTCTGAACTCATTTGTGGTTAGGGGTGCAGTAGAACCTAAAGCACTGCAGGAAAACAGGCTATAGCCCAATGAGCTGGAAGGACAGTAGCTCAGGGAGCCAAGTTTTGGACATTAACACAGTTAATATTCAAGTGTCTGTGCAGTGGGGTAGAGAATAGTACATAAAGTCTGAGTGGGTTTTTTGCTGGTGCCTTCAATTTAACTTTCAACTGTGGGTGTATGGGCATGCTGCCGTAAATTCTACAACCATTTTGGTTTTTGTTTTATTCACAGACAACATGTTGTGGAATCTACATTTGTAATAAGCTCCTCCTCTTGTAAATTTGGCAGCGCTGACAGTAATAAATCATTCAGCCCTCAGCTCATAAATCCCATGGAACACCATGTATCCTTAAATAGCAATGTGTGTACATAACACTGAAAATATAAGGAAGCTAGAACACAAACAAATCACTGAGATGTTCTACATGAAAATTTACAAAAGGAGTGCTAAGGTAGTGCTAAAGGTAGCACTAAAATAGTCTTCAAGGAAAAGAATGTCACTTGATAACTTAAAAATAAGCTCTAGTGAACAGCATTAGCAAAGCAGGTGAGAAGGTCACAGAATCATTTTCTTATAATTTTTCACATATTAGTTTCATACATGAAGAAAACTGTAAAGCTGAGAAAAATTCAACCCGTGGCTGTGCCCATGTAACTCCCATTTCCTCAGATGGTGTTGCATGCACCCAAGGAGACAAAGAATTTTTTGCCTAAAAAGATTTAAGGTATGATAAAACAAGTCAGGCCAAGATCAAGTTTGAAATTTAGCTACGGAACTGAACCTTCTGAGGTTCAAATCCTCAGTACAAAGTGAAGAATTGTTCCTTGTATAAGAAGATGGTGGCACAGAACAGTTTTAATTGCTTTCTGGAGCTGCCCCAATAGTTATTATGCCACCAAATTGAAGGAAGGACTGGGGTGATTTCTCTGCCTCTGAAGAGTTTGCTCTCTTCTTTGGCTATTGCAAAAGTTGGAGTGTCAAACTCATTTGGCATAGAGAACCAAACTCCATTTTTTATTCTGGTTCATGGGGTGGGATATAAATTTAAAACGACATACATTCCACAAAGATCCAGGGCAGAATACGGACTTTATGTACTAAATAACCTATTATTTGTTTGTTGTTGAGTAATTTATTGTCACATTCAATTTCCCTGGGAAAATCTGCTCTCTTGTAGGACAACTACAATTTTGTCCACTATTTCTCTTCTTTTCCCATCCTATTTCCATTTCCCTATGGGTTTGACTTCCACCTCCTCTCCCAATCTATTCACTAAAATGATCATCAATAAAGTAGTTCATGTTGACAATGAAGTGTTATCATTGGGCTTTTGAGTTGACACTTCAGTGAGATTAATATAGAAAGGAGAGTAAAGAAATCTGAGTAATTGTTTCAGCCTGTCTACAGACTCAAAGATATTTCAGCACTAGTTACACTTGGAAGGTTACTTTTTATTTCATTATTTTTAATGAAAATGTAGATTCTGTTCAATCTGAATACATCAGAAGGGCTAGATCTGGTTCACAAGCTGTATGCTCTAAAGTGTTTTTGCCCAGCCTGTTTTCCCCAAATACATTAGCACTGGGGGTGGGGAGGAAATACTTCCATGCCCACCTTACTGGGTTCCAAATCCTGTTTCAAGCTGGACAAGATGAACAGTCTTCTACACTACCAATATACTTCCCAGAAAAAAAAGTAGTATATATAACTTAAATGTGTTTGCCAAACAGTGTTACCTGTCTACTTATTTTATAGCTATGATGGGGAAATGACTTTTTAAAAAAAAGAAAAAGAAAAAGAAAACAAAAGTTTTCCCATTCCTTCACTACTGTTTACAGAGCACATTCCCTGAGACACAGGATCTATCAAAATGTATACTTTTCATTAGAACACTCTTAAAAAATATTGCCATCACATCACTGCTGATGAGTGATCACGTTCGGGTAGGGCAAGTACTCGGTGAAAAAAATATATTTTGAATGCCTTTTCCACTTGATCATAATAAAAGGAGTCTTTTCCCCAAGATTGTTTCATATGAGTGGGGGAGATGAATAGGAGAGAAAAAACAAACAAACTCCCGACTACTGATTACATTTAAAAAAAAAAAAAAAAAAGACAGAAATTAAGTAACTGTGTGAGCCTGGCAGAAAGAACATTGTCCTTTTGGAAGGGAACATCAGGTAGAGTAGAACTGGAATTGGATTCATTACTAAGCACCTATGATTCACTCAGTCAGAATGCTTAATGTGCTGAACATTTCCTTCTTTTAGAAGGCAAATCCCACCTCAGGGGATAAACAACCAGTTATTTGTTAAACCATTCAGCTTTTATTTTTGGGTACAGAGGCAATCAGGAATGTACCTTTAGCACATTTTTAAAAACCATTACTTTAGAAAAGCCATGTTTGTGGGGACCCGCGCTATTTGCAGTATTTTTACACACGCACACACAACCTAGCATAATGATATTATGGGTTAGCTTTCACATTGCTGAGTTTCTTTTCCAAATCTTTCATTAAAACTTAGCTTTTGCCATATTAAGGAGAAGCCTGGGATGAGAGTCAGAGCCAGTAAAGCAAATGCCACGCTTGTCCCTTTAAACATCACTTACCACATTTGGATCATGTTTGTAATTACATTTCTGCATCAGTATAATGTTAATTGAGATGCGCCATCTCCCATCTCTGGGGTGTTCATGTTAACAACAGGATTCCTGCCAACCTCCCACAATGATGACCGCATTTATCAACAAAATTACACACAATACAATCCAGTTGGAACTACCATACAGCTGAATAATACAAGAAAAAATAGCCTTAGTCTAATGACACTGCCTATTTCTGAATAATCAGGCAAAGTTGCTACCATGCTATATCTCTCAAACTCAGATATTCAGAGATGATTGGATCTTTGTCTGAGCTACACATCTCCAAATAATACAGCAATTTCTCTTCTCAAATATATGTTACACTATTTTTATAAATATCTCATAATAGCACAGACTGATGTGAATATCTGCTCCTTGTTAAAATTGTAATTACGACTGCAAGATGCTGGTGTTTGCAGCTATCACAGTATAACTCTACATTAGGGCATTTCATGACCAAAGCTTCTGCCATGAACGCTGAAGAGAAAACACATATGATCATTTCAAAGCAACCTCAGTTACCAGTACCTGTACAGGAAACTCTGAACAACCTGACAGAAATTAGAGGCAAACTGGTGTCTCTCCACACGGTTTGTGTACAATAGAGATGCGCTGAAGCAGTACTTACAGCTAGAGAATATCAACGGGCAAGAATGTTCATCCATTGGGAAATTGTGTAGCTGCAGCTGGCATTCTGCATTAATGGTGAGCCTGTGGAAAAACCAGGAAATTGTTACTATATATAGACTACACCCTATCTCAAACTGCTGCCAGGCCTCCTGTCTCTGGCAATCCCTGAAGTTCCTGTTCCTGTAACTCTGTCATCTCCCCCTAGCTGGACTTTAGCCTTCTGGCTCCAGAGTCTTCTCTCAGTCAGGTTCTCCTACAGGAGCCTTCGGCTTACTGCAGCTCTTCTCTGCCATAGATTCCTTTTCCTATCCTCTGCTATCCTCGGTCTCTTGATAGATACCAGATGCCCTCTATCAGGCCCTACTGAAAGGGAGTTAATGAGGCTCAGGTGGACTGGACCAGTTCCCACTTAAAAAGCCCAGTCCACCCTGTGATGAGGACCAAACGCTTTCCGATTACTTGCTGATGGTAAGATAACACCCTGGGACAGATGGTGTTCTCAGTTACACCGATAAAACCCCATTAACATCCGTGAGGTTTCACAGGTGTAAATAACAGTGCACAATTTGGAACAAAACATGGCACAAACAGTTGGCAGATAAAAAAGGTGTACACATACAAAAACTAACTAAATGGGCATCTTCTCTCATTCAGCAAGGTCCTGTTTGAAAGCTCATTGAAGTGACTGGGAGTCTTTCCATGCACTTTAGTGGGCTTTGGATCAAGCCTCAAAAGCGGAGAACACAGAAAAAATGTGTAGGGTACATCTATATAGCAATTAAACACCCGAAGCTGGCCTGGGTTACTTGGCTCAGGCTTATGAGGCTCAGGCTGTAGGACGGTAACATTGCTGTGTAGACATTTGGGCTCAGGCTGAGCCATGAGACGCGCTGAGGAGGGAGGGTCTCAGAGCTTGGGCTCCAGCCCAAGCCTGAACATCTCTACAGCAACTCCACTGTCCAAGTCCGAGTCAGCTGACCTGGGCCAGGCACGGTGGTACCACAGGTGTTTTATTCTAGAGTAGACATACTCTGAGGGCATTTCCCAGCTGTTTTATTGCTTTCTTCTTTGACAGTCTGTAAATAGGGACACTTGTCACTGAAGTTCGGCTTCTATATGCATGTATCGTCAGTGTGACAGTGCACTGAGCAGGCTGCATACAATCAGTGCAGCAAGTGCAAAGGTGTGGCAAGGAAGATACCCGTTTCAGACAGATTGCTTGCTAGGTAGGGAAACTCGCTTAGGGTGGAATCCCATTTTTAAACAGTTCAGCGCCTCTATTGAATAAAAAGCCATTTTTTTAACTTAAATTCACCCTTTTTCATGCAAATGTATAGTTTATGGTATCCTCTTGCTTAGATAAGCTCTAAAATATTTCTTCCAGTAATTCCCCTTTTTGACAAAACATATGATATGCTATCTTTCAATGTGACTTGTACATAGAAATTGGCATTGGTAATAGCATGCACCTAAACATGAACATACTCGCAGGGGAAGTATCTCTAAATATATATTTTGCATCTTTTGTCCTCTGAAGAACTCAAAGCATTTTCATAGATGGGTAGAATGAGGCACAGAGTAGTTAACTGACTTGCCCAAGGTCACATAGTAAGAAAATGGCACAAACAGGTATAAAATCCAGGTCTTCCGATGTCCAATTCAGTGCTCTAAGCAATGGATCAGTCTGTCTCCAGAGGCTCTATTTGGTTCAAATACACACCCAGGCATATATCTGGATCTAGTCTGAACTAGTTTGCCCTCCAAAGTAGAGCTTGTTGGGAAATGCTTTTTCCCCTCCCTGTGAAAAATTTTTAAAAAATTGATTTTGTTGTTGTTTGCAGAAGTTTTTTTGTTTTTTTGTTTGTTTGTTTTTGGGGGGAGGGGGTGTGTGGGCAGGTGTTCTAAAAATATAAAACTGAAAATGTTTGGTTTACTTGGAACAAAAATCCAAGATCTGTGTGTGTGATTTTTTTATGAAAACAAACAAAAAACAAAACAAAAAAAATATTGACAACAAATGACATTTTTCATGCAATCTTCTGTTTTTCCATCAAAAATATTTTGATTTTCTTCTCCCAGCTCTCTCCTAAGCCAAGTCAGGAAGTTTTATAGGAACTACTTCTCTTGCAAGATTTCTGGAAGTACAGGATTTCTTGTAGAGTTTTGGCCTGCCTGCTTTCAGTTCCTGAATGTGCGAGTGAAGAAAGATACAAAATAAAGTTTAAAAAAAAAACCTAAGCAAACTTTTTTTAACCTAAAAAAATTGTTTAGCTTGGTGCTTAGTTTGAATTTTAGACAAATATTCATATAATTTATTTTAAACTGCACCAATTTGCCTGTCTTTAAACATATCCTAAAGTAAACTTAGGAACAGTTTAAAAAACAAACAAAAGATCAAAAAATATTTGGCAGCAAAAAAACCCAAATACTTTCAGCCACACATTTCCTACCTTAAAGTATACAAGATTTTCCCATCATTCCATATTCTCAGAAGCTGATTGGGTGTAGTGATCCAATGAGCCTCTGCTGTTTTAGAATTTCGGAAGATAGTGTCTGGTATCCATATCAGTCCAACCATATTGCTGTTTAGAGTCAGAATTTTCATGGTGCTGTTGAAACGAAGGCGGCTGTCTGTCCATGTCTGAGCAAAAAATATATCAATTTGGTATTCCTGTAATAAAAGCACAACAAACAAACTGAAGTTGGTTCCACATTTTCCATTTATACTCGGTCTTTGACAGGATATACCATAGTTAAAGAGCTGCATCATCAGTGTGACTCGACATAGAAAATCAATGGATTAAAATCAACGGCTCTGTGTTGATTTACACCAGCTAAGGATCTGGTCTTTTAAAGTTTTTTTGTTTGTTTTCTTTCATTCTCAGAATTAGTTTACTTTAGGAAAAAAATAGAACAACAGGATCGCCTGAATTGGCCTTTTGGCTTAGCAAGCTCTGCCCCACCTCGCAGTCTTGACCATCTTCTCATTGTGAAGTTATTGCCTTGGGGAAATCACAACTGGACAATATATCTGCAGTGGCTTCCTTGCCTCAGTGTGAGAACAAAGACTTTAAGGAGCTGCTGTATGATGAAACAGGTGTTTGAGATTCAGGTAGCATTAGACAAATTGGGTTAGTGATGAAATAAGTCAGCTAAAGAATGGCTAATTATGTAGAAAATAACAGCCTTCACACACACACACACACACACACACACACACACACACAAATTGTTCTGTTTTTGAAGTATTGCTTGTATAGCCTACAGCAGAAAGGTACCAGGATTATAGATACTCATTTATTTTTCTTTACAGACACCTCATGTATTTCAAATGCCAAGAACCAGAACTCTCTAAAGCTTCCATTAATATGCTAATATTATAGTCCAGATGCTACAATCTTATCTTTTCTTTAGTTCCATTTCTGTTGCCACGTTTTTGTTACTAAGTAGTCATAATAGGGGTGATAAAATAGAAGTTACACACACACACACACACACACACACACACACACACAAGAGTGTGTGTATATATTATTACACACAATAAACTATGATAAAAGATAGATATTTTAATTTCCAAATTCCAGTTCTTAAAATACCAGTTCTACATTCTGACCCTTTGTGCACCCAGCCTATGAACTGATGGATGGGTTCTGTGGGGAAAAAACCATGATCATATAATTGAAGACTTTATCATATTGCATAAGCATAAAAGGGGCAGAATGAAGGTTTCTTGATCAATCTGACATTTCCTTCCTGGAGTATTTGATCAGACTAACTAATTTTCATGTAATGTAGCTTTTTGCTCTTAAGTTCCTAGGTGATCTTTTTAAAGGAAAAAGGTACAAACAAATTCTATTATGCACAACTGTAACAATTTACCCATCATTCATTATTAGCAGGGTTTGTGCCCTGAATTTATCCTAGTATTCTAACTATATTCTGAGAACCATCTGGTTATCCTGCATTATTCCTGTAATTACCATCTTTTGCAGGCCATCCTTCCAGAATTGATGTTATAACACTAGAAAACCTTATTCATTGATACTTAATCCAGAAACACACTTTGGGACTCTCACCTTTGCATTTACAGGAGTAGAACTAGAGATCTGAAGTTGAAGGGGACTTATTTTCATCTTGGCGTGCAGGAAATTGCACATTTCGGCCCATTGAGGCAAGGAAGTATATCAAAGTATCTAGCTCATACTCATTGTTATTTCTACTTTTAAATATTTGAGAAGTGCTGAGATGCTACAGGGATGAGGGAAATGGTCATAAAAATACCTAGCTGTATATTTATAAACATTTAAAAATTATTGTTGCCTTGCTTTGCCATTATTGCAGAGTGGATTATTCACATTGTGTTCTAATATTTACCCCATCTCTGCAAGCTCCTCAGTGCAACACCCTGGAGAAAAGAGGCTTGTGTGTATTCACCTGATACAGAATGGAATATGCGAGACATGGCCGCATGTATAACAGTTTTCTTTAATTGCTGAGCTAGTGGAACTGTTCCTTTAGCTTGCAAGCAGAGACCAGTATTTATGGAGCCAAAGGCTATGATGCCACATATATATACAGCTGGCTAATGAACGTGGTGTCTTTATACACAACAATGGATTGATGCAAGATGTTCATATCTGAAGTTATTTTATATGAAAAGAATGCTTATTTTGACTGCCAAATTATTTCTAAATTTAGGAGCAGCTGTAATTCTCTTTTGGGATATTGTACACACTTAGGATTTTGCTTACTGAAAATGAAAGACAGCCCTGAACAGTTTAATTAACATTCACAATACTTTTCTTCACATACTCTCCACAACACACGTCCTTCTTTTTAAGTATTCTAGGTAAGGTAGTCCAGGTGGTGTTTCCTGTTAAGTACTACATTTAGAACTGCCCCTCGAGGATATTCAAAATACAACTGGTAAAGTGCAGGACTGGGGTAGGCAAATACAACTCCATTTATTTGAATGGGTTGCTTACATCAGGGCTGTATTTAAGCCTGTGTGCATATATAACTGCATTGCACCTTCTAATAATAAAACACGGTCTGTTGTTTTAAATGTGTCTCTCTGTCCTACACTCAGCTTGATATGAATTATTTAAACAGTATGAGACAACTCAATAAACAGCATTTTCCTCTAACAATTTTTCTCCGTTTAAAAGTAATTCATTACAGATGCAATGTACTATATTCGATAATAAGGGACAAACAGACATTTACATTTGCTATCTGAACTGTAATCTTCCTCTTTTTTATAATCCATTAATCCCTTTAAAAAAGGATGCTAGATCAGTACAGCCTTTACATTAATCATTGTAATTGCCTCAGCCTTCAACCAAATGGTGATTGGGCTTTGCTATTTAGGTATTCAGTTTTTGAGCAAGAGATGGAGAGGTCAATTTTGAAAGCTAGGAATATAAAATTAGGCTCCGTAGCCCAGATCCTCAAAAGGTATTTACTTGCCTAACTCTCACTGATTTCAATGGGAGTCAGGCACCTCAGTGCCTTTGACAATCTGGGCCCTAAATCTGAATTTATAGGCACCTACACAGAGGGCACTTGATTTTCATCGATGCGGAGTGTGTGTCTCCCAGCAGTCATTGGAGAAGATCCATTGCAGTGTGCAGGCATGGCGCAATGGCCTATGCACCATTTAAAACACAAATAGGGACTGTGCAAGGAGTCTGCTGAGTGTGCACCCACATGTGGTACCTGCCTATCCATTCCATGCCACAGGAAGGGTCTCCATGCTAGCCCCACATAGGGGTAAGTATTTGGGCCATAATGTATGAAAAGACAAGGATCATTTTCAATTCACTGGTTTTACCTTTTAGAGGAATGCATGGATCAATTTTTTTTATAGAAGGTAATACTAGTATTTATGGTATTTAGGCAAGAAATAATCTTTATCTTAAGTTCTATGTAAAACAGAGCAATCCTGCAACTCTCACAATATTTTGTATCTCCAATATCATTGTGGCATCAGAAATGTTCTGGCAATCCTTATGATACCTTTTTCTTGTTGGGCAGGTCAGATTTAAGTTACTTTAGCTGCAATCTGTAGATATTATCCTGTGTGCAGTAACAACTGAGCCATTAAAACCATCGCCAACAGAACAAGTGCCCTTTCCACTTGTAAAGATGTGAAACCAGGTCCTCAAAAGAAATGAGCCTAAAATGCAAAACCGGAGAAGCTTGGAAGCGGGAGGATCCGAGGTTCTCATCTGAGCTGATGTCTGATCCATAGAAGATACATCACATTTCTTACAAATGAAATAAAATGGAGGATGACTTATTTTTAGATCACACCACAATCTTCTTCCTATAACCACTAAGAAAATCTTAATGGGAACAGGTTTCTTTGCTAACATCAAGGCTGTGCAGGTGTTTGCCTTCTAGCCAATGACCAGGAAAGCATTGGGAAGTAATTACTTTCTAAATTCTACCTAAAGGGCCTCACTAGTATTTTGTGTGAGTAATAATATATGAAAAATAGATTAAAAATGCAGATAATTTCCCAGATGTAAAATACAAAAAACTACTATCTTTCCCTTTTGCTGGAACAAATACAAATATGCACAACAACAAGGACAGGACAAAAAGATTATTGTTCACTAAATACAAGAAAAAAGGGAATGCAGTTTTATACATTTAAACATAAGTTAATGGTTGTAGTACAAGTAATAAAATGTGGTATCAAGATCTCCTAAGAATACTTGAAGAATGAAGAAATTAGAAAGCAGAGAAACCAATCTCATCAATTACGATTAGAGACACATCAATTTTCTAAGTACATTTTTGAGATGTTACCTTATGCAAATAAAGAAAAAAAGTCTTCTTGCCTGTTCACAGAAATAAACAAATGTAGAAATTATTTAAAGTAGGCCTGCTCCTGATTACTTATTTATAAATTATGGAAGTAGTTTGTACCTTTGGGTAAGAGAGGCCCTTGGGGCTAGAGAATGGGAGGAGGGTCTTGAATTCTTCTCTCTGGCACAGTTAGGGTAGAGAAGCAGGCCCAGATCCTCAATGGTATTTGCGCTTCTAACTTCTATTGAAATCAACAGAAGTTAGGAGCCTAAATACATTTGAGAATCTGGGCCATAAGTTATCATTGTAATGGGTTGACTAATGTGCCTTTCCATCTAACCACTATAGGAGCATGACAAAAAAGGAAGGGGAGATTAGGTGGTTGTAGAAAGAGTAGATATATGTCTTTTGGGGAAAAGTGAGGGTTAAACACCATACTGTAGTAGATGCTGTAATGTGTGAGGCAGAGCATTATTGTGAAATATTATGTGGGTAGGCAGACTGGAAATTGTGTGGTAACAGTTATTATGACTAGTCCTGACTGAGGATCATTTTTGAGCATTTGGGATGGCAGCTGTCTGTTTTTCTGGGGGTACTTATATGGCCGCCATCATTGTAGTATCTGAGCGCCTCACAATCTTTAGTGTATTTATGCTAGCAACATCCTGTGAGGTTGGGAATGCTATGTGGCTGGGCCTGATGGGGTTAATGAGAGCCCGTGGGCACAATCAGCCTTGCTCCCACTATACCTGCAATAGGCATCAAACTTGGTGAGAGGAGATAAAAGGGCTTAACCTGGCAGTTCAGGCCTAACTAGAAAGAAGAGCATATCTCTGGCACTCACTCAGTGAGAGAAGCCTGGTGGGAGTCAGGGAGCTGAGTGGGCTACTGGCAAGTAGAATTTCCCTGAAAGAAAGTAGGTCTATAGCAGGAAGCCCAAGATAGTTGGGAAGGAGCAGCAAGAAGTGAGTTTGACCAAGGCTTTGTGTGGAGGGGCCTGCGGGGAGCAGGAAGTCTTCTACTGAGTCAGGGACTGCCCTGCAAGGCGGGGTGGTAGTGGAGAAAACTCTTCTCCAGAGGAACCAGCTGACTAGCAGAAACTGCAGCTATGCAATGAGTCAGTGGAAAAGGCTGAGAGAGAATGAGGATGATACACTAAGAGTGCAGGAAGAGCCTGAGGCAAAAGCCCAAGAAAGGCGAGGTAAGAAGTGGTCCCTGGAGGCAGCCAGAAGTCTGTGTAGTTAGGCCTTGATTGCCGGTTCAACTGGAACCCACTGGAGAGGGAGGCCCTAGGATGCCCTACCATCCCACTGAGAAAGGGGGAGTGGAATGCCCCTCACCCAATGAATGGTAAGGTCTACTGAACCCCTGATCTGGGGTAAAGGCTAGTGAGTCCAGACCCAAACCGATGGTCCTATGTTAAGTTGATGGACTCTTCTTTGTTGGACTGTTGGTACCCCAGAGGTGTTGGGAGTCTATGTGACCTGGCCAGACAGCCAAGTAGCAAGAGGCAGCTGACTATCACAGGACAGGACAACAGGGGATGGACTTGCTTGTGAATCGTATGCTTGCATCCTCATTTTACAAACTGGAACTGAGGCACAGAGAGGTTAAGTGATGTGCCCAAGATCACACAGGAAATCTACAGAGGAGCAGGGAATGTAATCCAGGTCTGCTAATTCCTAGCATAATGCCTTTAACTACTGGCCAATCCTGACTCTGCAGTCCTTCAATGGCCACTTTCAAGTAAAAAATAATTACGGAATGTCCAAAAACGTACTTGATATCCACCAAAAGCAGCAAAGATACAATCTCTGCTCAAAGGGCTTTCACTTTAAATGTAATATGACCCAAGTCAGACTCATAAATAAACATTGTGGGGGGATTAGGAAAAGCAAATTCATAGATTAAAATAATACAAAAAAAAATTTTTAAACCAAGTTATTCATATGACTATAAGACAACATGCATGATTCAGATTATTTTCTGTGCAAATTCCTAAAATTGGTCAACTGTAAGTGCACTTTCTAGGCTTGGGTTTCTGTTTGAGGAAATGGCACATGTTTAACTTGTTTAAAAAAATCAGACCAAACATCTGTCTCAGTTTTTTCATTCTCAAAGTAGACATGGAGAGGAACTCTTAAAAATGCTATACATTATTGAATGCCCTTGCTCCCAACTGGGCAATTCCAATGTCACCAATCTTCCATTTGCAATGCTTGGTTTCACCCATAAATTGCATGAAAGAATTTAGAAAGATAATATGGACTCTATCTTGCCAAACATATAGAAAACAAGTGTAATAGTTTTAGGCAAAACACTAAAAATGTTCAAGAAGCCAAAATATCATAACTGGAAATGCACTATTAACCATATAAATTACTACAAAGCTGTATTTCTAACAGAAAAAATCTTAAATTTTGATGCATTCTAAATAGACGGTTTCATTCATGGTAACAGAAAATTGCTTCCCTTTCAGACTTGTGAATTTTACTTTAGACAAACACTTATTTGCAGTATTCACTATATTTACAGTAGAGTATACTTAGGAAAGACTGAGGAAAGACTACCTAGGAAAGACTAATATTAGCTATCTCAGACAAGTTTTTAAGGAGCCCTGCTGTTTTGAGTGAGATAGACAAAGGGCCAGTTTTCAAAAAAGGTCTTAACCTAGCCTTCAACTGCACATACACAGTTTTGCCTAAGCAAAGTTTGTTCAATCTTGTGCATGCATCTGTTAGAATCAATACATACAAACCACTTTTATGCACAATGCATACATTCAACTGGATAGGTGTATAGAATTTCTATCACTTGAGTGAACAAATGGATGGTGTGAAACTAACTTCCCATGCACACCCAAAAACAAAGGCCACATTTTGAACATCCAGCTCAAACTGTCAGGGTTTCAATAAGACATTTGTTTAGTTTAGACGTTTCTTTCTCTCTCTCTCTCTCTCTCTCTCTCACACTCACACTCACACTCACACTCACACACACACACTTAATTCTTAAGTTACAGTCCAAAATTATCATGTTATTTAAAACCAAAAGAAATTTAATTCCAGTACAATACATAGGTAATAATCAAACATGCGTTTTACAGTCATGGATGTGGAAAGTTTGATCTGAACTGTAATTCATAGATAGTGATGCTTAGATAAAATAGTCACACTGTTTCAGCTTCAGGAATATCTTCTCTAGTGTTACATGATTCAACAGCTACAATGCTGTAATCTAAATTTTTGAGGGTATATGCTAAAGAATAAAAAGTTCCGCAATTACTCCTGTGAACTGGTTATACTGATATCAAATACAAAATCATATGAAGGGATTAAAACAAGTTCAGCTTCTGTGTGTGGGGTGGGGGAGAGGGTGTGGGAGGGAACCCTGCAACTTTAATGCAGTTTTCCTTTATTACTAGAAATATAACAGGTAATAAATGTAGATGATTACACAGATACTCCTGATATGCCTATCTACCCTACTAATTACCTGCCTGACATTAGAAGTAATTGCAGCAGTTTCTTCCAACTTACCCAGATCTGGAAAGCTCTCTGTTTGTTGCCATGGAAACACTCCCATCTCTATTCCACAATATTGAAGCAATAGTTCCCCTCCCAGTTGCCATAGTAACAGCTTGCAACAGGTTCCTCTTCACACCACAGCTGCTACTCCTCTCCGCATTGCAGCTTCGGTCCTCACAGCTGCTAATTGCCATCATTATGCTGGAATTCACCAGAGTTGTCTAACTAGAACCTACTACCCAGGTTCTTTGGGTGTTCTCAGCAACATGTATCTCCGTGATGCTGAAAACAGTTCAGGGAGGAAGGCCAAGAGTGCACATTATATGTAATACAGGGCAGGATACAGAGATACTGGTTTTTTTTTTAATTATGATATATTTATATGGGGATATACGACCGGTGCAATTCACCAATGGGCAGAGAGCTAAAATAACTCATATGCACAACTTTAGCCCCATTTCATGACATCAGTGATGCATAGGCCCATGCTAGCCTTTCCACCCAGGGTTGAATGTGAAATGCTTCCCAGTCTTAGGCTTTCTCCACTGCAAAGTATATAAATGCCATAGGATCACAAACCCTTCTCTCTGAAAAGGGCTGTTTTCAACATGGCTAGCCTTGATAGAGCCACCTTCAATTGATTTAAAATGCTTGAACTGGAGAGAAAATGGTTAATCTGACTAACTGCTGACCTCTGTAAGCATGAGTGAAGAGAAATTGAAATCTAAGGGCCAAACTTTGAACGTTCACTCCATTTTCCTGATAGGGACAATCCGGAATTTACACCAGTTCGATAGGAATAGAATTTGCCCCTATTTTTTGTTGCTAGAATCTATTTCAATATAACAACAGGAGATCTTCATTCTATAATAATGTTTTATCTCACCACTATCTCTAAAATATATTTAATAACACACCATGGTGAATGTTTGTTTCAAAAGTGGGGCATGAACCATTTCATACCATACAACTCAATTGTCAACAAGAGCAGAAAAAATACCAGAACAGTTTCATTATCATATATCAGCTTATTGTGAAGGACATGTACCTTTCCACCCCATCACCACTGGCACAGTTTCAGGGTGATTGCGCCTGTGTCCCCGCCATTGTGTTCTCTCAAGGGAACCCACTTAAGATTTCAGGCTTGCTAGCTATCACATCTCTCAGGTGGAGACCCACATCTCTCCTTCCAGACTGGGGGCTTAGGCTTGCGGTCCCTCTACACGTCTTTGTGATCTCCCCAGCAAGCCAGTCTGCCTAGTGGCCAGCAACCATATATTACATTCTCTCTGAGGACAAAACCAGTGTTTTTACCAGTGACCACTCTCATCCATAGCAAAGTACATTCTTAAAGCAAAAACATCCCGGAAAAAAACATATCAAAAGCAATAAAGTGATTTAAATGCTCATTAAACATACCAGGATTCACCCATCTTCCATATGGGGAGTCTGATAGCCCAAAGACTTTCCATCCTACCCACAAGGTTTGGGGATGCCTTAGGACCAAATGTCCTATCTGTTTGCTCAATTGAAATAAATGCCCTTCGTTTCTTTAAACTCAACCTTTTATACACACAGTCCTGCTTTGTCCCACCTCCTATTCCCTAGGAAGTCAAGCTTCCAAGACTGGAAATCTACATAGCCAGCCTTAGGATTTTGCATTAATCACTCCCAAGTGATTCCAGAAAACCAAGAAAATGATGGTAAAAACTGGGCTTGTGAGTTGCTCTGAAGAATGAAGTTAGGAATTCAGTAGTGTCTGACATAGGCCACTGAACAATGAGGGTTTAATTATACCTTGATGAGATACCTCTTCCCTGCCTGATAAATACAACTAAGGCAGTGTCCATTAGAATGAAGAAGGTCCAGCTGGTTGAGTAGTTGCTTTAATAAAGTTCTTCTCTGTGCCTTCATAGAAAGGAGCATAGTCTTCAGAGGTGTAAAATGGCTAACTGCTGCAACTTTTCTTTGAGTTCAGTGACTTTCAAAATGGGAAGTTACATTACCAAAGTGTGGAAAAACCAATGAAAGGAGACTAACGCAAGAGATTGTCTTACACTTAAACTTTTGTTCCTTCCTTTGAGCTTCCTTTTCCCTTGTTCTTTTAACAACGTGCAGGCTTCAGAGTACTGGACTGAGGAATCATTTGGGAGAAGACCTTGGCAAAGATGGAACTTTTTTAGCTGTTTTTTATTGTGATTTTGTATTCTTTGATTGTAAGCCAACTCTAATTATTTTTCCCATTGAAAGAGATTTAATGTCCTTCAAAAGGCTTCTAGGAGACAGAATTTGGACAAGAGTAAGTGGAATACTGCTGAACACATATAAAACTGAACAAAATGGTTTGCTGGGTGGTCATGTTTTAGCAAACAGAGACCAAACATATAACTGCAGGGCACGGCAGCAGAAGTAGGTAAGGATGGGTTTTCTGTGTGAGGACTTTTGTCTCAATGATTCAAAAAAAAAAAAAAAAAAAAAGAATTTCAAATAAGTCAGAAAGTTTATTAACAAGAGGGCAAGTTGCACAATGGTTGGTGGATCACCTAATCACCTTAGTACATTTTTTCCCTAGCCTAGCATTAAAAGATGAATTACAAAAAATCTTAAATCAAAGACAAGAACAGAAAAGACATTCAGAACAAATAAGTAAAACCTGAAATTTGATCCAGTTCAATCAGGAAATATTCCCGATACACAAAAGTAATTAAACCAAAAATATCAGAACAAAATAAGATTTAAAAAAAAATTAAAAACTAGTGATCAAAAGATCTCTTAAACAAATGACAAACAAACTGAAATGATCCAGATGAATAACACACAAATGGAAGACAATGATCAAAGTGTAACACCTGCTGTCACAAATGACATATATGCTGGAAATATATTAGTATCTTGGAACAGCAACCCATTCCCGCCAGGGACATGAATACTAAAGCAACTAATCACAAACAAGCTACCCTTCCTGCCAGTAGCCTTTTAACAAATATGTACAGGTGTTTGTAATCTGCACACCAGCTGAGGAGGAGGGCTTAAAGAGAACAATCAGAATCTCATAGAAATTCAACAGAGGGTAATGTGTGACTAAACTGTATTCATAGAATTGTGAAATTAACAAAGCCTACAAATGCTAGATAAACAAGATCCAAATTCATTTTAGATAAATCTATTAAAAATATAGTCATATTTGACAGGATTAAACAGCACTGCCTCAGTGACCTCACCTTTTATTTTAGGCTAGGCTATTCTAGCTATATGCTATAGGACATTCCTAATAGGTAGCACCTATTAATGCCTACCAACTCTTCCTATTATAAAACCTTCTTTTCAGTTGGTTGTATATTTGCCAAACTTTAACCACTTGCACTGAAATTTTCCATGTCAGGTATCTGCTTCAGGCTGAAGTATTCTGGAAAATTTCAAGCATAATGGTTTAACCATTTCTGAGAATGAGGCTAAGGAAAAGTAATTTGTTTTGCCCATATTAAATTACTGTGGTGAGTTTTGTAAGAAGGTCTTCTACCTCCCTGCTTTGGAGCCGGGACTTGCAATTTGGCATATGATGGCCTTTTTGTCAGGCATGTGCCTGGCACTGACCTTGTGAAAATCTGTCTAGGTTTGGCCACATGATGAAATTTCTGTTTTATCAGTGCTTTTTTAAATTCCTAGGAAATTACACACAACAAATCTACATGAAAAAAAACATTATTAACGTTGCAATGGTGAGCACTCAGAAAATTTGACTAGATTAACAAAGTATGTGAGAGTGAACAGAAGGACTGCCTTCAGCCCAGTGATGAGTGACTTGGGAGACCCAAGTTCAATCCCCCACCCTTGATACAAAGAAGGGATTTGAACTCAGAGCAGAAAAATGCTCTAACTACTGAGCTATGAGACATTTCGTGATGGGTATTTCTCAGTCTCTCCTCTTGAAGATTTCCATTCTGTATAAACAATTATTCATTGGAGCAGGGATCTGCAATGAGGTCTCCCATATCCTAGGTGAGTACCAGGCTACAGAATCATTCTCATTCACTGTCCTTAACCCAATGATTCATAACAACGCCTAATTATTGGGCCAGGCCTTCCCCAGTGTTTTGCGAATCTAGTCCTCCCTTTGCTTTTGTCAAAATCCTGTAACGGAATTGAAAAAATTCAAGTTAGGACAAAATGTAATGTTTCATTTTGACCCAGCTTAAAATTTTTTAGACTTTCGAATTTGCTGCAAATTCTGCTTTTTGGTCAGACTTGAAATGAAACGTATTTTGATACTTTGGAATTGCCCATAAACTGAAAAATCCATTATCCACCCAGCTCTAGTTACAATGAATTCCTTTAGAATGATTTATTTAATGCTTAAAGTAATTTTTTCACATCGCTTTTGTTAACTCTTATTTGATACAGGTGTTCTTATATATAACTTCCATATTTCATCTGCAATGTGTTATATTCCCACCCCAATTGTCACTGCTACCCAAACTACTTGCACAGGGATGGCCCAGGTTTGGGCAGCACTCCCAAATCTCTAATTCGTATTAAGCCCATATTGTAGCTTCACTTACCCTTGTACAACCCCATTCGACAGAGTCAGGTTGCATGTTTGCAACTGAGGCTGGGATTTTGCTTTTTATTGGTAAAATCCAGTTAAAAGAAAAGTAGTGTACAGAGCAATCCAAAGGCAAAAATTACTCTGCTAGAGACATCAGTGTTAGAGAAAAAAGAGAGCCAAGAATTAGGAGTAAAGTAGGCTGGTAAGGCATTCTAGGGCAATAAATCTGGCCACTCTCAGATGACTGAAGTGAGATTCCAGGTTAACATCCTCACCTGCATAAAACAGAGAATGACAGAGGGAACTAGAATAAAGAAACTTCCTTTAAAGTGCAAGACTGACAGAGTGGCTAAGGTACTATCATTTTTAATGGGGACAAAAAAAAGTTCCCATAGTATATTTGCATAGATTGACATTAAAAGTCATGATTTACCCACAGTGGGACATGAGATTCAACAGCAATTTCCTGTTCTGTGTATAGAGAAATAGCTGTGATACTTTAAATACTACTATATGGTCACTGGTTAATTGTTGACTTATAATGGAAATAACTTTGTAAAGTGTGGTATTGTTTTTAAATATACCTAATTTAAGCTATGTCTACACTAGCACTTTTGTTGGTAAAACTTTTGTGAAAAGAAATACAGCCCCCTGAAAGACATAAGTTTCACTGACAAAAGCGCCAGGGTACACAGGACAATGTTGGCAGGAGATGCTCACCCGATCGTTGGGGGTGGTTTAATTATGCGGCAACACGGGAGACCTTACGGCGGAGCAGCTGCAGCAGTACAGGTGTGCCGCTGTAAGGTCTGTAGTGTAGACATAGCTCAGTAACTTGTATAGTAATAAATTTTTAAAAGGAGGCTGGATAGCCACCTGTCTTGCATGGTTTAGACAACAAATCCTGCATCTTGGCAGGGGGTTAGACTAGATTACCTTTGCGGTTCCTTCTAACACTATGATTCTGTGATTAATATATACTTGGTAAATGTGTGTGTTTGGCATGGATTACAGTTCTACAGTTGCAGGAAAAATTATGGGGGAAAAGATAATAAAACAGGAGGTGGTTTCTGAGAAAAGAAGTAATTTTAGTTTTGTGCTTTTTAAAAGCTAGCATTTCCTGAAGAATCGGTGAAATTAGATTGTTCAAGTTGTCCAACACGGCAACAGTAGCTCAGGGTTACTTCAACATTGCCTTTTCTCTGCAAGTACCTTTGGAAGACCTCACACTTGCTGAAGGATGAGCTAGCTGAGTAGTCCATTCATAACAGCGGAATCAAGTTAGTACAGCCTTTTTATTTAACATGTCTGCAGAGTGTGCCTGTTTTCCTTGTTTTTTGCAGGTAGATACATCCTCTCAAAAGCTCTATTGACTTCACATCTTCTGACCTGTTTTCATGTTAAGTGCAAACTTTGGCAGAAATGCTTTTCAGTGGATCCCAAACCTTTTTAGCTAATGTGGATCAATTGCTTTCTCCTTTCCTTGTAGACTAAATATCTAAAAGCCCCAGATACAGTATTTTTCACTGTTCTCAAGTAGTTAGTCATTGCAGACCTTTTCCCAGCCTGGCCAATCTCCAGATACAATCCATTGTTCCTTTCTGCTTGGATGGAGAAAATTATTTATCACTTCCATAGCTGGTGTTCACAAGCATAATTTCCATTCCTTAAGATGTCTATTTAACTTTTTAAATGCACTCAATGTCTCAGCCTCTGTTGCTTCCTTTGTTCACCATATCACACAATCTTCATTCTGTACGTAAAGAAACACCTCAGATACTGTAGAAGTGTAACTCGCTGGCCAATGTGTATTTGACACTTCGAAGATCCTGACTGGAGATCCATTCTTTCAGCTTCTGCCAGATAAGGACAAAAACGGAGAATACTGACAGGATACTGATGCACAAAGTAAGCACTGGCATGAGCATTTTTATGAATTAGTGAACAAATCCCCACCAAGAAGTAAATTACAAGTTAATCCAGAAATGAACCCAGCAGAAAACCAAACAGTGACATTAGAGGAAGTGATGCTTGTCGGTAAAACATTTATGAAATGATAAAACATCTGCTTTTGACAATATTTCACCAGAACTGCTAAAAGGTGGAGGCCCAGATTAGTTCACTGGCTTCACAGAGCTGTCTCAAAAGTTCCAGAAGATTGAAAAGGAGTTGCATGATCCCTTTTTTCAGAAATGGAGAGCAATCATCTTGCTCAAATTATAGGGGAATAACAATGCCCTCAGTCCCAGGGAACGTGTTTACAATCATACTACCGAGCCAACTGAAATCCTGTCTCAGCCCCAAAACAAGAGACAACCAGTGTGGTTTCCACACAGGTCGATCTACAATCCATGCTAGATGTGCTCTGCAGAATGTTAATGAAAAAAAGACTAGGGTGACAAAAGGAAGTTAACACTGTGTTTATAGACTTTGCAGATTCTTTTAACTCAGTGTATTGATCAGCACTGTGGATACTGCTAGGCCACCATAGGGTGCCTGAAGACTTAGTGTGCTTAGTGGAGGAACTGAACTGCAGAACATTTAGCTGTGTGAGAGTCAATGGTTGTATTACAGATCGGTTTCCAGTAGAATCAGGAGTACTGCAGGGATGCATTGTCTCACCTACATTATTCAATGTTCTATCTGATGACAAAGTTGATTGAGAACAAAGTAGAAGGTGTGACATTTAAAGATTCATCGTTAGAGGATCTCAAAAATGACTCCAGGTTCACTAGTCCTTACCCATTGTGTCCAGCGATTTCCACACCACCTTCCATGGTGAGCTGGTAGGAGAACCCTGGCCCTCCCTTTCCTCTGGGTTTCAGTACAGGGACATTTTTGATAAACAGTCAAGGCTTGTCTATCTAAATCCTTTGCTGCCTCCCTGGGCTCCTTCCAGCTGCTACCTGTTCTCGGCTTTTCTCACAGGCTCACTGTGTATTGGCATCGCTCTCTCTAGATCTCTTCTCCAGCTTTACTTCAGAGCTTCTTAGCACTTTCAGACATCCAGCTGCTTTTGCTGCAGAAGTGTTTTGTCCACTCCCCTCTGACTCTGCATAAATCTTCCTGCTTGAGCCACGGCATACTGTTAGGACGGGGGGGAGGGGAGGGAGCCATGTTGATTCCCAATGGCGGGAAAATGGTCGGTCATGTATCAAACAACCTACTATCCACCATTAGGTTGATAGCGGGTAGTCACGTATCAAGAAATAGACCAGGATAATATGCTGTGACCATTATGTCCTATAGGGTATAATTCTCTCAAATCATATCAGTACTAGTGGGACCAGAAGGGGGCGGTCAAGGCATGTCCCTTGGGATCTAATAAAACTCCCGCGGCAGGAGTGAACGGGGCTTCAGATGACCCAGACATCGACTGTCCCTGATAGCCCACTGGAGCTTGTTAGACCTAGCTAATGCTGTATGCTAGCGCGGTGATTGGGTGAGTCGTCTCTAGACGCGGTTGTTATTTCCCTTTTCCCAATAAAGGTTTTCTTCGCATAAGTCTTGCCTGTTGTATTCCATCCTCCGGACCACACTGCTCCGTGCAAGCCTCTCTGCCAGTGTGGAGAACCCTAGGTGGACTCCTTTCCCTCAGCTTACCTTCACTGCTGCCCTGGATTCCTTGTTGCAGGCCTATCTTCCTTCAGGGAAGCTCTGTCTCTTAGAAGTCCAAGTCCAGCCAATTTTCTCTCACTGAATGAGAGCCAACAATTGCTCTCCTTCCTGAACCCCCCACCTGGGCTGGGTTCAGCCCTTTTTATCAAACCTGTCAGGCTCGGTACCTATTGCAGGTGTAACAGGACTGATTGAACCGAGAGGCTCTCACTTACCCTTTCTAGCCACTGTGAGGTTGGTACATCCTATCACTGTCTCTTTTACATTTTTATTCTTTTCTGTGTGCTTGTTTTTTCAGTCTGTTTCTCCATTCAACAGATTCATTGCATTCACCTATTTCTTGATCTCAGATATATATACACACATCTGCCATTTACATTTTCATTTTCGTTTCCTCATATAATCCTAGTGATTTTCTTAAGCCCTCAGAGCATGAATCTCCAAAACCCTTTATTTATATTCCTATTGGCTTCTGTATAATGAGCACGGTTCTCTCAACCTGCTGGGAAACACAGTAAACACATTATGTAGAGTCCAAACTCACCAGCTTCCCAGCACTTTAGTTTTAAATACAGATAACAATAATAAAATTACAAAATTTACCTCAAACTTCGTCTCAGGCTTGTTGTTCTTAGGGTTCCTCCCTCTAAGCTTCACAGCCCACATCCTAGATCCTCTTTTCTACAGAGAAACACTCCCACTTCCTTTATACCTGGGTGTAATAATGTGTGGAGCCCTGTGAAATTATTTTTATTTGTTATATTTGTTTTTTGGGAATTTCATTTTATTTTGTTGATTGTGGGAAACCTGGGGTGTTGGAGGGTATGGGGCACGGGGGGGAGTGGGTTCCTGTACCTGGTTGATTTACAGAGCAAGCCCACACTGCACACACTCCAAAGTAACAATTCCTGTTCTGTGAGACTGGGTTCAACTGCCTGCTCCTGTCACAGATGGATGTATCAAACCTGAGCGGTCCTGTGTCCCTGTGCATCGGGTCACAATGTCTGGAGATGGGAGCTGGGCCGAACCCTGTGGGACAGAAGCTGCAAGAGCATTTTAGCATCCAGCCAGGTGTCCAAGCCACTGCCAATTATTGAGATGGACTACCAATTATTCAGCTTGCTGCTGTTAGCCATTTTTAGGCCTCTTTAGGCATAAAAGTAAGCAGAGGGAAAGGGGGATTGGACAGTGAACACATGAAGTGAGTCTGGCTCGATGCATTCTCTCTCTCTAACTATTCTGGGACAGATGTCTGTGAAAAACAGAAAATCTGGATATATTTTAGAATTGTCGGTATGGGGAAATTTAGCTATCAGACTAACAGCTTAAAACTGCTTGCTTAACCATTTTGTTTTAGTGACATGTCTCTCATTCCTGCTTTTGCTCAGTGATTGATTTGTTTGGTCAGCTATGTAACATTTTTTTGATTGACATGTCTCTGTAACTTTCGGGGTATAAGAGGGAGGTAGCGATCTGAGTCAGGCGGGTCATTTCATGGACACATTTGGAAAGATCTCCAGGCGCAGTCAGAAGAACCAGTCATCCAGAAATCTGACTGATTCACCCAAAGACTGCCTCAGACTCATGGGGTAATTATCAAGTTTTGGGGTACTTTAACAACCTATTGTATTTGTTTATGCTTAAGACTAATAAGTGGAGACTTCCGGTAAAAGTGATTCTGATGGGACTTGCCGGAGACCACAAAGTAAAACTTTAAGTTAAAGGCACTTGGTTTTGACTTGTCTGGGTCAGCCATTTAGTAGGCAGAGGTACTGCATTTCCTTTTGTTTATTTCCTGATATCGACTCGCAGAGACTAAAAGTTACTGAATCAAGGAATCCTGGGTGACAGAGCTACCACTGCAGGCAAGTTTTTTGTTTTATTTAATTGTATAGGTTGTTTTTTTGTTTTATTTTATATTTGCATAAAACAATGGACTCTAGTAATGTGCCGCCTGCATCAGTGAGTCAGCATAAGGCATATTATATTGTCCAATGGGCTCCACACCCGCTCAGAGGTTGGTGTGTTTCAGGCAACCACTGTCTGTCCACTGATTATACCTTCTCTAAGGTCCTCATAAAATGGAGATTAATTCTGTGATAAGGATTGATAGGCAAAAAGATTTCTTTATCTCTTTTCAACTGCTGATATGAATCTGATGTTAGAAATCTATAGGCCATAGAAAAACACTGCTAAACTATTTATACTCTTAGGTGATAAAGTGCTGTTGTGCTAGGCAGTGTTGCTGTTGTTGCCGCCATTCATGACTGAAGATGATGCTGACAATGGTATTACATCATGTGAGTACAGTAATGGCTAAAAAGGCCAATGCGTGAGTGGTGCTTGCCGCATTGAGTGCATGTGTAGCTTGGTGTTGAGCCCTCTGAATCTGCCACTTTTTGTGACTCAGCCTCTGTGCCTCAAGATCTGTATGGTGATTCATCTCGAACTGAGTAACCCCATCATTGACTGCTGCTTGCCAGCATTATCTGTCTGTTGCTGACAACTCCCAGGTGTCAATGTAAATATTGCACTGCTTCAGTGTGTCCTCAAACTTTTCTTCTGGATGCTACATGCATGGCTACCCATTTTCAATTCACCATACACCAACTACTTGGGCATTCTAGCTTCATCCACCCTCAACATAAGACTGTGGAGCGGCTGTGTTCCAGAACCTCATTATTGGCAATTTTATCCTGTCATTTGATGTGGAGGATGGCACACAGATGTCATAAATGGTACTTTTCTGGAAGCTTGATGTGATGCCTGTAGCAGGGCCATGTCACACACCCCTACAATAAAAAGGACCACACAACTGCTTTATAAACTTTTAGCTTGGTTTTATGCTAAATACCATGCTATTGCTGGACTCTGCCTGGTAGTCTGCCAAATGATGAACTGGCTTTGTTGATGCAACTTGTCATCTGCTTGTCTATAGCAGCATCGTTCAACAATATGCTGCAAGGATAGAAGAAGTCTGTAAAAGCATTCAGCTGTGTGTTGCTGATGGTAACTTTTGGCTTTGTGTATGGTTTCCCTGACTCAGGTTGACATGACATCTGTCTTTTTCAGATAGAGTGGGAGCTTGTATCTTTTTGCAGACTCTGTGAATCTGTGCAAAATCAATTGTATCTCTTTTGAGCATGTGCTTGTAGAGCATAGTCATCGGCATACAGTAAATAGTTCATGAATAATTGCCCCAAAGACCTTTATGGAAGATCAGATTGAATAAATTTCCAGAGGACTGGAAACATATCCTGATACAGGCATTCAGATCCTTCATAAGCATCATCAAGCATTGCTGCATAGAAAAGATTGAACAGGATTTGGCCAATTATGTAGCCGTACTTAATACCATTAGTGGTTTTGGCAAGCAGTACTGTAAAATGGAAGGAAGGTGGAGGAGTACTAATTAAACAATGACGAGAGCACCGCTCTGCCAGAATGTGCATCAGACCCGGTTGCCAGGTCCAATGTTTTGTAAAAGTATGAATCAAACTCCACATAACAGCTTTGTATATTTCAGTAAGGTGAACATGTTTAGCACATGCTACATGTGTAGCAACAGCTCTAGTAGAATGGGCTCTAAAGAGGAACAGGAGGAGAGAGTGAAGCTCCTCTATAACCTCTTCAGCACACTATTTAACTCATCTAAACAGGGACTCTGCTGAAATGACCTGACCTTTAGAGTTACCAGCACAGAAAATTAATAACTTAGGAGAGGACCTGAAGTTTTTACTTCTGTCCAGGTAATTTGAGAGTGCTCTCTTCACTACTAAGGAACGTACTCTAGATTGCCCTGTACATGAATGAGGGTTTTGAAAGAATGCTGCTAAATTAATAGTTTGATTTACATGAAACTCCAAAATCATTTTAGGAAGGAATTTAGAGTGTGGTCTAAGAACCACCTTAACTTTATAAAAAAAAATAATATAAGAGGGATCCCCCATCAAGCCATGTACCTCAGTCACTCTTCAGAAATGATTGCTGCTATAAAAGCTGTCTTCAAAGAAAGATGAAACAAAGTACAGCTCACTAGAGATTCAAATGGGGAGACAAATTGCGTTAAAACTAAATTCACATTCCATGGAGACAGGGTTCAACACTGGAGGATGCAATTCAATAAGTGTTTACAAATTTTCTCGCCAACATATGTGAAAAAATTAATTTTCCATTTATGCGAGTATGAAATTCTGCTATTGCTGCTAAATGGACCTCAATGGAGGAGTGAGACAAACCCATTGCTTTTAATCATAACAAATATTCTAAAGAAGTTCCATAGGAGCTGGAACTGGGTCAACATTCTTATTGGTCACGATATAACAAATCTTTTCCATTTAAAGTTGTCACTTTTCCTAGCAGTTTCCTAACATTAATTAGAATTTGCTGCATCTGAACAGAGCATGATTTTTCTAAATCTGTCAAAGGCCTTTGCCAAAGCTGCCAGATGTAATGACTGGAGATCAAGGTGGAAGACCTTCCCCTCCTGCTGGGACAGTAAGTCTGCTGACAACAAGAGCAGCTTGTATTTGTAGTTGAATAAATGGAGTAACTCTATGTAACATTGTTGCCTGGGCCATGCTGGAGCAACTAGAATCACCGTGACTGAATCCAGTCTTGTTTTCTTTAGGACTTTGAGCATCAAAGATAATGGGGGAAATGCTTACATAGACCCCTTCCTCAGTCGAGGAGGAATGCTCTTGTTAACGATTGACTGTCTGAGCCCACTCTTGAGCAAAAACAGACAATTGATATTGCAGCTGGTGCCAAAAAGATCTGTTCAGAAACTTCCAAAGATTGAAAATGATCTGCATCTCTGCTCAGATGATCTGCAATCATGTTGTGTTCTCCCACTACATATAAGGCAATTGGGTAAATGTTGCATGCATGGGACACATCAGTCCTAAGGTTTTATCACCTGCATAGTTGAAATGATTGAGCTCCTCCTTATTTGTTCAAATGATACATTGCAGATATGTTGTCCATGGCCACTTGAATTATTGCATTGTGCCCCAGGGGAAGTAAGGCTTTGAGATCCAGACAGATCACCCTCAGTGCTAACATATTTATGTATAGTAGGGATTCTCTGTAGTTGCAAAAACCTCAAATGAAAAGGTTGTGGACATGTGCTCCCCATCCTATCTTGGATGCAATTGTGATTACTAATAATCTGTGTACTAGTAATCTGTGATTACTATTAGTATATGAGGAGCTGGGTTGAATGAAACTCCTTTGAGGACATGTTGTGGTTTCAGCCACCACATTAGACAAAGACAATTTTTTTCAGAACAGTGAATATTTTTAGCATACTGACCGTACTGGGTTTGAAGTTCTTCAATAGCCAACTTTGAAATAGTCTTATTTTTAGCCTGGCATATGGAATCACATATGTTGTAGATACTATAAGGCCTAATAAAGTAAAAAAATATTCTCGGAGAGCATTGTTGAAGCAATCTCTGTATGGTCGTGCTTAGTTTAAAAACCTCTCTTCCAGAAGGAAATCCCATTCCTCTATGGAGTAGATGGTTGCCCCAAAGAAGGGAATCCTTTGTGATGGAGATAGAAGGGACTTCCCTTTGTTTTATAAGAAGACTTTGGTTCTGAACGGAGAACAAGTGACCTGAATGGCTTTCCCTAATTCTTCTTTGGACAACACCTTTAGGAGCCAGTCACCTACGTAAGTTAAGACAAAAATCCTTTGCCTCCTTAGATATGCTTCTGCAGCTAGGCATTTGATAAAAGCTCTGGGCATGATGGAGAGCCCAAAGGGTAGAACTCTGTATTGGAAATTATCTGAGCCAATTGTAAAACATAAATATTTGTGATGTGAGGGTCTAATAGAAATATGGAAGTACGCATCTTTGAGACTGATAGCAGCGAACCAATTCAGAGTAAAGTTGGAGGGAATAATCAAAGCCAGTGATAGATTCTGAACTGAAACTTCCTGATATATCTCTTTAACGCACTGAGATCTAGAATAGGCCTGAGACTACCATTCTTTTTCAGGATTAGAAAGTATCGGGAGTAGAAGCCTTTGTCTCTTGAAGTTAACGGTACTTCTTCTATAGCTCCTGTTTGCAATAGAGCTTGTTCTTCTGTCCTTAATATCTTCATGTGGGAAGGATCCGTGAAGAAGGAGGGAAGGAATTTGAACTGGGTAGCATCAGTGGCATGTGCAGGAATTTAAATTCCATCACTTTTGGAGGAGCACGTTCTGTGCCCCCACTGTGCTCCTATGCGGGAGGAGATTGCTCTCTCCACCTCAGCCCCAGATCTGTCAGCTCCCACCACGGCTCCGGGGCTGGAGAAGTTCTGTTTCCCCACTGCTTATTGGGGGGCCCATGCCACGTCTTGCCCCTTTCGTGCATGCTTCTGGAGAGTATAACCTTCTTTTACTGTGTTTAAAACCCATCTGTCAGAGGGGAGAGTTGTCCATGCATCATAGAAATGGGACAGATGGTCTCCAAAAATGTGGGTAGTTTTTTTGGCCATTGGTTTGAAACTCTCAGTCTTTATGTCAAACTTGCGGCCTGACATTAGCAGAGAAGATGTGGCTGAGCCGCTGATGTTCTTTATTCCCTTGTAGGATTTCTTCCTCTCCTGTGGTTGAGAGGATATTTGTTGTTGGTGTTGCTGCTGATAATGTGCGTCTTTGTCTTTTGAGTGAACAGGAACTCTGCTTTCTTTCCAGACTTGAAGAAGAGCTCTGCATAGCTCGAAAGCTTGTATTTTCCACCAACAGAAGTTGGTCCAATAAAAGATATTACCTCACCTACTTGGCCTCTCTCATTTCCTGTGACCAACACCACTACCACAACACTGCAAATAATATTTTGAGTACAATAATTTGAAGAGGAAGAAGGTGGAAAGTATTGCCTGTGATACCTGAACATTTTGAAGGAAGAAATAACAAATATGTGGAGGCAAAAGTTAAATGGGATAAAACTCAACATATCTTGGATAAATCTATCTTGTACCAGACTAACCTGATATCTTTCTTTGCTAAAATATCCAACGTTTTAGAAAGGGGAAATATGGTATATCTTATCTATCTGGAGTTCAGTAAGGCATTTAACATCATCTTATACCGGAACTTATTTGTTTAACTGAAGAATATAAGGATTAGTACAAGAATTGTAAAATGGGTAACGAGTTGGCTAAAGGGGAGTCTACAACAAGTTGTGCATAAGAGAACTATTGGCCTGAAGGGAGGTCACTAGTGGAGTTCTTCAAGGACTGGTTTTGGGACTGATCTTATTTAATATTTTTCTTTAATGACCTTGGCACAAAAGGTAGGAGTGTACTGATGACACAAAGTTGGGAGGCATTGTCAGCAGAGTTGAGTTGAAAGATTATACTGGAAGAACTGGATGAACTTTAGGACTGGTGTAACAAAATCGGTATTAAATGTAATAGTACAAAGTGCAAGATCATGCACTAAAACTAATAAGAATTTCTGTTATAAAGTAGGAATCAGCAGCTGGAGACAGAGAAGGGGAAGACCTGGGTGTATTAGTTGATCACAGGAGGACTATGAGCCACCAATATGATACAGCCATGAAAAAAGCAAATGCAGTCGTTGGGTGTATCAGATGAGATATTTCCAGTAGAGATAGGGAAGCATTGATGCCATTGTAGAAGGCACTGGCAAGGTCTTATCTGGACTACTGTGTGTAGTTCTTGAAAGGTGAATTCAAACTGGAACATGTGCAGACAAGGACTACTAGGATGATCAGGAGAATGGAAGGCCTATTTTATGAGAGGAGACTAAAGGAGCTTCATTTGTTTAGTCTAGCAAAACAAAGGCTGAGAGGGGATATGATTGCTCTCTATAAATACATCCAGATGTAAACCCCAGGGAGGGAGAAGAGCTATTGAAGCTAAAGGACAATGTTGGCACAAGAAAAAGTGGGTGTAAATTGGCCATGAACAAATTTGGGCTGGAAATTAGAAGGTTTCTACTCCCAGAGGAGTGATGTTCTAGATCAGCCTTCCAATATCAGTGGTGGGAGAGACAACCTAACTAGTTTTAAGAGGGAGCTTGATACATTTATTAATGGAATTTATATGACAGGGTTGCCTGTAATCGCAGGGGTTTGGACTTGATGATCCAGGAGGTCCCTTCCAGTCCCATGTTCTTTATAATGCAGAAGGAGACTGAAGTGCATTGACAGAGCTATAATAGGAAGTTACATAATATCTGCCTGTACTATTCCTGTCCCACACTAGAGTCAACACCTCACTTTCATGAGCTCTATGTTCAGTTACTAATATGAAAAAAATATTAAAAATTCTACGTAGCAAATATGACATGTGGATCATCAATTTACAGTGTCACACAGAATTGGACCTAAAAAGTTATATCTGTATTGGGCTTGATTATAAGTTTTTTGGTGTTTGCTTAAAGCTGAAAAACACTCAGAGCACATAAGAAGACAGAGTAGTTGGTACCCTTTGTTCACCGCTTCCCAATTCATGGTTATGTTTCTATATTTATCCCTTCATTTGGCTTTTTGGTCATGCATTTTCCATCACTGTTGACTTCCATGGTTAATCAGTTAACATGAATGTTTGTAACTACAACATGGATTTCCTTGTCACTCACGTCTTTCATTTAATAGTGTCTTAGACCCCTCACAATCAGAGAGTGCATCACGACCGGTATTTCTCCCACACACTGTATGTGAGGACTAAAAGGACAATTACATTTCAATTTCTCCAGTCGATTAACAATGTCTTGAGCAATATTGTCTCTGCATCTGGTTAACTCTGATTCTCTGTCTCCATACTGATATATAGTAGGAATTTTTCAGTCTCTGAAAATGGTTTAATTTCTTTAAATCAGCAACCAAGAATTCAATGAGTAACTACTGATTTATATTCAGAAGATCAGGATAATAGATTGGAGAGTTAAAAGATTACATAAAATGTATTTCAACAGACACTTAATTGATTTTTAGTGGAGTTCTTCAGGAAATCCTAAACACTTCGGACTTAGACCTGTTCTACACTAATAACTTAGGTCGACAGAAGCTGCTTTTTGTCAACCTAACAACATATGCATCTACACTACCAGGTCCCTTCTACCCTTTCTAATTTACCTGTTATATTGACTTAATTACTCCACCTCCATGGGAGATGTAGTGCTTAATTTGATGTTGATAAGTCAACAGAGAAGCAGTGTAGACACAGCATTGTGTAAGTCAACTGAATTGGCCTCTGGGAGATGTCCCTCAATGCTCTGCTGTGGCTGATCTGGAGATCTTTTCAACTCCACTGCCCAGCAGCCAGTTACACAGGAAACAACCCCTCCACTGTTAAAGCCCCAGGAACTTTTGAATTCCCATCTCCTGTTTGATCAGCATGGAGAATTTGCCAGACCATCTGATCGTGTCTTCTCAATGGCCCAAATGTGCTCCAGCCTGGAGTACACAAGAGGTGGTAGATCTTACTGGTATGTGGGGAGAAGAGTCTGTGTAGTGTGGCAGACAGCCGAGTCTACCCTAGTGGGCCTCACGCTTCCATTGCTTGTAGTGGGTCAGGGCGTCTCCAGTCACTCCAGTTTCCCCGAGGAGGGGGTAGGGACCCGGGCCCAACTCTGGTCTGTTCCTCCTCGCAATCAGTACTCCTACGCACCGCACGGCACGGCACGGCACGGCACGGCACGGCACGGCACTCCTGCTCCTCCCAGCTCGTGCCCTGTCTGTTTGGGTCAGAGGGTTTTTATGGAGCACCTGGCTGGTCCCTAATTAGCCCCAGCTGCTCCTAATTGCCCCCTCATGACTCTCAGCTAAACTGCAGGGAACAGAGCCCGGAGCATTCTGAGGCTTACACATCTCCCTTCAATCACTTTTCTACAGCCTTCTGCCTTCGCTATATTACAGTAGGCAGAGCTCCAATCCAGCAGGAAGAAACACAGACGTTTATAAAAAGATTGCATGGAGCATGGTGGAGAAAGGCTACATGAGGGGGACACAGCAGTGTCACAGGAAAAAATTAAAGAACTCTGGCAGACAAGGGAGGTGAACATCGTTCTGGTTCTGCACCACAGACATGCCGTTTCTACAATGAGCTGCATGCGATTTTCAGCAGCAACCTCACCACTGCCCCCAAATGCAGCGTGGATACCTCTCAAGAGTCTGAGTCCTGGGCCACCTCAGGCAACAATAAGGAGGACATTTTGGATGAGGAAGAAGAGGAGGAGGAGAATGGAATACAGGTGAACAGAGGGGTCCATTCTCCCAGAGAACCTGGAATGGTTTTTAACCCACAGCAGTGCAGCCAGTCACAGGACAGCATTATGGCCAAGTGTGATGCCGGGGAAGGCACCTCTGATGAGTATACAATTCCAGTCAAACTGTAGGGGTTACATGCTCTTATGTTTTATGTTTAATATGAAAAAAAAAGTGGAGGTGCAGTGGATATCTGCTTTTCAGTAGCCACTGCAGCTACACAGAGGGTGTCCCCCGAAAAAGACTATATGTGCATAGGGATGGCCTGGGAATCCTCCATGAAGATATTCAGGAAACTTTCCTGGAGGCACTCTGCAATCCTTTGCAGGTTTCTGGGGAGGGCTACCTTATTTCTTCCACCATGGTAGGATACTTTCCCACACCACTCTAGTATTAATTCTTCTGGCATCATTGCTATACACAGCATAGCGGCATAAGGACCAGATCTGTATCCAGACACTTGGAGCATGTGCTTCCTTGCTGCCTCTGTTACCCTCAGGAGACTGATATCACATAGGGTCACCTAAGGGAGATGGTGGAAGTTTCCAGTACAAGTGCTTGTACTGCCAACTATAGAGCGTGTGATCCCCATCCATGGCGATTTCCAGGTCCCTCAACTATGTTTTCCCTAACATGACATAGGTTTTGGTGGCAGGGATCGGCGCTGACCTCAGAATCTGCAAGTCCCGAGCGACTACTACCAGCAGCATTAAGGGAAGGGGGTGGGTTTCTGTGTTCTCTTGTGGACGCAACCCCCCTGCCCGCAGAGCCACCTTGGACAAAGACCACACTTTGGGAGGCTTAAAGCTGGTCCCTGGTCTCCAATCATTGTCCATGTTGCTAAGGGGAGGGGGCAGTGTCCACCTGCTCCCTGGACTCATGACACATATTGCCCACAAGTTGCATCACAAGTACCATTGCCCATGCCGCTGGGCCATACTCACCATAGCTGGAACAACAAACAAACAACAAATTGAATAGCTAGGGATACTTGTTATATTCTTGCTTGCACTTCAGTGTAATAAGGGGAGTGATTTTTAAATAGCAACTACTAGACTCAGGGTATGAGCTGACAAT
This sequence comes from Emydura macquarii macquarii, assembly GCF_026122565.2. Classification (NCBI taxonomy): domain Eukaryota; kingdom Metazoa; phylum Chordata; order Testudines; family Chelidae; genus Emydura; species Emydura macquarii. The sequence continues at coordinate 1,611,715 of NW_027132344.1, forward strand.
GGTTGCCTTGAGCTTTGCTTACCTTACAGGGGAAAGCTTGGCCTTCAGTACATCCTCCACATCGGTAGAGAGGCTTTCTCAGGTTAGAGGAAAGAAAGAGAGAGTGCCTGATGACATGTTCAGAGAGAGAAAGAATGCCTCTACGACAGCTGACACAGAGCTAAGAGTCTGGACGATTTCATTGGCTGAAACTCTGGACATGGACTTGGAGAGATGCCACGCAGGATGAGATGCTGCAGATTCTGAAAGACTAATCAGACCTATTGAGGTCTCTGGCTGAGCTTCAAGAAAAGCAGCTTGATGCTAGACTCCCTCTTGCAGCCCCTGCAGAATGGCCTGTAAACATTGCCCTATTCCTAATTCCCCTCCCACTAATGTTCTAGTAGGAGGGGAAGCAGAGGGAAGGTGCAGTGTCAACAATGGGGGAGTGTTTTAAGAACAAGAGGCGATAATTTGAAGACCTTTGATGAACAAGACTTCTGTGCTTTCACACAAGCTGACTTGGTTTCTCCCCTCCCAATTTTATCAGACTGTTTGCCCAAGGTTCAGTTATTTTCCTGTTCTTTCATTTTCTTTGTTTGTGTAATAAAAGTCAATGTTTTGAGAAAGAACCACTTTTGATTTATTCCAAGCATGGGGGTTTGGGAGGTTAAAGGAGGTGCAGGGAGATGGATGCAACAGTATGGGAAGGCACAATGCAGATAAGTGGCGGGCATTACTGTGGCTCATTACTGAAACAGGTTTTCAAAGCCTCCTCTCTGAGCTCTTCTTATTGCCCTGATATCTGGCTGCTCAAAATTAGCTGCCAGCTTATCTGCCTCAATGCACCACCCCTGCAGAAACTTCTCTCCGTTTGCCTCACAGGTAATATAGAGCACACAGCAGGCAGCGATAGCAATGTGGGTATTGCTTTCACTGAGGTCTTAGTAAGCAAACTGTGCCAGTGACCCTTTAAATGTCCAAAAGCACATTCCATCACTATTCTGCACTTGCTCAGCCTGTTGTTGAACCGCTCCTTATTGTTGTCCAGGTGGCCAGTGTATGGCTTCGTGAGCCATGAGACCAAGGCAAGGCTGTGTCTCTCAGGATCACTATTGGCATTTCAACATCATCAATAGTTATTTTGTGATCTGGAAAGAAAGTCCCTGATTGCAGCTTTCTGAACAGACCTGTGTTCCTAAAGATGGCCATGCACCTTTCCGGACCATCCGATGCTTATATTGGTGAAACACTCCTTGTGATCCACCAGCACTTGCAACACCATTGAAAAGTATCACTTTTGGTTTATGTACTCTTTAGCAAGGTGGTCTGGTGCTAAGGTACGGATATGCGTGCCGTTTAGCACCCCACCGCAGTTAGAGAACCCCATCATAGCAAAACCACCCACTACGTGCTGCACATTGCCCAGAGTTTCTCTCCTTCTTAGCAGAAGTCAATTAATGGCCCTGTACACTTGGATCACAACAGCTCCCACAGTGGATTTACCAAGTCCAAATTGATTCCCCACTGACTGGTAGCAGTCTGGCGTTGCAAACTTCCACAGAGCAATCACTTTGTCAGAGCAGGACTCATTTTAGTGTGGCTGAGCTTCGGGGCTGAGGAAAGCTCTGAACAAAGTTCCTGGAAAGTGGCCTTCCGCATTTGAAAGTTCTGCAGCCACTGCTCATTATCCCATAACTGCATAATAACACCATCCCACCAGTCAGTGTTTTTTGCCCAGGACCGGAAATGGTGCTCCCACCATGTTCAGCTGCTGTGAGACTGCCAGCAGCACCTGGGAATTATTTTGTTCTATGGCTTGCAGCAGGGCTGCTGGAAGAACATTGCAATGTTCTGCACGACAGTTCCTGTCTGTTCTGGAAATACTGCAGGATAAGTCACGAGGTATTTGTGATGCTCACAACAAAAGTGCAGAGCTGAGCGGGCTCCCTGCTTCTCGGGCTATGGAGTACATGCCACTAAGCCATGTTTTCAAAAAAATGGCATGAAAAAATATGGGTTCTTTACCATTGATATCAGAGTAGGGAGGAAGGAAACTGCATCATGGGAGATCAAAGCCATGTTCCCATTCCACCCTGCAACAATGTTTTGGTCTCATGAGGCATTACAATCCTTTCCCAAAATTCCTTATGGTTAGTTGCACTGTAGGATAGCTATCTGCTGCTAGTGAAGACGCAATCTACCCATACAATGAGCCTGGTGTGGACATGCCCAACTGACTTAATTACTGCGTCAGCTGGGTGTTGACTTAAATTAAGTCGACTTAACTTTGTGGTGTAGACATGCCCTTAGTCTGGGTTTGCAGCTCAATAGTAAGCATTAACCTCATCTGTATTTGCTTTGCTACTGTTGATTAACGTGACCATTCCACTCCGGTGCAAATCTTTATATCATTGCATGTATGATATATTCTGTATATAGCCAATAGAAACAGATTCAAAACTAGAGGCCTCAATCATGAAGTGTTTACTTGAACAAAACCTCACTGAGACATCAGTATTGGGCCCAGAGTAGTAACGGTTGTTTGTTTTTTAATTTGACAATATGAACATGTTTTTAAACAACTAGTTAGTCCTTTAAGAATTTTAAAACAGTGTGTCTTGGTGAAGTAGAAGTGTCTGTAAAATTAAATCTTAACTACATATTAATGTATTTAAGTCATTTGGTCACTATGGATGACATCAGTAGCCGTTCAGCAGCTCCTTAAAACACACAGGAGCTCCAAACTGAAGGCAACTTCTTCTTCTTTGACCCTGAGCTCTTTTGATCAACAGATTCATTCATTCAATAAACAATTCCACTATACTTGTAATGGTGCCTACCTCTGGAATTGCAATGGCACTGATTGTTACCTCTGAATGACTATTTTGTGTTTCAGGTATGTTTTTTCTTGATTATTGCTACCTGATATTTGATAGGTTTACTCAAAACATTAATCTAAATATAAGCATTATAATCAGTTCAGCTGCAAAAGTGTCAGTGCTGACAAAATTGTCTGATTCTATCACTTTACAAAGCGACCACAAGATCTCATTGCTAAACGTGACTTTCTAAAAGAATTGGGTGATGATATGATAGGTATCAGATTCATCAACTAATTATACAAAAGGCCTTCTTACCCATTTCTATACTCTTTAGTATGCCCTTGAAAAGGGAAAGCTATTGATGCTACAATGGTTTGCAGTAAAGGGAGACCAGGCCTTTTTTTAAACAGACTTTACTAGATGACTAGTTAGTACAGTACAATAGCATTCTATCAAGCAGGAATTCAGGCAACTCTGATGTATTTGAGAGATCTGGTGAAAATTAGTTCTCTTTTCCCTAATTATGAGCCTTTGAAAATTACCCTGCACACAAAGAGGAAATTTTAAAAAGTAGTGCTAGGCTTATAAAATTTGTAGCTGGGAAAAGCTGCAATGGACAGAAGTACCTGAATATTTTAGTTGTCCCCCTTCATAAAGTACACAGGCTGAGAACAGAGCTCCAATCACTGTGTACCTTAGGATACCTGATCATGGAATTTCATTGTTTTTAAAAGAAAAAAAACATAACTAAAAGTCCACATTTTATGAAAATATTAATATTGCAAACAAAATCTTAACTCTTCTCCTTTATGCACATCCATTTCAATATAGTCTAATTACATTATCACATACTAAGCATGTTTACGCTGCAATCGAAAGTATTATTACAGCTCAGATAGCTAATGGAATCTAGTTATTGTGGTTAAAAATACCAGTGAGGATGTAGTGGCATGGACAGTTCAAGCCCTCCCAGGGGTCCTCAACACATACTCACATTGCTAGTCTGTGCTCAAGCCTGTGCTGCTGCATCTTCACTGCTGTTTTAGCAATGCTATCTAGTTAAGGGTAATGCTGCAGTTATGCCTGTACAAACTGCAGTCATGCCTTGGATTGCATTTGGATTGCAGTGTAGATACAGTCAAGACTTCTCAAGACATTTGGAGGTATTGTTCTGTTTTGTTTTATGATCTTAGATATATTGTGCAGCATTTTATAATCCTGCTCTGTGTATGTCAGTCAGAATCCATGAAGCCATACTTACTCAAAATATACTACAGATCAATAGCAGCAACACAGTAGTAATGAAAATTTACAGGCATATATTGGCCACTTATTTTTGCAGCTAATTTACTGTAACATTGTATAACCTGTATCCTTCACTAAATTCTGTGAAAGACACTTTGCATGCAGCTAAATTAGAGTCATATTTTATTGTGTCATCCCCCATATTCCACCTAAAGAAGTCTGAGTTGAATGGAAAAAGGATTGTATAGTACATATCTGCTAATAAACCTATTAACATTTCTTAGAAAAAAAAGAGACATTATCCTATACAAAGGTATACAGCTACATTATGGTTTGATAAGAATGCAGGAATGGAAAAATTACTCCATAGTTAGATACTAAAATAAGTAGGCACAGGGCATTCACAACTCACATTTAGATTCAGTGAGATTCAGAGGTGCTCATTTCTGAAAATCAGGTAACTTATTTAGATATCTAAATATAGTTTCATGGGCCCAACTTTATGCACCCAAGTTTGTACATTTTGTCCCTTGTGTCATAAGATACTGAATGCCTCACATTCCTTTTATTTCACTGTATATAAGGATTATTTCTTTTATTATTTTCCTTCAAATTGATTACTACCTTTGGATTATGGACATGAAGAATATGTGACACTAAGAAAAAAACAACAAAAAGTATGAAAAGTAGACAAACAAGCAAAAAAAATTATTTCTTCATTATTTGTATTACAGACCCCAGTCAGTCTATGGTATAAAAACGTACTGTATATATCCTATTAGTATAGACAATATAACATTGCATGAAAAGTTTTAGATGCTAAACTGCTGAAGTTTGCCATCAGACCAAGAGTACAAATCAACACAGGAAAGGGGAGAGGGTCACTCCAGTGCAGCTGCAGTTAAAAAGGAGAAATTCTGCTTGCTGTGATAAATGTTTGTGAATCTTACCCTCGTGGTCAGTAACATTTAGACTCTCAGTAGGAGATTTCATTGATGTAGGAGGTTAGTGCACTCTTCAGTCACAAGAGAATAGCATAGAGAAAAATACTGAAAAAAAATCATGCTTTTTGCACCTAGGTTGGCTGTATAGTTGTACACCCCATTGGGGGGAGAGGGGAGGGAACGGAAACTGAAGGCAATGGTGGATTTAAATCAAAGGAAAATAAAGTGATTTTTTTTTTTTTTATTCCTTGGGTGTCACTGCAATTGATTTAAAAGGATTAATTTAGCAAAGTGTGACCACGCACCAATATGAGGCCTTAAAAGAAAAAAAATGTCAAATTATGGGACGACTATTAACCTTACATTAATGCCTGGGCAACATACTTCCACATCAACTCTTACTTAGAAGCAAGAGAAAGATCAAGAACCGGGTAGGCCTGTTACACAGTGACGGCGGGAAAACCATAACAGAAAACTTGAAAGTGGCAGAAGTGCTAAATGTTGTTTCAGTTTTCACTGAAAAGGTTAATAGCTATTGGACACCTAACATAGTTAATGCCAGTGAAAATGAGGTAGGATATGAGGCTAAAATAGGGAATGAACAAGTTAAAAATTACTTAGGCAAGTTTGATGTTTTCAATTCACCAGAGCCTGATGAAATACAACCTAAAATACTCAATGAGCTGACTGAGGAGATTTCTGAGCCATTAGTGATTATCTTTGAAAAATCTTGGAAGCCGCGAGAGATTCCAGAGCAGTGTTTCTCAACCTTTTAAGAAGCAAGTACCCCCTAACTTCTGAAAATTTTAATAAGTACCCCAACATTCAATTTTCCACGGGATTTTATGTTAACAGATTATTGTGAGCCATATGTTGGAAGAAGGGCTGAGTATATAAGGCCGTGATATGACAGATGTCCAATCTAGTGTGAGTAGGGTTACCACCTTTACACCAGAGGTGCACAACTGAACTCGGTACCTGGGTTGGAGGTGATGTTGGCCAAAGCTAGGAGACTTTGAGCGCCATGCCAATGCTGGGGAATATAAAGCACCATGCCAAATTTTTTGCCATAGATTTGAGAGGAGGAAGGGGTGAAAGAGACACAGGGAAGGAGGGCAAGAGAGAGAGAGACACACACACACAGGAAAAGAGGATAACTGGTAAAATCTGGGGCTGTCATAGAGCAGTGAAATTGACAAGTTTTCTGGGCACTCAGCTTTGAGCAAGGGAGGGCGGCTGCCACGTGGGCAAATTTCAGGCAGCTGCCATCTGGCTGCTAATCCGGGAGGTGAGTGACTTCCACCCAATCCGAGCTGGGGCAGAGGAAGCTTCCGCGTTGGCTGGGACCTAAGGATGTGGGCAGGCGGCTGCTGCCCATCTTCAAGCCGAGGCACTGGAGGCTGTCCCTCGGTTTGGAGCCAGGGCATGGGTGGCTGCTACCCAGCTGCGCGCCCAGCTCACGAAGTGCAGGAGGCTGCCACCGGGCTCCCACCTGGGATCTGGGACCCAGCGGGAAGCGGGGGACTGCTCCCTGCCTTCCCCAGAAGCTAGCAGCTGCCACCTGCCTCCTAGCTCGGAGCTGAGACCTGGCAGGGAGTGGGCAGCTGCCACTGCCTCCCCCAAGAGCCGGTGGCTGCCACTCTCTTCCCAGTTGGGAGCTGGGACCGGATGGGAAGCAGGCAGGTGCCGCCCAGCTTCCCCAGAAGTTGGCAGCGGTCACTCCCCTCCCCTTCACTCTGTTTTTCCCCGGATACCTCCTGCCTTTGTCTCGTGTACCCCCAGGGGTATGCGTACCACAGGTTGAGAAACTATGTTCCAGAGGACTGGAAAAGGGCAAATATAATGTCAATCTATAAAAAGAGAAATAAGAACAACCTGGGGAATACAGACCAGTCAGCTTAACTTCAGTACCCAGAAAGATAACGGAGCAAATATTTCAGCAATCAATTTGCAAATAACTAGAAGATAATAAAGTGATAAGTAATAGTCAGCATAGATTTGTCAAGAACAAATCATGTCTAACCAACCTGATAGTTTTCTTTGACAGGGTAACAAGCCTTGTGGATGGGGGAAGTGGTAGATGTGGTATGTCTTGTCTTTAGTAAGGCTTTGGATACTGTCTCGCATGACCATCTCATGAACAAACTAGGAAATACAACCCAGAAGGAGCTACTGTAAGGTGGGTGCATAACTGGTTGGAAAACCATTTCCAGAGAGTAATTATCAGTGGTTCACAGTCAAGCTGGAAGGGCATATTGACTGAGGTCCCTCAAAGATCAGTTCTGGGTCCAGTTCTGTTCAATTTCATCATCAAAGATTTAGATAATGGCATAGAGAGTAGACTTATAAAGTTTGCAAACAATACCAAGCTGAGATGGGTTGCAAGTGGTCTGGAGGATATGATTAAAATTCAAAATGATCTGAAACAAACTGGAGAAATGGTCTGAAGTAAATGGGAGGAAATTCAAGCAGGATAAATGCAAAGTACTCCACTTAGGAAGGAACAATAATATGTATACATACAAAATGGGAAATGACTCCCTAGGAAACAATACTGCAGAAAGGGATCTGGGAGTTATGGTGAATCACAAGGTAAATATGAGTCAATAGTGTAACACTGTTGCAAAAAAAGCAAACATTATTCTGGGCTGTATTAGCAGGTATGTTGTAAGCAAGAAATGAGAAATCTTTTTTACTTTGCGCTGATTAGGCCTCAGTTGGAGTAGTGTGTCCAATTCTGGGTGCCACATTTCAGGACAAATTGTAGAAAGCCCAGAGAAGAGCAACAAAAATGATTAAAGGTCTAGAAAACATGACCTATGAGGGAAGATTGAAAAAATTGGTTTTGATTAGTCTGAAGAAGAGAAGACTGAGAGGGGATATGATAACAGTTTTCAAGTACATAAAAGGTTATTACAAGAAGGAAGGAGAAAAATTGTTCTCAATCTGTGAGGATAGGACAAGAAGCAATGGGTTTAAATTGCAGCAAGGATGGTTTATGGTGGACATTAGGAAAAACTTCCTAACTGTCAGGGTAGTTAAGCACTGGAACAAATTGCCTAGGAGGTTGTGGAATCTTCATCACTGGAGATTTTTAAGAGCAGGTTAGACAAACACCTGTCAGTGATGGTCTAGGTAATACTTAGTCCTGTCATAAGTGCTAGATGACCTCTTGAGGTCCCTTTCAGTCCTACAATTCTATGATAATATCTTCACAAAGACCTTCCTTCCGGAAACATACAGCATACAACAACAGTTAAATCACCCACATCATATAACAACAAATTTTAGTTACACCTCAACAACTTTAGCAAATATTTAGCATTGATATTTGCACAGATTAAACATGTGGAGGAACTATAACGTGGTCAATTTGCATGCCATACTGTGAAAATCTTTCAGAAACTTCTCTCTTCTGTTCCCTGACTACAGGAGCTCCTGCTCCAGTCTTTGCTGCTGTATTACACTTCTCCCACCTCAGTAAAGGATGCAACTTGTGTCCACTTTTAGTCCACCAAAGGACCTTTTTGTTAGAGGGCTGCCCTATGGCCCTCACCCCTAGACCTAAGTGACAGGAACATACTGCCTAGTTTTGGTGGAAAATAGTATGTGTTCTTGGTGTACCACCAGTCATTGCATGTTGCTCATTAGCAGGGCACAACTTGCTCCCGTACCTAAGACAGAGCCCATGGCAGAGAGAATGGAAGAGATCTCCACCAAAATACTCATTAGCCAGGGGAAAGTGTATTGAGCTGGGAATCAAGAGCACAGCAATCTAAAACTCAGCTCTTCCACTCACTACTCTTGGTATTTATCTGCTCTTCAATGCCCTTATTATCAATTAAGATCACAAACTTCTGACTAGAGCTTGCCAAACAACTGGATTTCCATCCTCAAGAATTTCAACGTTTAATTTCATTCTGAAATTGGATTGTAAAGACAAAATCTCTGGGGGGTTTTGCAAACCAAAATATTCTGAAATATTTTGATTCAGCCTTATCAAAATAAACATTTTCATTTCAACTTTATTTTTCAGACTAATGTAATATAATATAATTAGTAAAAGATGTAAAAATAATAATGTCAAAACAATGCATTTCAACCTAATTGAAATGTTTTGATCATTTCCTTTCAAACATTTTGGCAAAATTGATAGAGTCCCACAAAATATTTTGATCTTGTCTAATCAGCATTTTCTGACAGAAAAGTGTTCCACTGGAAAAATTTCAGCCAGCTCCATTCTTCACCTAAGGAGGCAGGCAAGAATCATTGAACATTTTGCAGATAAGGAAACAGAAAATAGAAGTTACATAAGATCATCAAAGGCAGAGCTGGGAATTGACTAAACTCAGAGGTCTTTCATATAGCAGAGCTAAGTCTCATGCACACTGCCTTTCACACTCAATGTGCCAAATCCATGGGTTTGTCTATCCTGTTTGCAAACACTAACCACTAGACGACTCTCCTCACCCCGACACTGGGAGATATCCCAGCAATTTTGATGCACAACATTTTAGTGTTGTCTAATAAATAGTTCTTGAATAAGAACATAAGAACAGCCATGCTGGGTCAGACCAATGGTCCATCTAGCTCAGCATCCTGTCTTCTGACAGTGGCCAGTACCAGATGCTTCAGATGGAATAAATAGAACAGGTCGTCTCCTATCATCCAATCCCAGCTTCTGACAGCCAGAGGTTTAGGGACTCCTTTCCACTCCCACCCCCACCTGGAGCACAGAGATGCATCCCGGGCCATCCTGCCTGATAGCCATTGATAGACTTATCCTCCATGAATTTATCTTATTCTTTATTGAACCCAGTTATACTTTTTGGCCTTCACAACATCCCCGGGCAACCAGTTCCACAGGTTGACTGTGCTTTTTGTGAAGAAGTGCTTCCTTCTGTTTGTTTTAAACCTGCTGCTTATTATTTTCTTCAGGTGACCTCTGGTTCTTGTTTGATATGAAGGGGTAAATATTTATTTTCTCCAAATCAGTCATGATTTGATAGACCTCTATCATATGAACCCTTAGTCGTCTTTTTCTAATGCACTAACTGTTTCTCACCCCCCTTGGATCCACATGAGGATAAGTGACTTCTTTTGCTCACATGGTAGAGGACTGTGCTCTGGTGTTGAAGAGCCAGGGATCATAACCTGCTTATGACAACCCATATGAAGGTCCTTATGGCTGGACAGGATAGAATTTCTGTTTTTTCCAGTTTTCTTTTAAAAAAATCTGGTTAAATTAATTCTCACATTGAGAAAACATCCTTTAAAACAGGTTTTACAAACAATAGGTACATCATAATGCCTTGAATAGTACAGATAAATATAGAGCAACTAACTACCATTTCTATTACTTTAAACTTATTTGCTGATCATGGTGGCTACAATGTATGTATGTATTACTATGGACACTATACAGTATGTTTCCTGCATGAGTTTCATATGAAAAGTGACACAATATATATTAAAAAGTACCAACTGGAAAGGGGACGTTTGGTTTTGTAGGAGTCTAGTTTGTGTGGGTGCTGTGCTTGCCAATGATCTGACATGTCATTTCAGTTAGAAAGTCATTTTGATGAGGAACTGATATATAAAAATAGCCACACATTTTTGATATAGCAAAACACAATTTCAGTAATTTAACATAACAAAGATGAAGCACTACTAGGAATTGGATTCCAGGCACTGTAGGAAAAGTGAATTTCTTTCTCCCCTTGAATGGGCACTACATATACAATTTTGGTAGCATTTTTCACACACTTTGCACTGCTGTAGAGGTGCAAGCTAATGGGGAATCAGGCTCTTTATTACTTCTGCTGACATGAATATTGTGCATAAAGGGTCAATGGGTCAGGCTGGAATCTACCAGAAGGTTGGTGTACATTAATGCTTTTTTTGCATAGTGTGTGTGTGTGTGACACAATGCAGCAATTTAACATACCATAGTTATAGTAACATAATATACAAATATCTATCTATTTTCAGATTTTATACAGACTCCCATCACATAGTATCTAAGTACCTCCCATGTAAAATCAATAGCAATTGTCAAGTCCAAAGTGGACTTCATGGAGTCTCTTTTTTCTTTTTGGGGTCAAAATTCTGCTGCGGTAGAATTTTTGTTACTTTTTTGGGGTGGTTTGCAAGAACTATAGGAGTTGATAGAGATTTGGAAATAGAAGAGGGTGCCTGAATTGTGAGCTTCTCTTGTGGTGGAAAGACTTTCTCAAGGAGGAAGGTTTTGCTACATTTCCTAAAGATAGTCAGACTTTGGATTCATCTGATCTCCTCTGAAAGACTATTCCATAGCCAGATGTCAGCAAAACAGAATACTTTTCCCTCAGCTCCCACGTGCTTCATTCTTGGCTTTGTGATCTGTATTGTCCCAGAGGAGCACAGCTATCACAGGAGTTAAGGGAAAGCCTTTTTCTACAATACCCAGGATTTAACTCCTAGTGCTCTAAAACATGGTATGTTAAATTGCTGCATGACATCATACACAGACATTATAAAACCAGCATTAGCTGCCATGTCTATTTTTTAGCAGATACCATCCACACAGAATGACCCCTATGCATTATGTTCGTACCAAGATAAGGGGTCTGATTTTCCATTGCTGTGCATCTTGTGTACTCATTTACAGATCAGAATGATAGTGTTTTACACTCACATTGCAGCTATGTAGCAAAGCAGTGAAGGTTAAAACCCTCAGGACCAGACTTACATTTACACTAAGGCCCCTGTATGCTTCTCTAGCAGTGTAACCGGGACTTAAACTAACTGCAAATTACATTCAAAACCAGTTCAAAGTTCCGTACACTACTAGTGCCATTTGAAATGGCCTTAATATATATGAATGGGAATCAGGCCCTCTCTCTTTTGATAGAGTTTATGCATAGGTATCTAGACTCTGCCCACCTACCCCATGATCATGCACTGTTACCCCCTTTTCAAAAGCTCCTCAGGGTCAGGAACTACTTGATATACTGTAATTACAGACTAAATCTTAGTTACAAAAATGCACTTCATTATACACTTCTTTTTAATTTTAATAAGAAAATTCCCATACATAAGCTTTTGCTGGCTGTTCACTTATTCAAAATGACAAAATCAAAATACACATCCGTGTTCTGTAGACACAATACTGATATACCAGGTATAAAAAGCAGGAACACATGGCTGGACCTAGATGCTCTAGTTACTAACACTATAGAAAAGTTAATATAATTATATTAAAACTCCGCTTATCTAAGCTATGACTTTATAAACTTTGAGTTGTCTGCAGCCTATTACCAAATTCGGATAATTTGCAATTCGAGCAAATATGTTAGATTGCAGTGGAACATAAAAATCCAATTCTTCTCGATTCATTTAAACAGCAAGTAATCATAGATTTATCTTTTAGTCTAATACATAATATATATATTTTCATTTAGGCAAGATTATAAGACTTTTAATGCTACAGTCAACACAGCCCTACCACCAATCAAACAGAGGAATCAGAAGGTAAAAACCTATTATTTTAAAAAGGAAGCTGTGGGGCCACATGACAGAGTGTGAGTAGCCTAAGGCCATGACTACAAACAGCGTGTGTGGTGAAGATGCTCTATACCAATGGGAGAGAACTCTCCCGTCAGCATAAAAAGACTACCCCCATAAGTGGTATAAGCCATGCACACTAGCGCTTATGTAATTATGTAATTTATTTCACTCAGGGGGATGGAATATTCACACCCCTGAGTGTGACATAAATTTTGCTGACATAAGTAGTAGTGTAGACATATCCTAAGACTGACTCACCACTCTGAACTGGGCAAATATCTCCACAGGGACAAGTTGAGGAGATAATTGGTTAAGGACTGGAGAGTTAACCAATTAATAACATGATTCAGCTTGTCAGCTGAAAAAAGTTAAAACGAAAGACAAAAGGACAGAGGAGAGAGGGGAAGACAACAAGGAAGGGCCAGAGAAGCCCAGGATCTCAAGGAGAGAGAAGATAAAAGCCTTATGCTGTGGGGGCCCAAGGACTTGTATAAATAAAGCACTTAGTGTTGAACTTGCCACTGGTGTGCATGAGGACTGTCTGCAGAGAGGAATCTAAGGTGGGGAACCCTGCCCTATGACAAATCAAATGATCTCCCTGGGTAATTCACAGCTGTAATAAAGTGCAGGATCCCATACTATCAAATACAGGATAATAGAGCAAGGCAAGGGGAAAAGTTTGGCTTATTTTATTCCAATTTTCTTACCTTTCAGTTTATAACACACTACTATTGCCCCATCTAGGCACAGGTATATGTTTTCAAGTTCAACCTGTTTCAAACATAATTCCGTTGACTAAATGTCGAAGGAAACTCTCTGAGCCACAAGAGAAACTCAGACTGCCTCAGCCACCCTTTCTGGCAAAATCTTGAGTTAATAGATAACAAATGTATGCAGAGGAGTAAATGGACATCACAGAATTTGTAATATGTGGAGTTTGAATCTAAATAGTCAAACTTCATGACAATTTGGAGATTAAAGCATCTGACCCTCTCATAAGAATTTTTTAAGTTGCATTCCACATGACAATGAGGCCATACAACTCCGCAGGCATCATGAGTCAGCTGACAATGAGGGGGATAGGGTTATTGTTTGTGTGGGGTAGAACAGTGGATGGCCGACCTGAAGCTATCTTGGATTTCAGTAGGTAGGTAGGACAAGTCTCAGAATACCAATGCTTGGCTAGCTCTGTGGAACAAGTGAAATAAAATTAAGAAAGCAGCATTGTTTTTGTTAAATAAAACAAAAAGCTGCCTCTGCCAGAGACTTCCTTTTAAACCTATCGTTCAAAATACTGGGAAAGGGCTTTCAAGGTGAGGCTGTCTCAAGCACAGTACAGCCAACACAACCCATGCACAACACCAGGCAATTGGAAGGGAAGCATGAATGCAGAAAGGTGTGTGAGTTGTGTGTGTGTGTGTGCTTCTAGCATTCAATCACTTATTTGCTTCTCCAAATATTATAAAACTGACTTGTGATAATTTCTCACCCCTACCGTTAGTGGATGACTTACATTATTCATGATTATTGTCTGACTTACACATTTACAAAGCAAATATGGGAGACTATTAAGAATAATGATATCTGACATGCAATAATGTATTAAAAGAAAGCAATGTAGATACATATACAGTATATTCATTTAAACTTTGTGGGAAGCTTACAGAACTATTCTGTTGACAATAAAATGCAGCATTGGGTGTAATCAGTCAAAGAAGATACATAAGTATGCCACCATAATGCTATAACAAGAAAAACAGATTAACAGTTAGTAGCAACCATAGCAAGGCACACGTTCTTTCTAGCAGCCAGCATTCTTTGACAATTCAGGTATCACTGGGGAAAACTATATTATGAATCTTTCACTTCTTTAGCACAGAATTCACATGTTCTCACTTACTATATTAACAAGAATATTTAATGTTGCATTTAATTTAGATCCTCATTTCCCAATAGTACTATACATTTTACGTAAGATGGAATCTATGGTTGAGCTCCATTTGTACGCTATGCTGTCAAATTATTTATGGCTGCAAGTAAAGATGAATTTGAGGATACTGTCTCTATAGAAACTGGTGATAGAGGAAATTCCCCTGCTTTTTTATCTCACTAGAGAAAGTTAAGAAGACCATGATCTCTTTGTTAGCTGGTAGACGATGATGTATTTTGTATTTAAATATTTTTTCCTTCTCTCTCTTTCCCAAGACCTCTTAAAAATTCATATTTGACAATATTTCCTTGATAGAAAGAGTTCATCAGCATAATTTATAATTAGTTGGTTTGTTCATTGAAATAATAATTCTTCTTTTCACTCAAAAAAGAAAATATGCCCACAAAAAATTGTGTTAAAACAAATAATACAAAAAACTAACATGTAGAAAATTCTTGGTTAACATCTTTTTTCAAAGTTTAGTAATCTCATTCTCTTTCATACATAATAGTTAATGCATTCACATGTGAGGATGAATACAAAATCATGCTTTAGGTGGTATTGCTATTTATTATTTGTATTATAATAGCCAGAGCGTCCAACCAAACTCCAGGCCCTGTTGTGGCAGACTTTCTACATACAAATATTACGAGACAATCTTTTCCCTTAAGAACTTATTATTTAAATAAATAGGTGATAGGGGAACTGAGGCAGAGAGAGAGAGGTAAAGTAACTTGCCTAACGTAATAGAGTGATTTAGTGGCAGAGCCTGGAATAGAACTAGAAACACGATCCAAATCTTATGCAATACACCACACTGCTTTCTTTGTGTACACACAGCTTGTGCATTTATGCACTGGACAGTCACAAATAAATTCATATATGGTCTGACTGAAATACCTTTGAAGCCAATGGTGAGACTACCATTCACTTAAATGAGCCTTTGATCAGGTGCAGAGAGAGCAAAATAGTTTTAAACAGACCTACTAATCGGGGGCAGGGGGCGAAAACCCACAGGCTATACTTTAAGTACCATTATGCTAACAGATTGATGTCCACATTAAAGTTTATTTTCAAGATATTTCTTTGACTGTATACAATTTAAAATCAGCTAAACAGTGTGTTGGGTCACTATGGTAATTCAAGGGCAAATGCAGCAGACAGCTAACTTTTAGTAGCAAGCTTTGCAGTTTAAATCTGAGTAGTAATCTCGGAGTGTTCAGAACTGTGTGAATTTGACCATAAGACAAAGCCTCATTCTTGTAGGTTTGCCAGGCATTCTTGATAAGATGCTCAACAAGGACAAATAATGTTGTTGCTGGTTTGTCCTCAGACCTGGCCCAGAGGGGCCTGTGTAAGAGAATTTACAGTTCTAATATGACTGGGTTGACTAATATTGGGGCAAAATATGAATCATGCTGCATTTTATTCTAAGGAAGAGACCCGGACACTGACTGAAGTGGTACATTAATCTTCAGGAGACTTCTGTGAGTGAATGGAAGTTGATTGAAAGTGAGTTCAATTTCAATAATTCAAGCTACATTGACTTTTCATAATCAACATACACTCCTTACTTACTACGGTTAAATGCTGCAAGAGTAAGAAATTCAGCAAATATAGGGACTTGAGCATCAGCTGATGTCTAAGCCAATAAGATAGGATTGATGAGCAACAGCAAAAGTGCTCGCCTCCTTTCATCAGGCAGTTGCTGTGGCATTAACAAGATAGTTCAGAGTCATCTCATTTAGTGCCACAAACTGATTTAATCAGATTGACTTTCATTTCTAAAATACTTAGGTCAATAAAATTAAACCAATATCAGTCCATCACTTCCTCCAAAGTTCCCTATGTTGTAGCATTATAAAGACTCTTCTAATAGTTTGTTATAGGTCAATGTCAGCTCTATGGGACAGTTAATCATTCAAGTACTATCTGTTAAAAAAGTAATTTTCTGGAAAGCTTGTCTCCCATCTCCAGTATTTAAAATACCTAAAGCCACTGCATTTTGTGATTTTTATGCTATTTTAACACTTCCATCACCTTATACTACAATTTTTATTTTCCTACTGGACCAGCTAATTGGCTACAGAAGACAATGCCATATACTGCATTCCCCAGAATCTAGTTTGCCTTCTTGGGGTGTCTGTGCTGTACCAGTTATTAAATGACTTACTGAAACTCATGCCTGCTCTTCTGCTTCATGATCTCTCCATTGCCATAGTACTGCATTGAAAAAAAACATGTTTTGAACTCTGAGAAAGCTTGCATGAGAATTACAGACAGAGTGATGTTAGCAACAGCTAAGTTATGATAATAACTGCTTCCCGGACCTATAAATATTCTTCTAAGTCAGGAATAAACAGGATAAAATCAGTGGATCCACTAATAACATAGCCTCCTCCCACAAAAGAAAAGGTTTGTGTGGAGAGGGTGAGGGATGAAAAGTGGTACTATCTGCAAGAAGAATTGCAGGAGAACGAGGTTCCACAGGAGATGGAATAAGGGGTGTAGTGTTTTTCTTTCCCTCTCTTTTTCAGTGGGAATTTTGCTAAGTACTAAATTAGGTCCCAAATATAAAGGTAAAAACTGCAGTGGGGCAGGCTACCCTTCAAAAACCTAGAACTTAAGACTTGTCCATTTTTAATGAAAGGGGTTTTTTAGAAGCTTTGCTTTTTTAAATTATATTTTGATTTTCCCCTCCAAAATATAAGGGGAGGGGGAAAAAAAGATAAAAAGAACAAAACATTAAATGAACGGAAAAGGAGGGAAAGGAAAAGAAACTAAAGAAGGGCAATATAATTAATGACGGTCAACATAAGTTTATGGAAAATAGATCCTATCAAACTGACTTGGTACCTTTTTTGACGAGATTATACGTTTCGTTGATAAAGTTAATAGTGTTGATGTAATAGGCTTAGAATTTAGTACCACATGACATTTTGATTAAAAAACTAGAACAGTATAAAACTAACATGGCACATGTTAAATGGATTAAAAACTGGTTAATTAATAGGTCTCAAAATGTATTTGTAAATGGGGAATCATCATTGATCAGGTGTGTTTTTAGTGGGGTCCCACTGAGATCAGTTCTTCACGCTACGTTATTTACCATTTTTATCAATGACGTGGAAGAAAACCTGAAATCATCACTGATGAAGTTTGCAGATGACTCAAAAATTGGGGAGTGGTAAATAATGAAGGTGACAGGTCACTGATACAGAGTTGTCTGGATCCTTTGGTAAGCTTGGCGTTAGCAAACAGTATGCATTTTAATATAACTAAATGTATACATTTATGAACAAAGAATGTAGGCCATACTTACAGGATGGGGGACTCTATCCTTGAAAGCAGTGACCCTGAAAAAGATTTGGGGGTCATGGTGGGTAATCAGCTGAACAGGAGTTCCAAGGTGATGCTGTGGCCAAAAGAGCTAATGTCATCCTGGGATGCATAAACTAGGAAATCTTGAGTGGGAGTAGGGGTTAATTTACCTCTATATTTGGCACAGCTGTGACCACTGCTGGAATACTGAGTCCAATTCTGGTGTCAACCTTTCAAGAAGGATATTGATAAATTGGAGAGGGTTCAGAGAAGAGCCATGAGAATGATAAAAGGATTAGAAAACATTCCTTACAGTGATAGATTCAAGCAGCTCAATCTATTAGTTTAACAAAGAGAGGGTTGATTACAGTCTATAAGTACCTACAAGAGGAACAAATATTTAATAATGTGGTCTTCAATCTAGCAGAGAAAGGTATAACATGATCCAGTGGCTGGAAGCTGAAACTAGACAAATTCAGTATATATGGAAATAAAGTATAAATGTTTAACAGTGAAAGTAGTTAACCGTTCAAACATTTTACCAAGGGTCATGATGGATTCTCCATCACTGACAATTTTTAAATCAAGAAAGGAAGTTTTTCTAAAAAATATGCTCTAGAAATTATTTTGGGGAATTTCTATGCCTGTATTATGCAGGAGGTCAGACTACATGTTCGTAAGGTCCTTTCTGACCTTGAAATCTGTGAATCTATGAAAGGAATAAAAAGGAGGAGGAGGAGCAGAGAAGGGAAAGGAGAGAGACATCTGGTTTCTGTCCACTAGGAATTAATCAAAGTTTTCTAAAAAATGAGACCAAACCATTTCAAATTTGTCTGAGGTCTGATGGTATGTCCATTTAATATATATAATTTTGTCCTTATTTTACCCATTTGAAGGATTAAAACATAGAATTACTTCAAGTTTTCCTATCGCAGTATCTGGAGAAAAGACAATTCTGTACCATGTATGATCATTACTTTACATGATTCTTTATGAAAATCAGCATAGCAAAATTATAATAAGCAACAATCCATACATATACCATTTGAACAGGTTATATAGTAACTAAAAGCTTTACTTTTATGGAGGTACCTGATACCAACTCCATAGTTACGTTTATCATGGAGACTCAGACTATGAACTACAACCTCAAAACTTTTTCCCTAGCAACACCAGCGTTCCATCACCCTCATTTAATTGCCCTTCTGCAAACTTGCCGCTACTAAATGACCCTTTACCAACATGACCAACTATTATACCAAACATCAACAGCTACTAGTATAGGGGGAAAATAATCTGGTAAAAAGAGGAGTATGGGGAAGGGACAGGTGAAGTAAACAGAGTTAAGGTTAAGCCATGTTGTCTATGCGTACTGTAGATGTGGTTTTGGGACGGTGTGTGTCAGTGGGTAGAGGACAAGTCTTAGATGACTTGGCTTCTACATATCTCTGTCAGGTATGTTCTATGTGTAGCAAATTTAAATGCTTCACAATGAAGATTTTTGTGTATTACTGGGTAGTTAAATAAAGTACTGCTGTTGCATTTATTATTCATTGTCGTAAGGCATCTGTTAAAGAGATCTTAAGATACAGTGTTGTTGAAATTATTTCTGAATATGAATAAAATCTAATCATCTTCTGGCTAATGCTGCTCCCACTGAAGATAAGGCAAAAGTCCCATTGAACTCAATTCACAGATGTCCTGAACATTGTGTAGTAATTTACACTTGTGCAAAATGAGTTTAGAATGGGCATACAATGCTAGCATTCTGATTTGCACTGATGTAAACAACTCTGCAAGATGTAGGGCAATGGCAAACTATACCCCTAGTCTTTGTTTTCAGCTGGCTAGGATCCAAACCATTGTTGCAGTGATTAAGAATAAAACCTACTTTAATTTTTAGAATGCTGAACATTCAGTGTTTTAGATTTCCTTCCCTGAAAGCTATATTTACTATCACCAGAAAACGTGAATGATGAAAAAGTGTTCGTGCAACATGATAATAATGAGCATTAATACTTTGATGAAAGCTACGCTTTTAAAAGTAAACTTATAGCCATCGGGGAGCTCTTGACTGCATGAATCAAAAAGCCCCTGAAGGTCATTTGTTACTGCATGAATGGATATGTTAACTATCATCATAAATACATCAAAAATACCTTATAATGATTAACAGTTTTCTGCATGCAAAATAATTGCTAAAATAATTAATGTTGATCTTTTAAATAAAAGCCAAGGAATTCAAGAGAAAAAATATTTGCTAATATTTTTGCCATTCTTTAATCAGTGCGATTTCCAGTGACCTCTTTGTAGCTTCCTCATGTTTTCCTTTTGGAAACTGTTTCAAGGGAGACCAAAGAAGTGATTTAAAACTATAATACAAACTCTAAATAGAATTGGAAAAATACCAAGGAGTTCACCATGAGTGTGCTTTTCACAGGTAAATCTCCACTCATGACTTTGGCAATCAGTTCATCAACAGATTGAGCTCCCTGAAGGAAGACAATAGTATTGTCAGGAAGAGGGCTCTCCACCTCATCAAAAAAGGACATTGAATTCAGCTGTAAGAAGAATGGTAGGGATGTAGCTAGAAAACTACGTCCATCATAATCTAGGATTGTAACAGCCAACAAAAACTGTCGTGCAGCAGGATGAGGGCAGAATTACTGTGATCATAAATCACCTGGAAAGAAAAATGATGTGCAGTTTACTGCCCAAAGATTATACAGAGCTGAGAATAGGCATTAAATTAAGAGCTGAAAAGCAGTGTTATTTCTAATAAGTAGGGACCAATCCTAAAAGGTCGTGAGCACCTGCAACATCCTTTATGGTCTAAGGATTTGACTTGTAAACTTCAACAAGAGCTGCAGTTGCACAAATCTACCTGGTCATGCCTGAGATGATAAAAACTAATATTTAAAATTCTAACATTTGAGTTCACTCATCATTTTGACAAAATGTAAACAACCTTAAAATAACTTTCAATGTGGGATTGTTTCCTGTTAGCAAACTTTCTTATATTCTAAAGATTGAAGATTATTAGGTACATTTACAGTACAGATATTCAGGATTCTTAAAAAATTACTATAATTAACAATAAGATATTTTAACTTATACTTTTTTTCCCCTCCCGCAAAACACATATGATTGAATGATATCAACTCATTACCTTCCTTACCAAAACATAGATGGGTATCTCATGTTCATATTCTATACGTTAACTGCATAAAGAAATCTTTTTAAGAGATGTGTAGAAAAGAAAACAGCCCATTGAAATCAACGGCAGTCTTTCCAAAAACTATGTTTTGAGTCAATCAAATGCTTTGTTTCACTTTTGGCCTTTTAAAATTTCGTATAATATTATATAACAAATACAAAATAAGAAACCTCAAAACAAAACAACTTTGTTCAAGTTTTCTTCCAAAACCTAATTTTTGAAAAATTGGAGATTTCAGAAAGCATTTTAATTTCAATGGAATCACACATTCTGACAAAACATGGTTCTGTCAGTGTTTCTCCAAAGAATTTTCCTGCTTGGCATGAAGTTTGCACTTTTCACTTACTTATATTCCCACATACTTAAATGTTGAGATTATTATGTATTCAATAGGGAGTCCAAACACTTTTACTGAAAGGCGACTGTTTTCCAAAGTGACTAGTGATTTTGGGTACCTCCATTTCTGAGTTTCCAGTTTGGGATCCTTTAATGAGGCCTGATTTTTAAAAGTGCATAAAACACCCATCCTTTGAAACTCAGGCCCTTTTAAGATGTGTCCGGTTTGAGCACCCAACATTTGAGACACCCAAATTCACTAGTCATTTTTAAATAATCTATGCTAAAGATCCTATAGAAAGGTAGGAAAATGTCCTTCCCTCTTCACTACAAATTCCTCTGCTTTGTTATTAAACTAGAGTAGTTTGCAAAAGGTCTACACTTGTAAATGATTTGTTTAAAATTCAATCACTCTTTCTTTTTATGCATTGTACAAATAAGTCACAGTATCCAGGCAGCTAGAATATTAGTATTTTTGCAGAGTAGTTTTCTCTAGGCTCAGATTGGTGCCAAGGCATTTTTCCACAGTATACAAGATCATTCAGGGTAGTAGAGTGGTGGGAGGAAAAAAGGAGAAAGTATATAAGTGAGTCATCAGGAGTTTTTGAATTAATGACTTTTTTTGTCTCTTGTAGAAACTTAGGAGAAAATATATGTTCTATCAATATGGAACTAAATGTCCCTTTTATTGAAAGACAGATGCTTGCCTTGTACTTAAGTCTCTCCAAACTTATTCAAAAAAGGACAAAAGAAACACAGTAAAAGCATTCATGTCAGTTTCTCCACACACAAAAATATTTGCAGATGTGTCACAGGGCCATCTACCTGCCTAAAGGAGAAATAGAGATTTGAAATAAAGATATTCTCCACTCAACTGAAGAAAGTCAGAACATTCTAGAAAATCCCAAGGTTAACAGGAAAGATGTTTTGTAACCAATACAACCCAGTGAGTCATCCTGTGTGTTTAACATGTCTGGGAGGGGAATGGGGGGGAGGAAAGGAAGCTGTCTGCAGATGGACAGGTGGAGGAATAAGAGGGGGAGTGAGGGGAGCTACTAAGACTCAGCAGGGAGAAGGCAACCAGCTCCAGGCTGGAAAGAAATGGCCATGGGGTTCCTACCTGCTTTTGTTCCAGCCTATTCCAGCCCCTCTGGGTCCCACTCCCTGCTCCCCAGCCCAATCCCAAGCACCACAGTGGTCGCTCCAGCCCCTTTGGGTTCCGCCCTCACCTCTGCCCTCCCCACCCCCAGCATAAGTGAGTTTATGAAGGGTCCGAGACCCATAATATTTCCATTGCAGGGGCCTTAGCCTCCCTCCCCCAGTTCTGCCACATCTGTTTGTCCATGCCTTTGTCATCTGAAGTCTAGCCTACTACAATGCATTCTACAGGGGCATCAATTTCCAAGCGTTTGGAAGACCAGGCGCAGTCTGCTTATTAAGTAGAGCTTTAGATATGGAGCACTTAACATGAGTGCTCCAAAAGCTGCACATGGCTAGTGAGCTTCCAGATGGAATTATTGCTATGACCAGATGATAGAATGGTGGCACTTCAGTGAGGCAGACTCACATACATGTTGTTTCTATCCTTTTTCTCTAATGTTTTGGGCCTGCATTTAAATAAATATACATATTTGCTTTCAATAATATGGTTGTCTGGGAATATTAAATCACTGGCCATTTTTTCCCCAAAGGAAGGAATTGCAGGTAACTGAAACCCAGCAAGACTTGCAGGATGCTACGTGATTAGCATACATGGGGTAGTGTACCTGGGGCCTGTGGAAAAATCATGAGATTTCATACAGGAAGTGCACTGGTGGGAGTGCACTTAGAGACCAGAAAGGAGATAGAGGTACAGCTTGTGTCCATAACCATTGATGTTATACAAATACACAGTGTGTTTCTAATGTAACAGAAATTCTTACTGTGTGATTAATGCAATTAATCTCCATGATCTCTTTGAGATAAAATCTTGAATTTTGCCACCCTCTTTCCAAGTATGGAAAATAGAGTTCTAACTTCGATCTTGGCCACCGAAATGTCAGTCTTAAATCTGCTGAAGAGATTCTGCTGATTTCAATTGTGTATGGACTGGCTTTTGGAAATATTTAAATTAAGGAGCCTCAGATGCCACCCAGATATGATGAAACACTCATATGCTGAAGGTTCCTTTCCAAGTTACAAGGTATTGCTGACTGAACTTGTCCACTTGAACATTTAACTTTCCAGACAGGCTGAGCTGTCTTTAGGAATGTGTGTCTACTTGTAGCATGATCTCATATGCCTCCCTAGCAAGATTTCTGCTTTGAGTAGTTGTTTTTTGATATAAGTGGCTACTGCCACATCATCCATCCGGATGAGGACAAGGGAAGTGGAGCTCTGACTTTTGAAATTGAAAACTACCCTCCAGACTTCAGTGAACTCATTTTCTGCTCTGCTGGGTCTAAGTCAAAACATGTATGTTGACACCCCAGTGAGCCTGGCTGACATTTCTATCAATTATTTTCTGTGGATCCAACAGTGGTAAATCTTGATGAATGAGTGTAGGGCTCTGCCACCATTTTAACGGCAGATTAATACAGTCTGGTAGGGAAGTCTGATCTGAGATCACTCTATTTAGATCCCTTTAGATCTCTTTTACTAGCAGTACCTCAGGTCCAGAGGCAATAATGTTCACATGAAAATAGCTCTTTCAAGGAGGATATGTTCTCAAGCATCTAAAGAACTTGCCAGCCTGATGGACAAACCACATTTCTGAGGTATAATCTAAAGAACATTGTGTGACTGAAGAACTCACCCAAACAGTGTTTTAAAGACCTTACCCAGACTACTGAGCTGAGACCACTGTTCTCTTCTCTTTGTTCAAAAATAAGCTCTGGACAGGATAGTAGAAGTGTGGTGTTTTCTACTGACTAGTTTTCTAAGAAGACAAAGACTTTACCAACCACTAAATGAGGTAAGGACTAAGATGGCTTGAATCAGGATAATTGCCACCACTAAAAAGTACTCGGGCACACTGACAAAAGCTTGAATGCAAACAATGGATATTAATAATGATTTAGATCACGACCAAATATAAGGTATTTATGAAGCATTTCCATAACAGGAATGTAGAGCTATGTCCTTTAAAACAATTGATTTAAAAACAAAAGAAGTCACCAGGTTCTGTCATAGCAAGGAAGCTTCCAAAGCTACTTGTAATTCTTTATTATGAATGAAGCAAAGAAAGTTACCAAAATCTAAACACTAAAAATTTCAGTTTTCTTTAACCTGGTCTCTAAAGAAATTAAACCTTATATCCTTTCCAAAGTATTTTTTTAAATTATAATTGATTTTTTCCCCTGTTGAGTGGCTATGTCTGTTTCCAATAGGGAAAGCTATAAAAGCAACAAAAATTGCTGCCTTTTATCCATAAAACAGCTAGAGATGCAGTATGAGCTGTCCCAGACTCCCACACTGATTTTTCAATGACATCATCCAGATTACTGCATCCCAAGTGTAACAACACCTGGAATTTTGCATTCAGTTCTGATCACCAAATTATCAGAAACAAACAGTGATTGAGGGGAGTTTAGAGAACACCAGTAAAGTCATCAGGTAGCTTATGTGGAAAAATTAGAAGTTAATTTTGTGGTTTTTGACTAAGCAACAGCTTGGTTAAACAATAACAGTCTCCAAATTGTGATGGTAGATTTAACATTTATATTTCAGCAGTGCCCACAAGTCACAATCAAAAGCAAGGGCCTGTGTGCTAGGACTTTACAAACACATAAGAAAATAGGTCTCTGGCTCCAAAGAGTTTATAGACAAGACAGACAAAGGGTGGGGGAATGAGATGCGATGTACAAGCAAAGAAATCAGGCAAATGTGTGGCAAATGATCACACTTGCAGGGGATTCCAATAGAATGCTTCTCCCACCACCTAGCTCCTGCCGTAAAGAGAGTCTCTGCTTCTAGAGCTGGTTCTACCCTTGGTAGATTGCTCTTCCTCCCCCAGCTCCTGTCTATACTGCAATAAAACACCCACAACTGGCCCGTGTTAGCTGACTCAGGCTTGTGAGGCTCAAGTTGTGAAGCTATAAAATTGCAGTGTAAATGTTTCGACTTGAGGTGGAGCCTGGGCTTTGTGATCCTGCAGGTGTTTCATTGCAGTGTAGAAATTCCCATAATGCCTGCTGCCCTGGATGAGAGAGAGTCCCCTGGGAATGAAGCCCTCCTGGTTATTCTCAGTTAGGGTAGCCCAGGTATGTGTAACGTAAAGGAATGACTTAAGATGAAACAGGGGTATAAATTAATATTAAGGAGAATACACTAAAGAACAGGAAGATTTTGACTGATTACCAAGCAAATACGTGATATACCTACAAAAGAACATAGTGAGTTAGAAGCTTGAAAAGGACTGTAACAAGAATCAAGTTGCCTATAACTGGAGGACAAGTGGATTGTGTGTCTCAATAAAATTAAATATGTGCTAACCTGGTAAAAAAATTATACCTATATCTAGCAAGCAACTCCCTTCAGCCTCTGAATCCCTTCTTGCCTTGGCCCAGTCTCCAGCCTCCTGCCTCTCCCTTCCAGTGGCTCCCTCAGCCCCGCCGACCCCATGAGGGGTCCAGGACCACTGGGTGACCTGGTCTTTTTTAGGGATTGGGAACAAGGGAGGGGAGCAGACAGGAACTGGCTTACAAACCTGACCTCTTTTCAGGGTCATCACCACCTAGTTCACCAAATCATTTTATATCCCTAGGCTATAGCGAAGCAATGTAAAAAGACACAGTGACCTACAATATGCAGGATAGCACATACAAGATCACCTCATGTGCAATGTAATATCCAAGGCAATTACTCTCTTTGGGTAGCTGAACTGCCCGCAAAAGGAGGATAGTTTCTGTTATGTGAGGATAACTAATCACCTCAGATAACTGGCTGAATGCCTTGTTTGAGATACATTGTTGACATCATTACAAATGGATAGCAACTGATGTGTTCGGTGGTGGCACTGCATTAAAAAAAGCGGAGAAACAACAACATAAAAATAGGAAAAACCCAGTGAGAAAGAAGGAAGCTTGTGCAGAAGCAAGGCTTCACAGATGAATGGTGGCTTGTGTGTAGTGGTATAGAGTTTGTATTCTCATTTCTAAAACTGAAAATATATATGTTCATGAATCATATCTCATAGACTTATAGGCTTTAAGATCAGATGGCACCATTATGATCATCTATTCTGACCTCCTGCACAACTCAGGCCACAGAGCCTCACCCACCTCCTCCTGTAATAGACCTCTAACCTATGACTGAATTATTGAAGTCCTCGAATCACGGTTTAAAGACTTCAAGATACAGAGAATCCACGAGCAAGTGACCCATGCCCCATGCTGCAGAGGAAGGCAAAAACTAATCTCTCCTCTAAAAATACAATTGGCAACAAAAGGACTATTTACGAAGAGCGAGGAAAAAGGAATTGCCCTGCATACTGTTTGACCATCTCATTTCGAGACTAGTGTATCTGTGCAAATAAAACAAATTACACTTTGAATATATCCAGACGCTGCATCACTGACTTCACCTCCACCAAAAAGCCAATGTGCAAAGGCCTGGATATATCTGCTGCCACTCAGTAAAGTGGGCAACATTAGCATCTAATTAACTCCCTCCTTTCTCATCGAAGTGCAGCCTCTCCTTCAAACCTCTTATTTGGAAAAACAAGACTTGATCAAAATACTGGATCTAACTATACCGACCGAGCAAGCAATAGCAATATCCAAAAATCACCAAATAACAATTTTTACCACCTCTCTCTGCTCTGAAATCAAAACATATTCCTTTCAAGATGCTTAGTTTCACCTTTCTCCAATATGGGCATTGCTTTACTTGGCTGATATCTTCAGTAAACAATATAGACTAGTAAAATAAATCCCTAGCTATTTCTATAATTTCAGTCATGGCTCTGTGATTCAGAAAACATCCTACTTCTTAAGAAATATAGCTCTGTTTCATCTGTCTTGTACTTTTAGTATTTGCTTGAAAGTATCTCTCTCTCTCTGCTTCAATTCCTTAGTGTTCTACACTTACAATTCTTTTGTACTTATAGAGGGTTTTTCCAGTAAAAAGTCCTATTATTGGCAATAACACACAAAAACAGTTGGTCACACACAGCTATTCAGTAGCATTACAGTACTCTGGGATCCATATATTCTCCATTAATGTCTTTTCTTCCCTGAGCATTAGTAATTTAATTTAGTAACTTAACAGAAAATTTCCCTAATTAACTGTCAGGCAATCCATTTGCTCCAATGCAAGTGAGATTCAGTCAATTTCTCTTATATCATCCTGCTTTCTCCTCCTTGCCAAAATATCCCAAGTTTCTAAAAACAAGAATCATAGACTCATAGAGTTGGAAGGGACCTCAGGAGGTCATCTAGTCCAACCGCCTGCTCAAAGCAGGACTAACCTCAGCTAAATAATCCCAGCCAGGGATTTGTCAAGTTGCAGCTTAAAAACCTCTAAAGATGGAGATTCCACCACCTCTCTAGGTAACCCATTCCAGTGCTTCACCACCCTCCTAGTGAAAAACTTTTTCCTAATGTCCAACCTAGATCTCCCCCACTGCAATTTGAGACCGTTGCTCCTTGTTCTGTCGTCTGCCGCCACTGAGAACAGCCTAGCTCCATCCTCCCTGGAACCCCCTTTCAGGTAGTTAAAGGCTGCTAACAAATCCCCGCTCATTCTTCTCTTCTGCAGATTAAACAAGCCTAGTTCCCTCAGCCTCTCCTCATAAGTATTGTGCTCCAGCACCCTAATCATTTTTGTTGCCCTCCGCTGGACTCTCTCCTACTTGTCCACATCCTTTTTGTAGTGGGGGTCCCAAAACTGGACACAATACTCCAAATGCAGTCTCACCAATGCCGAATAGAGGGGAATAATCACTTCCCGCAATCTGCTGGCAATGCTCCTACTAATGCAGCCCAATATGCTGTTAGCGTTCTTGGCAACCAGGGCACACTGCTGACTCATATCCAGCTTCCTATCCACTGTAACCCCCAGGTCCTTTTCTGCAGAACTGCTGCCTAGCTCATCGGTCCCCAGTCTGTAGCTGTGTATGGGATTTTTCCATCCAAAGTGGAGGACTCTGCGCTTGTCCTTGTTGAACCTCATCAGATTTCTTTTGGCCCAATCCTCCAGTTTGTTTAGGTCCTTCTGCATCCTATCCCTACCTTCCAGGGTATCTACCACTCCCCCTAGCTTAGTGTCATCTGCAAACTTGCTGAGGGTGCAATCTACCCATCTTCTTGATCATTAATGAAAATGTTGAACAAAACCGGCCTCAGCACTGACCCCTGGGGCACTCCGCTTGTGACCGGCTGCCAGCTAGACATGGAGCCATTGATCACTACTCGTTGAACCCTAAGCTTTAGCCAGTTCTCTATCCATTTTATAATCCATTCATCCAACCCATACTTCTTTAACTTGCTGATAAGAATACTGTGAGAGAACATAGCAAAAGCTTTACTAAAGTCAAGGTATATCACGTCCACCGCTTTCCCCACATCCACAGAGCCAGTCACCTCTTCATAGAAAGCAATCAGGTTGGTCAGTCATGACTTTCCCTTGGTGAATCCATGTTGACTGTTCCAGATCACCTTCCTCTCTTCCAAGTGCCTCAAAATGGATTCCTTGAGGATCTGCTCCATGATTTTTCCATGGATTGAGGTGAGGCTGACCAGTCTGTAGTTCCCTGGATCCTCTTTCCTTTCTTTCTTAAAGATGGGCACTATATTTGCTTTTTTCCAGTCATCAGGGACCTCCCCCAATTGCCACGAGCTTTCAAAGATAATAGCCAATGGCTCTGAAATCACATCAGTCAACTCCCTCAGCACCCTCGGGTGCATTGCATCTGGCCCCATGGACTTAGAATCATAGGATCATAGAATATTAGAGTTGGAAGGGACCTCAGGAGGTCATCTAGTCCAACCGCCTGCTCAAAGCAGGACTAACCTCAGCTATATCATCCCAGCCAGGCTTTGTCAAGCCTCAGCTTAAAAACCTCTAAGGATGGAGATTCCACCACCTCCCTAGGTAACCCATTCCAGTGCTTCACCACCCTCCTAGTGAAAATTTTTTTCCTAATGTCCAACCTAGACCTCCCGCCCTGCAACTTGAGACCGTTGCTCCTTGTTCTGTCATCTGCCAACACCGAGAACAGCCTAGCCCCATCCTCCCTGGAACCCCCTTTCAGGTAGTTAAAGGCTGCTATCAAATCCCCCCTCATTCTTCTCTTTTGCAGATTAAACAAGCCCAGTTCCCTCAGCCTCTCCTCATAAGTCCTGTGCTCCAGCCCCCTAATCATTTTTGTTGCCCTCCGCTGGACTCTCTCCAACTTGTCCACATCCTTTTTGTAGTGGGGGTCCCAAAACTGGACACAATATTCTAAATGCAGCCTCACCAATGCCGAATAGAGGGGAATAATCACTTCCCGTGACCTGCTGGCAATGCCCCTCCTAATGCAGCCCAATATGCCATTAGCCTTCTTGACAACCAGGGCACACTGTTGACTCATATCCAGCTTTTTATCCACTGTTACCCCCAGGTCCTTTTCTGCAGAGCTGCTGCCTAGCTCGTCGGTCCCCAGTCTATAGCTGTGCATGGGATTCTTCCTTCCTAAGTGGAGGACTCTGCACTTTTCTTTGTTGAATCTCATTAGATTTCTTTTGGCCCAATCCTCCAGTTTGTTTAGGTCACTCTGTATCCTATCCCTACCTTGCAGGGTATCTACCACTCCCCCCAGCTTAGTGTCGTCCGCAAACTTGCTGAGGGTGCAATCTTCCCCATCCTCCAGATCATTAATAAAGATGTTGAACAAAACCGGCCGCAGGACCGACCCCTGGGGAACTCCGCTTGTGACAGGTTGCCAGCTAGACATGGAGCCATTGATCACTACTCGTTGAGCCCTATGCTCTAGCCAGTTCTCTATCCATTTTATAGTCCATTCATCCAACCCATATTTCTTTAACTTGCTGATAAGAATACTGTGTGAGACAGTATCAAAAGCTTTGCTAAAGTCAAGGTATATCACATCCACCACCTTCCCTACATCCACAGAGCCAGACTTGTGTATGTCCAATCTTTCTAAATAGTCTAGGACCTGTTCCTTCAGCACTGTGGGATGTTCACCTCCTTCCCATTCTGTGCCGCCCAATTTCCTAATCAATTTCCTAGTTATTCCTAATTATTTACTAACCCATTCTGGTCTTCAGGGTTGTGTTTCTGAAAGAATTCCATTTAACAGCTACTGGTTTAATTCATGAAAAAAAAGTTTTACTAATTACTACCAGGGTACTTTTACAGAAACAGTTGCCAATAAGGCACTTCATTGAACCTTTTATAATATTTCTCTAAAATTGTTCCATTTTCCTGAAGTGATTTTGTATTAATTTAGATGGAACAAATGGGCCCAAAAACTCCAAGTTTTGGGCTTTGGTATACAGAGACTGCAGTCTGGTCAGTATCATGGCAAACATATCATTAAAATCTTTTTTCCTTCTTTTCTGTACCTTTAATAAAAAGTTAAAAACAATTTAAGCATTTGAAATGTAAATAAGGCTTTCATTTTAAAAATAACTCTTGTTCCCTTTCCCTTTAGCTAGAGTTTTTAGAAGGAACCCCCCACTTGTCTGAAAGTCTTTTAGACAAATCTTTTAGATGGTATTAGATGGTATTAAAGATTATATTAACTGGCCTTTTGGAGAAAAAGGGAAGTTAGTTGAGGTGGGCTGGTGCTGCTGCTGTTAAAGTCCAGTCATGTTTCCTAGAAGACAAAACAAGACAAAACACACACAAAAGGGGCATGGGGAACCCAGCAAATATAGAATATGCAGCCTCTGTCTCTGGGATTGACTCTCACGTCCAGTCTCACCGATGGAGAAACATAGGAACAGCACATGGTCTTATCAGCCAGTCTAAAATCTTGCAAACCAGCATCAGCTGCTTAGGGCATTGTATTGAGCTGCCTTTTTGGTCACAGGCTTACAGAAGTGTTGCAAAATATACAGTTTTGTCTGGCTAAGCTCTTCTTAGATCAAAGGCAAAAAGGAGAGGGATAGGAAAGCAAAGGAATAAAGTGGGGGAAGGAAAAGGACACACTGAGGATTGGGGAGGTGATGACACACTAGACCAGATATCAAGTTTGAAAAATCGGGACACTTTTTTGTCGGATGGGGGGCGGGTTAGGTTATAGTTGCTTATATATGAGAAAGCCCCTAATATCAGGTTGGTCCTGATAATATTAGGACGTCTGGTTACCCTATAACAGACTTACATCCCAAGTGGGGGTTAGGATTTAGCTGGTGCAGGTGGAGGTGACGTCATCGGACTCCCTCTCTCTGGTTGATTTAGTCAGGATGCCTCTCGGGATTAAGATAAAAAAAAGTCCGGTCTGCCAGGAGACAGTAAGGTAGCAGTCATAACGGTGGAGTTTGCGCCTTCTCCTGCTCTGGTCTCTCAATCAGCAGGTGTCATGGTAGCAAGTTTTTACCTCTAAAGTCTCTTTTTGAGGCCCCCAAAAGGGAGTGATGGGTGGGATATCCCCTTATTATTTTGTCCATCAATTAGGTCTAATTTCTAACACACTAACTTTGGTTCACTAATTTTCAGTTTCACGCATCTTTTGTTTACCAGACATGATCTTTATACAGTCCTTGAATTATATCAGTAGGGCCCTTGTCTGGAAGAGTACAGGCTTTGACTCTCTTTTGCACTTTCCCTCCCACCATCAACATTTACTGTAATCGGTTTATGTGACATTTGTTTAACTTGCACTCACTTTTCACAGATGAGCTCATAATTAGGGTAAATTTGTAGGCCCAGTTATCACAACACTGTATATCTCCATTCTCTGAATTAATCTCTAACTCCAGAATGCTGGAATCTTCACCCTCCTTAGCAACAGTTATAGGGCAAACTCTTTCCACTCTTATTCCTCTTGCACTGGCAATCTGGAGCATTCAGAGAGTTTCAGTGAGTTGGGAAGGATGCAGGACTATTGGAGAAGAAAATGTGCAGGGAATGTTAACGAAAGAGACAGTAATCTTACTAAATGTTCACATCTCCTGGTTGACCTGAATGATAGCTGTTCTGGTGTCAGTTACTTACAGTAATATTCATGTGTAATTAATCAATCCTGTTCATAAACCTTTCTTTTTTTACATCTCCTTACCGTCTCCCAGTCACTGCCTTTGAGGCTCACTATCTCTTACAGAATGCTACCTCTTCATCAGTACATTGTCTTCTTCCCAAAACTCTTTCACCAATCTCATCCTCAGCAGTCAATCCTACTAAATCTGAAATTGGCTATGTACAGTATTTTCAATTAATCTCGCCTCTTTACTAATTTTTCCTTTTTCCTGAAGTCCAGTTACCCGATATCACCATTAACAGCCACTCCTTTTGCAAAGTGACTCATTTATTTTGCTCCATTTTATTAAAATATATACTGAACTCATAACAAAAATTCCTAAATACTTTGATTATTTCAAAGTGGCTTCAGAAATTCTGACTGACCTGTTTGTTTGGGTTTTTTTTAAAGATCTTACTCCTTCAAATGTTCAATTTGCCTTCTTCTTAAGTGTTCTAGACAGCTTCCTATGAACCATGGGAGATAACTTTCTTATCAGTAGCTCTTTTACTGTTGCTTTCATATTTGAACAAGGGTGGCAAATTTAATCACCCTGTGTTGTGCTCTCCTGCAAAGCTTTTCAGATATAAAAATAATCAGCTCCTTAGCTTCTGGTGGATAGTTCTTTTCCTTGCTCTCTCTCTTTTATCAGAATGGAAAATGCGCTCTTTTCTGTGCGACTCTCTTACAAAACTGCCTGGGCAAACAAATAATCAGTCCCCTGCAACTTCTGATCTGCAGCTTTCTATCTTACCAGCCATGAGGAATTTGAAAGACATCTGACAGAATAAAAACTCACAGCCAGTAAGAGAAGCATTGAGCTGTAGTTTGGGCCTTTGTCCATTTTCATTTCTATTTCTATACCACCCCTTTAGGAATTATTACAGATCACAGAACACTAAAGACCATTTATGGAAGCCTGCGAACAACAAGATAAAACAGAACTGACTAATGGAATGTGAGGTTAAAAAGATAAGAGTTTAACCGCCTCATTGATAACAGTCTAACAGGTGAATCTAGGATATTTATTTATTAAAGTGGTCCATCCACACAAAATTGGTACATCAACTTAACCATGTCTAGTAATTGTGGAGGTAAGTCAGACATGTTCCAACAGTAGTGAAGGATTTAAAATTAGGGATGGTTGAGCTGGACTGACCAAAGGGGAGAACAAAGTTGTTGCAAGTCAAACTATTTAAGACATGCTCTATTTAAAACAAAATATTGAAGGTGGGGTTTTTGTTTGTTTGTTTATAATTCCTTTGCCTGTAAATCCAGGTATCCTTAGTTACTAGGAGTCCAACTTCTCAGAGCTCAGGTGGAGCCATAAAAGCATCTAAAATGTTCTAAAATAGCTTTTCTAAATCTGTAACGATTATAAAGTCTATTTTTAGGGTCTACTGGGACTAGGAGTGAGGGCAGTGCATCCCTTCTGGAAACTAGGACATTCATTCCGTTGAGGTAAAGTTTCCATTTCTAGCCCTGTAGGGCCATGAGAAAGACTTTAAAATCAGGACATTTTTATATGTGATAAAGCTGTTAATGATGCAGGACTGAACCTTGCCCATCCTAGGCCTAGGTGAGCGGTAATTTGTGGGTGGGTGGAAGGATAGGAAATTCCAAATTGAGGGAGAGAGGAGGAAACCTCTGAAACAAAATGGTGGCTGTTTGAAGCAGTTGAGGAGTTTGGAATGAGTCCCAGAGAAGATAGATTAATATATTCCCATACACAGAGGAAGACAGACCTCTATACACTCTTTATAATGAAAATATACATGAGAAACATATACAATAGGGCACTGGACAGAGGAAGCCCTGGTACCTCTGAACCAAATTTTCAAAAGCACTCAGCACATTGGGTGTGGAACACATGAAAATCTGGCCATAAGTATCACAATGACAACTTCTGGATGCTGAACACTTCAGAAAATCTATCACCCACTGTGAGGGCTGAGCATTTGAAAATTGGACCCTATGCCTCTGAATCAAATGAAGGGTAAGTAACCAAGTTATCTACATTTGAAGAGTTTTCTGTGGTCCTTGTGCATCGAGTTGATGATTTCACTCCCATTGCTAGAGGACAGAAGTTTTTATTACCAAAACACAAACAACCTACCTCACTTCCACCACTGTATTTACCACCAATCAATATCTTTGTTGCCAGTCCCAACAGACATATTAAGAATTGAATATCTTGTGAACTGAAAAAAGCACACTTGCCATTTTCTTAGCAAGAGACTTTAGTTTTCATTAAGCATGGGAAAGAAAAGGTCCTCCAAAGAAGGAGATAAAGCAGTCTAACCAACTTCAAGACATTTCTCTTATCTGCTTAGCAGCAGCTCTCAAGTTGCTGTTCTACGTAACTTTGTCTTGAGATTAATTAATTACAGAGGGGCAGACTTTTTAGTTTCAACAATACATCATCTTTTATCTGGTCCCCGGGAACACAATTTAGCATGTGTGAGTTAATCAGTTCTTCTGTTAATGCATTTATGTGCACTGTACACATATCTAACAGAATGGACATACAAACTGTAACACTCTCTAATGGCTAGAGGAGATCCCTCCATAACTGAATTGACACCCTTTAGTAAGACAGTTGTATCTGCTCTGTAGTAGAGGACTTTGCTTTCCAGGGCTGTCAGACCGGCACCTTCCAGAAGATTTTTTTTTTTTTTTAAAGGAAAACCCCCACCTTACATGCCTGTAACTTGGGTAGTTATTTATGCAGGTAGCTAATAGAATAAAGCAACTCAAATTAGTCAGAGGTAAACTGGAATATTAGAGTTCAATTTAGGGATAAAGTATTCTGCACATAGCTTTGTTTTTAAAGCTTGACCCTGTGCTGACTTTCTCAGTCCCAAATAATGACTCAGATCTGACGAGCAGAATGGAGTCCAACGCTTTCATTCAGAACACAAGAAGGTGACAGCTCTGAGGCTTGTCATTTGCCACTGATAAACAGGTACATCTTGCTCCAGAAGCAGCAGTCCCTTTCCAATTAGCTTTGCACCAGAGACTTGGTAGAAACATTGCTGTTTCACTGAAAACAGGATACAAACAAACAAACAAAACCCAGCCAACTGTGTTAGATGGTACTCCTTCGGGTTTATTATTAGTATTTTTATTTATTATTTAAGAAAAGACAGAGACCTAGAGAGTTGCTGCTACAACTCAACATGCTTTGGTTTTTTCTTTTTTCAAAACAGTGACTCCCTATTTCTAGTGATGTATTCTAGGTAGTGCAATCCAATGCCCTGTAAAATTAAATAACTTTAATAAACAACACACCAACAGGAGAGAAAGGATACAGGCTCCCGGCTTATCTACACTGTGCAAATGCATTATGATAACTAACACAATTTAACTAACAGAATATTAAACAACATTTTGCCCTCAATGTGGACAAGGACATTTGAAATCACCAAGTACTTTGATTCTGCAGCCGGGGACATTGCTTCATCCCTTGTAGCAGGAATGTGCTCCTGAATCTCTACTTTCATTATTTAAAAAAATTAAGTGTCTGATCTTTATGGTTATGAAGAAAAATCTTCCAAGTGTGAACTGAATCTACTCAGCTGATAAAGTGCTGTCTGCCTGAGCTGGCAGACAACCTGAAACAAACTCAGTGTTGTGAACTGCCCAATTCAATGCACTGCATGTTAACTTTGAAACTGAATGATGAAAATTGTTAACTATTTTACCAACGATCATTGAAGCAAGAAAACCCAGCCAGTGTGCTTATCACACAATCCCAAACTGACTCCCACTTCTTTCCAAGGTCCAGAAGACCCAAATGGTCCAAGGCAGAGGGGAGGAATCATTAAAATAAAAAAGCTAAAATAAAAGTATTAAGGGGAGATGACTTGCTATGGTTGATTTTCAGTCTCCAACATCTTATCTGGTTGCTCCAGTAGACCCCTTGTGTACAGCAATAGTACTATTTGGGTTCCAGGATGCCCCTCCCCCAGCCTAAGGAGAGGACCTACTGAGCCTGTGTCTCAATTGATTATGGGGAACAACAAATGAAAAAAGAGGAACAGATGTGACGGTCAAAGGGCTAAATGGAGGGAGCACCGAGCAGAGAACCCTGGACAGACTGTTGGGTAAATGACTGTATTTACTGAAGATCTGTTATACACTATGATCATTATTACTACTACAACAACAATCCAAGGAACTCAAAACTTTTAAAATATTTGTTAATTCAAACATTACTTTCCCTGTTACTAGATAAATAAACTGAGGCATAAAGAGGATAAGTAACTTGTCCAAGTCCCAGAAAGTTTGTTGCAGAGACAAAATTAAAAACCAGAAGTCCAGACTCCTACTCTTGTGCTTGAACCACTGAATCACATAGCTCCTCTCGACTTAAGAAACTGTTTGTTTTTTGTTTTTTTTTTCTTCTGGTTATCGTTACTTGTCATTTCAAAGCTGTCAAAGTTTTAAGTTTTTCAAAGACTCTTTGTTTTACTGCTATACACACCATTACATTTGCCTAACTTTATCTTTTGGTAGTGCCTTTATATGCTTTTATATATGGATGAAAATGAACAGCAGTACAATGCAGAGAGCACTGCTTTTATCGCCACTCAAAAGTAGTCAAGGAGAAATAAGAAAAAAAAAAAAAAAAAAGCAATGAAAGACAAATATAAATGTACCACATGAGAAGTTGGGGGGCAAAACCAGATTGTACTGTTTGCTGTAGTGTACACAGAGACATGCCGTGACAAAAGAAGTCAGAGATAGTGTACACTATAAGCTGCATGGAGAAGAAATGAATCAGACTTTTTCTGCACAAAGCAAAGGTAACACAGGCTGAGATTGCGTGGTCAATTTGCTGGAAGAACACATTTGTCATCTTTTGATGAATACATTCACGTTTTCTGAGGCCACAAAGGACCATTGTGAATATCTAGTCTGACCTCCTAGCGTAGGGTCTGGCTACACTGATTCCCAGCACAGCTGGACAGACTCATGCCGGCTCCACTGGAGCTAGCACGCTAAAAATAGCGTTGTGGATAGTGGGGCATGGGCAGCTGCACAGACTAGTCACCCAAATCCAAGCCCACCTGAGCCCTGGGTCTGAGCATGGGTGGGTAAGCGAAACCCCCATCCATGCTGCAACATCCATACTGCTACTTTTAGTGTGACTTGGACTGGGAATCACACCTCCCAGCTGCAGTGTAGATATACCCCTGGATAACACAAGCCATCAGGCTCCCCTGAATTAGTTCCTACTTGAACTAGAGCGCATCTTTTAGCAAAACATCCCATCTGGATTTAAAAATTGCCAGTGGTGGAGAATCCAATACGCCTTGGTAAGTTGTTGCAATAGCTAATTACTCTCACTTTTTAAACAGTTGTGTCTTGTTTCTAAACTGAATTTGGTCTAGCTTCAACTTCCAGCCATTGGATCATATTCTATCTTTGTCCACTAGACTGAAGAACCCATTTACAAATGTAGGTACTTATAGACTGTAATCAAGTCACTCCTTAACCTTCTCTTTGTTAAACTAAACAGACTGAGCCCCTGGCGTCTTTCACTATATGGCATGTTTTCCAATACTTTAATCACTCTTATGGCTTTTCTCTGAACCTTCTCCAAATTCTCAACGTTCTTCTTGAACTATGGACACTAGAACTGGACACAACATTTTAGCAGAGGCTTCACAAGTGCCAAATTCAGAAATAATATAGCCTTCCCACTCCTAATCAATATTCCCCTGTTTATATGTCCAAGGACCACATTAGCCTTTTTGGCAACAGCATCACACATGATGAGCTGATTATATACCAGACGCCCAAGTACTTTTCAGAGTAACTGTTTTTCAGGATAGAATCCCCCATCTACAAATATAGTCTACAATATTTGTTCCCAGATGTATACTTTACATTTGGCCATATTAAAATACATAGTTTAAAAGGGCTCACCTAAGGAAGCGATCCTGATTGCTCCACATGCCTGTCCTGTCCTCAACATTATTTATGATGCCTTCAATTATTGCATCATCCACAAACTTTGTCAATGTTGGTTTGCCTGGTTTTTTCCACAGCATTGACACAAATGTTAAGTAGCACAGTACCAAGAACTAATCCTTCTGGCTTGCACTAGAAATGTGCTTGTTTGATGATGATTCCCAATTTATAATTACACTGAGATCTGTCATTTAGCCAGTTTTAATCCATTTAATGTGTACCATGTTGATTTTTTACTGTTCTTGTTCCAAAATGTCCTGTGGTACCAAGTCAAATACCTTTCAGAAGTCAAAGTATATTGTATCAATACTATTACATTTATCAGAAAAACCTGCAATTTATTTAAAAGATATCAAATTAGTTTGACATGATCTATTTTTAAGCAAGCCCTCTTGATTCACATTAATTATATTACCTTACTTTAATTCTTTATTAATCAAGTTCTATATCAACCCTTAATGTTTTTAAATATTGATACATTAGCTTTCTTCCAATCTTCTAGAACTACCCGAGTGTTGCCAGAGTTATTGAAAAGCAACATTAAGTGTCTAAGAGCTCATCAGCCAGCTCTTTTAAAACTCCCAGATGCAAGTTATCTGGACCTGCTGATTTAAAACTATTTAACTTTAGTTGCTGCTATTTAATGTTCTCCTTAGTTACTGTTGGAATAGAAAAGAGTTTCATCATCATCAATCATCATCATAATATGACTACATCATCTGGCCTTTTCCCAGATACAGAACAGAAATATTTATTGAACAATTCTGCCTTTTCTGCATTATCATGGACAATTCTACCATTGTCATTGAGTAATAGACCAATAACCTTGTTAAGATTCTTTTTTTTCTACTGTACCTAAACACCTTATTGTCTTTAACTTTGCTGGCCATAGACCTATAGTCCTTTTGCTTCCCTTATCAATTTTCTACAATTCCGAGCTTCTGATTTATATTCATTGCTGTCAGCTTCCCCTTTGGCCATATGTTTTTATATATAGAACTAGATCTAGATATTTATAGCTGCTTTCACTTCCTGTCTAAGCCAGGGTTTTTTTTTTTAACCAGAGCAGCTTTCTTTTCCAATTGTGGCTTTTTTGGGCATCTAGTAAAATGTACCAAAACGATTCCCAATGATCATTCATACTTGGCTCTTTAAATTTTTTCTCTCAGCAGATTTGGCTTATAATTGTTTTCAGTTTTGTGAAATTGGCCCTTTTTGAAGCACTAAGTATATATATATATATTTATTGGTTTATACTTTATTCTGATTGCACATAATAAATGTGATCAAGTCATGATAACTTGTACCTAAGATATCACAAATTTTTAGTTCCATGATCTATTCCTCTTTATTTTTCAAGATGAGGGCTAATATAGAATTCCCCTGTGTTTGATGAAACACTTTTGATGTTAAGAAATTGTCATCTATAATATTTAGAAATTCTGAGGATGTTTTAGGTACTGGCGTCTTGAAGAACCATAGTTACAGTAAGTAACCGTTTCTTTTTGCTTTATAGTTTTGTGAGCCAGAATGATCTTTCAATTATAGCAGTTGCCAAAATTCAATTTTACTTAAAGCAAATGTAAATAATTCAAAAGAGATAAATAGACAAGGGATTTCTCATATAGTCTGCTTACCTCAGCTGATTTTTAATGCAAGCGTAGATTTGTTTTAAAGGTTTCTACCTTTATGAACAGGCAATTCTGCTAACTATAAAGAATTAATATTTCAGTCTACTAGCTGTAACTGGCTATATTTGCAAAGTGATTTAAATTGGTTCAGATAGTGAGAGGATAATTTCATATCTGAAGGAGAGACAAAGTTAATATGCAGATGAGATAGTGAGTCTTATTAACACATGGGCTTTTATGGTCTTCAAAAAGACAATACTTGAAAAGTATATTGGTTGATATAGATAGTTTACCTTAGTTAAAAATTGATTTTACACAATATATTTCTCTTGGTCTATTTTAGTAACACTGCCTGTAAATTACAATGCAGTATAAATAGAATTTGCATATTATGGTGATGGGTACTATAGAAAAAGCTAATATGACAGATATAACTACTGTAAAAGAAGATGACAAGAAGTTTACTTTAATCGACTGAAACCATATGGGAAAACAATTAGAATTATGGAAAAATAATGATGTAATTATTATGGATAGAATATTATAACTCTCCCCTCCCCAGCTCCCAATACCTGAGTTACCAGCCTACTTTCAAGGCAGGGATCGGCAACCTATGGCACGCGAGATGATTTTGAATGGCATGCGACAGGGAGAGGGGCGGAGGGGGGGAAGGGGTGGGCCTGGGAGGCGGGGGCGGCCACTGCGTGGTCCTCCTTGGGGCCAGGAGTGGCTCCTGGCCAGAGCACTGGGCCCAGGTCAGATAGGAGAGAGGTGGGGGGAAGGGAGTGGCTGCCACACAGCACTGCTTGGGGCGGGGAGCGGCTCCTGGCCAGGTCCAGTGGCATACTGAGGGGGGGCCATGTCCCCGAGCACCAGCCTGTGCAGGGGGCACCGGCCGGACCCTTGGAAGAGAAGCCGCACCTGCCACCCCCGCTGTGGGGGAGGGAAAGTGGGAGAGCAGGAAATGGGCTGCAGACCTCCCCCCAACCATTGCCAACGGTGGGAGTGGATGCTAATACAAATAGTGGCTCCCGGGCACAGGACACCCAAAAGCCACTGGTCAGGGCACTGGGCCCACGGCATGTGGGAGAGGGGTGGGGAGAAGACTATGTCCCTTCCCAAAGGTTGCCAACTGCTGGTTTAAGGTATTTCAGGTGTGATAAGGGAGAAGGAATTCTCCCTAGAAGTGGGGAAATAATAATAAAATAGTATCCTTACGCATTCCTTTACATAAAAACTTCCACTTCACATCAGTGTGATTTGCAACCACTTTTAGTTTTTGTCTGTGAACATTCAGATGAGCAAAGAATGTCATGGAAGGAGTAAGTGCTGTGAATATTTGTGCAAAATTCAGAAGTATATGTGCTACCAACTCACAAGCACTTGGTGGATTTCGGAGTCATCCAGTTAGGAGACACCAAATATTACCATCTGACTTAGCTGAACAATCAATCACACAGCATGAATAATGAATTACAAATTGTCACAGCAAATAGTTTGCGAGTAATCTGGAGGCTGAAATATGTTTACATAAACCTCTTTATTGAATAATTTCAAATAACCAAGTCAGAGAAAAAAACAGACAATTCACAAACAAAATATAGAGCTAAATTCATTCAATAATTTGTTTGTTGTGAATAGTCTGATCTCTTTTGCTCACTGGCTTGGTGTAGAACAGCTACACAGCTGCTCTGTGTAGTGCAGCCAATAGATTGCAGTAGCAACTGAGAGATTTGCTTGCCCCCTTTGCCATTGGTAGAGGGTGTAAGGACAGTGGATCTTTACAGTGGCTTAACCTCAATGAAACCACTTGATTTTTTTGCTAGAATTTCCCCACAGATAAAATAGGGTTAATACTTGCCTACCTCATATACGATATGGAAGATTCTATAATATTTATGTGGGGTTTTGAAGGGAAAAAGTTAAATACAATGTTATTAAAAATAATCAAGGCATTGCCCTGCTCTTTATAAAAGTCGAAATTAAATTTGGCAAAGGTTAATCCAAACGTCAACACGCTAGTACAAATTTAAGTAAATATAAAATATTTATGTAAAATTTATCATCATCCTCCATTTCTGTGTGTAATGCTCAAATGGAAAGGAAACAGAACCCATGTTGTTCAGCGAACAATTATGGGTGGCTGAGAATTTTTGGCAACTTGTAGTGTCAATTCATTAATATTTATAAGTGAATACTGTGCATTTTGAGAAAGCAGCCTCGCATGTTCTCCATGTGCTTTTAGTACTGCAAATGCCTCAGAATGATTTCTT
The DNA here is from genome assembly GCF_026122565.2 of Emydura macquarii macquarii. Taxonomy (NCBI): domain Eukaryota; kingdom Metazoa; phylum Chordata; order Testudines; family Chelidae; genus Emydura; species Emydura macquarii. Next base: position 1,654,110 of record NW_027132344.1, read on the forward strand.
ATGATTAGCTGTTCTGAAAATGAATGTACACTATATACAGATTGAGAAGCAGTAAGGTGATGCACAGTTACAGAACCCCAGGCACTAATATTTTATGAATTTTTTCATGTTCTGGTTTAAAAATTCATGAACTTCTACTCTTCTTACCAAGTCCATCTCACTCCTTGGGGGTTCAGCTGTGCTGTTCCATACCAACAAGATGGGTTGGCTTGAAATTCTAGTAATGGAAGGAGAATCTGTGTTTTGAGTCCCTTATGTACGCAGTTTCATAAAAACTGAAACTAACAGCCTTTACACAAACCTGTCTCTAATCTTCTGAATTAGGGAATTGAAATAGATGGGTGTGAAGTGACTTGTGTTACACAAGCAATCAGACTAGATGATCTAACAGTCCCTTCTGGCCTTAAAATCTGGGAGGGCAACATTAAACTATTAGAATGAAACCATCCAACGATGGCACAAAAATAAGACTTAAAATGATTATCTAGACCAGAAACAGTGGCAAAAGGATGATATGAGAGAGAGCAAGAGAGAGAGAGAGAGAGAGAGAGAGAGAATGGGTTAGCATTAAAATAAACTAGAAATTGATTTAAATAGGCAAGAGTATAAAGTATTAGTATTGAAAAATGAAAATAAGCAAGGACTAAAAGCAGAACAAAAGCATATAATGAAAACACGCATTAAAGACCAGAGTTAGATAAAATACCTTTTTAAAAATGTGCTACTTAGTCATTATGTAGCACTTTTAACCCATCAATCTCAAAGCACCTTACAAGTGAAAATCAGTATCATTACCTACCTTTTACAGATGGAGAACCCGAGGTACAGAAAGGTGAAGTAACTCACATAAGGTCACACAATAGGTAAGGCGAGGTTATGTCTTTGAGCATGCCCCCCTAACCCATAACTCCATTAAACATTATGAATTGATTGATGGCTCTAATTTATTTAAACTGTGATGTAACAGTTTCAAAACATTAGCACTGGGTGATTTGCATTTAACATTTACTGTACAACCAAATCACTATTATTACATTAAAGACATGGTAATTTATCACAACACAATTAGCTGAAAAGTCATGCATATAAATTAGTCCCACTTTCAGATGCTAAGAAAGCCTGAATTCCTGCTGAGGTTTTTTTAAGCATTGTAAATTCTTTTGTAAGAACAATTCACAAGTAACATCTGCTGACTACCTAACTCTTTGTTTGCAAGATAATATGGACAAGAGAAATGTGTGAAGAGCCTAATCCAACATTTCTTGTACACCCAAATCTCTCACTAAAGTTAAAGGGAGCTCTGAGTGTGAAATAAATATATAACCAAGTCATAAGAACACAACAATTTTCTTTACTCGGGATAAGACAATACATTTCAACAGCAATAAATTCAAGCTTTACCTGTAAAGATTTTCATCACATTGTATTCCATACAATGAATTTTATGGTGAATATGAAATATTTGAGACCTGAATATTTTAATTATAAATACAAATAAAGGCATGTCCGACATATTCAATGTTATCTAGCTTCCAAATGATCTTTGAAGTTATGGGTCTATTTAAAATATAAAAATGAAGTTTCAGAGCTTTGTGTTCAGAAGGCTAGACCAAATTTTAAGTGTTTTAAAAAATAGCAAAGTAACCCATTTTTTATTTTTTCTTGATGCAAGTTGTTATTTATAGGAATATCAAAATGCACAATCCTAATGTATTTTCATATTCTATATTTTATGTAAAATTTATACAAGTCTTTCAGAATACATTTTGTTACTCTATCATCCACAAACATTTAAAACTAGAGCTGGTTTGAAAAATTCTGACAAAACAATTTTTCAATAGAATTTGCTGATTTGTCAAAAATCAAACCATTTTAGTGGAACTTTTCAATGTAGATGAATTTCTGATGAACCCCCAGCAGTTAATTTGACAACAAGAGTCTGGTCAATTTTCAATTTCAGTCAGCAGTTTCCAGGGTTTCCATGGTCCCCAGCTCCCTTGTAGCCCAATCAGGGCTGCCAAGGATCTGGGAGAACATATTTCATTTAGAAAACACCACATTTTGGAGTTTCTGAAACAAATATTGTGGAATTTTGGTTCCATGAAAAAGTCAACATTTTTGCCTTTTTGGTCTAATTTGGAACAGGAGAAATATTTGAAATCTCAAAATGTTTCCCTGGACAGGAAACTTATTTCCCATTCAGCTCTACTAAAGACATTCAAACCCCATGGCCACCAAACCCCATGGCCACCAAACCCCATGGCCCTTTTGCTCTGTATGCCAAAAATAAATGCTGGTTCAAAAAAGCAGAAGTGACAAAAACTTCCCCACAGTTCCCCAACCTATTTCTGGAGGGAGCAGTGCTCTTGGTGAAAGGGTAATGAAACTGGCATATTCAAACTTGCATTGTCTGCTGAGTCTGACAACTGTGTGGGTTCTTTTTGTGATGTGAACTCCCACTGATCTAAGACCATCAAGCTTTCTTCAGTAGGCCACTGATCATGCATCAGGTGGTTGCAAGTCCTGATCACTTTTGAACTACAACAGAATAGGACGGAAGACTTAGGAAGAAAGGCTGCTGATATAAGGTGACACTTGCTTTTAAAAGGGATCTGGGTTAATGTACCAGTGCTGCATCAGCTGATACAGATTAGACTTTTTTTTTAAAAAAAAAAGTTGGCACATGGGCCAGGGACGGAGAGTCAAAAAAAGAAAAGAGAAACCCAGTGAGAGAGACCTGGTAAGTCAGTTAGGAAGTAGGAGCAGCAGGATTGCCAAAGTCCGGTGGGAGGAAAGGCAGAGAGACCTTGAAAAATGAAGCCTGAAGGCTGTAACCCAGGGTAAGCTGAGAAGCTGTTTATGTTTGTTTTAAGTTTAGAAAATAATACTGCCTATAGGTGTCTGTGGGTGTGACAGTAAATCCTTTGCAGTGGGGAGAAGCCCTGCCTTGTTGCAGCCCCCTATTCCATTATCCGTCAAATTCATTATTTGTGTGAAGGTGTTCATTAAAGTCTATAGAATAGTGTATAAAGTACATGTCAAGCTGATTTTGATTCAGATCTCAGAAAAAATGTCACACAGGCTGCTAGCAGTGTGTGCGTATATGTATATACAGTACACACTCACACACACAAGGTTTGTCTACAGGGACAATTTGTTCAGGGCAAGCTGAGATATAAATCTGACCCACACCAGCCTCCAGTGGAATAACTGTCCAGGTGGATCCTGCTGACATACATTAACAGTTTGTTAGAGTGCCTGGATTAGTCACGTTTTAAAGAGGACTAAGCAAGGCACCTTAACAAAAAGTTAGTGCATGTCAACAGGGTCCACATGGACAGTTAGTCATGTAAAAAGCTCATATTGCTATTAGACCTGTCTGAAGAGGAAAATCAGGAGTTTGTAGTGAATCACAAATATATACATATTGTTTGTTCAGAAGCAGAAGGTTTTAGTCATTCCAAACAAAGAGACCAATTTTCACATGTGGGTGCCTTAATTGGTTTAGCCACCTACACTGTAAATGCCAAATTGAGCATCCAAATGTGATTTTTGGATATCTGATTAAAGATCTAAATCAAAGAGTGGGCCTATATGTCACAGTTCACACAACTGCACCTGTATTCCTCACCCACAGTCCCTCAAGGGCACCACTTCTCAGCTCCCAGCACCCCAATCATCAACTCTTTTGGGTAGAAACCCACATTTCTCTCCCTCCTGACTGAGGTTTTTCCAGGCTGTGCAGTTTCCTGCCTACACTATAATATTTCCAGCAAGCCAAACTGACTAAACGGGCCAGCGTCTGCACTTTGCTCACTCTCTGAAAGCTTATGAACAATGTAATTTCCAGCAGTTATACGTTATCACACAGCTGTTTATAATGCACATTTATTCTTAAGGTAATATGTAAAAGCATTATTGAGAAAACATATTAAAAACAATGAAGAACCTACACACATGCTAATAAACTTACCAGGGAACACCCCCTAGCCCCAACAAGGACTCTGGTAGGAGTCAGTCCTTCAAAACCTCACGAAAGGACTTTTCTATGTTTAAAAGTTCATAAGCAGCCTTGAACCAGAACAACCTTGAATAGTTCAGTCTTTGCTTTATACAGTGTGGGCCTTTGATCTTGTTTCACGTTACAGGGGATCAGCAGACCAGTCCCAGGGCAAAGCTTCAAAAGGCTGGGTTTTTGCATTCACCCTCTCCTAGATATTTCACACTTATAATCCCAAAAGGCCACTCTTGTCTGACCCGTTTTTTCTGTCTTGTTCTTAGATCATCCAAACCCACAATTATACATAAACTGCGCATTTAACACAATGGATCCAAAGATACTTAAGCTTAATTCAAAAAGTGAAATTTTCTGCAATAGCCTTGAAAAACCTATCACACTATAGTTCATAGTGATTATAACTGTGGAAAAGAACAATTTCTAATTTAAAAAAAACACTTTCTTCCTTAACAGTTTTTGGTCGTGGTTTAAAAACTACCACCACAATAGTAGTCTTCCTCCTTAAAATCTGAACATTAGAGGGCCAGATAAATGACTCCTATTTTATTAAACTGCAAAGAGTTCTTACATCTCAAGAACATCTGTTATAGATCTTCTGTGAGTATGCCAAAAATTGTAAGAATGATACCTTAATGGTATTTTTAGTATTAAATGAAGAAAAGCTGTTCACTTTTGAAAAAATTTTTTTTAGAAAATTCAATCACATAGGGCCTGCAAAATCTCTCTCACCTTGCCTCCATAGGGATAATAGTCATATCCAAAGGTTTCATGATAAAAGAAAAAACTAGGCTGTACAAAATGGCAAATTCTACAGTTTTCTACTGATTCTACAATATTCTTCATATCTAGCCACCAAGCATGTTGTCTAGCTAAGGCTTTTTCACAAACCATACTTGGATGGTTTTCATAAAAATTCTGTACAACATGATGCTACTGTGATGCTGTATGATTAAAGATGATCATTTATAGCACTGATATAACCATTGTTAACAATTCATAGTATCATGGAAGATTAGGGCTGGAAGGGACCTCAGGAAGTCACCTATCCAACCCCCTGCTCAAAGCAGGACCAACCCCAACTAAATCATCCCAGCCAGGGCTTTGTCAAGCCAGGCCTTAAAAACCTCTAAGGATGGAGATTCCACCACCTCCCTAGGTAACCCATTCCAGTGCTTCACCACCTTCCTAGTGAAAAACTTTTTCATAATATCCAACCTAGACCTCCCCAACTGCCACTTGAGACCGTTGTTCCTTGTTCTGTCATCTGCCACCACTGAGAACAGCCTAGCTCCATCCTCTTTGGAACCCCCCTTCAGTAGTTCAAAGCTGCTATCAAATCTCCACTCACACCTCTCTTCTGCAAACTAAACAAGCCTAGTTCCCTCAGCCTCTCCTCATAAGTCATCTATTCCATCCCCCTAATCATTTTGTTGTCCTCTGCTCAACTCTCTCCAATTTGTCCACGTCTTTTCTGTAGTGGGGACCCCAAAACTGTACATAATAATCCAGATCTGGCCCATCAGTGCCAAATAGAGGGGAATAATCACTTCCCTTGATCTGCTGGCAATGTTCCTACTAATGCAGCCCAATATGCTGTTAGCCTTCTTGGCAACCAGGGCACACTGCTGACTCATATCCAGCTTCTTGTCCACTGTAACCCCCAGGTCCTTTTCTGCAGAACTGCTGCCTAGCCAATTGGCCCCCTAGTGGTGCCTGGGATCTTCTGTCCTAAGTGCAGAACTCTGCACTTCTCCTTGTTGAATCTCATCAGATTTCTTTTGGCTCTTTTGGCTCTGTATCCTATCCCCACCCTCCAGGCTATCTACCTCCCAGCTTAAGTGTCATCTGCAAACTTGCTGAGGGTGCAATCCACCCCAACCTGCAGATCATTAACGAAGGATGTTGAACAAAACCGGCCGCAGGACCGACACCTGGGGTACTCCACTTGTTACTGCTATCCATAGAATGAATTTGTGTCACATAGAAATCAATAGGAGTTTTGCAATTGACTTCAGTGGTACAGATTCCACCCCTGGGCCATTTTATTTGTGACAAAGAAAGCCAGTCAATTCAAGTAGCTGACAGGTGCAAAATTCTACAGATGTCAGGAGACAGGACACATTATCTGGACATACAAAGAACCTGCCCTAACCCCCCCACCCTCACCAAGTTAAATTAACAATTGTATAGAAAATAAAGGCATATCAGTTGGAAGAAAAGAGAAAAAGTGTCCAAAAAGTCCGTTCTGCTCAGCATGGTGATTTTGAACAAAGCAGAGCAGTGAAGTGTCTATTTGCATCACAAGCATAGTAAAACCTAAACCTCCAGAAACTATGGCTGAAACTGAAACAGAGAACCATTCCACATTTATGGAATTACACAGTTTGTATGTTTCCTCTCTTCCTGTAAAACTTATCAGCTATAATTCTTCACTTTAAGAAACAGATGTCAAACTAGAAAGTTATCGCAGGTTGCAAGGTGCCTGTCATTAAAATGGAGGGGTGAAATCTCCAATCTATTGATGTCAGTGACACAACTACCATTGACTTTGATTCATCCCAGGAACTTCGAGTGCTTCTGGGCAGTACAACTTATAACTAATTGTCTGCTTATTTGTAATTCCATGGCAGTTACTGTATGTCCAAATCCGTACTGTAAAGTTATCCAATTTTTTTTAATGGTAATGTCTGTTTGTGCAAATAGCTGCTTTTGTATTTCTTAACCCATACTCTGATGTGTTGCATAAAGCCTTTTCATAAAGTTTTCTCAGTAGACAATATGGTGACATATTTCTTAACTCTACTGAAATTTTATCAGAGAATCACTTTTTTGTTTCCTCTGAAGAACCCTTTGCTTTTCAGCAGCTCAAAGTGGTATTGGTCCCACATGCCCTCGAACTGATGGACAAATTTCTTCATAAAACTTTTGAAACATTTTGCTTTATCATGTCAATCAAGTTAACTGTTTTTCTTTCACATATAGTTAAAAGAATGGCTCTTTTTTTTATACTAGATATATCATTTTCTCTAGAAAGCTAGCATAACCTTTTCTCATCTCCAGTCTTGTCCTTCTGGATAAGCTATGATTTTCCAATATACTGTCATTTTCACTTACAATAAAGTACTAAACACAATATTTAAAGAGGTACTATGAAATTGGGGGGAAAAATCACACTTCTGTCTGAAAACTATGAAATTACTGTTGTTACAAACTACTTGTATGTTTACTAAAACAAGTTAGTAGGGGGAAATGTATTCTTTTCAGTGAGTTTACTTAGTACATTTGACAGCACTTGGTGTACATTTCATTTCATTGTTTGATTTCCATCTGAGTGACATACCATTAAAACCTGAGAATCAGAAACCAATCCATTATTATAGTGTAGAGATCAGCATAATGCTGAGAAACTCGGGATGCTTTCATTATGGATAATTAGGTTGAGATGGTAATGTAGCATTTCAGCTATGTGCTTGATGAAATTCTGAAAGGAAAGGTTGGGAGTTAGGTTAACCCCAGATATTGTTATTTCACTAGTAAAGTAAAAATTACATAACCACTAAATGACACAGTAAGAAAGGTCCCTGAAGGAAGAGAAACCATCCTAAACTGGTCAGAGTTAACTTTTTAATTTTTTTTTAAAATAATCTGCCCAAGTAACTGGGACCATAAGACATTTACTGTGTGGTAACAGAAATACCCAAATGCTATCAACATAGGATAGTACTGCTAAGTAAATTTGGCAACTGAAAGATAATACTGTTGACTCAGAAAGCTATGGACCCAATGATGCAAAAATCACAATACAACACCCATGTACCCATATAAAGTGTTATCTTCTCAGCTGGACATTACCATCCAAACAGTGCCATTGAAGATGCTCCTTCAGTTGAAGCATAGAGGGGCATTAGCAGCTTTTGTCAGCAACCAAGCAGAGAGCACAAGAAAAATGGTAAACAGACATGACACATGGCATGACCTTTTTGCGTATCTGGAAAATGACCTTTTGGGATGCCCAAAAAATAGTAAAAATACCTGAAGAACCTTAACCACAAGTTGTTCCAGACACCTGAACAATAAGTTAAACCACAAAATGTAGATATGACAGGTGTCACAGGAACAACCTTAGACAAGATGGGGTGACTTTTGAGAGCAATCAAATGTCAAGGCAGCAGGAGAATAGGATGTGGTTAGGCTGAGCTGTCTCCTTCCCTCCATCCTTTTTCCAACAATCCACTTGCAATAAGGAAATTGACTGCCACTGCTACTGCAAGTGTTAATAAAAAAGGAAGGAATATAAATATTGGCCAGTCTGACTGTGGAGGGAGAGAGAGAGAGCGAGCCTCCTGAAGGCCAAAGACCAACTTTATCCTGCACTAAAGGAAGATACAGAGTAGAGGCCCCTCCAGAGCGGGACTTGACTGGCCTTGAGTGGAGATTGTAACACCGGTTGGTGGGCTATAACTTTGCTGCTATATTATCATTTATCTAATCTGTGCTTAGCAATTGTAGTGCAATAGGTTAATAAAGTGCGGTCTCTGTATCAGACAGATGTGCTGTGCTTTCATGGAACCCATTAACTCCTTTTGAATCATTTAAACCTAAGTCAGTGAGCTCCCAAGGACTAGAGGAACTAATAGGTGTTTTAGTTTGTTTGTTTTCCTTAGGGAACCTCCAGGGTTGGGGAAACTGAATTAAAAACGCCTGAGCCTTATTCATACAGTTCTCAGGGTTGGGGAATCTGATGGGTCTAATTCAATGAGCCCTTAGAATTGGGGAATTTGAGACTGCAGGCAGTAAGCTCTCAGGGTGGGGAGTCTGACCGGCTGATCCAAGGCAAGTGTAACAGAAGGAACATATGTACAGTAGCCAATGACTGATTGGTTTTTATAGCTCTTAGAAAGTTACTTTCTACAGAACAGAACGCTGACATGTACACTTGATACAATATACACTGGAAAGGCGAGGGAATCATCTGCTATAACCTTTACAGCTTTCAATCAAAACAAGCTCCTGGGAGAAACAACTCATGACACAGTCAAGCTGATTGGGGTGGATAATGAGTTGCTGGTACAAAGAGCTGAGCTGTTCATGCAGGCTCTTTGACATTTGTCTTTCAAATAAAACATAAATGAATAGGCTGATGGTTGTTATGATCTACAACACATAAATTACACCTTCTTTTGTAGTCCATAATTCCGGAGTCAGAAAGTTTGCTGATATCACTCTAATCGCTCCGTACATTACTCAAAGAAATGTAGGTAGCGACGTGCAAGCAGAAGATCAACCCTGCCTGGGAATGTTTATTCTCTCCGTCCCCATAAGTTTATCACTTCTGTGTCATCTGTCAGTCCTCTGATTTCTTTTCTCCACACATTGGTGCTTTTGCTAACAGTCCTCACAATTTTTCCTCCCACAATAAATCCACCACTATCTGTGTTGACCACAAGCACTACATTCGCCTTTCTAGCCCCCTCTTTTGTCCTCTATTCTTAGGGTGTCCATCACCATAATATCTAGAAACTGACCTTTGTACACAGTTTTGAATTGCACTCATGCCACTTTATCAGTCAAAAAAAGTATCTCAGCAATGAGATAGTCTGCCATGTGTGTTGCATGTACGGTGGTTGTCTCAAAACAAGTTCCTTCCTGCCATGAAAATCCTCTGTTTGCCCCATTTTAAGTAGAGGGAATATCTCCAAATGCTGTAATCTCAATAAACCCAGAATTAACGTTAAGTGAGTTTAAGTATATATGTGAATTAAAACTCCATGAAACAAAAGGCAAAAGTTGTCTTCCTACCACACGACATTATAGCCATAATTCTTGACTTTACAGCAATGCATTGTAAATGACAGCATTAAAACACCTGTTGAGTGTGTTCTGTGTAGTGTTTCCTGATCCTGTAATCTGGTAGACACAAAAACATATTTACTGTCAATGACATGGTAGCACAGACCGGCAAATTTTTTTTTTTTTGCATTTCTCATGCATGGGATTTCCAGGTTTCAAAGGCAGTTGCAGTTTTATGGCAGCTTTCATTAAGGTTTTTTTTTCTTTTAAAATTATGGTTGTCCTCACATTTCTCAAAGCAGTACCAACAGCCGCATAGCTTGTATCTCTAACCTGTGAAAGTGGGGGTGGCCCACTTTATTAGGGACACTTGGGACAGCAGGCAAACCACTGAGTATACATTAGTGGCTCACTGCTTTCTAAGTGCCTTTTCTTAGGCTGGTTGCCTACTATGTGCCATTTCAAAATGCATCCAAGCCCTGAAGAGTGTGCTCTGCCTCTCTTTCTTTTTCACCAGCAACTCTATCCTCCTCCTTTTAGCCTACTTCTTCTTGCTACTCCTTTCCTCTTCAGCTCCTTTCCTCTTCCATCAAAACACCTTTCTGTTTAAGCACAGTGTTAGCTTTTCAAAGCTGCACAAGTACAAGCCAGATATTCGTGTATGAAGATAGCCAGTTCAGGGTCTGAAAGCTCTTTAAAATCAATGGCAATATTTCCATTGACTTCAAAGGGCTTTGGTTCAGACATAAATGCCTATTTGGCCATTTGCACATACAAATTTATATCTCTATATACATAATATAATTTACAATTCTTGATGTGTACATAAAAATGCCTATTTAATCAGGTGATTCTGCGTTCAAACAATGTGCAGTGATGTGTTTCTGATAATATAGCCCATATTTCTCTCTCACACCTATCACCACCATATCACATTCTACATTTCTAGAGGGTCATTTAACCACTTATTCTTTAAGTAGGAATGAAAGGCATAGCCAGAAGTGATTTTTTGGCAGGGCCTGTGGCTGACATGGGTGGGTTGGCCGAAAAACAAGCGCTTTCCGAACTGTCTGCTTCTGGTCAGTTGACCGGGAGCAGGAAGTTTGGGAAGCCACCTGACGAGAAAGCTCCAGTTGCCAAGGTAGCTTAACCGGAGCTTGGGTGGGTGGGCCATGGCCCACCCAGGTCCACCTGTACCTACGCCCCCAGTAAGAATAAACAATATGCAGAGTGATTTGATGTTTTGTTGGTGAAAGTATCGGCATAGAAATATATTATATCTTGGGAAAACTGAAATTTCCCTGGGACGAAAATAAAAAAGTTATTCTTTTTTTTTCACACAGCACTATCACACACAACATAAAACTCCAGAAAAATGGCAGAAGTCATTAATTTTACTATCTAATATTGATGTTTTTTTAAAAAGGTTATCACTTAAGCTTAAGAAAAGGCTGGTTTCTACTGTTGCTAAAATAGATTTATCAATGATGGTTAGTCCCCTCACGGAGAACAATACATAGTAATAATTCTTTCTTTTTTCAATTACTGCATGTTTAACCTTTATAATTTCCTGATGTTCAAGGTGAATGATATTTATAATGCAATGCTGTTTGTATGCATTTCACTGCTTTGGCTTAAAAGAGGGACTGTTCTAATATTGTTGTGTTGATATACATTATTTTTAAACAGGTATTTCTAGATACCCTGGTGATATTTTCAAATTGCCTACCATGTTTACTGATCTGACAGCCATTTATTTTTCTAGGGAGAGAACCAAAATCTATAGCAAAGAACAATTAGGATTAGTTAAAAGATCAGATCATCTTTCTAGCCTACTTTTCTTGCAGCTAGCTTCCCTTCAGAATGGAAAACAAAAGGATAAGAGTATATCTTGTCTCCAATGTGTCTCATTTATAAGCTTAAGACTGACTATTGAAAATACACACTAAAAAACAATTGTAAACACAAGTCATTTAGAAAATCATTCAGTTCTTTTTGCAACAAGAGGGGATTTATATGACAATATCAAGAAGAGAGGATTATTGACTTGGTGAATTAATCACAGATCAATTTTCATAAGAAAAACTAGGGATTTTGTACTTAAGATTATTTTCTTGTTTTCTCCCCTTTTGGGATGTTTCCAGGTTTTTGTCCCATCATGCTGTGGTTAATTGCAAGCTCTAACTGCCTGTGCTGCAAAAATTTTCTGAATTTTGCAACTAAATCATTCACACCTCGGTACCTCAGATATCTTTGAGGTATCCTAGAAAAATGATATAAATGTCATATAGAGTTCCTAAGGATATAATCCTGGAACTAACACAGCTACAACAATATTGCAGACACACTCCTCTCTTCCCACACAAACACACAGTGCAGACCTCAGGGTTTTAACACACTTTTGTTTAATACTTGCTACTCATTTCTACAGTGTCTTCAAGGTTAGGCTTGGATGGGAGACTGCTCCTGGGCCTCCAAGTAGGAACAAATGATTTCATGATGGTGACACTGCCACAGCAGTTGCTGTACTTTCTGAGCAGGCTGGGTGTTTTTCCTGACAATGCACAATGATTTCCCAATAAACTGAAGCCTGCTGCTCATCCATGTCATGATGTTTCTAAAGGTGAGCTATCTACACACACATTTTCTTTTTCATGCATTTGACATATTGGGTAAATCCCATGTAACCTCTTGGGGTTTAGAGAAAACCTCATCTTGAGACAGAGGAGCTGCTTGTGGTTCTAGGAAGAGAGAGGGCTGGTTTTTCCAGAGGGACAGCATCAGGTGTGTGTGTGTCTGTAGCTCCAGACAAGAGGACCTACAACAAGGAAGCCCTCCCATAGCGATGCAGCTGAAAAGCAGTCCAAAGCCCAGGAGAGAAAGAGAGCAACCAACCGGGGACATTCCAGGATGGGAACTAGGAGGAGTACCTGCCAGGAAGGAATCACCTGAGAAGGACAAATCAGAGCTGGACCTAGTATCACAGTCGCCCAGGCCATAAGTACTGGGCCTGTGACTTTGCATTGGAAATAAGAAAGGAGCTTGTAGTTAGTTAAGCAAGGGGGTCTGTGGAGAGCAGCAGAAGAGGGCACTGGTGGGGGTTTGCTGGGGAAAGTTTATGGCACCAAAGATAATCAGGAGCACTAAAGACTCACTGCCAGATTGGAACTCTGCCCAGGGTTCCTGAACTTTGAGTTTATCCTTTTATATTGTGTTACCACTGGGCCTATGGGGCCTCGTGTTGGATGTAACCCTGTTTTACCACTCCCCTTATTTTCTCCCCTTGTTTTTTTCATCTCTCTGTACAAAAATATTTCCCTTTCCTATATTCATTGTGCTATTTTGATGTGAATATGTGTTTACTCCAGGGGATTTGGAACAGGTGCCCCTGCAGAGGAAAGGAGGCTCCCTGCTGCATTCCTTCATGCACCTTTTCTTGGCTGGAACTGCCTCTCAGAGTAGACTCCATCTTGGGCACGAGAGCACTTCAGTTACATCCATATAGTGCATCATTGGCATCATCTGAAAAGAGCACCACATCCATCTTAGAGTCCTTGGGTTTCCATGAAGTTAGCCACATGTAATCAATGTTGCTGATGCTGACCGCTACTTGTGTCCTCCTGGCTGCTTACTTTTGGTGGCTTCTCCTGTACCTCAGTACCGTCCTGATCCTCCTTCTCAGCATTGCAACACGTGGACTACCTTGTTTACATGTTCATCTAGCCCAGATGAATTGACAGAGCAGAAGAATCTTCCCCTTCAAATCTGCCCTGAGCAACAGGAACAGAATTCCATATGGGGACTCCCTACACACTAGCTTTTGGCTGTGCTTCCCTGCCCTCACTTACTTGACCTCATGGTTAAGTTAATTAAATTAGACATACATGTTTTAGCAGTGAGTCTCTAGACAAGACTGAGAAAGCTTTGAAATGACCACCAGCCCCAGCGCTTGCCATTTGCTGTGGTCCCTCAAGGACAGTGCCTCTGTTGAAGATGTGCCTCTTTTCTGCATGGAAAAGCTGCTGAGGTTTCTCATTGATCATTTCCTTTTGTGAGGAAGGCATCAGAGTACACAAGTGACCAGAACTCTAGTTTCACAGTCAGTGTCTCTAGATTTCTTTTATAAAATGGGGTATTAAATGTAAGGCTAAGTTAGAAGCTCAAACACAGTACATGAAAATGCTATCAGTACCTGAGCTGCATAAATCAATGGTAATAAGATATGAGAGCGCAGAATTAAGCAATAAAGACACTAAGAACAACAGAACAGGGACATTAGGCACAACAGAAAAGATTCTTAGAAGGCAGCTGTCCTGGAGAAACTGTCTCCTCACATTACCAGTATACTATGTTAAATAAAGCGAAATGCCACTGTTCCCTGGCTGAATGGGCGAGGAACAAAAAGCAAAGCAGTAGTCAGCAGGACTACAGGCTTTTCAAACATCTCTCTCAAAGAACTGTGTTCCCCTAAACATGAATCTACCTGTGCATTTGTAATGCATATATACCATGATAAGTCCAATTCGAAGCTTGAAGAATCTAAAAAACGGAGAAAATAAATCAATTTCCAAATAGAGGCACAGGAGCTCTCAGGCTGTAGAATTATTATTCGAAATATAAAAACTGGAAACTAGCAAAGACACTGTGTTTATTCTGGACTAGCTCACACATCACCCCATTTCCCACAGGAACACTCAAAATGATTTCCATGGACCCAGCAAAGCAGAGCACAAGCAGATGGCTTTGCTAAGCAAAGAAACAAACCCTCTACTATGTAACTTCAACCACATGACAAACCAACCAAAGACCTGCCCCTGCAATTGGATTCCTGCAACTGAGCAGAGCCCCACTGAAGTCAACACCTGTGCTGCAGCCTGCGATGGGAAGCGTTTGTCTGGGCCTGCATTGGAAAGAAAAGTCTTGGCCACTTTAAGGATTACACCCCTGGATTTGAGGAGGTGGGGCACTGTGGATGACTGGTTGGACAGAAAGGTGCAACATAAATGTATTGGCTCCCATGCTTCCAGAGGGAGGGCTTATAAATTTCCCCCAAACTGTCTGGGATTAGAAAAAAAACAGATTTACAAGCCTTGTGGCGGGCATCATGCTAGTCACCTTTTTGGGGGCTGGGAAGGATTTTTCCTTTGCTACCAGATGGGCCCGGGCTTCTCCCTCTATTGGGCACCAGAGTGTTGGTGAGTGGGTTAGGTTGTAAAATTAATTTCTGTCGCAGCTTGGCAAGAATGCAGGAACTCATTCAGTATGGGTTTATGGAAAATAGATCCTGTCAAAGTAACTTGATATCTTTTTTGATGAATGTGACACTGGGTCAGAAAGGGCTAAGCAACTTTGCCAGTTGCATGGCCCAAATCTGACCTCTAGAGACATATTATAGGCAAATACAATGGTAGTGAAGTCATTTCTTACAAGTAGACTAGAGTTTTGAAATGCAAGTGTACTGTTGGTAGTTATTTGATGATGTTTACGTATATCTTGTTAGAGGTTAGCAATGTAGATAAATGGCTTTCCTGTCTACTACTGTTCTATTGATTAGAAATTCAAAAGGAACATACGAACATTTAGATGGAACTTGAATGTAACAATACTATTGTTTGTATTTCTCTTTGAAGTTTAAGTAGTAAATACCTGTAAATAGTTGTAAACGGCCAATTACCTTGTGCTAATGTAACTAGTTACCCATGTGCACAGGACATAGGAGATGATACTTCAGAGTCACAAGTAATCACCTATTAATTGTTTAAGGAGGTACCTGCTGTCAAGAAGATATCAGTCAGCCTGCTCGGATCTATAAAAGACTCTAGTGAACTGATCCTTTTTATCTCAAATCTGTCCAGGCTCGTCAGGTAAAGTTTGGATCGCGAGATTGAGATCCCAGCACCAGCCTGGCACCCTGCTAATTCTCATGGGAGAGTTTGGACAAACTCCGTGCATGGATTACTTAGTTTTCATTTCTCTGGACTGGATTTCTAACAAAAAAGCTCTAAATAAGGACCGATGACCCTCAAGCTGTTTGGGTAATTTCAGAGACTTTGCAGTTTAAGGACTTTGCAAATCAGTTATCATCTCTATTTTAAAACTGACTTATAACTTTACTTTCATCTGTGTATGTATACTGAGCTTTTAATCATTACTCGCTTTCCTTTTTTAAAATAAATATTAGTTTAGTTAATAAGCATTGGCTTTAAGCGTCTCTTTGGGTAAGATCTAATCTATTCATTGACTTATTTGGTAATGAGTCTGATCCTTTCGGATTGGTAGAACTTTTTTTACATAAGATGGATAAAGATTTTAGGTAATCCTCATCATATTTGACTTGGCTGTCTGGGTGCTAGCCAGAGAGCTGGATAGTTTTAAGTAAATTGGGTTTTGTCTTCTGAATGACCAATTAGGTGATCAGAAGCTGTTTGTTGCTGGCTTGGTATAATAGCTCTCAAAATGTCATTCTAAATGGGGAATCATCACTGAGCGGGTGAATTTCAAGTGGGATCCCACAAGGAATGGTTCTTGGCCCTATGCTGTTTAAAATTTTTATCAGTGACCTAGAAGAAAATATAAAATCATCACAGATAAAATTTGCAGGTGACACAAAAATTGGCAGAATGGTAAATAATGAAGAGGACAGGACACTGATACAGAGTGATCTGGATTGCTTGGTAAGATTGGCACAAGCAAACAATATGCACTTTCAAACAGACAAATGTAAATGTTTACATCTAAGAACAAAGAATGTAGGCCACACTTACAGGATGGGAGACTCTATCCAGGGAAGAAGTAACTCTGAAAAAGATTTTTGGGGCTGTGTTGGATAATCAGCTGAACATTAGCTCCCAGTGTGATGCTGTGGACAAAAGGAGTAATGTGATCCTTGGATGCATAAACAGGAGGAATCTTGAGTAGGAGTAGAGAGGTAATTTTACATATGCTTTTGACACTGGTGCAACCACTGCTGAAATACCTGCGAAGAGCCACAAGAATGATTAAAGGATTAGAAAACCTGCCTTACAGTAATAGACTCAGAGAGCTCAATCTATTTAGCATAACAAAGAGAACATTACAGGAGTGACTTGATTACAGTCTGTAAGTATCTTCACAAGGAACAAATATTAGAGAACGGGCTCTTCAATCTAGCAGAGAAAATTAGAACACAAACCAATAGCTGGAAGTTGGAGCTAGAAAAAAAAACAGATTGATAATAAGGCATACATTTTTAACAGGGAAGGTAATTAACCAAAGGAACAATTTACCATGGTTTGTGGAGGATTCAAATTTAATCTCTGGCAATTTGGAAATCAAGACTGGATGTTTTGTTAAAAGATGTGCTGTAGGAATTATTTTTGGGAAGTTCTATGACCTTTGTTATTCAGGAGGTCAGACAAGATGATCACAATGGTCTTCTGGTCATGAATGTACGACGGGCCATACTGGGTCAGAGCAATGGTCCATGTAGCCCAGTATCTTGTGTTCCAATAGTGACCACTGCCAGATGCTTCAGAAGGAATGAACAGAACAGAGCAATTTATCAAGTGATCCATCCCCTCTCATCCAGTCCCCGCTTCTGGCAGTCAGAGGTTTATTGGGAGTCAGAGCATGGGGTTGCATCCCTGACCATCTTGCTTATTAGCTATTGATGGACCTATGCTCCATGAATTTATCTCATTCTTTTTTTAACCCAATCATACTTTTGACTGCCACTGCACATTGAGGGGCTGTTTTCAGAGAACTATCCACAGTGACTCCAAGATCTCATTCTTGAGTGGTAACAGCTAATTTAGGCTCCGACATTTTGCATGTATAGTTGGGATTATGTTTTCCAATGTGCATTACTTTGCACTTATCAACATTGAATTTCATCTGCCATTTTGTTGACCAGTCACCCAGTTTTGTGAAATCTCTTTGCAACTCTTTGCAGTGAGCTTTAGACTTAACTATCTTGAGCAATTTTGTATTGTTTGCAAACTTTGCCACATCTCTGTTTACCCCTTTTTCTAGATCATTTGTGACTATGTTGAACGGCACTGGTCCCAATACAGCTCTTTGGGGAACCCTGCTATTTATCCCCTCAAAGAATTCTAATAGATTGATGAGGCATGATTTCCCTTTACGAAAGCCATGTTGATTCCCTCCCCCCTCCCCCCATATCATGTTCATCTATGTGTCTGATAACTCTGTTCTTTACTATAGTTTCATCCTATTTGCCTGGTACTGTAGTTAGTCTTACTGGCCTGTAATTGTCAGGGTTGCCTCTTGAACCTTTTTTTAAAAATTGGTGTTCCATTAGCTATCCTCCAGTCATCTGTTACAGAAACTTATTCAAGAGAGAGGCTACATACCACAGTTAGTAGCTCTGCAGTATCATATTTGAGTTCCTTCAGAACTCAGGTGAATAGCACCTGGTCCTGGTGATATATTATTGTTTAATTGATCAGTTTGTTCCAAAACCTGTTGTCTTGGAATTTATGAATAGGGGTCCAGTTCCTTGATAAATGAGAACTGGAAGTGGAATTAGGAGAAGGAATCATAAAGAAGGTGAAAAATCCAATCGAGGGTCCTAATGTCTGGTATAGTGATGAAACAACCTCTTTGTCCCCCTCCCCTTCACCTTTCTATGAGGGGAGGCCAGTGGTGTGGGGACTAGATAGAAGGGAGGGGTGGGGGCCTGATTGCAACCCTCTAGCAGGTGGTATTGATTACAAAGGAATGATGACCTGCACTGGACAAGTTACAACTGGATAGTTCCCAGATGTGTTACTTAATAAAGTTGTGGCTTAGTTAAACCATATTTTGTCGTCTTGTTTTTCTTCCTGTAGCGGTCAGGATAAATAGGATTCCACATGAATACAAGGGTCCATCAATCCAGTTGAAGAATTGGAGCACCAATTACATTGAAAACTCACACATATGCTGATAGTGGGGAAAATCATGTGCCCAATTCCAAATAACTGTTCCCTGGCAGGAAAGTTTTGAAGGCAACATTTCAATTTCATGAATGCCCTGCAAATTCAGTTAGGGTCAAATTTGATAAATTTAATTTTCAAATCAAATATGTTGCAAAGCTCTTTTTGTGGTATTAAGACCACAAATTATGGGCTTGTCATACCAAAAACAATTCCCAATATTCTGATGCAAGTGTCTTTCCATTCCAATTTTAGGGACTGATCATGTACTTATCTTTCTGCATGTGATTAATAACCTGGAAGTCACTGAGACTGATCATGCAGTTATTTTAAGCACATATATAAGTGTTTGCAGGATCAGGGCCTTAATTTCCCCTTTAGTATCTGATTCTGAAATTGTGACTCAGCCAAATGCCCATTGACTTCAATGGAAACATAAGGTGTGCACAAAAGGGCCATTGAAACTCTCGTTTTACATAGAATTAAAAGCAGAATACTGTTTTTTTCCAGGCCATGCACTAAATAGCTATTAAGGCATCTGTTTTAATACTTTTTAAATTCTCAAAATTGTATCATGATTAATTGATTCTGGTGATTACCTTTTCATGCTTATTGATTCTCTTTAGTGACCCTGTTTATTTTAACAAAACAGCGAGAGTCCTGTGGCACCTTAAAGACTAACACATTTATTTGGGCAGAAGCTTTCATGGGCAGAAATTCACTTTGTCGGATGCAAGTGGGTTTCTGCCCATGAAAGCTTATGCTCAAATAAATTTGTTAGTCTTTAAGGTGCCACAAGACTCTCTCTGTTTTACTAAAAACCGACTAACATAGCTACCCCTCTGGAACTTGTTTATTTTAAGTTTTAATTTTGAAGAATAAGTGGCCCTTAATATATTAGATTGGTCAAATTACTGTGTTCATTATCACAGTCACTATAAAATTAAATTATCAACATTCAGATATCTATTTTATCTAATCAATAATACCTTTTACCGGCACCTTCAGCCTTCCCATTACCATGTAGCTTTTGACTTTTTCCACAATCATTTTACACCTTATGCAGAAAAGTTGTTCCTTTATAGGTCCAGTTTTTCTTTATTTTACAAAAAAAATTATGGATGTTCTGAAGTAATTAACTGAGCATTCAGGTGTATTGGTTAATTGAAGTAAAAATGTTGTATCATTTAGGAAATTTGAATACAACTTGAGCCTCATCCTTCACCAGAGTTCGTAATTTATCTTAAATATATTGGGGTGCAAGTGGATAAAACGAGAAAGAGTTTGCTTTAAATGATCAACCTCTTTTTGATAACACCATTAGAAAATTACCTAATTGAATCACATTATAGAATCATAGAGCTGGAAGGGACCTCGAGAGGTCATATAGTCCAGTCCCCTGCACCCATGGCAGGACTAAGCAATATCTAGACCATCCCTGACAGGTGTTTGTCTAACCTGCTCTTAAAAATCTCCAATGATGGAGATTCCACAACCTCCTTAGGCAATTTATTCCAGTGATTAACCATCCTGACAGTTAGGAAGTTTTTCCTAACATCCATCCTAAACCGCCCTTGCTGCAATTTAAGCCAATTGCTTCTTGTCCTGTCCTTAGAGGTTAAGAAGAACAATTTTTCTCCCTCTTCCTTGTAACAACCTTTTATGTACTTGAAAGCTATTATAATGTCCCCTCTCAGTCTTCTCTTCTCCAGACTAAGCAAACCCAGTTCTTTCAGTCTTGCCTCATAGGTCATCATCATCATCATCAATTGGGAGGATATATGCTATTAAAATTGTTGTTTTGATTATTATTTGGGACTTATTTCAGCACTCTCACATGGCTTCTTAAAAAAACAAAAACAAACATCTAAATGCTGATGTTCTATTTTATTCAGACTAGCGTGAGTTTTACAGTTAGGCCCTGAGACTGCAAAGACTTAGGCCATGCTTAACTTTTTGCCCTGTTAGACATTCCACTGAGTGCAATGGGAGTGCCTACATATGTCAAGTTAAGCACATAAGTCTTTTTAGGTATTGGACCAAAATCTCTAGACAATCCAAGTGGAATTTTCTTTGGTTCATTGGTTCTCCCCAGTTTTTAGTATTATGTATTGGCTCCAGAAAATGTTATTTTAGGGCACCTCGTGTGACAAATACATTGCGTTATAAACGGCCATTTGTACTCTTTCCACCAGATCTCACAAAAATAAAGCCTTAGTCTGGCAGTAGAGAAAAATATGCTTATTTAGCATTTTGGCTACATCAGAGTGTGTTTGTTTTTTTAAATGTGAGGCTGAACGGGTGTTTGTTACATAATAATGTTGCATTTCAACAAAAATGTGTTTCTAAACATTAACTAGGTAAATCTGCATTTTATTTTTCCACATCTATATTTTATCAGTATTTGCATTTAATCTAATGTAGCCTTTGGAAAATTAAAGGTTTAGATTATATGGAAACTTTACTGGATGTTATTTTGTGCTTAAGGGTTCAATGCTCCTCTGACTTGGACCAGTGTAAATCAGATAAAGCTCCATGGAAATCAACAGAGTTGTACCAAAATAAATATTAAATGAAAGGACAATAAGCCCCTATTTAAAAGATAATGGTATACATAAATTATGTACTAAGACGTTAGGTACTAAAGCTAAAAGATTTCTTATAGTTAGAGAACAATGGTCCCATAATTGATATTTTTGATGCAGGACCAAATCTTGCCATTCAACCCATACTCATTAAGGCCAAAATCCAGTCTCAATCCTCCGGCCCAATTTGTCAGGCTGTGCGCTGGGCAAATGCCGTGATGCCTTCTCCCAGGCTGCAGAGCTGCATTGCAGAGGCTTTTGTAGTCCAATGGCTGATAGTCTATATTTCTTGTAACAGTTTTCCAAATACACCCAGAGCTTATTGTACATTGGCAGATATCAGATGAACTGAGCAGCCTTATACAAAAGTCACGACAAGTAAACCTATATGCAGTTTTTACATCCATTACCCATTGGGACAGGAGAAACCACACCAAGGTATTGTTCCTTTCTCTGCCCCCTGCCTGCCTAAGGCCTGCCCCCTTCTGACTTTCACAGTTCTGGGAAAGAGGGCTCTCACAGAGCAAGAGATTCACAACTCCCAAGTAACCCCCCGACATCTCAATACATAAAGCTCTGGGACCAGATCCTCAGTATAAGTTGTCGTAGCTCCAGTGAAGTCAATGGGGCTATGACAATTTACTCCAGCTATGGATCTGGCCCATGAAGTTTATCCATGCTTCATAAAACTCCTCATTCATCCTCAATATATTCATTCACCAGGTCACAGATCTTTGTACTGTCACTACTGGGAAATGATGGAAAAAGACAGAGGGCCAAGTTCACCCTTGGCATAAGTATCTATGGAGTTGCACCTGTTTATGCCAGCAGTGAATGTGACCCAAAAGTCTCTCTAAAATACCTCCACCCTTAGCTCATTAGCAGTTCAGCTGCCTCCTGGCTTGAAGAGAGAATGGCTTTTGAAGACTGTTGTTAATGACACATTGAGACATTGTGGTAAACCAAGGCCTATAATTTGTAGGGTTTATTTTTAGGGATGCTTTTTGGAAAACTGAAGCTTTGAAAAAAAGGAGAGAAAAAATTAAATAAGATCCATAAAGGATAAAAGCCAAGTTTTCTGGAGGGTGTACTTCAGAACAAAAATTGGTTATTTATTTTCCTCTGCTACTTAAAGGAAAAAAGGAGGAGAGGAAACCTGGCTGGTCTTTAGAGGACTGCCAAAAGACTTTTAAATACCACAGATTATGCAAAGCACATTAAATGTTGTAAGAGGCCTGTCCATGATTTTGGATTCATAAAAGCTATTGCTAGGAAAAACAGGGGTAAATTAACATTACCCTCCCATTTGTTAACTAAAACCAGAGTGTGAGCATGTTAGCTAGAGAACAACAAAAGATAAGTGCAGATGATATTTCAGTCAACTCTCCTTACTCAACAACTTTTTCAGAGTCCCACCATAAAGACAGACAATCCAGTCATATTTAACGAAGGATGGGGTAATTATAGGCAGCAAATATTCTTTCATAGTTTAATTTAATTAGAACTTCTAGCAAATGAAGAGCTGGGTTTGGGTTTTTTTAGAATCAAAATTGGTTTTTAATCATTGCTCCGCACAATCAAAATAGTCAGGCACTCGTTACTGAGCCAGTTTCTTTTCAGAGATGACAATTCAACATTCCTACCACAGCTTCTTTTGACAAGCACTCAGGAATCTATCTACACATGTTTTTAAGCAAGTACTTTTTATTATTTCTTTTTTCTTTAACTGTCAAATGTATTGTATGTGCTACGATACCTTAAAAAGTATTTGACTTTACTAATACTCACTATTTTGTTCAAAGAGTGTTTGTTAGTGTCATTGTACCATATGTTTCTTCTTACAGTTTTCCAAATGCATCCGGGGTCTCACTGAAAATGAGCAGTCACCAGTTGAATGGACACTTTTCTAAAAGAAAAGTCTTGACAAATGAAACAAATACTCCCCCTTCATACATACACAAAACTATTTAAAAACTGCATTTAAGAACTTTCTTAGAAAGACAAAAGGTTAGTCATCTCACAGCAATACCTCATTGACCCTATTGGATCAAGTTTTTTCAGCAGACATGATCAGGATAAAATAGGGAAAGAACAAGTTAAAAATTTTACTTAGATAAGACTTCAAGTCACCAGGACCTGATGAAATACATCCTAGAACACTCAAGCAGATGACTGAGGAGATATCTAAGACATTAGCAATTATCTTTGAAAAGTCAGGAATGACAGGTAAAATTCCAGAGAGCAGGAAAAGGGCAAATATATTGCCAATCTATGAAAAAGAGAAAGAAGGATAACCTGGGGAATTACAGAATAGTCAGCTTATATTCAGTATCCAGAAAGATAATGGAGCAAATAACTAATCAATCAATTTGCAGACACCTAGAAAATAATAAAGTGATAAGCAACAGTCAGCATAAATTTGTCAAAAACAGATCATGTCAAACTAATTTAATAGCTTTCTTTGACAGGGTAACAAACCTTGTGGATTTGGGGGAAGTGGTAGAGCTTGACTTTAAGGCTTTTGATACTATCTTAGATGACCTTCATATAAACAAACTAGGGAAATATAATCTAGATGGGGTTACTATAAAGTGGGTGGATAACAGGTTAGAAAACCATTCCCAGAAAGTAGGTATTAATGGTTCACAGTCAAGCTGGAAGGACGTATGGAGTGGGGTCCTTCAGGGATCAGTTCTGGGTGTGGTTCTGTTCAATATCTTCATCAACGATTTAGATAATGGCATAGAGAGCACACTTAAAGTTTGTGGATGGTACCAAGGTAGGAGAGGTTGCAAGTGCTTTGGAGGATCAGATTAAAATTCAAAATGATCTGGACAAACTGGAGAAATGGTCTGAAGTAAATAGGATGATATTTAGTAAGGACTAACGTAAAGTCCTCCCCTTAGGAAGGAACAATGAATTGTACACATACGAAATGCGGAGGAAAGAGTACTGCAGAAAGGGATCTGGGGGTCATAGTGGATCACAAGCTAAGTATGAGTCAACAGTGTAATACCATTGCAAAAAAAGCAAATATGATCCTGGAATGTATTCGCAGGAGTCTTGTAAGCAAGACACAAGAAGTAATTCTTCCATTCTACTCCATAATGATAAGGCTTCAACTGGAGTATTGTGTCCATTTCAGGAAAGATGAGGACAAATTGCAGAAAGTCTAGAGAAGAGCAACAAAAATGATGGAAAATCTAGAAAACATGACCTATGAGGGAATATTGAAAAAATTGGGTTTGTTTAGTCTGGAGAAGGGAAGACTGAAGGGGATAGAGGGGGGTACATGGTAACAGTTTTCAAGTACATAAAAGGTTTTTACAAGAAGAGGGAGAAAAATTCTTCTCTTTAGCCTCTGAGCATAGGACAAGCAGCAATGAGCTTAAATTGCAGCAAGGGCACTTTGGGTTGGACCTTAGGAAAATCTTCGTAACTATCAGAATAGTTAAGCACTGGAACAAATCAACTAGGGAGGTAGTGGAATCTCCGTCACTGGAGATTTTTAAGAGCACGTTAGACAAACACCTGTCAGGGATGGTCTAGATAACGCTTAGTCCTGCCTTGAGTGCAGGAGACTGGATTAGAAGACCTCTTCAGTTCCCTTCCAATCTTACGATTCTATGATAGAGAAGAACAATCTCCCATAATGGCCTTATACATTATAGCACTAATTTTAGAAGTTGGGGAAAAAAGTTATAAGGCCTGATTCAGCAGAGCACCTCAGCATATGCTCACCTTTAAACTGAAGTAAAAGAACAACTCATGTGGTTAAAGTTAAGCACGTGCATAGTCAGTCCAGGTAAGATCAGGTCTCAAGTCATCCCTATCTGCTGGTTTTTCAGGGGTTTATATTAAATCAATAAAGCATTTCAGTGTAGTTCCACTTCCCCCTCTACTTTTTCAGAAGATCTTAAGGATACCTTTGAACATAACTGGACATCTGGAGTAAATATTTAGTAGTAAAAATATCAGCAAATTTGGCAGCTTTGTTCTCTTTAAATTACAGCCTGCTTCTAAAAACAATTTCAGACAATTTAGCATCATTCTGACTCATGGGTTGCTAGCTTAAGTATGATAAAACTGAAAATCTCTCTCGAGACTGATTTATTTATTTCACACTATACTTACTATGAAAGCACCTTCCTTTCCAAAAATCTTTGTAAAGATAGTTTCTTAATTGAGGTGGAGTGACAGCAATTTCTATGGCTGGGAACATTTGGCTCAACTAAATTGCTACCCATTCAGTATAAAGTAGTTTGTGGTTCAGCCCTCTATGTCTGCTGCCCAGAATCTGGCCCTATATAAAATAAACAAACAAATATATGGCAGCATATAATAGTTTTATAATGGGTGGTTTTCTTTGTCCCAATTACATAAATATTTTCCCCTCTTCAAAAATAAGGGTATGATATTTTATTATTTTACACCATACTGTTAATTTCCTCCCATTTTGATTTGCATTGATAGTTATTAACTATTGCATTTTAGTTAAGAGACATAACTTTGACTCTGATCCTGCAATGACCTCTGAGTGGGCAGATCCTTCTACCTACATAAATGCCTGTTGACATCATTGGGGGTCTGGGCAGGTATTGTTGTCAGCCTATACAGACTTCATTGCATAGTCAAGGCTAACTTTAAACTAAAACAACAAGAGTCCTGTAGAACCTTAAAGACTAACAAATTTCTGCGGGCATAAGCTTTCGTGGGCTGCAACCCACTTCGTCAGAGGCATGAAATGGAAGTCACAGATAGGAAGGGTATAGATATACATCCAAGGGTAAGAAACAACAATGGGGAAGGCAAGTGATAAAGTCAATTCAGTTAGAGTAGATGAGGCCTATTCACAACTGTAGATTAGAGGGTGAGAATGTGTGAACAGTGACAATTACTTCTTGTAATGAGATAACCATTCCAAGTCCCTATTCAGACCCAGTCTGATTGTGTCAAGTTTGCATATGAGTTCCAGCTCTGCAGTTTCTCTTTGAAGTCTGTTTTTGAAGTTCTTTTGTAGAAGTATGGCAACTTTCAAGTCAGCTGCAGAGTGTCCTGGGAGATTGAAGTGCTCTCCTACTGGCTTATGGATGTTACCATTTTTATGTCTGATTTGTGTCCATTTATTCTTTTGCGTAGTGTGGCTGATGGCCGGCTTCCCTCCAGTGGGTCTCGCACCTTCCTGCTTGTAGTGGGCCAGGAAGTTGCCCGTCACCCCATCTTCCCAGGGGAGGGGGTAGGGACCCGGGCCCACCCGCTCCTCCGGGTCCCAGCCCAGGGGCCCTATGAGAAGCAGCTATGTGATGCTGGTACTGCTTTCCAGATGGCACACTCTTCCCCTGGGCTAATTCTCCCCCTCCTTCAGTCTTTCTGGCCTCTTGAGCCAGTACCTTCCTCCTCACTGTTCGACTGCAGAGCTGAGCTGAGCTCTGCTCTGCTCTGCTCTGCTCTGCTCTCAGCACAGCACAGCACAGCACAGCACAGCACAGCACAGCACAGCACAGCACAGCACAGCACAGCACAGCACAGCACAGCACAGCACAGCACAGCACAGCACAGCACAGCACAGCACAGCACTCCTACTTCCTCCAGCTTGTGCTCCTTGTGTTTGGGGCGGAGCCCTTTTATGGAGCACCTGGCTGAACCTTAATCAGCCTCAGCTGCTCCTTATTGCCCCCAGTGGCTCTGAGTTAGTCAGCAGGGAATAAGGCCCGGAGCATTCTGGGACTCACATACCTCCCATCCACCACTCTTCTACTGCCTCCTGCCTGCACCATATCACAATAGTGACAGTCTGGTTTGGCCAATGTACATGGCGGAGGGGCATTGCTGGCACATGATGGCATATATTACATTAGTAGATGGGCAGGTGAATGAGCTCCTTATGGTGTGGCTGATGTGGTTAAGACCTGTGATGGTGTCACTAGAGTCAATGTGCGGGCAGAGTTGGCAACAGGGTTTATTGCAGGGATAGGTTCCTGGCTTAATGTTCATGTTGTATGGTGTACGGTTGCTGGTGAGTATTTGCTTCAGGTTGCGGGGCCATCTGTAAGCAAGGATAGGCCTGCCTCCCACGGCTTGACGAGTGAGGGATCATCTGCTAGGACAGATTGTAGATCCTTAATGATGTGTTGGAGAGATTTTAGCTGGGGGCTGTAGGTGATGGCCAGTGGTGTTCTGTTGTTTTCTTTGTTGGGTATGTCCTGTAGTAGGTGACTTCTGGGTACTCGTCTGGCTCTGTCAATTTGTTTCTTCACCTCCCCAGGTGGGTATTGTAGTTTTAAGAATGTTTTATGGAAATCCTGTATGTGTTTGTCTGTGTCTGAGAGTTCGGAGCAAATCTGGTTGTATCTTAGGGCTTGGCTATAGACAATGGATCATGTAATGTGTCCAGGGTGGAAGTTGGAGGCATGAAGGTATGTATTGAGGTCAGTCGGTTTTCGGTAGAGGGTGGTATTAATGTGGCCATCCCTTATTTGTATTCTAGTGTCCAAGAAGTGGACCATGGAAGGCACTGAATTTAGCTGTGTGAAATGGAAATCTACCCCTATCTATGATTTCCATTTCATGCATCTGACGAAGTGGGTTGCAGCCCACGAAAGCTTATGCCTGCAGAAATTTGTTAGTCTTTAAGGTGCTACAGGAACACAGCTACCTTCTGGAACTTTAAACTGATTGCTTTTACTACACGCTTTTTTCCCCAGTTATTTCATTTCAAGTATAAGGCATGGCATTCATGGCATACATACCTTTTATTACTAAGCATATGTGCCCTAAAAGAGAACCTTAAACTGAGAAGAAATAGGTTAAAAACATTGGTGGCAGGAGTTTACAGTAAAGTTTACAGCTAGGCTATTCTTCTCAAAAGCTTGTTCATAGCATTTATCTTCCCTAATTTCCATTGACTCTGCAGCCTCTATGATGCTGCACCTTTCAAAAGGAATTCAATATATCGCTCCTGGGTTAAAATGCCTGTTAAAGGGTGGAAAGCAGGCGCTTGGCCGACTTATTTATGACTCCCTAACTTGCTGAGCTAAATGGCAACACACACACATTACTTATTCACCTGTGCCAGCATAATTCCCCTTCTTTCCCTCCTCTAGAACTGATCTATTTATAAAGACCTTTATGTGCAAATGGTGTTCATCTATCATTACATTTTCATTTCAGGGGAGTACCATGTTCAAGGATAACTCTTTACATTCACTTCTTCCCTCTTTCTTTATATTTCTTTTTCTGACAATTTTTTTTAAGGAATGGATTTCTGTGATTTTATAAAATATACCCTGCCCTCCCCACCACGAACACCTTGCCTGCCAGTGTAACTCTGAGGTGCAGGAAATAAAAAGTGAGCTGAATGAATTTCTATTCACACCCAGGCAGCCCATAATAAGACATGATAAAGTAAGAGTTTATTGGTTGTTTAAATCAATGTGAATTCTGCCATGGTGTTATATGCACATAGTGTTCTCTATTTGTCTTGTCATTGTTGAATACACACACATACACACATGAAACAACATACAAAGTTATGTGTGTATATATATATATATATAGAGAGAGAGAGAGAGCTTTGTATATTGTTTGTGTTGCTGAATAATTAACAGATAACTCAGTAAAGTTGCAATAATATTATTGTAGGAATCTTAACTTTTGCATTTCCTGGCTAATTGAATACAGTTAATATGGCTATTTGGAATTTTCTGAGTGCGTGTGAAAGGAGTGGGGTAATTGAGATGGAGGTATTATAGGAGAGATTGTGATGCCCTTACAGCAATTAGTACTTTATTCTACAAGTAGCTCTATTGACTTCAGTGGGACTACAGCGAGGCTCTCTCTATACTTGGAGCTAGGGTTATGGTTTCCAGCTCTCTGGTGCTCACCACTGCCTATGCTACCCCAGCTACACCACTGTTTTTAGCATGGTAGCTTGATGAGAACTAGCACTAGTATGTCTCTGAGTATAGACATAGCCATAGTGTATAGCAAGTAACTATATCACAATTAGGACAGGATCAGTTCAGTTCTGTAATCTAGGAATGCTCCTGGATTCCTCTCTAATTCTAAACTCTCACAGAGCAGCATCTGTGGATAATGCTTCCTACCATCTCCAGTTGGCTACAAAGCTCTGTCCCAGCTGGGCAGACAGTGACCTAGCCTTGGTAACACACACCTTTGTCGCCTCCCCTCTGGACTACAGTTATGCAATATATCTGAGCATGAAGCCTGCAGCACCTAGAGAACCCATCTGGTATAGATCGCTGCAGCACAACTCTTCAGCATCACCAACTACTGTGAACACATCAAACCGGTCCTCCATTTGCCTGGGAAGGAGCTGAGAAGCCTGGGTTGCTGAGAGGCCAGAGAGGAAATTTCCCATCAAAGTTTCATTGACATTGACATGTTCCTGCAGAGTCTTTGGATTTTGGCAAATTGGTATTTTCTGATGGAAGATTTCTGACCAGCTCTAATATACAGAATGGAATCAGCAACCTAGCTCTACCTATTTAATGATTGGCCAAAACTTGAGATGAGCTATTGCCCTCCTAAACAGTCAATAATAAGAGTTAGAGGGCAAAAGTCTACATATGACATCACTGACCTGGTCCCGCATGGACACCCCTTAAGAAAGCAGCCAGCATGTTGGTCTGCTTCCTCCAAGTGAATGTTTGGATACTTCCAAGACATACAGGTTATGGGAAGGCTTGGACTCACAAACAGCAAGTCTACTCAGCAATGTAACCTTAGGGTTAGTGGGAACTGAGTCAGTGACCCAGGTCAAAAAACTCTATGCTTGAGTGTCTACGCTGCATTTTAACCCTAGGTTAAAGATTTTCTAATCCATGCTTGAACCTAGGGCTCGGGTGTTCACACTGCAGTGCATAGACCCAAGTCAAAGTAACCCTATCCCAGAATGCTTAGTGCCCCACCCCTGGGTCGACACTCTAGCCCTATGAATGTGTTGTCCTGTGGGAAAACTCCACTGCCCCCCACACCATTTCCTAACTATAATGGTGCTGTGTTTGGGACTCAAGTGCCCATACAGAGCATGAGTACATAAACTGTATAATTAGCTCCTGTAGTGACTGTTTCCGTAGGATGATGGCAGTTTGAGAAGGCTTTATACTGAATGACCAGCTAATCTGAGAATTGGGCTCTCCACCTCTAGCCTGAGTCACATTGGCAGGAAAATGCCCACGTGCACCTGTTCTGAGGATAATTAGGACATCAGTCTGCAGGGCTATCAAACTATTAACATCAAACTTTGTAAAATAATTTTTAAACTGGAATGTTCAATGAAGGGGTTTTTGGTTGGTTTTTATTTCTTTTTGTCTATTTGTTTTGAAGTATGACATAAAATGAAGGTTTCAGAGGAACACACAGACACACACGCACACGACTGCTGCCAGCTGCAGAGCAATGAAGTACATCCCCAGGGATTGGGGTGTAGTGGACTCCAGCACACCCACTATCTCTTACCGCTGCCCCCACCCCAGGCATACAGAATCCCTGGGAGGGTGTGTGGAAGTTTTGGGGCTGGCTCCCACTCTCTGCTCTCACAGTGCACACTACCTGGTCATCTTTACACATGCAGCCCCAGGGAGGGCAGGGGGACCAGAGAGCAGAACGGGGACCCAGAGGCTGCCCTCCAGGAAGAGGGAGCAGCTGGGGTGTTGGGGGTCATCCTCCCCTCGCTGCACTGGGCTGGGAGCTCTGTCACCTCCCCTCCCTGCAGGGCAGCTGCTTATTCCCTGCACTGCTCTCTGGCCCTTGCTCCCAGGGCCCCCCAGGACAGTGCATGCAGGGGCACCCAGGCAGCATGCACCAAAATCTGATTGTGGACTTGTGACCAGGCAGCAGCATTCTTTGCAAAAAGCTTCTTCTGATCGGTCTCTGCTGAAAACCCTGCAGACTCAGAGCATGCTTTGCCGACTGGTGTTCAGCAGACACTGGGTTAACGCTGGTCTGAGCTGCTGCTACTTGCAAAAGAGTGCAACAGACAGCTCCGCTGATTGTCAGCATAGAGAGGACTGAATAGGTTGCCCAAGGATCTCTGGGCTACATCCAGAGGACTTCCAGGATCCAAGTCAAACTGGGGCCATGTGTGCACAGGAAAGCAATAGAGCTCAGACCCTAGCTCCAGCTTAACATGGACTCAGACCCTCCAGGGACCTGGGACCTGAGGTTTGAGCCGGGGCAGGGAAGGGTAGGGCCTTTGCCTCACCCTGATTTTCGTAACAACAGCTAGAAGCAATGTTGCTTGCTCAGCTCCTCTTTCCCACTCCCCTTCCCTCACCGGCCAGGATTGGGAGTAATGACGTTGCTTGTCCTGTTCTCCCCCTCCCCTCACTGGCCTGGTCTTTGCTCAGCCAATAAGAACACAGAGGTCTGGCAGAGCCAATAGCAGGGCTAGGAACCTCCACAGCACTTTTTCAATCTTGAAACAAACAGGCTCAGCGGGTGGAAGCAAGGCAAGCTCTCAGCAGGCTCTGTGCTTAGTCTGAAGGTGCTGCAGATTTCACCGTGATCTGCCCCTCCCCTTGACATGCTGACATGCTAAAAAGGCAGGAGCAAGCTCCTTGTGACACCAGTAGACACAGGGCTGCTCAGGCAGGGGAGGGGTCTGCTGCCCCAAGCACATTCAGGGGATAATTATCCCCACAGACAGCCCAGCTTCGGAAGTTTCAGGCTGCAAGAGCAGCCCTGACCAATGAATGACCACTTGGAATCTTTCCCTGCTGTGAAGAAATAAGCAAGTGTTGTCACACCACAAGAATATAGTTTAATTTACACTTAAAACTCCCATTTTTTTCCAATGCTCTAATTTTTTTTACTGAATAGCAGTACCCCGGTGTGGCCACTTATTCTGCCATTTAATCCCACTTCTGAGAATCTTTTCTTTGCCTACAACAGGCTTTGGGTTGGGTCAGGTTACCAGGTAGGTCCACATAGGCTGTTACAGATAAATGCTGTGAATCCCTTGATCTTACCAAATCTCCCAAGGGTTGCACTTTTCTAGGACCTTTTTCCAAGAATGCCTTCTGAAGAGTGGCTGATCCATTATATGTGCAGATACAAGCTACTGCTGCCCTCAAACAGCCATTTTGTAGCTGTGTCCGCTGTGCTGTATGTCCTTTTCCAACTGGTAAGTAATCTTAGCTCCTCTTGTACTTACTCTAATATTTCTGAGGCAGGGGCAGAGTCTCAAACTTGAGTACCTCAGTGAATTTCATTGAAGGGATGTTTACTTTCTCAGATCCTTACACACTAGAAACCACCTTCCAACTTAATCCTTTTTATTTATCATAATTATTTGTATAAAACCTTCACTGCACATAAAACCCAAACCTGTCTGAACAGTTTGCAAGATTTGGCTGTCAAAATTTGTACATTGTAGATCCATGCTAACATCCATCATTTAATTACACACTAGTTAGTGATTTTTTTTTTTTTTAATTTAAAAATTTGGTGCATCAGTTACTTTTGAGCCATATTCATTTATTCTCTTCCATTTGTTAATTAATGCACATACTTTCTCTGATAGTACTTTCCCCCTTGACAAACTTTTAAATGTTCATCCCTGTAGTTTAACATCAGTTCATTTATGTTAGTGGTGAAAAATCAAGTTACAACACAATCTGAAAATTTCTTTCATGATGGACATGATATTTTTGGAAAGTTTTCTAATCCAAGAATAATCTAGAGATCATGCAGCCATTGTGCTGGTCCTGTGTATAATGGAAACCACTTCAAGCCAGGGGGTGCTGTACGCCCAGTACCTTTAGTTCCAGCACCGATGCCTTTTTTATTATTATTATTAAATAAAAGTTATAAAACCATATAGACTACCAAAAAAGACTCCAAAACCTTTTTAAAACTCTATGTATCTGACTGAAAATAGTTCTTAGACCAAGATTCCAGTGCAGTGTTTGCAATCCAAACATTGGAACACTTACTAGGACACTGAAAATGAAATGAATTAAATGTAGAAGAACTAAATTTGTTTTCATTGTCTACACTTAGAGAAATGCAGAAAGTAAAGCACAGAAGTAGTTATCAACTACATTACATTTTTTAAATTCTTTCATTTGTAGTGGCCTAAATCAGTGTTGTCATTATTATCTGCCTATGGCTTTAATTGGTGTTTATTTTTTCTTTATTTAGGAATTAGGTACAGTGCTCCTGTTAGCTAAATTTCTAACTTATGATTTGAAAACAAACAAACAACAACAAAAAAAACAAACCCAAAACCCTAGAGTTTTCAGGTGTCTAAATAGCCCCTGGAATCATGGTTAAAGTTGCCCCCACCCACCAAAATCTGAAATGGTGCCTCTGGTATGAGCCCTAGGTTAACACAATTGGTGTGTGAACGCCAAGGAGGGTAGACTGAGACCAGACTCAAGCCTACGTTCAGATTTCTGTGTAGACATACCCATCGCCTCATACCCTGCAGCACAAATTTATGCATCACTCCCCAGAGTGCCCAAGGTGGATGCATGAAAGAAACAAATCCTAGGAATGTAAAATATGGATAAAGAGAATTTTAGAAAGAGACCTAGATGAATGTTCTCCTGCTCCTTGATCTGATTTTATTGTTGTGCGTGATTTTGCAACTGTCCTTTTATGCTATGTGATTTTTAAAAAAGGGTGAGAGAGAACTCATGCATCAAATATCTAAGCCTTCAACTTGTATTTAAACTGGCTTATTTGGTCTGATTATGGAGCTGTAGTACTGAGTCACAATTAAGCTAAAAATACAATATGTCTACTATACGCCTGATTTTGGCTTCTTTTTTGTTACCACATACAAACAATTTCTATTTAGTCCAGCATGTCTAGTAGTTAGTCTGGTGACAGATCAGTTTGTTTCATTTGCTTAGTTTATTTTTGGTTTGTTTTTGTTTTTTTAAGAAAGGTTGAAGTAAATCAGTCAAGCTATTATTTGATTGTAGGACCTGGGGCGGGGGGAAGAAGGGGCTTTTTTTGTTTTCACAATTCAAGGACTACCCTTTCCATTTTATCCATTGCTAATTCAAAACCAATGATCTATACATGTCACCTTAGTCTCACTTAGACAGGTTTTGTTGAAAACCACATGCAGTTATCAGTATTGTTGTTCGTTGTAAAATTCCTAAGTGATGGGAGCATTGAGAGGTCTCCTGGGGCAATTATAATAACCTTTACAAGTGTCATCTAATCTACATTTTCAGTTAAGTCATTAGGTCTTTTATTCCTAAAGAAAGGCTGAATTGTATGTTATGTTTTCAAGGTTAGGGTGGTTTTTTTTCCTGTAACAGTCAATGTATTTTTACATTGATTTTTGGGAGTTTCGTATTGTTTTCTATATATAACATTATACTATGTGAAAATCAGCTAAGAATCATAGAAAACCCTTATGGAAGAGGTTAACAACATACTAAGACACTGCTTCCACAAATCATGTTTATTCAAATCACAAACATGGTGGGTGGATGGGTGGAGAACCTCTGAAAGCTGCCAGTGTAGTAACAGGTAAATATTATGGACTGTCAATCGTTTTTTATGTGCAAGGTATACGTATTCAAATTAAAAAGCTCACCCTTTATACATGTTTAAAAGTGTCCTTTGAAAAGGGGGAAATCATCTTTAAAGTAGATATATGTATCTGGTAAAGGAAAAGGAGAAAATTAAACAGGTTGTTTATTTGGAGAAAGAAATAATTAATGTAACTAGACAGGTTGAAACTTTGAAATACCATGGCAGCTGAGTTGTGCATTGATGTCTGCAATGAAGGACGAGGTAATGTCCTGTCCTTATTTGCTCTTTGTACACCTGGACACTTAAGGTAGGTCAACATTACAATAAAAAAGCCATGGCACCAAATCTCAGAGCCTCGGTCAAATTACTTGGGCTTTGGGGTTAAAAATAGCCATGTAGACATTTTGGCTCAGGCTGGACTCTAAGACCCATCCATCTAGTGGGGTTTCACAGTCCAGGTTCCAACCCAAGTGTCTACTCTACAATTTTTAGTCCTGCAGCCCAGCCCCCATAAACTCAAATCAGCTGACCTGGGCCAGCTGTGACCATGCTGTGGGTCTTTTACTGTAGTGTAGATGTATCCTGACCTTAAGGACTATAAAAGGAGATTTCTAGTTACCAAACGGAGATTTAAAACAAGACACTTTGCTGGGACCTGACATTTCCCAGGAAATATATAGTCTTCGAATTACTGGTGTGGACTCTGCATGATCTTGGAAGATGATAAAATGAAGCCAAATTCTTCCCTCTAGTCCCTGTTTAATCCCACTGAAGCAAATATCATTGCACTGAGATTATGAAGTTGAATTTAGCACAAAGTTGTAGGGTTTGCCATCTTACTTGACTAGTATTTTGTAACTTTAGGACAATGTCTGGGCTGACCTAAGAATTCATGAAAATCCATTGAACTTCATTTCCATTAAACAAGCCTAATAATTTTCATATTTCAACTCAGAGAGGAATTTGACCATAGCAAGGTTTGGAACTTCGCAAGTTATGATCTCAGTTGACTGCATCCTTATCTAGGCAGGTAACTACAGTTGGCCTAAATCACCACTATTTTGCACCTTGGGTATTCATGTACACTTGTGCAAAGAGGTGTAAAATGCTCTCTCTGATCTGGTAAAAAATTACATGCACTTTGTGCAGGTGTAGACCATTGCACACAGTACAAGGGGGTGGACAACCTGGCACACTACTCAAATGTTTATTTTGGGTGCTAGACTTTAACAAACTGGAGAAAATGTAAAGTAGAACAAAAAAAATTAGAGATTAGAAAACATGACCCGTAAGGAAAGATTGAAAGAATTAGACAATTAATTGAAAGAGAAGGCTGTGGGGATGGACATAAGTCTTCAAAAATGTCAAAGGTTGTTATAAAGAGGATGGAGATCAATTGTTCTCCATGTCCACCAAAAGTAGCACAAGAAGTAATCAGCTTAATCTGCAGCATGGGCGATTTAGGATAGATATTAGGAAAAACTGTCTAAATGTAAGGATAGTTGTATATTGGGATAGGCTTCCAAGGAAGGCTGTAGTCTCCCCATCATTGTAAGTTTTAGAGAACAGTTAAGACAAACAGCTATCAGGTTTATGTAGATAATCCTGCCTTTGGGCAGGGAGATGGACTAGAATATGACTCTTAACGTCACTTCCAACCCTGTATCTCTATTTTTGTGTCACCCAGCCTGTAGGCTGAGGGTGGGGTGACCAGATAGCAAGTGTGAAATTGGGACAGGGAATGGGGGGTAACAGGCACCTATATAAGAAAAAGCCCCGAATATTGGGACTATCCCTATAAAATCAGGATATCTGGTCAACCTAGTTGAGGCTGGATGAAGGTATGAGGAAAAGGGTAAGGTTGGTATTGAAACCTAAACTGAGAGCTTCAAATTTAAGCACTTGAGAACTAGAACAGGCTAGTATCACAGATGTTTAAGGATAATACAGTCTCAATCTTATCTATGTTATATTTTATTGTCTCAGAAAAGTGTATTTCTAATTGATATAATATAGTCAAGCACTGTTTGCTCATACATTATTGAAGTAAATGGAAAAGCTCTTATTGACCACAGTGGACTTTGGATTAGGCCTGTACTTCACACAGTTTCAGTTCAAAAGCATTCACTACTCTTTTGTGCCATCCCCACCACCAGCATTGCAGCAGTGAAGGCAACCAGTGTGAATATCAAACCCAGGTACTGCTGAAAACTGTCTGAACTTCACCTAACCCCTCTCTCCCTGTCTTTTGTTAATAATTTTATTTAAAGATGAAGTATTTTATACTGCATAGTTCCCGGAGACCATCAAATGAGACTGAGCTTTTCATGAGACCAGAAGTCATGGTTAAGTATGAGGTTAAAATTCTCTTCACATCAGTTCTCAGAGAACTGAACCCAGCAATCACAAAGGATCACTACGTTCACTGAGGTATGTGAGTGCTGATCACTGATGCAGCCAATGTTGCAGATCACCTGGCAGGTTACTCATCAAACAAACTGTGGGATTTTAGCAGTCTCTATGCCACTCTCCCACTACTGGAGTTACAGAACTTGTCCTTGGAGCAGAGTACCGAGAGCTGCCTTTCTATTTCATTTCAGTGAGACTTCGGCAACACTTTTACAGCTCATCATGCCAACAAAGTGTGACAAAAAGGTGGAGATGACCCTTCCGAGATCAGGTTCCCCCTACATTTGGGATTTTATCCGCTGTATCCATCTGTCATTAGTCTCACTTCCTAAGCCTGTAGTAGGTCGCTGTATAGTGTGATGCCATCGCTCTCCTTTCACTCGGGGTTAGGTGCAGCTGTTCCTCATCACTTTTGAATGAAAAGCATTTTATGAACCCTGATAGTTTGAGGAAATTGATCTAGCACTTCCTCAGATTTTTAACATTTGAGTAGAAAGTGTCCGTCTTTCTATCTGTCCTCTTTCACTTTGGTGGCACAGTCATTCCTCTCTGGGTTTCAACCATGCTTTGTGCCTCCCAATCATCACCTCTAGTTCATGCTCACCAATTCTGTATTTGGGGAGAGTCTGCCTCATCTTTGTGAGATGGTTTCAGTGTGCTTGCTCTGTGCAAAGATTGAGTCTTCTGTGTTGCTTTTTTTTTGCGCTCTTCCCCAGCAGTACCTTGTAACATTTTGGGGGCTCAAACCGGAGCAATGAGGGGTTGCGTCACTACCTGCCCTGCAATCTTGGGTGCTTTAAATGCTCTGGTTCAGCAATATGACCTCAGCATCCTGCCACAACACAACAGCCCCACATAAATTCAGTCCTTAATTTCCCCAATGCTATCTGCCCTGAAGTGTCCAATCCTCTCCTACACCACTGAGCAGTAACCAGGTCCCTTGCTCCTTTAAGCAGACAAAAGCTCTGCTTATTATTTTAACTGGAGTCAATCACTTCAATTCAAACACAGCACTAGGTTGGTTTAGATTAAAAGCAAACCAAGTTTATTTAATCAAAAAGACAAATATTTTACGTGAGTCCAAGTAAGAGAGAAAAGTAGAGATGGTTATTAGCAAATAAAAGTGAAAACGTGCATCTAAGTCTGAAACTTAATCTAGTAAAATAGAGTTTGTTCAAGGTAGATTTCTTACCAGTCTCTCTCCTTTCCAGTTATGTCTGACTGAGTGAGTGAATGTCAGGTCCTTCCAGAAAAATACAAAATGCTGCTTTCCCTACCAGCATATTACACACATATATTGTCCCATGTTTTGGTCCAGCATCTTAAGCACTTTTGGATTTCTATTGTTTGCTCCAATGGTCAGGTATAGTTGTTCAGCCTGGGGAATGCTGATCTATTGTAGTGGATTGGATTTTCATTTGGATTTAATTTTTTATCCTTTTCCACTTTGTGGTGGATGGAGTGTTTGTTGCTTTGGCTGAGGTTGCACCAGGAGTTGAATATTCTTTTCTGTATGTTGCTTGTAGGGTAGAAGCATGTAAGGACTTAATTAGGATTAAAAAATTAAATCATTTTACTTACCTTTAGTTAGAAATGATAATACATTTACCATTTCAATAGTTGATTTAAATAGCTGATAGAGAATTTAACACTAAAATTGAATGAAAGGGCTACATTTCACAAGGCCAAGTAAACTTCGGGGTGAACTTTTAGAGGCACAAAATGAGTATGCTACTCCCTTTCTGGTGATTAATTTACAGGTTCACACTATCTGGAACCCTTATCTATATTTTAAATAAAGTTGCATGAAAGGAGGGCAGAAAACCAGCCTTCTCTCATCCTTGAAGACTTCTCAGCCTCCAGGTATGTGAATGAAGAGACTTACTTTCCCCCTTCTCTGTTCTGTAGATTTTATCAATTTAGACTCTAAAGGGATTGATACCTTCACAAGATCATAATATTGTATTGGTAAATTAAATTGCTACAATATGTATGAACCACTAAGCAAATATTAGAGGTCTAAAACAGGTATACTTTATAGAGAGGTTAAAAGAATTCCATACTCTCGGCATGTCTACCAGGCAGACAAATTATTTCTAGTAGGACTGCTAGAGTCACATATAAGGAAGTTGTAATAAAAATTTAGTCAAGAATATTGGAGAAACTAGGTAGCTGTTAGTGCTGAAATGAAAACAAGCCTTTGGGATTTTGAAACAACATTTGCTTGTCTCCAGTCACAATGAATCTCTCATCACCACCAGTACTGTAAGCCCGCGTTTTAAAAAAAAAGGACATGTTATAGGAAGTCAATCATTATAATGGGTTTTTGGTGAAGTTCTCAAGGTTTTGAGTTAGGTACCACCTACCTATGTGCACCTTTTCTCATTTTTGTAAAACAAAAAACGATAGACCAAAGAGGACCAAAGACCATGGTGGTTCAGACAGAAATCATACTGCCAGACATTCCTTTGTATGATAGCTAACATTCTGAGTATACATCTGTGAGTTAAATTTCACTAAATATCCAAGCCTGTGGTTCAAATAGTTAAAGTTTAGTTATGACCATTTATTTTTGGTTTAAAAATAGTAATGTTTGTTTTGTAAAAGTGAGATGTTGAGGTGTATGTACATGATAAATTAAAAATGTACTTTAACAATTAAATTGAATTAATGTTTTAGTATTAGAAAATAGCACCACAAATGTGTTTATTTTGCATTAACTAAAATAAAGTATTTAAAGTTGAAATGGTAAAGAAGTATTTGGAATTGTAATGTTAATTTGATAATGAATCTTGGAAGATGCTTAATGTAGAACAAAATTGGGGATAAAGATTCCTATACTTGAGGTTGAAATAAATAAACTCACCCTGTATTAAAATTAGTTGTACATAAATGAATAATGAACTTGAAGCTTAAGACTAAATGAACTTCTAAGAGTACTGTACATACACTACAGAATGCAAAGAGACTGTTATGGTTATTGAAAGTTACAGGAAGTATTAACAGAAAACAAAATTGAAAGATCTTAGCATAAAGATCTTGGCATTATATTTTCAATTAACATAGAGTTAAGATTCTAGAAAGAACTAAGAATGAACGCACTAAAGACAAGCCTTTGTGAGGTTTGGATGCCATCTACTGCATGGCTGGAATGAATTCCATGACACCTGGCTGGCCCAAGTGCTAGATTTCACACCTGTAACTTGGAAAAAGAATTCCAAAATACGAGTTGTCCAACTGTAAAAAATGACAACATCTGAAACAGATACTCAAGGGGATGGTCCAAATCCAACAATGCAACAAAATGGAAAATATGGGCATAAGAAAGTGACTCTCACTGCCACAGGATAGGAAAGTAGCAGTCTCACCTGAAAATGGAGATCCTGAGTGAAGAATCATCTTGATCCTAACACAAAGTATCTTCCCTCTTTCTGTAAAAGTAATCCTGAAAAGGAATCTTCATTTCCCCAAGAGAGAAGAATTTATTTACCTGAGTTCTTCATGGACAAAACCTTTGGAAGATTTGAGCACTAGGCTCAAATCCTAACCAAAGTTGCTGTGGGAATGAGAAAAACTTTCCTGAAGATTGAGGACACTAAGGCTATGTCTACACTGCAGCACTAATTCGACTTAGCTTAATTCAAATTACAGAAAGCACTGCAGACTGTCCACATTACAGTGTTTGTGCTGGTTTCTTGCATCCACACTGGCCAGCCTTAATTAAAATTAGAAAGCATTAGAAACCATAGAGGCTGTTGTGATGAGTGTCATCATCCCAGAATGCAGCACTGCTTCCCCAAACAAACAGGAAAAGGATTTTCATGCTGTTTTACTCCCCTGATTGCCATTGCTGCAGGTACATGGAGCCAGCTGAACTGTGCTCTCATTTTGACAGTGACAAATACATCACAGCTTATCCTGGATTACTTTAGAACTGTATGCTGTTTGCCTTTTATGCTCCCCGCACCACCCCTTGTATATTGCTTGCCTTTGATTTTGATTCTACAGGTGTCTGTAGAATGTAAGATAAATAACAACTGAGTCAGTTAGTATATTAATACAGTGATACAAATGTTTCCATTTCACTGATGGAAAGCATGATATAATGTATCCACATGTAGCACTGTGAATAAACTCTTAAGAAAGTATCAATTTCCATGATTGGTCATTGAAACAATGTAGCAAAGAATTTCCTCTCACTGCTGGCATTTAAAACGCATTCACCACGCAGGGGTGGGGGAGTTAAATCTTTCAAAGGGACAAATCTTAAAGGGACAAACTGCAAAGGGCTTGCTGGGCAGTTAAAACACATTCACCACGTGGGGAGGGGAGAGGGTGAAATTTTCAAACCCTTAAGGGACATACTGCAAAGGGTTTGTTGTGTGTGTGGAGGTGATCACATTTTGGATTTTAAACCCATTCACCACAGAAAATGAAGATTTAAATCTTCCTGGGGCTGCTTTGAGGGAGGGTACTGAAATGGGGCATCATGGGATACAGTCTGGAGGTCAATTAATTCGAATTAAGTCCCATTGCATCCACACTCACACTAATGCGAATTAACTGATGCTCTTCAGGCGCTAATCCACTTGCAGAGGTGGTTTTATTAATTCAATTTTAAAGGCTCCTTAATTCAAATTAACGATGCGTAAGTGTAGATTTGGGAGTAATTAATTTGAATTAAGGGACTTTAATTCGAATTAAGCCACCAGTGTAGACCAGGCCTTATAAGAAAATCACAAACCTCTATGCAAGAAACGCCAGAAAACTGCAAAGCTGAGGGTGAGGTTGTCTTATCTTGTTTAAGTGTAGAGAGGTTGGGGGAAGCAATATTTGTCACACATATTCCAGGGGTAAATCTTATGTACTCTAAGGGCAGGATTTTGACTTGAGAAAATGGAAAGTACTACTTTTCTAAATGATCAGGACAACTGGAGTTAGAATCTTTGTTCCCTAAAATTAGACCCTTGCATTGGTAAGATCTAAATCCTAGAGAAAACAGATGTAATAACCTAAACAACTTCCATAGATACTGCCAAAATATTCTGTCCTATATAATAGGTGGGACACTGTCACTATACAAAAGCAACATACTTTTAAGTTGTTACTTAAAACACAGTTGTTATATTTTGGTAAGAACCATTTTGTTATTCAGTTATAGTGGCTTTTAGTATCTTCTTAAATTAGTTCCATTTGAAACTGCAGTGAGTGTTATCACAGACTACTACTGCTCTGTCTGTCATCCAGCCTATTCACTTCTCCATCTCAACCTCTGACCAGAAGTTCAACTGCATGCCTGTATGAGAGAAAGAAATGCTTTCAGCTGTTCTCTTCTCTGCCCATGACTCCTCCCACCCACAGTCTCATGTGCAGTGAGCTATTTGGGCAAGAAAAAACTCCTTTTAGTTTCAAGCTTTCCTACAATCTTGATGGTGTATATATAGGTTACCAACACCGACCATTTTTCTTACCTGGGCATGTGTGAACACCTTACACAAGTTTTTCATTCTTCCTCGTATGTGTTAAGATGTTTCTGATTAACCTAACAATTATTGAATGTGACCTTCAGAGAAAGCGTTGAGGTACTATTGCCTTTTGCAAATCCGCTTTTAGTGTTTACACTGTGTTTTACATGCACCTTTACTAA
This sequence comes from Emydura macquarii macquarii, assembly GCF_026122565.2. Lineage (NCBI taxonomy): Eukaryota > Metazoa > Chordata > Testudines > Chelidae > Emydura > Emydura macquarii. The sequence goes on from NW_027132344.1 coordinate 1,696,992, forward strand.
TAGTTTATTCATGGAAACACTTTTCTGTTTGATGTGAATTCACTTGCACTGTATAATTTCACCTAGATATTTCGGTTAAGCTTTTAGGCCATATATCAGATTTTAATATACTCATATAGCTGAATATTAACATGTTTACCCCTTAAATGCATTATATTAATACAATGTAGTCTGTTATTAGTATCCATTATGTTTTGTATTGTAACAAATGTGCTAGTATTGTGTTTAATTGTTTTTAATTAGGCATGTGTATACTGAATATTAGCATTGAACTATGATAGTCACAGGATTTAGAGTTGTTTCTTTTGAATACTGTGTTTAGCTTTAAGACACTTTCTTTTGAATAGCATTGTCAGATTTGTTAGTTATTACTAAACTATAAAAAGGTTTTAATACTGCCTTTGTGGTATTAAGTCTCTTTTGTTCATTATTACTTTCTGCTTGATTTTAAAGGTAATGTATATCATGTAGGTTACATTAGGATTTGGATTTAAGTGCGCCTTAATTGAATTATGTGGTATTGATTTTTAATTCTGGTTATTGAATATAGTTAGTGACACTTGACTATCAGTTGTTTCAAATGAAGGTTATAATCTTTTTTCCTGACACATGGTTATTACAATCAGAGAAACTTTCCACCATAAGGCTTAAGCTAGGTTGCTCTGGAGACAGAGCTTTCTTGTGGGCTGGCACAATTCTGTGAAAAGAACTCTCCCAAGAGCTATGGATCATTACAAACCTCACCAACTGCCACTCCAAATGAAAGGCACATTTCCTTGACCTTGTCTTCTCTACAAAAGCATACTGCAACAAGTATATATAAATACACACATTTTTTATAAACTCCAAAACAATCTACTGCACACAATTCTCTCCCTGGGGAAAGAAAGAGAAACATGACAGATGTAAGTCATGCTGCTTGATGCACTACTGGAAGATGCTCAAAAGCTACAGTAATTAGTATTGTATAAGAACCTATACAAAATAGAGTTACCTTGTATATTTTGTAACTAGTTTGCATAGCCTTTGCTTCTCTTGATTTTACTTATTTTTCCCCCCTTGGTTAAAATATTTCTTCATTGAATAGCTTTGTTTGGTTGGCATGCCCATGGGGAAAGAACTCATGGGGACGTAATGGGAGACCACATCCCTGGGAGTCTCAAACAACAGTTATCAGTAACTCTCATATGAGTAACTAATAGTTTTATCTTCTCAATTACTGAATCTCCCAATTTTCAAATTTGGCCTTGTTTTTGGTTTTAAATTTAAAAAAAAAAAAAAGAAAAACCAAAACCAAAAACTGGCACTCTGTATTTTGGAAAAAAAATCCACTGCCCCATGGGAATTGGCCCAGTTCTATTCTGCGGCTACTAGATGGTTGGTGATTCTGTGCACATGGAGTGTTTTTTTGTGGGGGGAGAAGGAGTTGTTTTGGAACTGCAGACACAGGGCTATTTTGGGGGGTTATCCTATTAATTTGACTGGATTATTAAACTGGACCCCAGATTTCACTGATATACAGTAGAATGGCTTGGCTTATGCTGTTTTTCAACCTTAAGAAATATACTTTAGCAGACAGTGATATGAAATTTTTGGAAGGCAAAACTCATCTGAGATCATGAAGGATCCTTCTCAGTTATTTAGAAAACTTATTTTCCTCCTGTTGGGTGCACAATATTTCTTCCAGTAACTCCTGATTAGGTATCCATCAGATTAACAGCTTTCTTGGAGCATAGGGAAAAAACAGATACTGCTTTTAAGAAAGACTGAACTGAATATATAATTTAAAAACTTTGCAGAGCTATTAAACTAAAGGTACTAGAATATGCAATTTGACTTCCCAATTGATGTAATCAAGAACAAAGAGCTCATTTTTAAGTATCACCATAAAATGTCACACACACAAAAGTGCAATTCAATTGGTTTTCTAAGCAATGGGGTTTTTACATTATACAACAGTCTAGACTGGGGTGTGTTGAGTAAACACAAACAAGGTAGTAAGATGTCCATCTCTAAACATAAATACAAATATTTTCCAGCCTATTTGTAAAACTATGCAATTTTGTTTTCTATTTACTTTGCTTTCAATTCACTTTGAATGTAAAAACAGAAGTCATGGAATCTGCTTCATTGGAGGTTTTCACAGAGGCTGGATGGCCATCTGTCTTGGATGACTTAGACACAACAAATCCTGCATCTTGGCCTGGGGTTAGACTAAATGACCCTTGCGGTCCCTACTAACCGTATGGTTCTATGATTCTAAAATCAACATAACATATTATCTTGTTTAGCCTGAGCTGCATTGACTCTGTGGCAACCTTTCAAGTTATTATGGTTCATGGTTCAGACGATCTTTACAGATTAGCCAACATTTCAGAAATGTGCTTTTCTATCAGAGCAATATATTAAAGCCTTTAAAATTGGCTTTTTTGTTTAAATACAAAGTATTTTCAAAATGCCAACCTTTCTTTAAAACAGTTTTAAAGGGATTCAGCTGCAGTGAAAAATAATTCTTCAGAAAATAATCTCACAAATTGCCACTATCTGAACTCAATAGGAAAAAAGGAAATCCATCTTCTACTCCATGCTTGAAAGACCATATAAAAACTAAAAACATCAGTTTGTGGCTCTGTGTAAATGTTTAGCATAACAAGATCTAGAAATGGTTTACAGGACTGATGATTCTGAAGAGGAAAAAGTATTTAGGGTATAATAGCTGTGGATGATCAAAGCCTCTGAGAAAAAAAATCAAGTCATATTTTCTATAGCTGTCTAAATAGGCCTACCTATTAGAAATAAAGTTTGAAATTTGACCTAACACAGGACAACAAAAGTTGTCAGAATACTTCAGCTAAGTTCTCAGTGCACCCAGGGTATCTAGCATTGCCTACGTTCCTATTCCTTGACAGATCTATTATGGGCTATTTCTTTTCTCTCTCGGTCACTCCTTGCGCCCCAAGTGATATGTGTTTTTATGTTGTATGTATTATGTCCACATATACATTTGGTTAGTCAAGGGGCTAAATCTGGGTTCCACTGAAGTCAACTCAAGTTTTGCCATTGACTTCACTGGCATACACATTTGGCCCTGAGGAAGGAACCAGTTATGGAAATATTATTCTTATACTGAAATACAAGCTGAAATAGAGAATTCATGTTGGTCTTTGTCTAATAATGGGTGTCTGAAGTTTAACTCATTCTAAAAATGAATTTGAGGTTAATAATTACAAAAAAGTGTTGAGCACCTGGAAGATCCCAGTACTTTCCAAAGGATGGGATTCTCCAGAGTTCTTGGAAACCCTTCTTAAATTTTTGCCATAACCAAACTGAAGAGAGAGCTGGAATGATGTCTGAGAATTCTCTCCCTTCCTGGACCCAGCTAAACACACCTCTTTCATCATTCCATCTTGACCACTCAGCATATCACAGGAACACCTACAATTATATTCCATAAAGCTGTAAATTATGGGGATTCATTTTTGTTGGATTTTTTTTATTGACATTCTACCTTTCAACCTGCCCCACAGAACAGTTTGGAATGTACCATTTAACTTCTGGTTCAATTCACAAGGACATCATTAAGGTTTGGAGTAAAAATTATTTTAAGAGAATTGACTTTTCCCCATAATGGAAGAAGTAATAGCTGCCACCTTTCAAAAATCACTTTGTAAAGGTTTTATTAGTAGAGAATCAGTTCTCCATCATGTCATTGAGATTGGGTGTGATCAAATACCAAGGTACTTCCCATTGTCCTGACAACATGAAAAATCCATGAGAACCGGGGAGCCATGTGGAGAGGGGGAATATATAATCTTTTATTTAACAAAAAGACTCCACTTCTCTATTATAAAGAAATTTAAATAAACTGCTTTAGAACAACTTGGAATCACCAGTGGTACAAGAGCTGCTCAGACCAAAAAACAAACAAAAAAACAAAAACAAAACACCAATAAAAAGAAAAGAAAGTTAAAATATCCTAAATTGAGATAATGTAACATACAGAAACCACTCCCATCTGAAGCCTGTATTGACGATAGAGTTTGTAAAATAAGCTGTAGACCCATGACTCAAAAATGCTTTAATAAAGTACCTTTCATCAATATTTTTGTATGTACACCTTACTTTTAAACTCACCTTACAGGAGCTACTTTTACAAGGTAGGAAATCAGTCAGTGCAGAGAACCAGCATAAGGCATTTGTTTCCCTTGTGTCTCTTATGCACATAACGTAGTATTGTAAGATAGGTTGTTCCTTTTATATGCATAAAACACATTTCATTAGTTTACTTTAAAAGTGAATCAATGAATGTACAGAATATTCTGTCCAATATATTTGGTTTGTATTTCCTTCCCTCCCCCCCCCCCCACAAAACAATTGCATTACCTTTGCACCACTGAATTTGTGATTCCTACTATACATTACCTATAGTGGTGCTTAATACTTTTCAGAATCTGTCCCTAAGAGAGAGGCAAGTCACCATGTTCCTATGCCGTCTTGTTTTAGATGACACAGAGAACACCTACAGCAGCTTTGAAAGCGCAGAAGAGGCCACATGCTCCTGGATATTATGAGTTGTTGGTGCTCTCTCTTCTCTGGATCAGCCTGTCAACAGCATCCTAGGGCTTGTCTAGACAGAGTGTGTGACAAGCTGGGATGTAAACCTACGGCGCATTAGCATTGTCTGCACTAATCGGCAGTGTGGACCCTGTCACTGCACACTAAAAGTTCCCTAGAGTGCTTTGACCCCACTCCTGTTTCATGCAGCAGTAGGGCAAAGCACATTAGTGCATCATAGCAGGGTGCACACGGCCAATCAGAGTGCATCTGACTAGCATGCTGTAGCTCTGCATCTCAGCTTTCTATGCACTAACTCTGCATCTAGACAAGCCCCTAAGCATGTGATTCAAGGAACATGTGGTTTTCCCAGGTCATGGGACCCCTTTCTCCATATTTGTGCAGCGCAATGCAACTTTACTGACAGGTCATCTTAACAACTATTTCTTGCATTTAAGCTCAAAGCCCATTACCTGTATTAGAGTCCTCATTATTTTGTTGCATCTTTATGAGCAACACATCAAGACATTTCAGTGACTTATTCCTAACGGTGTAGGATTGCCTATATTACTGTGCTTCACAAAGGACATTTCTGTATTACACAAGAGGGCTAAAAGCAAGAGGGTTTGATTTTTTCCAACTTATCTTTCAATCAGCAGATGGAAGAACTAGGCAAATTATTGTCAGTGGACATTACAGAAGGGGACCGATAGTCTGAAAAAATTATTTGATGAATTTTGCCACTGTTTGGGATGGGATTGTAGACAAACAGATCAGAAGCTTCTCTAATCTATTCATGATCAGAAACTATCCCACCAAAAGAAATGCTTTGACTCCTCGGGCTGCAGCTTGTTCATAAGCAGTTCATTACAAATATTCAACATTTAAAATCCAAGCTCTTTTGATTCAACAAAGTGGCCTATTTCATGCTTAGATAAGTGTAACAGTTGCACCAGAAACTTGACTGTAAGTACTCATGATTACAATTTTTTAAATGGTTTTCAAATATACTGCCCTTTTCATTTTCAGTGAACATTCCTGACGGTAAAATTAATTGACTACAGCGTGTGATTCAAAGGCCTCTGAGGACAGGGGAAAGATTTCTATTGACCGACGGGCTTTGGATGGGGGTCTAATTCAGAAAGTGCACATAAAAAAAAAAAAAAAACACACCAAAAAGGAGAACCATCGCAACTGAAGTGGATTCATTTAAAACATTTTAAAGATCATGCCTGGGGAAAATGTGTCTCAGTGCTTACTCATCTGTAGTATATGCTACTGTGGCTCAGATCAAGGACACTTGCACCGTTCTGATTTATGGCTGTCACCTAACAAATTCATCACTATGTCACTTTATTTGCTGGTCTGCCTCCAGATGTAACCCTTGTAATATTAAGTTAGACCATCAGGCTGCAGGACAGCTATTCTATTGTGAACATTTTGTTTGTTTGGATGCAGCAGCATTTCTTTCTGGGGCTCTCTTCTGTTTTTATGGTTGATTATACCACAGTAAGATCCTCACCTTTGACATTTAGGACAGGATTTTCAAAGGATCCTAAGTATAAGTCCATGGGAGTTGGGTACTAAACTCCCATATGTATTGTGGTGTTAGCTGTGAATGTTTTATTTAGGGTGGCCACTAGAGTGTATATAGCAAAAAGGGGTCTGTATACACAGAAAAGGACAGTCTTGCATTCACCCAGATGACAATGTCAGTGTCCAGAGTCTTTGATCTCTCCATGGTATCAGAACAGAATCAAACAAACACTCAACAAATAACAGAGCATCCATGTAAAAATGGAGAAGGAAAGCACACAAGCAAGCCTTTGAGCCCAGCCAGAACTACCTAAAACAGAACTAGCAGCAAGCAGGTGAATTGAGACATGTCATGACTGGCTAGAAGGAGGGCTGGACGAAAGAGATAGTCTGAAGCTTCTATGACACTATATTGGGCAGTTTCTCAGTATCTTCCTGTAAACCAAGATCTGCTATTGACTGGCTATCCCTACATCAATGCAACAGGAAATCCTTGACAGATTGCATGAGAGATCAAGGCATAACAAAATGCACGAGATAGCTAAACAGTCTTGTTGGTGGCCTGAGCTGAGCAAGCAACTACAAGGAGAAATGTGATATTTATACTCACATAAGAACCAACCCACTGGAACCATTACTGCCATCTGCTCTACCAGACAGGCCATGGCAGAAAGACAAACTGATATTTTCTAGGCAACCTGACTTTTGAGTGACTATTTCTCAAGATTCATTGAAGATGCCAGTTCGTTCAAACACCACATCAAGTGCAGATGTAGAGAGGATAAAACCCATCTTTGCCCACTTTGGGATTTCAAAGCAAGTCATCTCTGAAAATGGCTCTCAAGACCTTCCTCCGATACCTTTAGGAGATTTGTAGATACCTATTGTTTCACTCGTGTCACATTCAGACCTCTGGGCCCCCCAAATAGTAGTAAAGCAGAACATGCAGTAAAGACAATGAAATAACTTCTTTTGAAAGCCTTAGAGCTTCGTCTTGCCCTGTTGCCAAACTTGTCAACACACCTCTAGCAAATGGATTCAGCCCTGCAGAACTGTTGATGGGAAAGTTGAGGTTCACTGTCCAAGCCACCCCTTCCCAACTAGACCCCTGTTGACATGACTGAGACCGAAGGAATACCAATATGAAACCCATCAGAAGAGGAGCTTTGACGGGCACCATAAAGTCAAATCATTCAAGGGTATTGAATCCAGGAGATTTTATTTGGAGGAAAGATTCTCAAGAAAAGGGAGCAGAGATGTGCCAGAACCCCCTCAATCCTACTTTTAGAGTGCCTGAGGGAAACTTCTGTCATAACTGGGGACATCTTGATGCATCACCGGGAGGGGAGGGGGGGGACCTCCAGCACACCCTAATCACTAACCCGAGACTGAACCAGTGAACACCCCACCTGTCCACACAGAACTACCAGTATATCATCCTGATAGTCTTCCTGAGAGGAGATATCCAGCTAGAGAAGATGGCCTCCTGAATTCCTGGAGGATTACAAAAGATCTTGAAAATTCAAGAAAGTCAGAGGGCTAGTAGCCAAATATCTTAAAAAGGTGGAATAAATCCCTGGCACAAAGCTAAGGAAGTTTGGGCAGTTTACCCTGTCCTTCACAGGACTGCTTATATTCTTATTTTGTGTTGATATTTCATTCCTGTGACATGTTTTTAACAAAGTTTGGATAAAGATTTTTATCACCCTTTACTTTTCAGAAAGGAGATTATGGTATTAGCTGTGAACATTTAGAGCCATTCAAGGCGGCCACTAGAGGGACTTACACCAAAGAAGTACAGGGCTGTGTAAATAAGTAATAAAGACAGTCTTGCATTCACCCTGAGCACAGTGTTCTGAATTTCTTATCTCTACAGGTACTTTTGAAAGTCCCAGTCTTAGCTATTCTATTAATGAAGAATGCTTGTTTTTATAGTTGTTTCATGTACCACGTGCTAGGTAATAACATGAGGGCTCACTAAACTGGCCCTTTAAAATGAGAAGTATTTGCAGAGATGCTGCAACTGCAGCTAGTATTCACCTCATTTACAGACTGCCTGTCTGCCTGATGCCTTCTCCTCACTCTTCCCTCTTGCAACCTGTGCCCCACCCTCCAAGTTCCAGGCAGGTTACTACAACATTTACTAGTGGTGTATGAACTTCCCCCTTTGTGAAAGGGGACTATTATTGGCTTTCGAGGGAGAGGTCATTTTCAGAGTCACCTGAAGTCTTATTTCAGCTAGCTATATTTATATCAAGTCATAGTTTGTGGCTGCTATATGAAGTTGTGCTAAGTTAAAGTCTTTTGAGATTATGGGCAGGTCTAAAATTATTCACAGAAGGACACAAGATGGTGCAGTCTGTAATAAAGGCTTTTTAATCAAGAATATGTCATGAGCCCAAGCAGTTGAACTTTACAGCCCACTGACAGCATGATGTATATCTATTCATAGATTTTAAGGCCAGAGGGACCACTATGATCATCTAGTCAGACCGCCTGCATAATACAGGCCATACAAATCTCACCCAGCAACTTCTGCATCAAGCCCACGACATCTGTTTCAGTGACAGTAGCTTTTTGAAAAATAACCAGTCCTGATTTAAAGACTTCAAGGGGTGAAGAATCTACCACAAACCTGGAGAAGTATTCTAATGGAGTTCATTATGCCCTGGTGTACTAGATTAAAGAGCCATCTACTATCAGAAGTGTTCTACCTACCTAGGTATCTGTAGATCATGATCAACATCATCCCTTAACCATTTCTTAGATAAACTAAATAGATTTAAGTTCTTGTCTCTTTCACTACACATTATGTTTTCCAGGCCTTGAATTATTCTAGCTCTTTTCTGAACTCTCTGTACTCTGTCAACATCTTTTTGAAAGACACCAGAACGAGGCACAATATTCCAGTAATGGTCTCACTAATGACATATACGGAGGTAGAACCATCTCTCTAGATTGATGATTATGCATCCAAAAATCACATTGCACTATTTAGCTACAGCATCAAATGGGGCGCTCATGTTCAGCTGGTGATCTGTCATTACCTCTAAATCCTTTTCAATGTCCCTGCATCCCATGGGTCTGTCTCCATCTTGTAGGTCTGATGTACATTCTTTTGATCCTAGATGTAGGACCTTGCATTGAGTTGTATTAAAACATATACACCAACAGTGTTTAGGGCACAGTGTACTAAAGGAGTATGACGGACAAGAGCCCTACCCCAAAAGATTTATAATCAGATCAACAGAGCACCCCCTTTAACAGCCCACTGCTCTTGTCTTCATCTGTGCATACAGACTGCTCTGCTTGTAAACACTATGTGTTGTTTACTTACAGTGTGCTCCCCATCACCTTTACAGCATTGTGCAGCACCATAGTTACAAAATATAATTCCTTACCCTCTAGAGCAGTGGTTCTTAACCTTTCCAAACTACTGTACCCCTGAAGCCTGAGTCCCACCCCCACGGGGCTGAGGCATGTAACTTAGTTTCATGGTGCCCTGTGGCTCCAGGCAATTGCCTTTCTTGCCACCTCCAATACCAGCTCTGCACTTGCGACCCCTCTAAACCCCCAGGTTAAGAAACACTGCTCTAGAGTAAGGACAGGAGAGGGAGATCTCTTCCTCTGAGATTTGTCTTGGCTCTGGCTTTCAAAATCTCCCTCAACCCTACCTGCACTTATGCCTACCTCCCTCCACTTCCTTCCTGTATCATTTTCTAACCCTGAGCTAATAGTCTTATTAGCACTTAACAGTCCCCAGCCCACTTTTATTTATCAATTAGGCACAGCTTTCCCCCTCAGGTTTAACCTGGAGCTGTTTTAATTGGTGATGGGCTTCCTATCACAGCTGTTGCTCAGCACTGTGTCACACACCTCTCCCACTTACCTAACAAATGATTTTTCTTCCACTGTGCTCTCCCTCCCCATGCTTCCTAGTGCATTTCTCCCTATGTCTTCAGTCTGATCATCCAGGCCCTCCTTATAGGGTCCACCCATTCTCCATCTGCCAAAAATCACATTCAGTGGAGGGAGGGCACTTCATCTATTCTCACTTCTTCTGTCTTGGGGTGGAGCTGGTGGTCTCCCCCCAAACTCCTGTTTACTCAGGGTTCCTGGTTCTCTTAACCCACTGAAATGCACCTGAGTTTTTTCCCCTTGGCAGACTGATGAGGGGGAAGGGTTCTGAGGGTTACCCAGCCCCCCCACCCCCCATCTCATTAACAAACAGGTTTTCTTTAATAACCTTCCTCTGCCCCTGTCTCTTGGGGAACTCTCCTTTCTTGCCTTTCATCTTGGCTTGCCTCCTCTGGTCTAGAGGCATCTAGCTCTGATTTGTCCCTTCCTTTCCCTTCGGGTATCATTTCCTTCCAATGGGAGTTTATTTTTTTCCCCTCACTTGGCCCCCTTAACACCAATTTGTCTTCCCAGTGAGGAGGGCCTCCAATTGGTGCCCAACAAAACAGAACAGGTAACCTATCCACTACTCCTACCTGTTTCTAACCTCCCCCTTGACCTCTAGGAGTACATCTGCCATAGCAGAGTACTTTTTATCCCCATAGAAAACATTAATTTCAAACTTCTTTAGGAATCATCTAGTGGGCTTTTACCAACAACTGCTGGACCAAAGAGCAAGTAGATTCTGCCTAACAAGCCCCTTCATCACATCCCCCTTACCACCACAGAAATGGCAGTGTTTCTTTTCCTTCACCTTTCCATGTGCCCCAGCCCAACCACAGAACTTTGCCTATAGATGGAGTCTAGTTTTGCCATCTCTTTTCATGTGTCCCTGAAGTTTGCAGTGGTATGATAAGGCTATGAGTCGCTCTGGGAGCTCCTGTGGGCTCTTCCCACTTCTTCTCCATGCCCTTCCTGGTGGTGGGTTCCCCAGATTTCTTCCCTGACTTCATCCCCCCTATGGTTGTCCCTCTTTCCTGGGGAAGTCTGCCTTCACACAACTCCTGCATCAGTTTAACTGTTGCCTCTAAGGTACCTGGCTCATGCTGCCTGCCCCATACTGGAATGTTCTCTGGGAGGCTCTGGCGGAACTATTCCAAAAATCAGAGCATCCATGATCTCCCGCACAATTTGGATGGCCAATCTCAGCCAATGGGTGGCCCAATCCATTAACTGTTGCGTGAATGCCCAGGTGAAGACCCTCAGTCCATCTTGCATCTTGGAACTTGTTGATACTTTTCAATGGACAGGCCCATCCAATCCAGGATTGCCACCTTAGCCACCTCATAGCCTTGGACCTGCTTGTCTTCTAGGATCGTGTCACCTATGTGGGTTTCCCCAGCCAAATAGGGGACCAGCTGCAAAGCCCCGATTCCCCTGTCCCAGCCTGAACTTATAGCCACCCTCTCAAATGTGTCCAGGTGTGCATTCAGGGTCATCTCTGGGGCCTGTATTACAGAGGCCAGGTCCTGTGCCCAGTTGCCATATCTCTGCCATAGGACTCACCCCCCTTCATAGTAACTGATATTGAACATTCATTTGTTCTTCATTCTAAAGTCCTGCAGACTCTTTTGCTTCTCTGCCTGCCAGACAAGGAACGTCTGCCTCTCCAGCTGGTGTGACGGCTGGAAGCTTGGAAGAGAGTCCTCTACATTTCCTTTTGTTGTTTCACCAGCCGCTTCAGGCTCTCCTCCATCTTCCAGGCTGCCAAGCCTTCACAGCTGCCCCTCTCTGGGAGATTCTCCATCTGCACAGATCAAGACAAGGTCCTGGAGAAATTCCCATGTGTAACAGGGCATGCCCTCCACTCCTATTTTCCTCAGCACACACAGACTCCTTGGAGAGTATCCACTTGTAAAAAACCATGTGGTCTATTGACAGTGTTCTCCCATCACCTTTATAGCACTGGGCAGCACCTTAGCTACAGCAATATGTAATTCCTCAGCCCCTTAGACCAAAATTAAGCAAGGGAAGGGATCTTGCCTATATCTAGCTCTCAAAGCTTGCCTCTTCCTCCCTGTCAGTCTGTCTCTCCTCCCTTTCCACTTTCTTCCTGTATCATTTTCTACTCCCTGAGCTAATGAGCACTTCAACTCTCCCCAGGCCATTCTAGTCTGTCACTTAAGTACAACTTTGCCTTTTGGGTTTACTCCAGAGTGATTTAATTGGTCATCCAGTGGTCAGAGTCCTGCTACAGCTTTTGCTGCCCAGCACTCTGTCACAGCAACACAGAAAACAAAAAGACAGAAGAAGAGGAGCAAAAAGGAGAACTCAGCTTATTTGAATACGGAGGTCAACCATTCTTTTTTCACTATGTTGTGTCTTTTGCTTTTTACACAACAACCTCAATATGAAAGAATCACACAGATATAAGAGGGCCCCAAATAACGAGGTATTTACTAACCCTACACAACATGCAAGGCCCAGTTATGTGTACCTATTACTGCACTGGAAGATTTCCAGACATAGAACACACTGCCACTAGGGGGAGCCAAGTTATTTAAAGGGTTAGCACCCGATTCCTATATACACTATCCTATGACTTTTAAAAACACCCACTTTTTTCAATAATTTAAGTCACCTTTCTGATAGGCTAGGGTAAGTTTGCATTGAGCAGCCAGTCTGGAGCATTGCATTCTAAAAGGGTCCGAAGGCTTTAGAAAGCAGTTCAAGGAGGAGAATCTGAGCACATTTAGGGGTATGACAGAAAAAGCAATTAGGCAAGAAGATGAGGTGGAGTGAATGTAGCAAGGGCAGTGGAAAGAGAAGAGAGCTGAGGGGTAGGCAGGAAACAAACTGTTTTAAGGCAACCATAAAAGGGTTAAAACCATTATACACAGCTCTTCCCTCTGAGTCAGACATAATTTTAGGGAAAACTGTGCTGTTGGAGGTATGCTATTTTATGAGAGACTTAAACCTGAGATCCCCAAAAGGAACCATCTTTAAAAAACCTCAAAGCACTTTTTACAAGCCCACCTCCAGTGCTGTGGTGTCCTGGTCAAATTCTAGTGGGGACAGTTGAAATTGGTCCATAGTTTTAATTAGATATGTCAGGATTCAGAGAAACCTGATGAAGTCAGAAGTCTTTTCACCAAGGTTTAGTGTTTAGAACAGTATAGCAAGAAAGAAAAATAGTTAGCTATCACAAAGCAAACATGAGTCTCCCCTGCTTGTGGTCCATCCCGGCCCAGTGAGACCCACCTTCCCAAAGGCAGTCTCCTCCCTCCATAGCCCAAGAAGCCAAACTCCTAGATCTTTCCCTAAACACGTGTGTAGAGCAAGGTACCAGCTGATCTGTAGCCAACTTCTTGTTTATCAGTGCTCCTTGCGCCCTACAAAAATATCCTTCATTTCCCATTCTAAAGTGCTGAGAGTTATTCAAGAGTTGATATATTCCATCGAGCTGGCTGCACTTCAGTTGAGGATGAAGCAGTTCCTATATAATCTGTAAATCAGTTTGTGAAGCACTTTGGGATTCCTCTGGATGAAAGGTATTATAAATGGAAGTCATTATCCATAAGTCATTAGGGACAAACTCATTACCATCTGATGGCCAAGCGGTAGCTTATGTGAAATGAGTTGCTGCTCACTTCAATAGTCTCATTTAATTTGCAGTAGTCTAAATTGAAGAGGTGACTGCAGCACTAAATGAAAATGGAAAGACAGCAGTAGCTATGGTAGCTTCATGGATCCCTGTGACTTCCAGTGGCCCAAAACCTTTTATCCAACATGAACCATAGAGATTCATAAACCAGGAAGAAGAGACACTATTTAGATTAAATTGAGGTGTGAAGTTACAGATTGTTCTCTCTTTCAGGACCTCTTTCCTTATTGAAATCCATCAAGCAACTTTTATTTCTCACTTCTCCTCCTCCTGCCTAAAGTTGTGATCATGAAATGCTTTAAACATGAATGCTTTAAATCTTTTGTCCTGCAATAGAAATAGTGGGCATAATATAAAAAGGGGAAAAAATTCCCCCTATTAAATTTGGTTTATAATTTGGCAGTGCAGAGAGGCTCTATCCCAATTTAAGTAGGCAGACATGCAGGGGACACACACATGCAGGTATAAAATGGATCTGAGTGTTTGATGCGAGTGGACAAGGTAACTTGAAACATGCATGACAGGAAAATCTTGGTGTTTATTCTGTATATTAATTTTAAAACAGATTCCTTGTGTCTGCTAATAACCCTGAGTAAGGTAAAAATCAACAATTGCAAGTCTCCACTTGTATATACATTTCAGATGGCCATAGATGTAGCTTAAATGCTTTCATTCTGTTATTATTTGGAAACTGAGGAATATGTTGGTGAAATAGGACTAACCTGGTGCAAAAAGGTCCTGGAGATGATCTATCATTCTGTCTCTGAAACAGTAATGATGAACAAAGTAAAGTAGTGTGCTTCTCCCGGGCACAATTAGACTAGGAATCAAATTAATCTTGGCATTGAGATCTGTCTTGGAAAAATTGATTTCATTGTACTAAAGAGGCAAATTAAGTTTAAAATAAAGGAAAGTGTATGACCTAAAGGAGCAAACAGCTAATTTAATAGCTGTCACTTTAAACATATAGGATGAAATTGAAAAACCATTGATTGCTAGGTTATTTGTTTATTTGCAATGACTTTTAGCACTAGATAACTCAAATACTTCTTTTGGGAAGCTGTACATGACATATTTTATTGTTGTTTCCCCAGATGGCTGTAAATGGAGAACACTGAGTATGAACTTCATTGTGGCTGAAAATGGTTTCAAATTACAGCAGAACACTATTGCCCTTCTGAGTTGGTTACTGTGATGTAAAAAGTCAACAAGTGCTATAAAAAAAAAACGCACCAGGCCAAATGTATGGCTTATTAAGTTACCAGGACATCCAGGTATATTCTCCCATCAACCCTTGTGAATGACCACCAAATCTCTCTTCATTTGGGGATCAAGGTTAAACAGATGAGTTTTGACTGCAAGAATGAAATGTAGGGAAGAAAGGTAACTCACATGGTAAATGTGAGCTAATACAGCCAGATGCAATCTAGGAAGAAAGAACTCAAGCTACACCTACAGAACAGTGGACTGTTTCCTAGAAAGCAGTGACTGAAAACAATTTAGGGTCACAGTGGACAAGCAGCTCACTAAAGCTGTCAGCATGATGCTGTGGCTAGTGCAATCCTTAGATATATAAACATGGAAGTAGGGAGTAGAAGTAGAGGTGATTTTACCTCTGCATACAGTATTAATGAGACTGATATTGGAGGACTGCATACAGTTCTGGTGTCCACATTTTAAGAAGGATGTGGAAAAACTGGAGGGCATAGAAAATCACTATAGTGATTTGAGGGCTGAAGAATGAGTGACTTACAGAGATCAATCTGTTTAGTTTATCACAAGATAAAGAGATGACTTGATTACACTTTATAAATCCAGTAGTGGGAGAAAATAGTGTATTAAACTCCTCTTGAATCTAGCAGAGAAACATATACCAAGAACAAATGGCTGGAAAGCCAAAGCCAGACAAATTCATGTTAGGAAGAAGGTATACATTTTTAACAGTCAGTAGTTAATCATGGGAACAAACTTCCTAGGGAAGTGGTGCGTTCTACATTTCAAGATGGCTTAAAGCCAAGACTAGATACCATTCCTGAAGTTCTTTAGTCAAACAAATTATTGGGCTCAACAGGCATAACTGGCTGATATTCTATGGAGGTGGCCAAAATATAGACTTTCTGGTTTATTATTTCAAAGGTTTTTTTTGAACCATAAATTCTGGGGAGGAGGAAAAAAATCTGTTAGCACCTCTGAATTGCTATTAGCAGCAGCAAAACTGACCAGAATATCAGTTGCACTGAGCAGCACTAGTGATATACAAGAAGTCAGACTACATGGTTCCATGGTCCCTTCTGGCCTTATGTGATATATCCTGCAGTATAAAATATCATAGGTTTATTTTGAATCCTCTTGTTACTGCAAGGATTACATGTTATGTACATGGTTAGTGACTGATCCTAAATCCATTAAAGTCAATGGGAGTCTGTCCATTGGCTTTGGATGAGCCTGATGTGTGATTAAGCAAATAAAATAATTAAGATAATCCTGAACTAACCCCTCCCCATCTGAATGTTCCAACATTTAAGGATGTTTAATATCCAGACACGAATGTACATTTGTTGGTATTTGCTCATCTCTAATTCATAGCCAAAAGAAGAAAAGAGTGGAGACAAAAGCATCAGAGCATTCCACATTACGTGTGTCAAAATTATGAAACTGCAAATATAGCCTGAACTAGCCACCTATGAATTTCCTGCATTGAAAGCATTAAAGCATAAATGATCTTTTGAAAATAAGAAAATAAGAAAATCCTCCAACTACAGCATGTATACTTTCCATGTCTTAAGTCTATTATCCAAAGTGACTGTTTGAACTTCACTCTGTTACCACTTACAACATTCCATTTTTTGCCTTTCCAGCTTTCCACATCAATGCATTTTATATTGTCTGCAACAGGTTTAGATTCTCATACTGAGCACACAATTCTAGCACTTTAGAAAACACAGACAAAAGCGTGTTTGACTTCAAATCAACTTTCAAAGGATTTCTTTTCTATAGCAGAATATTTCAAAGGCTTTTGTTTGAATTGACCTGCAATATCAACATTCCTTAAGAATTGAAATACCATCTCAGACTTTCTGGTAAATTGATTTTTAGACACAGTACTGTAGTATATAAGCAAACTTAAGGAACCTGCAGTTGAGAGCTTTTAAAAATGGTCTTCTAAAGAATTCCCATAAGTCTGAATGGGTGTTCCAGAAATCTACATTTGTATGTTCAAATGGAGCAAATTAGCATATTTACACATAAAAAATGTACATGTTTACACAAACATGGGATTTGTATGAAAAATAGGCATTTATGCAAAGTGAGACACTTGAATTATGTTCATTTGAACACAAGTCCCATCCTTCCTAAAAATTCTGAGATACCAGTATACTTAAGTGGCACAAATTCTTGAATATTTTCCTTATTCTCTCCCTCGCCCATTTTTGAAGCTTCATCTGAATTCATGGGTATTATTTCTGTCTCCTACAGTTAGTCCAACTAGAATTGGTACCTCCAATTCAAGAAACAGTCCTGTGGTTGAGGATAAGTCAGTTATTTTATCAACTCAACACATCACCAAGTCAGCATGCACCAATGTTTTTCATATCTTCAGTCTTGGAGATCAGTCATCTCCTTTGAAATCAGCAATTCCAGTGTTATCCAGAGTTGTCAAATTCTGGATTTTTATTCTTTAGCGTTCACTGAGAAAGGTAAGTATTTTGAACTGAAAGAAATTAAAGCTGTTTTATTAGAAAATGTTCACAATGACTCTTGGTGAAATCCTGGCCGCACTGACAGTAGGAGTTTTACCGTTGATTTCAATAAAGCCAGGACTACACCCTTTGTTTTGACAAAAAAAATTGAAACAAATGTTTTAAACATTTTGAAGTTTGACAAAAATCGAAAAGAGTATTTTGAACAAAACAAATACTTTTAGGGAACATTGAGAGTTCATCAATGCCATTTTTCAATTTTCTTTTTAAGTAAAATAAATCCCACTAGCTCCATTGTTTATGAAATCCTGCCATAGCATACACTGGGTTAGGGTTGATCCTACTTTGAACAGGGGGTTGGACTAGATGACCTCCTGAAGTCCCTTCCAGCCCTAATATTTTATGATTCTATAGGTGTACTGTTAAGCAGCTGAACTTGTGACTGGCCTATTCTATGTTGCATGAGAGGATGTACTTCAGGGTTGGAGGACTGGGGCCTGTTTTACCCAAATAACATGCGTTTTTAGCAGTTGAGAAAGGTCACACTTACGCCATTACTGTATAAATTGCTGATAAGATTGTTGCCCATGCTTTCCCTCCTATCCATTCTAGTTTCTTCTGATCAGCCCTGATGAGATCTAAATGCTGAAACATCTGAGTAATGATATGTAGCACTTCTACAGTGCTACATCCCAAAAGCACTGTACAAATATTAAAGTGCAGCAGTTCTGTCATTAAAACAACAAAAATTAAAAAAGTACTTGTAGACTAAAATAAGTTCAACCACAAACGATCTGCTTCATCTCTTGTGACATCAGTGGAATAGTATCTGATAAAAATGTCCAGGGAATCCAAGGGAACTTTAAATTAATCCACATTCTTGCCCTCAAGATACAGAAAGGAAAATGTATTTTGTAAGAACTGAACAATACAACCTTGTTCTACTTCTTCGTGCCCTTTCTAGTTTCTGCAGCACCAGATAAACACTATTCTAATTTCCCAGAGCTGTGCATGTTCATGCTGACACCATCAGTTATACTGATGCTAACAGAATGGTAATAACTGACATTAAGAGTTTGTGTTCTGAAATTAAATTAAAAAATCCTGAAATTAAAAAAAACCCTCAATGTCTTCCAGATATCCCTTCTCCCCCCTCTCCCCCACCAAAAACAAAAACCATCCATCCAGCTAGAGAATCAAGAAATGTCCTAGTAAAATGACCATATTTTCAAAATAAAGATCCAGAATGCTTGTGGCAACATTTTTCAGGGTAATGAAATATTCATATGTTTTAAATCCTGGTTTCTTTCATTGAGCTGCTCCACCTGCACTGGAAAAGTTCTGTCTAAAGCAGATGGAGGAAAGTCTGCGCTCGGCCTCTTTTCCTTGCTTCCCACTGACTCTGTCCTTCTGGCAACCTTGGGAGAGGAGAGAAGCAAAGGACAGTAGGGCCACTAGGTGTCTACCCCAGTTCCCCCCCCCCCCCCCCCGACCTCTAAAGGGCCAGATTGCGGCTTTGTACTCACTAGAGTCTAGACTGTCACTGGGTCAGTGGCATAGCTACGGGCAGGCCCTCCCAATCAGATTTTAAGCAATTCATTCCATGTTTTTATAAGCCTCTGTTTCACTTGTGACATAAGGCTTGTGCCCCCCGTGTCAACCACAGGCCCTGCCAAAATATCAGTTCTGGCTACGCCTCTGCCCTGGGTGCGTGTATACGGCAACTGCAGGGTGAGACTGCAGCTCATGTAGACTGTGCTGAAGTCTATGCTGCTAAGGCTTCATTGATCTGGTACCCACTGCCTGAGATTGAGCTAGTTTTAATCCAGCTAGCTCATAGGTGCCGACACAGGCTGCAATCAAACCCTGGGACTGCAGTACAGATATCCCCACCAACTCACTGGACCTGTACTGCATGACAAGGTTCGGCCTTGAACAATGGTTAGTGTGAAGCACAAGCTCAGTAGTGATTCACATCAAATACAAGTTTACTTAACACATGAGTCAGTGTAACAATGCAGCTTGAACAAACAAACAAAATCCTCAGTTTTTCGGCTGCTGAAATGAAAGACTGGGACCTTTTGTCCCCATATGACATTCTCGGGATGACAGGATGTCCTATGAAAAACAGAGTGTCCTGGTAAAACTGGAGTGGATTGTCTGTGTACCTACAGAGAAGAAAAGTAATGTTAAAAACTAAAAAATACTTGACTCTCCTTTGGGGAGATTTTAATAATTTACTTTTGATATGAAAAAGAAATATTTTAACTTATTTATCATCTTATCCAAAGTGTCTTCTTATACAGTCCAGTTCTTTGACTGCAAGGCCATTTTTCCCTATAAAATGTAATTGTATTCCTAGATTGCAAATGTCTTTACACTAGAATGAGAGACGACTCCTAGATTCGCCTTCCTCTGCAGCTTGTGGTCACTTGCCAGGAGTATCTGGCTAGATCTCACTTCCCTGCCATTGAGGGGGCCTCATGCACTGATGCACCTCTATCTCCTATTCTCTGCATGTGGCACATAATAGTCTACTGTCCTGTGGGCTGGAATACTTTGGTCTATTAGTGGTTGTTCAGTGCGAGTAATGTTGGTGATGTGTGATATCCAAGGTCAGACTAGATGGCCTTAAACTCTGACTATTTCTGTATCCTTTCCAGACAGGCTTCATTAGTAATTACAAAATTCATATCTGATTAGAGACTACCTTTCCCCTACTGTACTAGCTACATACAAATTGTAATGTAATCAATTCATTCAGCCCTTTTCTTTGTTTGTGGATTTTCTGAGAACAGATTTTGATTTATACAGATTTGTTCATTGCACAAAGTGCAACTTTAAACAAATACCTTTCAGCATATGGGGTTCATAAAATATTCACTTTAGGCAGTGCTCTGCCCCCATATAGGTCAATGGGAGTTTTACCACGGAGTTTTAATGGGAGCAGGATCAGACCCCTAGCTGATTATGCCCTGCATATAGCCAAAGTCACAGTATTATTTTTGCTACCTAATTGGACAGATGAACTTTTATAAAAATGAGGAGGAAAATCAGAGAGGTTTATGAAGGTGGGTGTACCAACACTTCCAGCGTTAACCTTTACATGACTAGATTAACATTTAAGAGAATTTCACTTTCCATAAACATTCTTACAAACAAAATCATTCCTACAAATGTTCATATAAGACTAATTAAAAGGATTGTGACTAGCCTCAGAGCAAATTCAGGGGTTTTGTTCAAAGGAATGTTCCCAAGTTCTTCTTTGCAGTATTTGCAAATATTTCCCCAGCCCTGTACACTATACCACAGTAACTTGGAAAGGCTTACGTTGAAGCTTATTTGTTAACCTAGACTACTACATCCTAAATACAGTATTGGCTTTTAAACGAATCATTTTATTCCTCAGGCCAAATTCTCTTTTGCAGCTGCATTTCAAGCCAAGGGACTAGTATAACTGAAGGGAGAATTTATCTTCATATCACAAGGCCATATCAAAGTTTAAAAGCACAATTTTCAAAAATTTAATGGAGAAGGCTACAAATATCCTCTATACAGCAAAAATGATGATACGGGGACAGAGGCTGCAACTCCATTCTGTGCTCTTCTCAGCTTATTGATTGCCTCTAAGAAAAGGAGTTATTAAACCCTTGTTGTGCTGGCAAAGTTCCATGGTAACAGCAGTTCCCTAAATCCACAAAAACAAAGGGAGATTAATTCTCAGTAAAACTGTCCTTAATTTTAATTATCACTTCTGTTATTACATTTGAAAACACAGAATTAAAAAACTTAGTTTACACAAAATCCATTTGCAGAGCTTAATGGTATTGTATTTTCAAGAATTATTAGTCTATTATTAGAACTTTATAGTTGCAGAAATATGCTTCTGAATATTGGGTCCAGGCTATTATGAGTAAAAATCCTAACATAGTTGTAAGTACCATGCATATAATTTCTGAAGTTCTATAATGTAATAGACATTCCAGCCTGTAGACACACCTAATGTATTTTAGACCAGGAGAAAAGTTAAATGATAGAAGAGGCAAGACAAACAATTCTGAGTCTTTTGCTTCTACATTACACCTTCTGCTTTGAAAATATTCATTTAGAAACCCTGAATTTTTGACTTAGCCATTGTGACTTTGATGCTTTCTATAGTCCCCCACCTGAAAAAGCCAACGGAGGGGGGGGGGGGTGGTAAGAAAAAGGAAACCAAATTGAAATTTAAAGGCTCAAAATAGATAACTAACCACGCTACGGCACTTCAGAAAGTTGTATCTGTGGTATAAATTGGGTTAGATTCCAAACTTTTATAACAGAAGCTTCTTTGAGATGTCTTGTGTGTTTTTGTATCAGTAAAAAATGAAAAAAGCCATGCAAACAGATAGTGACTGACTTCAGTGGCTCAGTTTCTATTTCATCAGTTTTGTTTTGCTTCTCCATACAACTCAGTCATATGTAATACCATGCATGTTTCGGAGGAGATTGTTGGTGGAGCAGTATCTGCAACCAGATATCGTTCATGCCATCTATTGTTATTTGCCTTACAGAAGCATCTACTGGCCCCAACCAAGATCAGAGCCCCATTGTCCTAGGCACTGTGTATACATATAGTAGGACAGAGACCTGCCCCAAAGAGCATATCATCTAAATGGACACGAGAAAGAGTGGCAGACACAGAATACTATCATCCCCATTTCACAAATGGGGAACTGAGATCCAGGGGAATCAAATGACTTGCCCAAGGTCATACAAGAAGTCTCTGGCACAGCAGGAAATTGATCAGTGTAATGCAAAACCAACTCCAATTCTCAGCCACTAGCGATGTATCCTGAAAACCAGAACTTCCTGACGTTCTCTCAGTAAACATTTGCAGTGACAGGAGCACTAGTGGCTAATGGGAGTTTCAGTGCATGGACCTGTGCAAAGAAGTTCACACCACTAGCAGAGCTGCTGAGGGAAAAAAAAAAGTTCAGTATCCTTAGGGTACACAAAAAGGTAAAAAATAGATTATTTTTATGTCAAAGTACTTGACATGGTAGAAGACAGATTCTAAAGGTTTTTTGTTTTTTTAACTGCAAACTAGAAACGCTATAAGCCGAGTCCTAGGGCAGAGCCAGACCCTCACAAAAATTCTTGTTAATAAACAATTCCTTGTGTTAATTGTTGGGGGGGAGGGACACACACATTTTCAGAGGTATCCTAGAGGATGTGTGATTTGCATAGTTGGTTCTACCTGTGGTACTTGTTACACCTAACTGCTCACTAGGCAAAATATGTCAACAACCCTGCTCACCAATCAGGAAAATTTTAACTAAGCATTTATTTTCCTGATAGACCAAGAAGCGAGGTCTCACATATCTCATATCAGTCTGGTTTTTGCTACTAAGGGCAATCATCTATTCTGTTTTATTAGACAGTCTGAATATTTCATATAGTAAGAGACCACCCTCTGCCTACTGAAAGTTGAAGGGGGGGGAAGGGGGGGAGAAGGGCAGAAGCAGCACCCCCAGACATCTGAAATGCGTGCCAGAGGCAATAATCAAAGTCAGCATGTGTCTCAAGTCTAAATGGCAAAAGAATATTGAAAAATGGCAAACAATTTACAAACATAAAAGTTCTCCCTTTGCGTCTATTCACAAGTGGGAACACAGGGGTCCAGCAGCCGTTTATATTTGTGCACCTGAGAACAAAGCCAGATTTATAATACCTGATAATGGCTGGAGGAAATGTACTATTACTGCAGTTTCATTCAGAAGATTGTGTGAATGTTCATGTGTGCTGCCAATACTGTTTCCTATAAGCCTGTACTGGACATACTGATTGTTAAAATTCATATCTGAAGCCTGCGGTTAGCTTTGTGAGATGTTGGATGCTAACTTCTTGTTAAGAGGGATGTGCCTTTATGTATAATCAAGATGTCTCAAGTCTCCCAGGATGGGTTGATCTCACCTGCACTAAGTTCAGCTCAAAAATAGTGTAGACTTGAAACATTGCTGGGTACTAAGTAAATAATGTCAGCTATATCAAACCTATTGCAGGCGATGACCCCTACAATAATCTACATCATGGCTTCACCTCCATGCTGTATGGAGCTGTGTGCCAAGGTGAACACACAGCTGTGACAGACTGACAATATCCCGCAACTCTGGGACAAACCTTCTGAAATTATGATAAAGGTTAATGGATTAAGTGACACCTTATTGAATAGGTTTAATACATTTGGGGTCTATTGTAATAGTAATCCAGTTGTGTGTGTTATTGGGGAATTGTACATAATTCAGCTGGGGGGGATGCTAATGTAATTACAGTTAGTAGCCCCTTTGAAGCCACACCCTGGAGAGGTTCACATATAGTGGTGTCATGCTCTCTGGAGAGGCTCATAACTGTGAGTGCCAATCTCAGGTCAGGCTGTCAGAAAATAGGGCAAAACACCCCCAAACGGGTGTTATATTCTATAATTAGATTTTACCAAGGCAGTAACCAATGTGCACTCCTGACCACTATCATAATATGTCCAGGGAGTCAGGGGAAGTCCCCTTGGGCCCCTCCAGCCTATCTTGCCACACAGAAAAACTGAACTTAGTAAAAGGTTATTAAGCAGGGCGCTGGGGGGGGGGGGGAGGAAGAGGGGGAAGGGAAGGGGAATCACACCATGTCAGGTTACTCAAACCCACAGGGTCAGTCACTTATCCCAGGTCAATGGATACTCTCAATCTCACACCAAAGACAACCCTGTCAGCCAATTTCTCTAGTAAACTAACTAAAGGTTTATTAGCTAAGACAAAAAAAGGGAGAATTCTTAAGGATTAAAGCAAGTAAAATGCATTAACAGGTGAGTAAGTTTTTAAATCCAAAATAATAGAGATGTAGTTATCTGCTCATTTTCCATAAGTCTGAGTTCCCCAAAGTTATTTTGGGGATTTGTCTTGTATCTGGAACACTTCCCTGTGAATGTCCGAACAGCTCAGATGAAGGATCTTTCCTTGAATCCATCTTTACTACCTTCTTCACACAGAAAATTAGCTGACCACTTCTGTACCCACGTGGGTCTTCCTTTGTTGGCTGTGCATGAGTAATGCAGATTGAGTTCACAGTGGGAATTCACAGACTCAGTGGCCCTTGCTCTGAAGTTAGCACTCTTCTTTTATGAAGAATTTAGCTACAGAGATATGCATAATGTACCGTATTTCCCCATGTATAAGACGCACCTTTTTTAGAAAAATTTGGGGTCTAAAAACTGGGTGCGTCTTATACAGTGGTTGTAGATTTTTTTACCGTAATACATTTTTTTTCAAATTTCGGGCCCCAAAATTAAGGTGCGTCTTATACATGGGAGCATCTTATACATGGGAAAATACGGGTAAGTGATGGTCATTACATAGAAATAGGTAAGTGAGAACAGTACATGTAACATTAGTGAAGTTCTAAAACCTGAATACTTTTCATTAACACACCTTTGATCTAGACTTAATTACAGGGTATACATAATGTCAAAGTAATGTAATAGAAAACTACTGGGTATAGACAGATGAACACAGTGCAATCAACATCTCGTTTGATATGGACATACAGGTGAATTACCCTGAGAATCTGACATGTGCTGGTACATGGCCTGTCAGCATCACAACTAGTTCAAACTGGATTCTCCAGGAACCAGACAGTCAAAAGAGATTTTTGGAAAAATAGCCTGGTTTTAAATAGGCTCAGGGCCTTCTTCCTGATCCTGCAAATAGACAGGCCCTCTTGTCCTCTGAGGGCCCAATTCTCAGGGAACAGTTAGAAGGACTTGCCTACTTGGGCCCCATTAGATAGGGTGCTTGTTCTGAGCAGACGCTGTGATGAACTTGAAACCACCAGGAAACCCATCTGAAAAGAAAGCAAGTAGGCCTGCTTGGGCAGCTGGTCTCTGCTGGAAACAACATAGTGAAAGCAGGGAACTGGTCAGCCTGGAAGTATCTTGGTCAGAAGGGAGAGAGATGTGGATCTTCACCCAAGAGAGACAACAGGCAGGAGAGTCTGAGAGCAGGTGCTCTTGCTGGACCACTGAGGGGAAATACAGGTGCAGTTGCCCTGAGCTGTAACAACAACAACATGGTTGTCTCCATGTCATAGTCCATGTAAACCACGTCATCATTATAAAATACAGTCCTGTGTTTCAGGGCTTGAACTGCACCAAGAACATCCATTTTAACAGGTAAAAAAAATGTGATCCCTGCCAACATCTTAGATCACTCATATTCTTCCATCCAAAGAAGGAAACCCATATGCAAAACATGATTCAAACCGGAATGTCTGGGGAAGGGATTTAGACAACAACTACAGTAATATGTTGTTCAAATAGAATGACATCATGAGCTGCTGACAGTAGCTCTGTAAATAAATATGCCTGAGATTTGTATATCCCATTGACTGTGGAACCTTGACGTTCATTTGTTCTCTAGAATTAGTGAATTTTAATAGTGTCCATATAATGCCACAAAAGCCTTGACCATTAACTCATTAAGCACACATAATAATCTGCCCGATCACCATTAATCTTCAGTTCACCATTGCAATACAGTGGATGCTTACACTTTACCCATAGGTATTAGTGGAGATCAGAGCCTGATTGATGGGCAAATGGACTTTACTCAGAGTTATTTGCCATGTTGCAGTGGACTGAATGCCCAATTTTCCCATCTTGCTCAATAGCCATAATATCAATGTGTCCACAGACATAACCTGGCATTAGCTATTTATATAGGATTTCTAGCTATCTCAGCTAGTGGTTTTTAAACCTTTAGTGTATCGTCAACTTCCCCATTTCATAATAAAAAGCTTCAGGTCCACAATATTCATATTTAATTAAATTGGTCATCTTCAGTGAATCCTTAGTAAAGGCTGTAATATTGTATGTGTATTGTAGTACAGCTAAATTCCCAACATGTGAGAAACCTGCCTCCTCATTGGTTTATGCAGCCCCTTAATATTATGAATTTCGATTTTGGTGTCTTTGCATTGCAATTGCTTAAATGCAATACAGTGTTGTGAATGAATCTTATCTGCATAACCCTTACCAATCCCGGCATCAGGATTTTTTTTTTTTTTTTGGCAAACATAGAGAAGGAAACACCTACAATAACTGGAAAGTAAACAGCAAACTTGTAAAGGAGAAAAGCAGCAATGGAAGAAGAGGTTTGGGAGTGTGGGTCATATTCCCCATTTCATCCACTTCTCCAAACTCATGCTGAAGTAGAGTATACCCTAACTCATTAATACTAGATTCACAGACCTAAGGCCAGAAGGGGCTACCATGATCATCCAGTCTGAAACTTACCTGGTTTCAGAATAGTGTGTGGATATCACACATCAGATAATTTGTGCTTTAATGTAAAATACTTCCATTTGGGTTGCAATACAAATACAGGAACCTCTTTATAATATTTGCCTAAATGAATCATGTTGAGTGCAATTCAACATATTGCAAACATAGATGCAGTTTGTGCTTTCAAGTGCTTACCTTCATTTGCTAACTGGTAGCATATGCAGCTCCAATATTTTATTACTGCATGATTGGTGGTTTTCTTGTCATGGGTTAACAATTCACCTAGGCATCTGAGCCAGATTTAGCACTTTTATGGCAAGTTGCTTGATTTACAATTGGTTGACTTGAATATTTTCCAAACTATGAAGTAATTTAGGAATCGGACGATGAAACCCAGCAGGATATAATGATCCCTTTTTCCAACACAACAGGCCAAAATTATTAACAGCATCAAATTTTCATACTTAAATGAACTCTGGAAACAGCCACTTCCCATACACAGCTGCAAGCCTGGCTTGTGAGCCTTATTCAGTCTTCTCTGGTGTGTATGACTAGTACACTAGACAATCTTCAACCGTGCTTCTGCATATTCAGTACCATTGGCTACAATAGATGTTCAGTCCATATATGTCCCCACACCAGCCTCCCCTCCCTTTCCTGGATCTCACCACTCTCCAAGGTGGAGCAGTTTCTTACCAGGGTCTGAACTCCCCATCTTTGCCGTATCTGTACTATGGGGGAGTGACAATGCCAACACTAACCAGGCAGTACCTGCTTCGTTCAGGCTGAATTTAGCTTAGCAACATTTATAGATTAACTTAGTAGCGAGAAGTGCTATGCATTTCTAATCAGCACAGATTCTACAGTGATGCGTACATTATAAATACCTGCTGTAATTTACATCAGCTATTTAAAAATGCTGTTTGTGGCTTTTCCTTTCCAAGATAATGGGGCAGTTACTCATATAGAGCTGACTGAAGGCATTTTTTAAAAAAGGTGTATGATTATTTCATTATTTGAGAGGGGCATGTTTACTTTACTTATTTCTTTAGGGCTCAATTCAAACAAGGTCCTTAATCCTAACTTAAAATATACAAGTGGAGCCACTGAAGGAAGTCAAAGAGTTGGTGAAGAATGTTCAGTCACATTTTGCCAGTTTTAATCTCTTTAATAGGCTGATTGAGAACTTATTGAAGTCTTTCCATCCACTTCAGAGCCTATTGAAAGTTTTGGAAAAAATGTATATACATCTTACTGAGAAAGATTTTTGTGAACATGCATACTGATCATCAATAGTATAAGCTTTAAGTAGACGGAGTATCTTAGTTTAAAAGGAAAAGTTTACCCCTAATCCCACTGGGCAGGGTTATCTTTCCACTCTGGCATAGAAACTATTAAAAATCTTCATTGGCAAATCCTGACACAGTGTCAAAGAAACTATAGATCCTCCTAGATACTTAAGTCTTCTTTAGGCTGCAACTCACACCTCCTTGAAACCATATGTGGGTTTTGACAGCACACAAGCTGCATTTTAGAGTCAGATACAGGGAAAATAAGTTTGATTTTTACCTTGACCTTTGGTATTTGTTGATATCTCCAAAAGAATGTATTTAACACCACAGTATAGCAACATGCAGAAAAAACTAATTACCCAGGAAAGTTCAACTAATTTTTATCCTAATTTTCTAGCTGACCAAGGCACATGGAAGTCCAGTGATTTATTGTGCCATCAAGCACTGAACCATGAGTCACAACCTTGGTTAGAACCTGTGAATGGAGAGACTCAACAAATTTGAGCCTCATTTGACTTAAGATATGTGGAGCTTATTGTTTAACCAAAGTTTATGAAAAATCTTGGTTTGGAAGTTGCAGAGAAATCTCACTTTTTTTTTAATGAAATCTCCACTATTTCAGGTTTCATGGTATTTGTTTCAGTATTTCTGTATTGAGATGAAGCCAAAAAGCATAGGAGGGCTCCTATCTCCCCCTCCTAAGCTATGGCAAAATTCTTTAGGATCTAAAAATGGTTTCATTTTGATTTGAATTTGGGGGCAAATATTTGGGTCATTTCTTATTTTGGCCAACCATGATTACTCATCATTAATTAAAAATTAGGATCCTTTTAGATCCCAAAGTGTTTTATCACATGGGCCACACAGTGATTACAAATTAAAGCCTATATATGATGTTAGAAAGGGTTTGCCAGCATAGCTATACCAGCAAAACCCCCACAATGGAGACACAGCTTATACCAGCACAAGAGTGCTTTTGCTGCTATAGCTTATACCAGTTCCCCAGAAAAAAGGAACTATACAGGTTGAAGCACTCTTTTTTTTTTTTTTGGCCAGTATAACAGTATCTACACAAGGGCTTTTTTGCCAGAATAATAATAATAATAATAAAAAAAAAAATCACATCCTAACTGACATTATTCCAGCAAGAATGCTAGTGTAGACTGCCCTCAGGTAATGAGGTATCCCTCTCCGAGGGATGTTGCTCTTTATTCTTGACACATTGCCTATTGATTCTGCTCTTCCACCTGGGTGGAAATCTGAAACTACATCCTCACTTGAAGCAAACACTTAATTGTTTCTGTGTTGTACTGGGCTGACTTGCTCCCCTATTTGTTCTCATGAAAACAGATGCATATGGAAGCCAATGGCTGTCTATTCAGCTACTACACAGTAGAAAACCTACTTTACAAAGGGGCACTGTAAAAGAGGAACACCCACCACCAATGCTACCTACAGGTCAGGCAGGAGCACAGCACATGATCACCCCTTTTCGTGTATAATCCCATCCTTCAGTTTTCCCAAGGGTTTCAGGGCTTTCACCTTAGTATGAGGACTTGGCAGGTCTACACTCTTGAACAGTCAGGATCTTCCCCAGCTGGATTCTCTACCAACATAAAGGTTTCTGTTGATATCCCATCCATTGGGAGGAGGTAGGGAAGCCCAGAGCCACCCCCTCCCCCAGGCTCCAATCCAGGTCTTAATGGTGTACAGCTATGTTCTGCATCTTGGGGTGCTACACAGTTGTCCCCCCAAACCACTCCCTACACAAGTTTCCCTTCTCCCTTTGGAGTAAAATACAGAATCACAAATAAAGTCTCTGACCTTCCCTTTGTAGAGCCTCTTAGGGATGTGTTTCCATATCTCAGACCACAATGGGTTCTGGGCAATACTTCCCCCAGAGTAAAGGTCTACTCCTTTCCCCTGCCTTCCCACTTCTGAGCTGCTCTGCTTCCCCCTTTTAAATCCTACCTCCATCTTGAGCAGGCTTTGCAGGTGAGGCTGGGTGGGCCTGCCTGGGCCCACAGCTGCTGCTTAACCCCTTGTTCTCTAGCACGGAGTTTATGCACCCTATCACAAGCATATATGAATATTTCCATAGGAAAGGAAAGGAAAGAAAAATGAGTTTCTAAAAGTCTATCACAGATGTAGGAGAATAAGGCATTTTTTATGCTGAGAAAATGTCACTTTAAGAATAATTGTAATACTTCGCGGCAGCTTATCCTGTGTCATAGTAGTGGTGCCAGTTGCTTATGCTGCAATGAGCTATTGCACTACCAACTGCTCTAATATTCTCTCCCAGCTTCCATTTCACTAACGACAAATCAGACAATGTCTCTCTTGCTCTTGTTTACATGGCTGTGTTCTGATTGACTGATTACTAATCTTTACAGGTACAGAAGAGTCATTAAAATGCAAAAGGAATATGTTTTAAAATCATGAACAAAAATGAAAGATTTTTTTTAAAAGTCTGTGATAAAATGGAAATATAATTTATTTCCACTAGGTTTATGATTTAACTTAACATTGTCAGCATTTAAACAATGCACAGCAGCAGCCATTTCTGGTAGCACATGGATTCTAGGCTTGTTAAAAGACAATGGCCACACAAGGATTACAATTTTTTTTAAAAGAACTTTTCTAAAAGAACTTAATAGCTGAAAGAATAATTCATTGAGGTTGAGTTGTGCAACTTGAAGGTCCAAGTGAACATGAAGGAGTCAGTTTGCAACAGCTCCTTATGAACCAAGCTGCCTGATTCCATTTGCAAGCACCATTGCACGGCTGTAGTCCGAGGGCTAATGGAGACACCACAAGCCATATATTGAGGCACTGTGTTTACCACCTTTTGCAGTCTCTTAATATGGGATTAAAATCAATCTGAATGGAATATTTATTATAAAGAACTGTTGACAAAATGTAACTCTCTTCAATTTTACAAAGAACTTCAATGTTTGTACATTTGCCAAAACAGAGAGAGTAAACGTGTGTCCATTCTCTAGAAGCAAAATGGGCTAGTGGACTGAAGACTAGTCTGGGAGTCAGAAACTATTATCTCTTTTTTCTACCACTTCCTGTACTATGAATGTATATAGTACTGTCCAACTATTCTTTAGTTATATGAGAACATCTCTTTGTGGTACATACATATCACCCATGTTCTAGAATGGAAAACAGACTTGCAGCAGTTAAACCACTTGCCCTGCATACTATGTTAAAGCCAGGATTAGAATACAAGAGCCCTGGCTAAAAGAGTAAACCATAGTGCCCTCCATAAAGCAAGTCTTGTAACATTTGTCTCAAAAATATTTGACTTTTACAGAACAGGTGAATCTCATTCCCAGTGGATTTGACAGTAATTGTCAGGCAACATAATCGAGAATCCATCTTCTGCAGAGATGGATTCTTGAAGCTTTTCTCTAGTAGCACTTCCATTTGCTAAATAAGGAATTTTAAAAAAAGATTTCTGAGGTGCAGAGTTCCAGCAAACGTTCATATCATTCTTCCTGACATTCCCCGCAGGTTCATGCTGTGGGAGGCAATCTGTCTCTTGGTTTCTCAGTTGTTTTTGTCTCAGTCTGGTCTCTGTCCCAAGGTCTTTGTGAGTCCATTGGACTTCCCGCAGGTTTACATTTCTATTCCAGCACTGCAGCTCGTATCCAATATACATGTTCTTCCAAGCTTAAATCGTTACTTTAACTCAGCTTGCAATTTGTCATAGCTTAGTTTCCTCTCAGGTGGTAAACCACTATACATCTCTTGCCTGGCCCTTCAGTAATAAAATTAGGCAGCTCATTCTGTCTCTGTCATTAGATGGATTTATTTGGCCAGTTAATTCAAATTGTTCTGCCTACAGAAGCCATTTACAATCCATTCCTCTGAACAACTCTGTCAGAAAAACAGGATACTCGAGTCTCCTACCCTGAGCCCCAGAAGCTGGAACAGCTTCAACAGCCATTTCAGAGCTTCAAATATTTTAATTGCTTTTATTATGGCTATGGAGACCCTACTTGTTGCTACTAATTTGTGACCTATTTCTTCCAGCATTCACATTTAACTTCTGTTAGTGTGCATACAGTCTTTATTACCTAACAGCACGCGTTCACACAGCAGAGGCCGCACTTTAAGATGGAACCATAACAGTCGAGCGCAAGAATAATCAGCTGCAGTTAGAGTTGAAAGTATTTCGACATCTTTTGCCTTGAAATGCAATAGCTTTGTTCAAGCTCTGATCCCTTTCCCTTGTTAGAAAATGTCAGTGATGCCTTCCTCTTGTTGCACAATGTTCCAAATCCAGACTGAGTTTTAGAGAAAGGGTCCCCTTTCAATATCATGGCACTACATCAGGTTGCTGGAGAGCAGTGTACCTGGATTATTGCTTACTTGTACTGTAGACCTGTCTAAAGGGCTGAGTCAGCATCATTGTTCAAACAGGGGGGAGACTTGGTCCCTGCCACAGGCAAGCTCACAATCTATTTTAAGACGAGATGCAACAAGGGAATATAACAAACAGTAGGAAGGAAGGACAAGGTATATGCACGGCTTGACTGTTCCAACTCATTGTAAAGGTTTTATTTTATAAATATAATGCAAGTTATTCCCCAGCTACCCTTCACCCAGCTACAGGTATTACTCTCCCCCTGCCCAAATAAATGGGCTGATTCTGACCCCAACCCCTATACACCGATCCAGTTGTCTCTTGGGTCTGTAGAGGCACTGGAACTGGCCAGTGGAGAATTCCCTTGACACAGAAACAGCAGAACACCACCATACACATCCCTATGCTGCCCCCTCTCACAGTGCTTGCCAGGAGGCAGGAGGGAGAGTCTCCACAATGCTGAGCACTAGCAAGATTCTGGGCTGAAGAGCAGCCCAGGGAAAAGTGTGCTGTAAATTAGAGTAACTGGTGAAAAAATCTGTGTGGGCACTTATTTGGGTTTAGGAATGGCTTAAATTCTTTCAGAGGCATTTGGAGATAAACTAAAATAATCCATTCTTCCACTGACACAAGTGTCCACACAGCCAGTTGCCCCAGGGTAACAAAACCTGCTTTAAAGCCAATTCACGTTCTACCTATGTGTTTTCTCAGGTAGACAAGCCCTCAGGGACAGTTTACATTGCAGCCATTCAGCAAAACCGTGAGGAATTCGACCATTCCATAGGTCTTCTACTAGTTTACAGTGTCAGGGAGCTAAAAAGACCGTTAGCTCTCTCTCTTGCTCTACTATATTAATAAATGGGGCTGCAAACTGGAGAACTTTTAAGACTTATGACTTTTATGACTTATGAGGAGAGGCTGAGGGAACGAGGCTTGTTTAGTCTACAGAAAAGAAGAGTGAGGGAGTGATTTGACAGCAGCCTTCACCTACCTGAAGGGGGGTTCCAGTGAAGATGGAGCTAAGCTCTTCTCAGTGGTAGCAGATGACACAACAAAGATGGTCTGAAGTTGCAGTGGGGGAGATCTAGGTTGGATATTAGGAAAAACATTTTCACTAGGAGGGTGGTGAAGCACTGGAATGGGTTACCTAGGGAGGTGGTGGAATCTCCATCTTTAGAGGTTTTTTAGCTGTGGCTTGACAAAGCCCTGGCTGGGATGATTTAATTGGGGTTGGTCCTGCTTTGGAGCAGGGAGTTGGACTAGATGACCTCCTGAGGTCCCTTCCAACCCTAATCTTCTATGATTCTAAGTGTTTTCTACTGACTCATAATAAATTGGGCAATTTAAAAGCTTGAGAAACAAAATAGTTGCATTTTGTTTTCTTATAATTACAGGGTCAAAAGCAGTTGCATGCTTATAAATATATTTATAAAGACAAAAGCAGGAAGGAAAACATTAAACTTCAGATTTTGCACACAACTAGAGATATACTTATTGGTTTTTTGTAGAAAGGTACACCATGAGAGCATAAAACAAAATAGCATGTAGCATTTGGGAAATTCTAAATGGCCTCTGCAGCCCCTGGGGTAGGTGGAGGTGATTGTCTGCATTTTGTTTCTCTTGTGGGACTGGAACATATTTCAGTTGCTAACTGAATCACTGTAATGGAAGAGACAATTTGTTAATCACGGGCTATCATTCCAGATTGTCATGTTGGCACAGGACAGCCGTATTCACTTAGCCTTGCAATTCCAGCAGCACAGATCATGTTCCAGGATATTCCAGCAATAGGCTTAATTACAAAATAATGATTTATTAATAACCAACAAATCCTGCATATTTGTAGCTCCACTTCAGGACTATGGCCAAAACAACAACAATTCCGACTACCTAGTCTGCTGCCTCCTTTAGGGGGCTTGACACTTTTACAGAACCTTCCAGCCAAAGATCCCAGAGTAGTTCATGAACCTTGGCGAATCACACTTCACACCTACTGCAGGGAACATATTACTCCATTATATAAAAGGGAAAAGTGAGACACGAGGGGGTTAAATAACTTGACCTATGATATGTGGGAAATCTGTGGCAGAACAAAGGTTCAAAGTGTCAGAAACCAACATGTGGGTGGGCACGCCTAGTGGCTGGAGCAGTAGCAGTCAGTCTGGGAACTGGAGCCAGAAATCAGAGCTGGAATCAGAAGTCAAGAGTGGGGCTGCCTCAAGGCAAGCATAGGACTGGCAGATGAGCTGGGCTGGAGCTAGAGCCTGTCACTACTGTCAGCCGGGGGAGAGTTGCAAGCCATTAAATGACATGGGGCAGACTGAGCTGCTGTAGCCCCTGTGAGATTTATATACCTGCCCTGAGAGTCACCAGATCAGCTCCTGGTTTGTGGATTGCCTCGAACCTAGCACAGGAGTGACTCATCATCACTGTATGTGGCTTAACAGGCGCTTGTTCAGGGATGACTCGTCACTTTACAAGAACTCCCAGCCTTGGCCGTGTCTACACTCAGAGCCATCCCTATGGTACCGCGAATCGGGGTGAATGCCCCGGGCCCTGTGCTCTGGGGGACCCCACACTTCACACTGGGACCAGACGTGGCGGGTGGCTACCGCCAGGGTCCCAGCTTTGTGTCGGGACTGTCCAAGAGGTGGGTGGCTGTAGCCCGCCTCCCAGCTATGCACCGGGCACCACACTCTCCTAGGGACGGCCCTGTCTACACTGTACGAATGCAGCTGAAGTGCTATAAGATTTCCTGTGTAGCCACTCTATGCTGACTGAAGAGAGCTCTCCAATCAACATAATTAACCACCCCAAGTGAGCAGTGGTAGCTATTTGGACATAGCATTGTCCACATGGGTGCTTCCGTTGGTGTAATTTATGTTGCTCGGGGGTGTGCTTTTTCACACCCCTGAGTGGCATAAGTTATATCAACAAAACAGTTAGTATAGGCATAGCCTGTGTGTTTTCCTCGCTGGATTACACCTACACCTTTTTAAAGTATTTGTGTCTACTGAGGATTTCAAACTTGTCATTGCTAGTTTACAGTTTACTGCATCTCGCAGCAAATGGCAGGGCACAAAACTGAGCCTGGGTAAAAACTGCTTACAAAAGCAGCAGACAGAAATATTTGTTATATCTCTGTTTGCTTTAATTGGCTTATTAGACAGTGCTATTAAAATGCAGATTGTTCTTGTGAACTCTTAATGGGACACAAATCGCATGCATGACTTCCCTGCATCAATACAGAGCAGCCCACAGTGAAAGTTTTGCATAAATAGGTCTTTAAAAATGCAACAAAAGAAATATGTTCACAGATCAACTGAACAGCTTGCATAACTGCAGAAGACAGATGTAGTACAGCTAAAAGAAATTTCAGTCTTGGAAGTTAAGGACTACTCTTCTGAAGCAAGTGCTGTTGCACCTCAATCATTGGTTGTCACTGAGAATGGAAAGATATAGGCAGACTGGGGCCTTGTCTATGTTGGCAACTGTTTGGAAATTTTGCACTATTTTACTACCTCTAGCACAGCTGGCATTAGTGTAGGTGTTTGTTTATCTCTAGTGATTGGTCCAAGCAGCAGCTGCTGCTATATTTCAGGCCATTCAGTAGCCTTTGTGGGGGTATTATGACATCAAGCTTGCCACAAACTGCGGATCTATAGTACCATGGTTATACCAATTGTATTGTATGGAAGTGAAATGTGGGTGCTAAGGAAGAGCATTGGATTGACATTTTTTATTCTCGTCATCTTTGCCAGCTGCTCATTATTAAATGACAGAAGAAGATCAGAAAAGAGGAAATTTGAAGTCAAACTCAGCAATCAATGATGATTTAGTTGGGGTTGGTCCTGCTTTGATCAGGAGGTTGGACTAGATGACCCCCTGAGGTCCCTTCCAACCCTAATCTTCTATGATTCTATGAATCACCTCTATCATCAGTGGTTCAGTTTTTTCTGCTTTCTTGGTGTGAACATATTATTAGAATGGAAAACCCTGTTTTCCAAGGAATGCCACCACATGGCCAACGATCACATGGGCATCAAAAGCTTCAGTGACATGATAAGATTGCCAGTGATGGACATAAACTGAATGTCAAGCCATATCACATTAAGGAGTTAGCCAGGGATCAATCCAGATGGCACTCAATCTCAAGGAGGCCACATCCCTTTAGGATTTGCCATGATGAGTGGCTGGGCCACATAAGAAGTTACTGCTTCTAACTAACAAAGCAA
Organism: Emydura macquarii macquarii; assembly: GCF_026122565.2. Classification (NCBI taxonomy): domain Eukaryota; kingdom Metazoa; phylum Chordata; order Testudines; family Chelidae; genus Emydura; species Emydura macquarii. The sequence continues at coordinate 1,733,556 of NW_027132344.1, forward strand.
GTCCATTGGGTCAAGCACTAGCAACCTGTGCTATTAGCTCTGTAGGTTCAAACCCTGCTTATGCTCTACAGGAGTTACTAACATAAAGGTTAAGCTGCCATTTTTTTGCTCTGTTATTTAGACTTACTCTGGGAAGACTTAGAGGGTAGGATGGTTAAAGAGCTGGTTCATGGCACAGTGCTTCCACCTAGCACATCATACCTAAATAGATTTTTTTAATAATTCACATACAACCATCCCCCTGGAAAGAGAAAGAGAGAACTACATACGGTAGACCCTCTTCATGCTACTTAATGCATTGCTGCACGGTTCTCAGATAATATGGTGATTGGAGTCATGTAACATGAATAGATTAGAAATGCACAAGGTGAGGAGTGTCATTGATGTGTTGTGCCTTTATTATTAGTAAACGTTCCCTGTGGAGTCTCTTAAATTTCCTTTAACTCAGCATTTCTTGGTTTTTATAGTTTTATGTGAGGTGGGTTCTAATGAAGTGGATTTTTTGTTCGTTTGCTTGCTTGTTTTTGGTATAAGTTTCCTGTGTGCTTGGTTTTCAAATAAAATGGATTTATTTTTTTGTCTGATTGGTTTTCTTAAAATCAAGAAAGGGAAGGTGTCATCAAGGACAGTCTCCTATCTTACCCTCAACTTTTCCCACAGTGTGGAAAGATAAAGAATGAGCAGGTGGCTGAAATGGACAGAGTCATCTCTGTATATCAGTCTGCTGGTTTCTCTTTGGAGGCCTTCTTTAAAATAAGCCTCCATGATGCATAGGCATGTGTTGAGGATGTTGGCTTCTCACATACGGATTCTCACATACGGATTCTCACATTCTCACATACGGATGTGGGAATATTTATGAGGAGATCCATGGTCCTTAGCGGAGATCTTTCTCTGCTTCACACACCCTTCCTCCCCTGATCCCTACAGCCCCATATTGTCCCACACGCACCTATATATCCATGAAGACCAGACCCTCTGAATGTTTCCAGATCAGTATCCTCCCCATCCTATATATGCCCTTTGGGTTACAAAGGATATTTTCCTTTTCCATCAGATTTCTTGCATCCATGCTGATGAAGTGAAAGATATGGAGACACAGGCTGCCTCAGAAGTAGATCTCTCTGCTTTGCACGAGGGGCAGCTTTGGAGCAAAACCATCTTAAACAGACTATACTTTGTTAGATTAAGTTTTGGTCTTTTACTGTGTATTTCCGCTTTTGCTTGTGACCATCTCTACTTCTGTTTCTTTTATTTGGCATCACTTAAAGTATGTTCTGCTGTTATTTTTATGATGCTGGTAAACCAGATGCCAGCTCTTGCCCAAGCTGCAGGCATTAGCTAAGAAGTGATAACCTCATAGCTAGAGATCAGACCATTCACTTGTATGTTAGTTTTGCTCAAAATAGATATTAGTCTTTTAAGAATGTATTTAGTGTTTCAACTCCATGAAATGCTTGTAAGTTGCTGCATGCATTAATCTCACTTGTAATGTCTCTGTTCCATGCTATAAGAAAATATGTAAACTTTGCTTTATAGCTTTGAAAATGTTTGCTCTTAACTTGTGAACCCAGGCATTGGAATCGTCTTTCCTCCTCCCACACACATACACCCTGCCCATTCAGGAGGACAATCAAAATCAGATGGACCACCAAGGAACATTGCAACACAAAGGATGAGTTAATGGACCTTCACACCTGGGAACTGCTATGTGCAAGGAAGCTCCTCCTGTGGACTTGGAAGCTGAATGAAGGAAATAAAACAATCACTGGAAAAATGTCCATCTTTTTGGATGTTTGAACTCAGAAGGGCCAGAGACTTTAAACTGAAGCTGGAAATCTCTAGGGGTGCCTTATGGGTCTGCCCTGAAAGACACTTTGAATTGAAAGATCATTACAACTCTATCACTCTTAAGATTTAGATGGTTACTCTTTTGTGAGTATATATTTTCTTGCCTTAATCTGCAAATAACTCTATTTATTTTTCATTGTTAATAACTCTTTAGATAGTATATTACAGGATTGGCTACAGTTGTTGTCTTTGGCATGGGATCTAGGGTACCAATTGATCTGGGGTAAGTGACTGTTCTCTTGGGACTGGAAGCAACCTGAATGTGGTGTGATTTTTGGCGTAAGTGACCATTTATCAGTAAATTCAGTTTGCCTGGGTGGCAAGATAGACTGGAGAGTCTAAGGGGACTGTCTGTGACTCCATGGTAAGGCTGTTATGGTGATCCAGGAGTTCACATTTATTACTGATTTGGTAAAATCTAATTATAGAACATACCACCAGTTTGGGGATATTTGCCCTCTTTTTCAGGGTCTGCCCTGTGGCAGGCACTCATGTTCGTGAGCCACTATAGATAGTGTGACAATTTTAATCTAAATCAACCCAATGCTGTGTTTGAATTGGCATAATTGTTAACTCCAGTTAATGTGGCAAGCTGCTGGATATTGTCTCTTTAAAACAGCAAACAAATCTTATTATTGCTCTGAATGGTCCAAGAGACGGCTGGACACTTCAGGACAGACAGTTTTGGGGAAATTCAGGACTGAAAGTGTGTTGGGGTCCTCTTGCCAGGTGTAACCAAAGGCAGCGGAAACCAGTGTGAGGATGTTGTTTTGGCAGGCTGCTGGGATCAGAGGCACTGAATCAGGGCTGCACAGCACACACACACTCAGGATACTGAATGCTTGTCTGCTGGCTTTTAGTGTCCAGGCTGGGAGCCACAGCAGCAGAGCATTTAAAGCACCCAGGATTACAGGAGAGGCAGTGAAACAACACCTTACTGGTCTAGATTGCGCCGCAAAATGTCATAATAAGTATTAAGTCCATTGTACAGATTGGAAAACTGAGGAAGTAACTTACTCAAGGACAGGGAGTCAGTGCCAGAGCCAGGAATAGAAGTCAAGAGCCAATTCCAAATCAAAGCCTAAATCACTGGACAACACCCTCTAAGCTGCAGCTCTTTATTGCAACTAATATATTATTTCTCCATTTCCATGTGCATTCATACATATCCATGTTTGATGGCTTTTAAAATAATTTTTAAAAATGGTAAAAGCTATCCATTCTTGCTTCTCAACACTAAGCTTTAAGTGCTTAAGTGGTCATAACTCTGTGTAAAGGGGCAGAAGTAGGAACAAATGTCAGGAATAAATATTGTGTCAATGTTTTAAAGAACAGTTAGTTAAATATCTGTCAAGAACAAGGGGGAAAGTATACATTATTTCAAAACAATTCTACACATGTTGCATGCCCTGTATTTTTCAAGTGTCTCTCTTTTTTAGAATTAAGAGGATTTCATAAAAGTAGATGACGTGTTAGGGTCAGCAGCTCATCTGCCTGTTGCTTATTCCTCACCTGAAATAATCCTATTTTGTGACATCACAATAATTCATTAACTGTGATGGAACAAATGAAGGATTAAGAAACTGGGGATAAAGAATAACAAACAAAATTAAAATAAAGCAGATGATCTATGTGATAGCTAGTGTTTGAATGCAAATATAATTAGAAATAAAAAAGTGAGACTGTGTGTGTGACAGAGAGAGAGAAAGATAATATCTAAGAATTGATTTTCCAACTTCTCATGCTACAAGTTCTCTAACTTGTTTCTACCATCAGTGAAAACATTTAAAGGAAACCCATTGCTGTCTACAGTTGTATTTCTTGTCCCCTGTTAACAATTCCCAATTAATTAGAAAACTAATAGAGCCTTTTGGACTTCTAGACATATGGCAGGCAGGTTTGCTCCAAGATTGATTGCAGTTCTTTTCTAATATATATTATGGAATGGGGTGATCATTGTCTCAGTTGAATGTACAAACAAATTAAAAACTATGTTTCTGAGTTTATGCAAAGCACTTTACCACATCTGCTGCTTTGGATGGCTTCAACTGATATTGTTATTAAATTTCATAATAATTTATGACACAGAGTCTTCTATCAATAGCATCTTCCCTCGTCATCTCCTCCCTTCAAAAATGTTGAGACATAATTAGAGCTGGAAACCTATGCACAACAAACAGTTTATCTAATGATCTGTATACCTTTTCCTGTTCTGAATTATCCATGTACAGATTTTTGTAAATACATTTGCTAATTGTTAATGTTCAATGAGCACTTTATGCAAATATATTTCAGCCTGTGGTTTCTTGGATTGCCTTAACTGCCTTTCAATATTCATAGGGGCGGAAGCATATCACTTAAGTGACATGGTATTGTTTCTGTTTCATGACTGAATGAGAGACTTAATTATCAACATGACCATGAACAGTGAATACCTATGTTTGCATGTTAGTATGGTAATTCATATGAAGCAGAGTCATTTCCCAGAATTCATGCAAACAATCACTCATTTGCACAAAACAAATAAAAAAGGGGAAGGGACAGGTCAACCCAAGGAACAATTAACCATGCATAATAATGTTAGTAAATATTTCTTTGTTATTTGCTAAAATTCTAACAATAATAATGCTGGAGCTATTAATTCCCCCCCCCCCCCCCCCCATTTTAATCCTATAGAAGTGACTCAGGGTTTTCTGTTGTCTTCAGTGGGAACAGAATCACTACTACTGTACACCTAAATAATATAGAACAGAATTTCTCTTTCTGTCCCCCTGTTGTAAAAGCTTATCACTATTAGTCATTTGCACTTACAGCACATTTCATCTGAGGATCCCAACATGTTTTACAACTGTTAGGGCCTTCTTCTATTGAAGTCAATGGCATCTTGGCAGTGACCTCAAATTGCTACCCTTATGAGATGGATAAGTATTATTTATAGATCAGTAAACAGAGACATAAATTGATTAAAGTGATTTGCTCAAAGCTACATAGAAGAAATAACAGTTTACTTAACCAAGCCAAGGAACTCTATCCTGAGATGTAGCCCATAGTTAGCTTAGAATTTTATTTCACTTAGCAGTAATACAAGGAACCTACAAGCCTTTATCCTGTAAAATATTTGCTTAAGTAGTTAGTATATGGAGTAAGTAGATTGGCATAAGGCTTTGAAGTCTATGACCTTTAGCACAGATAAATGGCCCAAAAGTTACCTTTAGTTTTGGGGAACTGGAAACACTTGCTTAAGAAGGGAGTTTTTACATAATGATACCAAGCAACTGCAGGAATACTGAACTGATCCTAAGCTTGGATATTTAGGATAAACCATTGGCACATGCTTAACCATGAACTTGTCTTGGCAACAAACTGGAGTATATGTTAATAAGTTGGTATTAATATACCAACCTACAAGATAAAATTCACCCCCAGGATGATTGGAATGAGGAAGTTAGATAAGGACAAGCAAGTCTGTGCATTCGAATGAATATTCATGACAAGCCATAGGCCCTATAATAGGCCAGACCACCATGTGTGGGTTGTCATAGGTCAATCTAGATCTGGACCATCAGACTCATTTGTCATACCAAGGGAAGGGGCTAGACCTTTGTCTCTTACCACCAGATCCCCTAGAAAGGACGTGAGTATATGAGTATGTGTGTGAGGAACAAAACAAGATATCACCCTAACTCTATTTTTGCTATCTTTTTATGCGGAGTAGAGTTTTTCTGTCTTTACTAATTGTGCTAATAAAAGTGGTTAAAGCTTTGCTTTGCCCTCAGTCTGATGTTTGGTCTACACTGCTGCGCTGGATCGACAGGAGATATGCAAGCTACGTACTGTAGAATGCATATCTCCCATCGACTTACTTATGCTCCCTTACTGCGGTGTCTTCACTGTGCTGTGCCGACAGGAAATGCCCTCAGGTCGATGCAGCATTACTCTTTTTCCGAGGGGTAGAGTTACTGAGTCAAACAGAGAGCACTTCTAGGATCGATTGAGTGGGTCTCCACTCGCCGCTTAGTCAATCCCGCTGCATGGATTCGTGGAGCCCAACGCAGCGGAATCAGTATAGACATACCCTGAGTGTCTCTATTGTGGACGCCATTGCGTATGTGTATCAGGTATTTATGCATACAAATAGCCAATGAGAGGCATAACCTGTCATTTGTACATGCAGTACCTGATTTGTGCATGCAGTTGCAGAAAATGAATGCACAATCTAAATGTGCATTTGTGTGTATACATTTTTAATGAAATCATACTTCGAGTGCTTGTGAAAAATGACTTCAGGGCAATAAAGTGTATATAAATTTCAAAATCACCTAAGTAACTGTGACTTAGGCTCCTTAATCACTTAGGTGCTTTTGAAAATTTTAAGGCATTTGTTTTGTTTACTAAAACTTTATAGAGAGTTAAAACAAATAAGTGTATAGTAAATAAAACCAATGATATACCTGAGCTACATCAATGGTATTTTCATCTTTGTACAGATGACCTAAATTCCCTCATAAATTTCTACCACAACTTCAATACCATCCATTAAACTCTCTCTAAAATATTCTCAAACTAGCATCAACTTTTTGGACACCATGATCACCTACTTTCACAGATGCAGTAACCACTCCAAACACACCAAAAAATCTGTTATCTACAGCCTGGTACTCAGATACCCCAGAGTATGCTTTGAGGAGAAAGACTGGATATGAACCTTAACACACTTAAAACCCACTTCACCAAACACCTTCACCGTCTCCAGAGAAGTAGATCACATCAAGGAATGGGCCACCCAAATACCCCCAAGAGACCTGCTTTGATAAAGAAATGAAACCCCCTTTCGACTGTACGCTACTATTGTCACCTACTACCCCACATTGGAACCCATATGGGGTGTCACCAAACAATTACAACCTATACTCAATAGGGACCACATTCTGAAAGAAATCTTTCCTGAATCCCCTCTCTGGTCTTCAAATAACCCACTAATCTTTCCAAACTCATTATCAAAAGAAAGCTGCCCACAGACCAGGACACATCGACTCAAAGTGGCAACAGACCCTGTCAGAACACCAGATACCAAACCTGTATACATATCTCTACTACTACAGTGATCAACACACCTTTCAAGATCCAGGGACCCTACACATGCCTATCATAGCATGTGGTATACCTCATCCAATGCACTAAATGCTCTAATAACAATTAGGCGATGAAACAAGACAATCACTACTCTCTCAAATGAACTCACACAGAAAAATGATAAATGATAAAAACACCATATTACCTGTGCGTGAAGACTTTTCATAACTGACCTCTCAGTCCTTGTCCACAAAGGAAATCTGTACAACACCTACAAAAGGTGAGCATGGGAGCTTAAATTCATAACTTTGCTAGATTCTAAAAATAATGGACTGAATAGAGACACTGGATTTATGGTTTATTACAAAAAACTATAAACCACTACCCACACCCTCAGACATCCCCACCACCACCTATTCCCTACTATGACTGGAGAGATGTTAACAGGCCACTTCACCTAGAAAAAATCCTTGAAATATTGTAAACTACTTATGCTAAACAATTTGCTCCATCTTGTATTTAACTGTGACACTATGAGTATACTTCCCAGATCTGAAGGAAGAGCTCTCTGTAAGCACAAAAACTTGTCTGTCACCAGCAGAAGTTGGTCCAAGAAAAGATATTACCTCACCCACTTTGTCTCTTTAATATCATGGGACCAATACGGCTACAACACTGCATATAAATAAAAATGTTTTACTCATTATATTAATATGTTGCATTTATATAGTACATTTTTAGGATGATCTCAAAACACTTCATAAAAAATTAGGTCTCACTGCTTCCCTATATTATAATAGTGGTGGCTGAGTGACTTGTCCAAAGTCAAACAGCTGATTAGTGAAGAAGTTGAAAATAAAATCCAGCTGACCTGTTTGCAAGTTGCCTGATCTAATCACTACTATTTATACTGTGGTAAAATCCAAAATGTCCAAGGAATGGTACTGCACTAACACAGAGAAAGACAACTACAGACATTGCAAAAGGTTTGAAGTAATATAAGGGGATGTAGCCTAGTTATGAGTGTTTGCAAATTAAATAAATAAATAAATAAACTAATTTAAAACTACTGTACTCCTGTTATTTTATTATCCCACAATTCCCATTAAAGTGAATGGACTTGTCATAAAGTTATTCAATTTCTCAGCTAGTTGCAGTGATGCAACACATCAGCAGAGCCAAGCAGGATATTGCCTGCGTACATTAAGATGTTATTGCATGAATGATGAATCATAAAAATAATTTACAGAAGTCTGAATTTAATTGACCGTGCTGTCAACCTCTCTTTCAAATGACTGTAGACAAACCTTAATGATTGAAATTAAAAGTCCCTGATTTTAACAATATTGCAATCACTCTGTTGTAATACACTCTTGATTTTGCCTGGATGATTAGAATGGTAAGAATTCATATCTAAAGATGTGTATACACACATCTACCAGTTACTAAACAAAAGCAGAACTTGCATTATGGATCTCTGAAGAATTTGCATGGGAAAGATGAAAGGCTTATGAATAAAATAAAAGTGTTATCAGAATAGTTTTTAAAAACAGAAAGAACACCAAACCCCTTATAATAATATTTTCCCATATCTATTGTTTTTAAAGATGCAGTTTTCTAGGATGTATTTTTATTTGCATCTCTCATGTACATTCCACATTTGTACTTTATCTGCAACAATTTCATGAATTTTCTTTATTTCTTTAATGACAGATTTTATTACTTTCCTACTGTGTTACTGTCACTCTGTCCTGTACCATTTGTATTGCTGAAGACTGCAATAAAAATAATGAACATGAAGATGATGAGACTTTTAGGTTTTAAAGAGGCACAAGAATTTATTTGACTCCTCTTATTGGCAAATCAAGAATAATATAGTACAACTCATAATACTAAAATGTTAGGCAATTTGAGAAAGCAGATCAAATTGAAAAATTCCAGTTCTCTTACAAATCTTCCGCTGCTCCTTGGAATGTGTCCTGAGTGTCTTGTTGACAGCCACTGCAACTGACATCAGTAGGTATTCGTCTGCCAGGGGCACTCTGAACATTTGTGGGTCTCATGTGACAAAAAGGAGAGGCGTCCAGTTATATTTTTCATTTTTTAGCTGCCTCGGCAAATCACAGCAGTTTCTCATGTGCCATATTGTGCATCATGAGGCCTTTCTCCACATTATACACTGAAAGATTTGCTCTTGGGTCATGTAGGGCAATTGCCCAGTATCATCTTAAGCAGCAGCACTGCCTAAGGCATGATTCACAGTATGAACAGCATAGCCATCTTTCATTCCTCCTCTCTGGTAACTTGCAGACCACAGAACTTGACGTAAGGCATGCAGCCGCTCAAAAAATATTGTATTAGTCTTATCAGCAATGCTAGTTTGCTAGCCAGCTACCACTTCCCTGTAATGGTTACTGCTGCTAAATTAAAATAAATTTAAAAAAAAATCCAGGAAGGCAGAGGGAAAACAATTCAGATTTTCTAGACTTTTTATAGATCCTAATACATAACAGTGAATCTGTAAAAAGAACATACTGAGACTCAAATCTACCGTGTTTGTCCCATGGTACAATTGTACTCCTGCAGGTGTGCTGTGTACAGGTCTAATTATGCAGACAATGCCAACCCTCGCGAATTTATTGCGAGAGACACGGTTTCTAAGTAAAATCAAGCCTCACTCATGATCTCACAATGGAACACTCAAATATTGGGATTTTTTTTCTGCTGGCATGATTCAGGTGAAGTTTCTCATTTTGCCCAAGTACTGCAGCCCCAGTAGGGTGAGCTTCATCTCCTCCTTCCAGAACAACTCCCAGCAGAACCAAGCCAGCCCAGCAGCTTGGTGAACAGCACCAGCATCCTGCCCACTGCCACCACTTGACTCACTCTGGGTGGGTCCACGCTGCATCCCCCAGCCTGGTCCAGGGAGGATACTTTAGGCCCTGCCACTGTTCCCTGCCAGATGGGAAGCCCGCTATGCCTAGTTGGCCGGGCTGCATCCCCCAACCCTCTCTGTGGGCTGGACCTGCCTCTGACCACACCCTGGACCAGGCTTGGCCCCAGCTCCCCCACTCCAGGGCGTTCCCCCCATCATGGACCAGGATTGCTTCCTACATCCCCACTCTGTGGGGCCTAAGCCCCTCCCACACACCAAGGCCTGGCCTGCCCTCCACACCTACACCACAGGGATTCACCTCCTCTACACACACACACCTTCAGGTAACTCAGGTTTGCTTACACAAAATTTCACTATATTGGCTTTAGTTGAGGTGCCCCTTGTCCTCAGGGCTTGGGCTGTGACAAATTGAAATGTAGCACCATTGTTATTAAATGAGAATCTGTCATAATTACCTTAAACTAAGATGCATAGCAACGTGGTGATAACAGGCGAGATTTAAAAAAAAATAAATTGTAAAGCATTTTCAGATGTAGTAACCTAGTTTTTGTAAAGAGCTCTGACCTGTTATAAATTAAATAAGCCACTACTGAGGTTTGTAAACCAATAGTCAATATACCTACATTGGTTTATGTTAAAAAAAATAGCAACTTATCATTTATATACCAAATCTCTTGATTTTTAAGAGTTTGTCTCTTGAATTATAAGACCGCGGGGTTGGCAATGCTGAATTACTTGCAAGTTATGTTCTCATGATGGCACTGAAGGATGCAGACACTTTTAATAGGTAGCACATATTTTTGCCAATGCTTTGTCCTTTAGAATTGTGTCTTATATATGTTCAGATGATATACACACACACTGAGCCAGCCATGCCTTGGTTTTGGTAAACTGTCATAAAGTTTAGCCATTCCTATGTCAAAACCAAAACAACTGAGTGAGACCCACTCACCCACTCCTCTCCTCCTCTCCCCCACTTCCATTCCTCAGATACGCATTTGAGCACCCCTCAGCTACATCCACTTGGTGACACACCCACATCTGCAACCTCCTGTTCCTGGAGTCTAATATCTCCTGGTAAGGGGGGAAAGAAAAGTCGAAACTGCTTAGCCAGCAATATGAGAAGGCGGGTAGGGAGATGAAGGATGAGCTCCCAGATGGGATGAAGAAGGAGAAACATCTGGGTAACGGATGAATGGAAAATGTGAACCCTACCCACAAAATGGAGGAGGAATATTTATTCTTAGAGACATACATGTGCATACATACACATTCACAGTAAACCCCAGTTATCCTAATGACCCAGAGGACATATCCAGAAGAAAAAGAAATGGAATTCTCATTTCAGAGGAAATTTCAGGTAATCAGGGTTCAGCTGATCAGTTTACTGATATATAATTCATATTTGTCAATAGCAAATACAATAATTAATTTTGAAACACCGTGTTTTCAGAAGTTCATATCTTTATGAAATATTCCTTTTAGGCTGACCTATTTCAGATATAATCTCCCTCCAAAAGGTTTTTTTTTCCTTTCCCCCACTGATTGCTAGCTTCAACTTCATCCTGTAAAATCTCCCACAGTCCCCTTTATTTCCTAAATGAGAAATGGATTAGGTTCTGGTCCCCCACTGTGATCCATGCAGCTGCTGCGCTCACCATGCAAGGATCACAAGGCAGGACTCGAGCAGAGTTTCCTACCTATTGTGAACATCCCTATTCCCCCCCACTACCAGACATGCACAGTCTGTGGGGGAAATCAGCAACCTTTTCTAAATATGGAATTAGAAAGGAGCCTTAACCAAAATCCTGATACAAACATAACAAAACATAGGGGAGAGGATTGTTCCAAAACTGAACCGGAATCCAGGACTGCCTACTGCAGCTGGCTTATCTCCACCATAAGCTGAGCAAATCCTGTGAATCTGAAACCCTTCCTACTTTGATGTGTTTGAATTCTAGAGCTGAATTTTGAGCCTCAGACCCAGCTCTATTTCTCAAATCTCATTTCTTCTCACTCCTTATAAGTTCACATCTGGCAGTGCTTAATCTTCTGAAGAAACAACAGGACTTGAAACTACTGTCAAGGCAGTGCAGGCAGCTTTGAAGCAACCCTGGAAGACTAACCTTTTAAAGATTGATATGAGATATATTTCGGAGAAGAGGGGCAAAAGGAAGGAGTCTGGGTGCCGCCATTTACAGTGAGTGACAAAAGGAAATGCACTCAGTTTCTTTTAAATCACTTTTTTCTGGAGTCCACAATGAAAACATGTTCCAGAGATAAATGAAGGCAAAGAACTCAACTTTTATTTTAGATAGAGACATTTAGCAGAAACCCAAGGCAGATTCCTCAGCTGCAAAGGAAATGATCCTACATAGTATTTTATCTGTTAAAAATCAGGGTGAGATTCTATTGCTTAGGTACAAAATTGGACAATAGTATTTGTAAATGCAGGAGCATGGTGACTTGGTGGTAGGATACAGTACCAGGAAACTATTCCTTGCTATGTCATAGATTTTCTGTGTGATCCTAAGTAAAGTTATTTATGGACCGGGACGGAAATTTGTGTGTGTAATTTTCAAAGTTTTCTTTAGAAGTTTATTCAGGGTTTGGCAAGTGAAATCTAAGTGTTTGTGGTTTAAATCTCCTATAGGTTGAGCAAAATGTTGGCAAGAAACAAAGTTTTCGGGTTCAGTTGTTCAGCTGACCAAAAAACCCAAATTTTTTTCCACAAAAAAATTAATTTAAGCAAATAGCAATTTTCCTATTGAAAAAGTATGCTGGAAGATATTTTTGATCATCTCCAGTCATTTAGCAGAGGCTGTTTCCCTATCTGTATAATAACATGGATAACATTACTTACTATGGCTCTTGGTGAAGCAGAGCTAACTTTATTAACGTTTGTAAAGTACTGAGTTTCTCAGATGGAAAATACTAAAGAAGGGCAGAATGTTTTATTATCGTTAATTTAAAACTGTCAACATGGAGACAGGTTCATGAATATTTTCAAACCAGAAGTAACTTTAATATCCAAAGGATCAAGAGGTTTCCCAGGTCTGTATAGTTCAACTAGAATACTCGGTAGTATTACTGCACACATCTTAGTCTTCAGTTTAGTCTTACTGGGATAAATCTTGTTTTCCAATCCACTTGGACATGATATCCATTGAAAAAACACACTGATTACATTTTGCAATGTAAACAGAAACTTTTTCAGCTTTAACTAACGGCAGCCTTGTTTTGGATTTTTTTTTTTTTTTTTTTTTGTGGTGCTTGAGCAATTCAGCAATATACTCAAACTCTTCCCCCCATGGAAATTATTGGTAATATTGAGCTATACCCCAATGACAGAGACAAGGAATAGAAAATCAGTTTCATGGGCCTTAAGCCAAACTAATAGTGTATCTGTGTTGTACTGTATCAAGAAGGCCACAGTCATGTGAAGGTTTAAACCCTTGAAGCCACTGGGACTACTCACATGCTTAAAGCACCGGCATGACTGCTTGCAGGATTGTGGACAAAGCCTGACTTTTCTTCAGTTTATCTCTTCTTTCCAACTGCAGAGGCCAATTTATATGTGTATGTTAATTAGCCCAGCAAGGGATATTTTTAAAATGGGCACGTGTCTGTTTTTGTTTTTCTGTGATGTATAATAAAGTTTTGTTGCTTTCTTTTTAATTAAATTCTACTTGCTTATTATGTTACCTTTATCAGTAATGTCAAGCTTTGTTTCCCTATGTTTGGTGGAAAAAAATGAGATGGCTTCCAAACGTGTTTACTGAGAGTTCCGAAACCTTAACTGAAGGAGCAGGGCTGCTTGAATCTTTAGCAAAAATGTCTTTCACCTCTAATGTCAGCCAGCCATTAAAGTTAAATAAGAGCTAGTCTACACTTAAAACTCATAGCTGTATCAGTACAGCTGTGCTGCTGTAAGAGCGCTCGTGTAGCCGCGTTATGTCAATGGGAGAGAGCTCTCCCGCCAACATAATAAAACCACTAAATGAGTGGCAGTAACTATGTAGGTGGGAGAATGAGAATGTCTCCTGCTGACGTAGTGCTCTACACACTGACGCTTATGCCAGCAAAACTTTTGTCACCCAGCAGTGCGGGTTTTTTTTACACCACTGAGCAACAAATGTTTTGCTGGCATAAGTGCCAGTGTTGACAAAGCCTATAAAGTGTGAACAAAACAAAAAGAATGGCCCAGATCCTCAGCTGGTATAAATCAACACAGCATCATTCTCTGTCTTCAATGGACATATGCCAATTAACACCAGCTGAGGATCTGATCCAGAGAATTTTGAACAGTTGACTAGAAATCACTGAGTTACTTAACTTGCAAACTCCTGGTTCTTTTGAGGTAATTTTTGTGTTAGTTTTTCAGTTACCATAGAGTCTTCCAGGGCAGATAAAACCTGAATTTCTAATATGAAGAACAAAACAACCCCACACTACCTTTCACGCCTCTTTTATAAATCATAAAGAAGAAAAAAATAAAAAGGACACTAGCTCAGTATTTATTTTTTACTTTGCAGGTCATCTTTAACACTGCCGGATGGTTTCCTAAGTGGAATACTATTCTGTTCCTCCTAACTTACTATAGAGTTAATTCATCTCAATGACCCATAATTATTGCAGGATGAAATGATAAAAGAGATTCTAGAGAACTAAAAGCATTTTCATCAAGGAGGCTCCTGGATTCAGTTATTACTATGGTAACATGCATTTATTCTCTAGCATTTCCTTTCTCCTTTTATCTCTCACTCAGAGCATCAGAGGGGAAATTTTATAGCAACCTCTTTACAAGCTCAGGCTCTGGATTCTAAAGTCTTAGGCTAAGGTTTGATTACCATCATGCAGCTGTACAAATTATCAGGCATGAAATGGTAATTCATTCTCAAACTGGTGTTCAAAACAAATATTTCCTGTGAACAGCCTACTAGATTGTACAAGGAGAAATTTTAGCAGATTGCACATACACTAAGCCTGCTGGGACACTGTTGAAGTACTGTTTGTTGCACAGGGCCAATACTGATGTGCAAAAATGTTACTTTGAACTGTAGACATTATGAGAGGTTGAGGATAGGCTTTCAAATATGTCTAGAAGTTTAACCAAAACGAGTCCAAGCACAAAGGTGAAAAAGAGTAAGGCCCATATAAACTGGGGCATTTCTGAAGCAGTGCATTGGTGTTTTCATCATGCAACTCCCATTAAAATGATGGGATGTATTTGGTTAGACCAACACATTCCACTGTGAAATAAATAAGTAAAGTGGCATAAGCAACTGGGAGCCAACCTTTCCTGTATTTGATGCATGTCAACCTATCTAATTATTGAGGCAATGTTTTCCAAGGCTTTTACACAATCCTAAACGCTCATATGTAGAATTCTCAAAGTCTGTGTGAACTAAAGGGACTTGGCGAACCAATGCCTATCAGTAATCAAAGATGACTGCCACCATCTCTGTTCTGGTACCCAAGAACCTTCTTGGGACATGAAAGTCAGGCTTTGCCTGAGAATGGGCAGCGTCCCCCACACCATCTGCTAACCCAGATATTCCCTCCCACACACACATATAGAAATTCCCTTCTACACACACAGTGAAGACAGGCAAGATGGGTAAGTGGTTACATGTCTGAATTTAATAACAATTCAAGCCTCAAGTGGAATTATTTAATCAAAGATGATCAATCAGAGTTTAAGACAGCACTATACAGAATACAGAAAGAACAGACACATTACTACCCCTGAAGTAAGCTATAGAGCTGGCCTCTGTGTCTCTCTCTTCTGTAACTAGTGGGATGGTGTCAGGCTGCACTCCCCAACCTAACTTTCAAGCACTCTGTCTTTTGTGGGGTGTGAGATAAAGAAACTCCTTTTTTGGATGGAAATTTTCACATGATTAATTTCACTGTGTGTTCTGTTTTTGACATTTTCATTTTATCTAATAACATATTAAATTTCTTTTATGTTATCTTTTGCTTACATGATCAATAAGCTAAAGGGAATTCTAAATCACTCATTATCACTGACAGATGTGAAACCAGCAGTTCTTAATCAGCTAAAAGTCATTTTTCAATGGGCCCTTATTTCATCCAATGCAGATAACATCTGCAATAACAAATACCTCATATCAATCATAGAACATAAGTAGATCATAGGTACCTCTTATCAATCACCCAGTCTTGTTTATACCATACTTCTGTAGACACTTTTTACTAGTTGGAGGGGTCTTTTCCTAAACATCTATATTGCCACAAACTTGGAGGCATCAGCAATAAGGAGGTAAAGCCCAATATTTGATCACATGAAGTTCTTGAATACAGGTCAAGAACCAACACTCCGGTCTTTAGAATTCAAACACACTCTTTGGTCATAGCATAAAGATTCTGGGAAAACAGTTAATATGCTAATTAATTTAACATACAAGAAGAAGAGGCCTACAAAGGTTAATATTTACTAACAAAGTCAACGCAACAGGAGTGAGCTGGCCATGGCAGACAGACCAGCCAAATGTGTGGGGTTTGAGAGGAGAGGGAAGTTTATGCACTGCCTGTGCCTCCTGGAAGGGCAAATTCAGACCAGACTCAAATAGGCCAGTGGATGTTTTTTATTATTATTTCTATTATGGCACTGCTTACAAATGTCAGGCAAGGATCAGGAGCCTATTGTGCTAGGCATTGTACAGACAAAAGAGGAAGCAGTCCCTGCCACAGGGATCTTACAATCTAGGTGTCAGACAGGATGCATCAGATGGCCACAATCCATACAAGGCCTTGGAAGGACAAGGTGGCAAAATGAAGAGAGTGTCGTCCAAAACCTCAGGCTAGGGTCGTTGGATCCAGTGACCTTCACACCCCCTCATGGGTGTGAAGCACATCTTGGGATTTATCCATGGTAGGGGCTGGTGCAGCAGCTACGGTGTGGCTGCCCAGATGCCCTATGACCAGCCTGCGGGTTGGGAATAAAATCTGCCTTCCTCAAATCTATTTCATGCCCTGCCCCAACCCTAGTTACTTTTGTGCAAAGAGGTTAATCTTTCCTTTGTAACTGGATTCCACTGATTCTACAAAGAATATTACCTGGTAACAGAAAGTTTGTTCTCCCATGTTATTTATGTATCTGCTATTTACCAGCAAGTACATGAGGGCAGTATTGGGTCCACAGAAAGAATGAGGATAATCAATTTTTAAGACAAAGTTAAACCCCTCTAAAGTAATGTTTCTATAGCTAGCAAGCCTTTAACTATATCCTCCTACCAATGAGAAACTGTTCATTCATTGATGGACACCGCATATTTTATGTAGTTATTTCTAATTAATGTAGACATTTGCCAACATTTGGTTCATTTTTAAATGTGTTCTTTTTCTGCTGGACAGTATTTATATAATACTGTTTGAAACAGGACAACACTAATACATGCTAGGGAACTTTTAGTGCATGCCACCAGGGTCCACACAAGCCAGTTAGTGTGCAACATGCTAGTGAGTACTAGAATGTAAACCCTCTGGTGCAGACTAAGTTCTAGAGAAAGTTTACCCTGAAACCTGTTGTTCAAACAGGATTTGTTCAATAGAAGTTCCATACCCAGATCCTAATAGTCTACATCTCTGAAAGTTACCCTGAAATGAGAATAAGAACCCTCCACAGTGTGAAAATTTACCCTCTCAGTGGAAGAGGAAAAAAAACAAAACCAATCTAGTCAGTAAACCTAGTCAGCTTCTTTCAATATTTTTCATGTAAAATGTTCATCCAGACTCTCCGACTATCATATTAGAATAATCTTCTTGGTTGCTGGTATTTTTGCATTGTCAAATGAAAATGCATGACTCTTTCTTTATTACATTAAAATAGCAGTGCAAGGGTTTTCATGAAAATTGTGAGCATTCAGTTTCCAAAGTTTATGACCATGGTGCGTCATCTCTTCCATACAAGTCTTCTTGCAGTTTGTTCCAGTATTTAGGGCTAGATTCTGACATTACCAATCTTGCAGAATTTAGATTCTGAGTCTAGTCAAAGGTTGATGCATAAGGTGCACCAACCAGGAGCACAGACAACGTTACTTAGAGACAGAATTTCTTAGCAACCACCTCTTTGCCCTGAGCTAGGCAATAATTTAGTATCGGCTTACATCAATATATGAGCATTAGCTGCTCTGGCCAGCTACTTGAAGAAGCCAAGGCCCAAGAGCTGGGTAGACCATGTAGGGACATAAGGTTGGGTTCTCACCATCTTACTTCCTTGTGTGGATTCCTAATCTAAATCAAAAGTTAGCCTGTGATAATTCAGTGTGGAAGGCTGGAGTTAATGCAGAGTTTATGTTCAAATGTCAAGCACCAACAGCTTATGGAATTCCCAAAATGAAGTTTGTTCCCATAACATTAACTTAGTCACATTACAAATCTTCTCCATTTGATGCTATAACCTTTTTTAAATGACCCTACTAAAGCTGGTCCAAAAGTGCAGAAAAAAGTCATTGTCAAAAAGTCATCAAATGTAAGTATTGCAATACATTTTAACCAGTATAAGCTCATTGAAAAATCAATTTTTTCATGGAAAACAGCTAAAATTTTGAAAATTCTCTAGTCAGCTCTAGATTTTACGTTTAACAAGGAAAACTAGAAGAAAGCATGATACATGTGAAATAATCCAATTCAATATTCCAGCTGAAATATTTTGGAATATCCTGATTATAGAGTGCTTGGTAGTTTAACATAAACAATTCATGAATATTCATTTATATGCAATAAATCACTGTAGGGAGACGGCATTGAAAGAAACCAAGAGCTGTTGATCTGAGAGAGCTTGTAAGCTCCTCTGACTCTACCAGGGGAGTTTAAATTCTTTGATATTAGGCTTATATATTAAAGGCACCACCGCTATACTGAGTCTCTGGTATTTTTCAGCAAGAGAACCCTTCTGAAGTTAAAGCAAAATCATAAATACTGTCCAATCCCCAAACTCAAGTGAAAGCAATTAATGACTTCACTGTTGACCAAAAAACTAACACCCTATGTAACTTCTGTTTTTAATTTGGGCACAGAATATTTTCCTTGATGGGAAAATGTGTAGGTCGAATAGTAATTATTTCCCTGGTCTTCCAAGGTATGGAGTATCCTCCATTTCCACCAATGTCTGTCAAAAGTGAGGGTGTCCACAGCTCTCAGGATTAGGCCTCCTGTGAAAAAAATTAATTTAAATCCTGCAGACAATTGACAAGTGTTTACAATGCAGCACGAGGAATTTATCAGTCTTCCACGAACACTTGTGCCAACCACTTTTCTGTTGCCATTTTCCCCAAGGCCTTATCATCCCAGCAGATTTAGGAGGAGGTGGAATGGTTACTTGCAATGATAAGAATGATTGACACCTATATATGTTTCTGGGTGTTTTCTAAGGACACTAAATTATATAATTAAAAAAAAAAGAGTGATCAATAGATAGAAGTCAAACCTCAGAAAGTGCTGTATTGCTGCATGACCTGCCTTCTAGTGAGAAGATTTTAAAAGTGAATGAATTAAAGCTGGAAAAAACAAAAAGTGGGAAGAATGAAGATTACATAGAAAATAGAATGAAAAACAAAAATTACTTTTGACAAAACAAGAGTAAAACAATCCAATTTACCCTGGAAATCAATATAAAAACCTATAGCCTGTAATTTTAGATGATTTTTTGGACAAAGTGCTATCAATGAAAGAAAAGTGTCAAATGAATAGGGACTCCAAGCCTAATGGCCCTGAATTTAACAAGGTTTATCCTGTTTTAAGGGAAAAATAAGGATGCAATTTAATGTTAGCAGTGTGAAAGTGTGGTAGCACTGGTAATAAAAGAACAAAAGAAAGGAACATATTTTTGCTATCAGATCTAAACTAGGCTTAATTGACTTTCACTGTAATTGACTTTTCTTATTACAGTGCCTAGAGAGGAGGCATGTAACACAGACTTGTTATACTATGTAAATAAACTGCACTGGTGTTACTCGTTCAGCATTTAGTATAGAACCTGATTCCAGGTCTGGTGAAATCAGTGGAATGACTTCCAAAGGGCTTTGGATTATCCCCTATATCTGTTCTGTTAGAGATTATTATTAATAACTATTATTATTGATGGTATGAGGATATTAAACAGAGGCCCACAGTTGGGAAAGTGTATACATAGTGTGAATGTGCACACTTATATTTCTGACATTGCACATTGCACGTCTCAATCAGGGGCATGCAAATGTGCATTCCCACACATGCTTCAGAACATATTCTAAAATTCACCACGCATTGAGGGCACAGAAGACCTGCTATCAGCTTTAGCTCTGTATTAAGAGTGACTCGAAACACAATGCAATAAACATATGTGTTCTTTGATCATAGACTCTGCCTGTGTGGATGTCTAGGGGTGTTAGCTTGAATACACAACTATTGGGGCATGTCAGAAGTTGGTTTTTTTAGGACTCCCCACCATCTTGCTGGAGACCCTAATGGTATTTTTTTTACTTTCAGGATAACGTAAACACTAACTTATGTGTAGTTATAACAAATGTTATGGAGGATAATGGTATTCGGAGTGTGAGTGCTAGGAATGGACATATAAACTGTCACAAGTACATGTACTCACTAGCTAGTTAATAACATTATGGGTTGATCTATAGGTTTTGTCTTCCTAGTTTTCCTTACTCAATCATTCCAGGGAGTAATCCCATTGGGAACAACTCTCTGAGCTTATCCATAGAGCTAAGTTGTTAATGTAACTTATCTGGAACGTGGTGTTAGGTTTTCATGGTGAGCATATGTCTCGCTTCCACTCCATGCAGTGTTCCTTTTTGCATCATATATTGTTACACTTAATCAGGCAACTAATTCACTATGTTACTTTTTCTTTTATTTGAAGAGCCTCACTTTTAATTATTCCAGACTAAAAAGACACCAACTTAAAGCATCTGTAAGATAAGGGCAGTATTCCATTTGATTTAGCCATGGGTGGGCACAAACTCGCCCATGTCCTGGAACCCCAAATAGTAGCACATGGCCTGTCACACCCTTGTTCACAATTTAACTTTGCGCTCAAATCAAGCTATGTGCAAGTTTACTGATTCCCAGCAAGATCTATGCCTACATCACCTATTTCATATAATTGCTGATAACCAAAACCTTTACTCAGTTTATTAAGCAAAACACCCTGTGATGGGACACACCACCTATCTAGAGTTTTGAACAGTGAGGAAGAAGTCCTAACGTAGAACTCTGAGGTTCAGCTGGAGCCTGGGGCACGGAGGGGATAGTAACACAGTAACATGGACCAAAAGTTTGGGTGTGGTGACATCAAGAAACCTCACTTCTAAGATAGTGAAATAATGTGATGCCAAAACTGTGGCTTGCAATAGCCCTGAGGAAAATAAGTAAGAGGAGGCCCTTGAAAGGGAGAAATTAGATATACACAAGTGACCTGGTAACAAAAAAATAATGGGAAAGACAATGTGGAAAAAGTACATGACATTTTAGTTGACATTTGACAAAGAACAGTATTATATATATAATAACATTCCCTTAAAATGATGGACAGCACTGGAATTATGTCAGAGCCTATCACAGCTGAGTCCCATAAATTCAAGTACGTTATGGTGGGAGGTCAGAGTAAATGGAAATGGGACCCTTAGTTTTTACTTCTGGAGAGTAAAAACTGGAAACTTAAACTGGGGGTCTTAATAACCACCAAACAGTTACATAGCAATGTTTTAAGGTAACTTTATCATTGGGTATGTTTACACTATGACTAAAAACCCACAGCACCATGAGTTTTTCATCACAGTGTAGACACACCCAGAGAGACCCAGACAGCTGTGTGTTTATACACAAATCTATTACATTCATCTCAATAGAACAATATTAGGTAATTTTACAAAATGAATTCCTTAAATGTGTTTTAATAGAAGTCTGCTGTATTAGAATACATTCTTATATGTGTAAGCAAGGTCTGAGTGTCTGAATAAAGGGGGGCACATCATTTGCATGGGCTTGGTATCTGCATGAGTACAATTAAGTACTTAGCATAATTTACCTAGGTGTGGAGCATAATGGGAAATGGTTAGCATGGCTGGGTTTGGGTTACAAACCACTTTGTGTTAACTGCTGGGGTAATGAAATGTTGTCCTGCAATTGTATGAACAGATGTCAGCAAAACTGGGTTTAGTCTGTTATGATAGAACACTTCACCCTAAACTAAACAGAGCTCCCCAAGGGTGGCAGGCCGATGTTTCAGCCTGAAAAAGAGGGAGGTGGAGGAGTCTCCTATTGAGATTGCAAGGGCCAAGTGAGAGGGCTGACCCACGCAGGGAGTGACTCTCACCTCCCATTGTTAAAAGGTAGACTTAATGACTCATCTTGGAGTCTTTTATCTCTTGAAAGCGGGGACATTTCCTGTATGACAGTAGAAGGTTTACCTATGAGCTGAAATCACTAAGAGCTGAAATCATTAGGAGCTGAAATCACTAAGAGCTGAACCTTGCCTGACCACTATCAGAGCTGAGTGGGCAACAGGCAACTCTGGTGGGAGGCTAGCACAGTCGGTGCCAGCCCAAGGTGGTCGGCGGAGGGGCCGGGCACAGTCGGTGCCAGCCCAAGGCGGTTGGCGGAGGGGCCGGGCACAGTCGGTGCCAGCCCAAGGCGGTCGGTGGGAGATCGGCGTGGTTGTTGCCAGCGGTGGGGGACTCAGTGAGGCCCACAGGCGATAGGAGACAGCGGCAGTGGGGGCCTGGACAGGCCTGTGGTGGACCGCAACGGGGCAGAGTCACACCTGAGAGGTGGGGGCCTGGACAGGCCTGTGGTGGACCGCAACGGGGCAGAGTCACACCTGAGAGGTGGATATTGCAACTACAACGGTCAGTACAGGGGCAAGGAAGGAAGGGAGAGGCGAAGGACACGCCCTGTACTCTGGGATGGGTTTGGGCTCATTGAGTTCATGAACTCTGTTCACACTGTTTCCCAGACCAGTGCGGTGTTCTCTCTGTTTTGCTATTAAAAGGTTTCTTTCCACACTCAGACTCTGTGCTTGCGAGAGGGGAAGTATTGCCCTTTGGAGGGCGCCCAGGGGATAGTGTGTAATTTCCCAGGTGACTGGGTGGGGGCTCGAGCCAGTTGGTGTTGCATCATTTACAGGGACCCCTAGATATAGAACCCGGCCCTTGCTGCGGCCGACTGGGTCTGGCAGAAGGGTTACATATGCTTATTGGAAAGAAAACAATGTAGATGCTTCAGTCTGAAAAGCTTTATTTATTATTCATAATATTCTGTTGTCTGGTTCCCAGGTAACAAGTGCAGAAAATATATCGGGAGCATCACAGTGAAAAGAAACTCTGCTACAGCACAGGATTAAAATGTATGCCTCTCAAACTCATGGTAGTATTTCTAAAGGTCAGAAAAAATTATACACCTGGATGCCAAGCTCAAGCATTTCATAACATGAAAGCATCAAATTAAGTTTCTATTACTAGGATATTTATTTTATGAAAAGAAGTAATATTGCTCTGGCTTTCCATGATGTGAGATAGTGGGCTTTGCAAAGTCTGGAATTCCATGATGTTGTCTAAAAGAGAAAGGTACCATATGTGTAGCTGACATTTGTCTTTTGAACTCTGATATAGTTATCCTTCAATTTTAGGAACATTTCTTTCTATGGTTAACCCCCTGTAACATTTGTAGTTTTCCTGTACTATGCCTCTGTTGGCAGATAGTTTAGATTCCTCTCAGATAGCTATTTTCTGTCTTCTATATGAATTATTTCTTGATACTCCTTCCTTTCACTGTACCTCAGAATTGTTGTGGTCAAACTAAACAATTGTATTGTCCCATAATTACACTTTAATTCTAACTTCACCATATTAGTGCTCAATTCAAATTCTAGCACAATTACTTCTAACTCATGCCAACATAGCTACACAAGTTAAAGCTTCTTTAGAATACTCAGCAGCCAAGGGTTTTTAGAGGTGGAAATTCATTTAATATCAATCGAGTATAAAGCATCTTTCAATCCAAAGAGATTCAAAAGCAGTTAATGTTTTACACTTTAAAGCACTTGGGAAAATCTCTTCAGGATGAAAGAGGTGCTTTACACATGTAGGATATTAAGTGGCAGATTGAAGCTACAATCCTCATCTACGTGAGCAATCGGTACTCACTTGCGTAGCCCCAATGACCCTCAGGATTGCAGAAAGAGGCATACACAGTGCAGGGCTATTTTCAGCACTAAAACTCACGGTGCATGAATATTTCAAGGAAACTGATTCATGGACACAGACGTATTAACAGGCATCTTAGAATTAATTACATTTCCACTGAACAATACTGAAAGTTAGAATTCAAATACCACTATGCTACAAAAAGTGTTTTAAAGCTTAGCCACAGCCATCCTAGGCGACAGTCAAAGATCAGGAAGCAGTTTTGAAATAATTGCTCCTGGCTTCCCAACACTGTCTCCAAATTTGAATACAATAAGATTCTGTTGTTTTAAAACTGCTTAAAGAGGAAGTAAAAGGAGGCCTTTATAAATGAGAAGTTTGTCTTCCAGATTTTCAACCTGTCCCACTTCTTCTCATTGTCATCCCACGTTAACATTCTAGTTAATTGGGGCAGGAAGGGACCTGTCTCTTTTGTTTGCATGTAAAGTACCTTGTAGCCTATGGCACTGAAAATAATAAAGAATATATATAGCTGCAGAAGTGACAACTTTTAGCCTCTCTGCAATTGAGTCCTTGATGTCCAAAACACTGAAGCACAAACTCTGTCTTTGGACAACATTGCTGTCTCCTCTCTCATGTGGCAGAATAGACGTTAATTAATAATGGCACATGTCCAATGGATGCCTAAGCCCTTTCCCTTTATCTGGGAATTAGCTGGCCCTGTGTGCACTGCAAATCTTACCTTCTAAACCTTACTAGCCTTATTATCTCATAGATCAACTGTCTGATACAGCTGTTGGTCTAAGAAGCTTGCTAAGTGCTAGCTGTTTAATTCCTACATGACAGAGACACCCAAATACACAACCAGGAGTAGTATCAGGGCCAACCATCAAAGCATTACTTTTGATGTGTTACACTGATGCATTACTCCTTCAAGTTGGTGGGTACAAGTCTCAGTTGTTATTTTAACCCCAGGTGTCTTAAAATTATTCTTGGTAGCATATTTGATCTGCAGTATAGGCTACCTCACAGGCTTTCTACTGTTGAATGTATGTATCCAGAGCAGTAACCTTTGATGCTACTACTGTGATAACAGGAGGAAATGTCCTGAAATTGTAAGGGGTTTTCTGACTATGTGGAATTTTAAAATTGTCTGTTGGAACAGCATTGCCACTAAACAAAAAGTGCTGTCAAATTACAGCTAAGGGAAGAACCACACAGATACAGTAGATAGGAATCTGCCAGCAGTAAGAGAGGAAGGGCTTTAGAGTGATCTACTGCTCCTTCAGATAGTAATTACATACCCCGCCAGATAAAGAATTCTTCTGCAACCCAAGTGAAATTCGCTAGGATAAACTACAGTATAGAGATGGCCCAGTATCTAAGGGACCAGTGCGATGGGTGATAGCTTCTTTAGAAAGAAACAAGGCCAGGATAAAGTCAAGAAAATAAATGGGGGAGGGGCAAAGAAGCAGCAGCAAATAATACTTAAGATTGATGGTTGGCTGTTTGGTACTGCTTAACATCACCAGCAAATCAGAGGCATGGTACCAATCACTTTTAAAATAAATGTGGTTAGCATTGAACCCACATGTGATTACAGCTGACGTGGAACCAGTACAGACTTACTCCTTTCCTTTGCCATCTCATGCTTCCATTCATTCATCACATAAAATGATCTGAGTTGTTAGCCCTAGTGCCAGATTTAAAGATGTTACTGACTACTTAACTGGTGCTGAGCATTTCAGATGCCAATAAATCATGACTACCTCCATCCTGGATCTCCAAGCACTTTGCAAAGGAGAATGAGTATCACTGTCCCTGGTTAATAAATAGGGAGACAGGAGCATACAGATGTTATATGACTCACCCAGGATCATAAAGCAGATCAGTTCCAATGCTGGGAATGGACCACTGTGGACTATCCATTGGGCAACGGTGCCTCCCTACATGTGTGTCTGATGCACCTACTACAATGATAAACACACCAAGTACAGTTTGTTCTGACCCAACGTTGACTTTAATTGAATCTCACAAAATTACTAACCTTTGGAAACATAGAAGATATTTAAAGTGATCATGTCAACACAATCTATAGGTGTCCTTATGAAAGAGAGAGCTGCATTCCAAATGTCTTATATATACATACATTTAATATATATATAAAATATATATATATATATATATATTAAATGTATGTATTAAGTTTGTCCATGTGCATCAGATAGATGCATACAGCATCTTTATTTTCCACCCCCATGGCATTGTTTCCTGGTGACTAAAGATTGATTTTAGTCAAAAAGCTTGAATTGTTTTATTTTAACATTTCTTTGTCATTTGTGACTCTGTATTTGGAGACTACCTCAGAGTATTTGGTGGCCATCTCCTCTTATTATCCAAATCTTGATATCTCCACTCAGTTATTATTAAGGCAAGACACTCATTTAGCTTAGTGGGATTTTTTACTCAGTTAATCAATATTTTTCTGATGACATAGCAATTCTATGGGGTTTGGCTGGCATCAATAATGTGGTACAATGTGGCCAGTATATTTCTGACAGTGACCAGTACCAGATGCTTCAGAGAAAGGTAAAAGTTACTCCAAACTGGACAATTATGAAATTTCTTGTCCATAGCAGGTTTTCTTCCTAACCCCAAGAGCTGGCAGTTGGTTTATATGCGGAATCATAATGACTGAGGTGGCAGGCATGTATCTGAATTTTGCACCCGTTAGCATAACTAGCAGCATTCTTATTACCATAACAGAAAATAATTTCCAAACATATGTGTTTCAGCAAATTGGACCAACAATCTGGATTCCATGACTTGAAAAATGACTCTTTCCTGGAGTGTTCAAAAAATCAGCTAGCATCTGCGGACAGTGACCTTTGGATAAGCCAGGTGTTCAGACAGAAGAGAATTTAGAGGAGTTAGGTTCAGATAAATCTCTTTCAGAAGAAGAGGTTATCAAGGACAGGCAGCAAATTCAAATTCATGACTAAAAGGGTAATTTACTTGAGATCATCTCAGAGGCACAGGCAACAACCCAGTTGTGAACAGTAAGGAGAAATTATTCTCCAATTGATGTACACCTTGGATCCCATTGTCAATATGTACAAAATGGAATGTTAGGAGAGAAACACTTTTTTTCCATAGAGGAATAAAGTAAAAGTAAAGAGAGACCAAGAAGATGTTCATCACCAAAAGAGAAACCTTTTAATCTGAAGATGTTTTATTCTCAGCTATTCAGGTCTCTAACATCAATCTGTTGAGATAAAAAAAATTTTTCCAATAGCTTTTCTTATAACCAAATCTTTGGCGGTTGAACAATCAGTTAAACAAATAGAAGACTTGGGAATGTAGGCCCTGATTTCCCAAAGCGATTAGTTATTTTAGGTACCAAATGTGAGACACCTGAAATGGGCTTGTTTTTCAAAGTTCTGCACCTACCATCTGAAAAATGGAGTCCTTTTAAAAGGTGTTTCAAGTTGCACACCCCAGAACTGAGGCACCCCCAAAAAATCACTAATCACTTTTGAAATCTTGGCCATATTATTTAGAACAGAAGAGTCGTACTCTGTTACTTAAGCCAAATATGCTGCTGCAATAACTCAAACCCTTCTTTTTAGAGTTCACCCACTGTTCCTGACTCAGAAGAGCCCCTCCTCAGAGTAGCCCTGTTCCAGTTTTGATTACAAATTTGATTCAGTACAGAATCCAATTCTGAGTACAAGTTTAACTGAATATAGAAACTATTTTGAGAATACATTTGATTCAGTGCAGAATTCCATAGCAAAGATACAACAAAATAAATCATCAGAAAGAAAGAAATTTACTGGAGCCAATGTGCTGAGACAGTAAATCACTAGAGGTGATTCTGAGGAAGCTTTGATACTGAGAGTCATCTTATTGCTCAGATTTCCCCAAGCCATTACATTTCATTAGGTTTTGTTTTTTCTCTGCACCCTTTTGGATGGAAATGGAGGTTTCCTTTTCTGTGACCACAGTACAGCATGATATATGTCTTCAATGAAAAAAACAACTAAATAAAATCAAGGTTGGATTTTCTTCAATGGCATCTGTTAAACTCCTACAGAATCACAATAAATAGATTGTAACCTAGAATTCAACTCCAGTGGCAGAACTAAGCTTATCACCTTTACCTTTCATTGAGTAGGAGGACTCCTATCCTGCACCTGTACTCATATAAAAATAAGGAAATGATTCAGGTCATTACCTTCTTCAAGCCAATATGTCACACTGGCTATGTTCTCAGATTGAAACCCCTGCTGTCCCTTGAGTCCTAAAAACTGTCTGATTCAGCGTGCCCACATCTAGCCGGAACAGGGATATAGCTCCCACTATGCCCTTCCATGCCATATAAATCAACCCGTTTCCCAGTTGCTCCAGCCTTTCCACAGTAGTATCCTGAAGCAGACACTGCAACACTATCACATTTCATAGAGATTAAAAAAAAAAATCTAAGCTTCATGCTGGCATGGAAGAAAGAAATACCTTGGTTGTAACTTTTTTCACCTGTGGGAGGCACTTTTATACTGTGATGATGAAAACCCAGATAGAAAGATGCTTCTTGTAAGTCTACCGAATCCAACCTACTTCCCAGTTGCCTCTGTCCTCCCATTATCCATAGCGAATACCCCCACCTCACCCTTCCTATTCACCTTGATCTGACCTCAATCACCATGTCTCCCACAAATTGCACCCATCCTACAGGTCCATGTCCCGGTGACACATGCTTTATTCATACCTGCATTGTTAGGGAGATGAGTGAGTTTAAGAACAAAAATAGAAGATAGCTTGAGACAGAACATGTAATTTGGGAAGGGCTTAAAATACTCTATGATGAAAAGTTTGGCTGGGAGGTGGTAAAATAAGAAACACTGCTAGGTTTAATAATAATAAAATAATAATAATAATACATAGCTCTTATTTAGCACTTTTCAATCAGTAGATTTCAAAGAGCTTTCCAAAGGAGGTCAGTAGCACTATTCCATTTCACAGATGGGCAAACTGAGGCACATAGAGGGGTCATGTCCCATGAGAAAAAGTCAAAAATGGAACCATGTCACCAGAGTCAGAATCTACTGCCCTATAAATAATCCACACTGCCTCCCATGTGAAATAACTTGCTTAAAGGTACATTGAAGAAGCATATCTCATCCAGTACTGTGAAAACTGGACTCCGGTTCCTATCCCAAGATCCTCCCTGAATATAACCTGAGACCTAGAGCTGTGTGAAAAAAAATTCTCCTGTCATTGAAATAAGCATATTTCTATTCCAAACCCTATTTGTCTAATTCAATATCTTGATGTTATTTTCAACAGTCAGGCTAAATGGCATATTAGCATATATTGTAGGCTGCCATTCAGATGCATTCTTTAAAAAAAGGATTACTTGCTAAGACTACTTCTATTTATATAACAAAATTCATTCTTTTAAGTAGCTTTTGATGCTTCTGTCATCAGGAAAAGAATGTAAATGATATTTTGCAGGCCCACATACTGCAGGTGGTTAGTTTTTTAAATGAGCTGTCTCTTTGGGTATTTGGGAGGGAAGATTTGAAATAGCTCAGATGTTTATGTCTGAAAAAAGCTATTGAGCAGGGAGGTTACTACTTTTCATTGATTTAAAAAAAAATTAATGTTCTGCTCTGTCAGTGGTGTTTTGGTACACAATGGGGATTTTCCATGTTTAAGCATACTATTACTACTAGTTCTATAGGCTTACTGTAACATTAAACAGAATAATACATAATAGTATGACAGGATAGGATCTGAATTATAACACAGCAGTTTTATAATACACTCTCAATATTCTATTGAATTATAATATAGCAAAGAGAAAAGAACACATCCCGAGCAAAACAGCATTCTTTTTCAATCTTACTTGTATTAGCAAAGATCATAAGGAATCCTACTCATTTAAATCTGAAGAACTTCCACTGGGAGTGCACTTCTCTTACATGTTTCTTTACAGCTGGTTTTGAGCTAGATCTGCTGGCTAACCAGGGGCTCTAATTTGGGCTCTAAAAGGACGGTATGAAATCCATAATGCCACCTGCGGACAGTTGCATAATCAGAGTAATTCCTAAGAATTCTGCTAAGACCATATAATGCTACAAGTAGAACTGAGTGGCATCAAATTTAAAAACATAATTGTAAATCTTAAACACTGGGTGATGCATGGTAATTCGTTCTTCTCTTTCCTTTCTAAAGAGATTGAAATGAAAAGTAATTTCCTCTCTTTGGCGTTGGAGTGGTGACTCAGACTGGTCACCTGCAGAATGTAATATGGGCTTTTCTAAGTTGTGTCTCCCAGAACTGGCTCTTGGCAAGAGGCCTTTAATTGGAGGGGCTGGGAGAGGGAATCAGGAATATCAGGGCTGATCTCAGCTTAAGTTTCTAGCTCTAATCACCCCTGAGAATGATGGGGTGACACTGTGTGGGTCAAACGTATAGTCGGATGCAATACTACTTTTGGAGAGACTCCTATTTTAATCGATGCAGGGTAAGGCTATGATACTCAAAGTCTGACATATTGTAAAGGGAACACTGCAGTGACTATAGTCTTAGCTCAACGTGGCTTGCATATTTTTAACATTCTGAGGTTTCCTCAGGAAGTTATTTCATCACTCAAAAGCGAACAGATAAAGAAGTGCAAGTCTTTGAGGCCATTCATTACTTTTGCCTCATTAAGTACTAAATAATTCACATTCTAAAAGTTACTTAAAAAGATACACAGCCACACAGATCTTTGTAGCAAAGTTGCTCATGTTCTTTGTGTTATAGCTGATATCTTTTGCAGTAAGAAAGGACCAAGTTTTCATCACCCAACATGTAAAATGAACAAATGAAATCCTAATAATGATATTAGAGCACAAAGGTAAAATTGTCAATTGTGTTACAGAAAAGGAGGAAGTATTCAATAAATATTTGGAAAGGTGTAGGTTGATGTATTCATCTCCTGTAGTAAAAAGGCAACACTTTTCCAGGAGGGTGTTAAACAGTAACTATTAAAGGTTGTAGTAGTAGATGTTAGTAGCCATCTTTTAGTTGATGAGAGTAGCATGGGTGAACTTCTATGTACCCCCTCCTGTGCTGTATTTTGGCCATGTAGTTTGCTTAGCTCCATACAAGATCCATGTACTCAGACCTAAACTGTACCCTCTGTGCTGCTACTAAACAACGCTCCATGACAAACAGCAGGTATAGAATCCCCCTGTACTACCTTTCCACAGCCTGTCCCTCCTTTACACACACAGAGCAGATTCTGCCTCACAGCAACAAGCCCCTAAAAGTAGTGGATTTGCCTGCTTAGTATACCTGTATGTATGTAACAGTTCTCATTAGTAATACAATCTTATATTTAAAACCAAAAAGGAAATTTAAAATTCTGGCCACACAGCAACTGTCATTTGAGGTCAAAAGGAGCTACTTGCTGCTAAGCACTGTAAAATCTGTCACAGGAATTTGAAAATAAAGCCTGAATTTACATATGCTTGCACAGAAACAATAGCATTTTATTCTGACACTAAATTGCAATATATTCATTTTAAAATCCCTGCAACATAAAATTGAAATCTTGATATGGTCCTGACCCAGAATTAAGTATTAAATGAGTAGCACTGGGTATAAAGGAGTGTCAGGTGTTAAAGTCTTTTATTAAAAGTCTGTGTTCACTATTATAATGATCTGTCAAGTATCTAGTAAGGATTAGGTTTTCCTGAAAACCGATTATACTGAAATCATTTCCATGAGCTGATGAATGCAGGTCCACTTCAGTAAACTAATTAAAACAGGCTCAGGGTCTATGCATGAATGCCACATATCTGATCCAGCAACTAACTGAAGTGGAAGTCAAAAGATCTTTTCTGCATCCTATGCAACAGGCGTATTGTACTATAAATCCAAAAGTTTATTGAACTGCATAGGAAAGGTTTGGAGCACAGAACAGAGTTTGAATCAATCACTGCAAGCATTCCAGAAAAACGTTATTTACATTTCTGAGACAAAAATAGTCAGTCTGTGCCAGTCTGTATTTTGGAATCATAGGTGAGAGCCATTTTTCTAAACGCTCCCCTGGAGGCCAGTTCAGTAGTCTAATGGGCTGTTTAATGAGCTATCGTGAAGGACTCTACTTAGCTCCCCCATTCCTCTGACTGATAGGAGTTGAATGCATTTCAAAGACAGCATGGCTTTGTGTTTGAGAGCAGGGAGAGTTTTATTCCACTCTGCAGCAAAACCTTCTGGCCAATGCAGGAGTGATGTGGACAGGTTCTGAAGAGAGAGCTCATGGTTAAGGACACGATTTGGTGATGGAAGTCATGGATTCCATGACTTTAACAAACCTCTGTGACTTCTTCAGCTCCAGTTGTCATCCCCAAACCTCTCAGGCTTTGGCTTCAGTTCATACCATACTCTTATTTTGTACATTTTTACCTCCCTCCGTGACCACTCCCTGATTTTGTACATTTTTACCATGACTGTTCCATGAATTTTGCTTAATTTTATCATGACAAAATCTTATCCATAATCATGGGATAAAGCTGTGAGAAGTGGGAGAGAAGCAGGGTGGTATCTGGGTTTCTGAGAATGAAAGTAGTGTCGGGAAAATGTCCCCAAACTGTCCTCTGCCAATATGCCTCAGATTATATTCTGGAGAGACCATCTCTAGTGGTGAAAGGGTATAGGACTTTAGTCTGGACCCATTTGGCTTCTTTGTGCTGTGAGACTACCAACGGGAGTGCTAAGTAATGCCAATTTTGATGTGGATTCCTGTCAGTCTACTAGGGACTAAACTGGTATTCCAATTTATAGGCAACTGGACAATTAGATACTGTAAATACTGACAGAACCAGCAACCTAGAGAAGAAAAACTTTGTAGCCAATTAACAATCCTTCTAGCTGTCAGATTATATGGTTCATATGGCATCAAATGTGATTAGGTACTATTACATTGGCATGCAGCAATTAGTTCTAATGTTCCACTTTCTAAGTCAACAACTCCTCGGGATCTGCCGGACACAGATAAGGCAAGAAACACCATCCTATAGCCTGCAATCTCTTCCGAACAGGGATAGTGCTTTTATATCATGCCAATCACATTGTTGGTGCTTAAATGCTACAGAGCTTTCCAAAGTGGTAATAGCTAAAATATTTTCAGGGGGGAGGGGTGGACGAGGTATAATTTGCCAAGATACACTCTTTATCCCTCTCCATAGGGTCCCTATCAGGCCAACTTACCCTTTCAGTCATGGATGGTTGGATACATCCTCTGAAGTCTGTCATCAAGTACTCACAAATAAAATGAGGTGCTTCCTCTCCAACATGTGGGAAAGACAATACTGCCTGAAATTCAGCAGCTGAGTTCCCATAAACAATTTGACTGAGAAACATGAACATGCTTGAAACATCTCCTCTGGCCACTCCTTGTTTTGTCAAGATTATTGTGAGTTCTTTGCAAAAGCAACAGAAAATCATGCAGCTCACACAGACAGGGAAGATGTAAACTGGTCAAGACTACAGGCAATAAGGTAATTCATGGTAGTTATACACATTACCATTCATCTCTTATAATTTAAGATCCTTAAGAGGTCAGGCCAAGGTTTTCATTTTAATTTGTTAAGGATGCTGTGATGAAGCAGAAAAACCTCATGCCAGCATGAAAAGGGTTAAAGACAGAGTATGAACCCAGATACCCTCTTCCCCCTACTATACCTGCATCCAATGCCAGGCCTGGAGGGGAAAGAAAAGGAGAGCACCTGCCTCAGTTCAGGGCTGATGGCTGAAGATGCAGGAGGTAGCTCTACCTCTCTACATGAGGGGAGAATGATTACAAGCCTGACAGTTAGGACAGCTGCCAGGGAGAAGCGCTGCATCCCTGACTGAAACAGCCTGCTGAGAAGACTTGGAAGCACCCAGCAGTGAGTGAACAGTACTACTTGACTATAAAAACAGGATGCACTACACCTTTCCAGTCTTACATCCACCATGCCCAAAGGGGCTTGAGGCTATGGCAGGATACTTCAAAAGGTCCATCAGGGGGTGCTACTCCAGGGGAGACACTATGGACTGTTTGGACTATAAGGGGCCAAGACCCAAACTGAAGGGACCTATGAAGGAAGTACCCCCAGGGCAGTGGACTTAGACTTTCTACTAGAAGGACTCTGCTGGCATTGCTTCTCACAGAGCCCTGTGTTGGATCCTTGTGAAGAAGGAGTGTCCTGGCTCCCTTAACACACCCCCTTAAGGGTTGAGGCCCAGTTGCAAATGGAAGCCAGAAGGTTCCGGCCTAAGGTAAGGAACCAGGTACCTCAGCCAGGGAAGTAAGGAGCTGGAAGTCAGATGTGCTAACTTCTAGACCATCCAACCCTTCAAGCACCCTATCACAGATGCCTAAACTAAGCTCCTAAATCTATGGGACTAGATTTGCAAGACAGCTGACTACTCAGCAATTTTGAAATTCTGGCCATTTATTTGGGAGCCTAGGTGTTGGCATACATTTTTGAAAGATCTTAGTTTTTGTTATCTTGTAGCCTAGGTATAATTGTACAAACGGAATACCCCAAATGAGTGTAGCCAGAACGCCAAACCGAGTACTTGTGTTTCACATGAGTTTTATACAGGTTTAAGTGACCATACAAGATGCAAGGCAGAGGAGCATCAAATTCAATATGTTCTTAGGAGTATATCAAGAATTCAAAAATACTAAGAATGCAGCATTTTTTCCTACATCATAGTGATTCTCATCATTTACTAAGGTAAATCTCTCTCTGCAGGTGGATCTTGGATGTTTCCACAAGATGGGTCAGATTCTTAGCTGATGTAAATAGGTACATCTCCATTGAGTTCAGTGAAGTTATGACCACTTATACTACTTAAGGATGCAGTCCAGAGATCTTAAGAGGAAACAGCTTTTTTAAAGCCATATTCAATCTTTAAAAGTAGCATAATGTCCTAACAACTAAATTACTTTATACTGCTCCACTAAATAGGAAAAAGAAATCCTACTGAGAGGTAATCTTTCATGATACATTAATTACAATATATATTCAACAGCATTAGTCCATACAAGTAAAACTTTATGAATAAGAACATTGAGTAAGTACCAAGAAATGAGCTATTTACTATGGATCTGTTATAGCTTGAAGACTATTTTTCAGCCTTCCAGGCTGGTGTTCTTAATGTTGTTATCACCTGTGGCTGAGAGTTTGGACACTGGAGTAAAATAATGTGACAAGAAAAGAAAAGCTACTTGTAAACACAAACAAAGAAAAACCGCAAGTAAATAGAAATTTGGGAACGATGGAGTGCTATAAATTTCCTAGGGTGCCAGAATATCATGGGGACTGTGTTTTTAAATGGTAAAAATCAACTGACTGAGAAATAGTAAACACAAATCCTAGAAGAATACAAGTAGAAGAGCTACTGTGTTGCTGTGTAATCCTGGGTGAGACTTTTAATTATAATTATGTTGACAGTGTTACCAGACAAGCAACTCCATGTGAGCTCCCAGTGTGATGCTGTGAAAAAGTGCTAATGTGATCCTTAGGTGCATAAATAGGGAAGCTGTGAATAGGAGGAGGAGGTGATTTTTCTTCTCTCTGTGGGATTAATAAGACTGATACAGGAATACTGCATGCAGTTACTTGCCCACTTTTCAAAAAGCTTGTTGAAAAATTGGGGAATGTGCAGAGAACAGCCATAAACATGATTTGAAGGCTGAAAAAAAGCCTGACAATGAGACTTAGGAGCTCAATTGTTTAGCTTATCAAAAAGATTGAGAGGCAAGTTGATTACAGCATATAAATTTCTTCCTGGGGAGAAAATACCAAGCACTAAAGATCTCCTGTATCCAACAGAGAACGGCATAACAAGAACCAATGGTTGGAAGCCAGACAAATTCAAATTAGAAATCAGGCACAAATTTAACAGTAAGAGAGATCAACCTTTGAAACAAACTACCAAGGGCGGCTGTAGATTCTCCATGTCTTGATAGCTTCAGATTGAGACTGGATGCCTCTCAGGGAGACATGCTTTAGCGAAACACAAGTTATTGGGTCAGTAAGGGATAACTGGGTGAAATGTAGTGGTCCGTGATATATGGGAGATCAGACTAGATGATCCAATGGGTCCTTCTGGTTTTTAAATTTACAAATAGGGCCCTACCAAATTCACGGCCATGAAAAACACATCATGGACCGTGAAATCTGGTCTCCCCTGTGAAATCTGGCTAGTGTAGGGGAGGGGCAGAGCTGGAGGCACCCCAGATGGAGGCTTCTCTCATGGGCTGGGCTCCAGCTGCTAGTCCTGGCCCGGGCTGGGGACAGACGGGACTTCCTCTTCTCCTGAAGGGGCCACACCCAGAGCCAGGTCAGACCCATCTCTGGGAACTTTCTCTGGCTGCAGGAAGCTCCGCGGCTGCTGGCTGGGACAGCCCCTGATCTGGGCAGGAGGCTGCTGGGAAAACCCAGATGTATGGTAACCTACCCTCCCATACCCTGCGACCCTGACTTCCGTGCTGCTGCTGGCAGTGGTGCTGGCTTCAGAGCTTGGTTTCCGGCCAACAGCCACTGCTTTCTGGCTGCCCAGCTCTGAAGGCAACACCTCTGCCAGCAGCAGTGCAGAAGTAAGGGTGGCAATAACACAACCTCCCTACAATAGCCTTGAGACCCCCTCCCACTCCAAGATACCCTTGGATTGGGATCCTCCCCCCAGTTGTAACACTGTGAAATTTCAAATGTAAACATCTGAAACCATGAAACTGACCATTTTAAAAATCCTATGACTGTGAAATTGACAAAAATGGGCGGTGAATTTGGAAGGGCCCTATTTATGAATATATGTCACTCAATGCTATCATTATATCTTGTATTCAGTGTGGCCCCTTAATCCTTTTATCAATGTATCAGACATATTGATTACTGTTACAGAAGGTGCAGTTGTAACTCACTGTAGAACTATGGGGCTCTGATCTCATGTTTTAGGGGCTGGGCCCCAGATAAGGGGTTGAGTCTGCTCCTGCTTTTGAGCTGGTACTAGCGGCTCGTGCTTTTAGATCCAGAGGTCCCAAATTCACTCCCCACAAATGTGTAGGGGACTAGAACTCCTATGGATGTATGAAAATTGAGGTAAGCATCCCCAGCTAAGGGAAGCCTGTGACCCATGCTAAAATAGCATGTCTGTTATATCATAATGACTACCCCATTTGAAACATGTATTTTAGAGTCCGCGACTGCTGTTTCAGCTAGTAAACTGGCCATTTAGCTCAAGCAGGAGAGGTTTATGTTTTTAGGTCCAGGTGCCCTGGCTTCCATGGAGCCCAACAAGGGACATTGTTACAAGTAGCCGCCCATAGGGGGACTGGAATTCTTCTGCTTGGGAGGAACGTCCCTGGCTCAGGGGAGTGTGTGAAACCCATTCTAACAGAGTGACCTCAGCAATGTTAAAGAAGAATAATTTTCCAAATGAATGGACCACGTGACAGTCAGATGCATCAATCTGTTTCTACCAGAGCATGACCTCACAGTTTTACTCAGTAGAGCAAGTTAGATGAAGTTAGCGTAAGGTCTAAGGCCTTGGTTTTTTTTACTAATTTTAGGAGTTGCTCTTGGGCTAAGGATTAGCAGCCATTTTAGGAGAGCCAGTAGCCATAAGCTAGTAGCATGTAGTCACATCCTCCATCCTGAAATTACTTCAAGACAACGGAATATCAGGCTGTTAAGAACGTGATACCTACCACCATAGTACCCACCACCACCAGATAAATAAACAGATCTGAAGATGCTTAAAGAAAACTTTGTTTGATAGCATTCTAACTGGAAAGGAATCACTTAGCAGTTGTGGCTGTAAAATCTACACTTCTTATTGTTTTGTCTTTATGGTACCTACTTCTCTATTGTTTATCTGAATGATTTCTGTCTCGTTCTTTGATTGTTTCTGTCTGTTGCATAACTAAGATAACTAAGTGTGATCAATTAAGGTGGTTGGGTATGACTGGTAAAAAAATTATTTTGCAATATGTTAGGATTAGCAAAGAATTATTTTGTAATATGATTGGTTAAGGTATATCTAAGCAGGACTTAAGGTTCACTATAAAAACTGGGGTCCAAGAGGGAGACCATCTAGAAGAAGAAAAGGGGAACAAGAAAAATAAGAAGGAAAGACCTGAAGGAAGAAGAAAGATCCACCTCCAATATACCACCCAAGATGAGAGCTGCTAGAATCCTCTGCACAATCATGACATGCAGCAACCTGAATCCAGATGAGAATGACCTTGCCTGGCCAACAGGGAAAGTCCGCCTGTCTGATCAGGATTGGTGAGCATAGCACTATATGCTTAACATGTATATTATGTTTGGTAATTATTAATAAATAGACGTTAAGGTTATTACTGTGTAAGACTCTCTCACTGTTAAAAGATCTTGCAAATCCACAGTAGTATACACCCAAAGCCCTATGAGTTTGGGAAAGGGTGGGGGTAGTTATATTAACCAGATTAGTTTCATCCCAAGCTGTACAAATTGGGTATGGATGACCCAGAGCCCTACAGTGCAAATTGGGTAAGGGTAAGTGTCTTTCCCCTGGAGTCCTACAGACTGGGAAAGGTTGGGGATGCCTAAATTAATTAGATTATGCCTGGAGCCTTATGGAGTTGGAAAAGGTGGGGTGCCTTAGTGTGTGGGTAGCATTAGGATAAATATTGCTGTCTGGTATATGTAGAAAATAGATGTGAAAGCCTTTTGGAGTGTTATCAGCTGCCTTATAGGCAATGTGAAAATGGAAAAGAATGCTGGAGGCTTTTCCCTCAACTTATGATTTCCATTTGTTCTAAGTGGGGATGGTCCTGATATAACCTGAACTGTCATGAACTATATTTTTTTAATTTCTCTATGCTTCTGTTTACACATCTGTTAAATGAAAGTAATTGGTACCTGGCAGGGGTATTGTGACTCTTAATTTGTAAATACCTTTGAGATCCTTTGATAAGTGCAAAGTATATTACCGTGTCACCACTCTTTCCCAACTTTGCACAGCTTTTATCTTGTGAGACAGTATGCAGATCAGCCTATGTTTTTGCTGAGTCTACTTGGCTCATCACTTAGGAGGTATAAAATCTCACATCACTATTAAAGCAGACAGACAATATGCTTTTAATGAGTTTGCCCTGAAATTCACATAGTGCGTAGTGCCTTAGTTTATTGATATCAAATCAGCCTTTGGGACGCTGGGTTGACAGCTCATCTTGATGTTTGTCAAACTGCGGTTAGCATCAGCAATGAAAAATTGAATTGGCTCATTAGGGAAACACATGCACGCACATTATTAGTTTGCTCAGCTATAATGACAACAAAGATGTTGACTTGTGAAAGCTTGAACAACTTTATGATCAATACATATAATCATATAGGCAAAAAATAAAAATAAAAACCCAACCATTTGGAGGGGAAAAAAGCTGTTTTAAAGGAAATGTGAAAAGGACGTGAAAGAACAGTTCTCCCTTTATGTTTAAATGCTATGCAGTGCTATTAAACATCCAGCAGCTGTTGCCAGCTTTAGTCCTACAGGGACAAATTGATGATATCCATATTGCTATACATTTCTGGTGATAAGATGGCAGACCCCCCTCTCCCCCCCAGAGATAATATGCTGCACTTGGGCTCCCACAAGCGTGGGATGCGTTCTGAAGCTCTTAGGATTTCCTTAGCTTCAGATGGTTGCCTAGGACACAAAGTGACCCAGACATTTAAAAATAGAGCAAGCGCGGCATGCAGGATTAGAGACAGCATTCTCCAAATTAGCTAAATGAAGGTAAATCAAAATATGAGGGCTGGGTAGGAGCTCCTTCGTTGCTGTGGGTTGCTGGCAAATTGAATCAATCAATCTGAATGAGGGAAGCTTGCATCTGTGGGAAGCTACAGTATTTCTCCAACACGTAAGTGATGTCACATCAGCTGCTCAGTTCTAATCACAAAGCTGTGTCCCCTTTAATTTCACTTTTCTAAAGCCACATAATAAAAGGAGAAGGATTAATCTACCATGAACCCTTTACAAAAATATATTGTTGAATGATCAATGACAGGGGCGGTGCAGTGCCACAACAGCAGCCAGTTGGATATAAATTGAGATGGTGATGCACCCTTTCTTGCCCTCTATACATTTGCAAGCAGCCACTGATTCCAAAAACTGCACAGAGGGTTACACTGACAAGCTGCTAAACTAATGCTGTGTTGTGGAATCTATTACAGGTGGGCCTGATCCGGAAAGCATCCACAATTTCCACTGTAGTCAGGATCAGGCCATTATGGAAATTCTCTCACATGTGCAATGTGTATTTAATCCATTTTTGTTTTAAAGTTTGGGTCGCCCCAAAAGTGTCAACATATAGCGTCTCATTTGAACATATTGTAGAATTACTTTCTTCCCATCAAACAACTGTTTTAGCATGTAAGGTTTTGGGGCTTAAACAAACAAAATAATCATTTTGTTGAGCTTTTTCAAGTTTATCCTGCTTTTAGTAGGATTCCCAGGAATGCTAGAAGTGAAAGCTTAACACAACTGTGCGATTCTCGTGCTTGAGTGTAAACGGGCTAACAAAACTGATCAGTTAGTCTGCATGGTCTAAGCTGAGTGAAAACGAACAAAAAATAATAAGCAATAATAAATAAGGCCTTGATCCTGTAACTGGACCAACATGAGCAAAACCCGGTGTTGAGGAGCTCTATGGACTCAAATGTGGTGCCACACAGTGCCAGGCTCTACCCACATGGATCCGATTGCAGTAAGAAGGTCTTAAATTGTTAGAATTATGTCAGTATTAAAATCTAAGGTATTATTAGTAACAAATCTAAGGACATTGATTTTAAATATGGTCTTTATATTGCGATTTCCCTTTAAAATATCCCCTAGATTAAATAATGAAAAATATTACCGGATGAAAGGACTGCTGTTGTAATCACAGTCTAAAGGCATCTATTGTACCAAGGAAACTGAGTAACTTACAAAGTGAGGTCAGACAGGCTTTCACAGCTGTATTTTGGATTGGCTCACTGATTAGCCCAAATCATCTTCTTTCTTCCCATT
The DNA here is from genome assembly GCF_026122565.2 of Emydura macquarii macquarii. NCBI lineage: Eukaryota > Metazoa > Chordata > Testudines > Chelidae > Emydura > Emydura macquarii. Next base: position 1,774,644 of record NW_027132344.1, read on the forward strand.
CACACGTCTCTGACAGGAAGAAAAAGGCTGCTTCATAAATAAGACTTAGGAGTCTTTTTTGCTAATGCAATTTTGTGACTATTAGGGATGGAGAAACTAGTTCAGATAAAGCAAACCTGAGCAGAACCTTCAACCACATACCCAAGCCGATTCTCTGAGGGCCAAAAAGCTGGGTTTTTGTTGTGCTTTTGGGTTTTTTAATTAGTTTTGAATGCCTGTGTGTGTTTTGTTTTAGCATGCCCATACAAGATTTCCAGTCCACTTGTGCAGAGAAAACATTTGTTAGTTTAGGAAAGGTTTGCGTAAGTATCTACATTGTTGGATGCTTCACCTAACTGAACTTTGGAAAACTAAGATTTATCCATCACTATTTATAAATGAATTTGCTGTACACAGATAAAAGCTGTTGTGTAGTATATACTGACGTTTGCCACCTTAAATGTTAGAACTGTCTGAGCTGACATTTATAACAGTATCACTTGCTTTTACTTTTGCTTTCAAACACAGGTTACATATTGAGCGAAATACTTAGATGCCTTCTTTTTTAATAGACTAACAGCAACTTATAACATTCATTTCATACCATTTCATAATTATATGCTCCCCATCACTGTAGTATTTGAGCACTAATCTTGTGCCATAATCAGTTGACCATCTTTCTTCTCTAGCAGTTCCGTGCTTTTGTGAACATAGGATCCAGATCAGCAAAATACAAGCATATGCTTAACTGTTTTGCTGAATAAGGATGGACTTAAGCACATGCTAAACTGCCTTGATGAATCAGGGCACTAAGCTATTAAATTTGGCATTGAACAATGAGGCTGGATACCAAATAAATTGATATCACGAAACAACTCCATTAAGCATTAAGTATTACTACATGAAATAGTTTAATTTAACTCAGCTCAGACTTTCTGTCAGGAGAATTTTTCCATTGAAGAACAAGGGATTTACTGGAGCACAATGCTGATATTAGATGACACATCAAAATGTATCCATGTCAATCACTTGAGTTAGAGACAGAGAACACGCAAATTTGATACTTATTAAATGTATATTATCTTAAGGCACCTTAGGAGTTTTCCTGTTGAGTATGTACTAATTTGGTTGCTTTTATATCTCATGTACAGTTTTTCTGAATACATTAATGAATTATATTACCGTGAACATAAGCCTCTTTGTAACTGAGGGATGAATTTAAATTACTATTGCATTTGTTACCTTGAAAAATTATGATGGAGCTTTTGACTGTAAAAGAAGACCTAACTGTTTTGATGATGACAGCAAGTGCCCTGGTTGCTGAATAGATATTGTGTTATTAAAATCTGCCAATTTCCTGCCTCATCTGCTCATTCCACTATCCATTACAGAGAGCAAGAGATTGCATGCCAAAAATATTGCAGCTCCTGGCGATGGTTTTTATTTCAAATGAGAGAGTCACACTTAAGTGTGTTTGTTTTAGTTAGAACTAGGATTTATAAATACGGTCCCCTTCTGCCAAGCCTCAGTACATTACATATAAATAAGCTAAATAAAATTTAAACACCTTGCTGCTAACAGCTGGCTGCAACAAGAACAATTCTGAATTTTCAACTATTCCTCATATCCTAATATAAACAAACACTCGGGTAATATCCCCAACCCATTATCTGAGCAATCCTAAAAAACAAAACAGTTTAGCTAATTTGTTTCAGACAAGCATCTGATCAGTTAGGTTTTAAACCCTAGCCTGCAAATTAAAATTAGGCTTTGTTGGACGTACAGGAGAAGTGAGTTCTCATTTGAAGCCCCCTTCACCAAGAAAATCCCACCTCTAGACCCAAAGGGATCAGATCTAGGGACTGCAAACAAGAGCATTCAATTCATCTGACCTGTTAGAACTATGCATGAGCAAAGAGGTCAACTTTGTTAGCTAGGACCTAATCAACATAAGGCTTTAAATACGTAACTCAAGCTGTTGACTGTTACCTGGAATCAAATACCTTCCTGTGACACTTCCCAGGGATATCTAGGGTTGTAAGGCACCTCATTATCACCGCCTTAGTGTGAGGAAGTCTGTGCCTCCTATGGGGCAGCTCCTGAACTCCACTACCCCCAGGCAACACAAGGACTGCCCTCAAGATCTCGCAGGCTCTGCTGTCACTGCAGGTTAGCAATAGGTACGCCCCAGGCCTTGAGTGTCTCCCTGGAGCGGTCCACTGGACACTTGCAGCGTCTACTGATTTGCTGCTTCCAGAGAAACAGCACATCCCAGCTTAACAGTTACACCTCAGATCACTGCTCCCCATCACTCACAGAACTTAAAATTGTTTATAGTGAAATCAAGCATAAGCTGATTTAACAAAGCACAGATTCAAGCAGAAGTACTGGAAAAGGGTACATGTAACATAAAATCATAGCATGCATTAATTAACAAGATATTTTTCTGTATAATAAAGTATTGCCCACACCAAATCTTGCATCACATTACTGCCAAGCTGGCTGCGATTCTTCTTTCATGAGAAAAGCATGCTTTCAGTTTGCCTCTGTTCAGTGTGTCTCTTTGCACTCCACAATATACCAGAACAATCCTTTGTCTTTATCTATAAACAGGACACCACTCTGCTGTTTATTTCAGCCTGTAGATTTCCTCATCTCTCATTTTGCACCTGGCTCACTATGCAAATAGGCCTACAGTGTGAGTCAGACAATACAGAAATGGCCAGACAACAAGATAGGTGTCTTACCTTGGACATGTTCCTTTCAGGAAGGAGGCATATCAGATCTAAACAGGAAGTCAATGTCCTTCTTGCTATTGAAGACATAGGGCTTTTTTACCCTGTCACACCATTGTAAAGTCAATGGGGCCATGAAAAAAGGTATTCGTTTTCTGTGGTGCATGACAATAATGAAATCTGGAGATCACAAAGTTATGGGAAAATATAGCAAAATGTAAATGTGAGAAAAAAGCTTGTAATCCTCACTCCAAGCACAGATTAAAAAAAAAAAAAAAAAAAAAAAGATTTCTGGACCCTTTAATGCTCTTGAACTTTCAGGTGGCTGTAGTGACCAGAAGCACTCGTGAATGATAAATCACATTAAACACGCCAATATAATGGGGGCAAACACTTATTCCCTCATCCAGCAAGAATTACCACTACTTTATCTGGATTGGGCTTCAGACAGTTCATCATCCAAGTCAACCAAGCATCAAAAAAAGCAAGGACATGTAAAAAAAATGTGACTATCATGCCTGACAAGCAGTGCAGCTCAAACTGTCTCACTATATTCTCCCCCCTGTGGTCTCATTTCCATGCTGTACTGGAGGGCTGACAAAAATCTTGTGGAGCCACTTGCATGTTTGAATTTAATAACGATTCAAAATTGTCAGATGACAGACTCAAATGGAATTATTTAATCAAAGATTATTAGTCAGATTAGTATAGCGCTATACAAAATACAGAGAGAATAGACACATTACTACCCTTGAGGTAAGGTGTAGAGCTGACCTCTGACTCTCTCCTCTGTAATGGGTGGGATTGCCAGTAGTTTGCACTCCCCACCCAATTCCCCAAACCTCAGTCTTTTTTTTTTTTTTTTTTTTTTTAAATAGAGTATGAGACAAAGAATCTCCGTTTTGGAGGGAATTATACTTTCCCACGATTAATTTCACTTTGTGTCCTCTTTTGACATTTTCCCTAATTATGTATGGAGTTTCTTTTTCAGTAGCTTTAAGTTACATGATCAATAAGCTAAAGGGAATTCTAATCAGTCACTGAACTCAGCTGTACTAACAATGATCCTTTATTGACCACCTAGTCCACTACAGAAAACATCAGCCATAACAAGTATTCATTATCAATCTCTGTGATCAAAGGCACCACTGTATTCACACCTTACACACTACTGTAATAATCTTTATGCCCTGAGGTAACATTTGAAACTAAAAACTCACTGGTCAATAATAAATCAGCGAAATGTGTGTAGCAATGTTATATGTAACATAAGCTGAAATTGTGACTGAAATGTATTTACCAGACAAGTCTTGGGAGGGGATAAACATGTTCCTCAAAGACAAAGGACAAGCTAATGCTTCTAGCCAGGTGTCAAAGTTGATTGGCAATCACTTATTAAGTGGCCATTCTTTGGTGCCAAAGGAGGGCAGAAACAGACTGATCTGCATTTTAGCAAGCAACAACATGAAAACTCTTTCACCATGAGACTCCATGTCTTTGTCCTCACAGCAGGAAGTTATCTAGAGCTAACTCAGGGTAACCCATTTATCTAGGAGTAACTCTCAGGAAAATGCATTCCAAAGAGTGACTGGACTATAAAAAGGAGGGGCAAAAAAACCCCGGAATCTTTTTCTTCTCTCCTTCTCTCTCTCACCTAAGAAGATAAAGGAACCAGCCTTTGGGATTCTGACCTGAGAAATTGGCCAGCACTATTGCTGGGAACATGTGATAAGTCCTTGAACCAAGTCTAGTTTATTAAGTTTTAGCTACTAGAAAGCATTTTATCTTTATTTGTCTTGTAACCATTTCTAACTTGAATGCCTTATAATTGTACTCATTGTATAATAAAAGCTGTCAGAGTGCAAACACTTGTCTACACTCATTGTAACTAACTTCATACACTCAGATGTGTAACCCAGTGATGAAGAGGGAAATGTTCACTGATGCTATGCACTCAGAAAATCACTTCCATGTAGTAAAACATGACTGAGAAGAAATGCAAAGTAATGCACATTGGAAGACATAATCCCAACTATACATACAAAATGATGGAATCTAAATTAGCTGTTACCACTATGTTCAGCGGCAGTTAAAAAAGCTAACAGAATGTTAGGAACCATTAGGAAAGAGATAGATAATAAGACAGTAAATATCATAATGCCACTAAATAAATCCATGGTATGCCCACACATTAAATACTGCATGCAGTTCTGATCGCCCCATCTCAAAAAAGATGTATTAGAATTGGGATACAGGTAGAAAGGATACAGAGAAGAGCCACAAAAATGATTAGGGGTATGGAACAGCTTCCATATGAGGCAAGATTAAAAAAACTGGGACTGTTCAGCTTGGAAAAGAGACAACTAAGGGGGATATGAGAGTGGTCAATAAAATCTTGAATGGTGTAAGGAAAGTGAATAAGGAAGTGTTATTTACAACTTCACATAACACAAGAACCAGTGAAATTAACATGCAGCAGGTTTAAAACAAAAGGAAATATTTCTTTGAACAACACACAGTCAACCTGTGGAACTGGTTTCCAGGGGATACTGGAAAGGCCAAAAGTATAATTGGGTTCAAAAAAGAATTAGATAATTTCATGAATGATAGGTACATCAAAGGCTATTAGCCAGGATGATCAGGGATGCCCCATGCTCTGGATGTCCTAAGCCTCTGACTGACAGTTGCTCAGAGTGGACAACAGGGGATGGATCACTCGATAATTGGCCTGTTCTCTTCATTCCCTCTAAAACATCTGGCACAGGCCACTGTCAGAAGACAGGATACTGGGCTAGATGGACCATTGGTGTGACCCAATATGACCATTCTTATAAACTCACTATGAAAACAAAACACCAATTAACCAAAGACTGCATACCACTAAAGAACTGTGCTCAGAAAAACCAGCACAACCTTTGAAATAAATCAAAGATGATCCAAAAGCATAACTTCTTTTGGAGAGAAAAAACTATTAAGTGGGGGAAAATAAGGATAGGTCTTCTGCTAGAACTCAGCCTGAACCATCAGCCCTTTGTTACACAACTACAAACAAGAAGCACTTTTCATATGTTCTTCAGCCCCTATCTCCGAGCTGAAGAAGGACTGTCATTTTTGGTTACCCCAAGCAAAGCCTTCAGCTAAAGCAGCCTTGGCAGACGGAGGGTTTTGGTTTGTTACCTGCAGGCTTTCACATTTTTAGCAAGAAAACAGCAGATTTATAAGTCAGTCACTGCAGAATGCAGCCATTGGAATCAGCTGACAAATTAAACATTCTTGAGATTGACAGATTTTGATTATTCGCAGAAGTGACGTGAAAAATTGTAGGTTAACAATATAATGAGCAGATTTGAGCTGGCAAGGGTAAGCAGGTGATACACTTGTTGACACTAAAACCTTGGCAGAGAAGCAGTAAGAACTGGGCTCTAGTGATTCTTTTCTGTGAAATGAACACAAAGTTTGCCAGATCTGAAGACTATTTCCCACTTTTAGAATAAAATGAATTAAGCCCTACATATACACTCACATCCACCTAATCAAGATAGTGTTCTGTTCTCCATTATCTGCCAACACACCAGAAAAAAGCAGCATGAAGACTGGTTAGAGATCCCCAGCTAACTCTGCACTAGCGAAGTGTGACATAATTAGGGTCCCAGATTTCCTGCTGGTGAAGATGGATACTGAGATTTTATTTGGAGGTGTATGAAATGGTGCATCTACATTGCAGTAAAAGACCTATGACATGGTCGTGGCTGGTCCAGCTGACTTGGGCTCCTGGGCTTTGTCTGCTGGGTTAAAAATTGCTATGTAGATGTTTGGGCTTGGGCTAGAGCTGGATTCTCAGAGCCGGTGAGGTGGGAGGGTCTCAGAGCCAAGGTTGAGTCTGAGTCTGAATGTCTATACAGCAATTTCTAGTCAGACTCTGAGACTTGGTGGGATTTAGGTAAGAATGGGCCAGGGTGCTTCTCTCACTCTGCTTACCGATTAGCATGCATTATTGATAGCATGTCTTTTTCTTGAATATAGGTTGCCTTCAGTTATATCTGAGAAGCTGTAATATTCATTGTAAAAGAAGTAAATCATTTAAGATTATTTTTAAACAATAGCAACAACCACAAGCCATAAAACTGAGTATAAGTTCAAAATGCTTTCTGAATCCAGCTCATATTGACAGCTGCCAACATACACAACACACTTTTCCCCTTCATTCATTGGGTAGTTTTGTTTGGAATCCCTTTAATGCAATAAACCCACGTAATTAAATTATTGTTTTGTCAACAAGAGTCCTTCATCATGTTGCTCCTCTGCCAAGCAGTAGGATATTTCAGGCCCTTGCAGGCTGGCTTCCCATTGGAGAAGTCAGTGCTGCAGATTCTGGGTATATGTTTAATGCAACTTGTATATTTTACATCAGACTTGGAACAGAGCTAGTCAAACAGCATGACCTCTGAGGGAGTCTAAGACAAAATACCCATGCCTGGTTCCCAAAAAAGCAGCAACTCTTTCCCCAAGAATTTACTATAGTTAGAGAAACTAAGGCAGAGAGCAAACCCTCTGGGAGCTTGCAACACCTCCCTGAGATGGGATGTATAAACTCCACACTGGAACTGAAGGAGTTAAGGAAAATCTCTGGGCCCAGATACCCCACCCAGCCCCACCAACTGGGCTGGTTGCACCTAGAGGTGGAGCTTAAAAGGGAGCCAGACAGCTCAGAAGGGACCTGATAGGGCAGAGAGAGCAATCTACCCTGACAGCTCCTGAAGAAGGATGCTAGAGAAAGTCTCCCCGAGGAGCCCGGAGGGGCTGAAGGTTCAGTTATTCTCCTTTTCTTTGCTGGTGTCAGGCTCAGACTTTGGTGGGATAGCAAGTGATACGAAGTGGCCCAGGGTGGCAGCCTTAAACCGCACCCAGGTGCCGGACACTGTTGCTTTTCACAGGGCCCTGGGCTGGAGTCTGATGCAGTGGGAGGGCCTGGCCTACCTTATCAACCATCCTCTTACAGAGGGCATGAAAAACCTCTCCCAGTCTCCCCTGGAGGAAACCAGAGAGGGTAAAGATTTGCAAGTTCCGTGGCTGAGATAGAACACGCACAGGGGTCGCTAAACACACTGAAGGTCTTCCTCCCCACACTCCTCTGGACTCTTACCCAAGAGAGGGATAGAGCTAATTGGTAACATGACCAGAGGATCAAGTTGACACTCACGTAAAGGCAGACGGCCCAGGGACGTGACAGCAGTCAGTGAGAGACGTTGGGGGCTGAGTGAGTAAAGACCTACTACCTTAAACACTAGGCAACACTACTAGTGAGAGCCACCAATCAGATTCCCCCAAGAAGAAACGATATCACAAAACTAAGACCAATACAAGCATTTCTTCAAAGACCGTACGCTGCTTACACATGAAGAAAGAGACCCTGTAAGGCTATGTATAACAGTGCCACCTGGTGACTCCCACCATCACAGCAACAACGTGCACTAAAGGTCATCTTTTATTTTTTTGAAAGACACTCATGTAAAGCAACACTTCATTGGCCAGCCGGGAGATGAATAATTGCATTATTGAAAGCAAAGCATTTCATCTCAGCAAAGACAGGATTCTAACTCTTATCTAAATTGAGCTTCATGGAGGATGAGCTTAGTCTTTTCAGCTGTGGGAGGTGGAAGATGTGGAAATGAGGGCAGACAGTACAGTCTTCAATTTTATGAGTATGCAAGCGTATGCTGTGCCAACTGGAAGCCTCTATTTTCTATCCCCTGGAGAGCACAATGAGAGTTGCTAGCTAATGCCAATTTACTTGTAAGAAAATGTGCACATAAAGATACAGTAAAAAAGGAAAGTGAGGGAAAGCCCAAGATGTCATGAAAATAAACAACTAAAGGGCTTTTCCAACCAATTATTTTTTAAAGCATGCCAAAGGAGTTTGTCAAGTAGACATCTAGGAAATTGTTTGCCTGTGACAGGCAGTTTCATGAAAATTTTATCATGCTAAATTACATTTTTACAGGGGCTAGCAAATTATTTGAAAGCTATTATTTCAAAGTTTTCCTTTGGAAAAACATTTTTCCCTGGACAGGGGAACTCCCTTCCCACCATAAATGCTGGTACCTTTAAAGTAACTAAGATTTTGTGCACAAAAATAAAGTCCAAACTTTTTTGTAGTTGTCAAGAAAAATATCCATCTGAGGATTCTAAGCAGTAGAAAGAGCTGACAAGGTGTCCACAGTAGTTTTTCGGGAGGAGACTACTGTGCTGCTTGCCCAGGCACCTCACCGCTACCAGCCGTTAGTGTGAAGCAGTCTTGTCTGTGCCTGCTGTAGCCCAGCTTCCTGAAACCAAGAGCCCCTGGCAGCACAAGCCCTCCAAGTGTCACAGACCTCGCTTTCTCTGTGCCGATTAGGTACACACCAACCCCCAAGGCTTTGGAATGCTCCCTGCAATGCCCTGCCTTTAACCACTGGACACAGAAACTACCAGGTTTGTTGTCCAAGGGAACAGGATACACACAATTTGAATGATACAACTCAAGATCAGGTCCTTGATACCCCCACATCACTACGGTACAGTTATAGTGAAAACAATCATACGTTTGTTATCAAAAGCTAAGTGTTTAGAGATAGTGAGTAAGGATAATGATGGAAACAGAAATAGTTACATATAAAACAAAAGGTAAAACGTGCTTCCTAGAATCTAAACAACTTTAACTGGCTAAACCTGTGTCTAAAGTAGTTTCTTACCTCAAACAGTCTCCCAGCATCTCCAGCCAACCTGGCTGGGATCCCTCTTTCAGGAATGCAAAAAACGCTGTCCTTTTTGACTCCTTGGTGAATGATGAAGACATGTTCTTTAGCCATCTCCTTCTATCCCTCCGGTAATCTCCTGAGCAACTCCTATGAGCGTTATGTGTTACTGTAGTCCTTTTCTTGCCCCCTGGCACCCTTTGCAGGCTGCCAGCTGACCTTAGTGGGTCTTCCATGACTTGGCCCTCTGGCCAAGTCACAAAGTCTAAATGAACTCTTTCCCGGGTAGTAAAGAGTACAAGAAGAAACAGTCCCATTGCTCTTGCTAGAGTCTTCAGCACCACCTCTTGGCCCTTTAAATTTAGCCCTTCTTGGGGTTTATGCCATGGTCGCTGGAGGGAGAACCAAGCATGCCCGCTACTATGGTCCATCCCAGGGACCCTATAAACAGCAGCTGCACGCTGCTTAATTTCAGTTCATTGCTGCTGCTTCCCTGTACCCCTTCATAACAGGCCCCTTTTAGCTTCATCCTCACCTGAAGATTAAGGTTCTTAGGTTCCCTTTCTCCCGGCAAACTCAGCATAAGTCAATGCAGCCAGAACTAAACTCTGGCTGCCCCTCAACCACCTGTGGACAGAGAGGAGTTCCCTGCCTCATCCCTCTGGTCCCAGACAGGAACTGACCTGCTAAGGCTCAACTGCTCCTTTTATCTGAGTCTGCTGGGTGCTGATCGGTTTCTCCCACCTTCGCTGCTTCTCCCCTATCACTTTGCTGCTTCCTGGGGGAAGGATGTAGTAGGAGGGCAGCGCCTCCTGTAGGCAGTGGCATACCAAATAGGGGGCCATGCCCCTGGTCACCGGTCTGGGGGAGGTGCTGTCCAGGCCCTCCTTGGAGGAGCCGCTCTCTACTAATATCCCCAGTGGCCATGCTGACCCAGCCCCTCTACCTCCTGGCCTCTCCGCCCCCATGCTGGGCACACGGAGGGAGCTGCAGGTATCCTGGCTGCGCAAGGACCAGGTACCCTCCCCCGCACTGCTGCCGCTGCCAGATAGCCCAGGGGCATCTGCCCAGCCCCATCACTCCTGCTCCCCACCAGAGGGGCCGGGTCGGAATGGCCACTGGGGATGTCAGCAGGGGATGGCTTTGAGTAGGAGGGCCTGAACAGTGCCCTGTCCCAGGCCGGAGCATGAGGGCATGGCCTCCTCGGTACGCCACTGCCGCTGCACCCACCACCCCCACAGCAGAGGGGAGTGGGGAGAGCAGGAAATGGACCCACAGACCATCCCCCCAGGTGCGCTGCTGCTGCCACTGACCAGGGTTGCTTGTGTGCAAATACCAGTATTGACTCCCAGGTGCTGGAGATTCAAGGTACATCACTGCTTGTAGGGAGTGACAAAGTCAAGTACAACCCATCACCTCCCCTCCCCAACCAAATCTAATTTGTTCCAAGAGTCAGGATGTGCTGACTTCATGTTGCCTTCACAAATGGAGCTTCATTTGTGCTGGCTTACAATGCCTAATTTACATGTGAACTGAGGCATAAAGGTGAATATACATTTTTTGGTCTGGAAGAAACCTGTCTGTCAACCCTGCTTTGATTCAGACATTAAAACATATTTCCCAGCATATATAAATATAACTCCTTACAAGTATCAGTACATATATTTCACAATGCAATGACCAGTGTGATCCTGGCTTTCACTTAAGATTTCTCATGACATTCTTTATAGATAGATACTATGAAAACAGTGTGCTAGATGTAGTGATTTGTCAGTCCCGAGAGTTGCTGTTATAGAACAGTGAACCCTTTGCCAGTTGGCACTGAGGGAATCTTAGGGTCATGGGTATAAAAAGAGGGGAGATTTATAGTGTTTCTCAAAAGGGGACACACGAAGTGTAGTGTTCTATTATGGTGCATTGCAATAGGCAAAACTGATTGGAGAGAAATCCCCAATGAATTGTTTGAATATCAACAGTAAGACAAATGAGGGTTGTTGTTTTTTTAATATTTGGTTTTAATTCTTATCTGGCTTGTTCAGGTATAAAGGGATCTATGTATTTTGAGCCCAGTATTATTAAATTGTTTTCCAATACAGTAAGTAAACATGTTATGCAATGGGTAGATCCTGTGTACATTATATGTGATCTCATGAATGAGAAGTGCTGAAAAGAAGTTGAGTTATATTTGAGCAGTGAGAGTATCATTAAAATGCAGATGGTAGGAACACATACTAAAGCAAACACAACACTTTTGTATGATTTGAATTGATGTAGAAAAGCTATCTTCCCTTCACCAAATCCCAGATCTGTCAGTTCACAAAAGATCTCTCCATTAGACTTCATTGAGACTTCTTGGGGGAGCATGGGTTTCAGCATCAGGCCCATTAGTAGTACAAATATCATGTTATTGGGAGCCCTGGGCCAGTTGCTCAGCTGATGTAAATGAGCATATCTTTACCGTCTTCTTCCAGAACCCCTATATTACAGTACTAGAGAAAATGACTTTTGGACAGGAATAGGCTAGAACCCAGTGTGTAACTCTTTACTGTTATTTCTAATATTAAGTGTTACTCTCACCACTCAGTATTATATTATATAGTACATTTTTATCTGTAGATTTCAATCCATCTCAATGTAGCTCACTGAGTATTATTCTCATTTTATAGATGAGGGACTTGACGCACAGAGAAGGTAAGTGGCTTTCTCAAGGCCGCGCAATAGTCAGATGTGGATTTTCTACATTAACTCCCTAGCTTGGTTCTTATCCAGAAACCTCGATGTTTCCTTCAGTGCTTTGCTCTTTTAAACTTTACATAATATATAGGTATATAGAGATGAAGAACAACATTGCAAAAAATGAGGTTTTATTCATAGCCAAAATGTATCAAGATTAATGGTTTAAAAAAGACACAGGATGCTGATCTGGCAAAAGAAAAGCTATTGTATACATAATAATGTGTTATGTCCTTCTCTAGGAATTTATAATCCTGGAACATTTCCATTGAATCAAATTTTTATTAGGTCAGATCACTGTTACCTATGCTTTGTATCCTGAGCTTTCTATATATATTAAATCCTGCAGTCCACCTACTGAAAAATTTCCTATTCATACGACTTGAAGTTTAGCTTGTATAAAGACTGCAGGTTCTTGGAAAAAAACAGTGAACAAAATTGGCAAAGCCTAAAATTCTTAGGGTCCTGAATTCTTATTTTAAATATCCAAATAAAAGTAGCCTGGTTTTCAGAGGAGATGAGCACTGTCAGAGCACATTGAAACCAATGGCAGCATTTTGATTTTGAACATCCAATATCAGGCCACTTTTACATAGGTGTTACCAGATTTTGAAATGGTCCTCATTATGTTGAATTCTTGACCTTAAGAATGTTTTTTAAAAAAAGGTGTGTTATGTAGGATTCCAAGTGGATTGTTAAAGTTCTAGCACTATGGAGTCTCAGTCAGAGGTGCTAAATATTCTTCAGTGTACATGTGTAGAGTTAAATGTTAAAATAATTTTTATTTGTATTATCATAGTGCATCAGAGCCCCAATCATGGATCCTATTGTGTTAGGGACTGTACAAACACAGAACAAAAAGTTGGTGCCTGTCCCAAAGTTGTGTTATCTATGCAAATGCTGTTATTTATTTATCTAAAGAGCAAGATGTGAGTATTTTTCAATAAAAATAATTCCAGGCCTATACTAGGTTTGCAGATATGGCTTTGCTTACAAATACTTCTGGTGTGAACTTCTAACATATACTTGTATACTTTGTGTATATATATATAAAATACTTCTAACAGCAAAAATGTGATTTTGCAGTATCGCTAATACCAATTCCTAGTTCCCCTAGGCCAGGTCTACACTTGGAAAGTTTTGATGTTATAGCTATACTGGTACAGTGCTCCTACCGTGGACACAGGTTATACTAGCAAAGCTGAGCCTTGTAGTGGTATAGGTTATTCCAGAGCCTCTGAGCGAAATAAGTCATACCTGCAAAAAGTAGAATTTTGCCAGTATTCTGCCTCTGCATGAGGGCTTTTGCAAAAAAAAAAAAAAAAAAAACACTGCCTAACTGATCTATTATACTGGCAAAAGCTTCTCATGCAGACCTGACTTAAACTGAAAAACAGTGTCCTTAATGTGAATATTTATCCATGCATCATAGTCTTGTTTATCACAAAATAGATAGATTTCTAAAAAAGTCTAAGGAAAAAAGACAGATCATGTGAACACAGTGAAATTTCTGAAGATTTTTTTCCTGAAATGTTTCATTGACTCACCAGTTTACCTGTTTAGCATTGCTACAGCTATTACATACTTATTGTTTTACTTTTCTGTTTTGATTAGGCTGCTCCCAAGATATGTCTAGTGTCTTTAGTGAAACCTCAAAGGGTTTCTAGATTTGTTTTTGCTTTCCCTCTCTTCTTGTCAATCTAAAAGAACTGTCCAGATGGCAAAGAAATAATCAGCCATATTTACATAAATATAGTGTCATACACCAGAGGATTAGGAAACATATTGCAGAGAAAATTAGCAATGTTCAGGTTGTCTCAACCAGAAAGTTCTTATCCATTCCTTTACATTGTAGGGAGGTCGGCCGCAAAAGTCATTAACATTATACGAAAGAGGAAGGCAGCCAATGACACTTTAGTTTAGAAACAATTAGAAAGGAACATTTAGGATGAATCTTTAAGAAAAAGCCAGATTCTCAGCTGGTGTAGATCAGCAGAGTGCCATAGAAGCCAGTGGAGCTATGTCAGTTTAAACCAGCTAAAAATCCGGGCCAAACGTTTGCCTTCACAGTGGAATGAACAATAGAACAGTTGTGGAATGAATAGTATCAATACAGTAGATACTACAGTGTCTCAGACTCAAGTCTGATTAATTGTTGCCTTGCACCTTGTGTCATCATTTACACCAAAGTGAGTACTAATCGTTCCTTTCCAGTTTAGTAGCATTTTATGCCGCCTTCCCTCTCCTGGCAGTGTTATAAATGAATACACAAGATGAAGACAATGGGGAATAATACTCAGTAAACTCGGTGCTGAGACAAATGTTATGATTTTGTTTGTTTGCTTTTAATTGCTAATCTTTCAATATGGAATATTTTGGGATAATGTCTCCAATGTATCCCTGGCATAATTCTATTAACTTCCTTGGCGATTCATTTGGCTTTTTATGGTTAATACTCTATTTTAAACGTTACAAATAGGTATATGCCTAAGTCCTGAATAAAGGCAAAGTCAGCTACTGCACCATACCTGGGCCTCTGTGTAAAGTCCTAATTGAGTCACAGACAAAAACGATTGAGTGGACTGAATTTATCCCTACATCGTTGGGCCTGATTTCAAACTAGCACTGAAAGGAAAGACATAAGCTTAGAGAATTCTGACCAAACAATATAGCTTGATGGCTCATCTCAGTTTCTAATGAACAAATGTTTGCATAATGCATGAAGCCCAATTTAGGGAAATTGAAACTACTTTGCCTTAAAGATGGCCAGATGTTTAGCAAGCATGTGATCAAATGACAATTTCACCCAGAGAAATGAAGAGCAGGACTGAAGCTGATTAATGCAGGAGGAAAACTTTCATTTTCATTTGCTATGGAGAAGACCTGCTGATAGCTCAGTGTTTGCAGTTCCTCAGTCATCAAAAGCAATAAAATTAAATGACAGACATTGTTACACAGAGAGCTGTTTTATTTACCCTGTGAGTTTGTAAGAGAATTATATTTATTTATTGGCCCCAGTAACCTGCCATAGATCAGGATGGCAAAAGATTAATACTTTATAACATGACAGAGGTCAGTATCCATTGACTCTACTAGCTACTGTTACAAGAATGATGAATTAGTTTAAGGGTGAAATTCACAGGCTCTCATGGTTACAGTAGGAGTCTGGAACCCTAGACGTTTTTTTTTTTTTTTTTTTTTTTTTTTGTTTTTTGTAGTTCCAGCTGAACCAGTTAGTCACTATGTAACCAAGGGAAAAAAAGCCACTTGTTCTTCTTGTGCCTCAATCCCTCTCTAAAAGAGCTAAACCAGAAACTACTGTTGGAGACATAAGGTTTTCTGGGTAAAAAGAGCTACTCTAGGGAGCTGGCTGGTTAACTCCTTAAACACTTGTAAAAATCCCACACTCTTTGCAAAATATGCAAAGTGACTCAGAAGACACAAACTACCTGCATGAGCGTGAGGGAGACTTCCCTGACTAAAGCTGTTCTTTCAGACAATGAGGTACTTAGTCTGAGCTTTTATTCTAGGACATGACAATGAAAATGGTCATACAGGCATAATGTGAATCCAGCCACTAGTTGACTACATGAGCTAGGGTATGGCCACTATCTGGAGAACAACATCCAGTAGCAAATGTTTCACAATGGGAAAGGTAAACCCTGAGTGTCTGTGAAATAGCCTGAGTGGACTGTAAGCGGTGATCCCATCTAAGATTCAGTAGATAGTTACTGACACAGACTGAAGGCAGATATAGCAGATTTTGAATATTGTATAGGGACCTTGCTCAGTCCAGTATGTCAGCTATGTGAATGTCCAAATAGAAATATGAGAATGATTAGCAGCAATATGACTTTGCATCATTGCAATATATATGTAACTATTTAACTTATAAAAATAGGGCTAGAAGATTGCAAAGATCACTCTCTCTTTAGAGAAGAGCAGGAGAGTAAAGCTCTGAAAACTAACAGCCACACTAGTGGAATTTTAAGAACATTTAATGATGGTAAGGGAAAGGATGAGGAGTTGTAGCTCAAAGGCATGTAGCGGTTGCATAGGAGGGAGAAAAGTTATAAATAGGCCCAGTACTTAGCAACAATTGAGTCAAGTCCTCCCCCTTTTCAGATCCAGAGTCAAAGGTGAACAGCAGTTTCAATGTTGGGATGCACCTGAACATAGGTATCAAGTAGAATTACTGTGCTTTTAGAAGAATGCTGTGTAAAGATCACAGAAAAACTCAAGGCTGCTTTTTCAAGTTGCCTTGAGAGTAATCTCCTCCCCATCAGTAGAAGGACAGGTCACTACGATTTCCAGCATGTTGTCCATCAAACAGTTCATATCAGGAGCCCTCTTTTCAGTTCTGCTAGATTTGGCTTTTTTGAGATGGAAACATTTCACCAGAGATGCTTGTAGTCTACAAGCGCATTTGATTTTTTATTTTATTTATTTAATTTATTTATTTTTGGTGGAGGAAGCCTCTAAATTCTGCTCCATTGTAACGTGAGGGTGATTTATTCAAAATCTTTTAGATTCACTCCAAAACCCCTGGGCCAAATTGCCCACTCCCACAGAAATACTATGGAAATCTAATGGAAACTCCACAAAGGTCTACCCTCTAGTCTCAAGAGAAGTAGAAAGGTTTGAAAAGTTGCAATAAGAAAAGGATCCAGAGGGATCCAGCAGAGACTTAGATTTTGTGGGGAGACCAGTGAATCCAGGATCCACTAGCATTGTATGAAACAGAACTACTTCTGCCTTCAAAGTCTAATCCTAAGAAAGGAACACTCGGAAAGAGATGGGGGCAGACAGATCTAGCAGCCATAGAACTGGCAGCAGCAAGAGGAAAATGACCCTTTGAAAACATACAAAGAACCTGGAAATTATCAGCAACTTTCGCAGCATGGGAGGCTTTTCTCCAAACCTGAGAAAGTTATAAATCACTGTAATGCTCATTTGTAACAAGAAACACATCTGACTTTTAATGAAAGCATGGTGGAGTCTGTATATATCAAGGCCTTTGCAGAAATGGGAATCACTAATATTCTGTAGATTTTTAAGATTTCAAGGACTAAACAGTCATTATATTCCTTAATTCAATAGAACCACCCCGGAGAACTAGTTGATTTGTACCAGACTGAGAGCACTTGTGACTCAAGGGACACCGTGTTAACTAAAAGTTTGAAATGTGAATGAGATACAGTTCTTCCAGTTTTGATACCAAGCCATGAGAGACTAAATGAAAAGTTGCCTGATTGGGTGGGTGGCATTCTGTCATGAAGAAAATATAAAGGGCATCCAGGTCCTCTGGGTTTTATTGAATCTGAGGTCAATAAGAACAATGAAGGGTATTGTTCTGAGTAGCTGGTGAATGGAACTGACTCCTTAGCAACAGAATATACTATAGAAAACAAGGAGAGTATTCTGTGATTCATTTGACAATTTGACCATATTCTACTCAAGTGCTCCATCAAACACTGTTGTAAACCCAGAAGGACCCTATTGACTCAACTGGAGTTACTCTAGATCTACATTGGTGTAGACAGTGTTGTTAATAGTTAAAAACCAATTGCCAAATATCATTAAGGAGGGCTGTTATCAAAATACTAGCCTCCATTGTAATGTAATACAAGTCCATTACCGAAGGGTCGTATACCCAAAAACTTTGGGTATGAGTACCTAGAATGTACACTACACCCATTGAGCAAGGTTCTTTTAAAAAAAAAAAAAAAAAAAAAAAAAAACACATTGGGAAAGGTTGGTGCAAGATGTAAAACAAACTTGAGGAGTTTGTGGACAGCCAAGAAACAGACTAATCTTGGCAAGAAGACCCAGAATTTACCCAGTGGAAAAAAGCATAGGGGTGTAAGATCCCTAACATCCATTTTACCATAGTTTTCTGAATTAAGGAAATGATCCACAAGTTGTGTGCAAGAGGAGAGTGTGCTTTTAGTTGGCATTCATTGGATGAGAAGGACACAGAAACCCTTTCTTGTTAAAAATTCTTAGAGGCATTGCTCAGATCTGAAGAAGCTAACATTTCATCCTGATTCTGCCTCAGCAATTTCTGTAATGCCCATTACTGTGGAGATTGTGCAGTCTGGGGCTCTTTTAATTGTGTTGTTAGGAATCATTTATACTATGTTATACAATACTTGCAACAAAACTAAAATGAATCGAAAATACATCTTTGACCTTCTGCAGTATCAGAGAGGTGATGAGTTCAGTCCATGGAAGTCAATGAGCTCTGGATAAGGCCCTGGCTGCATAGCTTGTGGACTGTAGTATGATCCAGCAAAATGCTTAGGGACATGCTAAACATCTTAATCACAGTGGGACTACTCATTTAAAGTTAAGCACAGATTTACATGTTTTGCCGGACTGGGAACCAGAATAGGAGTCTGGAAATCTGAAGATATAAATGTCAGGTTTATTTGAGAACAAACCCTCCAGCATTTTTCATGATCTGAACTCACTAAGTAAAATAAGCCAACCACCCCCCTTTTCCCAAGTAGTTACTGTGTGGGTAGAAAATGGAGGGAGACATCTGCAAAGGAAATGACACTCCAAACTGCAGAGTAATGACTGGCACAGTATAGTTCTGTTGTAGAAGTTGTATCTCATGCTACGTGTTGAGAATGATAAAAGAAGCTGTGACAGACAATTTCTTGTAATGTCCTGAACCAACTTTATGGAATTAAGATACATTTTATTAAATTAAGTTAAACCTTATTGAATGAGGGTTAATACCTTTGGGGTATCTTGCATTAAAAATACAATTGTGTTTGTGTTATTGTGTCATTGTATGTACCCTCTCTAGTAGGAGGGGAATGCTAATGTAATTTGATGCCATCCCCCGGTGAGTTTTGCATATATAGTTCAAAGTGGATTCTCCAAGGACCAACAGACAAAGAAGGGATTTTTGGATAAATAGCCTGTTTTTAAACTGGACCAGGGTGTCCCTCCTGATCCAGCAAATGGACAGGACCCCTGGCCCATAAAGTGTCCTGTTTCTTAGAGTAGGTTTGGAAGGATTCGGCCCGTCAGAATCCATGTTAGGATCGGGGAGAATTCTGATCAGCTTATTAACATGTTTAAGTTCTTTTAAAATGTTTTCTCTGTAATGCTTTTTACCTTAAGAATAAAATAGGGTTGCACAGAAAGTTCTGTGTAGTACCGTATAACTGTAGCATTTACAGTGGTTAACCATTTTTAGGAGAAAGCAAGCAGGTGTCCTTAGGCAACCTGTCTGTGCTAGGAATAACAGGGAAGGCAGGGAACTGTGCAACTGGAAATACCCCAGTCTGAAGTAGGGAAAGGGGAGGTGGAAACAGG
Source organism: Emydura macquarii macquarii (assembly GCF_026122565.2). NCBI lineage: Eukaryota > Metazoa > Chordata > Testudines > Chelidae > Emydura > Emydura macquarii. The sequence continues at coordinate 1,794,157 of NW_027132344.1, forward strand.
TCTTCATCCAGAAAGGCAGCAGCTAGGGAACTGGAAGCCTGAGAGAGGATGCCCTGGCTGGACCACTGAGGGGAAAATACAGGTGCAGTTACTCTGAACTGTGACAGAAGCCTATAAAGAAATTGTTTTATACCTCTTAAAAAAATAAGTAGAGGTGTGGGGTGGAATACAGCAGTAATTGCAATTTTGTTTGAAAACAGGTTTGCCTTAGTACATTAAGTTGGTCAGATGATGTTTCCATAGTTGCAAATGCTTCAATGGTATATTTAGTTTGAGTAAACAGGTGTAGAGACTAAACATGCAACTGGAAGTTCAGACTTAAATACCATCCTTGGCTTGTAATAAAGAGGCAAATGTCTATTTTCAGACATCTTTAGAAAAGTACCTAGGGTGTCAGTGAAAAGAAGAAAAGTGAGCATGTGGGGACTTTGAAATTGCAGTTCAAAGAAGTCTATCAATATATTAAAGGGCATACAAGTGTAAAGGATTGGCTTTATTCTATAACACTGAACTGTGAACAAAGAGGAAATAGAGCATACATAAAGATATGAGGAAGCAAACTAGACAGTGGACACAAAAGAAAGTGATGATAAAAAGCACAAAAGAAACACTACATAAATTATATTTCCAAATTGTATGAGAATAAATGATTGAGCATTTACCCAGTGGATAAGCAATAACAACTTTATGGACAGATAAGTTAATGTTCCTCATACTTGCTCTTAAACACCCTTCTGTGTGCAGCTGCAGTGAAATAAGATTTCAGGTACTACAGCCATAAAAAAAGTACAACTTCAGCCTTTACTCATCTCGGGTTGTAACCTCATCCAATCTCAGATGCTAAGTTGAGTTAAGAGTGTCCACTGGGTGTATACACAGCTAATTTGGTTTTATAGGGACTGAATTGCCTAGTACTACGTTTCTCTCTGCCTTAGTGAGTTTCTTGAAGAGGAAGATGTTGGAAAACAAATACATTCATGTAGGTTTCCTGAATTATATCTCAACTTCAACTTTCTTCCTTTCTAATTCATTCATGCACAATCCTAGGACACATCTGAAGAAAATGCACCGTGTGGTGCCACATTAAGCTTTACCGTGTATGAAGCAGCTTATGACCCTATGCTCTTACTGCAAAGAATGGGACTTGATGCATATGCATTGATTTCCTGAGCATCATTTTGAAACTGTAGCACTAAAATTGGCCAAATATTTTTAAGGTATTAAGATATGGTATGTGGCATTTGAAAAAAAAAAAAAAAAAAATGTACGTAGAAATATCAAACATGAAAGGAAAATTTTAAAAAACAAGAATGGACCTGAATGTTAATGAAAGTTAGCTTGCTTTGCTAGAAAAGAGGTCTTTCTAAACTCATTTTTTTTATTATTAAGGACATATCAATGCTCTAAAATAACAGTAAAAGCTGACTAAGTTCCTGTGAGACATCAATACCACATCTTACAAGTCATAATCCCTTATGATATTTCATTATGAAGTGGCTAGTGATGGGTTTCTGTAACTTATCTGTATAAAAAGATATGATGAGACAAAAGTTAAAGGGACATAATGTACAAATGGAAAATTCTAATGTAGTTTCATTTGAAATGCCTAGTGGCAGTTCCCTAACCAGCCAGCTAATGTGTCTTTTAACCGTCACAGTTCATAGTCCATTTTTCACCAGTATAATTTATGTCAGAATGTTTATAAAATTGACTTTTTTTTAAAAAATACTGTCCTGCAGATTTTGGATGGGTGTGGAGATTCTACTTTTCAAAGTGCTTTTGTATAGTACTGGTCACCTCTGTCACGTCACATAACCGTTGTACCACTGGAAAACCCTTTTCTTTCTGAAGTTAATGCTATCTGGGACAAACTTTTGCATTATGCAACTGGACTGGTTTACCATCTATCCTCACAACTTCTCCTTTCTTTTTTGACTGTGCCCAGTGATTCCTCTGCTATCTAATATTACCTCTGCCGAGATTGCACCTCAAGTATTCCTCTTGCAGAGGGGGTCCTCTACACATAGATCCCACTGCCTTCACAGAATGGGGGAAGTCACCTCTATGGCACTGACCAGAGCTCATAGGACCCTCTGTAGGACCAATGATCTGCAAGTGGAAAGGTAGTTATTGTCCCTTCACAACTCTGTGGGGACGTCACTCATTGCATCTTGAAGTTGTAGTAACCCTGAAGTGGAACCTCTTCCTTTTGTAGTTTTAAGAGCAGGAGAAAGAGGTCCAAGGTCAGGAGCCAACGAAGGCATTCTTGTTATCTGGACCATATTTTATATATTACATATCTGTATCTATAAAATAGAAGCCATGTTGACAGAGTTATGGGAAACAGTTGGGGATTAGTAGGCAAACAGAAGGAGTTGGCCTGTAGCAGGTCCCCAAAAACCTTCTATTAGAGAGGCTACTGCCTGAAGCAACTTTACAGTCAGGAGAGCACAAGGACTGCAGGAGAATGCAATAGTGCTTTCCTTCCATGCCTGGGCACAAAGAAAGGGAAGGTTACCTTCCCACCATTGCATGCTCACACAGGTTCACACTCTCTGGCTCCTAACTACATCAACCTTGCAGATTATTTTATTTTATTTATTTTAGCGAATGTTGTGGGAGCTGCTTGTTCGCAGATGCAATAAATACAGAAGGCTGAAACCTCAACTGCATCCCAGAATGGAAAGTTAGCAACTGGCCCAGTTCAATGCCATATTAGTTTTCACTTCCCATAGTAAGAAACGCCCTGAAAATTTTCAAGACAAGAAAGGATTGCAATAGGCTATTCAAGTTCCATTAGAGATAAACTATTACCCAGGAGTTCTGGGGGGCACCTGTCAAACCACTAATTACATAGTTAACTCCTGCCCATTCCAGTTCTACCGAGATGGCTTAAAATTCCCATCAGATTGGTAAAATATAAAAATGGATCTTGCTTTTGGTTTTTCACATCTATACTGAGATAAAATAGTGCCAAAAATGCAGGACTGTAGTCAGAAACCATGGACTCAGGTGTTTCCTTTCAATTAATTTCATACTGTCTCTGAAGTAGTCATGTTTCATCAGCTGTTTCCTTTTTTCACTCACATGGAGAAATAATGAAGTATTAGCATTTATATTAAAGTTTGATCATAAGTAGAACAGAGGCATGTACTTTTAACGAAGCTTGATCTACAACATTTGCTCAAGCTACTTTGTAATTTAAGGAAAAGGATTTTACACCCTACTTTTTATCCACAAGATTACATCACTGATAAAACTTAAAGATATACATGAGCAGAGTTTGAGCTCTAGGAGAGAAATATACAATTTGACCCCGAGTGGTGCAACAAGTAAGCGTTATGCTTGGAAGAGAAAAGAAGATTAACTCCTTTCCACACACCTGTTGGTGAACTAATACTTGAAATACTGAAGAGGATAGAATAAATGGTCTGTTTTCACAGTGGGGAGAGGTAAATAGCAAGGATCTATACTGGGACCAGTGCTGTTCAACATATTCATAAATTATCTGGATATGGAGGTGAACAATGAAGTGGAAAAATTTGCAGCTGATACAAAACTACTCAAGATAGTTAAGTCCAAAGTTGATTGCAAAGTGTTACAGAGGGATCTCACTAAACTGGGTAACTGGGCAACAAAATGGCAGATGAAATTCAATGTTGATAAGTGAAAAGTAATGCACATGGGAAAAAACAATCCCAACTATACATTGAAAATGACAGGGTCCAAATTTGCTATTACCACTCAAGAAAGATCTTGGAGTTGTTATGGACAGTTCTCTGAAAACATCCACTCAATGTGCATCAGCAGTCGAAAAAGTAAACAATGTTAGGAACCATTAGGAAAGGGATAGATGATGCCACTACATAAGTCTATGGTAAAGCCAGACCTTGAATAATGTGTGCAATTCTGGTCACCCCTTCTCAAAAAAAGGTATCTTAGAACTGGAAAAGGTACAGAGAAGGGTAACAAAAACGATTAGAGGTATGATACATCTTCCATGAGGACAGGTTAAAGATACTAGGACTATTCCTCTTAGAAAAGAGATGACTAAAGGGGAATATGAAGTCTATAAAATAATGGATTGTGTGGAAAAAACAAACAGAGAAGTGTTATTTACCTCTTCACATAACACAAGAACCAGGGGTCATCAAATGAAATGAATAGGAAGCAGGTTTAAAACATACATAAAGAAATTCTTCTTCACAGAACACATAGTCAACCTGTGAAACTCATTGCCATGGAATGTTGTGAAGGCCAAGAATATAAGTGGGTTCAAAAAAGAATTAGATAAATTCATAGAGGATAAGTCCATCAATGGCTATCAGTGAAGATGATCTGGGATGCAATCCTATGCTCGGAGACTAAACATCTGACTACCAGAAGCTGGGACTGAATAACAGGCGGTTGATCACTCAAAATGGCCCTGCTCTGTTCATTCGCTCTGAAGAATCTGGCATTGGCCACTGTCGGAAGACAGGATACTGGACTAGATGGACCATTGGTCTGACCCAGTATGACCATTCTTATGTTCTTATATTCTAAGTGCCTAACTATGGCTTTAGAAGGCTATCTTTAGGCACCTAGGTTTTATAATTTTGGCTTTCATCTTTCTCACTCACTGACTACAGTAAAATCTTCTATTGAAAACTGAACAATATCCCTTCTGAATATTTTAATATCTTTGCTTTGTGGTGAAAAACCTTTACCACTTTTCTCTACATCTTCTGTTACTTTGCTTATTATTTAGTTGATATTTTTTCCTTCCTCAACTTCCAGCAGGGAAGCTTGGCACTAATTAAAAAGTAGCCTCATGTGATAAGTATCAAAAGAATAATGTTTATTCCAAGGCTCATCCCTAGTTTTTTAGATGCATAATTTTAACATTTCATTGAAAAGTTTTCAATCTTATACATTTCTTTGCATCCTCTCTTCTCACTGAAATCTCTCCTCAAACTTTATCTATTTACCTCACAATACAAGCTCAGGCACCTTCTTACCCTACTGTTGCTCTACTGAACATAATTTTCAGTGTTTTTACCTATTGTGCTACTGTATTTTATGGAGATGGAGTACTTACCACCAGTAGCAAGACTATGTTGTCCGTAACCCTGTAGACAGCCATGAAAGTTTAACCCACTTTATAAACATCAACATGCCAACCACACTCCAAATATTACACAGCCACATTTGGGAATGTTTTTCAAATAACTGTTTCTAATGTATTTCCTCATCAGACTTAAAGCATAAGTAAGCCAGGCATTGTTATACTGTAGAATAAATTGACTTCTAAGCGCTGCTGGCTCACTTGAAGAGATTTTTTTTTCCCCTCCACTTAGTTTGCGCAGTTCCTATAAAATTTTCAGTTAATCCATAGTATTTTGTGAAAGAAGATACATCTGTATCTCAAGCAGCACAGAGCAGGATTTACAAGCCAGTTCAAGGAACAAGGAAGAGGAACAAGAGTGGAGAAAATAAATCTTCCCAAACTAATATGACAGCAGTTCAGTTCTCTCATTCCCCTTGAGCAGGACACACACTAGATACACAGAGCCCTGCAAATCCACAGATATCTGCTTTATATCCACAGATATTTGCATCCCTGGATGCGGAGGCAGATATCCAGGGACCATTTTTTGTGGATCGCGGAGGTCATGGATTTACTTTCTGGAACCTCCATAACTTCTGATGCAGGGCTGGAGCAGCTGCCAGCCCCAGGTACGGCAGGAACAGCTGATCAGCTGTTAGGCGGCAGGCGGGGCTGAACTGCTCATGGGGGGTGGCTGACTGCAAACAGTTGATTGGCGGTGCAGATGCAGATACATCTAAAAGAGCAAGGGTGGATTGTGGGTCAGATAGAAATTTATTCTCACGGATGCGGATCCATGTATTTGTATCCGCGCAGAGCTCTATAGATACGTACTGTAATAATATGAACCAGAGGAATGCATGCAGAAGAGATCTTCCTGTAGACACATTCCTTTGATTCGTAGTTGGAGGGTAAGAATGATATATTTATCAATTTAAGAATAAAACAGATGCCTTTATTGTTTCACATTCTGTGCTTCAACTGAAAAATTATAACCAAATGTTTCACTCTGTCGCAGAATGTGACACTGATGTTCCCAGTACAGATTATTTGTTCCATCTTCACTTGTCAAATCTCCCATTTGCACCGAGTCCAGTGTTGGGATTTTTTACGTGTACATTAACAAGCCATTAAAGAAAAGCATTGGTATTCAAACGCAGAACCAAAAGTTTCAAACTCAGTCCCTTCTTCCCCCCACACCCCTCCCAAGTAAGCTGGAAGAACAATTCCACTTATTTAAAATTTATGTTACCGTTGCACCCCACAGAGCGCAATCAGATTTGGCTCGTTGGCTAGGTTTGGAACACACACAATGGAATTTTAAGTGTCTGCCCTGGAGAATTTAAGTAGGAGATTTTAGACATGAGCAGATCAAAATATTAGAAAATTTCCTTTCCTCCAATTCCTGCCCCCATTTCGGAATCACAAAGGAGAGTGTTTGGAATCAATGAATTGAAGTCCAAAGTTGTGCACACAGAAATGATCCAAGTCTACGTAACTATGTCAACATCAAGATAAAGAAGCACAATTTATAGTATGTATGTGTCACTGCAAAAACATTGAGGCCTTTCCTGTATGTTAAATAATCAACAAAACAGTGAGCTAGAAGAGAGTTTAATTTTTATGATTAGAACCAGGATAGCCTTAGTATCAGACACACCAGTAGTATCAGACACACAAACAGTGTCTCACATGCCTTCCCACAGTTCTGCCTCACTTGCCTGCATGCATACAGTACAACTAAGGATGACCTTTTTTCTCCAAAGCTCGAGGGGAAAACTGAAGGACATTATCCTCTCACTGATTTATAGTACAATGCTGGAGATCTGATAAACTCATGTAAATAAATGCACTGATACAATTAACACCGATTTTGATCCAGAGTTAACTCAACACTTATAAAGCCAAATCTTATGTATATATGTCTATATATTTCTATACAGAGATGTATAATATTGTGAAGACCTGGCTTATTTTTAAGATGAACATTGATTAATTTTACATAGAAACATTTCTATTTCATTTTTATTTCCTGTATTCCTAAACGATATCATTTAAACATCACTTGCAACATTGTCCTAAAACCACACTTATTTCATACGTGTCCTTCTGAACATCATAGCTTTATCATTCAAGATAGACCAGTATTTTAAGACAGACAGCACCCAGCGTGATACTGCTGCATTGGTTTATTTCTCCTAGGAAAGGCACAAAAGAATTGTCTGAAAAGTAGAATGATATCTGCTGACTTAGTTCTCACTGTTTTCAATCAAAACATCTCATCCTAATGGCATTTATATTTTTCCCCCTTTTAAATGCAAGTATTGATGCCAAGACAAGCAGTCCAGATAAAATAATTGTTAGCAAGACACTTACCATATTTATTGATGACACTGGGCCAATGCTGTTGACATAAATGTCAACATCAATAACTGTTGGTTTTACTGTGGAAGAAAAACAAAAGGCAGCATTTAATACTACCCTGTGAAGGACACAGCTCATCATGTTAAACTTTTTCATAATCACAGATACTAGTCTTTGGTTAAAACCAAAAAACAAGTGATAAACAAAACAGCTCACACATTTTGAAGAACTGGCAATGTTCCTTTCCATAGCCTTTCAGTTATGCTTGCTGCATATGTACTCCCTGCTGTAAATTACAGCCTGGATCCCCTTCTCTTTACAATCTCTGTTTATCTCAGTAGCAGCATGGTAAACAGACTTTTTGTGGTTACACAGTGGCCCAGATTCAAAAGCTAGGCTATGAAGCTAGAGGGAATCCACATTGACTCAACTGACAATTTATTCCAGTCCCCTCCTCAGGTAAACTACACCACCTTCCCCACATGGGCTTGCTACCCCAAAAATCTTTCTACACAAGAAAGTTTCACTAGTTTAACTGAAAGGGTTTTTTAACTGATTTTTTTCAGCCAGAGCAATCCCCCTTTGTTTGGTTTAGATTAAACTGATTCATAATCAACTTAAAGTAACCCTAAATAAGTCTGATATAAACCCAAATAAGATGGTCCACACAGCCTTTTGCACAAGTTTAACTAACTTGGTTTAAAATCACATTTAGTTAAACACTAACATGACAACAACTGTCATGTAAATAAGGCTCCCTCAGGCTGATAGTGCTAAATTGAGATGTGATCTGGTTCTTTAACAGGCCACTTAAAGCTACCACTTACCTATCTCTACTGATGAAGAAGAGCATCGGTTCTGGTATAATTTACATGGCTGGACACCAAGCTTTAAGTACGATAGGGCTACTTCAGGTGGGTTGTTCCCACCCTACTTTAATTTACATCTTCTTCTGTCTCCTCAGCATGCAATTTACACCAATCAGACACTAGTAGCCTGATAATCACTGTCTCTAACAGATCCCACCTTACTCCACATTTCTAAATTTAGCCCAGTGCAGGAATGCAAACAAATGAGACTTTAAAAGCATTTGGCTATTTTTTAAAAACGTGTGCTTATCTCATTGATTATGAAACAACCAATTCCTGTTCAGTCAATCACTATTAAAATAAACTTGTGAAAACAGAAGTTTCTAGGAAGATACAATAAGCAGAAATGGAAACCCAAAGATGTTAATCTCGGTCTATAATTCATAAAGTGATTCTGTATTTTTAAAGACGTGTGCTATATGACAGTCTGGGTTATTTAAGGTCATAAATTCAAATTCTGCCTAAAGAATTGGCTTATGGTGATAAGATTCAAATCCTACCTACAGAAATCAAAAGGAAATCTGAACTCAGTTGAACAAACACAGCTGATTAATGTAACTCTAATTATACCCAACTGATAACAAAATAGGAGTCTACCTGCTCCTAGCAAGGTGACTGGCTTCAAAATGCAATAATAGGTAGAACTGTAGAAATCTACAAGTGTCATAATGTAGGTAAGGATTGGCAATGGCAAGGAAGCATAGGCAGTTTTATTTAGCAATGACAGCTGGGCAACAATACCCTGATACTGCAAAGACATATGTACAAACTCAACATTACACACTGAGTAGATCCATTGAAGCTAATGGAACTAGCCAAAGTGCATCAAGCTAGGCATGTACGTCTTTGAAGGGTTGGGAACTAAATGATCATGCATGTTTTGAATCCACTTTATAGTTAAACTGTATTTTATATAAATATGCTATAAGTAATTAATTTACTGAATAAGCAGAGCCAAATAATCTGCTGGCATGAATGACCCATTTAAACCAGTGGAGAATTTGGCCTTCTATGTCTCAGAAATGCTAAGATGGTTTATAGATAGAAGAGAATTGAGAAGAAGCCTGCGGATGTCATGTCAGTGAAAATCAGGGTCCAACCTCAGATTTCCCCATAAAAATCCTGTAATTCCAAATAAAAAGAGAGCTGTGCTAAACTATTACATCTCCTAGGATAGGAGAAGATAGGAAGCTCCCTGGAATTAGATTATTTTCCTTGGTAGTGGCAGAAGATATAAGTGACACATATTGTTTCTAAAAATATTAACAGAAATGTAATTGGCCCTTCTGTTAAAAAGCATAGCTCCTGTAGAAGCTAAATGCATCATGGTTTGAAATGATCACAGAAGATACCCACAGGTGTGGATTTTTAGATTTGTTTCATAGTAGGAGTTTAACTCAGGGATACCCAATGACTTCTGAAATTGAAGGTTCTAGGACTATTGCACTTTAAAAAAAGTCTTGTGTTCCAAAAGACATTAGTAGGCACATTAGTAGGAGCATTGCCAGCAGATCGAGGGAAGTGATTATTCCCCTTGATTTGGCACTGGCCACATTTGGAGTATTGTGTCCAGTTTTGGGACCCCCACTACAGAAAGATGTGGACAAATTGGAGAGAGTCCAGTGGAGTGCAACAAAAATGATTAGGGGGCTGGAGCACATGACTTATGAGCAGAGACTGAGAGAATTAGGCTTTTTTAATCTGCAAAAGAGAAGAGTGTCGGGGGGGATTTGATAGTAGCCTTTAACTACCTGAAAGGGGGTTCCAGAGAAGATGGAGTTAGGCCGTTCTCAGTGGTGGCAGATGACAGAACAAGGAGCAATGTTCTCAAGTTGCAGTGGGGGAAGTCTAGGTTGGATATTAGGAAAAACTTTTTCACTAGGAGGGTGTTGAAGCACTGGAATGGGTCACCGAGGGAGGTGGTAAAATCTCCATCCTTAGAGATTTTAAAGGCCTGGCTTGACAAAGTCCTGGCTGGGGTGATTTAGTTAGAGTTGGTCCTGCTTTGAGCTGGGGTTTGGACTATATGACATCCTGAGGTCCCTTCCGACCCTATTCTTCTATGATTCTATGAAAAAGGCAGCAGGTCTCAACTGTTTCTACACACAATGCATGTAAAAACTCTCCTTACACTAATTTTCAAAACTAAACTAAGTTTGATGGAAAGAAGAAAATAGTTGCATTAGCAATTATTTCAATAAACCTATTCCATTCTGGCTGCATAATTGAGCATTTACAAATGCACATCTTAAGGGATTGATTTAGCCTTGTCTGGAGCTACGATAAAGCCTTCTTTCTTATACTAAAAAAAATGACCAGATCTCACAGTCATGTTGTTTGAGCAAGCAACTGGAATTTCTATACCACACTAAACACTGACAGTAAGATTACAAATGGATCCCCTACTTCCCAGAACAATTTTGTCAGAGGAATCAGACAGAAATAGTTCTAAAGAGCTGTCAAAAACCTTGGGAAATTATTGGCAGAACCATGTGTATATCATATGCAGAAGTGTGATTAAAGGTTGTCAGGAGATATATCAGCCTTCTCAGATGAAGTTTTTTGACATGGTAGTTTCTTCTGCTAAAAGACAATACAAATGTATCCAAATTACAGCAGTGTAATGCCGACAGAGTCGTGCCATACTGTGATATTTAGGGTTATTTAATTGCTTGCCATGTGTATTTTTAATTTTCAAACATCTTGATGTTATTTAAAAAGAGTTTATAAAGCTGATCAAAATATCTGCAAAATTAAGGTTATGTCAGGGATGAACAAAAAAAAAAATATCTATATTCCCATTGCAATTCCCATTCCATTCAACTATCTCTGCAGAGAGGAATTCTGCTCTCATCCATATCAGTGTAAGAACTAAGGCTCAAGCCTATCCCCCTTTCTTTCTACACACAAATCACACTAACCAAGGGTTTGGACCTAGAGTCCAAGGACTCCATAGTGGTGGAAGGCCCGTGCCTGCGTCATGGGAAGCTATAGTCCTGTGCAGTGTAGATGCAGCCCCACTGGACTTGTGCTCTGGAAGTCTGCATATAAGTATCCCACAATCCTACGGGCCAACTATTTGTCCTCTGGATGGTAAGGATTGGTGGACAGTCAAGTTTTCCAACACTGCACCATGAACAAAGGGCTAGAGCAGCCACATTTTGGGAGGACCCTAGGAAGTCTGGGATATGAGTGTTTGGATTTGGGCCTGCATAATGCAGTGTGGACAAAGGAGCGCCAGGCTGGGACCCAGAGTTTACCAATTCCTAATCTTGGTTTACAAATGAGTGTAGATGCTCAAGATCTAGGTTAAACCCAGAGTCTGCTAACTCAAGTTTGATTAACCTTGGGCTTACACTATACTGTTGACATACCCCTTATGTCTTGATAGGTAATCAGATGGCAAATTTAAAACTTTATTTAACAACCTATTCTTTTCGGTAAGAATCTTCACACTTTGTCACAGGAAAACTGAGGGGCATAAGATTCTGATCACTTATTTTTCTATTTAGTATTTTAAAGGATGTTGCTATTTAAAGATCTCAAGACTTTTTTTGTAGCTGCCACACAGCCTTTGTGCCCATGTCATCACTTCCATAAACAAGAGACCACAATAGGGTATTTTCTACAGAAAGCTGCAGATAGATTTCAAATATGGAGATTTTGTAGTCTATGGAGATAAAATGTATGCTGTTGCACAGGGCTCATGAATGTTTTGTATTTAGAAATCTCCTTCTCTGGAAGCTTATTTAACATCAATGGAGCTAGCTGAAATATTTCAAAACTTTACAATTCCAATGAAAAACAATATTTTTAATGTTATTACATTTCCACTTTTTTTGCTATTAGTCAAACAAGTCCAAATCTTAAATTATCCTACCCTTTCTTCAAATCATTGATGGAAATATTATGAATCAGTAATTAAATCACTTTTGTTTAAAATAAAGTTCTAATTATGTTTTTATTCTGAAAGTGTGCATATAGCCATGTAACCAATGCATAATCATATGATCCCAATTCCAGAAATCAAACTATATTCCAAGTTCTCGGTAACTTCCACAGGAGTTCTGCATGCAAGATACTAGCAGGGATAGCAGGGTAATTTGATGTTCTTGGAAATTGTTCTGTGGTAATATTCTAAATTATCTGATCATTCAAAGACTAACTAATTACCACATACATTCCCACTTTTAGACTGTGAAAGGTTGTAGTTTATATAATTACCCTATGACTGAGTAGTGATTGGAGCTGGAAGATTGGCTGGTTTTTGGTTCACTGGCAATTCTGAAAAATCAAAAAACAATTCAACCTGAATACAATTTTTTTTTTAATTTTTGGCAAATCACCAACACCATCTCCTCCTCCTGTTTTGTGAATCGTGTTGTCCCTTAGTGAATCTAGCCTGAAAATATCTTTTCCACAATTATTCAGCAGATTTGAGTCAAATCAGTGAATTGTTTCAGCCAATCCAAAACTGCATTCTTTAGCAAATAAATTATTTGTCTGAAAAATGTTGTCCAGTACTGTATTACCATATTCTCATCTAATTACATGTTTGTCCCTCTAAAATAAGTTGCTACTGCTACAAAAATCTCTTTATAAAAATATGTCCGGTAAATGTAAATGATTTTTAAATGGTGTTGGGCAATGTGGGATACCTACCCACTCATACAGCTCAAGACTTCACCCCCCATATTTTTGCACCAAATTATCCCATTACAGCAATCACATATCTGTGATGCTGGCAGATTGGTGCCATCTCATGCCCAGATCCCTAGGCCTCTCTGAACATTGGTTTCCAGCAATGCATTTGTCAATCTGGCTCTCCTGTGTGTTAGTGTTGTTAAAGTAGATATCAGACTTATCAAAGTGTTTTTAGTATTTAGACTTTATGAAATGCTTATGAGCTGCTGCACATATTAATCTTACTTATAACATCTGTATCCCATGTTATAAAGTAACATTAAAGTGTTTGCTCTAAAACTCTAAACCCCCCCAGTCAGGGAAAAAGAATTACATCAAGTGTGAAATACTAGTTTACCACAAGAGGTGTCATCTCTTCTCCAGCAAAAGAAGGCCTATAGACACCAGACAAACCACTGTGGAACATCAGTGTACAAAAGACTTGGCTGATTGCTCCCCCTGTATCCATGAAGAAGACATGCACAAACATTCATTGCAACAAAGCTTGAACTCTAGGGAAGGGAATAAAAATCCTTGTAAAGAAGAAATTATCCCTATGCTTCTTGGAGTTCTGTGAGAGGGCTAAACTTCTAATCATAAGCAAGAGATCCACAGCTGTTTAGCTTAGGTTAGCCCTAAAGGATATATTAGCTTGCATATTACAGCAGTGTCTATCATCTTTGAAACCTAAGACTGACTCATTTGTGTGTGTATTCTTACCTGCTTTAGCCTTGTAAATAACTCTTATTTCTTTTGTGAGTTAATAAATCTTTAGCTAGTTTATTATAGGATTAACTGCTAACATTATCTTTGTTGAGAGATCTAGGGTGCAACTGACTCGTCCTTTGGAGTAACCTGAATATTGTTGTGATTTTTGGGGACCATCTGTCACAAAGGCAAGCTTGCCTTGGTGGCAAGATAGATTGGAATACTCAAAGGGCCTGTCCGTGACTCCATTTTAAGCTGTTGTAGGTAGTGCCTAAGGAGCTCACACTTGTACGTGGCTGGAGAAATCGAAGTATAAAACTCACAACCAGCTTGGGGTTTGTGCCCTAATTTGTAACAGCCTGCCCTGAAGTTGGCAAACTCAGTCTTGAGCCATTCTAGACAACTTGATAAGATTAGTGGGGAAATGTTAGTGAGAAAAACTCTGATTTTCAACTCAGAATTCTTGACTTGTTTTTCCTTTGTAGGAAGAGTTGGTGTTTTTAGACAACAGTAGGGTAAAAAGCCTTTCATTTGCCTACAGCCCAAGGATACTAAGTGGAACCTCTGTCTTCATGGATTGAAGACCTCAATTTCAAGGATACTGAGGCATCCCTGTGTAGTGGAATTACGTACTTTTTTATGTGGTCATTATTGTCCCGGCCTAGTAAACAGTTTAATAAATGGGAGTTATCGGAACATTAAGTGATGCAGGAATGTTCTGACAGAGAGTACACTATGTGTGTTTTTTTAACATTGCCAAATGATGCATGGCCCAAAGAAGTAATTTGTTACTTTGACCATTACTTGCATTGTTTTTTAATTGTAGGGTGCAAAATGGACTGTGTAATGTAAATCAAGTGGGCTGACAGTGAAGGATTAAATGGGAATAAAGAATTAGGTGGGTCAAGTTTCTTCTACACTTCCTAACTTTGAGGTTTTTAAACTTGGAGAATGTTTGTAAAGAAAGTGTAATTTTTTTCAGGGTTATCAGGAATCCATTGAAATCCGCTTTCTGCCTTAATAGTATTTTTAATGAATTATTTGCAGATGGGTGGGTGAGATTCACTAGTTTTTGACTCAGCCTCAGAAGTTTACACAGGTTGAGGAATAGATATCCACAGGAAGGACACCCTTCTCCAAGCCTTTCTGAGGTCTAACAAGATGGGGATACCTTTTACAGACTTTAGCAGGTCCACAGGAGGTGCGGGTGAAGTTATACTTGGGTGGGATATGGGGACAGCACACACTGGGAAGGAATGAAAGGGGGGAAGGAAGTCAACCAACAGAAACATTTTCAAGCACTTAAAACATTTTTTCTAGGAAATACTCAGTGCTTAAAATTAATATAGATAAAGTGCTCCTGCTTTCTCTGCCCCAATTGCACAGTGGCTAATGTAGGGCTGCAGCTGTTAGTCTTTGCCAAGCAAGGCCTGCCTGAGGGGGAATAATATCCTATGAGAGTACATCTTTGCACTAGGAACAATTAGCAGAGACCAGATAGTTACAAAGGAAAATGCTTTTGGGGAAAAACCTTACTCCAGTGCATTCCATGCCACCGTTATACCACACATTATCTGATTTTAACCAAACGTCCCAGGCAACATCTACACTGAGATTAAGACGCAGCATGTAAACTGTTAGGGGGATTGGTTTTCAGGAAGCTATGGAAGGGGAGTAAAAAATCAGATATATAATAGGAAGCTATTACTTTCAGCCTTAACCATAACTTAACTACAACTACTGCATTTATGAGTTCGGTGGACATTAAGCGCCTGCCATATTTTCATAGCTATAATGGTACTAAAGAAAATAAGGAGAATGAATATTTATGCTTTGACCTTATACAGTACTTTTCACCACAGGTCATCACCTAGAAACAGAAAGCTTTGAGTCACCCAATCTGATGTAGGATTATTATTTACATTCGTGTTCACATGGCAAGACCTTCTTTGATTTTTCTTGTGTTTGTTTTAAGAAGCTCCAGTAGTAGAAATTACCTCTGATTAGGAGCACAGGTCACTGAGCTCCTCTGTAGCTAACACAAACTAATAAAACCCCATCAGCCAGATGAATTGCATATGAACCCAACATTCTTATTCATTCTATTATACAGCAAGCGCCTCTGGCCTGTTAAACACATCTTACATTTACCAAAAAGCTCCATTCTAGCATGTTGTCCTAACTGGTAACACATTCTGCCTCAGGCACAACCCTAAAAGGGCTGGCACATACTGTAATACACTGTACCACTGAGAACCAGGACCTCAGCTGGTGTAAATCGGCGTAGCTCCACCAGCTGCATGAGTTTTACCTTTCACATCCCCTGGATTTCTACTAAAGGACAAAAGCTTTTTTTGTTTGTTTTGCAGACTCTAATGGAGCTACACTGATTTACACTCTCTTAGGATTTTACACGACATGTTTTTTTTGTTACTTTAGCTCTTTCTGTAGCTAGTTCTGCTGAGTCATACACATTTATATAAAATGATTATATCAGCACATTTTTTCTAACTAATAGGAACAGCAGTACAACACCTTTTCCCGTTATCAGTAACTTCTGTAAACAAAACACATTTCCAATGTTGGTCTCATGTCTATATGTATGTCCATCTGCAGTTATTTATGCAATGCTTTAAAACCCAAACCTGGGGTAAATTTATTAACTTTAGATTTACAAAACTGGAATTTCTAACATCAGATTGGTTTTGAAGCAGCATGTTCATGAATCCATTATAGCTGAGACAAAGCAAGAATCGATTATAGTGATTTTACCAATATAATGTGAGTGCTACTTCAAACATGAAGGACACACAAGTGCTTTACCTATGTAATTGTTCATTTTTCTGTTTAGTCCTTTCAGAGAAAGAACTTCTATAGCAAAATATAGCTGCTGTTGTTTTGTGTGTGGTTTTAACCATTATTGGCTAGGGATCCCAGGCAGCAGTGCTTCTGCAGGTGATGGCTGGGAAATCCATTTTTCCTCCCTCCAAGATTTTCGGGTTGTTTCTATTTAAATTTGATTAGATCCCACACTCTAGCAACCTTTCCTGGAATGCCTGTGCATGTGCATTATCCATGGTGCAAAAAAGGGCACTTAAGTATTCTTCCTGTTCACTTTCTTCTGATCCCTAAATGGCTGCAACATATTATCTTTCCAACCTTTTGCAGGAGAGAAAACATCTTTCTTCCTTTAAAGGGTTCAAATGGTTTCCAAGAGATAATTATGTCTATCTTAGGAACAGTCCTCTCTTTTGCCGCTACTTTGCTTAGATGGTGAGCTTTTGGGGAAGGGAACCATCTCTTTGCTCTGTGTTTGTGCAGTGCCTAGCACTCTGGGGGCCTGGTCCATGACTAGAGGCTCTAAGTGCTACTGTAATATTTATATTTAAAAACCCATCTTAACTCCCTCTCTTCTTCCCACTTGAAGATTCCTCTTGATATCCGTGAGCTGACAGACCCGATGCCAGCTCATGCCGAGACCCCAGACCTCACTGAACACTGACAAATGCATAGCTGGAAACCAGTCTGGTTCACCTGTGTTAAAATAGATTTTAAATTGATAAAATGTTTAGATGTTAATGTTTAGATTTTATGAATGGCTTGTAGGATGCTTCATTCATTAGTCTCACTTATCTGCACACCATGCTACAGAGCGATAGCAAACATTTGCATTGTAAATCTCTGTAATTGCGTAACTCACCAAACAGGAAAAGACGCATTAATTAAAACAAAGTGCTCCTCCTGCACAAAAGAAGGCCCATTGAAAGCAAATGAGCCATTGTGAAGTATTGAAGGACAGAGACCTTGTTCACTGCATTCCTTACTCTCTCTAGGAAGGAGAGACCTGAAAATGAACTCATCTCATCAGCTTGATCTCTAGGATGAAGGGACTAAAAATCCCTGACAAGAAGAAACTTGGTTCTTTTTGCTGCTTGGATTCTAACAGGTCAAGAATCACTAAGCATAAGCAAAAGACTCCCCCGCCCCCCTCCCTCCAGCTGATTTGGTTAGGTTAGCCCCAAAGGACATAGAGTCTGCTTCTCATAGAAGTTTCTATCATCTGTTGAAAGTCAGGAATGATACTTATTTACATGTGTATGTTACCTGCTTTAACCTTGTAAATAACATTTCTTTTCTCAGGTAATAAAATCTTGAGTTTATTACAGGATTAGCTACAGGCGTTGTCTATGGTTTGAAATCCGATACACAATTGACCTGAGTACGCAACTGGTTCTTTGCAATGGGGAGTAACCTGAATATTGTTGTGATTTCTGGTGTAAGTGACCATCTGAAACACAGTCCAACTTGCCTGTGTGGAATGCTCAAGGGGACTATCTGTAACTCCATGGTAAGACTGTTGTAGTGCTCTAGGAATTCACACCTGTGACTGGGTTGGTGAAATCTAATTATAGAACATACAACCAGTTTAAGGTCATTGCCCTGCTTCTTAACAGTCTGTCCTGGGGTTGGCACTCACACTTGAGTCGCTCCATGATAATAGCATCTCTAATACTTACATACTTGCTTGCTCGAGAAGTGTAACTGGGAGGAAGTGGGAGGACTGGGATTTATGTGTGTTCCTTGATTGACAACTCACATCTCCTTGTTTCCTAGCAGGAGAAGCCTCAATACTGTCTGTTTTGTCACAGGATGCCCCAAGAGAAGAGTAAGACTAGTAACTAATAATTTTATCTGCTCTGACAGATATGGCAAAGCTGTCTCTCCAGTGTGATCTAGAAAATATTTTGATCTGTGATGCAGTCAGCAGCTCCCTATCATTATGTCTGGGACAGCATAGCTGGAGCTAATTTAAAGAGTGGCAATCAGCCGCTAACAGAAATAGAGGTAAACCATATACAGAAGCAGTAGTCTGTAATGCACTTCAGGGGGCATTTTTGTTTGGCACTCCAGGAAGGCTGATCAGACTGAGGAAAGATTCCAATGTAGCTTCAGCAGTAAAGATTATAATTTGGGTAGTTCTTAAAATGCAGTTATAGTCTAAAGAGTGACTGCGCAAAAGTGCCATCTTCTCAGTTAACAGAGATACTCTCCGTGTGTCCTCAGAATCTGTTCACAATAGTTACAAACAGAAGTTTGAAAATGCTTTTTTCTCCTGTAAAGCCTGGTGAAGCCAACACAGCAAAGAGTGACAGATGGATCTGATTCCTTCCTGCACATCATCAGCAGAATACCTTACCCATTTCCATTAGCTACACTTGTGCAAAGCCACGAACAGCAATGGGTGTTGCACAGCTGTCTAAAGGGCTCATTTGGCCTGCAGGACCTTATTACTAGTTATGAAAAGGCAAGGCAGAAGGAAAAAACCCAGCTTGCCTATTCATCCAGGTTGTGAGTTTGTGGGACTGACAGATGAAACCAACACTTCTACTTTTAAACGGAGTATGTTTATTTGGACTCATGGGTACACAAGGGATGGTTACCAAAAGCTGTGAAGGCTCAAAAATAAAGGGAATGGAGGAGGCAGCCACATTGCTAGTGCTGTGCAGGGAGATCTTGGACCATTACCAATAATTGGAATATCAATTATCATGCTTATTGCCAAAAGCAGCTAAACCAGTAGGTCTTAACAGCCTCTGCAATGCCCTTAGCAAAGCTAAGCAAGAAGCCAGGATGGGAGGGGGGAGCCTGACTCTCTGTCCTTCCTGATAAGATCTCTGTTCAAATTGTTGCCATATGGGTTATGGAAAATCAGGAAGCTTATCTATATCTGTCCTTTAGGATGCATTTGTCAGGGCCCTCAAGACATGCAGACTGTGCAAAAACATATCTGTCTAACTAATGGTTTGGGGAAATCTCTGGTTTAAACTTTGAAGTTGTTTGCTTAACAGGTTTTTTTAATTGACACGTTATTGTTACCCCTCTGGTCAGTTACCCCATTGGCTAGCTTCAGAACTCTCATTATTTAGCCACAGTGGAATGGTTTCAATAGGAGGGAGCCCCTCGCCTCATCCTATATCCCAATGATTAGGACACTCAGGTGAGAGGTATTAGATTCCTGTTCAAATCACTTCTCCCCTTCAGGTAGAGGGGGGCATTGAACTGGGGATCTCTCACGTTCCAAGTGAGTACCTGTGGCAGGCAGCCGACTTCCCCTTAGCGGGTCTCACGCTTTGGTTGCTTGTAGTGGGTCAGGGCGTCTCTAGTCACCCCATCATTCCCGAGGATGGGGTAGGGACCCGGGCCCACCCGCTCCTCCAGGTCCCAGCCCAGGGGCCCTATGGGAAGCAGCTAGGTGCTGCTGGCACCATGTTCCCAACTGCACTTCTCTTCCCCTGGGCTAATTTTCCCCCTCCTTCTGGCTTCTTGAGCCTGGTACCTTTCTCCAGCCTGTTCCTCCACAGAATCTCTGCACTTTGGTCTGTTCCTCCTTGCAACTCAGCACTCCTACGCAGGGCAGGGCACTCCTACTCCTACTCCTCCCAGCTCATGCACTCTCTGTTGGGGGGGGGGAGGGGGGGGGGCATGGAGGGCTTTTATGGAGCACCTGGCTGGTCCCTAATTGGCTCAGCTGCTCCTAATTGCCCCTTAACGAGACTCAGCTAATCTGCAGGGAACAAAGCTCTGAGCATTCTGAGTTTTACGTATCTGCCGTAAATCACTTTCCTACAGCTTTCTCCCCTTGCTATATCACAGTACCCTATCCACAAAGCTAAGTTATGTGGGAAGGGCCAACAACAACAGGCACAAGCCAGGAGAGTGTTTGCAGCCTAAGAATCCCAAGGAGAGGGATGTGCCTTCTTCCAGTCTGGACTTAGGTGCTGAGCTTAGGGCACCCTGCTTGCACCTTTGCATCACCTATGGGATACTTAAGGTGACGAGCCAGCATGTGTGCTGGCTTTTGTGAAGTCCATTCTTAGGCCCCTCTCTCTCCCCTTTCATTGCATAGGGAGCGTATGCACCTATCTTGGGCTTTGTGAATTCCACTGATTTTCTAAGCGCCTAAAACTTAGGAATAGTGATGCTGAGGGTTCCTTTGTGCCTCTAGACCATGGAGCCCTGCAAAATGTAGTTTGATAGATGGGGTGGGGTGGGGTCAGACATTTTGTTGCAGGCAAAATATGACAAGTATGTGACTGAGAAAACTGATGAATGTAGTTTTAAGAAATGTGTATTAAAATATGGCGGGGAGTTACCTGCATAGTTGTTAGGATTGGGCCACCCACCCTCCCCCAAAAAATTGATGACAATAAGATTTCATTTTTGTTGAAATTGTCTTTAAAAAAATTCCGATTTTTGTAAAAAAACCAAAATGTAATCAACTACAGATGTTTCCCAGGGAAGTGTCTATTTTGATGAAAAAGCCATTCTTCCATTTTGCCAAAAATAGTTTTGCATGAAAAATGTCAACAGCTCTAGTACTTGCGTCACATGTAACCTACGTGTTTGCTTGCTTGCTTCTAATGAATGAAGAGGAAGACTTTACTACTCTTGGGTGGGTGGCGGACAACGGGTTGTCTATAAAGAAGGCTGATTTGAAAAACAAGGATGTCTCTTCTAGCTTAGGCAGTGCTGGAGCTACATGAGTGGTGAGAAGTCTGAGGCTATGTCTACACTGACGGCGGCAAAGTCGCCACCATCAGATCGACTTATCTGGATCGACTGAGCGGCCAGTGAAGACCCACACAGTCGATCCAGAAGTCGACGTTATTAATCCACCCCTGCAAGTGGTGTAGCGCTGCGTCGACAGGAACGCGATTCCCATCAGTGCAGTGAAGCCAGCGTGCAGAAGAGAAGCACAGCAGTCAACGGAGTTATGCAAGTTCTTTGCGTACTTTGCGTAACTCCCGCCGACTGCTGCCGAATCGCGGAGGTAAGTGTAGACCAAGCCAGAATCTAGTAGTAAGCATCAGGCTGCTAGTTATCCTGATTATCCATTTGGTAATTCCTCGGGATATTGATAATCCTTTCTTTATTTGTTTCCTGTCAGTTTTTAATTTTTAAACAAAGAATGTTTATATACATCTGCCTGGCTACTCAGTGAATGATCTTGCAAACATTTAGGCACATGCTTAACTTTAAGTAGGTGATTAGAAGTTAATCCTCTGCATAAATGTCTACCAAGTCCTGTGCTTGAATCCACACATGCAGATACTTGTGCCCGCAGGGCGTGCCACTGCACAGGTCTTATACCCTACTGCAGGATCAGGGCTTTCCTATTCGCTAGTGTCTTCCCTACAGAAGATGGAAGGTCCAATTAAAAACATCCCTCAGAATAATGTATAAACAATATTATAATTTAAAAACAACAGTTTAATACATAACTGGGAACAATTCCAATCTTGCAAGCTTTTCTTTTCTGCTCAGATCTGTTTTTCCTCTGGTGAAAGTATGAGGTTCATAGAGAAAAGTATCTGCCCATTGTCACCAATCAATCAGAGAGGCTCTTATAGACAATCTCTGTCTGTTAAGTCTTTTATATCCCCCATTTGGGCAGATTTGACTACTGTTATATTTTATAGCAGCAATTGTCATTTGATAGTTTGTAATATATGTAATTCATTTTCCTTGCATTACATTTTTTTAAGGAAGGAACAATAGATGGGGAAAAATCTGTTCAGTGTCTTCATTCATACTTCAACATAACAGAAAAATTACATGACCAGTTTCCAACCTAGACTGAGTTTGGAATGGGCAATCTCTCTCGCTACTGTGATGAATGGATATGTTTTCGTTTCTTCTTCAGAGTGGAGGGATTTGAGCCCTTTAGTGCTCCTAAGAAGGGTTTATTCTTGGACAATAGCCATAAATGAGGCACCAGGCCTGCAAACACTTGAATAAGAGCTAGATATATTATTTATTTATTTATTTATTTTGCATGTGGTTACCTTTACCCACATGAGCAATTCAACTGATTCTTTTGGGATTAGTCACATGAGGAAAGTTAAGCACAAGCACAAGTGTTTGCTGGCTTGGGACATAAGACTCCAATCCTGCAATTGTCGGCATATGCACAGAGAGCTGTGCCTGCATAGATGCCCATTGAAGTCCTTTGGGTTTTATGAAGGCACAGCACTGCACCTGTATGCTATCAACTATGGGGTGGGGCCCAAATTTGTGAGAAGTTTGTTGGTGGAAATGATTGACCCATGTGCAAAATAAATTGAATGTATGAGCATTACTGAGCTAATAATGCCATTCAAGAGTTTCTTTCTGACCTGATACAAATGGTGAAACAAGAGTTCAGGTAGCCTGTGTGGTGTCATAGAAACCCAGAATGGTGTTATGGACTTGCTCTTCAAAGGTGTACATGTTTTTTAACATAGACCTCTTCTTCCTCCATTTTTACTGACCATTTCCCCAGCTCTCTTCAAGCTGTTTCCCAGGCAGGATTCCCCTCTCCCCCAGAGCAGATTCAAACAGACCACAAAAAAATGGACATTTTCAGAATTTGTGGATGTGATATTATCTGTCCTCTGTGGTTTCTGTTACTGAATTCAGATATGTTGCTGCACACAGTAGCAGCACACTTAACACTCCTACGAATGTTATTGCTATCCTGGGAATTTAGTGAAATCTCCTTAAAGCTGGTGGATGTCACAGCCAGCCTTCCTCCATGCTAAACGTAAGAAACTATTATGCTTATTTATGGAATGAGATAACTAAAACAATAAGAGCTACCACCCAAAATACAGGCCACATCAGAACTATATGGCGAGAGGGGTTTCACTGTGGGCTGAATGCAAAGGCGGGGGTCTGGGTATTGTTTTTGGTGGAGCTGTGTGTGGGTGTGTGAGAGAGAGAGAGAGAGAAGAAGCACCAGAGAAGCTAACAGAGAAGCAGCAAAAAGCCAAGGAGACAGCAGGACAACCATTGGGAGTGTGGGCCTGAGAAAAAAGCCTAGAGAGGGAGACCTTTTGGTGTGGAGTGCTGGTCTGAAAGAGGCTTGGGATTATGAGCAAAGAAACTGTCTCCTGATGTTTGATTCTTGCTGTGCTCAAGGAAACAGGACTCTGTACATTCTTTGTAAATAAACAAGGTTGCATCAAAGAAATACCTGACTTCACCATCCACTTCTCCTTCTAACAGAAACAATCTGCAGGACCACAAATATTGGTTATTTGCTCAGGTCAAGAGAGGTAACATTATTTTTCAGACTATAGACTCAAGGTGACATCAAAGCAATAATGAGAGAAAACTTGAGAAGCCTGCGGTTTCATCAGCAGTGGTGGAATAGTAGATGTGGAAAGGCATAAGTATTGCACACAACTCTTATAAAAAATGTACAGTGGTCTCACATGAGGGGAAAGAATGAAAGGTGAATAGGCCCTCATGAGGGTCCAGCTGCATAGCCCCGGCAGGTAGCACTAGCTAGCCATTACTGCAGTTTTAGAAATCAATGGAGGCAATGAATCCTGGAGGCAGGAAAGAGATCTCATGGCAAAAGGCTCAATTTGCTTTTGTAAGTCACAAGTCTGGGTGTGCCAGGGACCTTCCCATGGGCCAATGTTAAAAACATACATAGTTTGAAAGCATGTTATTGTCAAATGAACACCTCCTTATCCTACTTATTGTTGTAATTTTGAAGAGGTGATACTCATACTCCTACCCTCCCTTCTCACTTCTGGATGCTGGATTCTCCTTTCAGCACCTTCTGGGTGCTCTCTCTATTATATTCACTTCCTGCTGCCCCTATTCCCCTCATACCATTCTCCATCCCTTCTATTTCTTGATACACCACAGTTTCTCTCTCTCTCTTTTTTTTTTTTTTTTTGTCCTTACCTTCTGCCTTTTTCCCTGTCATGTCCCTTTCCTCTCCCTGAGGCCTCCTCTTATCCCTTATTTTCATCCTTCCTTTGCCCCTCTCTCTTCTCTTCCTGCCCATATAAACTTCCCCTTATTCACAGCTTTCCTTTCTGTGGAGGTGGGAGACCTGTTTGCTCCACTGCATACTGATTAAGGCCTACTTTACATGTGAATCTTCTTCCATATGACTTTCACAAACGATAAAAGAAACAGATAGCACATTATCTTCTAGATAAAAAATTGCTTTAGAGAACATAACAACGTCTCTCCTTGTAAGATGTTGCAAATTGTACTTCTTAAGCAATGAAGCCTTCTCTGATCTCTGCACGTGTGTCCAAGATCAATTATGTTACATATAAAAATGATATCTCAACAATGTAATAAAACTAGCTTTACTTTTCCAGATGCTTCTAAATTGAAAAACAATCATGGACTACACTGGATATAAGCTGCTTGGAAAGTAAAGCGACATTAAAATAAACTAATTTTAAAAGGTGCTACTGAGTTTCTTTGGTGTTTAAAAAATGTTCGATACATTAGTAGGCAAGTCTGTATTGTTGAATTAAAAACCTCCATGGGAATGACAAAATGTGACCAGTTAATGGGGGAGAAGTGAGGTTTTAGCTTCTGGGATTTCAGGCTGCATTATTGTAAATCTCACTCAGTGGCCTATTGCTTTATCAGTTATTTCACTTGTTATTAGATAAATAAATATGGAGTTAGCTCTTAGGGCCAGTATTTGTGCTCTGACTAAATGTCAGAGCTTAATCTTATGTGTTGGGAAAATCTTGTTCCTCTGGTAAAGTCTGACCTTAACTCCATAGCCAGATATGCATTTAGACTAGAGTCACAAAAGGTGTTGCAATGCCTAACTCCTAGGTGCCCTGATGCCCAGTGGAATTCACAGCTCTGAGTTAGACATCTAGGCTCCCCATGCATTGTGTGGGGAGAGTTAGATGCCTAGGAAAGGGATTCATAAGTGTCAAAAAGCTGAGCAGGGATCCACTAAGCTTGCCAGGAATGAAAAACTAAGGGAGGTGTGGGTCACAGGGCTCAGATCCACCAAGGGATTTAGGGAACTAACCAACAGGCCGGAAGGAGGTGCCTGTCTCTGATCAGGATTCACAGATATGAACCCTCTCCTGGAGTTAGGCACCTAAGCCAAATCAGCCCTTTCTTCTCAAGAGAAAGCGTGGCGTCCCATTATAGCCAATAGCTCTGTGGTTCGGGAACTCACCAGGGATGTGGGCGAGTCAGAGTCATATCCCTGTATTAATGGAGAGAATGAAACAGCTTCAACAGGAGAGGCTGCGAGCCCCTACTCCCACCCCTGACTATACCATAGCCTGGTAGTTAGGGCATCTGCCTAGAATGTGGGAGGTGAAGGGTTAAGTCCGTGTTCCACCGGAGGCAGTTTAGGGATTTTAACTTGATTTCCCACATCACAGGTATGTGCCCTGACTCTTGGGTATAATGGGAGGGGGGAGGAAACATGCCAGCCAGCCGCAAAACGTCTCATCCCCAGTTATCTTTTGTGTGGATTAATGATGCCCAGAGTCTGCCTACTGGCTCAAGCCCCGCAAGCAAGATAGATGAGGAAATGCCTAGTTTGCAAATCTTTCCAGGGCTGAGGCATGAACTGGGGTGCCAAGCAACTCAGCAGCCTCAGGATTTGGTGCATGCCTCACGGCAGAAATGTAAGTGCCACCAGGATTAGGCAGGACTGGGCAGGGAAGGAGGACAGCACATCTAACCTGGGCAGAGGCCAGCTGGGAATTTTTGGGGCTAGGGTGTATCCGACAGTAATGCTGAGGACATTCAGCTGGGCCACTGAGGTGAATCCTTGATTTGGAACAGACGCTTGAATTCCAATCTTCCACAGCCCAAATGAATGCTCTAACTGCCAAGTTACAGGGTATTCTCCAGGGAAAGCAAGTCTCTTCCACTGGAGCACTTCCATGTTGTCTAAATAATTAAATATTTATGGGAGCAGGGACTCAAACCCCACTCTTCCACATCCTAGCTCAGTGCCCTAACTACCAGATTAGAGATTCAGTCTTAATCTTGCTCTCTGACCCAGTGAATATTCATAGCAAATTGAACAACTCCAAGAGGAGAAAGAGAGAGCTCCACCCTAGAAAGCCCAAGAAGCTGGGAGGTCAGAGATCTGGGTTCCGGACCCTGATCCAAATCAGCTTCCGTACATTTCTTTTTTAGATGCCCCACTCTCCCCACAGAATGCATGGGGAACCTGGTGGCCCAACTTGGGATTGTGAAATCCACTAGGTAGCAGTGCACCTAGGACTTAAGCATGGCAATGCCTAAATCCCCTTGTGAAACTACCCATTAGGACTTGATGCAAAGCCCACTGAAGTCAATGGAAAGCTTTCCTTTGACTTCAGTGGGATTTGGATCAGGTTCTTGAGTATCTGGCTGTGGGAGAGGCTACAGAGCACTGTGGAGGAGCTTTACAGGTCAGAGCCAGTGCACCTGCTCCTTGAGTTTGGGACCATTTGCACCAATAACTTGCTGCAGAACCAGTATCATTAGTCCTATGGCTAGTAGTAAGTATGTGGCACAGGTGCTAGACATTCGTATCAATCCTCTGGTATGAGCTGTTAATTTAGGATGCTTTCTTCTTTTTCTATTCAGAAAATAATTATTGCTCTATGACGTAATGGAAAACTGCCCAATACAACAGTTAAAACCCAAACCTTTGGAAGCTGAGAACCTCTCCCAGGTTTGCAACCATAGGAAACTAAGGAAACTGACCACTAGTAGAGTATTGCTTTGATTATAAAGTCCCAAGAGGTACATTTGACTTAGATACCGTCTGCAAAGGCATCAGAGAGGTGATGCCCTGTAGTACCTCTGCCTACTGCTTTGGTTGGACACTGCCCCTATCTCAGACTCTGCCTTTGAGTACCCCACTGCCTGCAAACTTGTTATTGCGTCACAATCAGCTCTTTCTAGCAGGGTGAGCCTCAGATGCTTTCACATCTGACCCAGGTCACTTAATAAGGGTGTTCCTGACTAGGATGCAATGTGACGGTTTGTGTATTCAACAGCTGAAATATGGCACGTGGGCACTCAGATGCTATGGGCAGAGTACAAGAGCATGGATCATTTCACTCCATGAGCTTTATGACAAACACACATATACGCACCTTCACTCACAACCCTCTTCTCCCTCTGCCCTGGGACTGAGAATTTCAAATATGGGTGCCTACGTTTAGGTTCCAAAGTCCGTCTAAATAGGCCCTAATGACATGGTCTGAATTTCAAAAGTACCAAACAATCAGCAGTTCCCATCAGCTACACTGGGAGCTGCTGGGGGCTTTTAGCACTGCTGAAAATCAGGACCCTACTTAGGAGTCTAATTTTAGGCATCCGTTATCAAAAGTCTTGGCCTCAGTGTAAGAAACTGGCATAACCAAGTGCAGAGCAAAGTTGCACAGAATGGTGAGTAGCCACTGCTCCAATAAACATAGGAAATGGTGAACAAATGGAAAGCCCCTGGTAAGTAGTCCATTGTACCCCGGTACAGGATTTAACTCTCAGTGACTGTCATCAATGTAACTTCTGCCTTGATATTGTATTCCACCCAGAGCTATATTCAGTGTCTTATGTAACTCAAATGTTTTCCTTAATATTCCAAACTGTGTACTTCTCTTTTATGCCCCATGATGTCTAATGCATTTTCCCACCTGACGCCTTTATGATACAGATATCTCAGTTAAGGCAGGAGGATTAATATACTACATTTATCTATCTCAAGCTATAAGTTTATATCTCTGGAAGCTCTTGAGAGAAAATTTAGTCTAGCTCTTTTCCTTAGTTCATACATTTTGAAATTAGGAGCTTTTGTACTGTCTAGCTCAATAAAGCCACCCATTACAACACTGCATTCTAAGATAAAGGCTGTGATATTACAGTACTGGCCTGGGATGCAGAAGACTTGGGTTCAATATCTGATCCTCCCTCAGGCTTCTTGTTTGACCTTGGACAAGTGCCTCAATTCCTCATCTGTAAAATGGCAATATTACTTCTCTCCATTGCCGGGCTGTTGTGAGAGTAAATTAATTAATGGCTGGGGAATGCTTAGTTGCAGAACTGAAATTAAGGAAACCCTATAAATAAACTCAATAGATGGAATCTAGAACTGTAAATGCGCTGTCCGGTGCAGTGTAATTTTACTACTTTATCTAAAACAAGATTTGTGACGGTTTGGGGAGCGATAATGGGAACGATTTTGGCAACAAATGACTTTTTCAGCAAATTTCAGTTGTAGCAAATGTGTGACCACAACTAATCTTATGGAAACTCACTCTCTGATTCTGAATTATCGTCTTGCCCCGCAGAAGCATAACATAGTTTATCCTCTTCATTCAGATCTGTGTTGGAGGGATGATTTATCTCCAAAGTTAGTGATCTGAGGACAAGTTGTACAGAGCAAACTGAAATATCAGTCTCAACATTTCTTGCAGATGTTACTGCTGCCTGGGAACCTTGTTACTTGCTGCAGTTTGGAAGACCATTACTCTATCAGGTTATAAAGGTTTGCTGAAACCAATCTAGCAAATTAGGGAAATGGAAAGATTAACTGTTGCTGTACAGTAGAAGCACAAACATCTATCAGTTATGGCCTCTTCCAGCACGATGGAAATATCACTGTAATTACTAATTAAAGAGCCCTATGTACAGATGTTCTATTAGTATAGGAGAGATTTATTAGAATTGTACTAGTGCCCAGCTGGTTGGTGCTTGTTATAACAATAAGGACTGAGCACAGCCAACTCCTACTCCTCTCCAAACTGACCAGAACAGAGAACTTCTAGAGGGTACATTAAATACTTGCTATCACCAAATTTCTGTTCTGTTTGTACTCAGGGCTAGGGATTATCTCCCTGATCTCCCTGTAAAAATCTGCCAGGAGCAGAGCATGCACCTTGGGCATTTTATGTTAATTCCCTCACCATTTTTAGTTCTTCTACCTATATACGAGGTGAAGGAAATGTAAAAGATAAATTGACTCTTTATTTCTCCCTCTTAAAGGTTATGACCAAAGTGTGCATAATCACAAAGGGTGATAAAATGGGAGATACTTATATATGCTTTTTATGGAAGAAAAAAATCTTGCTGTATACGGGCAAATGAGTCAAAAATTGGTTATAGAAAGATATCTGTTGGGTCTTACCTAACCCTTTTCCTATAATATATCCATACCACCACTAGACTCCCACATGCCATCTGATCATCTTGGAGACATTTCTCCTGATTTCTGCTTGGTAGATTAGGAAACCCCCACAAGTTGCTTTTCATCCTCTCAGAAGCAAATCCAGCCACCTCCTTCTCAGCTGCAGTAGGCTCCTTGGCCAGGGAACTTAGGTAGTTATACAGTACTGCTAGAAGGGGGCCGGATATGAGTCCCCTGGGCTTCTGTTGCTGTTTTTGTTAGTTTTGTGCACTGTTATTTTAATAGTTTGTTAGGATGCACAGAGAGCTTTTTTGTCTTGTGTGCTCAATGAAAATAAATATACTCTTGACTCTGCCAGTGACCAGCCATGTAATGCTGGACAAGCCATTTTACGTTCCTGTCCACCAAACTGCCCATCTATAAAACATGCTGTGAGAATTAGTATTTATAAATTGCTCTAAAATGCTAGGATGTAATGTCTACATTAGAACTGCGCCTGAATCAAAACCTGGGACCTGAACATTCCTGAACTTTGTCAAAGTTTGGGTCCAGATCTTAACTTTCCAAATCAAGTCCATCATTAATAGAAGCACAAAATATTTCTAGCTAGTTATACTCATGTATCTTTCACAGAAAGAAAAGGAGGACTCACTTCCAATGTCTGGCCGTAGTTTTTTGTCATATTCCCTCAGCAACTTGTTTAGAATGAGAGTCGCATCTGTGTCTTGTGTTTTTGGAGCTAATACCCATTTTTGGTTGCCTGTTACATCTTCATATTCATCCTCTTCAATCTTTCTGGAACTGCAATTAAAAATCAAATGTTATGTTATATAAATAAAATCTGACTAAATCTCAACAGGCACTTCAAGAAGTTTCAGAGTTCTTTATTCTGTTTCAGGTACCTAGTTTTAGAAAGATTTTGTTAAAGGATGAACTTTTTGCCAGAAGTAAGAGAGTCTGTGTAGGGGGCACTAACTGAACATAATTATATAATCCATCTCATACCATTGCTCCTCACTGAAACTTCAAGCTGTGGATTAATGCAGGTATGATAATTTAAAAAAAAAAAATTTTTTTAAATGAACCTACTGGTGGCTAACTGGTAACAGAATTTTATGGTGGGTGAACATCCTGCAGTATTTTAATATGACTCCTTCAACACAACTGATTCATCTCTTGCATAGCAGGCTAATAAGAATATTAAAAATTCAGCTCTTTTAATACTTCCTGATCATTTCATCCTATTAATAAATTATTGCACTCTCAATGTTTTTGAATTTCAGAACTTAATGCAGTACAAGGGTTAGAATTAAGAATATGATTCTTGAATATAATATGGATTATCACAAGTACATAAATATGTTGCGTAAATCTGTCTGAATCCCAGAGTCTTAGCCATTCTGTTTTTTTATAGTTCTGTACTTTGGGGATTTCAGGAGCTAAGATTTTTCTTTCTACAAGAGGTAGATTATCTTTGTTTTGTGAGTAAGGCATTAAAATAAATTGACAACTAACACTTATCCAGAAACTTCAGCTAGTGCAAAACATGGCTGCCCAGTACGGTTTTCACACATGGGAATCCATTTTCATCTGTACTACTAGTTGCTTTCTGCATGTATATGCAAAATGTTAACTTTAATCTCTAATGCCTTTTATGGTTTGGTTTTCAATATCTTACAGACCACATCTACTTCATCTATCGCATTTGAGAGCATCTGAGACACTCAGATTGTCATGAGATTTGCATATGTGCAGATGGAAGAAGGATGATCTCAGTGCTGGAACCTTGGGCCTGATTCTCCATTGCCTTCGACATTGTGTACTGCCATTCTGATTTGGTGTAATTTTACATCCATTTTGCAAAGTGTGAAGGACCACACAGGGCTCAAAGCAGAGGAGAATCAGAGGCATAGGCATTATCTACTCTAAAGATTTGCCCAGATAGACCTATCTGTACAACTGCATCAGTGCAAGCCCGATGAAGTCAGGGCCGTAGACTCTTAAACTTGCTTTCTCCCCTCCCTTCAATATCAATTTGTTGATCTTCTGGGGCACATTGCAAGTCTTAACTCTTTACCCAGGCTTTTTATGAAAGGATAACTTCAGTTAGGCCTAGAATTCATTTGTATTTCTTCTTTGGTGAGTTCTGGAGTAATTTAGGGAGAGGTGTGTGTGTGTGTGTATAATGACATTATGCTTATAACCGTATATGGTTTAAATTTCTTGAATGTCTAGATTGCCTGTGATGGGCACCATGTATAAAAAGAAAAAAACCTCATATTTATCATAGTGAATAAAGATTTGATTAAGGGTACCGTTCTCTGAACCCTCCAAAGAATATCCCAAATGCAAAGTTTTTGTTTGTGTTTTTCCCCCCCGTACCCATGAAGCTTATATAGAATTATTTCTAAATGAAGCCACGGGGTGTTCTATGTGTGGAAGACTTATAGGATGACACCTGAAAAGTATAGAAGTAAATGGAGGGGGGGGGGAGCATTTTAAATGATGAAACTTTATTTTCTGCGGCATGAGCTATCACTTTCAAGTCCTCTTGCTCATCGATGTCACTTAGCCTAAGATTTTTTTTTCTCTTTGAGACTCCTGATAAGCAAAATATTTGTAAAGCAACAGTTCCAGACTCATTCTCAAAATGGGTACTATTTTTAGACATACATTGTGTGTCCAACAATTAATTATCTGCATTGGTGGATGAATTATTAACAAAAACCAGGCATTTGGGCAAATTCTGTAATGAGCTTTTCCCTTTCACCTCCACAAGGTTGCATGAGTTATGAATGAACTTGGTCCTCATTTTATCACATCAGTTTTGGGTAGTAGTTCACATTTTAGATATTAGCTTCTTTAAAACTAATAATCAACAATAACCTAACACTTGCTAGATCTTTTCAATCTTCTTGCTCCAGTAAATTGTTTCCCAGAAAGCTACACCCTGGAGGCTTGTGTTCCCATCTAGGTGCTTCATTGCAACAGTGATGTGCATTCACAAGCACCTTTATTTATATGCTTTTGAACGATTAGGCTCCAACCAAGCATTTAGGATGCATTGTCATAGAGAATCTGCCTTAGCCCCCACTCCGATGAACTAGTGCTTATTTTGTAAGGGAAAAGGTGCAAGGGCTCAAGCAATTAGGTGCTGAGGCTCGAGAATCAATTTTTTTTTTTTACTTTCATAACTGACATGGCAAGCCCAGAGGTGCAGGAGCTATGAACTGCCAAGCCTACAGGTGCCAGTCCTCAGCCCTAGCAAGCCCTGGCACAAATTGAGCACTGCTTATAAGTGACAACCATATTCCAAGACTTTGTGTCTTTTCAACATTCACAAAAAAAAGTGGGGCTGATTTCTAGGCATGTTGTGAAATGGAAAGCAGAGCTGTCACTCCTCCAATTTCTTATTATGTAAGACTGCCTTTTTTTACTGTGAGGAAAACAAAAGTGTGGTACACCACACCAAAAAAAATAAAAATAAAAATAAAAAAGCCAGAGAAAAGCTTGAAATGCCGTTTGGAAATTGTTTTCTTTAAAGTGTCAAGTTTTCTGCAGCCTCAGTTTCTAGATCTTGCTATCTGCTCTTAAGAGCTGACATTAATAAACAATGAGGTAACCGGGCTTGAGGGGGGATAGAGGAGAATTTGTGTCTCCGGTGAATGAGTACCATATAGTAAGGTGAGCAGAGAAAAGGTTTAAGAAGCACTGTCACCCAGTGTTTGGTTTGAAAGAAAAAGTCTGATTGTCTTGGTAAACAGAAATTCAGTATTTCAGTTTTAAAATGACTATGAATTAAATGGTGTGTGCGTGGGAGAGAAAGAAAGCAAGTTAACTCTAAACGTGTCTGCATCTTTCCACTTCAGTGCTCTGTTAAGGGGAGAAGGCGCTGGCAGTATTCCCAGCTGTTGTTACATAGGAGACTTAATGGTCTTCCAGAAAGTTAGCCAGTCAGAAATGTTGGGTTTGACTTTTGAGTTTCAGTGTAAAAGTATTTGCTATTCAGATTGCACTGCAGTCCTGTCCTGTAAATGCCAAGGGTATTTACCCCAGCTCTCCTCATGAGAGTTTTCGGAAGAGTTCTTCATGTCTGTTTTTCTCCTCTTAGGTCTCAATCTACGGACTCTGTTGTAAGAACTGGGCAATCAACTGCATTTTCAAGTGTTGCACGAAATATTATAGATTCATTTTTTTAAAAAAATCAAACAAGAGGGAGTTTTCATCACTAAGGTCTTGATCCTAGGAGTCCCTGAGTGCCCTGAACTTTTCTTGAAGAGCCTGATTCTGCAAAACTTACTCACCCGAGTAACTCTTACTGCCATAGTTTTCCAATTCATTCTAATTGAACTCAGGTGAACAAGGGTTATTCCTACGAGGAAGGTCTTGTTGGAGATCCTTTCCCAACAGACTAGGCAGGGGCATATTTACAAACTGCAGAATCTCAGGTTTGCCAGGATGGCATTTCCATAATGATGTTTCCAGAACGGATTGTTGTGTGATTGTTAAGGTATTAGCATGATTATTAAGGCATTATCATAAGCCTTTAATTAATATTATCAAAGGAAAACCTCCCAGTGGATAATCTCATACAAGAAATTCAAGCAATAACAATCGCTTTGATCTTGCCGAAGAAATCAACATAGCAAAAAATTCAGAGGACCTGTTTGCATCAGTTGCAATGACAGAACTAGTGAAGCTTACTATCTATCCTCCTGGTGACTTGGTAGTTGGGCTTGTCTGATTTTTCCCTTTCCTAAGCAGACTTTACCTGCCTCCTGTCAGAGCGTCCTTTTATTCCCTCCCGTGCTTTACTTTGCTTTCTTAAATCCCTGAGGCAGGTACTTTGAAGACTGAACTGAAGACAAAATCCCCGATTTAATGATACTCCTGTCCTAGCCCCACACTGCACGCTACATAAAAGAACCGCACCATGTCTAGTAAGTGGGTACAGCTGCAGACAGAATCTATTTGGCAATCCTGGGGAAGCAGTGCCTGCTTTTGACAAGCATAATGTCAGAAACCGCTTGCAGGGCTCGGTTAATGCCATAACAAGTGAAGTAACGGGAAAACTTTTTGCAAAGCCGGGTGAAGCGGAGACATTTTCGCCAACTCCAGGGCGGAAGCCTGACGCTCTCAGTTTCTCCAGCCTTACATTACAAGGCTCGGCTGAGGAGTAATACCAAAAAAAAAACCCAAAAAACCCGTCCGAGTGTAACGGCTAATGACAGAGTTTAGGGCTGGGGGGGCCTGATACCAAGAAGCTAGTTTAGTTGCAGCTCAGGCAGAACACAAACATTGCGGGTGATAATGGGGTCAAAAGAAAGCGGGGGGGGGGGGATATCTTTCGGTGTTTCCCAGACTCAAGTCTTTGTCAAACTCCGTGTGTGATATTCCAGCCTGAGCCACGGACATTACAGGGAAGCGGCGGGGAGGAATCAGTGGAAGGGGCTGCACGGTGCAGACTTACCAGGCTTGAAGCACGGCCAGAAGGAAGAGCACCGCTAGTAGCTTAGCTGACATGGTCTGAGCAGGCACCAGGTGCGGCAGGACGGAACAAACGGTGCCGGGTGTTCGCATGGGGAATGGGCTGAAGCGTGAATCCTCGCTCTGTCTCTCTTCTTTCGTGTTGCCAGCGCTAGCCCCGGGGGGGGGGGGGGGAGAAGATCCCCCTTTGAGCTGCTCCAAAAACCAAACCCAGACGCCCCGGGCGAGGCTTCCAGATCCAAGGGTAACCCGGGCTCCGCGGGCCGGCAGGTGTTGGGCAGCCCCAGCCCTTCGCCTCGAGGACAATCAAGGGTCTGGAAGGAGGCAGCGGCCCCTCCGGCTTCTCAGAGTTGGGTCAGCCATGCACCTGCGGGGGGGAGTGCGGGGGGGGACGGGGACGGCGAGCGAGATCCAGGCACTGCCAGCACAGCAGGCGGGTGGCGGGGTTGGCGGGGGGCGGAGAGAAGCGCCCCAGTCCCCGCAGTGGAAGCTCTCGCACCCCGGAGCCTGCCCAGGGCCGGGCGCTGGAGCTGCGAAGGATCGATCCGCCCTGAGAAGCGCCCTGGGTCCCTGCCCCCGGCCGACCGGAGCGGAGTCTCTAGGAGAAGCCTGCGCCCAGCCCCCGGGCTCCCTCTGGCCGAACCCCCGGGCCCGCGAGGGAACTCCCCAGCGCCCTCAAAGGACCGGCAGCGGGGTCGATTTCTCCTCCAGAGCCCTGCCTTGGCGGCGGCTGGCCTGGGCACGTCCCCACCGAGAGGCGCCCATCCTACTCGGCGTGCTCCGGGAGAGGAGAGGCGCGGTGCCCACTCCGGAGGCGCGATCCGAGCCCAGCCCGGCGCACCATGGCCGTGGATTTCCTCGCACGCCCGGTGGGTGGGTGGGTGTGTGTTGGGGGGCGGGGGAGGGTCTCCCCGTCGCAGTAAGGAGGAGGCTAGCAGCGAGCGGCCAGTTCAGAGCCCCCAGGCACAACTTGGCTCTGGGGGAGCAGGAGAGCCTCAATCCGCGCTCCTCTTGGTTGGACTCGCCGAAATAGGAACCCTTCGCCGAGCAATGCAGACACTTGTGCCTCCCTCCCGCCCCATCCAACCCTCCCCTGGCAACCGTGGCCCAAAATAGGTCTGGCTGCTTTACTCCGGCGAACTAGGCAATGGGCTGATTATTGATTTCCAGGTGGGAGGTGGATATCGCAACAGGTGGCCGGCAGACGTGCCAAGCCCTTGGGGTGTTTCCAGCGGGTGCGTCGAAATAATCGATCCTCCCACCGCAGGAAATACGAGTCGAGAAGCGAGTTTGAGCCGAAGTGTTTTCGAGCCCACGGACAGAACAGCTTGGACCCGAAGCCCCTGTGTCATTGCACTGCGATTAAAAAACACCGTGGACATGGTTTTCGGATTGATCACTTCGGGTCTGTGGACCTTTTTTCTCAGGTATCAGACGAATGATGCCCTCGTTACTTCGGAAACAGAAAAACAAAACAGTCACAAGATTTGGTGTACAAACATTACGTCAACTTAGAAAGCAACAATCCAGACACAAATACAATAGATGTTCATTGTGTTGGGAAAGTAGATCTTACAGCATAATCGCGTCTTTTCCCTCCTCGGGGGCTTTTAAGTGATCATAAATGACATTAAATTCAACAACAACAAAAGTTGTACATGAAATTGTAATCTTGTGCTCAAAATAACTCGTATGTGAAGTCCAAAAATAGTTATTTACAGAGATAATTAGAAGGATTTATGTTCCCGACCGAAGTTATTTATTACTGGGATGATACAGTTTAGAGGAAATCCACCATGACCCGGGCACTTAACTTCCAATAATGCACATTTCCGGAACCCTATAGTTTATCTGACCGATTATACATTAGTTCTTACGTGCTGACTGTACCGAATGGCACTGAATGTGAATTATTATTAATCACCTATTATAAAACGTGTCTCTCTCCCATATCGCCACCAGGGGAATCCAGTCTAACGATGGAGCCTCCTGTTCTTTGAAATAAGAGGCATCTGAAGTTCAAAGGAAAGCTTTATTTTCATTCTCAGTGCTCACAAACTCACTGGATGGCCTATGTCAGCAAGCCGTGCTTTGAAATGTTTGTTTAAACGAGGACCTCTCTTCTGCGCTGGTTTGGTACGCTCATCTCAAAGGTTTTCAGCAATTATCAACCCTTTTTTCCCCGATAAATGACCGTAGATCAGGTGTCTAAAACAGATTAAGGTAGATTTATAAAGGCGTGTTATTGAAGGGATTTATTCAGCACCTTTGTTCCTAAGCGAAACAATTGATATCTTGGGTCTCAGTGACAGCGCATCTTCCTTCAGCACAGCAGCCTATGGTCTATATTATGCACGGATTCGTCGTCCCTACTGGAAAGTACATTACCCTACCTTTAAAGTTCATCTTGGACTCCCACCTTAAAGTTACTGGCGATTTGGGAGGAGAGGCCAGCGAGATCTAAATCAGGCTTTTCCCACTGCCAGCCACCCTCGTACCACCTTTGTGGACACAAGGGAAGTGAAGTGTCTCTAGCAGCCTGGCGAAGGAGTCGGGCTGCACAGGAAAACGTGCAGCGTGGCTGGCTACAACCCTCCTGCAGCTATTCACCGCAGTAAACTCGGGGGGGCAGTTGTCGTGCTGCCTTGCTAGACTGGTGTCCCAGCTGGAAAAGGAAAGGCTGACGTGATGTGGCTGGCTGTGCGGGGATTGTCATTTGTGTCATGTATGGGGGAGGGGGCCCGCAGGGGGGTTGCAAATGTTTTCGGATGCTCGTGAGCAGCCTCTGCTCCCTGTGGGCGCGTCCCAGCGCCTACCGCAGACAGAGCATCCGAGGGGTGCACAGCTCCGGGGAGCCGCCCTCGGGTCGCGAGTCTGGCTTTCTTCCTCTAGGTTTGCTCCTGGCCCCGAGTGGGCACAAGGCGCAGGCCAGACGGTTAAACCGCACAGCTACGCAAATCCCCGGAAAACAGGAGGCGACCGATCTTTGCAAGCGCTCCCGCGTCCCCCTTCCAACAGGAGCTGAGGAGTTCGTGGTTTGGAGCCGCTGAGACCGAAACACGGGTCGATTTCACTCTGCCACAGGCGCGGGGGACCTGTGTCCTGGAGCTGAATGACTCTCTCCTCTTCACAGGAAAGAGTGCAGCATCCCGCTGCTTCTCCTTCTGATGGCAAGGACTAGCTGTTACTTGCCCGATTCTTCCTTGGCTGCAGGAGCCTCTTGCGGCTGATCTGGGAAATACTCCTTCGCAAACACTTCGAAGGGGCTTTCCTTTCCTTTTCCAGCTCAGCTCCCCAGTAGATTCTGCTAGGCGCAAGCTAGGTGAAGCACTGGTTATTGGCGATTTGCAAGCGATCCCAGGGCAACCGGGATTCTGCCGGCAGCTGTCTACAGAGCTGCGCTTGAATAGCAGAAGGCAAGTGCTTCCCAGGGAACTAGACAGTTTTTAAAATGAGAGGTAGCTCTGGAGTGTTGGAAAGGAATCCCATCACTTGTCCTGCAAGTCCCCACAGACTGGAAGAAGACAACGAGGCTTGGCTATTAAAACTGAGGTGCTGATCATCCAGTCCTCAGCGGGTCCCCAGTAGAAAAACCTATAATCAAACAAAACGTGGTTTCTTAGTCCGTAGTAGGGAAGTGTATCAATGGCCCACTTAATCTTGAATGGTCCCTTGAATATACACCAACTACTTACACTAAAAATTCTGCTCCACCTTATACTTCACTGTGACAAGCTGATTACCTTTCTCAGACCTGAAGAAGAGCTCTGTGTAGCTCAAGCTTGTCTCTTTCACCAATAGGTGTTGGTCCAATAAAAGATATTACCTCACCCACCTTGTCTCTCTAATATCCCAAGGGGTTTAGATATCTGGGCATCACCACCAAACAATGATGAAACTGGCTCCTCTGTTTTTTGTTTTGTTTTTTCAGTATATCAGAGGCAGCAACTTCCCTCTTATACAGAAGCTCCTCTGGTGTAATATAACTCCTCTAGAAAAGGGTCCCATACCTGTTTCTGGGTGCAGCTTGTTCCTGTAACTGACTGATTAATCACTGCCTCACTGCATTCCCATAACACCATCAAAATCAATTCATGTAGGATCAGCTGTCTAAAACTGGAGTTGAGTAGTGACAATCAGACTCTGCTTCACCCTCTCCCTTATACACTGTACAAACCAGCTATTTTTGTTCACCCTCTCCTTTGCCATCCTATTGTCTCTTCCATTCACTTCTCATGTTGTCCCAAATGAGATGCTAAACTCTTTGATGCAGAGACCCTGTGTTCAGCTGTAAGTACTCTTAAAAGTTTTGTGGGCATAGCTATGGCAGTCCTGGGTGTGATTTTTATCAACATAGCTTAGCCAGCAAAAGCCCTAGTTCAGAAGCATAAAAGCACTTTTGCCTGTATAACTTGCTTTGTTCCCTGAACTGGAATAAGCTCTACAGGCAAAAGCACTTTTATGCCAGTATATTTCTACATTTGGAGGGTTTTACTTGTATATACTGGCAAAAACATCCTAGTGCAGACAAGGCCTTCACCAAACAGCACAATGGGGCCCAGGTCCTGATTGCAGCCTCTGGGCATTATTACTGTAATACAAATAATAACAGTGCTGCAAATTCTAACACATTTCTTATGTTGCATTGAAATACATTTAAATGTGGCCCATTTATTGTTCCATTGCAGGAGCCTCAAGGGGTGCTTTCAAAGAAAGCAGAAACCCCTCTAACACACCTGTCCAACTGTACAGTGGAGTCTGTGTTGAAGAAAATCTCTTCTTGGTATTCACAAATGATTACCTTGCAACCTGAAGCAAGAGAGATGATTGCCCTTTGTACGTGAGCCTATAGTGTTTTAAGTGTTATAATTTATCATCAAATCAGTCAGCCTTTTGAAAACCCCTCTGATGCTGTATAACTGACTGGTCTCCTGTGGCAATGAATTCCAGAATACTACTATAATTTCACAATGCTGTATTGCCGACCTCCATTCTAAATTTATAATAAGCCAGGGTCCCCTTATTGCTGTAACAGAGAAAAAATAGACCTGATCCAACACCAACTAAAATCTAAGCGAGTCTCGTTTCCTTCAGTTGATTTTGGATCAGGCCCAAAAGAAGAAACTGAGCATTTTTACTCCACCATTTATAATTTAACTATCTCAGTCTAGTTAATGCTTACTTTTGTTCTTTCATGTTGATATCCTCTTCCTCGTGCATTTAACTACACCGTTTGCCTTCTCTGGACCTATTCCATCTTTGCTATCTTAAGGTGAAGTGACCATTATTAAAAACATGACTCCAACAAAAGAACATACTATTGTTTTGTTTAATGACACAGTATTTATCCTTTCAATATAATAAATTATATCTATTTTATCTTTAACTGCTGTTTCACACATCTTTTACTTAGCTATCAATAAAGACACCAAATATTTTCTCTCAGCTAATGCAGCAAGCACCTCAGCACCTCACAATCTTTTAATGTATTTAGTCTCAGAGCATACCTGCAAGGGAGAGAAGTGTTGTTAGCCCCATTTCACAGGGGGGAACCTGAAGAACAAAGAGACTTGTCCAGAGGAAGTCTGGGAAAGATGAAGGAACAGAACCCAGCTCAGCTCCAACTAGTGCTCTAATCACTGGACCATCCTTTCAACACGGCCCATCAGCATATATGAAAAGTTTGAACTATTTTTTCCCATGTATTATTTTAAAGTTTCCCAAGTGTAAATTTCATCTGTCAATGTTCTGTCCAATATGCTCAAATCCATCTGGTGGTTCTTGTAATTCTTCAGACTTTCAGCTGACTGAAACAAATGACTTAGCCTCATCCATAAATTTTACCAACATGCTTTCCATTTCTTTTTCAGCCACTAATAGATTAAACATCACTGTGGGCAGTCCCTGTTAATTTATCTTTCCCCTATGGTCTGGCTATTAATTTTTTTTGTCCTTGTTAAATATTCTTTTTATAATATACATAATTTTGTCCTCTGACCCAAAGTTATTTCCTCCCCAACTCCCTCTTACCCTATAATAGGTAACACCTCTTACCTTTTTTCTAGGGGTAAATCCTCCATAAAACATAGAGTGAGCAGGGGAACGCAATTCACACCAACCCACCCCTATCTTTTACACATCAACCAAACTCCTAGAAATTTTATACTAAAAAAGAAGTTAGACAAAGGGCCCAGTCCTGCAAACACTTGTTCACATGAGCAACTATATGCATGTGATTAGTTCCATCAAAGTCGAGGAGACTATTCATCTGAGTAAATTTACACAGATAGGTAGGTTTTGCACTGAGTTTAGGTATGAGAGCCAAAAAGTGTAAGTGACCGCTCTAGAATAATTGTGGGGAGCCCAGGAAAGAATCATTTAAAAAAATATCAAACGGTATCTCTTTTTATAAAATAAGAATTAACAAACCAAAACTAAAAGACCTGTTTGAACCCCACTTGCTCCTGTATAAGACTAACCCACAGAAGGGAGAGGAAACACTGGAGTTTCCACTCACTGAATATCCTACTCATTCTTCCATTCCTTCTGATCCCAGATATAGTGGAGCAACTTCATTAAAAATGTTGGGCACCAGGAGAGAGAATGCATGAGCCCATATTGAAAGAAACACAGAAGAGTAAGAATTGGGGGCACATGTCCCTTTCATTCCACCTTCCTCCCCCACGACTGAAAGAATATGTGCTGAAAGAAAGAGAGTACTCCTTATGTCAGGGATCCCTTAAATGCATGGAAGTTTGCAGGAGACAAGGGCCAGCTACTAAAACTATCTTAGCTTTCCAGTTAAGATACTGCAGAGGCCACAGCAGAGCAGGACATTGAATCCTGGTCTCCTGAGACCCAGGCTACCACCTACCCACTCGACACATCTTCCTCTCTCCTGTTTTTCTGATAGCTTCCACTCTGCTCTTTGGCCCTATTGGATCTTCCTGGCTCAGGGGGAGCACAGTTCCTGTAGCCCCCCCTGGAACCTCCCTATAGATGCGGTCCTACAATGTGGATGGGAGAACACCAAAAACTACTACACCTTTAGTTTATAATCTGTTGTTTTCCTTCAGGAGTTTCAGGATGGTGAAATGGAGGAGAGGGAAGGAAGAAGCCAGAGAACCCCAGACACTTCTCCAACCCCTGGCCTGTCTCATCTCTCTATGGAGCAGAATCCTATAGAATCCTTAAAAAAGGACTACCCAAAAATTAAGGGGGAAGGGAGAAGCCTGCAGCACAGGCTCCCCAACATGCACAGATTCAGAGTGGATTCAGGGCCTCATTCTGCAAACATTGATACATCAGGAGTAACATTTACATATTCAGTAGCTCTCTTGGCATCAATGAAAGTACTCCTATGCACAACATTACCTGAGTGTGTTTGCTGGATTAAGTCCTTAGCTGGCTCAATTCTAAAAACTCAGTATGAAAAGTTTTCCCAAAACAAT
This sequence comes from Emydura macquarii macquarii, assembly GCF_026122565.2. Lineage (NCBI taxonomy): Eukaryota > Metazoa > Chordata > Testudines > Chelidae > Emydura > Emydura macquarii. Next base: position 1,836,769 of record NW_027132344.1, read on the forward strand.
AATCTAGAAATGGATGACATTTTGCAACCAAGTACTGAATGCATTTTTTTTATTTAAACATTAAGATGACATTACAAAAGCTACTGGAGCAATGGAGCAGTCATGACAGACTTCTAAGAAAAAAATTGAAAACTCAATTTACACTTTCTGATTCATCGTTGAAGCAAAATACACTGGCAGCAGCAAGGATGTTATAGAAAAGTTTCAGGCAAAGACCAAAATCCCTGTATTGTCTCTGAAAGACCTCTCTGTCATGAAGTGTAGCTTTCTTTCTCTGTCATCCTTTTTTGTATTGGTTGATTGTTTTCTTGTTATTGGGAATAAGAAATAGCGATTATTTCAGATGCATCTCTGTTCATACAATATTATCTTCAAGAGAAGATGTTGTCCAAACTTTGGTTATGTTACCCTAATGAAAGTGTATATTAAGGATATTAATTTTTTATCTGCACAGTATGTTCTTAGTCTATTTTTAAAAAATAATTTTTATGCAATGCATGCCTAATTTTTGCAATAAACAATGAGAATTACCAGAGAACAATGTAGCTGGAGTGTGAAAAAACTGATTTTTCCCCCCTAAGGGCAAGATTCTACCACCTTTATTTACATTGAGTAGCACCTGCTCCTCAAGCAGTCCCACAAAAATCTGTAACCCAGATTCTCAGGTAGTGTTAAAGCAGCTCCATTCAGTACTACATACTATATCAATTTCCACCGGCTGAGAATCTGGCCCGATGGGATTATTTGTGGAATAAGGTGCTACTTGGAATGAGTAAGTATGGTGGAATGTGACCCTACATGAAAATTATTACATTTACAACCTGCATTATTCACGATATCCTATCAGATGACAATAATGGAGCATTTCTGTAAAATATGGGTTACGACTATGTATGTACATTGGACGTATAAAAACCACAGATATGTAATACACTTGAACAGTTAAAAATATAACTTATTTTATTTGTAAACTATCAATGCAAGATACCGTGTGCCATAGAAGCCATGTTCAATATCTTCTCTTCTGTTTTTCTGAAAAGATCTGTGGCTGTAATTATTAATGTCACTGTCTCTGAAACATCTGAGGTTATATGTAAAAACAATCAAGGCAATATTATTTGTACATATTATTAAACATGCAAAAACTTCCTGAAGAATATTGCCCAAGTATAGAAAGTCTTCTGGACTTCATATTCTCCATGGCAGCGTTTGCTTTATTAGTATGGCTCACGTGTGGTTTTGGAGTCCTTCGGTTTATTTTGGAGAAGTAGTGTCTTTAATAACGGGTTCCCTATTCAAATACGTGGCCCAATAGACTAAGTTAAAAGTTCCAAACAATACTGGAAAAACTATTCGGGACATTTTGTCAATCTTACTGATGCTGTTATAAGTCTTTTTGCTTTCAGCAGGCTTTTCTTCTGCAGATTTCACTGCAACAGCAGCAGTGCTTGAGATGACTGATGGGGCTGAGTCCTTCGGTATGCTTTGTGTGGGGATTGTCCTTCCAGCACTGTAAGCATTAATTGATTTGTTTCCTAGTAATTCACGCTCTTTTTTCTGTAACATAAATAAGGAAACACCATTTAGTGTAGAAGGCAGGTGAAAACATGTTCTCAGGGATTAAGCAAAAATGTCATTTTAAATCAATCACGCAAACTGTTCACTAGTTGTTCTTATTTCAAATCCCAACAAACTATTTATGTCCTCATCTTTTTACAGCCTTTACCCAAACAAAACTTCCAATGACATCAGTGAATGCTGAACAAGGACTGCAGTGGTGGGTCCTAGATTAGCATGTATGTTAGCAGAATCCTTTATTGATGTGATCCTCACACTGGGTGTGCACAGGTGCATTTAAAAACCCTGAAAAATAAAAGTTTAGCTACTGGTGATATTCCAGTGTTCCAGGACAGCTGCCAAGTCACTAACATCACATCACTGAGAAACCACATATTAAAAGGCCTGGGGTCTCTTGTAGCTTTCATCTTGGTATTTAGTTATTTCACAGGGCATTCACATAAGGTTTATTGCCTGAAAAAATGAATTTTCTTTAGGGATCATTTGATAAAACTCATTAGAATAGCTCTTACTGCTAACAATAATCACCAAAGTGCCCAGTAAGGTCCTGATCCTGAAAATACTTACACATGTAACTTTCCACATGAGAGTAGTTTCAATGAAGTTGACAGGACTATATCTGTGCAAGTTATGCATATAAACATTAAATAGTCTTAAGTATTTGCACACTGGGCCCAACACTGGATATATTGCAGTTGAAATGTTCATGGTTTCATAGTGTATTTTTGTTTGTGTTGCATTTATAGTGATTGCACTGGGATACTGACTCACTGAACTCAATGTGAGCTTTCTCATTGACTTCAATAACAGCAATAATTTTATGCTACATGTTTGTTTACCTCCTTAATTTAAGTGAACAAAATCCAGAGTAAGTAGAGCTATTAGAGCTAGAATTGATTTTTTGTTTTCGTATCCAAATGGAACAAAAACAATTGTTTCAGGTTGATGCAAAATAATAAAATCTATCAGAGAAATAAAAAGAAGTTTTGGGTTCTTTTTAACCTTTTTTTAACAAAAAAATTAAGTAAATTTTAAATTAAATGGTTTCAAAATGAAAAATTAAGATGCGTATTTTGAAGACACTGAAACAAAGTGTTCTGATTTTTTTTCCAGCTGAAACTGCCGAATTCAGAATGAATCTGTGAATAGTTTATGTCAACCCAAAATGCATTTTCAGTGAGTAAAATATTTGTCCCAAAAGTTTTACCCAGCTCTAGCTGTAACATACATTGAACTCGCTCATAGTCATACTTCCAAACACAGCTCAGTTCATATGCATGGTAGAAACTAATGTTCCCGATTCTATCTGACAGCGTATATATTAAAAAAAAAAATCAGCCTGGCCTGTAAGTTATCATCTGAAGGTCGGTCACAGTGTGACATGAGCAAATTAAATACAGTTTTATAGAGGAGTTGAAAACGGTACATTATTTGTGCTGTGCAAGGTAATTGATTCTTACTCTAGTGATTCAAAAAGTGTAAATTAAGAACCTTGATTTTTGCTGCTTCCAAAGCTTTTTTGCCATCCCATGCCCAGCTTCTCTTTGTAAAATAGTTGACTGTTGCAAATTCTATCAGCGCAGAAAACACAAAGGCGTAACACACAGCTATAAACCAGTCCATTGCAGTCGCATAGGCCACTTTTGGCAAGGAGTTGCGGGCGCTGATGCTTAGGGTGGTCATGGTAAGGACAGTAGTTACTCCTTTAAAAAGAAAGAAAAAGTTAAGTTTAGGATTTTGCATGAGACTTGGAATATTTTATCACTTAGGTCTTGATTCAACAACATACTTAAGCACATGCCTAAGCAGCCCCAAGGAAACAACTGTTTGTATAGCGCTTTAGAAGTGACCAATAGAAAAACAAGGTCCCTGCCCGGAGGAGCTTATTTCTGACTTCTGGGGCACCCAGCTCATCTTTAATTTCTACATATTTAAAGAACATTTTAAAAATTGTATGTATGAAGGTTAGTGGGAAACCAAAATCTTACTTATTTTATTCATTCACTTTGATGTATGGTACGTTTATAGCAGCCCTGTTTATAAAGAAATACATTACAAAATCTGCTATCCATGTATTTAAGACTTAATGTCATCATCAGACTTCCTAATATTTGCAGGGATATGTTTGTGTAAATATCCATGTAAATCCTATAATATTTTTTCTTCTGGATTTCAGCCAATACTGAGCATGCATTTTGTGGAACAACCTAGCAATGCAGACTATCACAGGTAGTAAAGAGAAACTTTGTAAGTCACTTTACTATAGAGGCAACTTATAACCCAAACTAATCAGCAGTAGTAATAAGGCAGAATTTCAATGTTTATTTTACCACATGTAGATGTAAAATAACCAACAGAAATTATTTTCAATAATTAATTTCCAACTATTGCAGGTATCTGGTCCTGCTGCCACTGAAATTAATAACAAAATTGTTACTGATTCCACACAGACAAGGAACCACCTTCCAGTTTGTACTCAAAGGAGTAAATTCTATTGTTAGTTACATCTTGGTAAATTCAGAAATTCCACAGATATTACTGGATTTTAAAAGTTGTAACAAAGTGGAATTAGGTCCACAGTCCTTTGGCATCATGGATCCTATATTGTCCTGGATACATCATACCACTGATTTTAAAGCAAAATGCCTTATTGATATTAGTGGAGAGTTCTGTATAAAAATCAATAGCAAGAGTTGGTTCTCTGATATTAGAGGGAAAACTGTCTTTTTGTACAAAACTGATTTTTGCATTCCTCCCTTTCCTAGCCACTGTGTTTTTGTATTGCATCATTCTTGGATACTACTTCCTATTTACAAGAAATCTTCTAGTGATAATTCAAGTTATTTAGAGATCCCAAAAGGATTTTACCTATTATACATTCTATAGTATGTACAGTTTGTAAATGAATAATTATATTCATTTGTATTGATGATAATAATACCCTATTATCATCAATACAAATTAATTGCCCTCTTTTTATGGTTCATCTAGATCAACACCTTGAAACACAGACACAATAAAACTTTTGAAGTGAAATCAGTGTTTTCATTGCTGTGCCTAGAGTATATGAAAATAGTATGATAATATATACGAGGTCTTTTGTTCTAAATCACCTGCTATTTTACCTGATTGAAAAAAATAAAAACATACAGATTAGATTTCTTCTTCCCTCTTCCCTCACCAACCCTCACATAATTCTTGTGTAATTTTCATCAGAATTGAACCAAAGGACTTGAAAACCTGGTAGGAAGAGAACCTTGGATTTAAATTGATTTGGAACTAAGGGAAATAGAACTCACTTGGAATACAAATAAGTCATAGTAAACTTTTATTTCCTTACTCAAAGTCACAGCTTTGAGTAAGACAATCCTTTCACAACCACCACAAAATATGTGAAATACTCACCAAAGACTGTTCTAGCAGGGACAGACTCTCTGTTTAGCCAAAAGGACACTTGTGATAAGATCACGGTCATAACGCATGGAAGGTATGTCTGGATGACGAAATAACCAATCTTTCTTTTCAGGTGAAAATGTGCTGTCATAATAGTGTATTCACCTAGGAAGAGAAAAATGCAGGGGTGGGAAAAAGTCAGATCAGGCCTGAAACTGGGGGATCCTGCTGATTTCTGTGCCCAAGTCCTCAAATTCAACCATTCACTGAAAGAACACATTCAGCCATTTCCACTTCATCAAAAATGTCTGGTTCTCTGGTCTAGCTCTGCAATGCTGGAACAATGCTGATGTTTGTACCCATGCCTCCTGAATGCCACTGCATAATTTTAGAACACAATGAACTGATCCTACTGCACTAAAAAGTTCCAGAACCTGGCATGTTTCAATGTCACAAGGCTGAAGAAATTTGGATAGGTGACATGAATTCTGTTTGATCTGGCCAATTTTGAGCCCTGGATCCCAAATTCCACTACAAAAATAAAGAGAAAATCCAACCGGTCCCAGTGCATCAAATAATTCCAGAACCCAGCACATCCCGGAATCGCAGTGCTGCAAAAACCCAGATCTGGTACTAGGATCCAATCTGATCCTGACAATTTTTGTAGCCAAACCTATAGATTTCTACAAAGAGAACATGTGCAGACACGCCCCTACTGCACTGAACATATCTAAACTATGGCATATAATATTGCCAGCAGATCGAGAAAAGTGATTATTTCCCTCTATTCGGCATTGGTGAGGCCGCATGTGCAGTATTGTGTCCAGTTTTGGGATACCCACTACAAAAAGGATGTGGACAAGTTGGAGAGAGTCCAGCGGAGGGCAACAAAAATGATTAGGGGGCTGGAGCACAAGATTTATGAGGAGAAGCTGAGGGAACTAGGCTTGTTTAGTCTGCAAAAGAGAAGAATGAGGGGGGATATGATAGCAGCTTTTAACTACCTGAAAGGAGGTTCCAGGGAGGATGGAGCTAGGTTGTTCTCAATGATAGCAGATGACAGAACAAGGAGCAATGGTCTCAAGTTGCAGTGGGAGAGGTCTAGGTTGGACATTGGGAAAAAGTTTTTCACTAGAAGGGTGGTGAACCACTGGAATGGGTTACCTAGGGACATGGTGGAATCTCCATCTTTAGAGGTTTTTAAACTGCGACTTGACAAAGCCCTGGCTGGGTTTATTTACTGACGTTAGTCCTGCTTTGAGCAGGGGGTTGGACTAGATGACCTCCTGAGGTCCTTTCCAGCTCTAATCTTCAATGATTCCACTGAGAGTCAAAAGCTATTTTTTCTCAGATCAATCACGTGTGGTGACAGAGAGCCAGCCTGGAAGGTGAGACTGAAGATTTGTGGAAAGACTTATTTCTACACTCACATGTATTTTAAAATTAACAATGATATCAGAAGGGACTTATCATCTTCTATCCAACTGGAGCTGAAAACAGCAGATACTGTCTTCCGTAGTCTGGGAAGTATTTTTAATTGTGTTGGATAATTTTCCACAGGAACAACATACAAAGACAAAAGCTTTCATTTTAATGAGTGTGTGAATATGAACAATCAGTTGCACACATACAAAATGCCTAGGAAGGAGTACTGCAGAAAGGGATCTGGGGGTCAGAGTTCATGACAAGTTTTTAAGTGAGGTGAAACTTGGGGGTATGCGAGACAAATCAGACTCCTGAGAGGGATACAGTAGTCAGGAAAGGTTGAGAGCCACTGTGTACATACACTCCAATGAATTCCTATCCTGTTATATCATAGAGTAGAAATGGTGTTGAAAAGAATGGCATAACTGAGAAAATTCCTGATGCCACTAAATGATATGCAGTGTAGCAGGTTCAGCCAGGGCTCTCCAGCTGCTTGCGTCCTCTGTGCCCACAAACCACTCAGAAACATCAGCTTCGTGCTCCTGCCAGTGGGATTTATTTACAAGTTGCTTGCCCACCACCTTCTATTTACAAATAGTCCATCTTAATAGTCTCAGCCACCAACCGAGGGGAGCTCACCCTGCTGTATGGCTTCTCCTTTCTGGCTTTTTTCCCCCCTGCCCATCCTTCCTGTGAGCTTTTTACAGGCCCTGGCTAATGAGCCTGGCAGCTGCTCCCTATTGGCCCACTCAGTGCAGGCTTACTCAGTCAGCTCCAAATCTCCTTTCTTAATTGGGCTCACGTGACAGAGGGCTGGCGCATCTTTCTTTGCCTTGCACCCTGTCACATGCAGCGATGGTACCTCTTACAAAGAAAAATGGAAATGTACAAATCTGTGTGGATTTTAAAAGATTTAATGAAGCACTAGTGAGAGACAAATTTATATTTCTAGCACTAGAAGACCCCTTCTCTAAAGTGGGATGATCTGTTGTATTCTCCAAACTAGATGCCTCAAGTGGTTTCTGGCAATTTCATTTAGCCAGAGAGAGTGCTAAATTGAATACATTCATTAGACCATTTGAGACATTTTGCTTTCAAAGATTACATTTCAGGATTACCAGTGTTCCTGAAAACTTCCCAAGAAAGATGGCAGAGCTGCTAGAGAACATAAATGCAGTAGTCCTTTTTATGGACAACATTTCAGTGGATGAGTTATCAGTGGAAGAAAATAACAAAACCCTAAATGAAGTCCTGAGCTAAACCAGTGAGTTTGGACCCAAAGGTAAATAAAGTTAAGTGTTTTTTCTACCGATACCAAACTGAATTTTTCAGACAGTTAATATACAAAGATGGAATTAGTCCTATCCCTGAGAGAGTAAAAGTATTTAGAGAATTGAATGCACCAACAAATGTACCAGAACTGAGACACATACTGGCAAACTATCTTGGTTGATACCTGCAAGACTTTTCTACAGGAAAAAAACCACTGAATGAACTATTAAGGTCTAATACTTCCTGGAGATGGGGCCCAAATCAGGAGACTGCCTTCAAAAGGGCAAAATAATTATCTTTAAAACTGGAGTAGTTAAGTTCTACAATGGTCGGTGCTGATGCCAGTAGCTATGGCCTTGATGGTGCACTGTTGCATCTACATGGATCTGAATTGAAGCCAATTGCATCCTGCCCTCATACCCATACAGAAGCAGAAAAATGATATGCACAGATTGAAAACGAGTGCCTGGCAAGTGAATGGGCCTGTGAGAACTTTTACAGATACATGTGTGCCAAGTGCCTCTAATAACAACACCTCTACCAAACAGACCCTGGAAAAGGCTAGCACCAGATTTATGTGAATTAAGAGAATCATTACCTAGTTGTAGTGGATTATTTGTCTATATATATTGAAATAATATATTTGAAAGATACAACATGTAGTGTTATCAAGAAATTAAAGAGCACATTTGCCGATTTTGATATTCCAGAACAACTAGTGACATACAACAGGCCGCAATTCACCACAACTGAATGTTAGTCATTCCAAACCAAATAAAATTTTCAACAGACAACTATCAGCCCACATTACCCCACAAGCAAATGGAGAGGCTGAGAGGGCTGTACAGACAGCCAAGAAAATTCCTTGCTCTTCTGAGCGACAGATAACACTGTTAGTAGATAATGGCTATAGCACAGCCCAGCTCCTGATGGGAAGGCAACTCAGAACTACAGTTCCAACCTTGGGAAACAATCTACCCCCGCAGTGGCCGGACCTGAGAAAAGTAGACAAATCAGATCAACAGGCAAAAAGAGCTTATCAACACTTATATAACAGATGTCACTCAGTTAGAGAACAGGAACCTGGTGCCTGTTGTGGAACCAGTTTGTGTCACTCCAGCTGTTGTAAAGAAAAAGAATACCTTGCCCAGACATATATACTATTGAGACAGACCATGGGGAGTTTAGCAGAAATGGTCAACATCTTATTTGTTCCAGAGACTGGACAATCCACTGAGCAAACTCTACAAAGTACAGATGCGGAACCAGGAGAAGAAGATTCGTCTATTCCAAACCTGCCAGAGACAGCCCTTGCCAATATGTCAGTCCAGACACCAAGTGTTACCCATTCTGGCCTTATAGTTCAAAATCAGTATGATCTGGAGATAAATAATAGATAGATGTGTGTTGAGAAAAGTAAGTTTGAAAAAAAAGTTTTAATTGTTAAAATGCAGAAAAAAAATAAAGAGGGAGATATGATGGAAAGTTTAAACTGTATTATAACTTTTGGTCTCTAGGTGGCGCTGTGTTAAGACTCTAGCTGCAAGTCTTTTCCAAGTGCTAAAAAGTTTTCTTCTTCTTCTTTTTTCTTTAAACGGTAAAAGTTGTTGTTACTAGTGTCTATTTTACCTCACTGTGACAAACGTGACATATATCATGCTGGATCCTTCTAATTTTGGCACACAAGCCTCCAAATTCTGCCATCTACATAGAGAACACATCCAGCTGCTCTGAATGCCCCAATACATTCCAGACCTCTGCATCCTTATGCCACAGTGTCACAATAACCCAGGCCTGGGACCTGTCAGATCCTGCTGATTTTTGGACTCAAGCCCCCAAAATGCACTGCCAAAACAGACAGCCCATATCTCCTCTCCTGATATGCCAAACAAATCTTGAATCTGACTAGTCCTGGCACAACACTGCTGCAAAAACCTCTCTATGGCACCTCGATCCCACTGGATCCAGGCGCTTTTCGGTCCTCCAAAGCACAAATCCCTCTGTCCAAAATACAACATTGTCGACTGCACTGGAACTCCACTGGAACTGTATTGTAGACTCCACTAGAACTCCTCCAACTCCACTAGAAAAGTCCAGTTTCTGATATGCCCTGCTGCGCAATTTGCACAACACACATCCTACAACTGGTTCCAGCTAATATTTGTCCCAAATTTACATATTTTACCTTCTAAATATATAGCTAAATAGATCCACTCTTATTCTGATATATACTGGTGTAACCATGTGGCAAAAGAACTGAATTCTGTCAGATCCTGGCATTTTTGGCCAGGTACCCAAAATGTATTTTCTTCAGAGACAAATGCAGCATAGACCTTTACCACCTGAGCTAAAGGACTAATTACAATATTTGGAACCAGGCAAAGACTGTTATCCTCTGTAGACCATCCTCTAAAGAAGGATGCATAAAATGGTGAAGCTAGGTTACATGTGCACAAATGGCCATGTTTTACAGACAGCACAGCTGAGTATTTAGATTTGGCAGATTATTTGTGAGAGGCAGTGTGGTTAATTGGCTAGGACTTTGCCAGTACAGCTATACTGGTATGCTATACTGCCAAAAAGCTCTTAGGCCATGTCTACACTTACAAGCTTACAGTGGCACAGCTGTACCGATACAGCTGTGCCTCTGTAAAAGCGCTTGTGTAGCTGCATTATGCCGATGGGAGAGAGCTCCCGTTGACATAATAAAACTAGCTTGATTGAACAGTGGTAGCTCTCCCGCCGACATAGCACTGTGCACACAAACGCCTATGCTGGCAAAATTTATGTTGCTATGGGGTGTGTTTTTTCACACCCCCGAGCAACAAAAGTTTTACATAAGAACGGCCATACTGGGTCAGACCAATGGTCCATTTAGCCCAGTATCCTGTCTTCTGACAGTGGACAATGCCAGGTGCTTGAATAGGTAATCATCAAGTGATCCATCCTGTCAGCCATTCCCAACCTCTGGCAAACAGCAATCCCTGCCTATCCTGGCTAGTAGCCAATGATGGACCTATCCTCCATGAACTTATCCAGTTCTTTTTTGCCAATATAAGTGCTAGTGTAGACCTGGCCTTAATGTGGATATAGCTTATACCGGCAAAAACTGTCCTTTGCACCAGTATAATTTGTTCTAGCCCCTCCGTGCAAAATAAGCTGTACCAGCAAAAGGGCAGTTTTTCTAGTATAACTGCATCTCCTCAAGGGACTTCTGCCAGCACAGCGATGTCAGTCAGGGCTCACACCTCTTCACACACTTGACCAACAGAACTATGCTGGCAAAACAGTGTAGTGTACACCAAACCTGAGATGTGGACCTGCTATGGCGTAACAGGGATCTGAGACCTAACCCCAGTTTGTGTGAGCTCTCTGTGGGGTGTGAGGCTGTGGGAGGACAATAGTTGCAGCTATCTGTGACTGCTGACACCACTCACTCTGCAGCACAGCTGACGAAAAATCAAAGCAAGACTCTGAGCTGTAAAAGCTGCCTCTGTCTCTAATGGGCCCCATGAGGAAGTGGCTATAGTAAGTGGGAGAGGCCAGCAGAGACTGGAGGAGAAGAGCAGTGGGGAAACTGCCACACTGCTGCCCCCAGTATAGAAAGACTCTCCATCTTGCGGGGGCAGGAGAAGTGTAGTGCATTTTAAGATGCTGCCTGCCTGATTTCTTTTTGTGCACTTGCCCATCTACTGATGTTTTCTGTTCCTATAAACTCTCTCTGAGACTACTGTGATGTACTCCACATGTGGCAACAGTTTAAAGCCACCCAGTAAGTGAAACTAGTGCAGAATGCGGTGACATGCCTGGTAAGCAGAATAGCTCTTTGAGCACATACAATCAAGTGCTGCCTGTCTGCAATGGCTGTTTATGGGTTTCCAGATAACTTTAAGGTCTTGACTTTGACCTATTAACCCTTAAAAAGCTCAGGACCTACCTACCTGAAGGACAGCCTCAATCCTTGTGCCCAGGAAAGGGCTCTCTTCTGGCTTCTCACTTTCTTGTGGAAAGGATCCTGGGAGAGGGGCTGTGAGAAGGTCTGGTGTGAAATCAGGTGACATACCCCTATAACTGGATAATTTCCAATACATAGATTTGTGATAATACCACACCAGGTATCGGGGCTTTGTTGGTGCTCTAGACATGGCTGCACTTGCTCTCTATTTCGCAGGATTAGTTTATGGACTGGGCCACAGATGGGCTGGATCCAGAAGGGGTCTGCATATCAACTACATGTTTTTTGAGCTGCTACTACACTGGGATGTGTTGGAGCCTGGATTTTCCTGGTCAATTTGGAGTGGTCAGATACCGCTATTTATTTTGACGTAGAACTTGAGAAGGGGGGAAAGGCGGAGGGTCAAAAACTGGTAGGAAGCAGCAGGCTGGATAATTGTTTTTTCAGTGCTATTCAGCAGGGATGCATGGGGGTCTGCTCTTTTTATTTTTAATTACAAATTACATAACCCAAAGTACTTGTTTTCACTTTTAAGGCTGATTCACACCCAGCCTGTCATTTCTTACATAGCATTGAGACATTGGTCCCCCAGGAGTCCACTCCAAGGATGCCAGTTTTGTCCATTGTTGAGTTTTCCAATAAGTACCTCTGCACTCTCTACCATGCTGCCCCTTGTGGTCCAATGTGGCACTGCAAGTATGCCCCACCTTAATTTCCCCAGATTGAGGCAGCAGTAGGTTCACTTTACCATCATGAAAGGGCGCAGTGCAGGCTCCAGACTGTCCCTTAAAGGACACAAAATCACGAACCAGTGTCCTCCTCCTCTGCCACCTCCTTGCCCTGCTGAGTGGGCACTGAACACCCACAACAGCATCCTCTCCCCTGGCATCACAACCCTAATCCCGGTGTGGCACAGAGGGGATGCCCCAAGGTGGGCGGGGCTGGTGTTTGGAAAAGTGAGTTTTCCCTGCATTCACTCCACAGTGATGACACCTTTCTCGCAGGGCTGGGCCTAGTTCCCCTCTCTAGGTGTTGCAACCTGGCACATGATATCACAGCACACTCAGGTTTGGCCTGGCCACCTCTTTGTCACAAGGGAGGGGCAGCTGGGCCAAATTTGAGTGAGTGGCATTGTGATCTGATGCACAGGGGTTGCAAAGCAACTCAGAGTTGGCCAGGCCATCCCTCTGTCCTGATGGCATGACAGCTAGGACAAATTTAAGTGAGTGGCATTGCCACCTGGCCATTGGGTCACAGTGCCACTCGGGTTTGGCCTACGCCACTCCTTGCAGCACCGCTCAGGAATGGTCTGGCCACTCCTGTCATGACAGAGGGGCAGCCAGCCCGAACTTCAGTGGCACTGTGACCCCATGTATCAGCTCACAACACTCAGAGTGAGATCCTGGGCCCAGTCCAGCCCCAGCCACTATTGCAGAATAAGTGCTGGGCAGGTTAGCTCTCCAACTCCTCCACCCGTCCCCTCCACTCCTGGGCCTCCCCTCCACACCGAGCCCATGACCCATTTACATCCTTCCCATGATGCATCCCATCCTTTGGGAAACATTGGCCTAGATTGTTTGATGGATTAGGAGTTACTACATGTAAAAAAGTATATTTAGATGATATAATTTTGGAGAGAGAGTATGGTTAAAAATTGGCAGGCTCCAGCAGGATGCAGACACTAGATATGTGGTTTTCATATGCTATTAGGCTAGATATATTAGTGTCCATTTTACCAGTGGTGGAACAGTGGCTACAGTTGTAGACGGAGGCCTGGGGTGTAAAAAAAAAAAAAGGGCAGGTTCTGGCAGAATCCAAGCATCAGATCTGTGCTTTTGTGTCACTGCTGCATCAGACCATGCTGGGGTCAGGAAGATTTTGATACATAAAATGGCTGGATGTGTGCTTTATGTAGGAAGTGGAATTTTGCAGGCTTTGATGTGGGATTTTGCAACACTGTAACATGGGGTATTTTTTGTCACAGTCAGAGTATTGGGACATGTTCTCTATGTAGCCAGTAGAATTTGGGGGCTTGAGGGTAGATTAGCAGGATCTGGCACAATCCCTGCTCTAGATCTGAGTGTTGCAATACTCTTGCCTCAGGATACACCAAGATCTGGAATGTTTGGGTATAGTTGAAGCAGTTGGCTGTGTTCTGTATTTAGATATTGGAATTTGGGGCTTGAGTGCAAAAACTGGCAAGATCCAGCCCGATCCATGTTTTGGGTCTGGGTTTTTGTAGTGCTGTGGTGCTGCGATATGCAGAAGTCCAAGATCTTTGGTGCAGTAGAAATGGTTGGATTTGTTCTGAATATCTTCTCTGTGTAAGCAGCGCAAGTTGGGCATCTTGGTGCAAACATGGACAGGACTTGGCAGGATCCACGTATTGGATCGGGATTTTGCAGGGTGGCAGCGCTAACACTTGCCAGATTCCAAGATTTTTAGGTGCATTCTAAGTAGCAGAGTATCATTTTTCTTCAGGCAGAACTTGGGGAGCTGGGTGCAAAAGTCAGCAGGATCCAGCAGGCTTGGTGGACGATCCAGCTTTTACTTATTTCTAAAAAGCATCTGCTTGAAGCAATAGCATAAAGGATGTGTAAATCTTTAGTATACCTAAACATTTCCCCTGTGCAATTTGGAGGGGTTGTGCAACTCAAAATACATCCAAAGGATCCAAACTGTTGGAATTGCCCAGTATTATCCCCCCCTCCTGCACTGCCCCACATTCAACAATTCTGGACATGGGAGAAATGTCTTAAACGTCCGATCACAAGTAACCCTGATTACCAGCCTACCGCAAGCTTGATGAAGTACAGAAAATCCATCCCTGACTGATGCTTTCCCTATGTAAAATCGGATTTTTGTATTTTGCTAATCCCTGGTTACAATCTGTGTCCTGCTCTTTGTGATGCGCCCTGCAATCAGAATCCAGCCTGTCCAGATGTAACCTGGGACATTAAAAAAAAAAAAACCTTGACGTTGGAAAACTGTAATTTATTAGCCTAAATCTTAGGAAACAGGAGGTGAAGTTATTTCTGGGAACAAACTTTTTGATTCCCTCCGAGGAGTCTGCTGTCTCCTTAGGTTGAGGAGTGCAAGGTGCCTTCATCGGCAAAGCTGAGACGTGAAAGTGGCCCAGAGCTGACATCCTGGAGTGCCCACTGCCTGCTTTGGATTGTTTTCTTTCTCCCAGGATCAGGGCGAGTTTCTAGGAGATGCCCCTGTATATCCTCTGGATCTTTCTCTTGGCAGTTTCGAAGGCAAGAGGGGAGCTGCCATTCATTGCAGAAAACAATGCAGCTATGATGGTGAACTGGTAAGGAAACATGTCTTTGTTTTTTAATGGGAGGCAGCTTGCTTTCCCCACAGAGCTCTTTTCTCTTAGGGTAATGACTGTGATTATTTCTACATGCACATCCTGGCTGCTGATTCTTTTGGCTTATTTAGAAACTGTTTTATGGACATTGAAGGGGTTGGGAATGGTTAGAACTTGCAGGGAAGTGGAGGGTAACTTTGTTTTGTGGTTGTCTTGTGCTATGCAGAGCAAGAATGCCCTGGCTTTGGGATTGTTTGGAGAGTAAACAGCAAGCCCAGGTGGGCTCAGAGTGGGACCCACCTTCCAGACGGCTGGCTGTTCCCTTGTTTGTTTAATTTTGAATAGAGGGCTTTAAGCACCTTCACTCCTTAATCCTAACAACCTTTGTGTGCGTGTGTCCATGCATGCTAAAGAATCCTAAATATCCTTTCCAAGGATAGCGACAGGTTACCAATCTGGTTTACAACTTCTCCTTAGGGTCTCAAATTAGATCTCAGCGCCTGTCATTTTTAACCAGTGACAGGAGTCAGGTCCTCACAATAAATCTCTCTCAGTGCTTTCCAAGTGTTAATTTCTACTCAGAGTATTGTTCAAATCTGCATTCCAAAAGCCCCCTGTGAATGAAACCATGGGGGGGAATGGCTTTGTTTAAAGGCAGGATGTTTTTGTTTCCAAGCATAGGAGACCTTAGACTTCTACTCCATTAATTCTCTCCAGACAAGTGTATTATATAACCCGTTAAAGCCTCTGTGCTGCAGAACCCATGTAACTGTCAGGTCTATCCCCCTCCCGGGTGTCTCCCCCACCCCCATCTGAGCACAGGGCTGCCCTGACGTGGAAGCCTTAAGCAGGTGGCAGGGGAGGGGGGGTGGGCTCACGTGGGTGGCTGGGTTGGGATTAAAGCTTCTTTCCCTAATGCTGCCACATCTGGCGCTTCCACTTCCAGTTACGGAGGAAATGGGAATCCTTGGGGGTTAGCACCTCCTCTCCGGCCACGTGGTGCCCTGGGCATGATGCAAAGCCTGGCTACAGCTGCCACCTTCCCTCTTTCCCCTCCCCCAAATGGTTTCATCAAGCAAATCATTATAAAGCTATAATTGGTACAGACCTAATGTGTGGGCTGTGTTTGCCTCCTGGGGCTGTTCCTCCAGCAGGGAATAAGCCAGCAATAGTGCCACTTCAGCAATTTTTATACAGTTGCCAAGAGCCGGTAGTCTCTCCCCAGTGCCCCAGCCAAAAAGCCAGGAGGCTGACTACATCTCCCCACTGCACCCATTTTTTCCTGTTTGCAACTGTGCGGTGGAAAGATCCACACTACCACACCTGTACTGGTACTGATGTTTTCAGTTCCGACAGTCTGTCCCATCAGATGGTACTGGTTAAGTCGTGAACCATCTTCTGCAACCACCACAGACGTAGTAGTGCTATTAGTCCAGATGTAGACCACTTCAGAATTGGGGTAAGCATCTGTTAATGGAAATAAAGTAGACAAGTTAAAACAGAGATTAATTTCCTAGTGGCCTCTTAAATTATATAGTTTTGGGAGGTGGGGGGAAGGGGAGAGGAGTGACAGCGGGATAAGAGAAACAAATAAAGATGAGATAACAACATTCCCATATGTCCGGCTCACAAAGTATTAGGTTGAAGCCTTCTGATATAACAGATGCGTGGGATGGTTTGTCAAAGGCGGGAACAATGGTGTTACAAATATAATCCTTTAGGGCTGTTTGATTTGGGAGAGATTTTGACTGGCAGAGTAAAATGTGCGTGGGCTGGTGTGGCTATGTGCTGGTTGCTGTATATGCATGGCTGGGGTTGGTGAGTGTGCGTGCCCATGGTGAGGGAAGCTGATGTGTCTGCGTGTGTGGAGGGGGCTGGCATGTGGGTGTACACGTGTATATTTGATATGATTTCTCTCTGCCTAATATTTTTTTCTGGAGGTCCCAGGAATGCAGTGTTGCTAACTCAAATGATTTTTTTGTGAGTCTCACAATATTTAGTATTTTGCTTCAAGTCGACCATCTGGAGTCATGTGAGAGGATATGAGAACCTCAGCTTTCACATCTCAAAAAGTTTCAAGCCCTTGTGGTTGCAAAGGAAAGCTTGAAAACAATATCCCTAAAAGTCTTAAAAACCAGGAGGCAAATAAAATTAAAAAAAAAACAAGCTGTGATTTTTAAGGAAATCTCATTATTTTGGGGGTGGTTGGCTTATTATTTTTGAATGCTTGAGGGCAACATTACTACAATGGGCTTGCAATGAGTCAGAGACCATTTTACCAAATCCTCGGGAAATCTGATGACTGGGGCACCAACTTCCTTGCAAAGAGACGCAAAATGTTGGTGTGATACATGTAGAAATGCTTTGTAATAATCTAGGAATATTAATATGTGACCCTATTATTAAGATAGACTTATATTGGGGTAGTGGAATGTTTATTACAGGTGTGGCCAAACTTACTGACCGCCCCGAGAGATGCCTTCCCGCTGGGCAGAATCTTCTAGCCCCACCATCTTGCCGCAGGGCAGAAGCTCTGAAGTCCCCACCTCAGTCTGGTAAGCGGAGAATGCTGGGGGTATAAGGGCCCTGTGAGCTGCACTTTAACTGTAAAAGAGCCACATGCAGCTCACGAGCCACAGTTTGGCCACCCCTGGTTTATGATGTTCTCAAATTCCATGGGGTCTGTGCAGGGATGCAACACAACAGCTTCTCAAATTTAAGAACATCCAGGCACACACTTGAAAATTAATGGGGGAAACTGTTAGCGTCAAGGATCCTGTATCCTGTCTTCAACAAGTGGCAAGTCTTATTTTTCTAAAGCTGGTAGCCTGTCTTGGAAAGCAGGGACACAGAGAAGGACTTAGGAATCATGTTCACAATCACCTATACTTGAGCTCTCGGTGCAATACTGTGGCAGAAGGGCTAATGTAATCCTTGGATGTATAAAAGGGGAATATCAGACAGAAGTAGGGAAGTGATCTTGCCTCGTACAAAGCACTGGTAAGACAGCTACTGGAATACTGTGTTCCGTTCTGGGGGTCCACACTTCAAGAAGATTGGCTAGGAGCTTGCTCCATCCACTCCACATGCCTCTGGGAATGGTGCACCCTACTTCCCTTTAGGCAGGGGCAGTGTAGCCTAGTAGACAGAGTGCTGGACTGGGACTGAGAAGACCTGGGTTCTATTTACAAATCAGACACTGGCCTGCAGGGTGACCTTACACAAGTCACTTCACCACCTGTGCCTCAGTTTCCCATCTGCAAAATGGGGACAAAGAGCGTGACCTCCTTTGTGTAGTGCTTTGAGAGCTACTGATGAAAAAACTCTAGAAAAGAGCTAGGTGTTTTATTTATTATTATTAAGGTTGTGGAAATATAAAAGGGAGTTCAAAGGAGGGTTGAAGAATAGTCCAGGGCCTGAAAAACAAGACTTATGATATGAGGCTTAAGGAGCTGAACTTATAGAAGAGAAGGTTGAAAAGTGTCTTGATCACTGTGCACAGGTACTTACACATGGAAAACGATGTGATAGTGGGAGATTTTCAACTTTGCTGAGAAGGGCATAACAAGATCCAATGCCTACAAGTTAAAGTTAGACGAATTCAACCTTGAAATAACACACAACTTCCTAGCAGTCAGGGTAATTAAACATTGCAACAGCTTTCCATAGAAGGTGATGGACTCACCATCACTTGGAGCCTGTAAGACATGACATACTTTTTAATACATATGTTCACCCTGCTTTGGGGAGAAGTTCTGCAGCCTCTGTCAGCGGGAGGCAGGGGGAAGATCAGGCTGGGGGATCATGGCGGTCCCTTCCGGCTTTGGAAGCTGTTGTTCTACAAATTCCCCCTTCCTCCATGGACCATGGAAAGAATAGGAATGCCTCCATTGCCCTCGATATACTCACAACACTTGCAGCTCTGCACTAAGGCAATCACTATATCCAAATCTCATGTTTCAGGGCTTCAAGGGTCAGGAAGGAATCCCCCCCCACGCACAATTGGCCAGCTGTGTCCTGGGTTTGTTTATTTTTTCCCGCCTTCCTCTGAAGCACCAGAGATTGGCTACAGCTGGAGACAAAAACAAGCTGGGATGGATGAGTGCTCTGAGGTGGTAGAGAGAATCCTCTTTCTTAGGTGCCTGGTTGACATGACTTGCTCACATGCTCAGGGTCAAACTGATCACCAGATTTTGGTCAGGAAGGAATATCCCCCTCCCCCCCAGGTCATATTGGCAGGGACCTTGGAGGCATTGTACCTTCCTCTGCAGCATGGGACATGGTTCATCTGCTGGGACAATCTAGACATATCTCACCAAATCAATTTCCTGTCACTGCAGGGGCCTTGGCCATTGGTGGCATCTCAGTGACTCCCGTTGTCTGTCTCTGGCACACAACCATTTAGTCTGAGCGCATGTCTACACTACAAACTTAAGTCTTAAGTGTTCAGCTGACTTACAGCAATCTCAGGAATTCCCGTGGTGATTCATGTCCACACTCTCCTCCTTTTGTCAGTGGTGTGCGTCTTCACCAGTGACTTAAGAGGGGCAGTGTGGGGGGCTGAAAGCCTGGGCTCTCAGCTCCACACACAGCTCCCTCCCCAGGATCCCGGCTCCCCCGAGTTCCCCTCTCTCTGCCAGAAGCAGGTCTGCTGCCTCCCCGCTCCACTCTGGCTCTCATCTCACCACTCCCGATCAGGAGCAGGACAGCCACCAGGAATCTTGGCTCTCCACTGGGAGCCTGGCTGCATGGAGGCTTCCAGCTCCTGGCCGGGAGCATGGGTACTGGCCAGGCTCCCTGCTCCATGCAGCCAGGTTCCCAGTGGGGAGCCAGAAGCTGGGACAAACCCTGTGCCCTGGATTTCTTGTCAATTTCACCGGCTCCAGCATGAAGCTGTGAAATTGACAATGACAGCCAACTGCTGTAAGTAACAGGCAGTGTCTACAGGGACGCTGCCTCGCCCTAACTACACCGACATAAGCACTACACCTCTCGTGGAGGTGTAGTAGGGCGCTTCCATCGGCAGCAGCAAGGCTGGAGCATGTATGCTGACATAATTAGGTGGGCATAAACTGCCTTATGTTGACCTAACTCTGTAGTGCAGACCAAGCCTAACTAAATGCTGAATTCAATATAGGGTATCTGAGTGAAATTTAATGGCTTGTGATATACAAGAAGTCAGACTAGGTGATCGAATGGTGGCCTTAAACTCTGTGAAATTATGAGATCAAAAAGGACGCGGAAGAGTTAAAAAGCCATTCTCAGGAGAAGAAAGGGGCTCAGTTGTCAAAAGCTTCTCAACTGACACAGAGAGAGTCTCTGTGGAGGGAGTCTGAAGAAGCTGTCAGCTCTGAGGGAAAAGCAGGCACGCTATAGACAAATTTAGTATTTGTAAAATCTGTTTTCTCTGAAATGCTTTTTGTTTCAATAAATAATACTTTGCTTTCAGACGGCTGCCTGGTCACTGGTTACCATTGTCACTGCTCCTGCAGGGTCTGGACATAAGTCAGGTCTGCTGAGGTAATCACAGTTGGTGTACATCAGACTGCAGCTTGGGCCAGTTCTGAGAGTGGGGAATCACAATTCCATCCCGACAGAGGTGATGTCTCCAGGCCTGGGACATGAGTGGGGCAGGGGTTCACTTGATGAGCCCAATCAGCCGTGCTGTTAGCCAGGGAGCTGTGACAGCAGATCAGCAGAAATCGTATGCAAAAGTCTTTTGTTCTTAAATACACGACTGCTATTCAGTGCAAAGAAGCAAAGAGGAAGCTGCAGTGTGCTGGAGGCTTTCCAGGCTCTTAACAGCTTTGTTAAGATATTGCCACCAAACTGAATAAAGGTTTGGGTGATTTCCCAGCCTCCAGAGAAATCATTTGCTCTAGAAATACTGCTATCTCATCCCTTTTATCCCTGGAGCTCATAAAAAAAATCTGAAGATCAATTTTTTTTTTTTTTTTTTTGCTTTTTAATGGCCCATACTACTCAGTGTCAGGTTTTATTTTATTTATTTTTTAAATAAAAAGGCCTAAGGGAGTTTATCTCACTACCTCCTCTGTACAGGATTTTTATTCCCTTCCTCCACTTCAGGTTACACAGTGTGCTATGCTTATCCACACACTCCATATCAGTTTTCAATCTGAAAGAATAACTCTGAGAGATGTGAAATACCCCATGCATCCCTGTGGAAGTCAACTTTTTGATTATATCACTTCTGGTAATTTTAGCAGAAACATCCAGTTAATATGTGCTTGTCCCAAAATTACAAACTGCCTCCCACTCTTTCTTAGGTGCCAAAAGCTCCAATTACCCCCCACCCAACTACCAAAACCTCTGGCCTCCTCTTTGACAATTTATGTAATGCAATTATGCAGTGCCAGATTGAAAATTGGTGGTGCTGGAGTAGGCTAGAATAAAATCAATGTAATATCAAGATAAGACAGGTGATAATATACTGATTATCATAATGAATCCTATAACAATCTGTTTTTCTATGTAAAACAAGGTTCCACAAGGATTCCAGTCTGCCCTGCCAGAGTGCTACTTAATCCCACTTTGTGTGTGGTTATGAGAAAGCCTTTCTAGTGAACAGATAAAACAAATGATTGACCTTGGTCCCACCTCTTCATTGCTTCCCCCTTCACCTCCAGGAATTTTGGGCCTCCTTTAGAGTAAGGGGGAAATTTGTTGTTAAAACACTGGTAGGATATCACTGGTGGTGAAGTGAAATGAAGTGAAAGAGGCTGATTTTGACTGGGAATGTGGGGATGTGCATGCGTATCTGCAGACAAAATATGGCACGTTGATGGTCAAAAAAGTCTCTCATTTCATTCAAAACAGATTCAGATTCAAGGCCAATAAACGTCTGGCTATTTAAAAATGAGTGGGAATACACAACATTTATCTCAATGTAGGAAATGTTCTTTTTCTCAGAACTCAAATGATTAATTTGCTATTGTTTAGAAGAATATTTCTAATTTCCTAAAGGAGGAAACCCTGTTTGAATCCTCCTCTCTCCTCTAAACACACACGACTAACAAAAAAGAAGGAGGGTAGGAGTTTTGGACATTAATATAAAAATATAAAAGTGGCTGAAACTATTGAAAGCTTAAAAAATGAGTGTGTGCTAACTGACGGCTGTTTCCAATGATCATTTTATAAAAGGCTTGAGGATATTCTGGTTTATCATCTACCAGAACAATGAAGTGAAATAATTTCTGCTGGAATCTGGGCCAATGAGCCATGCCATAGTTTTTTCAAACCTAACACACATTCCAAGAAATTCAAAAACGATGGCGGTCTCCTCTTTTTTTTTTTGCTTACTATGGATGGCAAGAGTCTTAGAAAATGCCAAATACACTCACTTGTTCCATGAGCAGAGGGGAGCATCTACAGCCTTGTGAAGGAAGGACTGTGTTTTTAACTCTTATGGCTTTTTTCTGTACATGATAGGATTTTAAGTGGGGCTGGAGGCTGTCTGGCAATAACACAAGAAGCTCCAGCCACCTAGGGAATTTCAGACCCCACCTTTGACAGACTGCCCCACTTGCCCGCTTCCTGGGATAGAGCAGCCAATCAGGGCTGCTGCAGGAAGCAAGTGGCACTCTCTCCCCCTCCCCTCAGAAATCACACCTCATTTTCACAGGAAGGAAGGAGCTAAAAAGCCCAGCTGCGCAGGGTGGCTCCACTGCCTCCTTCCATTCCCCCCTCCAGTGGAGAGAGGGTGAAGAGCCCATGAGGAGCAGAGATCAGGCACGGGCAGAACTGATGTGGGGGGCAGAACTGATGGAGGCTGGGCAGATGTGGGGGCAGGAGGATGGTCAGAACTGATGCAGGGGCTGGGGGTACGAGATTGATTTGGAGGGAGGGGAACAGAATTATTTGCTGGGCAAGGGCTGGACAGAGTGGCGGTGAAAGCACCTTCAGTGTGGACCAAAATCACCTTCCCCAATGCATTTGGGAGTGATGGCAACAGTAATGGCCACAAACAATGAGGATAGGCAGGGGCAGTTAAAAAATCAAACAGACCAAAAAACCCAATATAATAATTAAAAAAAAAAAGTCTCATGATTTTTGGGGGTGAATCTCATGATTTTGAGGGGTCTGAGTCATGATTTTTGAACCGCTGGGGTTTGTGAACACTGCTGTAAAGAAGTATGAAAAAGTGCCTGTAACAAAGCAAAGCACTATCCTGAAAAGGCTGAAACGATTCCTGCCTGTCACATTGCTGGATATGTAAGGATTATATATGAGGAAGTGGAAGCTCGGCCCTGAAGCTAGTGTGTGTCCCGTTTTTCCTGGCTGGTGCAGGCAGGGGAAAAGCCTTTGGCACAGTAGTCAGTGTTACTTAGTGGAGATGCTTTATTTTTTTTATGTCTTTCGTGTTCAAAGGACACAGGCATGGTATTTGCTTCCCCCTCTATGGCTGGTAAATCAGCCCACCATTTACAGTGCCAGCTCCCCAGCATGTTCCGGGGAACCACTCTTTATGTGCTCTGAGGATTGGGATCTGCTGGTGGGGATGTCTGCTTGCCACAGCATTGTCCCTCCTACTCAACTGTCAACAACTGTTAATCAGTGAGTAATATTCTAACCCAGTCAGCCTTATCTACCTACTTCTCCCTACCACTTACTCTCAACCTCGTCCTATTGACAGGAAATGACTGGAAAAGAAGTCCCTGGGAGCATGGATCCTGCTGGTGCATGCGGTTATAGAAGGTGGGAAAGGGAAAACAGGCAGCAGTGTAGAGGCACAGGGTATCCCTGGCCTATAGTGGCTCTCCCAAGATCAGTGGGCTGAACCACCCATGTGTGTTGGCTGTGGATAGGTATTCCCCACAGAGCATACTCTCTTGGAAAATACTCAGGTCTAAACTTTTGAGGTTTCCTAGCCCCCCTACACAGAAAATAGCCAGATGAGGATGATTTAGACCAAACCTGCAAGTCAGTGGGAGTTATGTGTGCAGGTCATTTCCAGGATCTGACCTTAAATCATCATCCAATTAAAAAATAATAATTACTTGTATGGCTCACCCAAGACAGTTATGTTTTATACCCAGGTGATAAGATACAAAACAATTTAAGAAGAATTTTGCACATTTTATGGAAAGTTAAAGATCTGTTGGACCCAGTAGCTGCAGCATTACTAGACGCTACCAAATCCTAAAGTGTGGTGTAAAATATCCCATAAATCTGGATTGCTTTGTTCTTAAATTTTGTAAAAAAAAATTACTCTCAAACCACTAATAACTGGTTGAAGAAATAAAGAAAGAGGTTCCAAAGAAAGCTACCTTCCCTCTTCCATTTTGTTTGTTTTGTCTGTCTAGCTTCATTCTCAAACTGTGCTGATCACTATGGTATATAGATCATACCATGGTATTATCAGAGTGCCTAATCTTGGAGCTGCTGCTAATCCCTATCAGAAGTAGTCTAGTGTAGCGATCCCAGACCCATTAATTGGTAAAGATGACCATACATTATCAGATTACACAGATGGGACTCTTTTAATTATAAAGGATTTTTATCTGTCATGCAATCCAAAATATTTGAATTTTGATGTCTGTATTTGGTAAGATTTCAGGATATAATTTTAAAGGTTGAAATATTTGCCTTATGGAATTGTACTTCATTTGTTTTTATATGAAATTTGAACTGTACAAACCAAAAATATGTTTCACTTAGACATAAAGTTAAACATGGAGTTACGGAATTTTGTTAAGGGCAATCTAGGTTCTATTACTCAGAAAACCAAGAGATGGACTTAACAGAGCATCTGAACCTTAGCATTCTTGGTCAATTTGTGCTTTAAAAAGAGTAATGACACTCCAGTCAATTGATCTATTTTGTGTGTTACTTACAAGAGATTTTTAAAATAGAATTGCCGAGTTCCAGGTTTATTGTTTTTCGAAGATTTCTGTAACAAATGTATTTGTTTATTTGTAAAAAGATGCTGTTACTAACTGATGAAATCTCACCCCAGGGTCCAGGAATCAAACTGTGCTCTTTCTGGTTTGTGCATCAACACTAGTTATAAGGAATCTGTCCTTGGCTGTGCCTGTGCTACTCAGGGCAAAATTTAGCTCTGCAATTGGAACTTTTGGTTAACTCATATGAGAGCCAGAATACAATTCAGTCCATACTTCACTAAGTGCTAAAAGGAGAGAAAATAGTAGTAAAAACATAGCTTTGTATAAAAACTAAGCCGATGTGGTACTGAATGTGTACACAGCAGGTCTGTTGGGGGAGAAGCTGCATTTTTTCATAGTCAGTTTTCAAAGTGGAACTGTATTTTAACTACGGTGAAAAAAAAATGTATCCATGTATCTATGGAATGATAAAGAGCCTAAGATGAAGATTTTAAAATAGTCTACAAAACAGGATCTTCACACTGACTCTAGTGGGAATTATGGATTCACAATGAGATTTTAGGAGTTTAAAATTATTTAAATTCAGATTGATCATTTGGCTTTCATTGGACAAATCATTTAAACTGAGCATGGAGATTTGAATAGCTAAGTGACATGCAGGGGAGAGGCTAGGGACTAAAAAGTGGGAAAAGCCCATCGTGAGAAATTTCTGGATGGTGTGATGTAACCTGTATAGAATACTGAAGCCTAGCTTGTGTGCAAATTCTTAGCCATGTGTTTGGAACAACTCCTATATGAAAGTGCATGAGAAACAAGCATGGGGGGCAGCACATGGTTACAAAATGGGCATTTTCTAATTTCAGGTCTACTGAAAGGATCACAATTTTTGTCCTTCCCAAAATTACAAGAAAAATATGGCTCTATACTAAAGGCAATATTTTCCATCTCAAAAGAATTTTCTTACATCCCAGCCTTCCCTCTCCACAGGAGACAGAACGGGACATTTTAAAATGTGCCAGACAGACCTCACGAGGCTTCATTACTAAGCAACGCTAAAATACTACAGTGATTGGGACTATTAAAAAAATCACCTAAAATAGACAGCTAGAAATGGCTGTGTATCAGATTGTGGTGTGCAAGCCATCACAGTCAAGGGTTGGAATGGGAATATGAAGTAACTTTTCTTACTCTGAAGAGAAATGGAGCTACTGACTGCCCTCAGATTATAAAGTAGTTAGATATGCAAGCTTGACATTGTCTGTGTTGCCAACACTCATGATTTTTTGGTGAGTCTTCTATACTTGGTGTTTTTCTTAAAGCTCCTTCAGCATCCAGAGGGTAGTGGTTAGGAGAGAACCTCCATTTTCATTTAAAAAAAAAAAAAAAAAAAAAAAAAAAAAAAAAAAAGAATCTAATCCTCATAGTTGTGGAAAAAAGATTGAAAATGTGACCTGAGTGCACACTGAGGCAAATAATATATAATGAGTGCTTTTTATTATTAAAATCTCATGATTTCTGAGGCCTAACATGCTATTTGAGTGCTTGGTTGACGATACTGTTGACTACTTAAAAACAATCAGTTGACTATACTGGACACCAGAGCTTGTACGTAAACTAAAATACAAAAGTGCCAATTTGTACTGATAATATACAGATACTAACGTACACATGTACTCGTAATTCATTCAGGAACATCTGCTGTCACACAAAGGGACTAGGCCATTTAGGTACAGCTCTGCAGTGAATGAAGGCTGTGCAATGCC
Source organism: Emydura macquarii macquarii (assembly GCF_026122565.2). Taxonomy (NCBI): domain Eukaryota; kingdom Metazoa; phylum Chordata; order Testudines; family Chelidae; genus Emydura; species Emydura macquarii. The sequence goes on from NW_027132344.1 coordinate 1,863,334, forward strand.
AAGCAGCATTACTCTTGAAGGACCCATTATGTAAGTGTGATGGAGTGCATACCCTACAGTGGCTTGGAAACAATTAGCTAGAGAGCTCAATCAGGGCCCGTGGTTACATATGGAAAGTATGCAGACACACAATTAAAAATGGAGGAGGAGCTGGGTGGTTTCTATAAAGAGAGGAAGCCCAAAGTAGAAGAGGATGTAGGAAGAGAAATCTGCAGCCCTTCTCCTGGTAATAATGAGATGGGCAGGGTTGAAGAGGAAGCTAAAGGTCAGATTGGCCCTGGGATTGTCTCCTGAATAAATAGCTCTGGCAAAAAGACCAGGAGAAAGATTGGGAAGCCACTGCCATGCTGCAAGCTCTGGCATTGAGCCCTGACAAAAGGGCAGGACCCAGACCTCCAGGGAGTCATTCCAGTGAGGACCAGAAGAGAGGGATGGAAGTTTGAGCCTGAGGATGGCAGAAGTGGTTTAATCTTATATTTTTCATTTGGGGTTTGTTGGAGGACTCTGGGGGAACCCCGAGAGCCTCTGCCCTGAAAGAAGGGTGAATCCTGAGAGGCTGTGGCACCCTGAGGCAAGGGGGTTAGGACCACTGGGCCCAGAGTCAGGGGCTAGAGACCTGAGGCAAGGTCTTGATGTTGTTTGTTGGACTCCTGTTTTTCAGACTCTGTTAGTCAGGTGGGTAGGGTGGAAATACAAGGGTATCTCCACATAGCAAAGAAAAACCCATGGCTGGTCCAGGCCAGCTGACTCAGGCTCATGGGGCTCAAGCTGCAGGATTCTTTCATTGCTGTGCAGATGTCTGGTCTCAGGCTGGAGCCTGAGTTCTGGGACCCTCCCACCACACAGAATCCTAGAGTCTGGTCCTTATGAAATCATGCAAGGAGAGGGGGCTCCTTACTCCTCACCCTCAGCACCTCCCACCCCCTTATAAGGGCTAACCTAAATCTAGGTCATGCTCTGGACCTGCAGTGAGACCTATATAGTCGGGAACAATGTGTTAAGAAAAAAAAGTGGCATACTGAGCCATATTGATGAGTTGTGTACTGCTGGATCTATCTCATCACGCTACGCTTAAAGGGAGAAATAAAATAGGAAATTCCTTGCTAGCCAATAACATTATTCTCTGGCCTAGGGAATATCACTCCCACCTGTACGAAGGGAAAGCAGCTTTTTCAGAAGCAGCCATGTAGATGTGAGTTGTCATCAGGACACAAGATGACATGGATCAATATCATGGCACCTGGAATTCTTTCCTGGACTACATGAAGTCTGAGAATCTTTGTGGCGCCTCCAGGAGGTGCAGCACAGAAGATGCAACCAAGGGAAGGAGTGCAAAGGTGGCGTTAAGCCACCCTTGTGCCCTTCTGATTCTGGGCTGTCCTGGAGCCAGTGTGGTCCCTCCAAAGGCTACTATTGGACTCCTGAACATAATTTCATTAGCCCTTGGTGCTACCCCCTCACCTGGCATACTTGCACCTGCACTTCTTCCAGCAGGGGGCAGCACAGCGCTTCTTAGTCAGCCCAACGTAACGCCTATGCTGGGGGAATTCTACCCCAGAGAACTGCAGGGTATTCATGGCTGCTATATGCCACTACTGTGGTATATAAAGGGAGAATCCCTCCCAAGTTTTCGAACATGCTGATGTTGTGGAATGCATGCTGTGCTGAGCAGTGACATCCCAAAACCTTCCTCCCTTCACCTCTTCTTTTCTTTGTCTCCTCTTTTTCGCTCTCTGCGGTTGTTATTTATAGCACAACTTTTATTTTTGGGTGTAGTGTTGGCTGATTTGATATGGAATGAATTTGAGAATTGATTTTACACCATGCTTGATGGTGACCACACAATTGACTCTCATGTGGAAGGCACCAGAATCTGTTGCTTCTGTGGTTCTGCTATATGTGCCATGTGAATGCCAATATAAATGTTGTTGGTAAAAAGACTGGACATAGGGCTATTTTGAGACGACATTTTAAAAATGTAAAATATCTTGGGAATTCCCAGGTAGATTAGCATCTTTGTAAGCAAGATGGACAGTAATTTCACTGAGCTGCTGACTCAAAGGCTGGTGTGAGTGTTGTTGTCAAACTTAATGAACTGTGAATTTGAAATCATTGTAATGGTCTGCTATGTTAACTGCATTGTTAGTGCTAGCCGAATACAGTACATACATGAAAAAAAGTCCAGTTTCATTTCTTTTCTACAAAATAGGTAAAAAATCTTCTAAAATGCAAACATTGACCACTTATGTCTTTCGGTCCCGATTCTGCTGCCTTTATTCACAGTGAATGGTATCTTACTTTATGAGTAGCCTTACTGATTTCAATGGATCTAATCACGTAGTAAGTTATCACTTAACGTCAGCAAGGCTGGCAGAATCTGGTGTTAAGTGAGTATTAATATGTTGCTTAGGAAATGATAGCAAATATTAAGTTTATCCTGGTTGTGTGCGGGTTCTTCTGCAAACATGTTGTTGGTCAGCCTCATGCAGTACAATTGGGTGAAATTCTGACACCATTGTCGGGCTAACAGGAGTTTTGGCATTTCTGTATAGTCTTCCTTCAGTCTCAATGTTTTACAAACATGAGGGCCCATTTAATGCAACCATTTAATGGGACTACTCACAGCACTATGCTTAGTAGAATGTGTTTGTGGAACCTGCTCCTCCACGTTTGCAAAACACTTGGCGATCCTTGGAATTACAAAACATTAATAATGTATTAAATTGTGGCAGGTATTATTATTATAAATGTATTAAAATGCATCAAGTAGAATATTATCATAATTATTTATTAATGTGGCTATTCATTTGTGTGAAATAAGAATTGGTTCCACTAATTATGGGTACATAACTTGAAACACCAACAGCACTCAAAGGAGGAAGGCAATCAAAATTAGTGGACATTTCTGAATAGTAAGGCCTACGTGACTTGTGTACGGTCAATGAGTGGCAGAACTAGGAAAGTAACTCAGATCTCCTAACTCCAACCCAATGCTTTAATCTTGAAACTCTGCTTGCTCTATATTTTAGTTTAACTGGGAGAATCTTCCCAAATGTGGAGTCACTGTCACTGAGTCATGGTGCTATTACATAGGATAACATCATGAAGGATGTGCCAAGGTGTTGCCATGTACTGAATCATGATTGGAAAACATCCAGGCCACTGAAACAGAATAACAAACATTTGATAAACCAGTGTTCTACCCTGTGCGTATCCTACTGGTAGATGTGGCAAATCAAATTGCAGAGAAAGTGTGGCCTGGGAGGCAGGAGATCTGGTTTCTAATCTTGTCTCCGCTACTAACATGCTGTGTAACCCTAAAGAAGTTTTGGTGTCTCTGTTTTCCTCTCCCACCCACTGTCTTGGTAGCCTGTACATTTACTGGGGGCAGGGACTGTCTCATGTTTCTGGACATAAGTGTGTAGCCCAATCTCGGTTGGGCCCTCTGAACTGGCTGGAGTTATTCAGGGAAATTGTGATCCTGGTCTGAAATGGGGGGGGGGGGGGGGATTGCTAACAATCTTGTTCCTCCCTCTTCCTCACTCTCTGCATGCTCCTGTTTCACTGACACTCTTTTCCACTTTTCCTCTCGTAAAAACATAAAGGAGCTGTTTTGCCAATGGGATACAACAGCCTTCTATTTCAAAGGCCACCTGTTCACATTTTGCCTGGGTCAGCAATGGCAAAAAGCGATTTCTGTGTTGAGGCACATGTGAAATAAGTTGGTGGCTCCAGTCCAGTTTCTTACCAGAAAAACTGCAATTTCCTATGGCACTGGTCATAGAAGCTAAACTAACGTCCTACCTCAGGAAGCAAGTCCCTTCAGGTTACAGCTGTATTGGCCTAGAAGTACTAAACTGCCTCTGCCTATGATCACTCTTTTCTGTGGAACAACAGACCACTGCTCTTTCCACACCGTTCAGTCAGGCAGCTTTCAGCAGCATTACATTCTCTTAAAAATAAAGCCAGATTCACTCCTGGTGTAAATTGCTGCAGGTCCATTGGAGTCACACCATGCACTTGGGGTTTTCTGACACAGTCTTCCCTACTGTCTTCCACTTTCTGATGCTCCTTCCCCTCAGTTGTAACAATGAGTTTGGCTCACAATGAGTTCTTACTTTGCCGATCTTATTCCAAATGTTACGATCCATTTAATCTTCTTCCGGGACTGGCTCAGAGTTCTAATGCAGTGTGATGCTGGAGAGGGGATTGGAAATTGGGGTGGGGCTTGGACCCTTGTCAACAGAGACAATATAGAGGCAGTATACTCAATCCCTTGCAATGATCCCGTCCTGTAGGTTTATAAGCAGTGCTGATAAGATGTTCTCAATGGTCTCTAGCTGGTAGAATGGGTTGAACGTATGAGGAACCTTTAAGTGGACCTGATGTGGGGACTGGCACAGAGAGGGATAACACCCACTAAAAGGCCCCTCATGTATCCAACCCCGTTCTTCCAGACTGGTGGGGGGGGGGGGGGCGTAGGAGGGCAGGAAGCACCTCCAATATCCGAAGGACTACATGCCAAAATACAGGGTTCAGGCTTTTTCAAAAGAAACAGTCCCTGAGTACAACAGTGCAGTTTTATAGGAGTTACAGCAAATTAGGTATCCAGGGATTTAGTTGGAGGATTCCTATGCTGACAAGAGGAAGAGGTGTCATGACTGACTTACTGGAGCTAAGAACAGGATCTGTTCCCAATTCTGCTGTAGACCTTCCCATGTGAACTTTGACAAATCACTTGATTATTACTGTATTCCAGTAATCTACAAAGACCCTAGTTAAAATTGGGATCCTGTTGCAATAGGTGCTATATACAACACTTAAAAACCCCACAATTCTGATCCAGCAGAGATTACAATCTCTCTAGGCCTCCATTCCCCATCTGCACCATGGAGATAATACTCCCCTACATCATGGGGTGAGTGAGAATAAATTAATTAATGTCTGTGAGGTGTCTAGATATTATGGACAGGGGAAAGCCGACAGGCGTGGAAGAGCACGTGGTTCAGACAGAGACATCCCTTAGGGGAGGATCTATTAATTGAGGTTCTCTATATGCTAGTAAGGAGAAGAGGATGGAAAAGGATAAAATATTGATAGGATCTGATAAGAAACAGTCAAATGAAAGAGTCTGACTCAATTACATGACATAATGGCAGACAGCTAAGAAGTGACAATTTTTTAAGTATTTATATAAAAATGCTAGAAGTCTAAATACTAAGATGGGTGAACTTTAGTTTACAATACTCTTATATTATATGAGGATATTAATATAATAGGCATCAGAGAAACTTGGTGGAATGAGGATAATCGATGGGACACAGTAATATCAAGGTACAAAATATATCAGAAGGACACAATAGGTCGTATTGATGGCAGAGTGACACTATATGTGAAAGAAAGCATAGAGTCAAATGAAATAAAAATCTTAAATGAACCAAACTGTGCCACAGAATCTCTATAGATAGGAATTCCATGCTTGAATAATAAGAATAGAGCAGTAGGGATATACTACTGACCACCTGACCAGGATGGTGATAGTGACTGTGAAATGCGCAGGTAGATTAGAGAGGCTATAAAAATTAAAAACAATAATAATGCGGGATTTCAACTATCCTTATATTGACTGAATACATGTCACCTCATGACAGGATGCAGAGATAAAGTTTCTCTACACCTTAAATGACTGCTCCTTGGAGCAGCTACTCCTGGAACCCACAAAAGGAAAGGCAATTCTTGATTTAATCCTAAATGGAGCACAGGATCTGGTCCAAGAGGTGAATATAAGCTGAATCACTTGGTAATAGTGACCATAATATAATAAAATTTAACATCCCTGTGGGGAGTGGGGAGGACAACATCAAAGCAGCCCACAATGATAGCATTTAATTTCAGAAACTACCCAAAAATGAGGAAGTTAGTTAAACAGAAATTAAAAGGTACAGTGCCAAAAGTGAAATCCCTGCAAGCTGCATGGAAACTTTTTTAAAGACACCATAAATAGAGGCTCAATTTAAATGTAAACCCCAAATTAAAAAACATAGTAAGAGGACCAAAAAAGTGACACCTGTGGTTAAACAACAAAGTCAAAGAAATAGAGGCAAAAAGGCATCTTTTAAAAAGTAGAAGTTAAATTCTATTGAGGAGAAAGGAGCATAAACTACGGCAAGTAAAGTGTAAAAATATAATTAGGAAGGCCAAAAAAGAATTTGAAGAACTAGCCAAAGACTCAAATAGTAACAGCAAAAAAAATTGGAAGCAGGAAGCCTGCTAAACAACCAGTGGGGCCACTGGATGATCGAGATGCTAAAGGAACATTCAAGGGAGATAGGGCTATTGCAGAGAAACTAAATAAATTCTTTGCATCAGTCTTCACAGATGAGGACATGAGGGAGATTCCCAAACCTAAGCCATTCTTTTTAGGTGATAAATCTGAGGAACTGTGCTAGATTGAGGTATCATTAGAGGAGATTTTGGGACAAAATGGTAAATTAAACAGTAATAAGTCACCAGGACCAGATGGTATCCACCCAAGAGTTCTGAGAACCCAAGAGAACTCAAATATGAAATTGCAGAACTACTAAGTGGGGTATGTAGCCTATCATTTAAATCAGCTTCTGTTCCAGATGACTGGAGGATAGCTCATGTGATGGCAATTTTTTTAAAAAGGGTCCAGAGGTGATTGTTGCAATTAAAGGCTGGTAAGCCTAACTTCAGTACCAGGCAAATCGGTTGAAACTATAGTAAAGAACTGAATTATCACACACATAGATGAAAACAATTTGTCAACATGGTTTTTGTAAAGGGAAATCATGTCTTAATCTACTAGAATTCTTTGAGGGGGTCAACAAGCATGTGTACAAGGGTGATCCAGTGCATATGGTGAACTTAGATTTTCTGAAAGCTTTTGACAAGGTCCCACACCAAAGGCTCTTAAGCAAAATAAGCATCATGGGATAAGAAGGAAGGTCCTCTCATTGATCAGTAACTGGTTAAAATATAGGAAATAAAGGGTAGGAATAAATGGTCAGTTTTCAGAATAGAGAGAGGTAAACAGTGGTGTCCCCCAGGGGTCTGTATTGGGGCCAGCACTGTTCAACATATTCATAAATGATCTGGAAAAAGGGGAAAACAGTAAGATGGCAAAATTTGCAGATGATACAAAACTACTCATAGACTCTAAGGTCAGAAGGGACCGATATGATCATCTCGTCTGACCTCTAGCACAATGCAGGCAAGAAAACCTCACCCACCCACTCCTGTAATAAACCTCTAACCTATAACTGAGTTATTAAAGTCTACAACTCATGGTTTAAAGACTTTAAGGTACAGAGAATCCACCAGCAAGTGAGCAGTGCCAATTACTACTGAGGAAGGTGAAAAACCCCCAGAGCCTTTGCTAATCGCCCTGAGGGAAAATCCCTTCCCAACCACAAATATGGCGATTAGTTAAATCCTGAGCATGTGGGCAAGACTCACCTGCCAGACACCAAAGAAAGAATTATCTTTAGTAACTCAGAACCCACCCCATCAATGTCCCATCACAGGCCATGGGCACATCTACCACCAGTAGTCAAAGGTCAGTCAATTGCCAAACTAAGCTGTCCCATCATACCATCCCCTCCATAAATTTATCAAGCCCAGTTTTGAAGCCAGCTAGCCTTTTGACCGCACTGCTCCCCTTGGAAGGCTATTCCAGAAATTCATTCCTCTGATGGTTAAACCTGCGTCTAATTTCAAGTCTAAACTTCCTGGTGGCCAGTTTATATCCATTTGTTCTTGTGTCCACATTGGTGCTGAACTTAAATAATTCCTCTCCCTCCCTGGTATTTATTTCTCTGATGTATTTATAGAGATTAATCATATCTCCCCTCAACCCTCTTTTGGTTAGGCTAAACAAGCCAAGATCTTTGAGTCTCCTCTCAGAAGGCAGATTTTCCATTCCGCAGATCATCCTGGTAGCCCTTTTCTGGACCTGTTCCAGTCTGAATTCGTCTTTCTTAAACATGGGGGATCAGAACTGCACACAGTATTCCAGAAGATGTCTCACCAGCACCTTGCAAAACTGTACTAACATCTCCTTTCCTCTACTGAAAATACCTTGTCTGATGCATCCTAGAAACCCATTAGCTTTTTCATGGCCACATCACATAGTCATCCTGTGATCAACCAATACGCTCAGGTTCTTCTCCTCTTCTGTTACTTCCAACTGATGCGTCCCCAGCTTATAGCAAAAGTTCTTGTTATTAGTCTCTAAATGCATGATCTTGCACTTTCCATTATTAAATTTCATCCTATTTCTATTACTCCAGTTTACAAGGTATTCCAAAACTTGTATGATATCCCGATCCTTCTCTGTAGTAACAATACCTCCCAACTTAGTGTCGTCTGCAAACTTTATTAGCACATTCCCACTTTTTGTGCCAAGGTTAATAATAAAGGTTAATAATAAAAAGGTTAAGTAAGATTGGTCCCAAGACCAATCCTTGAGAAACTCCACTACTAGCCTCCATCCAACCTGACACTATGACCCGTTGTAGTCTCCCCTTTAACCAGTTCCTTATCCACCTTTCAATTTTCTTTTTAATGCCCATATTTTATAATTTAACCAAAAATTCCCCATGTGGAACCGTATCAAATGCCTCACTGAATCTAGGTAAATTAGATCCACTGCATTCTCTTTGTCTAAAAAATCTGTTATTTTCTCAAAAAAGAAGATCAGGTTGGTCTGCCACAATCTACCTTTTGTAAAGCCATGTTTTATTTTGTCCCAGTCACCATTAACCTCGATGTCCTTAACTACTTTCTCTTTCAACATTTTTTCCAAGACCTTGCATGCTACTGAGGTCAAACTAACACGCCTGTAGTTACCCAGATCATTTCCCCCCCTTTCTTAAAAATAGGAACTATGTTAGCAATTCTCCAGTCAGACAGTACAGCCCCTGAGTATACGGCCTGTGGGGGGGTGCTGGTCTGGCCCAGGCTGGGAGTAAGGCCACCCCACCCGAGCTGGCTCCAGGCTGCAGCGAGAGAGGCGGGCACCACACAGTGGATATGTGTGCAGAAGAAGTGCCAGGTTCCGCCACCGCAATGAGATGCAGAAAGTCCCCCAAGTAGGAGGAGTTAAGCGGCGTGTCTCTCCCCCTCTCTCCCCATAAGTACAGACCTTCCTCCCTCCTCGGGGTAGCTGGGGGGCAGTGCCATCTGGTGGGATCTGGGGACCCCTACTGCCCTGCACAAAGGGAGGGGCGCCTGGGTGGGGTTGGGAGTTGCAAATGCATGCTTGGCCCCCAGGCACCAGAGACTCATGGTACGCCACTGACATTCATACAATTTGTGTCAATTTTGCATCAGTCAATTAAACCTTCCAAGGTCCTATGTCTCTCAGACCTTATTGTCCTGACCTGTCATGTGGAAAATTGAGAGGGGTTTCAAAAGAAGTCTCCACTCAATCCTTCTCAAACCAATCGCTGATTTCACTTTTGTTCCCTTTGTCTTAAAAAATGTTTTCCCACTTTTTTTTTTTTAAACTTGTTCTTCCTGACTAGCCTAATAGACCCAGTTCATCTCCCACTGAAGAGACTGCATACTATGCAGACAGTATGAGGCTTGCTACCTTTACAAACATGTTTGCAACAGCGGGTAAGTGTCTTTGCAGCTCTTTCAGAAGATGCTGACTGTGTCCCTGGAAGGCACTTTTTAAAAAAAACATCAAAACATTTTCATTATACATGATCTTGCCTGTTTGGTGGCTGCCTTATCTATTGATGGGAAGCCAGATGCTCAGCTAGTGTACTTCAGTGGTGTTATACCAGTTGATAACAGCTGATAATCTGACCCAGAATTTGCCTCAAACCTATCTGTAACTTGGAGTTAATTATGATTCTGAACCGTACACAGAAATTCAAATTTAAGTGATGAAAGAGAGTGCCATTCAAGGCTCATGTGGTACACAACCTGTCCTAGCAATCGTTTCTTTTGACTCCCTCTCCTTATCTCTGCTATAAATCTAGCTGAACTAAGTTTATTGGCTTCTAAACAAAATCAAAAGTGATGAATTGGCTGAACTAACAAATATGCAATCTCATTAAAAACAGCCACTGTTCTCAGGACTGGAGGGTAGCATATGAACTTATTTATAAATGACGCTAGGTGTGATCCAGGGAATTACAGGGTCCATTTGGGCTGCCTGGCAAACTGGTTGAAAACATAATTAAAAACAAAATAACAAAACACCTGGAAGATCATGATCTGAAAGGATCAGATCAGCAGTTTCTTCAAAGGAAAATTGTCTCATTGAATCTCTTAGAATTCTCGGAACATGTAAATAAAATAGTGGATAAAAGAGAACTAGTTGGCATAATTAATTTAGGCTTCCTAAGGGCCTTTAACAAAAAGCTACTGAAGAAGGCAAGAAGTCATATTGGGAGAAGCAGAGTATTGTCACGGATCAAATATTGACTAGGAGACAGGAAGCAAAGAGGATTAAATGGTCAGTTTTCATCAAGGTTTTGTGCTAGGACCCGTGTTGTTTAATGATGTAGAAAGTGAGGTGAGCAATGAGATAGCAAAACTTGCAGATGACACAGTTATTTAATCAGCAGAGTACAACTGCGGTATCCTTCAGAGCAAGACTCCAAACATTTTTCTCCCCTTTCTAGCTTGTTGTGATATTGTTTTACACTGTGTATGTTGTATTTTCAGTCACTCATAGGTTGGTAGTGGTGGGGAGAGGGGTTGGGTTGTTCGGTGTGTGTTTTGTCCCATTTGGGGGAGCTGCCTACCTATATTAATTAAGTCTTTAGTGTTTTTCTTATGGATCTTTCAGGTCTTTGTACATATGTATCTACACATTCATTTTTAGATATATAATTTAAACACTTAATTATCATTGGTACAAGTAGATGCTCATTGCTCAGAGTTCTCTGATCATTTTGGAGCAGAAAGTTTCAATACTCCAAAATAGACAGAAGTATCTTCTTCAGACTTTGGAAATCAGAGAGGTATTTCCAAATGATTTTCTAACCTGGGTGGCTGAAGAGGCTACATATAACTGACTTACAAAGAAGTTCTTAATATACAGATTTCAGGACAGGCATGTACTTTGAAGAAGGGAGTAGGATTTCAATGTATTTAACCACAGCTAGAAAGCAATGAGGATGAAATTCACCCATTGGCAGTGGACCATCACAAGGCCATCTCACGTCAGCCCCACTTTGAGAGTTTATATGGGCCACAGAATTTGTGGTACTCTTTTGTGCACGGATGAAAGGTTAATAACTAGAGCTGGTTGGGAAAGTGTTTTCCTGTCCCACAAAAAGCTTGAAGATTTTTTTGATACTATTTCCCAAAATAAGTTGAAAAGTCAAAATCTCAAATTTTCACAGCCCCAAAAACCAAAAAAGTAAAATAGTAAAAATAAAATAAAAAGTTCAGGTCAATGGAAACATTGTTTAGATAACTTTGAAACAGTTTCCATTAACTTTTTCAATTTTTACTATAATTAGCTTAAATTTCTAAACAAAATTGTTCAGAACTGGAAAACTAGATTTTCATTAATTTGTTTGTTTTATTTATTATACGATGTCAAAATGCAACATTTTTGATAACTTCAAATCTATTTTCAATTTAGATATGTGGGATCCGTTTTGATACTTTTTCTTTCTTGCAAAAAGTTCTGGTTTCAATTAATCTGCATTTTTCCATCAAAAAATTCCTGACTAGCTCTATTAACATTCCTTCCCTACAGCAAAGACTGATTACTGTGGCAATGAAACTGACAGTATATTATGTAGTTCATTAAATACTGAGGGAAGAGGCCTCCTTTTCCTTCAGTGCTGATTGGGCTCAACTGCATTTGCAAATGGCAGTCGGCCATACTTGTAATGATTAACCCTTAGCTGTGTCAGTGACCTGGGTGTAATGTGCATCATATTACAAAAAGCAATCTTAAAAAATGATCTAGGGTTTTCTGCACCTCAATGAAACATGCATAATAGCAGATTGAAGGACTCTTAGGAGAATTAAAAAATAAAGTACTAGCTTGTTGTTGAATTGAATACCTGATATTTGTAACAGTCCATGAAGTAAATTAGTCAATGCCATACTGCCTACATTACATAACTCTTGCAGATGGAGCAGCAGTGTCACTATAGGGGAGACCGCAAGAGCTGGCTAGAAATCTTTGGCATAGGGCTTTGGAATATGATGGTTAGGTAAAGAGCCTAGGACCATGGAGCATAGAACAGAAACAAGGGTCTTAGCGATATTTCATTCCCTCTACAATAAATCATGGGCAGGCACCAATAAACTAAAAAAATACAGGAAAAAGTAAAAGGATACAACCCCCTTTTGCAAGAGCACCTCTACAATGACCCCTCACCTGCATCTCTACGGCCAAATGAATGTCAGTAGGGATAGAATCTAGACCAATCAGTTCCCAAAGCACACACCATTAGCTTTAGCAGTATTAGGACTGTTCAGTGAGCAAGTGACTAGATTCACAAAGTTAGCCATTACATTATACAATACCCAGCAAAACTTCAGGTTGGCTGGTGTAGCTTGGTGGGGAAGTTAATTGGCATGAGAGTGCAAATGCACACACAACTACGGTGATGGTACAAATAGAAAACTGTGGTTTAACCAGATAATCACACAATATTAACTAGACACCCATCTCTCCATAATGCAGCATTTCATACTGTCAAAGCCCTGGCAAACATTAACTCACAAACATTAACTAAATAATTCACCTTCGGGACAATGCTGTGACTAAAGTTAAAAGGATATAATTAACACCATGAGTAAAATGAGATTTTAGGAGTTAAGTCAGTTGTCTGGGCAAATGGGTTCTGTGGTCTGTGGATTAGACATCTGTCTATCTGACCAAAGCAGTAGATTCTAATCCTCATTCTGACACTCATGTGTGACTTCGAGGAAAGTCAATTAAATTCTGTCTGCCTCAGCTATCCTAGAGGTAATGATATTTTCCTGCCTCCATTTGGGCATTGGGAGCCCAACTGAACTCTAGTGAGTACTACAACTCTGTAAGTACTACCAAGGCCAATCAGTGAACAAGATGCAACTACAGTTCCCAGCTTTGGGGCCTTGCCTGATTTACCTAAATTTAAAAAAAATTTAAAAAAAAAAAATTTTACTCTGAGTTAAGATCAGACCTGTGAAACTGCAGTGTGGATCAGCTTTGCTTTGGCAAATCTAGGGAGTGAGGGGTCAGTACTAGGCCTATAATGGAAGGCTTACTTTGAACTCACCCATGGAAGAGCTTAGGTCTTCCCCATAATATAACAGTTTTACTAGATAAAAGTGCACAGCTAGGGCCAAATTCCTTGTTAGTATAAACTGGCATGGCTCCACTGACTTAAATGAAGCTGAGTCTGTTTACACCAGCACAGAATTTGGCCTGTAGAGTCTGCATTCCAAGGTTCATCCTCAATCTCCTTTTTTTTTTTTTTTTCTTTCCCAAAATGAGATTGCTACACTGTGGCTCATAAGCATCCTGACCTTTAGTACAGAGATGTGGCCCAAGTAGGCTACAAGTATTTATATACAATGCTCCTTCTGGAACTGCACTGTAGGCAGGAGCCTGTAGCCTCTGAGCAGTGAACCTCTGTATTAAAGATGAGGGCAACTACAATCTACTTTATTTAATTCATTAGATGCCGCCCTTGACCTCTTGGCCTGTTGCCAATGTGGCCTTTCATTTGGCAAAGGCACGGCACTGAAAGGTATTACTTGCACTCTATTTGGTATTTGTGACTGTCTTGTAGCTAACTAAGTCAGTGAGCCCTCATCCACGAAGGGTCTTAATCACTATGATGCTGAGCATTGTAGCACATAATTTATAAGTACCTAGAAAATCACAGGAACAACACTCTGATCCACAGAGCCTGAGTTAGGCACCATGGCTCCCGATACAATGAATAGGGATAGATAGGTGCCTTAGAAGGCAATCCACAAAGATAGCCACCTAAGCAAGTAGTGGGAGAGGCCAACGAGACGGGTATATGCTAAGCCCTGCCCCTTTCACAGAGAAGAGCACATTCTTGCAGCTTGCAAGAACCTCTATCTATCTCTATCTCTGCTTGCAATCTGCAAAATGGGGGAAGATAGGACTTTGGTGATCTAAGCTGGTTGTGGGGCTGAAATAATACCAGTGGGGGAAGAGGAGCAGGACTTCTCTTATAACCCAGTAGATAAGGTACTTCGTCAGGAGGTCGGAAACTCCCAGTTCAAGTCCCTTTTCTGCCTCAGAAGGGTTCTAAACAGGGATCCGCCCCCTCTTAAGTGAGTACTCTAACCATGAGGTCATAGAATCCTTCTAACTCTTTCACTGCCACAAGACTCATAGACTTTAAGGTCAGAAGGGACCAATATGATCATCTAGTCTGACCTCCTACACAATGCAGGCCACAGAACTTCACCCACCCACTCCTGTAATAGACCCCTACCCTATGACGGAGTTATTGAAGTCCTCAGAACATTGGTTTAAAGACTTCAAGGTACAGAGAATCTTCCAGCAAGTGACCTGTGCCACATGCTACAGAGGAAGGCAAAACTCCCCCAAGGCCTCTGCAAATCTTCCCTGGGGAAAATACTTTCCCAACTCCAAATATGGTGATCAGCTAAACCCTGAGCATGTGGGCAAGACTCACCAGCCAGACAACCAAGAAAGAATTCTCAATAGTAACTCAGATCACACCCCATCAAATGTCCCATCACAGGCCATTGGCATATTTACCACCAGTAGTCAAAGATCAGTTAATTGCCATATTAGGCTGTCCCATCATACCATCCCCTCCATAAATTTATCAAGCTCAGTTTTGAAGCCAGCTAGGTTTTTTGACCCCACTGCTATTCCAGAACTTCACTCCTCTGATGGTTAGAAACCTACGTCTAATTTCAAGTCTAAACTTCCTGATGGCCAGTTTATATCCATTTGTTCTTGTGTCCACAACGGCACTAAACTTAAATAATTCCTCTCCCTCCCTGGTATTTATCCCTCTGATGTATTTATAGAGAGCAATCATATTTCCCATCAACCTTCTTTTGTTTAGACTAAACAAGCCAAGTTCTTTGAGTCTCCTCTCATAAGGCAGGTTTTCCATTCCGCAGATCATCCCAGTAGCCCTTCTCTGCACCTGTTCCAGTTTGAATTAATCTTAAACATAGGGGAACCAGAACTGCACACAATATTACGGATGACGTCTCACCAGCACCTTGTATAATGGTACTAGCACCTTGTATAATGGTACTAACACCTCCCTATCTCTACTGGAAATACCTCATCTGATGCATCCTAGGACCGCATTAGCTTTTTTCATGGCCACATCACATTGGCGGCTCATAGTCATCCCGTGATGAATCAAAACACGCAGGTCCTTCTCCTCCTCTGCCACTTCCAACAGATGCGTCCCCATCTTACAGCAAAAATTCTTGTTATTACCCCCTAAATGCATGACCTTGCACTTTCCATTATTATATTTCATCCTATTTCTATTACTCCAGTTTACAAGGTCATCTAGATCTTCTTGTATGATATCCCAATTCTCCTCCATATTGGCAATACCTCCCAACTTTGCGTCATCTGCAAACATTATGAGCATATTCCCACTTTTTGTGCCAAAGTCAGTAATAAAAAGGTTAAATAAGATTGGTCCCAAGATCAGTCCCTGAAGAACTCCACCAGTAACTTCCCTCCAGAATGACAGTTCACCTTTCAGTATGACCCATTGTAGTCTGCCCTTTAACCAGTTCCTTATCCACCTTTCAATTTTCATATTACACCCCATCTTTTCCAATTTAACCAATAACTCCCCATGTGGAACCGTATCAAATGCCATACCTAAATCTAGGTAAATTAGGTCTACTGCATTCCCTTTGTCTAAAAAATCTGTTATTTTCTCAAAAAAAAGAGATCAGGTTGGTCTGGCATGATCTACCTTTTGTAAAAACATATTGTATTTTGTCCCAGTTACCATTAGCCTAGATGTTCTTATCTACTTTCTCTTTCAAAACTTTTTCCAAGACCTTGCATGCTACTGAGGTGAAAGTATCACTCCTGTAGTTACCTGGATCGCCTTTTTTCCCTTTTTTCAAAAATAGGCACTGTGTTAGCAATTCTCCAGTCAGACAGTACAACCCCTGAGTTTACAGGTTCTTTAAAAAGCCTTGCCAATGGGTTTGCAATTTCATGTGCTAGTTCCTTTAATATTCTTGGATGGAGATTATCTGCCCCCCCCCCGACTTAGTCCCATGAAGCTGTTCGAGTTTGGCTTCTACCTCAGATGTGGTAATTTCTACCTCCATATCCTCATTCCCATTAGCCACCCTACTGCTATCCCCAAGCTCATTATTAGCCTAATTAAAAATAGAGGCAATGTATTTGTTTAGATATTGGGCCATGCCTAGATTATCCTTAACCTCCACCCCATCCTCAGTGCTTAGCGGTCCCACTTCTTCTTTATTTGTTTTCTTCCTATTTATATGGCCATAGAACTTTTTACTATTGGTTTTAATTCCCTTTGCAAAGTTCAACTCTACTGGGCTTTTGGCATTTCTCACTTTATCTGTACATGTTCTGACCTCCAAGAGGTAGCTTTCCTGGCTGATCCCTCCCATCTTTCACTCCTCATAGGCTTTCTGCTTTCTCTTAATCACCTCTCTGAAATGCTTACTCATCCAGCTTGGTCTACAATTCTTGCCTATGATTTTTTCCCCTTCCTTGGGGTGCAGGCTTCAGATAGTTCCTGCAATTTTGACTAGAAGTAATTCCAAGCCTCCTCCACCTTTAGATCCATGAGTTCTTCAGTCCAGTCCACTTCCACAACAAATTCCCTTAATTTTTTAAAGTTAGCCCTTTTGAAGTCAAAGACCCTAGTCACGGATATATTTTTGTTTACCCTATCATTTAGTTTTAACCCAAATAATTAAAGTGGAACAATTTCAGTGGTAAACATAAAGTGGGGCAGTGAGAGTAACTCTACAGCCCACTGGTTAGGGCACTCACCCGAGAGATGGCTGGATCCCTGTTGAAATCCCTTCTCCTCCCTGAGGCAGGGTGGGAAATTGAAGTGGGGGCTTTCCACAGCTCATGTGAGTTCTCTGACCGTTGGGCTAAAGGTTACAAGGAGTGTCACCTTCCCAGGCCATTTTCTGTGAACTCATCCGAGGGGCCTGATCCAGTAACTGGACTGTGAAATGCTTACTGGTTCAGCCCCGCAATGACTTAGGTGGAGGAAAGTATCTTTCCTGGTTTCAATTGCCCTGGGGCTTAGCAGGACATCATAGGCATCTATGAGTGAGGCTGCAGTGTACATACCTAGAGGCAAAACCTAAGGCACCAAGTGAGTTTAGGTGCCTACAGGGTTTGGTGGCAGCTGAGCGGGAATTTTGTGGATTGCAGCAGTACCTAAAAATGGGACTTATCCACGAAGGTACTTAGGTGTGTAACACTTGAGGTGTTCATTATGTAACATTATGTGCCTTTCCCTCCATATTTTATAGCTATCCCTTACTTTGAATTACTCTTGAAAAATATTTTGTTGCTAAAGAATAAACATTCATCTACTTAGGATACTTATATATCCCCCATAACTGTAGCGTCTGAGAGCCTAACAATCTATAGTTGTCCTCACAATACACCTGTCAGGTAGGGAAGTAAATTCATCTCTGTTCTGCAAATGGGGACTCAGGCATAGAAAGCCTATATGATTTGCCCACAGTCACACAGGAAGTCTGTGGCAGAGCAGGGACTTGACCCAAGGTGCTAGACTAACCACTAAGCTATCCTTCCCCTTTAACTTCTGATCCTAGGGTCTCCTAGAACTCTAACTTTAGCCATCTGTCTTAGATGGTTTTGACACAACAAATCCTGCATCTTGGCACAGAGTTAGACTAGTTGACCCCTGCAGTCCCTTCTAACCCTATAGTTCTATCATTCTATGATTTTAACCTAACTATAAACCACACACGTGGAAAATAAAACAGCAAGATTTATCTTTGTCAGCATCAGAGGGTTTGTTAATATTGAAGGAAATGTCATGCCACATTTCACACCTGTAGAATTTCAACAATATAATGTACATACATGCAGTCAGAAAAGCAATAACCTCCTGTGGTCTCTGATTACCTACGGATTGCTTCCCAGAATCAATTCTCCTGCTCATCTGTCCATGTGCTCATGCCTCTGTTCTGCCCTCCTGACACTCTGTCTGCCCACTGACTAGTTAGCATTCTTCTTTCCCCTGACTCTTCAATCTACTCTGCTGTTAAGGTGTTTAAAATTTACTTCCATAAAAATTTCCTGCTGTTCTCCTGAAAGACCATTTAAAAATGTCTTTAGGGGAAAGGTGGAGAGGAAAGCTGAAGGGGTGTATATTGCTTATAGCATGTTCAGCTTAAAATCCTTGTGGACCCTGCAAAACTGCAAAACAGTCTTGAAGAGGATGACTTAACACAAGCCAATCTTGCTGTTATTGGTAACAAATATTTTGTTTCCTAAAAACACAGCTAGACTAACTGAGGAGAACCTGATCTGGTGGCTGCCACATCTCCAAGCACTTGCATATGAAATCACAATACAATTCCAACAAGCTCCTTGGTGGTGTTTCATCTATAATAAAGACATTCAGACTGCCCATAGCTTGCCCCTCTATATCTAGGAATGGCAGAGGTGTCCAAACAGTGAGCAGTATCATACACCCAATGGTTCAATACCTAGACACAGTGGGACATGTTAAAAATGACATACAGAGAACAAACTATAGGGTTATGTACTGAATGGGTCAGGTGGTAAGATTCAGATGGGCTTTTGGCACAAAAGTAATAATGTCAACTTTATTTTTCTTTGCAAACTTAAAACTATTCATGTGCCTCCGCTCTTGCCCCCTTGTACCACTGCATGGTACACCCAACATATAACTTCACATTTAGATAAGAGCAACCTTCAAGTGTATTTTTTAAAATTTATTTCTAAATAATTTGTGGGCTTTACTCAAACCAGGGCACAACTTTTTCTTCTGCCATTTTATGGGGTTCTTTACATTTTTTAACTCCCTGTTTGGGCAGGCAGGGATAAATTTAATCATATTGGCCCTGCTTTGGCAAAGCACTTAAGCACTTGCTTATTTTTGGAGCCTCTGCTAAGCTAAATACATATTATGGTAAATAAAGGTACTTCTCACACTCTGCAGCATGCACATAGGGATTCTTTACTGTAAGTATGGTAAGACCCTTAAATCTACCCAATCACATACTTCTACATTATGAACTAATATCTAACCAGTTTCACTATAAAAGCTATAGCTGTCATTATATCAAAGAACATTAGCAAACATCTGAAACAGCTTAGTGAGAGAGGAAGAATGGTCAAGTGGCTAAGGTACTAGCTTAATAGTTGGGGAAATGTGGGTTCAACTCACCGCTCTAATACAAACTTACTGTGTGACCTTGAGTAAGTCAGTCTGTCTCTCTGTGCCTTAGCTCCCCATCTGTTCATTGGGGATAATAGCATTTCCCAACCTCACTGGGATGTTGTGAGGATTGATACACAGAAGATTGTGAGGTACTCAGATACAATGGTGCTGGGGATACCTTACAGGCTGCAATTTTTTCAAAATTTTTATTGCAGCATGTAATTAGCTTCTCACACACAAATCACACTTTCATTTGAATGCATATACCAAATTTTATGAGTTTGGAGTAAAATTTATAGTTTGCTCTTGAATCTTTAAGTTATGATTTTGTAATACAAGTGAGTGACAGAAATTCAAATTATAATGCCACTGGTTAACATCATTGCACTCAACCCATGCACTTGAACCTGTGACTCTGTAAGAAACATTTGGGTCTAGACAGATGAAACTGGGTCTTTTTTGCACTTCAAGGAAAGGGAAATGAAGTGACTTTGGTAATCATTACTGAATACAGTTGTTTTTACTTGTTACCAATATGATCACAAAAATACAATGCATAACAAATATTAAACCAGCACACACAACAGATAAAAGCAAAGATTAATCTTGGTAGGATTAGAGAATCTACACTGAAATAATGTTTTTAAAAAATGGATATGGAGGGGCGGGGGGAGTGTTTGGGGGTGGGGGGAACTCTGCAGTTAACTTGTTTCAGGGACTCATTAAAAACCCTGACCGGCAACTTCAAAAGCCTTCGGAGATTTTCATTGCACCTGGAATCTCTGTTTTGATTACTGAAATAAAAGATGCCCACTCTAGTAGCCTAGTCTCTTCTTTAATTAAGGGCTTTGTATTTAAATATAGCCATACAATCCCCTAAAGTTATTTTTAAAGTAAGCTGCTGGCAGGGCAGCATTATGGTGGATTACAGATTTAGAGAATCAAGAAAAATCATCACTTCAGCATACAATTTAGAGGATAATGTGTGTGCATACATGCAAATGGTAGTGTGTGTATATAATGTTTGTATGTGTATGCACACAGGTTCATGTAACAATATACAGGACTGGATTTATCAAAGACAAGATGGGCAGATTTTCCTACTTTGATAACCTCTAAATATCTGTACTCCATATTTGTAGTCAATGTTATATATAGGTAGAACACCACACAATAGTACATATGTAAACACTGTAAGAGCACAATGGACACTTGGAAAAGTTCCACTTTTCCATAAATGTAAAAAACTCAATTATTTTTAAAAAAGTTATTAGTTTGCATCTGGTACTGAATAGGCATTGTTAAAATATCCCCATTCGCTGTCATCCTTCTGACACACAGCTTACCAAGACGCATGCATGATCCGGAAAGTAGCAGTGCTACACAGGATACAGCCGATAGGAGATTAAGAGCTAGGGGGCAGGTTGAGTGGTATCAGACCATTCATGCTTAGTGAAAGATGTACACAAACTGCCCTGGCTGAAAATGACAGGTCAAATCAAAACTATACCCACAGTTCTTAATTGTGACAAAAAAAACTTACAGCTTCCAAATTTTAGTGGGCAAGCATGTGCATCCATAGGGAAGTCCTCAAGCTGCATGGGACATTCAGCAGAAATGGTCAATCTGTGAGAAGAAAAAAGAAACAAAATTTTCATTTTAATCAGCATTATGTAGGCTCTTTACTGTTGTATCTGAGTGCTGACACAAATATACTTTACATGGGGACTTCTGTGAAATCAGAGCAATTCTCTTGTTAAAGGGGATGTGATATGCAATGTGGACAACTGCTATGTGCTATGGGCTTGATCTTGCAACTTTTACTCTGGTGAGTAGTGTTTATTCATGTAAGTAAGCCCAATGAAATCACTGGTATGATTTGCGTGTGAGAGAACTAGTATGTTCTAGCCATGGTGGAGCAATGAGAAACCTCTTTCCTTAGCAAAAAACCTATGCTGGACAAATAGCTCCAGAACATCCAATCCTTGGAATATAAAGGTACACTTTCCTGTCACGAGAACATGTTCATGCAGCAAGACTGCCTGACTATACACTTACTGCTTTATAGCACCATGCTGAAATGCATATTCTAGATACAAAGCCTTCCCTCCATGGGGAGGATAAAGTACTGCAATCATATGAATTGCCATATTGGGTCAGACCAATAGTCCATCTAGCTCAGTATCCAGTCTTCCAACAGTGACTGGTGCCAGATGCTTCAGAGGGAATGAACAGAACAGCCGATCATGAAGTGATCTATCCTGTCGTCCACGCCCAGCCTCTGGCAAACAGAGGCAAGTGACATTCGGCACATCTGGTTGCATCCCTGACTGTCTTGGCTAACAGTTATTGATGGACCTATCCTCCATGAACTTATCTAGTTCCTTTTTTAACTCTGTTTTAGTTTTAGCCTTCACAACATCCCGTCAGTCTGCACATGGCATTTTGTTCAGTGAGCTCTCTTCAGTACAAAACACTGATGCACTACTAGGGTGGGCCATATCTTCTGACAGTCTGACAATAGTTTTTGGGGAAATTGTTACACTACGAGCTGATGTACCACTGCCCGAAGGTTCTAGAGCTATAGTGCCTGCAACAGATTTTTGCAGGTGGCAAGAACAAGGGAGCTGGGGATACTGCATTGGTACTGTGAGAGGACAGACTTAGTGTAGGATCTGGTGGAGAAGAGGAATGGGTGTGCAAGGGGAAGAAAAGAAGATGGAAAACAGACGGGACACAATGCAGCTGGAAACGTAACAACAGCTGTAATGCAAAATGAAAATCCAACTTGATAGAAATGATACACTATTTCTCAATCACAGACAGGAAATGCTGCTTCTAAGATATAGTAGGAGCAATAGGTGAGGTCCAAATTACCTGCCCTGGAGCAAGGATGTTTAAAAAACCCCACAAAATCCTGAAAAGAAAATAGAGGGTAGAGTAATGTGGCTTTCAGGATACATGTACTTTCAACAGCCATTGACCCAATCCAGCAAAATATTTAAACATATTTTGAACATTAAGCATGTCAGTACTCCTCTGATAGTCAATGGGACTACTGATGTGCTGAATGTTATGTATGTGCTTTGTGGGAGTGAGGCCTGTATAAGGAAGGACTCCAGTTTTCCCATATGCACAGCTGTGGGACTCAAACTTCCAGCAAATTTACTTTCTTCTTAGTATCTCTCCTTCCTCTCTCTCTTTCAACTCTTCACAATTAGATCCCAGATGGCTTCTACGCCAGACTCCAGAAGCCCTAAAAGTTCTGCAGGCCTTGGGTCAAGCTAGATGTTGTATTCAGTGGGTTTTAACAAAAGCATTTCCTCCCTACCTGTTCTGCAATTTTTATTCCATAACCACCACATACAGAACCACTATTATCTCTAAAGAGAATCATGCACCCACAGCCACAGAATATAGACATCTCCATAGGCAATCAAATGTGTTCTCCTGACAAATGGTCATACACATATATTCACTCTGTTTCTCATAAACCTCTCTGTCTGGGTCTGTAAATATAACTATAACATCTCCATAGAGTGAGTTGTATTCAGCCTGGCATTTTGGCAGATTCCACACATTTAACCCAAATGTGTTGGTCCCAGTGACCTAACATCTGCAGGGGACTGTAAAGGAGTGCAAAAATTGCCTGCAACACCGCCATCTACCAGGGGGCCCAGAGCTGTCTGGCACAGTTGAGAAAATGGGCCATCTGGGTAGGGGATGTGGCTGACCACAGCACTGGGAGACTTGCTGACTCACCTCATCTTCGACTCACCTCGCCTTCCACCCAGCCTAGAATTAGATCTGTCCTGAGCCCAGTGGCTACCTCAGAGGAGGAGAGAGATGAAAATACTGCCTGCCTTTCTCCAAAGGCAAATCCCCCTTGGTTACTACTTCAAACTGCTGCACCAGCAGGAATGGATCTAGCCGAATATCTGTTCAAGACGAGAAATTAAGTGTACGCAGAGGTTGGATGCTATGACATCAGTCTTGGCAGTAATTGTATCCAGATTCCAGTCCAGTATTTCTGTCTCTCTCTTCCTTTTTCATCCTTCCTCAAAGGATGGTAGCTATCATTATTCCTGTTTTACAGCTAGACAGGCTTGGAAGGATCAGATTTTTATCAGTAGATGTTGATTTCACTGTACACACACAAACTGACAAATATTTCCATCAATAATCATTGAAATTTACAGAAAGGCAAAGTAAGAAAAATGCTGCTTAAGAACTTATTAGAGTTTGATTTAAGGATATTTACTTAGTGCATTTTGGCGTAATGTTGAAAATTTATCTTTTTAACATTTCTCAAACTTTAACTGTTTGAATCGCAACATTTGTAGTCATTATTTTCTCCAATCCACCCACAGGTTTTGTGATCCCCACCCACCCACAATTTCCCACAACTGTGAAAATTTAAATCAATTAAAACTTGGAAAATAAATGCTTAAAAAGAAACTGATCTCTGTCAACAATATTTTTAAAAAAATCAAATTCTGCCAACTCTAAAGATAGGGAAACTGAGGCATGGGATTCAAATGACTCACTCATTATCAAAAGGCAGGGAAAAGACAGAACTGGGAATAGACCTCAGCTCCCAGCACTTCTAACACAATGCCCTATCTAGTGGCACATGCTACATCTCCTCTAAAATAACATTTACACAAAATCAAAAAAGAGATGACAAGACCTATACATGTCTTTATTTTTAAGGAAAGACGTATTGGAATCTGATCCAAGTACAGTATTAGAACCTGAGCACCACTCAGTGAAACTGCAAGATAATTTCATATTAGAAACTGATTTCTTGTGCTGGCTTTAAAATAACTACTGAAGGCCTGGATCCTAAAAGGTGCTTAGCTTTCTCTCCCTCGACCTGCAAAGTGCTATTAGGGTCAAAGTGCTCAGCAGCTTGCAGGGCAGAGAGCCCAGGGACTGCCCAATGCATGGAACTTCTCCAGTACCTGCTACTAATGGTTTCTGTGTCAAAGCAAGCGTGCTGTTGGATGTGTGTTTACTTCAGTGTCAGAGGAAAACACCAGTAACTCAATGAAGTTGATTGGAATGGAAATCCTCCAAGTCTCTTTAAGTGAAAAGGTGATGTTTATATGTAATTTAACATCAACAAGGTTAATTGTGCCTTTAGAGCACAGATTTAGATTGGGGGCTACGTGGAGTTGCGCTGCCCAGGGGCAAGGCATAATCCCTCCCTGAGCTTGCTTATCCTAGCAGGGAGTGTGCAAGCTGCACTGTCTCTTAGGGCAGTGCATGGTGCAGTCTGCTATCCCTAATGTTTGAATGGGGGAAGGCACCATCAAGCCCATAGTCTCATTTGGGCCATAGCCTCAATGGGAGGAGATGAGACTATGTGGACTTCTAAGGATTCAAGGAAGGAGGAAACACCTGTACACAGAGACTGTAGCCATCCCTGACCATCACATGTAGGGTGAGGTGCTGTGCACTTTCCCCTGTGAATTTGTACAAAGTTCAGTGCTAGTCTGTCCCTAAACAACACACTGAAATATCCCAATAATACATCCTCAGATGCATTATTCATAGCATGGCAGATCTAGTACATTTTGAATTTAAAACGCTTAATGGATGATGTCATAAGAACCGGTTACAAAATCCTCATCCTTAATCAGGTATTTTATACCCTTCTTTACAACATATTATTGGGGTATAATAATGCTGGGCAATATTGGTGAACAATGGCTTTGAAATATCACACGTTTTCATCACACTGTTTTGCATTATTCTGGTGAACCCAAATAGTAGCTTTTCACTAAAGAATGAGGGTCCAAAAAAGATTGGCTCACAAAATGCACTTGTAACTCAAAACAACTTGTTTCTGCCATTTCTACAGAAAGCACTATGGTAGTCATCTTTGCCAATCCTGTAGAGAAGGGATAAAGACATGGACAGCCACACACATGTGCCTCTAGAAATGCGTTGCAGATAGGGCAGGGATAGAAGAAGACAGGAATGTGCCGAATACACCAGAATACACAACCAGAAGTGGCAGACAAATCTATACTTGGTATTCACCTTCAAACATCACCTGGAAAGAAGCAGGACTCGTCTGATGTCCTTCCAGACACACACTTTCAGCAAGCAAAAAATTCCACTTAGCTCACATATGCATGCATGCATGCATGGTGCCAGTAGAACACAAGGACATCATTATTAAAGAACTCTTATCTTTAGTAAAAAGTTAGGGCTTGATTACTCTTTTACACACACCAGTTTTGCACAGCTGACACAGGAGTTACTCCTGGTTTACAGTGACGTAAGGGAGAGGAAAAACAGGCTTTTTGTGTGCATGCATGGAATTGAGTTTTGTTAAATCTTTAGAATACAGTCAATTCAAATTGGGTTTTAATGGGCCCATCAAAACACATATCTGTCAAATTCAAACTTCTGCCTGGTTGTGCTGAGGCACAAGAGTTATTAAAAATAAAATTCTAAAAAAATTTCTGAAAGCAAGTGTAGGTGGGGGCTGCTTTAAGGGATAACTGGGAAAATTGTTTCCTCACAACCACAGGCTGGGGGAAACACCCATCTGGATATAAAAGGAATACTAAAGATTAGAGATGTAATAAAGGAAAATAGAATAGCATTGTTTCATTATATTAATGATGAATACCTGATTCTGCTGCCATTTTTCTTTCACCAAATAAGTGTAGTGATTCATATGATTTAGTAATCTGCAGTATGCTATCATTAATGCTCTGATTATATGGATAAACATAACAGAAAACATTTTGTGGTAAGTATGTATAAATTGCTAAATTCACTGCAGTACCCACTTAACCTTGATCTAAAATGATATCTGATGAATAAGGTAAGTATCTGTTATGTCTTGGAAAACTTTTATAACAAAATGATGAAGAAACAAAGTTTCTTTCTGAGACTTTCACAATAAAATATGGCTTAGATTCAATTAAGAGTAATTATTCGGTTTAACAAGCCACATCACATATTGGACATCAAAACTTAACTGATGTCAGTCTCTGTTCTTGAAACAAGCATAGCTCTTGGATCATGTTTAAAGATCTCCCCTTAGTCCCAGGCCTTTACTTACAATCTTAACATAATCTGTGCACAGGGGTGATGGTGGGTGATTTAACACTGTAAAGACGTCTTAAGACATGGATAAATACTTAGCCACTATACTGATGGCTGAAAGAGTCATGCTAAGGTGATGAAATCCTGAAACTTGCCTTTGACTGGCTGAATGAGTTGTCTGCAACATGGGTCATGGCCGGAGAGAGGAAATGTAAATATTACTGATAATGTCGATGCTGCTTCACTTATGATGCTTTTTTATCTGCACTTATTTTGTGTATTGGACTCCCACTGGGAATGAGCATAATCTAATGGTTAAAATTCAGGGCTGGGAGCCAGGAGTTCTGGACAAATTGATGCCTCTGCCCCTAACTTCTGTTTAGTTTCTGGTACTTAACCATTCTGTGCAGACTATTACTACTGTCCTACCTTACTGCAGTGTTGAGGTTCTAATTCATTAATATTTGTATGGCCATGTAGAATACTTTGAAAACCTCAGATGAAAAGACCTATACAAGTGATGTCTGATGTTATTCTGAATTTCATTCTGCACAGCAGGCAATTCAGACCTGTAGGGTAGATTAAAGGAGAACTTTTATCATGACTGAGCCAAATCCTTAACCCAATTTATGCTGAAGTTATGGATGCATATGCCCCTTCAGGCTTCTTAAACCAACTACGCACAACACTGACTTATCTTGACTTGCCCTGATGTGGAAAGAATGGGGAAAGGAATCCATGACTATGCTTTGGCAATAGCTACCCAGTGGTGGGGACCTCCGGCAAGTGATCTCTTCAACCATGGAATGCCTTTCTATATCCTGAACATCACTCTCCTCCTGATGGTCTGGAGAGAGGTACTGAGGCTCTAGGACAGGAGTAAAATTTATGAGAAACCAGGAGGGGGGAAGGATCAAGCAATAGGTCCCTTAAATGTTCCTAAAAAACAAGAAAACTACATTGAGCTTTTGGGGGTGTCTCTCTCCCTTTGCTCAGCTACTGGGGAGTAGGGCAGGATTCTTTATCCTGCTGGAGCGCTATTTTAGGTTCCTAGTCAAGGCTGAGAGCACTATTTGCAGCTGATTCCCTTCATTCTGCAACCTTCATTAAATGACTTTTCTCTATACATATTAGCAATTGAAGACTGTTTAATTTATGTCCATTTAGTCTTTACTTGGAAAGTGTCTAATACAATCTGTAAATGTCTAACAGAATAACACCTGATCTCTGTCTCTGTATGCATGAAATAACACTCCCTTTCTCACCCCGAAGGCTGTTAAACTCTCCCATCCTTCAGCTCCCTTCTCTGCCAGGGCTTCTTTAAGAAAATAGCCAATTAATTATGGCTGGGTTGAGGAGCAGCTGAGATAAGAGGTGTGACTAAATAAATATGCAAATATATACAAAAATATCTGACTGCATCAACCCAACATCCCCAAACCTTCTGGGGTCACCAGTCATCTTAGACTGTGATCTCCATGGCAGTCAATGCCTTCAAAGATTTGTACAGCACTGAACACAATGTGCTGTATTGGTGGTATGCAATAATCACAAGTATGGAAATTATAATATCCTTACATTCTTGCATAAGTTTGACCTGCGGACTTGTCTATGCCTCTCCTGAAAAGTATGTAACAACTATTGATAGAACGAAGCTAGCTGGTTTCTGGTAGATCTAGCCTTGAATTTCTTTCTACTAACTAATCTAGAACATAAACTATTATGTTTTAGCTTCCTTACACCAACAACTGTTCATACCTGACTTTTCTGATCTACCTCACTCTTGTATTCCCACCTCCTTGGCTATGAGTTATCAAATTCAAGACTCTTCTGAATGTCTTTGACGTCCCTGAAGATTTCCAGATGCCAGGAATTGAACTGAGTAACTATTTCAGGTGGGAGGAGGGGGGATTGAAATGTACTCTCATTTGGAAAGAGTATTATTTACCTATTGATATTTTAAAGACTTGTGGTCAAGTTCTTGAAGTAGGGCATTATTTTGTGGTTACTTGCTTTTTAGTTTTTGAAACCATAGGAAGCTTCTGACCAACACAACTCTGGGAATTATAGCTGGAGTGCCACGGTGCATGGGGTTTGCTGCTGCTGCTGCTTCAGTGAAATAGCTCTCAGGTCTAATAATTAGTCAGACAATGAACAGTCAATAAGCTATTTGCTGCATCATTTTGCCTCCTATTTCTAGTACAGTCAGAGCTTCCAAGGTGGCAGAAGCATGAATGACTAAATGTATCCCTGGCAGAACTCCTATTGACTTCTGATGACTTCAGTGCTGAAATTCAGACAATCAGTTTATAATACATTTTTAATACATATACCATTAACATGATTTAAGAATGATGTCAGGGTCAAATAATGAATTCATTTAAACTTGTATATTAAGTTAATTATTCAAATCCAGACTCTACTTTCCCATTAGCTCTATAGATCTCTAGAATTTGGCTTTATTTAAACAGGTTAATGGCAGCCTTCACACTTAATGAAAGATCTATTGACATGTTCCTGCTTTTTTAAGAGTGAAATTCCAGATCCAGTTGTCTTCTATGCTTCCAATGACAGAGTACCCTGAGAGGTGGTGTTTGAAGTAGAATTAATGAGAAATAAATGTATTTGTTATATCTGAAATAGATGGATGTAAAGACAGTATTTTGAGTTTAAATTAACGCTGACTTCAGCTGGAACAAATGATGATTTTTGAGATGTATCGTTAATGGAAATTTTGGGACGGAGAGGGGAAGGGGAGGGTCATACATAATTCTCCACATCTTCTAGCTAAATCATAGACCCAAAATCTAGCATGTGGAAATCTGATGAGGAAAAAAATGATTAGGGTTATGGAGCAGCTTCCATACAAAGACAGGTTAAAAAGACCAAGACTGTTCATTTTAGAAAAGAGATGACTAAGTGGGAATATGATAGAGGTCTATAAAATCATGAATGTCAAGAAGAAAGTGAATAAGGAGTGCCATTTACACCTTCAGATAGCACAAGAACTAGGGTTCACCCAATAAAATTAATAGGCGACAGGTTTAAAACAAACAAAAGGAAGTACTTCACACAATGCACAGTCAGTCTGTGGAACTCATTGCCACGGGAAGTTGTGAAGGCCAAAAGTGTAACTGGCTTCAAAAAAAGAATTAGATAATTTCACGGAGGATAGGTTCATCAATGGCTATTAGCCAAGATGGTCAAGGATGCAAACCCCATGCTCTGGGTGTCCCTTAACCTCTGACTCCCAGAAGCTGGGATTCCACTTCCACTGATGGAAGGAAGAATACTGGATTAGGTGGGCCACTGGTCTGACTCATTATGGCCATTCATATGTTGTTATGTTCCAAGGGGCATCCACTCCAGATTCCTGACCTGAATAACCAAGGAAAAGACCACCCCCAGGAAATTCTTCCTAGGTGTTATACTAAACCTAATGAATATGTGAGAGTTTAATGAGCACAATGCAATATAACTCACAGTTGTGTCTGTCTAACAAATCTCAGTACTATGATTTAGGAAGCACAGAATAAGCAGGGATGCTATAGTAACAGCTTAGATGTTTTTGAAGAGTGTAAATATCAGAGGGACATGAATTATTTTGCTTGGTTGCTGGGAGTATAATTTTGAAGTAATGGGATGAAATTAAGAAAAAGAAAGTTGGGCTGAATATCAAGAAAAAAAACTTCCTAAAAGTGAGATCTCCAAGGAAAATATTTTGAGACCCATCACTTGAAACTTTGCTAGAGCAGAGTAAACAATTCACTAGAAAACAGACTGAAGGAAACAACTGGTAACAGGAAAAGGCTATGAATTAGATAATTCATGTGAACTCATAGACTCTAAGTTAGTCAGAAGGAACCAATATTATCATCTAGTCTGACCTCCTGCACAACGCAGTCCACAGAACCTCATCCATCAACTCCTTTTCCATCTCTAATTTCTTTTATTACATTAGGTGTTAGTAAGAGACTCAGCTGTGGCAACCTCTTTGATAATTCACTTGGGAGTCTGGTCTTTCAGTACACACATAAATGTTCTTTGGATAAAGTTATTGCCAGTTAGGAAGATTATTATAATTTCAGATAATAAAATGACTAGGGAGCCCATTCTAGTGATTGATCCCCCCCCTGAAAGACAAATTTTAGGTAGCCATGCAGAAAGCTGATGGAAGCCAGCACTCATCATACATGGTCAAAGTCAGAAAAATTGTGGGGGATGGAAAGGCACTGGGCAACTACTCCCCCCCAAAAAAGAACAGCCTTAAATCCATCAGGACTCCCTTATGAATCAACAAAGCTTCCCCCATGGAGAGTGGCATTCTTTTTGAAGACTTCAAACTTAGTACAAAAAACTTCCTTCCCCACCAATTTGAGATCTGGAACTCCTCACCTATACCCCCAAACATATAGAGAACATTGTAGTTTTCCTTCAGTCCCAGACTCTAGGTTTCCCCCATTCTCCTAGAAAGCAAATCTTTACCTCAGCACTCTGAAATTTCAAAAGGTATTCACTTGGGTATGAACTAAGTGAGAGTTTAGCATTATCTTTGAAATTTCAGATTTCCAAGATAAGCAAAATGGATACAATTTTCAGTTAAGTTTTGTAGAGTATCATGTGTAAACAGAATGAAATTGGTTGCACAATGTGACATGGGATTGCAACATTTTGTGGCATGTCAGTGAAGCACAAGGCATGCCGCATACCTGCCTTTCATTGGTAATATGCCAGTTCAATCTATAGCCAACAGCTATAGGGCTAGCTCTAGGCAAAGGAGAAAATAGCAATCCCTCTCAGGTGACATTCTGTTTTCCCTAATCTTTTCCTTTTCCTCTCCCTTTGGCAAAGCAAACCCAGGCTTGCTAAAAAAGGGTACAGGTTAAGTGACATGCTATAGCAAGAAAAAAGGTGTGTGACGTGCCTCATTTCAGATGTGTGTAATATACTCCAGAATGCTGTACACCTTATGCCTTAATGTTGTAACATATTCTGTTTTAAAGCATTCTGATAATCGGTTGTTAGAAGAATTGAAAGGACATTGCAGTGCTTTAGGGGGGAAATCTGTGCAAGTCTTCGCAGCATACATCTACAAAACAAGATGCTGCCTCTAATTTCTCAGAATTTACGGCAGATTTCCCATTATATGTTGTTGGCCTAGATAAATGTGAGATTTATGGCATATACTGTCTTGGATAATCCCTCATAGAACAATCTTTTAGATTATTCACTGATCTTTCAGCACAAACATAAATGTGCTTCAGATAATGTTACTGCCAGTTAGGAAAATGAAGATTATAATTTCAAGTAATGAAATGACTAGGGAGCCCTTTGTAGTAACTGGTCTCTGCTAAGCAATGGAGAAAACCAGATAGCCATGCTGATTCTTTTAGATATGGCAGCTGCCTCTGATAATACTCTTGAGCATGAGGAGTTGTTTACTTGCCTGTGGACCCTGGCAGGATGATGGAATCCCCTACAATGGTTCTATTTTTTTAATTTCAGAGTACAGAAGGTAGTACTGGGCAACTGCTCTCTACCTGAGGGCTGTTTCCTTTGGCACTTTTCTGTCATCCCATCTCTTCAATGTGTATATGGGAAATTAGGTTGTGGTGTCTTTATTGGTCATATGACATCCCTCCTTTTTGTGTCCATCTCACCTGACCTGTCCAGTATGGCTTGCCCACTGTCTAATGGATTGTGTACATGGATGAGAGCTAGCTGGCAGAGACTTAATTCAGATATGATTTACAGAATAGGGGATGCAACCAGATGGAATGATAGATTATATTAACCCCCCTTAACAGAGGTGTATGCTTGCTATTTGCTACATAGCCTGGCAACCTGAGGCTAGTGTTGGCTCTCCTGAAAGTCCAGGAAATGCTTTTTTATCACTTTCCCTGGCAAAAAGGTTTCTGCAATAAGCCTTTTCTTTATGATGCAGATTTCCACACAGTCATCCATGCTTTCATTACCTCCAGGATACATTGTACTCTATTTGGAGCTATGTCTAAAAACCACTTGGAAATTGCAGCTAGTACCTGTTAGTTAGGTGATATTTCCTGTAGTAAAAACTTTATATCACACTTTTCTCTGATTTTCCTTCTGCGTGTAAGTCAAGCTGTTTTTTTTTTCTAAGGGATCCTGGCTGTGATGGTATCACATGAGAAGAGATTTTGAGGTGCTTGAATGGATAGCACCCAGGTGACAAAGGTTCTTGATTCTGGTTCCCCTGAATTTCAGATCCTGAATTTGATCAGTGGAAGCTGAGAGCGCTTAGCACTTCAGTACTCAGTAGAATTGGGCCCCTGGGAAAAATCAGTTTTCTCCTGCAGTGAGGAAGCAGTTGATTGAACCTTGAGAGCGAATGAAAGGGAAGCATTTTTGGGGGTGGAGGAGGTGGGGAAGTGAGGGGCAGCAGGGAGGGAGAGAGAGAGAGGAAATCCATGTGATTAAATTATTTTAAACTTATTGAAATTTGGTTTTTTGGTTTGGTTTGGTTTGGTTTGGTTTAGTTTGTTTGTTTGTAATATCTGTACAGCTCCCAAAGCATTGGCCAGACATTCTTATAATATAAACACATATGTAAATATAATCTCTGTACTGAAATGAGAACAAAATACACTGATTGAACAAAAGTGATTCAATCTAGCCAGCTATTGACTGAACATTGGCCCTGTCTTTCAAAAGTACAGGTCTGCTAACTACTCCCACAGTCAGGTCCATATAATGAAATCCACAGCTGTGAACTGACAATATCTGGCATAGGTCCTGCTGTGATGATTACGTAAAGAAAAAC
This sequence comes from Emydura macquarii macquarii, assembly GCF_026122565.2. Taxonomy (NCBI): domain Eukaryota; kingdom Metazoa; phylum Chordata; order Testudines; family Chelidae; genus Emydura; species Emydura macquarii. Next base: position 1,896,634 of record NW_027132344.1, read on the forward strand.
CACCAAGATTTTTGACTGAAAGAGCTCTTTTGTTTTTAAAAGAGAAAGCTGACCTTTACTGTGGAAGTCTTAAAAGAAGCCCATAACTCCCCTTGAATTAATTGTAATATATACACAGTATACAAATGCTTACTTTGCATGAAAATATTTTATGAAGGAGTAGATTATAAACTAAAATGCACCTGAGCATTATACAAATGCAACCAGTATATTTGATCTTAATGTTATATAAAATGTTTTGAGCACCGATAATTGTATCCATTCTATAAATGGTAACAAATGTGGTTATGCTGCCATCAAGTGGATATTTAAGTTATACATATTCCACAATACTGAATTTTATGTGGCCTCAGTGAACAATACCAATATTTGTATTTTCAAATTTGTGCAAGGGAATATAGTCAGTTTTTGAAATTATTGTAATTTCTCCAAGAATAGCTGGTCAGAAATACAATGTGGTTAAAAATACAGATCTGGTATACGTATTACTTTTGCATACATTTTGGCTTAAAATGTAGACTCACACTCCCGCAATTTCACTACGGCGGTTTAACACGGAAAGTTTATCAAAGCTCCTCTTCCTTTATAGTCCCCATCCATTGCAAAAAGAAAAAAATACAGCTCACTCAGATGTTTTGATACTCTTTAGCAGCATAAAGACTTCTTAACTGCTGTCCTCATTTTTCAAAGTTTTATGTAATAATAAGTGAGCTTCACAAATGTGTTTTCACATTACTGCCTTGTACTTTTATTTCTTGTATAATGAGATGTACAGGATTTATTTTAATTAATAGTAAAAAACTGAATTTTTTTCTTGCCTTCACAAAATTATGAAATCACTATGTAGAGCAACAGAACAGGAGGTGCCTTTGTTAGCATATGTAAGCCCATTGCTCATATTCAAAACAGACACTTCAGAAATGCACATAAAGACAATACTCCCCCTTTGGGGTAGAAATAGATTTTGCAACATTAATTGCATGACCCCAGGTTGTACAGTATAAACTTTATTAGAAAAAGAAAGCAAATAAGACTAACCAAATGAAAAATCAACTTGCTGGTTTTTATTGCCTAGAACACTGCTGTAAAGTAATTGTTCTGTGAAATCAGTCTATGTGGTAATATTTTGGTCTGATCATGATGTGGAAGGACTTGGATAACATGCATGCAAAGAAGCATATTTTTAATACTTCATTGGCAAAAAAAGACTTAAAATATTTCCTCTTATTTCTGTCCTATCAACAGAAGAAGCAAAATTCCAACAATGTATTTTCATCATAATGAAATACACTTCTTCAAAAATTATAAAGCAGAAAGTTTGAAACCAAAATTATCATAAAACTCCTTTCCATTTAAATGGAAATGACTGGGTGAGCTACTATTTTGCATGTGATCCTATTACTGTGCATAGGCTATTAAAATAAACCATCATCCCTGTTTATACAATGGCACAACTTCAGGTTACAATCCAGTAGAGTTTTTGCTCTCGTATTTTGATACACATTTCAAAGTTCTCACACTTTTAGTGTTTACCTGTTTCACTCTCTGTTTATGATATTCCTTGCTGTTTTCTGATAAGGATTTTCTACAAGCTAGTCCCTAACATGTGTGGGGGGGGGCAGGGGGGGTTCTCAACAAGTAGATCTTTAACAGTTGCATTGTTCCATGTTCCATGCTTCAAAACTATTCTGTGAAAATCCTAGCCAATAAGACTTTTCCATAGTCTCTTGCTAACCTGATAAATACATTTGGAATTCAAAAGAGATTGCGGGGCACCACTCACACTACTCTCTTTCTCCTCCTCTTGGGTAATCTTTCAGACAGGCTATGGAAGTGGTTCAGATATCTCCAGCCATGACACAGGGCCTGATACTCCCCATAAACAGATTATTGCTGCATGCAGGCTGGAAGACTCCATACATTTCCTCTAAATTCTTCCTCAGAGATCAGTAGGAAAAGCCCCCCACATTGGCAAGGGGTCAGCCTGAAAATTCAAAGATCACCGAGAACCAAGAAGATCTGGTGGAAGCTACAAGAAGCAAGGCTTATGCTCATGCTGAGGCCCTGTGCCTCCACACTGCTGATAGGCCCCTCACTGGCCACTGTGACGCCCCTAGACCCTGAGAGTTGTGGGGAAAGTGAGTTACACAGTGTCTAGGAGGAAACCTGTGCTAGTTAGTGCTGAATCACCCTTTATTTCATGCTGGGATTCACAAAAGGTTCTGCAGTGGTTACAACAGACTATGAAACAGGTAGGGGAGTCCTCACCATACCATCTGGAGGCAGAGGAGTGATGCTTAGCTAAGTGAGGGCGGGGAGGGGGGACCTTCCCTCTGATTTTAGCACAGAGATAGGAGCTGTGTCCTTCCCCTTCTCCACCCCAGCCCCAACTCTCTTTTACTTTCCCATCTGAGGTTTGGGGGAGGTAGAAATATAGCCATCTCTACGGCCCTGAGAGAGATGGCTACATCTCATCTTCCCTTCTTTCTGGATTCCCAGACCCAGGACCCTGAAAAGAAGTCACAAAGCAAGAATTCACTCCTTAGGTTGGATCCACAGATTCATGCTCCCTCCACTGTGGAAGCAGACGGGCACATCTGGCTTCAGATTTGTTTTTGCTGATCACGTTAGAATGGCCTCCGGGTCTTTCAGTGGTTATGCCTGTAAGAGGCTTCTCAAGTTGCACTTTGCTTCTGAACCTTATGGGCTGAATCTAGGCCTGATGTAATGGCAGTGGAGTTATACTAGGATGCAATTTGTCCTGTTTGTTTTAACTGACTGTAACTATGGGTCCACAGCAAAGAAAAACCTATGGCTACTCAGAATCATGGGGCTCAGGCTGCGGAGCTGTTTCATTGCTGTGTAGACAGTTGGGCTCAGTCTGGAAGCCGGGCTCTGGGACCTTGTGAGGTGGGAGCATCATGAGGCAAGGATTTAGGCATTGCTTAGATTTGGCAGATATTCATACATGATAAGCTTAGGATAAACACTTTCTTCTCTATTTTTTTAAATCTCTTTTTAAGTGCTGTCCATATGACTACACTTTCAATGAAAGCACTCTTACGAATACAAGGCAGTCTTAATTACTGCATATGAATTGCTTATCATGAATAAATCAGACTCCTGTAATGTAGGAGTTGTTCTAGAAGAATTTCAGATAAAGCAGGTTATGCTTTAACGTCACTGATATAATATCTAGGTTCAGAAATGATGAGGCTTAATAATATCATCAGATCAGATGAGAAGCAAGGCCTTGAAAAGTTCAGACACAGATCCAAGTCTCAAAGACTAAAAAATGTACCAGCTTTGTCTTAAAAGTGCAGATGTTAAATAGCTTTGTAATGGCCTATCTGCAGCATGCAAGGCTTTATTCCAGTGAAGGCTTGTCCTTTATAGCTAAATTAGAACTAGAAACCAATAGAAGCTTTAAGAGTTCAAGATGTACTATACCAGAGACAGATTTAACTTTCTGGTCGTTAAGACAGCTCTCTCACATCATATCAGCAGAGCAGTTGAAAATACACATAACAGGAGAGTATAGATCAACATAAAAAATAGGACTGAATCTCTTCTCTACAGAGAATATGCATTCCATTTCACCGAAGGAAATATTTCAGCATTAGCATTGTTCAGAAACTGCACATTAATTAGTAGTTATAGGCAGTGATTATGCTTTCCATTTTCTTTTGATATTCTCATATAAAATGTGCAAAAAGACTACTTCATTGACTCTATTGTGAGAAAAATCTGACATTCCAAACAAGTAATTGTAAAGCTACTAGGAAGTAAGAATCAAAAGAAATCAGAAAAGTCTTTACCTCATGGTATAAAGTAGGGTGCCATCATCTTCAAGGCGTAGAAGTTTATTCGGTGTTGTCATGTTGTGAGCTATAGATTTTTTACCATTATGGAAGAAAGTGTCGGGGGTCCAGATCTTGCTGGCAAGCAGATTGTTAAGAGGGAGGATTTGCATCGGTCCTTTGAATCGAAGTCTTTCATCTTTCCAGCTTTGTCGGAAAAAAACATCAATGGTGTATTCCTGGCATAAAGAACCAGTCATGTTAATAATGTGTCTCAAAAGACTTAATAATTTTTACAGCTATTTTAACACCACAGATAATACTGATTTAGGATCCATATGCTATAACCTACCATTTCTGTGTCTGACACTGGACCAAAACTGGTAACATAGATGTCTGTTTTCACCTGAGTTATTCTTTCTATAACAAAGAGACACACACCTTGAATCAGTAACTGCCAAAACAAGCAAATATACATCCCGGATGTATCTTTTTTATAAATAAACTATGTTTATTAACTTAGGCCAGAATTTTCTAAGAAGTCAAAAGGTTTGAAATTCAATGGGTTTTGGTTGCTAAACTCTTTAGCTCCTTTGACAGCTTCAATGGATTTTTAAGCATGGGACTTTCAGAAGATTTTAAGTGAGCTAGGAGCACAAATCCTAGTGTCATAGTGGTGAGAGTAGGCAGAGAAAGCCTTCTAAAATACAAAATACATGAACATCAATAAATATTAATTGACTTACTCCACAAGGTGGCAGGTGCCCTACAAACAAGTATGAAAGGCCCAATTCTTGAAAGGCATTGCTATATTCCTTTGGAAGTCAATGATACCAATACAAAATCAGAATGGTAGCATTGTATGTATACATCATACATCACACGGATGCAATGGACTACACCAAGTATAGGGCAATTGTGAATCAGGCCCCAAGTGCTTATCCTAAAGAGTTTAAAATCTACATAGACAACTCACTGCACAAACAAGGGAAGAGAGAGTTGAAACAGTAAGCAGTGTGTAAGAATGGTGAAACAGAGGCTACAGTCCGTTCGCTCCATAAGTTTCATTTGGATTTATCCTTTTTAACTTGTTTTGTGGTTATGATTTTCAGTCATGAGATTATTAATATTTCTTTGCAGAAAGGATTATGGTTCAAAGACCTTTTGGAACTATTGCTTTTTCAGGAGGGACTTGGACAGATGGTGGACTAAGTCAAGGAGAGGGGGTTCCAGAAATGTGAGCTGTGTGGATGAATGTTTGAGAGAACAAGAGAAAAGCAGCTAGTAGAACACCTTGATCAGAGTGAAGGGGAGCAAAAAAGGATAGAAGAGCAGAGAAGTAAGTGGAAGCCAGATTGTAAAAGGCCTTGGAAAGCAGAACAGGGAGGTTAAACCTGTGCAGAAGGTGAGGAGAAGGCAGTGCAGAAATGTGTAAAGGGTTGGACAAGGTCAGAGTAGCAGGGATGATGGATGTAATTTTAAATATTGGCATTTTAAAATAGCAGATATAGGTGACACACAGCAGGTGTATAAATACAATTTCGTCACATCTAGCTGATCATAGAAGAGGATTTTTTTATATTTTTACCTTTTATAGAGATTTTTGTCACTCACATCCCATAAAATATGTTTGATTTATTCTGCAGGATTTGTACATGTTATTTCCCAATTGTGGAATTTATAACATTTGGAAAGGTGAAGTCAAGCATCACCTTGCAAAGGAGTATTATCAAAAGGAAAAACAAAAACCTATTCAGCTACAGAAACCCTTAGTGATAATTAGAAGAATATGAAGAATCATGGACCAGCCTGATCCAAAACCAATTTGAATCCAATGAGAATGACTGGAAAGACTTCAAAGGGCTTTGGAAAGGACCATCAGTTCAGGGAGATTGGATTTTCTTAGGCCACACGCAGCCAACTAAATACAATTTGTTTTTTTAAGGAGTAGGACATCAGATAAGATCCACAGTGTTTCTGGTGCAGAGGCTTTCCCATTCTACTAGAAGTAATGTGATGGTCTCACAATGGAACTGCCCATGCAGCCCTTTCTCAGGTCAGACTCTCATTAACTTGAAAGGGAGATTTGCCTGAGCGAGAATCAGGCCCATTATGTCAGGTTTGGGCCCTGACTGGAAATTTCTAAATAACAATGCAATCTTCAATGGATTGCCTTATTGCTGCAAAAATAATTTTTTCAACGGGTTTATTTTTAAATAAGTACTAAAAAATAATCTATTGTATAGGAAGCCTGTGCTGTATGACAGATATAATTTTGTACAGTACACATAATATATATTCACTTGACATATTTATTTTCACTGAGCTCTACCAGAGACAAATAATATTTCCAGAGCAGTAAAATGGTTATCAGTATGACAGATCATTCCAAGAAGCAAAGGATTCTGCTCACCTATCCTGAGCTGAAACACCTCTGCGGTTTGCTTTATTGTAATGTATAACACACGTAAAGTATATTATACCACTTTAAGAGCCAAATGCAAATAACACAACAAGGCTGCCCTCATTCAAAGCCCAACTTAAAGGGACAGCCTGTATAGCTTGCTTCAGCTAAAGCCAACGTAAAGTTCTGAAGTCCCAATAGCTTACTTCTACAATGTTTCAGAGGAAAAGACACCCCCTGGTTCTCCTCCCAAATGTAGCCTTCTAGGAATTGACTGACCCATCCATCCATCCGTCTTTGGCTGACTGCACATCCCTCTTATAGTCAGTTAAGCGGGGATTAATTAATTGCCCACAACTAGCTTCATTCTATTTCCATTTCATCAGGCAGACACAGCAAATACATTTAACAGGTTTGTTCCATTGACAGGTATTCATTTTATATAGGCTTCACTGTAGTAATTACACAAAAGTCACACTACATGATGCAATAGCAATAGAAACTGTACCTCCCAGTCCTGGGCGCAGTCTATTATCATAGCCATCCAGCAGGCCATCCAAGATCCTGGTGAATATGGTAATATTATCATTGGTGTCATCCTTCCCTGAAGCTGTTGGCATTTGTGAGAGGCTGTTTAAAAAAAATAAAGGAAACAGATTAAAAGCTGTGCCAGTTTCTCAGAGCGGTCCATGGGGATTGGAGATCAAATCCTTCTTCCTTCTGATTTCCCACTCTCTCCTCTAGACTGAAGGATTCAGATGAAATTTTGCCATGTGAACTTCATGGTTTTCCTCTCTTCCTCATGCCCCTACTCTGCATCCGCTTTTTGTTTGTTTGTTTTGCTGCTGGGAGAGGTAATGACATCTTTCTGTATGAGAAATCTCAGAACATCAGTGATGAAAAAGTGGCCCCAATTAAATCGATGGCAAAACTCCCACTGACTTTAATGGGGCCAGAATTTCACCCCAAATTTTTTTTGTTTCTAAAAAGCACAGCACAGAATAAATAATTCTTCTACCTTCCCCCTTGTTTTCATTAGTTGATCCTCCTTTGCATTGAGCAAATAACAATTATACATTGTGGGCCTGATTCCACAGCCATTAGGTCAAATCACGCATTCCTTGCTCACTATAAAGTCTCATAGACTTCAGTAGATGTATTTAAATACTTCAGGTATGGTGGCCCTTTAAGCAAGCAAAACACCCCCCGCCCCTTTTTTTTTTTTTTTTTTTCTTTAACTGTCTGCTCAAGTACTGTAGGATCAGGCTCAGGGTGCTCTATGAGAATTTACTGACAAAGCAAATCGAACTTTTGTATCCAGGGTTTAAGGAAGGAGGCTATTAACTTCTTTCCATTATTATTAAAATGAAGAATATGTTACTAAAGACAATGAAAATACTGGGTCACAAGGAGAACTGGTTGAAATATTTTCATTGAAACATCTTTCTGTTTTGGTGAAAAAAACACTGTTTACCAAACATTTGTGCATAAAAAATTTCATTCCTGGTCAAATTTTTCCCCAAGGCTGTTTTTGAAAACTGAAAAGACATTTTCTTTTTATAGGAACTGAAAAATGTTGATGGGAAATTGTGGGGAAAAAAAATTCCTACAAAAAATAACTGGCATTTTTCAACTGCCTCTGCTAGTCACACATTCCTAGTGGGCCACTTATGCATCCCCACAATATAAGACATCTATCTATCCCCACCTACATCAGCCCACACAGAGGCACAGCCACCCAGCATACTTCTGCGTCTCCAGTCTCCTCCTGCTCTCTCCTTTTATTCTCACTGGACAAAATCAAATTCGGTGCTAAGTCTCTACAGACAGGGACAGTATTGCACAAACCTAGATGTGTCTGGGTTTACACCAGACAAACGGCCTATCTATACATTCCCCTCCTATGGAAAAGCTTGAGAGGGGAGAAAGTGTATGAAACTCACCAAGGTTCCCTTCAGTGTTCTCTGGTTTAAGTATTTGCTTGTTGGAGGAAGTGAGGACTGGGAAACCCACAGAGCTTTAGGCTCTGGGACTTAACCAGGCTCCAGCCCTGTAAATTCTGGGATTGATGACCTCTAAGATGTGTTCCCCCTACTTACAAATGTCTCCAGATGGAGCTCTGCTAATTCTGACTCTTCTTTATTTACCCATTGCTCATCACCAGAGAAAGATGCAATGTGTATGCCCTCCTCAATGAGGATCTTACAGTGCTTTACAAACATTAATTTAGCCTTGCAGCACTCCTGTGCTAGGTATTATTTGCATTTCACAGAAGAGGAAACTGATACAAAGATTGGTTAAGGACCTTATTCTGATCTAACTTACACAAGTTTTAGATCAGTGTAACTCCACTGACTTCACAGAAACTACTCCTGGTTAAAGTAACATCAGAACCTAGCCCTGAGAGAATTGCTGATGGTCACACAGTACATCTTTGTCAGAACCAATGACTAAGAGTGATATCCTTACCCCTGCCCCAATCCCTCTATAACAGGTAGAAGGGCCTGAGTGGTGTAAAAAGGACTCTGTAAAGCCAGTATCTGTTAGAGGAGGATTCTCCAGTGCAGGCACTTGTGGAAGACAGGCAAAACACTGCCCTTAGAGAACCTTCTCACAAGCCATGATATAAGGGAGCATTCTGGGGGAGGGGAGGCAGCTGGGAGTAGCGTGGACATTTCAGTGTGGGGACCATAGCAGGCAGTACTATGGAGAGTCCCAGAAATACTAGAGCCCACAGGGCAGCCCTGGGAAGCTGCAGTAATTTAGGCCCTGAGGACTAAGTTAAGCTAGGGGCCTCTGCCGCCCCTTGAGCAGCCCAGGATCAGGAGGGTGCAAAGCCTTAAATCCCTCCCCCCCTTCTCCTGAGTTCTTAGAGATACAGCACTGAATCTCACCCCTTGCCCAAACTACATGACCATCCAACCACTCTATGCTCTCAAGGTTAATTTAACTCCCAGTTCTGTCTCCTATGACCACGTGTGCTCCATTGGCCATGTAGTATCTAACTGAGATGGATGGTGCAGTGCAAATGATTAACTAAAATAATATAGCAGTTTTGTCCACTAGATTCAGACTAATCAACCACTCTGCTAGTTGGCTTACTGGGCAGTTGATGGATTTCAGGACAATAGGTTGTAAGCTTTAATGTCAGTGAACCTCAAATGGACTTGCAGCATATCAATTTAGTTGAAAACAACATCCTAGCAAATGGAAGCAGGTAACAGATGTGACAGAAGTACTAACCATTCAGCTAGCATTGCTGACACATAAGGAGAATCCCAGAAGCCTGTTTAAAGCGTTTTATCAGTTTCTTTTTCCCAAAAGCAGTAAAAGGACTTATTAAATTATTTCTCTTGATAGACAGAAAGATGAAATTTCCCCCCCTCCCTTTTTTTAAAAAAAAGAAGATGCTAAAACCATTAAAGGTTCATTATATTCCAACTCAGTCCTGTCCCCAGCCCTTACCCTGGTCTTCCCTAAGGAATTAAATTCCTCATTAAACAGTTTAATGTACCATCAGGATTGTTAGATTTTAAAGCTGTCTCAAAAAGGAGAAGTCAAGCAGCTAGTTCAGAGAAGTAAGCCTTCTTTTGGTACCTGGCCAAATGAATTTCTCCAGGAGAATGCCAATGAACTCCCCCCTATTTATTACACAAACTATTAATTTGTCTCTGCATTCCGGTGTAATTCCAATCCTATTGGAAATCATATTCTTAAAAAAGAAAGCAAGAAAGAAAAGCAGTTTTGGAGTCTGAAATATTTTCGTGTGTAATGTACCCTTTCTTGTGAAAGTGCTTGAAAGGACTGTTGTCAAGTAACTACCAGTATATCATCGCCTTATCACAATCTGTGAGTGTTAACTGTCAGGCTTTGGACCAAACTGCAATAGAGACAGTGATGCTTAAGATTGTGAATGATTTATCTTTCAATGTGAATGCTTGAGTGTCTTTAGGGAATTATAAGGTTGTGCATTGCTGGACATTTCTGCTGATTTTGATGGCCTCAATCATGCTGAACTAATTGCAATCTTAAATTGGTTTGACAAGAGGCACACTTGCTCCGTTTTACTCATGTTTATTTCATCTTAAGCAGTTTGTCGCTTTCGCTTTTAATTCTTTTATTGTCTCTTTGGGTTCTTTCCTGGGTTCTCTGTCATTCCAAAACCAAAAAACAATTAAAGTTGCTTAGTGACAATAATGTGCTTACCTATTACATCATTTACAAAACCCAATCATTTAAAGGTATGGAAATGAAGATTGAAGACAGTACTCAAGGACATAACAGTTTTTACAGTACCCATAAAAAAACCATATTCTTATTAAATATAAAGAAATGTATATTTCATTGTAAAATTACAACCCTAACTCTGACCCAAAGTAAATGATTTTTTCATTAGCAATCTCAAAATATAAACTGCACACAAGACCTTTCTATAAAAGAAAGATTAAATGCTTGCATATCTATGTTGTTGTATCTGTGCAAGGATATTACAGAGAAGGGAGGGGTAAGGTAATATCTTTTATTGGTCTCTCTCACCAACAGAAGATGCTCCAATAAAAGATATTACCTCACCCACCTTGTCTCTCTACATATATATGTGAGAGATATTGCAACCCATATAGTATCTTTGGGGAGCATTGTATTAAATTTAGGAATGCTTTATGTGCCCTACTCCATGGAGGTGGAAAGGAAGGATCACCACAGCTCCACAAGGAACTAAAAACAGTTAGGATGGGTGTGGTTAAGGCAAGTCACTGAGACTGTAAACAGTTCTAGCAAGGTACCACAACCCTAAGATGGCTTGCACTGCTGGTTCCAACTGCATTTTCCAGAGACCAAGAGACAAAGAAAGAACTTGGGGTACACAAAGGCTGAGTTTAAACAGACTCAGGGTCTTCCTTTTGATCCAGCAAATGGACAGGACCTTTGGTCCTAAGGGGACCTCAGCCCTTGCGGAAGAGATAGAAGGGAGGCTGGCCTATCATGCTCCCCATGAGGAAGACGGGCAGTTTTCTGGTATGTTACTAAGAAGGAACATTTTTAATATATTTTCTCTGTGATGCTCTTCTCTGTGATCCTCAAAGATCACATGCTAAACACAGGCACTGGCTTGTTGCAGATACGACAGTGTATGACAGGGGGATGTGTAGCCTTAAAGCCTGTGGTCAGGAGGGAAAAAAACATGGTGACGGCTGAGAGCCTGAAACCTTAAGTGGGTGCCCTCAAGGGACTACGAAGGAGAAATATAGGAGCAGTTAACCCTGAAACTTTGACAGTATACATCAATGACAAATGTTGACCAATATCAAACGGTTATTACTACAGTCTCCCTGTAATTCAGTATTGCATGCCTCCTTGGATGAAGTGATCCAAAAAACATGAAGCAGCACATAGCATAACATTTTTAACTGGTAGTTCACGCATTCTCACCTCCTAATCAATGGTTGTGAATGGTTGTGAATAGGCCTCAACTACTTCCCCATTGTTGTTCCTTAAACTTGGATGTATATATATACCTGCCATCTGATTTCTATTTCTTGCATCTGATGAAGTGGGTTGCAGAAATTAAATTTGTTAGTCTTTAAAGTGCTACAGGACTCTCGTTGTTTTTGCTGTATACAGACTAACATGACTACCCCCCCGGTACAGATACTTAAGCATTCCACTTTCTTTTTTCCCAGATTTTTTTTTTAATGGTGGGGGGGAGGGAAAGAAAGAAAGGAATAGGATGTGAGGGAGAACTGACAATTATCTGTAAGTACTAAAAGGGTGATGACCCCGAGGAAGGAATTTTGTTTAGGGTTGTAGAGAATAACTAGGAATAATGTGAAGTGGAGGTAATATTAGACTGAATTTCAAGAAAATCATCTGAATGATGAGAGCTAGTAGATTGTGAAGTAGTATCTCTTGGGGAACAACAGAAGCCTCTTTGATTAAGACATGTAAAAGCAGACTGGTCCAAACTTCTAGAAAATAGATTGTAGGGAAAAAAATCTTGCACTGTCAGAGGACCAGAGCTAGTAGGGCTCTTATGTTTCTCACGTCCATTCTGTGATTAAAACTGTTACTTGATGGTTAAAAGCATCAACTTAAACATGCATCCCCATAAGATTTCTTCTTAGCAGTATTTCAGACAACCAAAGATAGCCCCGTTACTCAAATGGAGAAGCATTCTGTTTGAAGGGCAAGTGTCTGTGGTGATGAAGTTAGCCTTCTACTACTTGAGAAATTTGCAGAATTCTTTCCTTTTGTCTTCTGAGATAGAGACTGTGCCTTCTTGCCTCTGGGATAAATCACTGTCAAGCTTTAGGGTGAGAGCTAGCTAGTGCAGAATTATCCCCCGCCCTGCTGTGTAGGGAACTCTCTTCACTGATGGAATGCTGACAAAAACAACTCTGCTACCTCCTCTGCTGATCATCCACTCTACACCCAGAGCAAGGGAAGAGAAGGGGCGTGTCAGGAGGCTTGTGATCAGGAGCGGGCACAGTACAATGACTTACCCTCTACCAACACAAGGATAGAGTAGACCCCCTGCTGGCTCTAACTTTTACCATGGCTGAGGATCAGTGAGCTGCAATGCATCCACCACATTCTACTGCTTGAATTTAGTGGAAAAGTAGGGACTTGATTATTGGCATTCCAAGTTGCTTGATTAACAGTAGAACTGTTTGAAAAATGCAGAAAAAATGTTGACTTTAACCAGCTCCAATTAATAGTTTTCTAACCGCAGAAAGAGTCAACAGCAAGCTAGGCTGATTGCTATTAGCTTCTGTGATCACCTCATATCTCATCTTGCACCAGTAGCACTAGTTCCCAGTCAGATTTCACAGTAGCTAAAAGATATTTCTGGTCATTCATGAACTGAAGGCTTTTCCAAAGTACAGTTAAATTAATCTTTTGAGGGTGTGATGCTGCAAGATGCTCAGCTGCACCTGAGGCATCAGATACCTCACAGGATAAGATGCTGAATAAGTAGCTCCTTATTCTGTGTGATGCCAACTATAGTCCACTGATACAGTTCATCTGATACTTCACTCTTAAGGTGTGCCACACTGGAGAGTCTTTCTGCTTTCCTCCACCCTCAATGACAACAGGAACATGCCCACCTTTTGTTTGTTCTGTGACCACCTGATACTGTGTTTCCTGCACACTCAAAACACTCATTGAGCTCAGTGGAAGTTTTGGGTGTACAAGTAATGCAAAATTGGATCCTTAGTCTAATCTATAGACATTTGCTTTTACTGGCTTATAATTGATTTTTTTACTATTAATTAACATCACAGTACAGATTAATTTTTAATTTCAGCATAATTGTAAAGCACCTTATGATACCTCAATACAGTAAGGTATAAAACTTATGGTCTGATTCTAACAAGCTTGATGTCTACTTGACTCACATTGGACTATCTATGCAGAACAAGGCTCATAAATTGTTCTATGAATAATGCTGGGGGTTTTTTGGTTTTGTATTCTGTTTTTCTATGATCTATATCTTTGAGTTTTAATTTTATGACTTTTTTTAATAACATCGTGTAACTATGTTTTCACCTCTCTTTCCCCCCCCCCCCCAATGGCTTAATGATGTGTATAATTCTCAGCAGTCACTCCATATTTATGTTAGCCCAGAATTACAGTCTTTTGCTGAGATTTTAAAAACTATCTGGGGGATTTAGAGATATAATTTCCATTTATTTCAATGGGTATTATGTGTCTTAGGCAGATTAGAAAATCACAGTCTTCATCTACAACTTCTTTTTATGTTTTGGTTTTTAATCTTTGTCCATTGGAACAAAATGACAGCCACTTTTCCTTAACGTATTATAAAACACACTAAAATGTAGCACTGCTTACCAAACCTAAATGATCCTAAATGATTACAGTACAGTCTAGTGTCATTAATAAGCGTTAATTGCAATCAAAAGGCCACTACTGTTTATATCACCCTAATATTTTATCTTAATATAGTAAGTTTTTATCCTGAAGAGTCCCAAAGCACTTACATTATACACTGACACTGCAGCTGCTTCTGAGGCAGAACTACTTAGACATATTGCCCTACTTTCTGCCCCTAAACTGCTGCATGAGCAGGGTCACAATTTGACCTTTCAGCAGCATATGAATTCTGTAGGACTAATAGTGCAGTGATTAGAACTGTTTACCTCTGCAGGCATAGGGTAAATTATTGGATCACAAATGGAAAAAATGGTATTTTAGAGTCTCATTTTAGTACTTAATAGCTATTTGACTAACTCATGGAATCAAATGGCCCAATTTGGCAGAACTGTCTCTCTCTGTTTTCATGGTACGGGACTCAAAACTCAGGTGAACTACAGGTCACAACTGAAGTGCACTGGCAAACCTTTATGATGAGTCCTGCCTGGGGCTTACTTCTATCCATTATTTTTTTCCTGGTTTTAGCCACTGCACTTAGACCCTCTCTTCAAAGACCAACAAATCCACACTTCTATATGGTATTCACTTTAACAAAGAAGTTAAATGACTGAATATTATCCATGAAAACACAGCTAATGCTAACTTATTGCAAGCTCTCCAACTTACTATAGCAATGAAGTGAAAGGGCAGAGACCTGAAGGTTACAATCCTAGAAATGGTAAAATTTTAACAAGTTACCACCATCTTTATAAAGATGTCTATGTCACTGTCTAATTCCTATTCATTTATATAATAAACTACGTTATAGGTTCACAAAAGGACATAGGGACCTAACTATCACTTTAGGCTCCTAAGTCCCAGAATCAGGCCCCTCTGAGAGTCACAAACATCCTGCTCAGCTACCCCTGAACCCCATAGGTGTCTAAACCCACTCAGTGCCCAAATTTATGCAGTAAAAATTCCCTTGGCACCAATGTTTCTGCTGCTGAGCACATGCACTGCCCCGCACGCTCCCTCTCTCTCCCCCTCCCCCTCCAGTCCTGTCCCCCGTATGCCAGATATCTAGAAACGTAATGCTCAGATTAGTGCAGAAGCCAGGAGAAGCTAAGATTCCTCACCTGCAAGGCCTGATCCAATAAGCATGCTCAAACCTTGCCTACTAGATCAGGCCCTATAGAGAAGATTACACAAAATGCTGGAGTGGAGGGGGAGAAGAAGTTTACACAACCTCCCCAGCAGAGGGATCTCCTTCCTCACTTTTAGCCCAATGGGTAGGATACTCACTTGGGATATGGGAGACCCACAGTTCAAGTCCCCCTCTGTCTGAGGGGGAGCAGGGATTTGAACAGGGACTCTGTCATCTCTTAGGTGACTGCCCTCACCCAGAGGTGGATTAAGATTTACTGGGGTTCTGGGCACAAAGAACATTTGGGCCCCCCACACCCTGGGATGCCATAAGTGGGGGGCGGGGGTCAAGTGGCCATGGACCCCTCCCAATTTTTAACGTGGATGTAGTAGCCTGTGGCAAGCAAAAGGCACAGCCTCTGCTAGCAGCACCAGCCTTTCCTGGTGGGGGACTGAGGTGGGCCTGACCCCCCTCCTTGCCACAGGAACCTGCCCCCTGCTCCTTGTCTTCCCCCTGAGGCTCTGCCCCCTGGCCGGGCCAGAAATCGGAGCTAGGCTGTGGTAAGAGCTGCCCAGGGAGCCCAGACCACTGTGGGGAGCACCGAACCCTCCACCTGCCCAGGGCGACGCACCCTGTGGGATGGGGACACAGACCAGGGGAAGTTCTTAAGCACCCTGGCCCACTTCCCACGGCAGATGGAGGCTCCCGGGCTCCCTGGGCAGCTCTTACCTCAGCTCAGCTCTGGTGTCTGGCATGGCCAAGCGGTGAGGTCCTGGGGGGAAGAGGAGGAACCGCGGGTGGGGCCAAAGTTCTGGCACTGGTGACACCCCTCCCCACTTCTCCACAAGTTCTGACACTCCTGTGGGTGCCCCCAAATTGACCAGAGCCCCTGGGCACAGGCCCCATGGGCCCATGCGTTAATCTGCCACTGCCCTCATGCCTAAGCTATGGTACATTCTGATGTGAAGTTCCCTCAACTGGAGCAGAGAGAGTGGATCCTGAGTCTTGCACCGCTTAGATGAGTGCTCTAAGCATCAGGCTCTCCCACACACTCAGGCCCAAAGTCAAAGCTATTCCACTGCAGATTAACTAATGAAAGAATCATTGGGCCAAAAAGAATACAAGCATGAGAATGACTCTCTGTCCTGGTAGTTAAAGCACTCATCTTAGAGTGGGAGACTCCTGGTCAAATCTCTTCTCCCCATCAAGTGGAGGGGCAACTTGAACTTGGTGGGGGGTGAAAGCCTGTGTGAGTACCATAACACTGTACTAAAAGTTATGAGAGAAGTTGTCCTCCTTCCCCCCATTGCTAAAATACAAGGTTGTCATCCTCCTCTGCTAAAACAGCCAGTCGAGGAATAGCAGCTGAGAATCCCAAGGAGAGCTACCTGCCTCACGGCAGTCTGGATTTAGGCATCTATCTCTGAGAGAAGGACAGTGGTTAGGACACACCCATCAATTTGGCATCTTCCATTGGCTAGCTTAGACAAGGGGCCATATAGGGTGCTGGCTTTTGTGAATCCCCCATTCTAAGGCACTCTCTTTCCCCATTCATTATACAGGGAGTCTACACATCAAACTCAGGCTTTGTGGATCCCAGTGATTTTCTAAGTGCCAAGAGTTAGGCATGGTGGCTCTAACCATCACCACGCCTAGGTTTTTTTGTGAATCTAGACCTAAGACTTGATTCTGCTCCTATTAAGGTCCAATGGAAGTTTTGCCATAGGCTGCAATGATAGCAGAAGCAAGTGTGCAATAGATTAGTATATTATTTTTTCAGCTGTTTGGCTTCTTTGTAGTATGGACTTTAAGAACTGTCTGCTTTTTCTTAACTGACTGGTAAGAGAGTTTGAGTGTCTTAATAGGCTTATGTTGGAGATGGGTCTGAGCCATCAAATTTATTGGGGAAATTCAGACCCAGGGTGTTTGTTTTGTGCATTATAATAACAGTCACCAGTCACAAAGTTTGTGACTTAGATCTTGTCCTAGTTCCAAACTCTTCAAAAATTTAATCTGGTTGAGATAGGGAGTTGAATTGACTCTATCTTTATTACGTATTTTCCCAAAGTAAGGAGTTGTTAATACATGTCCCAGGATTTGATTCAATTAGGAAAATGTATTTTTCAGCAAACTCATAGAAATATCTTTTCCGAAAACATAGTCACTTTAGATTTCTAGGAGCCTTGCTAAATGCTTTTTTTAAAATCACTTTCACAGGCTGTTACTGGTATATTAACTGTTTTCACCACATTTTTGTTTGTTTTGTTTTTTTGAAAGCTGAAATATAGCAGTTATATTTGCTATATTTAACATTTAAAATACAATGATTCAGGTAGGCCCTATAAAAGGTTAATTAAACAGAATTGTAATGTGTTCTGTAGAAATCAAATTTCTGATTACTTTCTCAACTTGCAAACCGGTATTTTCATTTTGAGTAGGAGCAAGCTCACTTTTAAATAATTAATTTTAATAATTAGGGACACATACTGAATTCTCTCTGCCCTAATACAACCTGCACTGGCTTGCTTCACCAATTACACTCTGTGCACAATGCTTCAGAAGAAGAAAGGTGTCAGCACTTCTTATCTCAGTACTCACTAGGGGCTCAATCCTGCAACGTTTTGAGCACTCTGACCCCATTCCAGCAAAGCACTAAAGGATATGCTTAACTTTAAGCACTTAAAATTAAGCACTTTTTTCTCATTGAAGTCATGTGACCACTCATCTACTTAAAGTTTAATATATAATGTAGTGCCTTGCTACTGGGGACAGCACATTCTGCACCTGACAGGCTTGACCTCTACGGCTATGATCCTGAATTTCTTGTACACACAAAATTCCTGTAGTCAATGGAAGAGCAAAGAAAATAGTACTGGCCATAAACTGGTGAGGAACAGAACACTTCATTGGAAAAATAATTGCTCCCTTTCTCCTTGACATTAGTACTGGATCAAAAGCAAGTCTATTTTTCTTCCTGCCACACACTGGGAGGAAACAGAGCTTTAGATATTCTTTAAATCCTATCTATAAATGTACTGCTGTCAGTTAAAAAAAAGTCAAACACGTGCAACTTACCCAAAGTGACTGGCTAAGTTCATGGAAATGCAGAGAAGGAAGAAGTTTTTGATCATGATATAACTAGGGAACATTCCATTGTCCATTCCAAATGAGTTTAATATTATAATCAGTTGATTTGGGAAATGTATTCTTTTCCCACCTATGTTCTTAAGCTGTAAGAGACAAAAAATAAATTTATAAATAAAAACCAGACACTCACACAAATGATAGGATAACAGCATTCAGACAACAAAAAATATGGTCTGTTTTTAACTGTTTACCTATAAACATTTCATACTGTATTATACATTGTAAAAATGTATTTATTCAAAGCCCTCTTTTTATCTTGAGCTAATAGAAAATTACAAACAAAAGAAATTATTTTTATTCATTTACTCATGAAGCAGGTAATGTAGAATCTCTATAATTTTAACCCTCACCTACTTTTAATAACCACAAAAGGCTGCATAATCAAATCCTATTTGTATATGCTTTTCTTACTTACATTCTTCCCAATTCAATTACATTTTTTTTCCCGAAATCTTGTTAGAAACCCTCTACTACTTCTTGGAATTCAGGCTGACAATACATGGTGCATTAAAAGAAGACAAAAACCATGATCTTTATTTTAAATGCACATAAACTTCATGTTAGGGAAAAAATTTACAATAAAATAATAACTGCCTGTGGGATTGAGTGTCACATTTTGAATGTCTGCCTCAATGATTAAGTAACCTAATAATTACAGTATTTGAGAGAGCTGTCTCCCTGCTCATCTATGTGCCCTAATTAAAGTGTTACACACACACACACACACCCCTTTCAAGACAGCACTTCTCACTCTTTCTTGATTTTGAATCTGCTCGTGCAAAAAAAACAGCACCTAATCACTTACTCTTTGACAGTCCAAAAAAACCAAAATGGTTTAACCATTACAATCTATGAACCACTCCCAATTCCTGGAAATATTCAATTGACAACAGAACACACCATTTAGCGAGGCTGGAGAGCTCTCCTTTAATCAGTAGGAAATGTGGGTTAAACACATCTATGAAAATGAGCCATTTCTCCTAGGGTCTGAGTGACAGATAATAGCTTCCCTCCAGCTTTTCCCAGCGACCCAGCCCTGGACTGGAGCAGGAATTGGTCAGTGGGCTTCCCTCTCACTTCCATTTTTACTTCCCCACAGCCCAGGGTATTGCAGAGACCCACAGCACCATTATTCCCTCCAGCCTTGCACATGCTGCCTTGCAAATGCAGCCTCAGCCCTCTCACCTACCCTGCAATTGCTGTAGCCTCCCCACCCCCGCACTTACTTGCTCACTCATCACTTGATGCTCTGTGCAGCCTCCTCAGAAGCAAGGTACCAACTTGCAGTGGAGTGCAATCCCACAGTCTCTGCCTCTGCCTGCTACCGCCCAAGGCGGTCGAGCTGCCAAATTCTGCCTACTTCTCACAAAAGGCCAAACACGGCATGCCCAGCTCCTTGGCCCAGGGACAAGGGAGCCTCGCAGCACTACTAGCAGGGGCAGTGGGTCTGCAGTATGCATGGCCAGGCCTGGCCCCACTGCATGCACCCGGCATGCCAGGCAAAGTTTGCATGAGCACATGTGGGGCGCAGCCGCTCGCGAAGCACCAGGTGCACTGATTGCAAAAGTGCCCCATGGAGACCCTCTTCTTTCCACAGTTCCTATGGGATCCCAGGACCTGGAGTGATGCACCCAGGGTGCTGAAAGTTGTCCAGCAGCACCCAGGATGGTGCAGGGGCTGGGCAGGAGACCCAGGCAGCTACCTCCCACTGAGTTTCCTCCCCTTCCCAGCTCTGTCTCCTTCTCTCTCACCTGCTTCTGCCCCACATTGCCAGCTTTCTACTGCATTAATAGGCCAAAGTCACTTAAAAACTAGCCCCAAACTGAGTAGCCCAATCTATTTACTGAAACAAAGTTTTTTTTTATTAACACATTGGCCTATACCTAAATAACAAAGGAAAGCTTTCCTTAGGTACCTAGTATAAATTTGATTTAAAATAAAAAAGGTACACGCCCCAGCAGGAGTTCATCTACATTAGCAACAAAGCATGAGATGACAATCAAATCCAAAATCCAAAACCCCAAGGGGAATTTTGACGGGAATGTCACTCCACCAACCGCTCCCTACCTTAACTACATTAAAGTCCGCTTGACAGCCGATCTTGACACACCCAGCCCAGATGAGACTGCTACAAAAACTCTGATTGCCAGTGACCACCCCCTCAAAATACATCCATCCAGAGTCCCCTACATCCTAGGGAAACCCAGAGCCTCAATAGAAGCTCCGTCACCCAGACTTTCCCAGCCCCTGCCCCCCGCAAAAAAAACCTGCTGCTGCCGAGCCCCCAGCCCCCCAGTCATCACCGTGTCACCCCAAACATCCTGCCCCCCAGAACCCCCAGCCATCACCGTGTCACCCCAAACATCCTGCCCCCCAGAGCCCTCTGCCCTCCACGAGACACCCTGCCACCCATACGCCCGCCCAGCCCTTCCAAGTGCCGCCCCAGAGTGGCAGCTCCCCCTACCCGTCCAGCCCGGCTGCCGCTACCTCCGAGGCCGGAGATCTCCTCCTCGCCCAGCCCCGGAGCCTGCCGGGGGCTGCCGGGCTCCAGCACTTCAGCCCGGGCTCTGCAGCAGGCGCTATCGCCGGACAGGCTGCAGCCGTGTGAGCCGGGAGGCGGGCGGAGGCAGAGCCCGGCTCGGGACGGGGAGGAGGGGCCAGCCCTGGCCCGCTTACCTTAGCTCCGGCTCGTGGCACGGCACTGCCCGGCGGCGGGGGGGTGGCTCCAGCGTCCCGGTTTGCCGCCGGACTCGGAGCCAGGAGCGGGGAGGGGCCGCAGCATCTTCCTCGTGCTGCAAACTGCAGCCCGGGGCGGGGGTGGCGGGGAGAGGTGAGACCCTGGCGGCGGGGAGGTGCCGGGGACATGGGGCAGCGCCCTCCCCCCGAGCAGCCCCGGAGCCTTGTCCCCATCCCGACCTCCCCCCGCCCCGGCCCGCCCCTGGACACTGCGTCTCCGCTGCTCTGGGGCGAGCTCTGCCCGCCCGGGCACCCGAGGGGAGGGGAGGGGAGAGCCAGACTCCGCTCACCTGCGCAGCAAAGCAGGAGGCTCCCGAGCAGCGCGGCCAGGGGCAGCTCCATGGCGGGAAAGGGGCAGGGGCAGCCACAGACGGCAGCGGGGCAGGGCAGCGCAAGCGAACGGCCTCTGTCACGTCCAACCGGCCTCAGCCACCAAGCCGGGACACACCCAGCACAGCGCGCCACGGGCACTGCCCCTCTTAGCCCCCCCACCCACCCACCCACTCATCCACACAGGCACTGCCCCCTTCCCCTCACCGCTGGGACCCACAGCGCAGGCACTGCCCCCTTCCCCCCACCAGAGACATATACAGCACAGGCACTGCCCCTTCCCCCTCAAAGATACACCCAGCACAGACACTGTTCCCTCCCCAGCACAGGCACTGCCCCTTCTCCTCCCCCCAGGGACACACAGCACAAGACCTCTCCCTTCCTCCCCTCAAGCACAAGCATTGGTCTCTCCCTTCCCTCCCCCCACACAGCCCAGGCACTGCCTCTCCCCCCATTCCAAAATGTAGTGGACCATCAGCAAACTATCCCAAAATACTGCAACCCATGCTACGCAAAAAATGCAACTGGCATTTTAAAATAGCCCAATTCTTCAGGGAAAATATGGACTTGGCAACCCTTGCGTGGGCCACTTGCAAGGCAGCTGGGCACCAGCAGGGGCCGCCATGCACATGGCAGAAATAGGCGGATAGGCCAGTGGTCACCACCGCATCCTTTCCTGAGGCAATCAGTGGGGAGAGGCTGGGATGTGCGGCCCCCAGCCAGCTCCCCAGCACAGTCTCCGGAGTGTGAGCCTGGGCCCAGGGAGGCTTGCTGTTTGAAAATGTCTGAGCCTTTCCCAGGCTTTGGGCTTCCGTGCTCTGTTCAAGAATTATTTTAATGCCTAAATTCAGGGTCAATACTTGGATGGTTTAGACACAACAAATCCTGCATCTTGGCAGGGGGTTAGACTAGAAGACCCTTGTGGTCCCTTCTAACTCTGTGGGTCTATGATTATATGAAAAGGACAAGGCATTTATTACCATGTATGCCTTATTCTAGGACCTCCACCACTACACTTCACTGCATACATTTCCCTATTGTGGTTTATTGTTTGCTGAGCATTGACAATAGGCTTGAAACTTTATAAAGCACCTAATAAAATATACAGACCTGATCCTGCAGGCCCTTCCTGCACCAAACTCTAGTATATTTTAATGACATGTATTCATTTAATAGGTAAAATAGGTATGTGGTATATCTAGAGACTTCGCAGCAAAGTGAAATAAAGAAGGGAGGCATCTTTTTCCAGCTCCTCTCCCTCTCACACACATGCTACTGCCACATCTCCCTAACAACATCCCATAAGACAGCAAAGCATAAAAAGGTCAGCCCTGCATGAAACAAGCTCTCCATTCTCTCCAATGGCAATCAAATGATGATGAACTGTGCTAAGTGTAGGACGTACAAATCACTTCATTAAGAGTAAGCGGGCTTTATATTTTGGCCTCCATTTCTTACAGATATTTCATCCAGTTGCCATTTTTCCTCATTCAGAAATGTAATAAAGATAAAGTTTGTGCAGATGTAATTGTATCATGTAACACTACTATATTTAAAGACCTGTTAATATTTCCATTATAGGCACTCCAGTTTAAAAATGAAATGTCGTAGGTGATTGATCCACGGTCTGTACTGCTGTAAACTTTAAAATATTTAAGTGGTAGTTTGTACTAGCACAGTTAATTATTATGATAAGGTTCTTCATTACACATTCAATATCATGGAGCCATAATACATTATGTATTATGCATTTCAGAAGATACTCTGATAACTTCAATATTTTATTGTGAATGGATATTCAGGATAACATACAAAAGTGAATAAACCTCTGTCATGGTGTATTCTTTTCACAATGCATTGAAACCATACAATAAATAGTTCAAAAGAACTGTGATGATATAATAGTGTGAGTGCACCTTACAAAATACACCAAATTCTAATAGCAAGTTGTTATAGATCTAGTGATAAGATATATGGCTTTCAGACATCATGGAGCAATGGAATGTGTTTTTTTGTTTGTTTGTTTGTTTGTTTGTTTTTTTTCCCCTTTTTAAAATAAGAAAGATCAGGGAAATTAAATGAGGAAAAATAGGACTTCTCCTTTCTTCATTGGAACTAATGGCAAAATTCTCATTGGTTTTTTAGATCAGGATCATGCTGGCCCATATATTAATATAGTTAAGTGTCTGACTGAACCCCAAAAGCAAGCAAATTTAGAGGTCACTGCCAGATCCTTAGTCTTCACTTAAGCAAAACTTGTCTTGAAGATTTGGACTTTATGGGTATAACTTTATTTT
This sequence comes from Emydura macquarii macquarii, assembly GCF_026122565.2. Classification (NCBI taxonomy): domain Eukaryota; kingdom Metazoa; phylum Chordata; order Testudines; family Chelidae; genus Emydura; species Emydura macquarii. The sequence continues at coordinate 1,920,367 of NW_027132344.1, forward strand.
TTACTCATCTGTGGTGCCTGTGTATTTTACATGTTGTTAAGCATTGCACCCATTGTGGTCTTAAATGCAGACCCAATGCCTTATATTTTCCTTGTTATTCTTTAATAACAAAGTTATTAATGAATAATAACGGGAGTTATGAATGAGTATTAACTACAGAATAGTCTTCTATGTGTTTTAAAATACCTAGGCAAAATAAAATGGGTTAAGAAAAGAGTCTTTAATGACAATTTCCTTGCTTTTGTAACCCTTAATTTTGCTTTGACATTAATAAAAAAAAATCAATCTGGATTAATTATATGTAAAGGTAACAAAGTAAAAATTCTTACCATTAAATAAAAAACAATTAAAGGTGGTGGCCTAGATTCTTCATTTTATCTAGTAAGAGTTACACATTCCTTGTTCCACTTTTCATGTTAATTTTTTTTAACTTGTTAGATCTTTTCCTCAGAGCCATATGCTTCGGATGAATATTTATTTAACTAAATCAAAGAGAGAAATCATTAAAAAAACCTCTGTAAATTGGATGGTGATAAAATAATAGACCACATGTAACTTCTTGAAGATAAATGGAAATGAAACTATTTTTAAAACAGAACAGTTTATAAATATCCATTTAATTTTAGGATATTGTGCTTGCCATGAAAAGTGTCAGTTTACAAGCAAACATTGCTAAATCCCATCTGGTCTGTCAGCATTTTTTCTGTTATTTATTTGAGTATTCTCGGTAACTATCTGCAGTTTGTTATTGGACCATTAGAGGGTATCATTGTTCCATATAACCCTAGTGTTAAAAAAAACTGATATCTGTTGAAAAGAGCCATGCTCAGACAATGAGGTATATATGTGAAGTTAGAAAACTTGGTCTGATGGTGGAGCACTTACACTATAAGTTATTTCAGACCCTGTCTATTCTGCAGAGTCCAGGACCAGTGTATGGATGTATATGCCTATATAAGTGTTGAAATGGCAAGTAAAACACAAAAGATAATCAAAGAGAGTACAAAGTATATTTCATTGGATATCAACCAATTACTGTGCAATACCATGGATATTGCAAAGGAAAAATAAATTGGGTAGGTAGAAAACAAAATATAATGGGTCAAATGGGAGACTTGTGGAATTACATCAGAGATGGATTTGGTCCCTTGGTTCTAAGCAGCACTGCTAATTTTCCCTATACCATTTTATATACAATGCTACTTTAAAATAGAATTGAGTCATTGCCCATTTAATTTATCCTTCATGAGACAGTATGTTCAAAATATATTATTCATAATGAGTGACATTCGCCCTGGGTAGAAGTCCTATTTTGAGAGATTAAGTCAGACATTAAGTGGTGAATAGGCCTTTATGTTGGACCTCTGAACAGGGGAGAATTTCACCCAATGAAAACTGTAACTTTAGAATTCTTATTGGTAATGGGATTTGCTTTGTCTTGAAAGAACAATATGTTGTATGTGAGTTTCAGTATGATTTTTTCAATAGTTGCTTGGTGGTTTATGCTCACCCTATCTGTATACTCAGCCTCCCTGTTCAATTTGAAAGGACACTCTTCAGTAAGTGAAAAAATTAACTGATCTTTACAATGATCAAGAAGGTAGTCCTTTTGTTAGCAGTCCATGTTCCATGCCAGCGTCCAACCCAGCATGACAATACCCACTTCATGATGTGGTTGTGGTTTTTTATTAGTTTGAGATATGGTCATACACTGTCCACCTCCATTTTTTTATTTTATTTTATTTTTTTGGGTGCATTCTGAGATGTAACATGGATATTTACCAAGATAAATATATCGGGTTAGATTGTCCACCACACACAAAAATGACAGTGGAGGCAGGAAACTCCTATTCTGGTGTGGGCCAAGGGGTTTTTACATACGTATCCTTTCACTGGGAAATAGGCATGAAGTACAGTTCCTAGGGTAGTGGCTGTTTTAAGATTTGGGTAGACGAGGGCATCTCTCTACAGTGGCTTGGAGTTTCTAATTTAGCAAGCCACCCCTTTTCCCCTGAGGAGACGTGCACAAATCCCATTGGACTGAGGATGCAGGGGAGGGAGATTCACAGAACAGGAAGAGTGTAGACTGTAAACACTTCATTTGCCTAGCCAACATATTTCAGCTCTGAACTCTGGGGTGGGAGAGTAGTTCATTCTCCATATCTTCTCAGTGTTTAGCCTCATCACTCAGACTGCCCAATAGTTGCCAGTTGTGTTCATGGTTCTGGTGATGTGAACACTTGTTCGACAGAAAGTGGACTGATTCAACCAACCAGTACATCTATGTCACTGAACAGTTATCCGATGGTAATGACTTGTGGTCACTATTGACACCTGGGCTGGATTTGAACCAAAAGAATCTGTGCTTATTCCCTCCTTTCTCAGGCATTTTGACAGAAATCAACAAATGGATGACATTGGGAGTGTCATCCTCTTGACAGACATATTATATTGATGACTATATTACTTTTACCAAATTATTTTGCTACCATGTGCAAGAGTGAACACAATAGGAATTAAATTACTGATGCAAAATGTAGCAGATGTTTAAAGGATGTTGAAGCACTTGGCAATGTAACACTTTGAGGGTACCCAAGGTTGAGAGACACCTCACATGAGGAAGCCTTGTCTGTGCTTATTATAGATCAGTTCCTCAACACCGTCAGCCACTGGTAACACAAGACTACCATCTTCTAGGCCTCTGCAGCCCACTATCTCTGTGCGGGTTAGCGATAGGCCCACTCCAACCATTGAGCCCGTGATCGCTGCATACTCAGAGAATTACCAGACTTGCGGTTCCTAAAGGAACATTACTGCACAGTTTACCAGTTACACCTTAGAACACAGCTCTGCTTAACACACACCAGCTAGATTTCTTTATAAAGAAACAAAGTTTACTAAATAAAGAATAGAAGTTCAAGTGATGGCAAGCAGAAATACTGGAAACAAAGGGCTACATATAATATAAAATCATAACACATTCTAGAACCTAAACTTAAATAGGATATTAGTGGGTCATAATAGCAACAGTTCACCCGAAATCCATCCAGTGTATTACAGCCAGGCTTGGCTGTGATCCTCTGTTCATGAAGCAAGCCCACCCACTGTCAAGCTTATTTCCCACATGAAAGATACCAGGATGTCCCTTTGCACTCCCAGGTGTATCAAAGCAGTCCTTTGATTTTTATTTATAAACCAGACACCCTCCTGGATGTGCATTCCTTTCTGTAGACTGTGCAATCTCTTATTAGTTTCTTAATCTTGATTAGTGTGTGGTTTAGTGCAAATAGGTATCCATTGTGAAGTATACAACAGCTGGCATAATTCAATTTTTATTTTGACAATTTATATACATTTTAATCTTTCTAAATTTTTAGAAATTTAAATTTTTACAGTTGCAGGAAATTAAGGGGGGGCAGTTGGGCTGAGGTTACGGTTAAGGCAGTGCTGATGGTGGAACTGCAGGGAGTGTCCAGCACTGACAATGGGGCTGCAGGGGACTCCCTATGCTGCCCAGAGGCCCAAGACATCCAGGCTCAAGGTGCAGAAGAGACTTGGTCTAAGTCTGGCAGAGCAGAGGCTCCTGGCCAGGCCTGGAACAGGGAGGACAAGTTCTTGGCTATGGGGGAGTTCACCCCACTGCTAAAAACAGTTCTTGCCCAAGAACAGCACCTGCATTCCTGGCTGGTGAGTGAGTGAGTAGGGCTGTTAGAGTGGAGCTAAAGTTGCAAGGTGCAGGAAAGGCTGCAGTCCTGGCAGGGCAGAGCAAAGACACCCCAGTCAGGACTGAAATAAGGAAGAAGAGGAGAATGAGCCTCCAGACTGCCAAGGAGGGCACCTGTCTGCTGAACGTCTCCATTCCCAGGCAGGCACCATTCAGTAGCAGGGTGGCTTTCCTTGCATCCATGGACTTGTCTCCTCCTTCTCACAGCCCTGGCCAGGGGTCTCTGCTCTGCCCACCAGGACCACAACCTTCCCTGCACCTTGAGGCTGCAGGGATCCAGTGTCACCAGCCCCATGGCTGGGCAAGGAGTCCTCTGAAACTCCGCTGCCACAGCCCCGCTCGCTTTCATCCATGACAGCAATGCTGCAGAGAGGTCCCTGCGCTGTCGCAAGGCTGATGGCAGGCTATCCCCAATGCATAGATAAGCATCTCCTGCCTGTCTTCAAGGAACATATTTGTCTCCTCCTGGTGATTTGCTTTAACTCACTGACCCTTAGAATATATTTTCCAGTTGAGGAACATAACTCCTTAAATATTATCCTTACTTACATTTTACAATGGTTATGACGACCAATAAGACCTCTCATCCCCTTTTGGTAAATTATTATGCATATGGTTGGCCCAGGGGATGCCTGTAAAACTGTATATGCTCCCTATTCGCTCTGCCAGTTGGCATCAAGAAGTTCCTAGGTCACCAGCATGCTTTTCAGTGAGTGAAAGGGTAATTACATACCATCTTCTAGCTTGTGTATGCCTCCTCCACAATGCCTTGTACAGTCAAAAAACAAATGTTTAACATGCTTTTCACTTATCTGACATGCATGCTATGAACTGAACTACTCTTTTTGGTGTGTGACCTATCTTGGTGCCTGTAAAGATTACTTAATGGAGTTATGTAATATTTGGTCGGGTTTTGATGTGACTTTTAGAAAACAAAGGAAATGATTTTGCTCATTATCTGTGGTGACCCAAGTAATCTGGTACCAAAATCCATAAGCATCTGATAAACTTCATCCCATCTAGGGTGATAATCTGTGTTTATTCAGGTTAGAAAAGAATGAAGGCATACATTTTCTGTTTGATAGAATAGGCTTCTTGTACTATGTCAGCAGCACATAATTAAATCCATCTCCAGATATTAGACTAGTTATTGACTGAACAATAACCATGTGTTTGAACAGTGAAGATCTGGAAAACCCTATTTCCACAGAGAAGACCAAATTCTGCCCTTAGATACATACCACCAAAGTCAAAGGGAGTTACACAGCATCATGAAAACATAGCTAATAGATTGAGGCCAGAAAGAGCCATCTGTTCTGACCTCCTGTATAGCATAGGCCATAGAATTTCACTCAATACCTCAGTTCCCAATAGTGGCATAAACCACGACTGTCTTGTTTTCCTCATTTTCACTTTGTGAGAATACAGGCAGTTCTTTCAGGGCATCCATGAACTATGCAGAAAGTCACCTCCTCTGTGTGTCTCAATAAACATGTTCCTGCTGTTAACTAACCTGGGACCTGCTCTATGAATCATTCTTTGCTGACACAACATATATAAGAGGAGATTGCAGACCAGTGAGACTGGCATGACAAGTAGAGGAGGATTTGAAATAATGATGGAACCCAGTCAAAACTTAAGAACTGAGCATCTCTGAAATTTGAAGAAGTCTGGATCTGCATCCAAATCTAAAATACAACTCTAGTCTGACTCTAATGAGCTAACAGATGCTCAGGCAGTGATGCTATAAGGAGGGCTTTGGGATGTATGGCCATTGGGAGGCATTCATGGACAGAGGACTGTTCTCTAGGGATGGACTTCGCCTGAGTAGGGAGGGAAATAGACTTCTAGGATGGAGGTTGACAACTGATTAAGAGAGCTTTAAACTAGGAGTTTGGGGGAGATGATTAGGAGATGCCTGGGTAATCTCCACACCTGATTTTAAGATTGAGAGGGAGGAAAATGAAATTAGAAAGGATACAGCAGTGGGTAGGAGAATGGACATTAAGAGGAAGGGTGGTATAGATACCAGTCTAATAGATGATACTGGTGGTAGAATGACAGTGCTGAATCGTGTAAGGAAAGTGAGCAAAGCCAAACAGCAAAAATTAAGATGTTTGTACACCAATGCGAGGAGCCTGGGTAACAAATGGAGGAACTAGAGTTACTGGTGCAGGAAGTGAAACTAGGTATTATAGGGATAACAAAAACATCGTGGAATAATAGTCATGACTGGAATACAGGTATTGAAGGCTATGTGCTGTTTAGAAAAGATATAAAGGCAAAGGTGGTGGAGTAGTATTGTTTATCAATGATGAAGTAGACTAAAGAAATTAGAAGTGATGCAATGGATAAGACAGTCTCTCTGGGTGACATTCACATTGGGGAAGAAAGCTACTAGAGCTTTCCTTGGGATAGTGCTTGGAGTGTGATACAGACAACTGGGATCTGACTTGGATATGGATGGAAACCTTCTTAATGTTTTTAATGAAGTAAATACTACTGGGAACTTTGTGATTATGGGAGACTTTAAATTTACCAGATATAGACAGGAAGACTAATGATTCTAATAATAATAGGGCCCACATTTTCCTGGATGTGATAGCTGACAGATTCCTTCACCAAATAGTTGCTATATCAAGAAGAGGGCATGCCGTTTTAGATTTTGTATTGGTGAGTAGCGAGGACTTCATAGAAGAACTGGTTGTAGGGGACAACCTTGGTTCGAGCAACCATGAGCTCATTCACTTCAGACTAAATGGAAGGAAACAAAAATAGACCTGTGACTAGGCTCTTTGATTTCAAAAGGGCTAACTTAAAAAAGTAAGGGAAGTAATTAGGGAAGTGGACTGGACTGAAGAACTCCTGGATCTAAAAGCAGAGGAGGCTAGGAATTAGTTCCTGCAACTTTGACTTGAAGTATCTGAAGCCAGCATCCCAAGGAAGGGAAAAAAATTCATAGGCAAGAGTTGTAGACCAAGCTGGATGAGCAAGCATCGCAGACAGGTGATTAAGAGAAAGCAGAAAGCCTACAAGGAGTGGAAGGTGGGAGGGATCAGTAAGGAAAGCTACATCCTGGAGGTCAGAACATGTAGAGATAAAATGAGAAATGCCAAAAGCCCAGTAGAGTTGGACCTTACAAAGGGAATTAAAACCAATAGTAAAAGGTTCTATAGCCATATAAATAGGAAGAAAAACCAATAAAGAAGTGGGACCGCGAAGCACTGAGGATGGGGTGGAGGCTAAGCATAATCTAGGCATGGCCCAATATCTAAACAAATACTTTGCCTCTGTTTTTAATGAGGCTAATGAAAAGTTTAGCGATAGTGGAAAGGGGGATAATGGGATTGAGGATATGGAGGTACAAATTACCACATCCAAAGTAGAAGCCAAACTCGAACTGCTTAATGGGACTAGATCAGGGGGCCTGGATAATCTCCATCCAAGAATATTAAAGGAAATGGCACGTGTAATTGCAAGCCCATTAGCAAGGATTTTTAATGAATCTGTAAACTCCGGGGTTGTACCGTTTGACTGGAGAATTGCTAACATAGTCCCTATTTTTAAGAAAGGGAAAAAAGTGATCTGGTTAATTACAAGCCTCTTAGGTTGACCTCAGTAGTATGCAACGTCTTGGAAAAAATGTTGAAAGATAAAGTTAAGAACATCAAGGCTAACAGTAATTGGGACAAAATACAACATGGCTTTACAAAAACTAGATCATGCCATACCAACCTGATCTCCTTCTTTGAGAGGATAACAGATTTTTTAGACAAAGAGAATGCAGTGGATCTAATTTACCTAGATGTCAGTACGGTATTTGATATGGTTCCACATGAGGAATTATTAGTTAAATTGGAAAAGATGGGGATTAATACAAAAATTGGAAGGTGGATAAGGAACTATTAAAAGCAGAGGCTAGAACAGGTCATACTGAAAAGTGAACTGTCAGGCTGAAGAGAGGTTACTAGTGGAGTTCCGCAGGGACTGGTCTTCGGACCAATCCTATTTAACCTTTTTATTACTGACCTTGGTGCAAAAAAAGTGGGAGTGTACTAATAAAGTTTGCAGATGACACAAAATTTGGAGGTATTGCCAATACAGAGAAGGATCGGGATATCATACAGGAAGATCTGGATGACCTTGTAAACTGGAGTAATAGAAATAGGTCAAAATTTAATAGTGGAAACTGGAAGGTCATGCACCTACAGACTAATAACAAGACCTTTTGCTATAATCTGAGGATGCATCAGTTGGAAGTGACAGAGGAATATTGGTTGATTACAGGATGACTATGAGCCACCAATGTGATGTGGCCATGAAAAAACCTAATGCGATTTTAGGATGTATCAGGCAAGGTATTTCCAGTAAAGATAGGGAGGTGTTTGTAACGTTATACAAGGTACTGGTGAGACCTCATCTGGAATACTGTGTGCAGTTCTGGTCTCCCATGTTTAAAAAAGATGAATTCAAACTGGAACAGGTGCAGAGGAGGGCTACTAAGATGATCCAAGGAATGGAAAACCTGTCTTATAAGAGAAGACTCAAAGAGCTTGGCTTGTTTAGCCTAAACAAAAGAAGGCTGAGGGGAGATATGATTGCTCTCTATAAATACATCAGAGGGATACATACCAGGGACAGAGAGGAATTATTTAAGTTCAGTGCCAGTGTGCACACAAGAACTAATGGATATAAACTGGCCATTAGGAAGTTCAGATTTGAAATTAGACACAGGTTTCTAACCATCAGAGGAGTGAAGTTTTGGAATAGCCTTTCAAGAAACCTAACCAGCTTCAAAAATGAACTTGATGACATTATGGAACGGATGGTATGAGGGGACAGCCTAATTTGGCAATTAACTGATTTTTGACTACTAGCTGTAAATATGCCCAGTGACCTGTGATAGGATGTTAGATGGGTTGGGTTCTGAGTTACTACAGAGAATTTCAGGGTTTCTGGCTGGTAGGTTTTACCCACATGCTCAGGGTTTAGCTGATCACCCTATTTGGGGTCGAGAAGGAATTTTCTACCAGGGCAGATTGGCAGAAGCCCTGAAGGGGTTTCACCTTCCTCAGCAGCATGGGTCACTTGCTGGTGGATTCTCTGTGACTCTCTTTAAACCATGAATTAAGGACTTTGATAACTCTGTCAAAAAATAGGGGTCTATTACAGGAGTGGGTGGGTGCAGTTCTGTGGCCTGTGTTGTGCAGAAGGTCAGACTAGATGATCATAATGGTCCCTTCTGACCTTATAGTCTCGGAGTCTATGAACCCAAAGTAGTAGATTCATACGTCACTGGTGTTTTGGAAAATTTGGTTACAGACAGATCTGAACTTTGCATTTTGTGCCCATCTCTGACATGAATATCCATTGCCATATCTGTAAGTATAGGTGTCATGTTTAATAGCATAGGAGTGACTATGCAAAGGGATGTGTCTAAGCCTCTGAATAAGCCCAGTGTGAACTAGATGCATCCAGAAAGTGGAATTGAAAGTTGCACAGTTAACAAATGCAATGTATCTGCTCATCTCTCAATCTGATTTCTTATGCAACATTACCCTGTCTGTATGCATAATTCCTAGATTATTGGAAATCTACCTGTGGATCTCCTAAATCCTTAGAAATTAGCTTTGAGACAACAATGGAAGCCATTCTGTTATCAGATTACAGTTCTAGAGTATGGATAGGATTGCACCTCTAATCCTAGTCACTAATGTATTCAGGTAAATTAAAGTGTTTTAAATCATGATACTATGTACTTATTGTTAAAAATGTTATCTATAAACTCAGAATTAAAAAAAATAGCACAGTGTCAGGCTCCAGCCTAGAAGTCTTTCTGAAATTAAATTGTCTGATCTATCATATAAAAAGCCAATGTATTTCAAAAACTGCTAAATTTGCTAATCAGGATTTTAAGTGGCTAGGGATGTAGTCATATCTATACTTGAAATAATAATGATTCATTATAGTAGCACAGTATATGATTTCTGTTTTTTTTTCTAAGGACTAAAGCCTACTATTTGGTGATCCACTGATTTTCAACAAACAGTTCATTTTTATTATGTGGATCTGTGATCGGGTGAACACACCACTCTAGTGACTCCTGCTGGCTGTCATGAGGATTAGCTTTGCTCACCAGTGCAGTCCCTGCTGGGGGTGCCTTGCTGCCATCACTTCTTCTCTGGGACCCATGTCACTCCACAGCATTCTCTTCAGTGACACAGCCCTCCAGCCATGCCACATTCTGTTCCCCCCACTTCTGGGGGATCTGCAGCTGCTGTGTACCACTTGCCTGAGTGGCTATGGAAGCCAATTGACCATCCACTTCACCTGTGGCAAAGGGGGACCCAGGTCCACCCACTATTCCTGGTTCCAGCCCAGTGACCCTATAGGTGGTAGCTATTTCCTGCATTCCCTCCAATTCCTCAGTACCTTTCCCTGAGCCACTTCCCTGCAGCCCCAGCACCCACTTCACCCTTGTCTCAGGGAATCAGCCTGTAAGTCTCCACAGCTGGCCTAGAGCTATCTTTAGCTCCAGGCCTCCCTGCTAGCAGCATTGCTCTGTCCAGGGGGCCAGCTGCCCTCAGCCTGCAATGTAGCCAGACTTTCCTCCTCAAACTTCAGGGAGTGACTGCTCCTGCTTGCCCCTGCAGCTCTTCTTATATGGTCTGCCTGGTCCCAATTGGCTGCTCCTCACCACTCCCTTCCTATTGGCTGCTTTTCCTCACAGCCTCCTCAGGACTCTGTTAACCCCTTAGTGGCCAGTGTGGTGTAGACACCTCTTCACAATATCTAACATGGCATGCTTGCCAGAAGGATAGAGATCTCCACTGTGCACATCTCTAGTTATGCACTGGAGTAAAAATTACACCAATTCCACATTCTGAAATGTTTTAGAAGGCAAATATGCAATTACTTAACTCAGTTTGAGGATGTAAGTCAAATAAAAAGAGCTATAAATACCTGCAAAGTGAATTGAGAGGTTTTATTTGAAGATGCTTTTTGCTCTATTTGCCCAGTTTTAGTGCATTGGATGTAGTCTGTAGCCGGAGAACACTTTTCTGTACCATATTTGTGCTATTTCTGTACAGCAGTTGGGAACCAAATGCTGCTGACTGGTTGAAATTGTCCTTGACGTGGTCATCAGGTTCTCGCGTAGGGTCTCACCAACACGGCACCTCTGTGTGCAATGCTTGTTTCTTCAGTTTAATGCTGACATAACCTTTGTGAAATCCCTCTTAGTCACTCCCCTTGCCTACCCTCTGTACAAGAGTAATGGAACTGGAACCAAGTTCTAAACTGTTCTTGCATAGCCAAGACACCAAAGTCCTAAATAAAGACTGCCCTTAGGCTAGCAAAACTGTATAAAACTATTTTTGAAAAGGAAGTCATGTACAGGGGGCATGTGCACATCATGGATAATGAAGCACAGAAGAATCTAAACAACGATAGACAAAGATTACACCAGAGATCATAATGTGATTATAGATCTGCAAAAGCTAGGTGGAAGATAATGGCTCAAATATGCTAAAAACCAAGAGTATTTGCTCATGTTCAGATTCTGCCACCCTTACATTATTACTTCTAAGTAGTCCCACCAGTTTCAGAAATAAGGTACGATTTAGTGTAAGAATGACAGAGTCTAGCTCATAATGTTTGGCAGTTGTGAAAAAAGGCAAACAAAAACTTGGGGTGTGTATATGTATTTCAAACTTATGCACACTCTCACACAGTGTCTATGTGTTTGTATGTGTGTTCATATGTGTATATGAAAAATATCTACTGAAGTATATTTCATGGCACTCTCACTTTTATTACGTATACGTATATATGACAGAGCGAGCACTGTAGATGTTTTTCTGGTACTTTCAGGCACAGGTTTTTCAGGCACTTTGAAGCTTATGTTTAAAATCGTATATGCAGTCCCAGTCACCTTACTCTACAAAGGATACTGAGATGGAAAGGGCTCCATGGAGAGCAACCAAAATGATTCAGAGTTTTATGGGTATGATTCCTAAAGAAAGATTAGCCAGATTTAAGCTAAAAAATAGAAGCTCTTCTCAACATGCAGGGATTTATCTACACAACTCTACTTACACATGTAATTCCCTGTGCACCAGATTGCAGTGGGGGACAAACCCTAAAAGGAATATTATATACATTTACAGAAGCAGATTAAAAGGATTGATGCTAATAAATTGTTTGATAGACATATGTTCAAATGTCCATTGTGGATTAAAGTTGAAGGCACTCATAAGCAAAACAGGAAGAATTTCTTTACTTAATATATAGTAGTGATATTAAACAAGAGAGCACTGGAAGTCAGGAACTGTAAATCAATACAGGATTTATAAAAATATTAATTGGATTTAGGCACCTCAGATGTTAATACACAGATTAGTATTTTTACAATAAAGGGGCTCTGATGTTTTTTTCTTGCTGTTGTAGTTTCTACTATATTTGTTGTGTTTTTATATGTGTGATGGATACTTTCAAATAATAAGTTATTTCTGCTTCTGATCAACACAGATAAATATTAAAAATGTCAATAAATATTAGTTTCCGTTATAAAATTCTACAAAAATGTTCAAGCTTACCCTGTAATGATTGACTGTAACAACTACAACTGCAAACATACATTAACAAATACCATTTGGAAAACTGCAGACACAACATACATTTATTTTAGGGTCTCCGATATAGTGCTTTTCAGTCTGATTTAATTGGCATGTTGTGACAGGGTTTGGGGTGCAATCCAGACCAGTAAAGGGGTGTGTCACCACTTGCCCTGCAACCCTGGGTGCCTTACAATGCCTTGCTGCTGTAGCTCCCAACATGGGCTGCTCACAACCAGTCTTTTAGCATTCAGGTCAAACCCTGAGTGTCCCTGTGCTAGGCAGCCCTGATTCAACAGCTCCGACCCCAGCACTCTGTCTACAGTCCCACCGCCGCACTGTGGATTCCATCAGCCTTGGTTACAACCAGCAAGGTGACCCCAACACACTCTGAGTCCCATATTTCCCCAAAACTGTGTGCTCTGTAATGTCCAGCCTTCTCCTGGACAGCCCAGAGAAAGAATAGAGTTAATTTGTTCCTCTAAAGACACAAAAATACACCACAGCTTATTAACTTAACTGGGGAAAATACATCCTTCCATTTAAACACAGCAGAGTTGGCTTATATTAGTAGTAAAACAAGTTTATTAACAGAAGCAGATAGGTGAAGTGATGCCAACTAAAAGGAATAAAGTTAGAAAGGGTTACAAGTCAATAAAAGTGAAAACATGCATCTAAGTGTCTTAAGGTATGTTTATACATACAGCGCTACAGCGGCAGGAGAGTTCTCTTGTCAGCATTAAAAATAACACCTCTGTGATCAGTATAAGCTATGTCAGTGGGAGAGCTTCTCCCGCTGATATAGCTCTGTGCACACAAACGCTTATGTCGGTGTGACTTATGTTGCTCACGGGGTGGAATATTCACACCCCTGAGTGACATAAGTTTTGCCAACATAGCCTGTTGTGTGGACATAGCCTAAACCTTGATTTAGCGAGATACAGGCTTTCTTCAAGATGGTTTGTGACTTATATTCAGTTTCCAGAGACTTCAAACTCCCCCCTTGGTTGAGAGTTTGCAAGAGCTGTGTTCCCTCATGTCTGTCTGGTGATGGATGACAAAGGTTGTTTCTGTCTTTGCTTATATCTTCCAAAGTTCAATGACTTTTTTTTAAGAAGCAAGGTAACCTCATGCATTTCTTCCCTTCATGTGGACTTCCCAGCCCCTGTATGATTTCAATGTAAATGGAACTTCCATTGTTTCATATTCCACTATGCTTAATTTACATAGGAGACAAGTAGTTATCTGTGACATTCCCTCCTGTCTGGGCAAACTGCCTAATATCAATGAGTACCCCTAATTCTTTATATATTGTTAATACATACATTTCACAATGATGAAATCACCAGTGTGTCATTAGCTTTCAGAAAAGACCTCACTCTATACACTTTTATACTACAGTAATATTGCATACAATCAGTTGATTCAGTTACTCATCACTTGAGGTTTAGCCCCCTGACTTTATAGACCAATAAACCTTTGAAATGGATTCCTCTGGAAAGTAAAACCCAGACCAAGCTTCTCTCTCTTTCTGGATGTATATGCCATGCTGTCTCCTCCCCAACTTGTTAGTGTGAGGTTTACCTGCACCACCCCTTGTTAGCTTGATGGGTAATATGTAAATACATTCTCATCCTCTTTCAAAGTACTTTGGAGGTAACTACCAGGTAGGAAAAACACATCCCTTTGTCTGGGGCAGACTTGTTTACCAACTCCCTGGAATGCCTGGTTTAAACATACTTTAGTAATCATTCCAGCGTATGTCATAACTCTTAATATGCAGCACACACATATCACACAAAAATATTAATATCGATGAGTTATTAGTTTTCAAATGATACTTTACAAAGCATATTTGTGCAACGATTATTACAACATTGTGTAGAGTGTGAATACAGGGGTGCTTAATATCACAAGTGTTATGTGGAAATAAATGTACTATGCAGTTCCAAATCCCATTGAAACTGATGCCTGCTCTACAGATTCAAGTGCTATAATTAATGCAATTTTAAGGAAAAGGAGTTTTTAAACTGATTAGCCTAGAATTATGTGTGTTGAAATTAGAAAGTGTTGGGGGGGCAGGAGTTTAAAATTGAAAGTTCACCAAAGCACCAAGTAGGACACTTTAGAATAGTTATTTTGAAATGGATGTGGACTTAAATCATGACAGATGGTGATACATATATTGTTACAAAGCTTTTCCTCTACCTTGGTGGGTCCAGCACTTCCTTCTAGCAGTAGGTCAGGGAACTGCTTCACTCCTTAGTGTTCTTCCACCCTTTAGTGGTGGGGGAGGGTAACACAGTCTCTCTAAGATGGCCTCTCCCTGCTGGGTCCCAGTCCTGTTTCTGGTTCTCAGAAACCCTTGCCTCTTCGCTGGGGCTCTTGCCTCTCCAGTGAATGGCTGGTAGAGGATGTCCCACCCTCAACTCTAGGCCCCAACCCAGGAACCCTACAAGTAGCAGCCTTGTGCTGTGCCTTCAGGAAAACTGCTAGCTTCCCTGGGTTACTTCCCTGTGCCCCTTGACTTAATGTTTGGGCCCTGCTCTGACAGGGGCCCTTCCTGGCCTCCTTGCCAGGGGAGGCTCTTAACAGCTGACAGCCCTACTGGGCATGGTAGTGCCAAACCAAATGTCCAGTTCTATTTTCCCTTCTGGCAGGGTCTTTTCCCTCAGGCCTCCAGGACTGGAAAAGGTCCTTTGCCCTCTTCAGGCAGGGTTTCTCCCTCCCCTAGTCTTTGTACCTGCAGGGTGCTCTTCTGCTAGCGTTCAGAACCCTCCTGGTTTCTGACAGCATCTTGCCTGCTCACACACTCTCTGGTAGCTCACCTCACTCTCACAACTCTAGCTTTGTCTGGCGAGGAGGCTTTTTAACAAGTCCCGGATGGGGCCTTGATGACTCCAGGTGTGTTAATTAACCGGGAGTAATCCCTGCTCAGCTACCAGGGGGAAAAGGACTTGCTGAGCCTGGGGCTGATATATTGGCCTTCTAGCACTCTCTGGTAAACACCTGGGAGAGGAGGTTGGCAGGGGGGGCGCTCTGCGACTGTGGGGCCTACTTCCGTCCCTTGTGCACCCCCGCATCCGGGCAGAGTTCCTCTGGGCAGCGTCCGCTGGCTCCCTTGACACCTTCCGGGAGAAGTGGACGCTGTCCGGGGCTCTCTGCTCGGTATCCCCTTCTGGATCCCTTCTTTTATACCTTTGACCCTCACGCCCTCTTCCTGTTTTTGCATTTGTTGTCCCAAGCAATTAGTTACCTCCTAGGTCCAGTGGCTCCTCCCCTTAGGCTGGGGGAGGGGCCTTGAATGGTGGGCAGGCTGGCGCCCGCCCGCCTCCCTAGGTTGTAAATAGGAGCACTCTCTGGTAAACACCAGGGAGAGGAGGTTGGCAGGGGGGGCGCTCTGCGACTGTGGGGCCTACTTCCGTCCCTTGTGCACCCCCGCATCCGGGCAGAGTTACTCTGGGCAGCGTCCGCTGGCTCCCTTGACACCTTCCGGGAGAAGTGGACGCTGTCCGGGGCTCTCTGCTCGGTATCCCCTTCTGGATCCCTCCATTTGACCCTTTGACCATCACACTCCTTTCGGTTTTCTCATTTGTTGTCCCCCGTATTCAGTTGAGTCCTGGATCTGGTGGCTCCTCCCCTTAGGATGGGGGAGGGGCCTTTAATGCACCCACCCTGGGCTCAAATAGTAGCACTCTCTGGTAGCCATCTAGTCTGACCCTGTCACAATATATATATATAACCACAACATAAAAATAGGAATTGAATAATATCAAACATTTATACAAATGAGGGAAATGAGATCCCACAGGCAAATGTCATAATAATTTTGTCAGTACCAAGTGAACATGTATGTGTACATTCTACAGTCCCTGGTCCTGAACCTCAGCTGTTGTAAACAGGTATAAATAGAAGCCAATGGACCTATGCTGATTTACATTAGCTGAAGCTATGGCTCAGTGAGCTTGCTGCAGCAGTTTCAGATAAAACTCCCCCAGAAGTCAGTGAGAATGTCGCTTGAGTCATGATCTGACCTAAATATACTATCAGTACAAAACATCAGAAAAAGTTGAAATGCTCTTCCCATCACTACTCAGTCACAAATTTATATTTTTCTTCTAATCCAACTAAGCTACATATTCATTATTGCCTTTTATAAAGTGTACAATTTAATGACATTCTTCTAAGCTGCTGGTGCCTACTTCTTGCCCTGAGCAGATCTTTATTCTATATCATCACCAGGCACACAGACCATATCTTTCCTTTATTACTCAAACAAAGTAGTCTCATGATGTCAAATTCTGGTGTAAAATACAGAGTGACTTTGTTGGCTTGACAGGACTATTTGCATGAGTTCGGCAAGCAGAATTTGTCACCTTGCTTTGCATTCCAAGTGTGGGAACACCTAGTGGAAAACAGAAAAGTTTCAGTTAATGGGCTGTATATTCATAGGGATATCAGGCCAATTCCTACTTGTAAGCAGGCGACTTTGTGTGCACAAATACTTGCATGCAACTTTTAACACTATCACTTGTGAATAGAGATGACAGATTTTTCATGTGTGAATTTTGTTCAGTCCAATAAATAGGCATTTTAGCACCCGTGGTGAGCAAGCATATATTTGCGCCCCTTAGCAATTCTTATGGTCATTTCTTCACCCCATTTTTTCACCCCCACAGCTTGTGCTCTCAGCGGCTGCCCTGCATGCCCCGCCTTAGTTAT
This sequence comes from Emydura macquarii macquarii, assembly GCF_026122565.2. Taxonomy (NCBI): domain Eukaryota; kingdom Metazoa; phylum Chordata; order Testudines; family Chelidae; genus Emydura; species Emydura macquarii. The sequence continues at coordinate 1,937,428 of NW_027132344.1, forward strand.
GGCCCTGATTTTGTTGTTCACATGTGCATGTGGTAGTGCTCCAAGGAATGGGTGCAAGAGTGAAAAAAAGTTGCACATGCACAAATGAAGGCCATACTTGGAAAAGTTGGCCTCAAATACTTAAAGTTACTTTTAAATAACAGCCTAGGATGATTGTTTTATTCTAGTTGAAACCAGTGGTGATTTCCAAATTTACTGAAAAGAAGGAAGGGTGACTTACTGAATGTGGGTTGATTATAAACTGTTAAATAACAAATAACCAGATTCTTTAGATATTGATAGTCATTGGAATGGAAACCTGATTTGTTTTGAAGAGCAGGAAAGAATAAATTAGGGGCAAATGTGATGAGAGAAGAAAGAAATCCCAAACTTAGAATGTAGCGCTCCTTGAAATCTTGGTGAAGATTTAAAGAAGCACACCTTAATGTTGGGTAAGTGTAGTCCTCTGTGCAGACAGGAATATATCTCATGGCTAATCTAGACTTTATGCATTCCAGAGAGGACTCTTTAATAGATACATTTTCTTAAAGCTGTTGTAAACTGACAGACGTTCAGCAACAAAACAAAACAAAACAAAACATTTTTGGCTCTGTGCCCACATTGGAACCTGTTAGTGTGGGACGTTGGGCCCATGACTATTGATATAAATGGGACTCAGTGCATGCAGGATTCAGTTCAGATGCACAACTGGATAAGATATTTTTAACAGTTCAAATGTCAGCAAATCAAGGAGGACATGCATGGCTAGAAGAACCAGCTCTTTCTCAGGGTATGTCTGCACTACGGAGACTATGCTAACATAGCTAGGTCTCCATAGCAGTGCCTGTGTAACCCCATGGTGTAGATGCAGCTTATGCCAACACAAGCACTCTTCCTCATCACATCCCCAAATGACAGTAGCAACCTCAACGGAAACATTCATAGTCAACAGTATTATTTGTCTTGATTTTAATTAGATATAATTATTACATATTCAGAGTACATCTACAGCTTAATTTTCAGTTGAAATATGACCTTGTCTGGTGAAGTTTGCTATAAACTACTGTGAATTAATATGTTAACATCTTCTTGATGGTCCTGGAGAATCAACTGGAATGTGCAGTAGGTCTGGAAGAGCATGGATTCTTTATGAATCTATCAGGGTTGTGTGGTGAATGAGACTGTTGTCTGTAGGATAGAAAGACAACTCTAGACATTAGAAGGTGTGAACAGAACAAGCCAGAAGAGTGCAGGAAAGAGAAATGATGATTTCACACTTAAGACAGTCACATAGGCAAATTCAATTGTGTCTCTGCCATGGTGTCTCCTTGTGCTTCTGAGCGTGTCCCTGAAGCCAAAATTCTGGCTGGTGACTCCTGAATTTGTGTTTCCTATTTCCTGAATATCCAACCTGAGGCATCCGGTGTTTGATCTGCAGAAGTACTGAGAACAGCAACTGAAATCAATGGGAACTGTGGATGCTCTGCACCATGGACAGTAAGGAAGTATGGTCTGTGAGAGTGAACAGAGTTTGAAGTCAGGAATTATAATGCAGGCCCTGCCACTGATTCACTGTGTGGCCTTAGGCAGGCCTATGTCTGTTTCCTCATCTGTAATAAGGATAATAATGTTCTCTGATCTTGCAGTGGAGATAAATTCATTAATGTTCACGAATTATTCGGATACCATCAGCAGACCAAGTTGTATGTAGTCAGGCCTAGTGGTCAGAGTCCAAATACCACAGTCAAGAATTGAGGCAAAGCTGAGGGTCAGAGCCAGATCACCAGGACCCAGGGAAGGCAGGAGCAGGACTGGTTCTGAGGCAGAATGAGGCTGGAACAGGATGGAAACAAAGCTGGGTGCCAGGACAAGGTCTGCACTGGATCTGTGGCGGAGATGAGCAGGAGCAAAGCTTGGAGAGACAACTACAGGAAGGCAGGGTCTGTGGGCAAGCGCATTGAGCAGCCAGGGAGCTACTGCTGCTGCTAGGTTTAAGAACTGGCCTGCTGGTTTCCTCAGCCAATCAGGTAAGGCGATCCATCAGGCAGCCTGGCTGGCTCATTAGAATGTCAGTAGTGCTGAGCAGGTGCCATAGAGAGCCTTACTCCTAACATACTTACAGTGACAAGTGGCTTAAAAAATACAATGAAGAAAATAGTAATTTTTATTCATTGCAAGCTTTGGATGATGTGCAGTAAATAAGGCAGGGGCACTAACTGAATGATTAGGATACAGTTAGAGAATAGCTGCTCATTAGTGAGCAGCAGCCACCTTGTGCACTGATTGAGGCAGAACGTAAGTCCCATTCAGGCCTCAGTAGAGCTTCCAGGCAGCAGGCTGTTCCATGGTGCCTCCAGCAGCTGCTGTAACTAGCTTGTGCTCCACTATTAACAACTATTGCTGTTAACACAGACTGTGGGAAGTCTGATCTCAAAGGGGAAAAAGCCTCATGTCACCTGATTGGCTTCCCACCCTACATAAACCCCAGCCAGGAAGCATCCAACCATCAGTGTGGAACTTCTGTAGCTCCCATGACCATTCCTGCTCCTGAACACCTGACTTTGACCTTGATTTGATCTGGACTTCATCTCCTGACCCAGACTCTGAAACCTGACTCAGACTCTGACCCTTGGTATCGACCCTGGCCTGGAACCTGACTATGAACTCCTCCCAGCCTCAGATTTGACCCCGCTTTGACCTTTGGTCCTGACTGTCCTTGTTAGGTCCTGACACAGAGGTCCTGCAGAAAAAAAGTGTAGGTGATCACATAATTAAGCTATTACATTGCATATATATAAGGGGGCCAAATTAAGGTTACACAGGCCATCTGAATTCTGGGGTTTCCTAACTTTTGAGTCTTTGACTTTGAGAGCTAAATAATTTTTCTTTTTTCTTTGTTTGTATGTAATTAGGTCTATAAATTGGATCTCGCCATAAATCCTTGGCTCCCAAAAGATTAACATTTTGAGTATGTGTCCTATACTTCATCTGTAATTTCTATCTTAAAAGGAGGTGTGGAAAAAAGTGGTGTTCCCTCTTTGTTCTGATGACACCATCATTTCCCTGTCCTCATGATACACTCTTCTGGGCTCTCAGATTACTCCCAGGGCAGCTAACCTACTTGCTTTCTTCACATAGCAGCTTTGTCAGTAAGTACAAATTAACCGCCCAAAAAGGCTTCCTTCTGCACAAATTAACTTTAATGTTAGCCACAAAAATGTGCTTCATTTCACAGCTAAATTAATAGATCAGTACAACTGTCAAAGTGACTTAAGTGGCCTGAATTACTGAAAATAACAAGGAAAACAGTGAAGACCACTCTACAAAGTGATATGCTAACACTCCAGTCAGACTTTATTAGCGTGGTCTGAACATATTTAATCTCTGATTCTAGTCTTCATTAGACCATTTCTGTCACATCTGTGAAAAATGTGTGCAATACCCAAACAAAGCATCCCTTGGTAATTATACCATTCGGAGATCTTTATTGTCATTCTCATTTTGTATTTGTATTTAGGATGTGTCAATGCAGTGGTCCTGTAATGGAACATGAATGAAGATAATCAAAGCCACAGTTCTTTTTCTTTGTATAAGAAGATCTGAGTGTCCTTTCCAAGATTCAAGTTGTGCAAATTTGTTGTTGGTTTCTCCCACAGTCAGGTGCATAGTGGATCTGAAATCAGTATATACCAAATCAGGATAATATTTTGAGGACTCTTGATATGAAAAGGAATCATTCACTGCACAGCGCATGTGGATAGGCACACACAATGGGGGAATGGGGATAGTTGCCTCATAAACTACCTTATCTGTGTCTACAACTTTCTAGGCATACTTATCACAATCCTCTCTGTAATAATTGATTCCTATTGAAAACAATAGGGTTGCAGTAGGGTAAATCAAGGCAGAATATGGTTGCCAAGAGAAATATGGAAAGTGGAGTTTAATGCAAGATATTTCAAAGCATTTGTGCTCTCTACATTTATTTAGAAACATCAAACTGATATCCATCACAATGGATCACTTCTGCAAATGTTACTTTATTGTGACCTGATTTTGCAACCAATTATGCCCTGAGTAACTACACACATGTGAGTTCAATGCAACTGCTCATGTGTCCGGAATCATGGCTTGCAGCAGAGTTAGGCTGCTGGATTGGCTACTTCACCTGATTGGCTGGAGGGGCCAGCAGGCTGGCTCTTAAGTCAGCAGCAGCAGCAGCTGGTTGGCTGCTCATGCTCATCACCTGTGACTGCCCCTCCCTTGAACCCCTCCTTACCTGCTCCAATTTCTGACCTCCAGCCTGACCTGTGGCTATGGCTTCTGACTGCTGGCTCCAGCTTGACACCTGGCTCTGGTATCCAATTCCTGCCATGTGGCTTGATCCTTTGCTCCAGTTTCTGACAACATACTCTGGCTCTGGCCCTGGTTTGGACATTTGGTTCCTAACACCTTCTCTGATCACTGGGCTAGACCACCTTCATCCTGGTTACCTAACATCATCTGTGTAAAATTATTCCCATGACAAAGTTACTAAATGTTTGTAAGATTATCTCCTTAGTCTTCAAGTCCCTGTTTATCACCTGTGAATCTAAATCATTGGTGTTATTTGGCTGTGTACAAGTTCAGGGTACAAACAGTAGCACACAACTGTTGTCATGGATGGGTCTGTGACCTTGTACTAATTTGTGAATTCAACATTTGCTCCCTTACACTGAAAGAACCATTTTGAAGTAGTTTGCACATGTCCAGTCCACAGGAATGAAATCATGAAAAGGATCATAAGTGAGGTTTTATTGAAGGAATCTTCAGCTTGTTCTGAATGCAACATTCCAACTGCTCAACAAAACAGCTTGCCAGGCACACACCACTCTGCACTCTGTCCCCATTGAACAAGGAATCCAGTTCAGGTCCTTGTATTTATTTCCAAATCTCTGGATGGCATTGGTGTTGGCTATCTAACAGGCCAAGTCCCCTGCCATGACCATGCATACATAAAGATATCTTCCCCCTGAACCAATTTCCTCATTGGTTGATCAGAATTTAACCTTATAAAGAGGACAAAGAAGAGGAGGCTGGCTACTCTTTGTTTCCCATTACCGATGGAAAGTATCCCGTTTTCATTTAAGCCATTTCTCAAAAAAAAATTTAAGCTATAATGTGTCTTTAAGGCAATTTGTAAAGCTTTGTTCAAAATGTGAGTGCTAAAGAAATTAGTACAATGGTACTCATTGGGAGTGGGAGTGTAATATACCTTGTACAAGAGCTACAAGTATAGAGTTTAATATACGCCACCCCACACCACTGTAATATGTCAGCACACCACAGATGTGCATGGGGTTTATCCTCACAAGGTCCTGTGAGGTGCAGATAATTACTTCCCCATTTTTCAGATGGTGAAACTGAAGCATGGAAAGATGGTCACAGTTACACAGGAAGTTTGGTAGAGTCTGGAGTAGAGCCCAGCTTCCCAGTACCTTAACCAATAGCCATCTTGACCTCTGCTAAGTGAGTATGCTGGTGTGAGGAAGAGCATAGCACAAGCAGCTGGGATGACCCGTTATCTAGGACTAAAGAGAGCCTCAGGCCCTACTACCACACCAGGTGGTGCATCACAGTCCCAAAAGGAATATTCTGCCAGGTTGCCCACAACCCCAGCTGACTTAGCACTCTTACTATAGTTAGCAATAAGCAGTATCCACAGGCATGTGCATGGTGATACTTTTCAAAGGAGAAGTAGTATATACTTATCAGGGCATTTCAGATGCCCACCCTGAGGAATGCATGTGCTGGCAAAATGGCTTTTGTACCAGACACCCAACCAGTACCACCTCCTTCCCTATCCCTGTCTTTCATGAATCCCTGAGGGACAGAATCTCTGGTTTGTTCTAGTCAATTTGAACTGATCAAGTGACACAAAGAAGGCCAAAACTTTCCCTAAATTCCTTGCTGGGGATACCATGAGCTCCTAAACTTTTCTTCCCACAGCACCCTACTGCAGGAGTACTATTTGAGTACCAGCGTACACCAATTGAAAGCCCCTCCCCCAGCCTGAGGGGAGGAACCACTGAATCTGGACTGAATTAATTACAGGGGACAACAAATGAAAAAACAGGGACTGGTGTGAAGGTCAGAGGGTTTAATGGAGGGAACCTGATGGGGACACTGAGCAGAGAACCCCGGACAGCACCCACTGCTCCTCGAAGGCAGCCAAGAAATAGCCAGAGTGCCAAGAGCTCTAACTCGTGCACTTTAGAGCAGTCTCCCAGCTGCTCTGGATTAGGCAACCTTCGAGCTGCTCTAGGACCACAGCTCCCTGAAAACTTAGAAGTTGGATACTGAAGAGATTCTGGCCCTTGGTATTTAGCACTCATTAAAAGGGACATATGGAAAATAAGATAAGACGACCATCTGGCTCAGTGTGCCCTCAGTTTAAATAGCACACTTCATGAAATCACTCAAATTTACATGTTCTTCAGGGCTTTTTGGATAGGAAATTGGACTATCTTAAGAATGCTTTTTCAGTTTTAACTGGGGCGCCTCTTGGCTTTCAACATATTAAATCACCATCAACATTACAAACAGCTCCATACTAATGTGGATGTCAGGACTAATCACTGTTACTGTATTAGCAGATTACAAAATTAAAGGGAATCTCAAGGACTCTTCTTCCTCCTCACTCTAACAGTATCTCTTTAGGATAATATATTGGTCTGGTGTATACCAATATGAGATCAGTTTGTGCAAGAAATGGCCCCCCCACACACACACACGATCCTCCAGTGCAGAGTCTAGCCACAGGTGTAGTGTCTACGCTCTGCTGAGTGCTGGGTATGCTCCCCAATAACACTCTGATCCACAAACCACCTCAGAGGCTGTAAGTCATGACCTTGCCATCTTTCTATGCTGGCCTTCAGAGGTGGCCAGCCACAGAGGGTAGCACAAGCTGCCTTGAAAAGGTTCAGCATCTGGTGCATGCCCGTTGCACCATGAAGTTTGAGGAGGCAAAATGCTTCCTGGCGTTCCCAATGGACAGTGCAGCTTTGCATAGTGTCCGAGGTAGGCTTGTGTCTTCCGGGCACAATCTGGCCAGTAATATCAACTTGTTATCTAACTGCAAAATATAACTTGCCACCCTAGTAATGTTTTCAAAGATTATCATTTAAAACAAACTGTTCTAACTGAATTATATGCACTGAGGTCACTGAAAGATATTGATAAAGGCATATATAAAAAAGTAAGTTTAAAAAAGATTTTTTTATGGGAGCCAACGGCTCAGTCTTTTCAGAAAGGGAACTGGGAAAGACACCGGCATATGTCACGATGGAATATGCAAACTGCCAACTCTGGTTCCTTCTATACAGGATTAATTACAGTGGACTCGAAGCAATGTCATTTAGTAATGAAGGGCTCCTATCAAAAAGAGAAGTACAGTTAAATGTTGATGAAAACAATAAGTTTGGGGTTGTTTTTTCAGCTTGTTGCTGGTTAAAAGACTGTGCATTTAAACCTTCAAAAAGTGATGGTGTCTCAGAAACCGAATGATAAGACAGAACTTTGCCTTGGAAATTCTCTATTAAAAGCTTCAATCTCAGGCAAGAAATAAACTGGATCAGGTTTAGCTAAGTAAATTTTATTCCCATCATGGATATTTCTACTGAAATGTTGCATTAATATTTAAGATATCTACTACTAATAATATGCGTCTCTTAAAATGACACCCCATATGCATACTAAGCAGTCTATAATAAGAGATATACATGCAACTGCAAGGGAATTAGAATCTTAGGAGTGCTACAAAACAGATGTTTGATGTAATTTTCTTTTCCCTAATATCTTTGGAGATGTTTTAGAAAACACGTGAGGGCTGCATTACTATAATGAAACTAGATTTAAGATGATTCAAGATTTAAAATTAAGCAAGCAGGTTGTCAAAAAAGCTGGATTCTATTCCCATCTCTGCTACTGGTTCACTTTAGAACTTGGTAAATCGTTTAATCCTTCTGTGTTCATTTTCCCCATCTTTTAAATAGGGTATTAATACTTACCTTACAGAGTGTTAGGAGGCTTCATTAATGAATGTTTGTATAGCCCTTAAGGCCTTGGGATGAAAGGTTCTATGTGTAGTTAGTGTTAAGCATTTTACTATTAGTATTATTACAGCCTCTTGGCCAATCAGCAAACATCCTTACTGTGTAAGATACCTTTTTGATGCTTCTAATAGATAACACAACTTTCTAAAGTTGATTATAAACAAAGCCATGAAGCTTCTTGACTCTAGTGAATGAATAAACACAGTGAGATCTTGACCAAGTATTAAAACCACTATAAATTAGAAAATAGAGTTAATGCAATGAAAGGGGGTAGGGCCGGATGTTCCATTATATTCAGAACAATTTAAATGCTTTTTACTAAATAATTTAAACATATTCATGTTTTATAAAAACCTGTAAAATGTAAATGGTGTTAGTTCTTCTGAGTTACTTTTCAGACAAAGACTGTCTTCCTGCTCTTCCATAGAGTGCCAGAACCACTTAGCTTCACTCTGTAGTTCTCTCACCCTACCACTTGATGTTAAGTAGAGTGAATGAGGAGATGCATACACTTCATTAGTGACACAATTTTGATGTCCTAATGATCCTTTTTCAAATCAGAATTTTCTGATGTTTAAGGCAAGGTTGTTGATATAAGAAAACACCTCTTGAGGCAATGATATGGTGGTTTTAGAGGTCCCAAAGGAAACAGAGTCTTAACTATTCAACCCAATTCTGGAGAATAACATAAGGATGAGAGTTGTGATTTTACATTCAAGTTCCCAGACACATTCTGGGCCAATTTCATTTGATTTTATGAAGACTCCATCTCTAATAAAAAATTATAAGGTTAAAGATTATTTAGAACGGTTGCTTTGATTTATGCTTACAAAATGGGATAGCATAGGCTCTTTATCAGGCTGATAATATTGGTTGGGTCTAAAGCTAGCAACTAATGGGAAAATGCTTTATTTAACTTAATTGCTTAATTCAACTCATGATTCAGTCTGGTCATATATATTTGCACCTTTTTTATTAACTTTTCCATGTACATTTTGGGGACAGGTTTTTGTTTGTGCAGATGTTTGGGAGGAGGAGCGAACATTCATGCAAATAAAGATATTTGTGCATGAATTAATGTATGCATGTATAAATGAGCATGTTAATTTAAAGTTGGTCAGGAAATGATTTTTTCCCATGAAAGTGTTGATGAAAATGAACATTTTAAAATATTTTGTTGAAAAATTTCTGTGAAAACATTTGGAGTTTCCCTGAAAAGCCAAAAAGTCTTCAGTTTTTGGCAACCAAAAACTATTTTTTTTTTTTTGTTTTAAACTGAAAATCTAAACATTTAAAACATTTTTTCGGTTTTTAGTTGCTAAAAACTAAAACATCATTTTTCAGTTTTGTTGATTAAAAAACCTGAATATTTTCACTTTAAAAAGAGTCATGACAATTTTTTGTTTTTGATTAAAGCCCATTTTTCAGCTAAAATATTTTAATTGGAAAAAAAGCTCTACTGGCTCTAATATTCATGATAAAAATGACTGCCTGGTCCTGCTATATATTGTAATATAATTTATACTGTAATATCACACAAAGGCCTCAGCCATTACTGTGGGCCCCTTGTGCTAGGTATTATACAAACACAGAAAGAGAAATCCCTGTCCTAAAGAGTTTAAAATTTAAGGCTCTTATCCTGAAAAGCAATTTGGTATGTAGAATGCAGAACCCTTGGATGTCATGGATATTGGGAGCCACACTGCTGGGTTGCATTGACCTAAGAAAGAATTTTCAGTAACTTGGTGGAAATCTGCGAGGAGTTACTGTAACCAAATATGAAATCTTCTAGATAGCCAATACATCTAGCTTACATGTTTCTTATCCTCAGACAGGAAAGAACTCAGATATTTTAAAATCTGAAATGCACATACAGAGGCAATTACAATGCTTTCTTGTGCTAAAAGGACAAGGAAAGATTTTAAATGTCCTAGATCTCTCTATTTCATAGAATCATAGGACTGGAAGGAACCTTGAGAGGTCTTCTAGTCCAATCCTCCTGCATTTATGGAAGGACTAAGTATTATCTAGACCATCCCTGACAGGTGTTTGTCTAACCTGTTCTTAAAAATCTCCAATGACAGACATTCCACAAGATCCCTAGGCAATTTATTCTAGTGCTTAACTATCCTGACAGTTAGGAAGTTTTCCCTAATGTCCAACCTAAACTGTCTATTGCTTCTTGTCCTATCCTCAGAGGTTAAAGAGAATATTTTTTTCTCCCTCCTCCTTGTAACAACCCTTTAGGTTTTTGAAAACCATTATCATGTCTCCCTTCAGTATTCTCTTCTCCAAACTAAACAAACCCCATTTTTTTAATCTCCCGTCACTGGCTGTGTTTTCTAGATCTTTAATGCTCTTCTCTGAACACTCTCCAATTTGTCTTTCCTGAAATGTGGCGCCCATATCTGGACACAATACTCCAGTTGAGGCTAAGCAGCGTGGAGTACAGCAGAAGAATTACTTCATGAGTCTTGCTTACAACACTTTGCAAAAGGATTTTGTAACTCACAAAGGTTAAGGACACATTATCAAAAGTTTGATCAGTCTAGCAGAGCAGATAGTGTCTCATGGAATGGGAATACAAATTTTAAAAGTACATAAATTAAGGAGGTTCCTTCTTGGGTGAAGTACCAAATGGCTGATCTACAGTGGGAACTTACATCTGCATAACTACGTCTCTCAGCAATGTGAAAATCCAAACCACTGAAAGATGTAGCTGTGCTGACCTAACCCCCAGTGTAGACATTGTTAGGTGGATAGAAAAATAATTCTTCTGTCAACCTAACTACCACCTCTTGTAATAGTGGAGTACCTACACCGATGAGCGAACTCTTACCATTGGCATAGGTAGTGTCTACACTGAAGTGTTACCAGCTTTGCTGTTCTATTGTTTTAAGCGTAGACATTTATATACATACATATATATATTCTGATTCTCTTTTCCGAAGTCTGTGGGTATGTTTATACTTAAAACAATATATATACACACATACACACACAGAACATGCTGATGAAATCTATAGGATCTCTGAAGGGTTGGTAACTGCTTTAGTGGCATGTTCACAGCAAATTCAGGAGTATGTTTTTGAATTATAATAACTCCTATAAAAGAAAGTGCATTAAATAAATTCTGTAGGCCAAATTCATAGTCCTTTGAAGTTACACCAAATATTATTTGATCCTATACATATTGGGAGCACTAGTAGATTAAACTGAGAGTAAGTAAGAATCAATATCTTGATACATTCTCACTTTTATACTTTGTCATTAATATTCTTTGTTCCTGATCCTGAAATTTAAAGGAATATGTAAACTTCTGATGCATGACATGCTGATCCTGAGTGATGCTAAGCATCCTCCAGTCCTGTTGACTACAAAGGAAGTTGAGGGTGTTTGGCACCTCATAGAATTGGACCTCAAATGTGTTGTAGTGACAATTTTTATACTGTATGACACTGTGCTTTCTGCACTGTTTATGGAACTTGATGATAGAAAAAAGGAATATCCACGGATGCAATGAAAAATCAAGGAAGTTATAAAACTATCAGAGTCACGTGTAACTTAGGCATCAGAATTACATAAAAGCATATTGAATACTTACTTAACATAACATTTGAATAAATCATGTTTAAAATCATCACGCTTACTGAAACATTTATTTCAGCTAGAACCGCATGCTTTAAGCTCCTCATACATAAACATTTTTTGGCATTTATTTATGAAAACTTGGCACACACATGCTTTATTTATGCATTAAAAAATAAAAGATAGATAAGTGATTTTTATATTTATAGCACAATCTTCAAGTCTGTTGCCTACTGTGATTTCAGCAGTCTATAGTGATAATTCATTAATTGTATCTTTAATATCAAGGAATTCCTAACCACAATTTGCAGTTTTTGCATTTGATATTTAGACTGTGCTTTCTTATTTTTCTTGATAGGTTTCTAGGCATTTAAAATAATTTATCAGCATCTATCATTACCAACCACCAATTTATATATGATAAGGCTAGAAGAACCACTGTGATCATCTAGTCTGATCTTCTGCATAACACAGCCCATATGACTTCCTGAGTTAACTCTGAATTGAACTAGAGCATATCTTTTAGAAAAAACATCCATTTGTGATTTCAAAATTGCCAGAGATTGAGAAACCACTACATCCCTTGGTAAGTTGTCACAGCGGTTAATTACTCTCACTGTAAAACATTTGCGCCTTATTTCCAGTCTGAATTTTTCTATCACCAACTTCCAGACACTGGATCTTGTTATACCGTTGTCTCCTAGACTGTAGAATCCATTATTTGGTTTTTGTTCTCTATGTAGATATTTATAGACTGTGATCAAGTCACTCCATAACCTTCTATCTGTTATGTTGAATAGATTGTGCACCTTGTGCTCTTCAATTCTTTAATCATTCTAGTGACTCTTCTCTAAAGCCTCTCCTATTTATCAACATCCATCTTGAATTGTGGACACCAGAATTGGACACACAAGACAAGCAGTGTTTGCCTGAAACACCCAACACTGTTACTGGGTGTTGAACCTTCTGGGAAAATGTTCCGTGGTTTCACAGGTCCAGGTGTCTCATTCCCCCTACTGGATGTAAGAGAGGTGGGAGTATATAGGGTGTGGACTGAGTAGCCTTGAAGTAGAAACCCTAGCAACAGCTAGGGCCATGTCTACTCTAGCACTTAAGTCGACAAAACGTTTATCGCTCAGGTGTGAGAAAAAATGCGGCTATACGAGCACTCTTACAGTAAAAAAGCTGCATCAGTATAGCTGTATTGGCTGTGCTGCTGTAAGCTTGAAAGTGTAGGCATGGCCTAAGCCCGGGGAGAAGTTTTGAGCTGAATTTTTCTATCTCATTGTTAATGTTAGTGATAAGTAAGCCAAATTCTAGTCTCTACACAGAACGTGTGCTGTGGAAGTAGGAAAAGCATCCGCGCACACTAGTCTTTAAAGGGGTTAAATATAATGTGAGAGGATGCAAGAGAACTGCCTGGTCCCCACAGAAAAAGTGATTAACCTCATCTCAGTTTTCACCTTCTGCATAGTTGCTTGGGTGAAGACAACAAATTTTCTTTCTCTAGAGGCAAAGAGCAAATCATTACTATGGCTCCATGTCCATGGTCACATGACTATTTTGAACTCCAAGCTGGAGAGTTTTCTGTTAACTTACTTTGTTTTCTTGTTATAGGCATTATCTCTTGAATTATAAACATTATCCCTTGCAACTGTATTTTTTCTGCTGAGTAACTCCAATAAATGTATAGTATTAGTAGTGTTCCCATGGCGCATTTGTAATGTTTTGTGTCCTGACTATATTCCAGTGTACTTCAGACAAGCTATGTGAGTGATGTAAATTTAAGCTGTTGAAGTTATGTCATTGTGACCCGATGTGCCTAGGGTAGCCCACCTGAAAATGCCAAAGTCAGAACAAGCTGCAAAAAGGAGAGCAAATTCTCCCAAAACTGGTGGCTAACTCTGCAGTTAGATTCCCCAACCAGTCACAAACAGCGCTTCTGATTCCCCACACTGGCTATCAAGAAGCCCCAAAAAAGAAATACACAGCCCCTTTTATTGCATTTCAGTCTCTGGCTCCCAATCAGCAGCTAGGTCCAGTAAAGAGAGAAGTTATTTAAAAACTCTATTCACTTTACCAAAATATTCTTCTGATTCCCAGAGGGTCAGAGACATTACCAGATCAATATCAGTTTGGATTGTACCCAAAATATCATGCTGCCAGTCAATCCTTTAGTATCTAAAACAAAGGTTTAGTATAAAAGAAAAGGAACTAAAACTAAGGTTTATTATAAAAGAAAAGGAACAGGTTTATTATAAAGGAAACTAAGGTTTATTATAAAAGAAAAGGAACAAATAAGAAGAGAGATGTTAAATGATCAAAGCAATCAGATACATACAAATAACTCCAAAGTCCATATATATCAGATTCTTAGCAGTATTGGGGAGTTTGCAGGCTTGTACAGTTCTTCTGGAGTATATCCAGTACCTGGATGGGTCTATCAGTCCTTTGTTTCAAAGCGTCAGTTATAGAGAAGTTGATCCAGGGGTAAGAAGCAGGAATGAAGACAAAATGGAGATGGTGAAGCTATCTGCCTTTTATATCTATTGCCATGTGGCTTGTTCCAAACACAAACTCATAGCACATGTCTTGCTGACTCATAGACATAGCCCCTGGTTTCTGTGCCTGGGCCATTGTATAACTCATTGCCCTTGATGGGCCCTCAAGCAGTCTGGACAGTGCTGATGCTAATTTGTTGGGAGTGTTACCTAGTAGCACAGCCCAAGTTTTAGACACAGATATATCACTCCTATTCATAACTTACAATATAAAGATGATACATACATATAAGTAAGCTTATATTTAGCAAATCATAATTTTTCCACTGATACCTCACGTGGTATATCTTGTAAGATTCATTATACTTTTGTAATACTGATATCAATAATATTATAAATGGTCACCCCTAATCTGCACAGCGTCACAGTCATGTTAGGTCATAAAACACAAACACACACTAGGTGCATTCTGCGAGTGCAGAGCTAACATAAAGAGTGACAACATTCATGTTCCTTTGCACCCCTATCCCTTTAACAGAGACAACATTCAGGGAACACAATCCTGTGAAGCAAATGCCAATGATGCCGATGCTTTCTGGAATCCTAAATGCTCTCTGCATATATTGCTGTATACAGACTAACACAGCTACCCCTCTGGAACATATATTTAGAATTATTCTGTACTACTTCTGTGATGTAAGGACCTCACTGTACAGGACTGTCAGTCATTTAAAAATACTGTGTATTTCTTCCCCTCACTCAGACACAATCACCTCCTACAAATAATCAAAAGGCCTTTATGGATACAGCAAGGCCTTGTCCTTTATCTAGAGAGTAGAGCCAAACTTACAGTAGAAAGGTCAACTACTAGCAGACCTGACTTTGGTCCTTACCAAGCCATCTTGGAGAAAGGACCATGAGGTTTACATTTATCAGTTAAGAGGGCAAGTCCTAGCAGTGCAGTACAGGTTGTTCACAGTGTGTTTTTCTGTGTCCTATCAAGTGTGATTTCTGAGGGAAAACAGTTGAGTTAATATTTTTAGTACTTTAATAAGCACAATTGCAAAACATTAGCCTTTCCTAGCAACAAAACCACCACCACCAGCAGCAATACCATATGCCCTCCATTTGATTTACCATCAATGACTGCCTGACTGCACGCAGTGTTTCTTTGCTTAATAGTGGCTGTAGGCAAGTGCATGCATAGTATTCAAAGCATTTCTGTTCTTTTATTAAATCTTGTGATAAGGATGCCTTATACATAATGATATTCCTATACCACAGAGTGCTTTTAATGTAAGTAGTTCATTACTGTGGTGCTTTTGTAAGAGGAGAATCGCTTGTGATCCTTTCAGAAGTATAGCTTCCATTGGCAAAGCAGAAAGCATCAATAAGAGACTTCTGTAAGAGATTAACTCAATTTACTCATCATTCACTCTGTGGCATCTTTCTTTGCAGAGACTAATAGGGTTTTGTAAGTTTACTCCTGTGCGGAATAGGAGAGTTTCAACATCAAGGCGTGTCTGTATTTTAGTAGAAGAGAAAGAAAAGGTGTATTATCAGTCTGAATAAAAGCCCCATTCTGAAACTTAACATTTAAAAGACTACATTTGATTCCTTCCATTTTCCTGTTGCAATCATAGTGACATCATTTGCCTAAACTGTTCTTCTGATACATCTTGGATGTTATTACCTTTCTGCTCAAGAAAAAGCCTGAGTCAGTTCCTTATGCTGATGTATGCTAAAAGGAAATGTGGTCATGTGGCTTATTATTTTGCATTCTCTTATGAATTTTAATTGTTGAGATATTACAGGAAACTGTCATTAGTATATCCAAGTCACCATTTGAGCTGCTGCAACTACACTATTATTTTTAGCATGCTAGCTCCATCAGAGATAGCATGGGTATTCTACCTGAGCTGGAAAGTACATCTCAACTCCAGTATAGATGTAATTTTGTAGCTTGAGAGCCTGTCTCCTATCTCCCTGAGAACTGTGTGTGTGTTTGTTTGTTTTTAAGACTCCACCTTCCCTGTGCCTGTCTGGGCCCAATTACCGTGTTGTTCAAAGGTGGTTTTGATACAGAGCCCAGATGTGACTTCTTCCTTCTGCCTTTGGATGGTTTTTTCCAGTTGGCCAGAGCATCCAGCCAAGCCACCTAGGAGAATGTCTCTGTGATGGTTCCTGCATTGTTTGGGTAGTTAGACCCAATTCAGCCTTAGTGACTTGTAATCACCCTTGATTACCAGTGGGTGACATGTGAAAGCTGTGTGATTCCTTCTGTCTGGCTTCATGAATCATATTTTGGGATACAAATCAATAACTATTGCAGAGCACCTCCCACATTTATCACACCATTCTTAAAAACTACCTCGCTTAAACTTCTGTTTTTATACTAGTAATATCAGCAATGTCAACAATGCTCTGGCAACGCTGCTGGCTGCTCTGCCACCTATTGAAATCAGTGGAAGTTTGGCACTGACTTCTGGATTTGTGTTACCATGCCAGCAGAAAGAACCTTAGAGCAGATAGTTTTGTTTGGAGTCTGTCTCAAGAGCAGTGACTATTTTGTTTTTAATTTCTTGGCAACAGAGTTATAGATACATAATTTAAAACGTTTAGACTGTTACAATCTGCTGAAAATAATCTTGTCATGGCAGAGGTTGGAGAAGACATCTAACATATTTTTTCGTATCTAGATTCTATAATAAAGGTTTGAAGATCCTCTAGGCCTAGAACTCTGTTTTATTTAGATTATGAATTTGGAATATATAAATAAATCACATTCACTTTCTCTTTCTCTAGGAATGCAGTTGAAGAGAACAAAAAATTGTATGCAATTTATGACACAAGGTAAGTAATGAACAATAACTTCTAATTGCCATTACGCTCTTTAAATGGAACATTGAGCCTTTTAAAATGTTAATAATCTTTATGAACACATACTTAGAAAGCCACTTATTCTGAACCACAACATAATCTTTAAATTAAGGTAATAGTGACAAATATTCCAGATCTTCATGTATATAATTCCATATATATACACACACACACCCTAACAATAATTTTGTTTTTAAAATGTAATTACATAGTTATGTGGCCAAACTCATCCTAGATATATTTCTTTATTATATAGTGGATGTATATATCCTAGCCGTATATATGCTAATTTCAATAGTTACCCCAAGGAAAAATTTGGCACACTATCCTAACATATTGAATTGATTTTTGGCAGCTGGGCTCTTTCCCCTGTCACATGTGTGTACAGAAAGCACCAAAAACACTGTTGGCATTCTTAAGATGAAAGAGAGGAGCTGTCTGTCACTGCCAAGGGGATATCTGGGCCAGGTGATAGTGGAGGTGAGGGTGTGTCTTTATTTCTGAAACTCAAGAGAAAGGCTGAATAGCACTTCCATAAGCACCAACAGGGAGTCTGTCTGGGGATGGTGAGAGTGCAGACACAGCCTCCTCATAGACATCTTTCCACATTCTTCAGACAATGAAGATATTGCTTGTTTCTTGTCTTCCACTGTCTGTCAAAGCAATACTTCTGCATAAGTAAGAAACTGTGTACAGAATAGCAAAAAGCCTTACAGCCATTCTGCCATTTTATTTTTCTGTTACTCTGTATTACCACTTTCAGAACCCTTCTTAGTCTTAGCAAGTCAGGACTGATGCCAAGTCATTGAAGGTTTTTGGTTTTTTTGTTGTTATTTTTTGTTTTGAGTCTTATCACTTTGTTGTTGATCAGGACAAAACTCAAAAGGACATTTGGCCAAAAAAATCAGCACAAACTTATGTCTCTTTGTTTGTTTCAGCTAGTCCAGAGGCTAATACTGTATTAAAGTTAGAGTTACCAGTAATCGACTTGACCTTTTCTTCATATCTATGTAACATTAAATATCAACAAATCAAATAACAAATATTTTCTGTGTTTGTACAATGTCTAGCACAATGGGGCTCCAGTCTTGCCCAGGACTTCCGATCGTTACAGTATAAATAACAACATAAAGAATAACTAACTTACAAATCATATGAACAAATAGTATTCATAATCCTATTGGATAAATATGAAAATATAGATACATCTGATGTAGCCTTATATTTTGTTCTGAAATATATTCTGGAACAGAATGTAACTACTACCATTTAAATTTATTTTTGATTCTCTTTTGTTAAAATATTAGGGTTCTCGGTGAAGGAATTTAGAATAAAAATAGGAACTGTTAACAGTCTCCATGTTAAATAGATCTTCCATCAGCTGCAATGAGACTGGTGGACATTGCCAACTCAGAAACTCCGCTTTGTTTGTTCCAGAGCTAAATTGTACTTTCCCCTAGACAGTCATTATAAATAGTACTAAGGCACTTCAGGCTTCTCTAATGTATATATGCTATTTGAGTGCATAAATATTAATCTTTATTATGAAAAAATCTGGGTTATAAAGAGCCCTGACCATTTCCACCTATGCCAAATTGTCAATAGATTTTATTTTTGATGCATCTGACTCATATTCTGCATAATTCAGAACTTTTGTCATATAAGAAATTGTGGTCATGCTGCAAGCATACTATTTTAAGTCTATTCAAGTACAGCACATTTCAATCAAGTTTTCTTGAAGTGGAGAAAATAATGATCTTAGTTTTTGTAATTGAACAATAAACAATAATTCAGAACATTTTGGGTCAAATGTCACATTAAGGGCCAGAGTCTGTCCCCGTTACTCACATAGACTAAAACCTCACTGGCACATAGCCCCACTGAAATTATCAAATCCCTAGTATGTCAAAACCTTCAACATCACTATTTTAGTAAAATTAAATGAAAAACAGCAAGTTATGCAATTAAAACAAATGGATTCATGCAACACCATTCGCTACCTGTTATTTTGAAATCTGTGGAACTATATGCAGAAGAGGTATTACTCAGCATGTACAAGGGTGGCAAAATGTGCTCCTAAATATGCATGCACGCATACATGAGATTATTCTCCTAAAGTAATATGTCCAGCAATCATGACTCATCATTTGGACAGATATGAAGGCAGTGTGTGGAGTTGTCAAACAAAGTTCAGAGCATTCCTTAAGTCCTTACCCCAGCTGCATGTTCTCCAGAATGTTGTTTTCACTCTAAAGCTCTGCTTACACTGGGGAATTTTAGGAGGAGGGAAAAGTGAGCAGTGTCTTCTTTCTGCAGACAATTTAAAGTTTTTAATCAAAATCTTTTTGGCCAATTTTTTTCACTTTTTGGACAATGTCAATTTTTTCCATGAGGAAAAAAAATTAGTTTTTCGAATGAGTTATATTAATTACATCTTCTCAGCAGGTGAAACCTGCAGGATATTAAAAATGCTGCAAGGCAGAGTAGGCAGACAGTAGCATAATTCCCAATTTAGAACAATTAATATCCATAATTTCTCAAAAGATACTGCTTCAGTTGTAGCAGTGATTCTCCCTTTTCCCTTTTGGATCATGTCTGCCTTTAATTTCTGAACCCTTTGCATTTACAGTCTCACCCTTAGGCAGATTGCATCTTCACCAAAGTCAGCCACAAGAAATCAAAGAAAGGGAAAATTAACAGAAGATGTTCTGTCAGGTAGTTCTGAGACCAACACAGAGACTGAGCCCTATCCATTCTGTCAGCCAGACCCAACTTGTCTACACAAGAATCTAGCAACTGCCAGTGCTCTCTTATAAGGAATAGTTGAGTCCCTCCTCCCTGATTTTCAAGCTAGCTTTTCTGCTGCAGCCTTGGTGATTAATACCTTACAGAAAATGCATGAGTTGCAAGCTAGCAGACCTCCCTAATGCATTGATTGGCTTTTAGTATAGTGATCTTCCTGTCAGTGTTTCCTCTTCTATCTCTCCAGAAGTGTTAAGGTGGATATTCTTGGGTACAGGGAGGAAAGCTGGAATTTTCCCCAAGATACTGGATGCCTCTTCATCCCACTCCCACTTCTTTCAACAAGTTTCAGCACCTCCCCTTCTCCCCCCCAAAAAAAGATTTTTAGTATCGGAAGCCCCACCCTCCACTCAGACAATATTTTCCACCATAGTATCGTGACTTCCAGAGGACTACTCCACATCTATAGCACATGCTTCTATATACCTAATCATCAGCTGCACAGATACCACCTTAACTTTTGGTACCAGATCTTCCATATAAGAGATCCAGCTGCTCGCATTTGGCCTATCCATTTCCCCAAGGATCATTGTGGCAGACCTCTGGAAGAGAGGAATACAAATCTATCTGGTCTTAGACAATTTTTTTAATCAGAGGCAGATCAGCGGCAAGGCCCAAGTGAATCAAGAGTCCAGGAAGGTAAAGTTTTCTGTTTGTCATCAGAGCAAGCAGCTGCATCACATTCTAAACAGTTCTACTAATATGATTTGATCCTTAGTGTGAAGAACTACCTGTAGAGATGAGAATGTAGTTCATTCTCTACTCATGTCCCATTCTGGCCCTTCTGCTGAGTCTGCCAATTAGTGACTTGTCATAGCGCCTCTTCGTATTGTGGACAACAGTGCTCTAGGAACAGGAGACCACTACTTCTTTCTATTGAACATCTGTCATGTCATAATGACTTTCAGTTACTACTTAGATTGAAAACAAGGTCCAGGATGGCAAATGCTCCATGTTCCATTGCCAATTCCCTGACGCAAACACTCAGACTTGAACTATCTTTTAAGATATCAACAAATAAACGGACATGGTTACTTTGAGACGTCAGACAAGAGGAAAAGTATTTTAAGTAATAAAACATGACAGACTCTAAAGGAGTGTTGATTCATTCACACCTCAGATTTATTTCCAATGATTTAATTTCAATTATAAAATAGACAATCTATTTAAGAAAAGTTCTTAATGTTTTAAATGTGTTGTGCAATATTCAGTTGTTCACATGATATATTCTTTCAGCATTCCTTAATCTTTTCTTTCTTCTTTTAGGTTTCTTGGTACCTGTCCCCAAACTTGCAGATTCCCTATGCAGATATCAGTATTGCCAACCCCACACATTCAAAAATCATGTTAGACCTTAAAATCATGAGGCTCTTTTTATTTGTGTTTTGGGTTTTTTTGAGGCCTGAGTGTATGCTCAAGCTAGAGGCCTGATTTTTTTTCAGAGATGCTGACCACTCAGATCTTTAATTGAAATCAGTGGGAACTACAGTTGCTCAGAACTTCTGAAAAACAGGCCCAAGGTGCCTCAGGTTGGGCATCCAAAATGACTGGACCTTCTTGAAAATTGGGATTGTAGCCACTTCTGCAAATGTGCCCTGCCCATTCAGGAACTGCCATTCTCAGGCACTTGTACTGAACTCCTAAATCTCACCTAGCCCCCTTGGCAGGGTTAACTGCCTCCTCACCCCTCTGCCAATCCTGGCGCTCATCAGCCCACAGATGCCTTAGTGCAGTGGGACTTTGGGCCGGAGGTTGCTGCACTCCCAGCTCAGGCCTGTTCATGGGTTCCAGTGCGTGGAAGAAACTGGTTACATGGGCTGCCCTTGCTTCTCAGCCCTGTTGGTGGATGCATGTGTGTTTACACCCAGGGAAGTGCAGCCCCTGCTTGGCCCTGGTCAGGGATGGGCTAGTGGTGGGTGTGGTGGCCATGAGTTGAGGCACTCACTGAGCCAGGCCCAAGGACAGCAGTGAATCATAGAAGATGAGGGTGGGAAGGGACCCCAGGGGGTCATCTAGTCCGACCCCCTGCTCAAAGCAGGCCCAACCCCAACTAAATCATCCCAGCCAGGGCTTTGTCAAGCCCGGGCATTGCAGCCATGACTTGAGGCGCTGGCTTCGCCTGGCCCTGCAGGGGTGGAAGCTGCACTCATCTCTCAGTCTCAGCCCTGCTCGTAGGTGCCTCGCTGGCTGCGGGGAAGGGGCTCGTTGCCCCCCGCGCTGGGCGCTGCTCCCTTCTGCGCGGGCTGCCTCAGGCTCAGCCAGACACGGGCGCACTGCGGGGAGGGGGGGGGCTGTTGTCCCCACCGCTCAGCCCGCCGCCCTTGGGGCCCTAGTGAGCGCTGGCCGGCGGGGCCCTGGGTCTCCCCCGGGCAGGGGCAGGGGCAGGGGCGGGACCGGGAGCAGCTCCACGGCACCTGTGGCCGCCTGCCCGGCTGCGGGGCCGGGCCGGCTGCAGCGAGGGATCCCAGGCGGGGGGCGGGGGGTGGCTTTCGGGCTCCCCCCGTGACATGGCAGCCGGCCGGCCGCGCAGAGCTTCCCTTCCCTCGCCCAGTGCTTGAGACCCCCGGCCCCGGCACAGCCCGCTCCCCCCGCCCGCCCAGACCGAGGAGCCCTCCCCGCCGCGGGCGGAGGCAGAGGGGGCGGGAGGCGGGGAGGGGGAGCCAGGCAGCCGGGCTCCGGCGGAGGGGGGCGGGGGGGATCCTCCGGGGCTCGGCACAGCCCGGCGCCGGGGTCTCTGCAGCCCGGCGTGCGGGCGGCTCCCGGGGCCGGGGTGGAGGGGAGGGGAGGGGGGGGACTGTCGCCTTCGCCTCCGCCTCTTCCTCAGCGGCTCTCGGGTCGCAGCGGCGGCGGCGGCTGCTGCGGGGAGGGAGCCCGGAGCGGAGGGATGTGGGGCTTTGGGGGAGGCAGGATCTTCGGGATCTTCTCCGCTCCCGTCCTGGTGGCCGTGGTCTGCTGCGCCCAGAGGTAGGGGCTGCTCCGAGCCAACGCGCCCGGCGGCCGCGGCTGGGTTAAAGGGCTGCGTTTCGGCAGGAAAACAAGCTGATCCTCTCTTCTCTGCCCCTCTCCCCTCTGCTTACCCTCTGCTCGGCTTTCTTCGCACCCCCCACTCCTACCCCCGTCCCTCCTCTGCTCCCCCACTCTCCGCTCCTACCCCCGTCCCTCCTCTGCTCCCCCTCCTCTCCGCTTCTCTCCTACCCCCATCCCTCCTCTTCTCCCCCCTGCTCTCTGCTTCTCTCCTACCCCCGTCCCTCCTCTGCTCCCCCTCCTCTCTGCTTCTCTCCTACCCCCATCCCTCCACTGCTCTCCCCATCTCCCCTGTACTGTTTCCCACTCTCTCTCCCCTGTCCTCTCCCCTTTCTTTTTCTCTTTCTCTTCTTTACCCCCATCGTTCTCCTCCCGCCCCCACTCCCATCTATCCCACAGCGTGAACGATCCGGGCAACATGTCCTTCGTGAAAGAAACTGTGGATAAATTGTTGAAAGGCTACGACATTCGCCTCCGGCCGGATTTTGGAGGTGAGTTGCCCAGTTCAGACGGAGCTGCGGTGTCTGGCTCTCTCCTGTGCCTGCGTGTGTGAGTCTGAGTTTTCAGCTGTCTGTGTGGATGGGAAAGTGTTAGGGGAAAACGTGTTGCCAGCGACTATGTGGGTGATAAGTGATGGGTAGGGGCTGATGGCTTCTCCTCCTCCACCCCAGGGCCTCCTGTGTGCGTCGGGATGAACATAGACATTGCCAGTATCGACATGGTTTCCGAAGTCAACATGGTGAGTACCCAGCTGGTGTCTTCTGAATGTAAATGGCTTGGGTGGGGGTTGTGTTGTTGTGTTTGTTTACCTTGGTTTTTCAGCGGCTGGGGATGTGGTTGGTCCCCAAAGACTAGGCACTGCGGTGTGCCAGTTGGTGCTGTAGTAGGAGCTCCCAGCTCTGGTTGTTGGAGGTTCCAGTCCAATGGAGGAAGGTTGAGTGAGTAGCCGAGCACTTGTAGCCAGAAGCTGCCCTTACACCAATCCACCTGGTGGAAGCGTTTGCGAGCGCCTACCGGACTCATGGAAGAGCTTGGATGCTGCCAGAGGCATGTTTGCAGGCGGGGATAAGTCACAGGTGAAAGTTAGGTACAACTGTTTGGAGCTGCGAATGTGATGCCCCTGGAGAGGTGTTTCGTTTTACGTTTGCCCCTGGAACGTGCCTTTTGTTGATTTGGGAAGCTGTAACACGTTGGCCAGCAGAGTCTGTCATGCCTCAAATGTGCCAAAGGGCAATGTAGGGGCTGCTTTTGGTTCATGGTAGCGGGGATTGTTGCGTGCTGAACCGCCTTGAAATGATTACAGCTCCATGCTAAGGAGCTGTCCCACGTGCTGTAAGAGACGCTCTGTTCCCCACATTCTTCTGTCGCTGACTATGCTTAAGGATGTCACCAAAATGGTATGTGAAGCAGGATTTAAGCTGTCCAAATCATCACCAGGTTAAACTATACACCTCATGTTGCCTGTCACTACTGCACAGTGTTTACCGAATTGCTCAAATGGACTGAAAACAGTATGGAACAAAAATAGCATTTGTTTGCTGAAAATGTCAGTCCATAGCTGATCAATCAACTGCATTTTACTTTACATAATTTCATTTAAATCTAAATGTCTGTTAAAATCATAATAAACTTTTTGTTAATGGAGCCTAAGTCAGTCTCTTGCTTTAAAAGATGCATTTGATTTTAATTTGTTTATTTAATGTGAAAGCTATATTTAGAGGCCACTGGAAGCAAAGGAAAATGCAGATTAGACACTGAATTGCAGATGAAAATATAAATGTAAAAGTCATTTATATCAGGGTTATCCACATTAGCTATAATAAAGATAGTGTTGAAATATTTTGATTATATGCCAAAAATGCTAGAAAGAACAACTTTAAAGATATTTCAGATGAAGTGATTATGTATGTCCAAAGCATTTGGAAGATATTAAACATTATTTAAATTTAAATCTGTCTAATAAATGTTAAATACCAATAGTAATTTTTAGTAGTTAACATAAAATTAACTTTTTCCCTAAAAATATTCTCTGCCACTATAAAACACACACGTTTAGGGTTGCTCCAAATTGCAATTTAGGAGCAATCCACCTGAAATTCAGGTAAGAAAAGTAGTAAAAAATAGAGAAATCAAAAGAACAGTTGATCAAGTAATGCATAAAAACTATTTTACAGTTGGAAGAAATAATTAATGGAGATTTTTATATGCTTTATCTTTTTAAAGCTTTGTTTTGTTGAACAGGAGAAAAATTAATATTCTTTAACCTGACCTTACGTGGTAAACCATAATTAGAGAACGTAATGAGTATTTTAGAGTTTGGGTTTTTTTTGAAAAACTTTAAAAAATTCTCTCCAATTTTTGTTCTTTCTAGAATAATCAGCTCTGTGCTTGGTGTATGAAGAGCTAAAATGTGCCAGGAATATAAGTTATTCTTAAGTATCTAAAACAGCAGTATATTATAAGTACTATGTTTCAGCATCTCAAACTGATTTTGGGAGTCTACCTGATTCATTAAGCAAAAGAATATACAAAGTATCTCATCATTCCCCTAAAGAGGCAACATGGGCGAGTTTATTAAACATGGGACTAGAGTGCAGGAATCTTTGATTCCTATTCCCACATCTGACACTTACTGTACAGTCATGAGCAAATCAATCATCCTCCCAATATCTCAGTTTCTCCCATCTACAAAATCAGGAGAAAAATATTAACCTATTCCACAGGTCTTTTAATTACATTTATGGCATTTTTGGTTTCCCAAACATTTGACAGCGGAACCTCTTCCCCTTCTCCCTTTCAGGAAACTGAAATCAATCACTCCCTTCCCCCCCTCCACCCCCGAAACCCAGCCATGTGGTGTAAAAACTCACACTTCTTGATTTATACATTTTTCACACCCTCCTGGCTAATCTTTCATGCCTCTCCGCATCCCTCTGCACTTGAGAAATGCCAGTGTGGATCTTCTTTAATATACTTCCTTTCCTTTCTTGAATGCTTTTTACATGAACAATGTTATAGTTAAGAATGTTCATATATAAAGTGTATAATTGGCATCCGAGTTTGCACCCATTGAGATGAGTGGGGCAGTTCATACCTCAGAGCTGTTATTTTTGGGTTTCTACAAACTCTCGCAGATGGCTCTGTGTCAGTTATCTGCCACATTTTCAAGATTTTCTCTACGACTTCAACAACTAGAGACTTGGTTTTTTTTAATAAAATGGAAGATAACCCTGTGAGACTAATTGAAAGATCTGTCTGCACCTCTCTGGCTAGTCTGTTGGCTGAACTCCATGGTTTGGAAATTGCATTATGGATTAAATTAATATTTCTACAGCATTTTGTATATGTAAAGTGCTAAATAAGTGATAAGTATCACATAGAGATAGAGAGAGAATGCAATGTGTATTTCCTTAGGCACAAGAGACTTTGGGGGCTAAATTTTGACTTGGTCTATCCACCTGTGCAGCGTGGTAAAGGACAGTAATAACCAACCACCCCATCACCTTATGCCACTGAACAGGCAAATCAAAACTTGGGTCCAGATACAGATACCTGCTTCTACCTTTAGCCCTCAAGACAGGTGCTCGACCCTTCTGACACACCAGCCTGCAGACGAGAGCTGGGGTGATACGTATTGTAATTTTCTGCTGGTCAACAAGTTACTACCCACTCTCCCCCAGTCCCCAGAGGTCAGAGGAAAAAGTAAAGGATTGATTCCTTCACTGCTCTGTTCATAGGACATGTGGCAAAGTCGCAACCTAGCACTTATTTGATTCTCATCCATGGTTAACAAGTGTTTTTTATTCAGGACTTCATAATAAAATATTAACAAGCTAAGATTCTCATAACAGCAATAAATAGTGATTCTAAAAAGAACTGCTATAAATAACATTTTGCTACAAGCACAGTATTAAGTTCTTTTGGGAAAAAAATGGGCAGAAAACCCTTCTGGATCTGATTGCCAGATAACTTATTGCAACCTGAATTTTTAAGGGAAAAAAAGACATTCAGAGTCTTCATTTACAGTGTAGCAAGGTTCAAACAGTGGGGGTAGGGATTTTTTCCTTCACTGTTTGAGGTGACTCTGGACTTGACTGGAATAAACCCTTAGACCTATATTGAGAGGGTAGAGACAGAAAGGAGAGATTCTTTAGATCACTAAACTATAATTTTTGAGATACTAATTTGCAAAAATATGGGACACATTTAGTTTGAAGAATTGAACCAATCTGTTGACCCTTCATGCTGGCTATCAAATTTTAATCTTTGACAAGTACTGTTTCATTTAATTCCAAATAGATAATACTAGTTTTAACCTTTAACCTCATTAACTATTAAAAATCTTGCAGGCATTACTCTCTATAAAATGTGATAACACAGACACTAATTTCTTTAATTTAAACCTTTGTTATCACTTTTTATATAGGTAGCCTGTTAAAATTCATCTCTACATTAAAGATAAAATAACCAGAGGATTAAAATTCTTTGATTTTCTGCATATAAATAAAAAATTACTACAGTGATGTTATTATATTGCCTTGTAGGCAACACCTAATGGGGCTTTCAGTGATATGATGGCGACTCTTTGAAACTAAAATGATAATTTGTATTGTATTCTTTCCTGAATCTCTAGCAAACTAAAAATCATCCCACATAAATCTCTAGTTACTGTAAATGACAGATTCTAAGTTTTAATTAACTTTGTAACATATTGAGGTTTGAAAGGGTAATTCTGTTGACAACTATTAAAAACTTTGATTTAACTACCTGGGTTGGTATTTCAGTTTTTAACACGGAAAATAGGAGGAAATGGCATTTGCCCCCCATTACTTCTGTCTCTTCTTCCTGAATTAAAGATAAGTGGACAGTGCTCTCTGCAAGAGACTGAATTCTATGTGACTACTAGTGGAATAAAGGGTTGAAACTGACGGGACTATCTGAAGAACAAGATAACATTAATCTTGACTAAGGTTGGCATGATATGACCTTTAAACTGTAGCTACTTATGGAACTATTGAAAATTGGTCTGCATCTTCCATAACTGATGGAAAAGATAAACATTCACTCTATTTTTGATGCTGATATACAAAGTCAGATGTGGGGGACTGACATTTAAAATGACTTTAGGATTGCATAGAATCAAAACATTTTTCCTGGAGAAAGTTTTAAATAAACAGCAGTTTATATTTAATTATCTCTTAATGTGAGATTTGCCCTAATCCTGGTCTCCGTCCACTCCCATCCTCTCCACCTCCCTCCATCCCCACCATCACCTTTCCACTCTGATGTCACCATTTGTAACCTTCTACCCATCCCAGTCCTCCTCACTTCCCCTTCTCTTGCTGTGTCTGGAACACACACTGCATCTAAGGTCTCAGTAGTCCATGACCTCCACTTATCTCATTCCCTCCAGCTCCTGGCTTTCACAAAGACGTGGATCTCTTTGTCTGATACTGCCTCTGCAGCTACTCTCCCATGCAAAGGCTACCCTTCTCTCACACTTTCCACCCTGGTTCAGCCCATGGTGGGGGTGTTGGCTTCTCCTCTCTCATTCTGGCCACTTCCAATCTCTCTCTCCCTCCCTCCCTTTCCCACTCTTTATGCTCTTTTGAACAGCTCTGCATCTGATTCTTCTCTCCTCTCTCTTCCCCCCTCACCCCCTTCCCCCCGCTCCATGTAGCAGGCATCTATCATCCACTCAAGACCACCCCATCAGCCTTCCTCTCTGATTTTAACTTCTGGTTCTTTCACATCCTCTTCTCACAATCTCTCATACTTATCTTCTGTGACTTCAGCTTCCATGTAGATGATGCATCAGACCCCTTAGCTGAATGCTTCCCCATCCTCATCTCTTCTTTGTGACCTGGAGCCCTACTTCAATTCTCCCACTCACCAAAAGGCCATTCACTTGACTTGATCTCCAATCTCTCTATTGCTGAGCTCCCTCTCTGTCCATCACATAGTCTCCTTCAACATTGATCATCTACCCCCTCTCTTATCCCTGTCACTTGACCTTTCCATGATTTCCAGGCCGTAAGTGTAAATGACTTCTTACCTGTTCTCAGCCCTCTCTTCCCTATTCTCTCTTACCTTTTTTCCATTGATATGGTTGTTCATTCACTCCAGTCCTCACTCTCCTTCACCCTTGAATTTTCTGTCTCCTCTTTCATTGCAAGATCTGCTCTGCCTATCCCCAGCCCTGGCTTACCCCAATATCCACTTCCTACATTCCTGCTCTTGTGTTGTGTTTTTCTTTCATCTCTAAGCTCGTTGAACATGCAATCATTGTCTGGAGTTCCTCTCCTCCTTGTACTTTACTGAAACTGCTCTAACCAAAGTCTCTAGTGACATCTTTCTTACCAAATCTTAGAACTAATTCTCCATCCTCATCCTCCTTGACTGACAGCTACCTTTTACACAGTTAACTGTGCTTTTCTTCTTAAAATATTGTCTTCCCTTGACTTCCATGACTGTCTCCTTGTTCTCCTCTGAATTCATTCACTGCTCCTTCAGCATGGCCTTTGAAGCATTGGTTCCTAACCTTTTCTCGTTTGCGGACCCCTGTCTGTAGGCCCCTTTGGAAATTTCAAATGGAAGTGCAGACCCCTGTCTGTATATATAGTTGAATTCTTGTCAGTCAGTTTTCAGTCTAATTCTCTTGAAGACCCATTAGACATAGTCTGTGGACCTCCAGGGGTTCACAGACCACAGGTTGAGAACCAGTGCTTTGGAGGATCCTCCTCATCCCCTCTCCATCTTTGGCAGGGATCCACAGGGCTTTGTCTTTGGCCCTCTTCTTCTGCTATACCTTATCTCTGGGTAATCTCATCATAAACACAAATTAAACTACCATCTCTATGCTGATGACTCACAGATCTACCTCACTACTTCAGACCTCTCTTCTTCTGCCCAAACTAAAATTTCAGCCTATTTCTCTGACATCGCCTTGTAGATATCAAGCTGCTAGCTCAAGCTAAATGTGGCTAAAACAGAACTCCTAATCTTGCCCTCCAAAGCTTCACACTAGCTCCTTTTTCTGTCATTGTGGACAACGCCACCATCCTGCCTGTCACTCAAGCATGTAACCCCAGAACATCATCTTCAACTTAGCCTGGATATGAGGACTTAGAGAGAGCGGTCTATGTCTAAATATTGCTGGTACTTTCTCTATAACATATCTAAAATATAGCCTTTCTGATCCATCCACAAAGCTAAAATGTTCATTTAGTGCTCTCATTATTTTGCGTCTCAGTTTCTGAAACATCCTTCTCTTTGACCTTGAAAAATGCAATCTTGCCCCACTCAAATACATTCGGAATGCTGCTACAAAGATCATTTTCCTAGCCTGTTGCTTTGATGATTTCACATCCTTTCTTTGAATTCCTTTACCAGCTTCCCCTTCTCTAGTGCATTAAATATAAGATACTTGTATTCACTTCAAGGCTCTTCATAGACAGTCCCCACCCTACCTGTCATCTGTCATCACAACCAAGCCATCAGTGCCCACTTTTGATCTCCCCAAGAGATCAGTCTCCACTACCCACTTGTTAAATTTTCAAACGAACACCTTCATTCTTTCCCCCGTGTTGCCCTGAATGCTTTGGAGGGCTCTTTGTAAACCTCTGTAAATCCAGAAACCTACCTCATTAAGCACTTTCTAATCCCTCTTCAGAGTCTGCTTTTTGCCATGATGCCTACAAAAAACTTGAATGTTGTTAGGTTGCTACTGTACAGAGACCACGGCCTATCATACTGACCAGTATTTATCTCATTGTTTTCTCCCCTATCTGTCTATATCCATCAGTTGTTTCTTGTCTTGTACTTGGATTATAAGATGTTTGGGGCAGGGACCGTGTTTGTACAGTGCCTAGCACAAAAGGGTCTTTGTCTATGACTGGGGCTTCTAGGTAAACAAACAAATAAATAAATAAATACAACAATAATAATAATAATAATAATAATGTATTCTATATTCTGCATTTAGTATACTTATAGAAATGCTATGGGCAGTAATGGTGTACTGTCTACATCCTATTGATAAATAAGTATATGGTATATAAATTATAATACAATAAGTTTTTAATTTAATATTTTGTGTGTGCATATACAGTAACTGCAATTTGTGCAACTAATCTGCATAGATCAGGCAAGATTTTCAAAGAAGGCTGAGTCTGTGTAGAACTCCCTGAATATTTGCCTGTCTGTGCCCACCTGCATTTGTGTATGCTTTTCCATTCCTATGTTCACAACTTCCCATTTATTTAGATATTTAGATATCTAGCCATTTGTGTGCATGCTTGTGGTAGTTGTATTTGCAATTACAGTAAATACATGTTCAAATAAAAATGGGTAAAAATACACTCATGAGCCTCTGCCCACTGAAACTTTTTCCAACCGTATTAGAGATAATACATAGACTTCTCCCTTTTAGGAACAAAAGATTTAAAGATACTTTTGCTCTGATTTGAATAGCTTAGCTTTTTATCTGTCTTTTTACATTATTTTGCTTTGCTGCATTCTTTTTTTTCCCCCCTGCACTTTTTTTGTTCTATGTGTGATTTTTTTGCTTGCATCTGGCTAATATGGAAAATTAACCAACTATTTACATTTTTTACCAGAGTGTTAGACTCCATCCTGGCCTGACAGTATCAAGAGCCTGTGAAATCTTATATCATGATAATTGCACTGTGTATGGCCTTTAAATAAAATAACTTAGATCCAGACATATAATTTTCAAGCACACAAATATCTACTCTATTTATTTTTAACATATTGAATATATTCTTTTCCAAACAATAGCCAGGTTTTTTTCTATTAGCAAAACACAATTTAAAAAGACAAAATATTTGGAGGATTAAGACAGTGTATTCTGACTTTAGGTTAGTTTTAAAATGTGGCTCAATGCAGATCAGTTGCACAAATTGCAGTTACTGTACATGTGCACACAAAGTATTAAATTAAAAACTTATTCTTGAATTATAATTTATATACCAAATACTTATTTATCAATAGGATGTAGACAATACATCATAACAACCCATATCATTTCTATAGTTACACTAAATACAGACTACATTATTAATTAATTAATTAATAATAATAATAATTTATTTGCTTGTTTTACCTAGAAGCCCCATTTATGGACTAGGACACCTTTGTGGTAGGCTCTGTACAAATATGGTTGTGGTATAACAAGCTGTGGTGAATGAAAGTTGTTGCATTCTGATGACTGTTGAACTATGTGAGATAAATTCCTAATCTGTCTTGTTCTCAGTAAATAGGAGACCACATAAGCAAACCACCATCACAGTTTGGAGCCAGGTTGCCAGTCTTAACTGGTTATGTTTTTCAAGTGATTTTTCTATTGTTTCAAAGGTAGACTCAGAGCCATTGCTAACAGGTGAGCGATAAACGTTATGTATGTTGCAGGCTATAAGGACAAAAGCAGTTCAAATATAGTTTCCCATTATTATGTCATCTGTCTGAACTGTAGGGACCCAGTTATGGAACCCCTGCCCATGTTGTTGAGAACTCACAGGAATAATCTGATTGGTTTCAATGGAAGTACTTGTGTAAGTAAGTACTTGCCAACATGAGCCCAGTTATGTTCAGAAACATTCCTTAATGGCTGTGAATAGGCCTCATCTACTCTAACGGAATGGACTTTGCTAACACCTACCCTCCCCATTGTTGTTCCTTACCCTTGGATGTATATATATACCCCCTATCTGATTTCTATTTCTTGCATCTGACGAAGTGGGTTGCAGCCCACAAAAGCTTATGCCTGCAGAAATTAAATTTGTTAGTCTTTAGAGTGCTACAGGACTCTCGTTATTCCTTAGACCTGATTCAGCTCCCATTGAAGCTAATGGGAATTTCTGCACTGACTTCAGTGGGTGTTGGACTTTGGCCTCTTAGGATATGGGAAGGCAGAATGTCTGTGTGCTGGACCATAAACTTCTCTCTTCTTCAGCGGATAATCTTTGAAAATGATAGCACTCTGACAGAGTAAATTGTCTGTAAAATGCTCTAAATGGTGAAGATTCATAAATAGTTGCACACTCTTTACACCCTGCAGTTTTTCCTAATCCTTAGATGATAGGAATAGGGATAGATCCTTAAATAGATCCTTACTCATGATGATGAGAATTTACTCAAATAAGTCATTCCAGTGAAGTAAATGTCTCTAGTCTTACAAATACTCAATAGTTTGATTAGGGAAGTGCAGTTAAGCCCAAGGAATTTTGGAAAACAGCAGCACCAAAGCATGGTCATTAGTCAGTAAGAATACTCCTTTTCCCAACAATAGTTTGATTAGGGCACCAAAGCAGTGAATACTCCTTTTCCCAACACATTTTATTTTTAATCAGGATTTGATTTTCCAAATAAATTAAATTTCAGATGTGTCAAGTGTAATCCCTGAGAGTTTAATATAATAGGAGGGTTTTTTTTGGGTGGGTGGAGGGGGATTTAGTAATATTTGGTAAACTGGAGGTGTTTTTTAGTCTATCCAGAACAAACCTTTTTTAATCTAAATACGACAGCTCATCCAAAAATGTATAAACAGCTAGGAGAGGAATCAATTAAAAAGGGGAGTTAATTAAATATTTGTAATTGAATTTACCACTTCTGTATACCTATGTAGAATGCAGGGAAAAACATCTATGTAAGCACGTATAACTCATTATTATAAATGTGATTGAACCAATAATTTTAGCAAAATAATTTGTTCTCTCAGCAGTTAGGATCCAGTTGCAGGTTGCTTTGTTATTGTAACCTGCAATACAAATTTATTATTGTGTGAAGGCAGCTGAAACAGCTGTGCTGGGGGCTCTGCATTTACGCTGGGTAATTGGCAGTTCCTTAGCAGGTAATGACTTTCTTTTTCTTGATATTGATCTGAATGTTGAATTTTCATTAGTATATATGCAAAGTCTGTAGTGGAATACTAAATTGTCTTTTTATTGCATTATTACTTAATTCATTTACATTGTGAAAAAATACACTGAAGATACAAAAGAACATAAGGCCTAGGATATATGACTTTTTGCATATATCATTATGAATTTAAACAAATAAGTGACACTTAACAAATTTGGGCTATAGCTAACTCAGGTTCACTTCTCTGGCCTTTTCTATTCTAGCATTTTTCTGCTGTTGCTATAGCACCAGTTAATCTCCAGTTGTGGAAAAACTCCTGTGGGTCAGGCATAGGCAATTTTTATGCCTGTGTTGTCTAGTCCAGAACAACAATGGGAAAAGTGCTGGATAACCACTGTAGATGTACTTTGGGAAGCAAAAATCCCATCTAGCTCCCATCACCTTCTCTCCAAGTGTAGATTAGATGTTCTTCATCATTCACCTTAGTTTGTACTTCAGGCCTGGAACTGTGGGAAACCTGGGAAAAGCCTCAATGAGATTAGAGAATTAGATCCAAGCTAGGGATCTGTGTCACATAGGAATTGGGCGTACATTTTCAACTCCCCTGCCTTTCTCTCCCTATCTCCTCCACATTAATGTAATAACTCTTAGCTGAGAAGTCTTATATATATATTTAGCCTACCTTTATGCAATGGATTCACCATTCCCTAAAAAGCCACATATATAGTCCTTTATGCCCCACAAATATACCATACACAAATAATATAACTATGAAGTTTATTTTAGGGCTTCATTCATGTAGTCATTATCTTGTACAAATTTCTGAACATTAGTGACTTTGCTGGTATGAGTAGTCCCATTGATTATAAGCTACTTGTGTGGGTAAAGTGTATGCAGGACTTATAAAATAGATATTGGGTTTCATCCTGCTGTCAGAAGAACCTGAGTGTTCAGACATCAAAATCTGTGGATCGCCTTTTTTCCATGCTAGTCCTCAGGCATCTTTGGATTCAAAGGATATCCATGCTGGTACCCCTTTGCCCCACCTTGCCATCTGGCTTTTGTATTGTACTGCCTTTCAGAGTACCAGTAGCTTGGAATTCAGTACAAGTAAAGATTAATCAAATAACAGGAGCCAGGGAAATCATAGGAGAACAGCGAGTTCCAGAGGAGAGGAGCAGTAGCTGAGTCTGAATGGAAGCAGATGTCTGTCCTTCGGCACTAGGAGCTGTATGTGTGCATGGGATTTCAGAGATTATCCCTGGACATGGCAGAGAAGTGGGGTGGAGGGTATTTGTGGGGGCATTAGGATGAATAAAGGAAATGTGTTGGAGTGAGGAAATGAATTGTAGGGAAATACTTCCGTTACTGGCTGTATCCTCTTTACCAAAGAAATGGTGTTTCTTGTAGTTTGTAAAAAAATTGGTCGGACCAACCCTGATACAGGATAGCTATTTAAAAATGCTGACTATCTATCTGCAAGATTTTTATGAGCTCATTTAAAATGAAAGACAAGAAAATATCATCATAATAAAGGGATAGTCAGTAAATTAGAAAATGCAGTTGAGTGTTGATCAACTGACCTCTACAGTGGAACCACTTCAGTGGCATACTCATTTATTATTAACCTGACAATAAAGGTTTGCATCAAACAGACAGTGGAGCTGGCTATAAAACAACCACTTTAACATTTTTCCTGGCATACCCATTTGTGTGGTATTAGGATTTGCCTTTTGATTTGCATGCTGGAATTGGAAATCAAGAGATTGCATCAAGTAATCTCCTTATCCATTAGCAAGATGTTTACCTTATCTTTACATTTAAAAAAAAAATCACTTTCAACCTCTAATGAGAAGATCTCTTGCATTTAGCCTTCCTATATAAATAATCCAGCCAAAACCCTGATGATGATGTCCCTTTCCTTCCATTAGTCACATCAAAAAAGCTCATTTATAATCCTGCCTTGTTTTCTTCTAATTTCAACCTAAGATTTTTTTTATGCCATTTTAGCAACATGCTTGCATACAGTCTCCTGATTCTTCAAAATGTTTTCACTGAATAATTGTTGCTCCACTCAGGCAACTGTTCCTTTTAATTTGACTATTGATGCTAACTGAGCAGATCTCTTTAAGACAGAAGTAGTTGTCTAAATGCTTAACCATATATAATTGCTTCTTTCCAAAAAATCCTGAATGGATATATTTTTTTTTTTAAATAGCCAAGGAAGTGTTTGAATCTCTTGTGTTCAACAAATTAGACAGCTGCAATTTTACCTTCCATTCCCTTTCTCCTATCCACTTTTACTGGGCTTTGAAGTAGGAGACTGAATTTCTCATTGTATTTATCCTCTAGTCATTTTCCTCAGGTGGACCAGTGGCAGCATGGGAGTAGTCTAGGCCTGGGTCACCACTCTGTGCACCTTGTAAGTGTCCCCACATGGGCCAAATTGGGAGATAATTGATTAGGACTGCATGATTAACCAGTTAACAAGAGATTCAGCTCCTCAGCTGAGTGCTGTTAAATAGGAGACAGGGAGGGAAAGCAGGGCTTTCTCTCCCCAAACTGTTACAAATGCCAATGATATAGGCATGTAGCAAATGCTGGTGAAGGGAAAATGAGATGTAGTAAATGTAGGGAGAGCATACCTCTGAAAATTGTTTAGAAGGGGTGGTGGTTAAGTGTAATAACTGAGGTGGTAATCACAAAACAAACTAAAAAGATACAAAAGGCAAAAATTGTTAATAATATATCTTATGCAGAAGCTGTAAGAAGACTCTCAAAATATCAGGCAGATAAGAAAGAGAAAATCAGCACAGAAAAGGGGGACTACTGCGATAGCGTCATTCTTTAAAGAATATGATAAACAGCAGATTAATAGGCAGTGAATAAAGGCTTTATGGCATTTATGATTAGAAGTGATATATTGCAGATAACAAACAGGGAAACAAAATCAGAAAAAATGAAAGTTATAGCAAGGGCAGCAGAAAAATACTTGCCTGTTAGCAATCTGTCAATGGACTATATTCATGTGATTTTTGAATGAGGCTAATAGTGAAACATGACTAGTATGGGGATTACAATATTTTGTTGGAATGTGCACAGTTTGATAGCAGATGACCACGAACTAAAAGAAGATATCCTAGAAATTAAAACTAAATCATATATCATATGTATCCAGGAAACATGGTTAGTTTAAAAGCTTGATTTTAAAATTCCCAGGATATTGCCCCTAGGCAAAACCAAAAACTAGCAAGAGGAGGAGACATTTTGCCCTTCATAAGTGAAAGATTAAACTACATAACAGTAGAGAATGAAGAAGTAAGTCAGGAATATAACACTTCTGAGATCCCAGTGCAGAAGAGAAATATTCCTTTAAGGATTTATAATATCTCTAACCCGTGTGGGAAATTAGAAAGCTGAGAGTTACAAGAAATGGTGAAGAATGCTAAAAATATATATATATATATGTGATGACTTCACTAGTCATAATAAAGTGTGGGGAAGTAAGAAAACGGATAAAAATGGTGCATGCTTAGAAAAGTTCATTGAAAACAAAGTAGTAGTTTTAAATGATGGAATCCCAACTAGATTTAATGCAGCAGATGGTAGTTTCTCTAGCTTAGAGCTGGGAATTATAAGAGCAGACATTGTATGTAGATGCAGCTGGGAAATATATAAAGAAGAAGGAATGAGAAGTGATCATTTCCCTATACTTATTACCTTGCACTGAAAAGTAAGGTTGAAAATTACCCACCTGGAATTCTATGCACCTGGGAGCTATTTACAAATAAATTTACTGAATTTGTGAATAATCCTTGTGTGAGTGATGACATCGATAATTTCAATGACAATGTAATAAAGGGATTAATAGAGGCATTTATTATAGCCATACCTAAGATACTGAAGTACCTCAAAACTCTCTTCCATGAGGGAATAAGAAGTGCAAAATAGCAGTTAAAGAAAGGAACAAAGCCTCTACCTAAGAAAAAAATACAATAAATAATGAAGATCTAATGAAGTACAAAAGAAATAAGGTAATAGCGCAAAGAATTTTTTTTTAAAAAAATCAAAGAAAGAGAGTTGGAGGAAGAACTGGGGCTGGATAAACAAAGTTATCAAGACTTCAGAAATATACAGGCAAATTAGAAGAACGAATGGAATTCAGACCCAGAATAGTCACAACTCAGGTCTTATAGGAAGTGACAAAAAATAGTTAGAAGTTCTGATAATGAGAAAGCAGAAGCTTTCTGATTGGTGAGTTAAGGTTGAAACTCAAAATGCCATTTTCCACCAGAATAAAAGACATTTAATTGAATAGGGCCATGAACTTTTATATAGCTGGGATAAACATGAAGATACTATACCAAACAAATGGTTCTGTATACAGGAACTGGAGAAGTCTATTGATATCAGCAAGAATACATCCCCAGGTAAAGATAATCCATGAAACATAATGTTTAAATATCTCTCTGAATGTAATTTGAGGGTTCTCTTGGAATTACATTTATCAGTATATGGGTTAAAGGAGTGACACCATGTACGGTGGAAACATGTACATGGGTGCATTAGACAATTTTTAAGTAAAAGGACCATGCAGGTCAGAGTTGGGAAAGTTATGCTGAATATAGAATGTTAAAAATGATACACCACAAAGAAGTATTATCAGCCTCACCTTATTTAAAATTAGGATAAATGATCTCCCAAAATGAATAAGTGTTGGGTTAGATGTCACTCTATTTGCAGATGATTGTGGGTTAGGAGCAGAAATACTGATGTGGAAGAAAAAAGACTCAACAAAACATTATGAGAGACCTCTGGCTGGGGAGATGCATGGGGTTTCAAGTTCTCCGTTGCTAAAACCAAAGGATTAGTCTTTACAGGAAGAAAAGTTACTAATTAATGTAAACTGTATCTGTATGGAGAACAAATAGATATAGTTAATTACCTAGCAGTAATATCTGATACTAAATTACTTCAGAAAGGTCATATAGACTATGTTAAAGATAAAGGTATGGGGAGGATTAATCTGCATAAAAATCTTGCTGGGACTACGGGGGACGGCAAGGCATATAAGAAAGCACTGCTGGTGGTGTGCAAAGTCTTAATCAGACCAGTTATTGACTATGGCTGGCAAGCTTTTGGGGCAGCATCAGATTCAAAACATAAAAAATTAGATTTAATACAAGCCCTGGAACTATGTAGTGTGTGTGATACATTTATTACAACCGCTATATTCACTACAGATACCTTCTAGTGAAATGCCAGTTACATTATGAATGAAACTATTGGATCTAATTTTCTGGGCCACAGCTAATGGGAGCTGGAATGATGAAAGTACCAGACAAATATATGAAGACTGTTGGGAATTTGATAACCTTAATCTTGTGCTATAGATTGCCTAAGATTCTGCTACGGGTAATTTCAGTAAAAATCAGGAACAAGTCGCAAGCAATAAACAAAACTTCACGGAAACCAATGACCTGTCCCTGACTTTTATTAAATATATCCTAGGGGAGGGAGGACAAACAGAGATGCCAGGGCTTGCAGCTTCTCCAGCCCCACCACTGCTCCTGTGGCAGGGGCTGACTCCTGCTGCTCCAGCTGCAGGGAGGCTGACCCAACCCAGCTGCTGCTCTGGTGGCCCCTGGGCTGGCCGCTGGTCAGCTGTTTGGAGGGCTGATCAGCTGTTCAGGGACTAGATCAGGTATTCAGGGGCTGTTACTCTGTGGCTCCAGGCTTGCTGCCAGTCAGCTGTTGGGCGGCCCTGGGGCTGCTCCAGCCCTGCCCCAGAAGAAGTTCTGGAGGCTCTGGAAAGTCATGGAATCTGTGTCCTCCATGACAGAATCCTATCCTTAAACATGATGTTAGGACTCCAAAGGCCATTTGAGTTAAAGTGTGGATGTTGATGTTGAAAGACTAAGAAAAGCTAAAGAAAGCCAAAACTTTGTCATGGGAAAATTAGTTATGGATGGAAAGTCTCCTGTTCAAATGTGGATTTAGATTGATTTTATAAACTGAAGGGTAAAAAGAAACAGTAGGTATTAAAAATGAAGTGTACCAGTATATAGATGAAAAGTGGAGTCCGTTTTTTCAAATATATACAGATGGGTGGAAAAAAAAATCAGGAAGAGTAGGGCAGCATATTGTATACCAGAACTTAGAATTAGTACATCTAACATAATATGATTGTAGCTGTCATGATAGCCAAACTGGCAGCAATAATGCTAGCATTAAATGAGATCTGGGTTGTATGCCCAACAGCAGTGATCATTCTTCTCAGGCTCAGTCTCACACTTTTTGACTATGAAAAAGGG
Source organism: Emydura macquarii macquarii (assembly GCF_026122565.2). Classification (NCBI taxonomy): domain Eukaryota; kingdom Metazoa; phylum Chordata; order Testudines; family Chelidae; genus Emydura; species Emydura macquarii. Next base: position 1,977,490 of record NW_027132344.1, read on the forward strand.
TATCTCAGTATACAGAAGTGACTTAATCAATGAATTTATATTTCTAATAATGATGATACATATAGCATTGGCTTGGATCCCAGGGCATATCAAGATAAAAAGAACAAAATGGGAAGGGAAAAAAAAGGCAGCTAAAAATGCTGTAAGAAATGAAAGGATTGACCCTTGAGTACAGCGGAATTTAAAAGCCTAGTACAGAAATCTAAGAGAAGAACAGCAAAAACTTTGGATTAATGAAAAAAGAGGAAAAAGATTTTTTTTTAAAAATTGTGCCCTACTGTTGGGGATAGCAACATACTTCAGGGCCTGAATAGGAAAAATGAACTGATTTTATTTAGACAAATAACTGGCCATTGTGGCTTAAAAAGATGTCTTTTTAGAGCAAATAAGAACAAAAATGGACTATGTACTCTAAGGTGGAAGAAAAAAATGATTACCTTTTATTGGTATTTAAGGACTTCGATAAAGAACATGAAAAAGCTTTCTGAGGAATTCAAATGTCTTAAGGCAACAAGAGTTTTGTTGTTATTTAGTAAAAAATATCAGGGAAATCAGGCATTATTAAAAAGATGCTGTTTGATAACATAAAAGACACTGGGCAGAGTGAGACAATATAAATTGCTAAGTATTTAGGCATTATAGTTGGTGGTGTCTATAGACTATTCACTCAAGTCTGCTTCACCACTCAAAATACAAAACAGAAAAGAAAAAGAGAGGTGGGTTGGAAGGAAGGGAAAAAAAAAGCTCAGGAACTCATAGAGGTGAGACCTCTCTTCTCTTCCTGTGTCTAAGGTGCAAGATGAAGTTTGGGAAAAGTTTTATGGTGATGGGACATGAAACCACAAAACAACATTATAAATAAAATACACTGCGGTGAACCTATGTAAGAGTGGGTAAGGGCTGCTTGCAAAAAGAAATCCAGGGTGAGTGAGTATGCCCTGTGACAGGGCCATCTAAAATAAATAAATGTTCTCTTCTGATGATAGTTGTGGAGAAGACAGAAAAAAATATTGCTGACTTAAACTAAGCAGAAACGTAGGTTGCTCTTTATGGACACCCCGTTAGCTATCTATTCTGAGATCTGCAACTGTTTCATGCATAGTGTGTTAATAGAAAAGTCCTAATTATTTTTGCAGTACTGTGTTGATAGAAACTACTAATTGATCACAGAGAGAAGTTACAAAGCTGTCTTGAGCATCGACTGTACAGTATTATCTGTCATTGTCATTGAATTTCCATGTGTCTCAATAAGCACTGTTGGGTTACTGTGGCTTCCTTTGCAATAGTAAAACCAAAGAGGACCTGAAATAGAATGATATGGTAAAATATATAGTTAATGGCCAATCACATCTGGGGAATTAATTAAAGCATAGCAATAACACAGTAACAGTGTTGAAAATTTAGAAGATGGATATAGCTAATTGCTTACAGAGAACACAAAATGAAATTGTTTAGCTTTCAAAGATGAGTGAAATCTTTATACATAATGAAATAATAGGTGTTAAAAGTGGACGAGATGTGATGCTAATGAAGGCAATCAAAGGAGAAATGTCGGTTACTTTCAGTCTGACATTGAATTGCATCTATCGTTATATTTTGTCTTAGGTTCTGTTAAGATTTTCTCTGGTGTTCCTTTCTGCATCTTTCTGCCTTTTGTTCACCAGTCTCCTTTTCATCAGACGAGAACTTTGTTTTTCATCACTTCTTGCAGCGTGACCAACATATTCCCATTCTGTCTTTTTTTCCCATAGTCTTCAAGATGTCCTTCCCCATGGTTGGCTTCCATGGCTCATTGCTCAGCCTTTGGCTTCTACTCATTGTCTGTGTCTTCTTTTCATATCAATGTGTCATGGCTGTCAGTACAAACATGCTAATTTTTCATAAAGCAAAAAGTGATTCTGGGAACGGATTTCCAACTAGTTACGCATAAACCTTATAGTAACTCCAACTTAGGTTGTATTTCCCTAGTTTGTTTATGAGAAGGTCATGCAAGACTGTATCAAAAGCTTACTAAAAGTCAAGATATACCACATCTACCACTTCCCCCCTGTCTACAAGACTTGTTATCCTCCCTGCAATATTGGCATCGGTTCTGGGTCTGGTTCTGTTCAGTATCTCCATCAATGATTTAGATAATGGCATAGAGAGTACACTTATAAAGTTTGTGGCTGATACCAACATGTTGTAAGGAAGGCAATTATTCAGAAAGGCCCAGTGCCCCGATTGGATCAAGAGTATTCAGTGGAAATCCCTCCATAAATACCTATTTGCATGATTTACTGAAACAACTCTGGAGGAAACTAGTTCTGTGGCATATTTTTCCTTCCTTTTTGGAGGAGAAAATAATCTGAAGAGAAATTAACTCTGTATGCCATTTTCCTGCTATCACTTACGTTGAAGTCGCTGGTGTCATGAGAACAGAATTTGGCCCACAATCTAATATTATTACTACTTCACACAAACTGACAAAGCAAAACAATTCAAGTTAAAGCCTGCTTGTCAGACTGTTGCTTGTGGCTAAGTATGATGGCACATAAGCCACCCATGCACAAGCCATCACACCATGACTTGAATCATGTGCCTGAGGTTTAAGGGGCAGCAATGGCATTCCACCATATTTCTGGCCCCTAAAGTACTGCCATTATAGCACTGGGAATGCTGCCCAAAAATAATTTTTTAAAAATGACAAGGTTAAATTTTGAAAACATGTTTTTAGAGGCTCATTTGTTTTTAAAATGTCTTGTCTTGTTTTTTCAGATGATACCTGAGCTGATAGGACCTATTTGAGGTCTACTGGTTGGCTCCATTCTTATGGTTTCTAACATCAGCAAAATTCTAAAATGGGCTTGAGCTAGCAATAAAAATAGCCACGTGGACATGATGGCTTGGACTGGAGCTTGGGCTCTAAACTGTAGGTGATCAGGCATACTTGACAACCTAAGCTTCAGCCATCATCACAACATTCACACGGCTATCTTTAGTGGGCTATCATGAGCCCCTCTAGCATGAGTCTGTCTACTTGGGCTGGAAGGCTCACTCCGAGCTGTAGTGTGGACATGCCCTGTGTAGGGGGGAGCATGTGAGGTCTATGCTAGGGACAGGGGCAGAAGTGTATGGTGCTCCACTTGATCCTCAGCTGGCACAGTGTTATAGTAAAAGTACAATATAGTATAGTATAGTTACAGTAAAAGTAAAGACTAGCAGGATCTTATTCAGGGGGACAAGGCAGTATGCCGCGTTTATTGTAAATATAAGAATATTAAAAAGCAGTCACATTCACATATGCATTCATACCCAAGAAGTTCTGCAAGTTGGTATGATATAATTACCAGTCCTTTTATGCATTGCTCAAGCCAGCCTAGTGGCCAACTAGACTGGGCACCAGGAGGGAGCCGGACCTCTGTCAGTCACAAATCCGATGCTCCAGTTGACAATTGCAGAACAAGATCCGGTGTCCATGTTTTTACCCCATCTTTTATACTTGCTGGCTCTCATGTAAGTCTATGGGCCTTGTTGTGTCATGCTGCCTCTAGGTTCAGTATAGTTGTTAATCACCAGCTAATTGCAAACACGACATTCTCTTATTTCTGTACTTTGTTTGTTCCCAGGTGGATCCTTCTATACTTTAGGGTAATTTATTTGCACTTTAGGGTTATTGATAGGTATTTTTCGGCCTTCAGGATTAGGTTGGCAGTTGGTATCTTTACTCCCCTTTCTGATGTTAGAGCAGTTTAGGTTGCTGTCTTTTTATGCCCTGCACATACATTCATCACTCACACACAAAGAGAATTCATTAAGATATTTTTAGATTCAATAGTACAAGTTTCAGGAAAGAGCTTACTTCAAGAAACTAACAAGATGCAGTCCACTTATGCCACAATAAACAGTACTATACCATTATCATAACAGTAAAGGAAACATATCTACCTCGATCTCACTTATACAATAAAACAAGGAATCTACATCTGATTAGTTTGCACAGCTCATGGGAGTGGCTCACAACAGCAGCCCCACTTGCAGGCAGCCTATAGGCAGTTCCAAGTTATTCCTAGAGCCATTTCAAACCCCAGCCAGCCCAGAATCAGAGGAACTGATGGGTGGCTAGGACCATTCTCCCCACTGTTCCCCTCAGCTCTGCTGAGTGTAAACTCTGTGCAGCTGAGGATTGATCTAGTGAATAAAATTTTATATTATTAAAACAAACAAAACATAGACTCTGAACAAATATATCGGTTAAGTCAATTTCTGTTGTACCAGCAGGGCCAACACAATTTTTCCTTGGCTTCCTATCACAGCAATAAATAAACTAGGCCATGAGTCACTGACAAAAGGAAAAAAAAAAAACAATGTATTTATTATTCATTCAAAGTTAGTGTATATCCCAAAGAAATTATTAAACACTTTGCAGTTCAAAGACGTTACTGCCAGGAGGTGTGTGGGTGGCTGAGGGATAACATCCATAGGAACTTGTTTTTAATGAGACTTCCACTTGTGTGTGTTTCTGTGCAGTATCACCTGCATTCTCAACTGATACAACATGTGTACGGGCACGCACACACACACACACACGCACACAGAAGTGGAAATGGTCATTTGAAAATCTGGTCTTTCTGGCATGGACACATCAAATGTTTGGAGTATTGTCAAATATTAGCCTTTTTTACATCAAACTTGTTCATTACCTTATATTCATTAGTACTAAATGTCCCTGCTAACTCAGCCGAATTAGTTGTCAGGTTAGATGTCATTCAAATGCCCCAAAGGCTTTCTATCCAAACTGTTGTGGGCCTCAGAATTTAAATGTCAGTTTCTCTGGGAGAGACAAGATGGATGAGGTAATACCTTTTATTGGACCAACTTCTTTGATAGTTGTTTTGGGTTTCTCGCATGATCTCCAGGTAGGTTTCCTGATTTTTTTGTCCTTCCAGTGTGTGGAAGTATGTGATAATTTCTTGTTTGAGGTGGCCCCTTCTGAAGTATGATAAGTACATAAGACAAAGCTTCATTTTTCTGAAGTCCTTCTGCAGAGCTATTCAGTAAATTTGGATTTGTAAGTAGTGGTCAGAGGGTTATAGATGGTGAGTCCTTTCTTGCAGTTTCTCAGGAAGAAGCTGTCATGGATAATTTTTGCTTCTTCTTCATGTTGTGGAGTTTCCATTTCAGACTGCAAAATTTGCTATGTTCCATTGTTGTTTGCAGTATTGTTGTACTTGCATTGGTGCCAGGATAAAGTGGGTGAGGTGATCTCTTTTATTATCTATCATGAAGTTGGTCCAATAAAATATATTCTCTCCCCCACCTTGTCTTTCTAATATCCTGGGATCAACATGGCTACAACAACTCTGCAAACAGCTTCTCTTGGAGTACTTTTTCCTTTTTAGAAAATAGCTTGAGTCTGGACTTTTAGGCTCCAGTCCTGAAAAAATCAAAACAAAAAAAACCCCAAAACATTTCATTTAAAAAATGTCAAAATGAAACACTTCAATGTTACTGAAACACTATGTTGATTTTTTTCTACATGAAATTTCATTGAAATCAATACATTTCTGCAGAAAATTGATTTTGACAAAACAGCATTTTCTAATGGAAAAAAAATGTTCCCTTTGAAAATTCTGTCAGCTCGACAAATTAAGAAATACGTCTTGCAAAATAGAGTTATTGACACAGGAACAAGCTGTCTGAATTTATGGCAGAAATCCTCCTGGCCATAGGGAAAAGTTAAAATCTATAAAGAATGAAGAGCATTTCCCACAGACAGCACTAGATGCAGTGGATTCTGTGGCGCACAACATGTACAATTCTATGGCAATGAAGAGGTCCTCCTGGCTCCAAGTATCAGGGATACCCAGGGGAATCCAAGTAACAATCAAGGACCTGCCCTTCAAGGGCAATGAACTTCTTAATTCAAAAACTGATGAGGCCCTCAACTCATTAAAGAGCATCAGGGATACCAGCATTTCCTGGGCCTGTACTTCCCAGCCACAAGAGGAAGCAAGCAAGACTCTAGAATTCCTTCAGGCAGCATCCCTCTGCTGAATCCTACTATCAGCCTCAGATGCTGACCTCAGAGTCACCAAGAAAGAAGCAGACCATGACCCTCTGCCTCTTCCTTTGCTGTCGCACAGTCTGTGTCCTCCACCAGACAACAAGTCTGATGTCAATGTCAAGAGCCCCACAGAATCTCCCAAGGACTGCTTCCTCCACTTTGGCAACCACCTCTTTTTACTTTTGGAAAGTCTGGGCTAAGATCACCATGCACAAGTATGTCCTGGCAGTTATCCTATCCAGTTTCAGTCCCTTCCTACCCCATGCTTTTTTTTCCGTTACCTCCCATTTTAGGGATCCTTCCCACAAGATACTGGTCAAGCAAGAAAAGGTCTCTCTTCCTCAACTGGGAGAAGTGCAGGAGATGCGCTTAGAGTGGGGGTGGGGAGGAGAAAGGGTTATTCCCACTGCTCTGTCATCTCAAAGAAGAAATGAGGTTGGTGTCTCATTCTGGATCTCTGATGTCTCAAATTCATCTATCATTTCAAGTTTAGGATGGTTACTCTGACCACCATAATTCCCTCATTAGTATAAGGAGCCAGGGGATAGGCAGTCTGGCCTAGCCGTCACAGCTGGGCTGGTATCCAGAAGTCAAGCATGGCCACGAGGCAGTAGACAATGAGAAGAGATCAGAGTAATTGCTAGAGCCAGGATCAGTGAGCAAGAGGCAGAGTCAGGCTAGGGTCGAAGACTGGAGATCAGAAGCAAGGTGCGGTCTGGAGTCATAGCAGGCCAGAAGTCTATGTGGTTGCCTTCCAAGGTCAAATAATTGCTTGGCCAATCAGAAGGCTGCAAGGTGCTTTCCCTCTTGACCCTTTGGGCAATACTTGCAGCAGCATCTAATCACCACAGTGCTCCTTGGATGGGGCTCTGCATGCCCTCCCGGTGATGATATGGGAATGTCAGCTGTTCCAGGCTCTGCAGACACGTGGATCCTTAGAATTAGAGACTCAGGACTGGTTCTCGGCTCTCAATCTTTGAAATGTCTGTTTACACACTTCCATTCATCTATACCACGGGCAATACCCCATATTCCTACTAGGAATATCTCACTACCAATAGAGGTTCCTGCCCTTTGGCCTTTCCACAGCACCAAGGATGTTCACTAAGTGGTTGGCAGTGCATCTAAGGAGATAAGGGATCCAGGTCTACCCATATCTCAATGACTGGCTCATCAGAAGATCACAACAAGTGATCAACCCAGTTCAAGTGATCTTAAAGCTTTTTGCTACATTGGGCCTCCAAGTCAGCAGAAAATCTACACTTACTCTGAATCAAAACAGAGTTAGAAGAGCCCATGTTAGATTCCAGGTCAGTGAGAGCTTACTTACCATGAGAAAGATTTCAAACTGTAGTGAACCTCATTAACCAACTTCAAGCTCACCCAGACATCAGTAACAGCAAAATCAGACTTCCTGCAAGAAGTTGTCTGCTTGTTAAATTGGTGGAAAGACTCTGTTCAGGTGTGCAACACTAAACCTTCTTTGCACTTCTACTTATCAATACGCTGGTGACCGATACCTTCATTCAGGGTGGGAAGCCCATCTAGATCACCTTCAAACTCAGGATATGTGGTCCCCATACTAATTAAGCAAACAGATAACTGCTCATCAGTCACCAAGAGTGGAAGCCACATGGACAGTTATTCAAAGCAGAAAGAACAGTTACTTATCCTACTTATTGTGATTTTTCAGTATTTGTTGTCCACATGGATTTGTGACCGGCCATCCTTCCCCAGTACTACCAAGTACTCCTCCTTCTGAGAATCTATTTTCCCCAGCCAGGTTGTGTGGCCTGAGGGATGGCTAAACCCACTCTTCCCTTCATACCCTCGGGGGGGGAGGGGGGAGAGGGGAGAGGAAGGACTAGGACATTTAGGGTGCAGATGCAGCCTCAAAGGACACAGCTGGCCAAAAGAATCTGATCAATTGAGCATGGGTTACACTCACACCAAGAGCAGAATCCATATAGAGAATGTTTCTCAAAGAATCACAGTTTCTGTAAAGTAATGGATTATTCTTTTAGCCTTGATTCAGGTAAGCATTTAAGCATGTGCTTCATTTTAACTACATACTTAAGTGCTCTGCTGAATCAAGATGGAATTACTCATGTGCTTAACAGCCTTGCTGAGTCTGGTCATTTCCTGATACTGGAATGCTTAGCTGTGAAACGTTAACTATCTTAAAAACTTGTTTTTTTAAAAACTGAATATATGATTTGTAACATATATGTCCAGATAAAAATAGAAATAATATCTATATGTCAGATATAATAATTAATATTACAATTTTTTTTGGAACCTAGATATTCATGATTGGTGTCCTATAATTTCTTTAGATTGATAAGTAAATCCAGGTCAGAGATCATTTCTAAATGGCTGTCTGATTGTATAGCTCATGAATATGCCTGGGCAGACCCTAAAACTCCAAGGTTATTTTAAAACATATTCAGTCAGAAGCTAGTCTACAGTTAACGCAGGCCTCACATCTATTCCCATTCAGGAGCTTTACAGGGCCTCCCTGTGGTTCTCTCTGCTTGTACTTGGGATTACTGGTTACGTTCTGCTTTACTCTCACAAATACAGGTGAGGTTTATATTCTGCATTAGAAACAGACCAATTTCTCCATCCAGATTCTATTTTTGGGTGAATCCCTTCTTATGGGTTCAGACAGTTTGGATCTCATAATGTTTTTTTGTTGTTGTTGTTCTCAATTTACATGTGGGGCAGACCTGGTACCTTTAAAACACAGCGGGATGGCTGTGTTGAAGTGGGTTCCACAAGAGGAATTTATAAATGACTCATGCCTCAGAGAGCATGTGTCAGTGGCAGGACCATGACTCTGAAGGGGTGTTGCTAGGTCCAGCCAGTTCTGCTAATTGGTGCTAAGGCCATAGCCTTGTCTTCATCCTACATGCCACTTTTGGAGAGGCTCGCATCACCAAACTACTAGCAGGTAGCAATGGCTCTATTCCCCAGCAAGGTTGTACAGGGCGGGGGAGTTGTCTTGTGGCCTCTTTTACCCCTTGCATGCTCACGTAAGGCTAGCCACGATCTGGCCCATAATACCTTGTCCTTGTAGGCATGCTTTGTGAATCATGCTCTGGCAGATTACATGTATATTTCTGTTACTCATGTTTACCCTCCCTGGAATATTTTCATCTGTCAGTGAGACTATCGCACCAGCAAAATATAGAGACCTAAACATTACGTATCCATAGTGCTTGTTTTCTTAAGATATGTAGCGGCAAGGGCTTACATCTCAGCTTACCCCCCAAAGTTGGGGTTAAACAAACTAAGCCAGGGGTTTTCAAACTTCTTTTTGCTGGGACCCCCTTTGAAAATATTTCAGGCTGTGATGACTCCCTTCCCAAAGTGATGACCCCGCCCCCAGGCTATGCCACCCTTTCCATCATGTACGGGGGCTGACAGCTCGCACCCCATGATAACATCTCAACCCCCTAAGGGGTCACGACCCCCAGTTTGAGAACCCCGGAGGTAAACCAATACAGACACATATATATTGGTATAACTATAGCCACACTCAGGGGTTGTACAAATTTAACTAAATCATTTTGTCAACTAATTTAGTTAAATTAGTAGAAAACCTATGTTTAGACAAGTCCTGTAACCCCCTGAACAAGGGCAGCAGCAGTAGGGATGGTGATATCTTTTACTACCTAGAGTGGAGGCCAGCTGCAGAGTGGGGAAGGGTTGTGCCGCTTCTTTGCGGGAAGAGACTGAAAGTCACTCGTGCCTTGTGTAGTCTAGGAAAAAAGGTGTGGCATTAGCACAGATTGACTAACACTTGGTAATATTCTATTGTAGATAAGTCAATGTGTACTTTAACACATGCTAATCTGGTCAAGTTAAAGCCTGAGAAAGTCTACCGTGTGCTTTGTCTACGTTAGATTTTTCAAAAATATTTTTAACATCACATCTTTTAATTCCTTGGGTAAATTTAAGGCCCTTGGGTACCAGAAAGTCACAAAACCAATGGACCCTCAGGACAGACTTCCTTTATCCCCATCCCCATTCTTCATGTGAGAATTCCTTAGTCTTCAACTATCCTGCTGTCATGGTTACAGTATGTGCACAGGAGAGTTGGCTATACCCATGCATGAAAATTTTGAAAAAAGCCTAATATTTTATTAGAAAGGCTGTTACTATAGCAGTATGCAGGATTCAATAGTTGTTCTAAAATATAGCGTGAAGCATCTGTTTAAATTATATTCTGTGAATTTACTTTTGTCATAAGTTCTTTAAGCACTTTTTGTAGTGAGAATGAAAATACATGTCTACATATTCTAATTGCAACTGCAAGCCCCTAACCGAGACAAGCACCCTGACCTCCAACTGCTGATTGTCTCCTGCCACTCCTAACAAATGAAGCAATAGCCTAATAGTGAGACATCTAACCTTCCTACAGGAGCACCTCAAGCCTCTTTATATTCCAGTTCCCAAGTTCCCTCTTGCTGGAAAATACTATCATGTGATATCCTTCCAAGTTGGCATCTCTCTTTTTCATGCAATTGGAGCTCTTTAAACTAACTTCACAGGTGCATGAAATCCTCCCATGACCTCTGAATGTGCATCTCACATCTTCTGGAGAAGGTGCAGAGCCAGATCCTCAGCTGGTATACATTAGCATTTCTGCTTTGAAGTCAATGATACTCTTCTGCTTTATATCAGCTGAGAATCTGGCCCTCATATGCTATATACTTAGAAACTAGTTACTGTTCTAAGTGATAAGAAACCTTGGAGAACTTCACATTGAGGAAGTAGTAAATTGTTTCTTTACATGAGAGTTTTGAAAATACTGGACTACATTCTGCTCTGCTACATTGGTGGAAATCTGTTATTCCAGATTCACACTAGTGTAACAGAGCAGAATTTGGACCACAGTACTTAATTAAAAATAGGGCATTTGGTTGTATAGTGAGTTAGAGCATCAGCCATTCACCTACAAAGAGGCAAGATTTCCATTCTGGCTGCTTTGTTTGACAGGTGCTGTATTTTCTTCCTTTGTTCATGAAATCACTGCAATTTTCAGGCAGTACTGGCAGCATACTTGTAGACCAAAGTCTATTTAAATTGCTTAGAATTAAAGATGCATAACACCTTTCAGGATCAGTTCTATATAAACAAATTAATCATGTGATTAGTTCACATACGGATACAATAAAAAGTTCCACTGAGTTACACTGGCAAAGATCTCAGCCATAGGAATTTTTCTGTAATGACTGATGAAAACATAGAGATAAAGAAGGGAATGAAAATTATTTGTTAGAACGATGAGTCTTAAACAGGTTATAGTACAATACCAATATTGTATACATGTTAGTCTAAAATGAATTATTAAATAATTATGCACATAATGGTGCTCAGCAGCTCACGATACTAGGCTCAATTATTTATAACTTATTGATTGGGTAAAACAGCACAATACATCTGAAAGGTTTTGTTAGTTGTCTGATTGATTGATTGATTTGTATTTTTGGACACTGTTGGTTTTAAACAAATACTTTGAAAGTTTCAAGTAAATATTTCCTGGCCTCTTGTGTAAACACCATCGTCAGTGAATTCCTCAAGATGACATCTTGCCTTTTGTTCAAACTATGTTTCTGTTTGAAGAGTTCATAGGCGTTTTTGTAATGTCTGAACTGCTTTGACTCGTATGGTAGACTTTTGCCTCTGGGGTACAGTCCTGTGTTGCACTCAATCTTCTGCAGATACAGTTAACATTTTGGAAAGGTAAAACGGTGGATAAATTCTGTTTTTCTAACATGGAATGAATAAGACAAAGGTAGCAAAACTAAAATGTTACATTATTGTTCCACACTTATTTTTGTTCACATAGATTTAAAATTTAATGGTTTTAAGTGAGATTCCTTTTTTTAAACCTTTAGTGTTAGTGATTCTAGTATAGATTACTCTCCTGTTGTGAAGATTTTTCCATTAGTCTTCTTTTCCATCTGATTCTAGGGTGAAAAATTGTCTTAGTTTGATATAGTTTTCCTTCTTCCCCTCTACCCCCCCAGTTGCTGAAAATTCATTTTTCCTAATAAATAAGATAAAGGTAAGCCAACTGCAGAGCATTTTGAAACAGATATATTTTTACTTTGGTAAAATGATCAGATATGTATAATAATAATACTAATAAAAACTATGCTAACATTTCCTGCATGTTAAAGTTTTATGCAATGCAAATCATAATACAGCAGAGCTGTCATTCGGAGGGAAAGGTGGGGGAACCTGATGATTTCTCTTATGATTTCTCTGCTGTACTCCTACGACACTCCACAGATATTTCATGTAGGTTTTCTGCTCTGTTAATTTAAAATAATTTCTTCAGTGTAGAGAAACTGGTGGTGACTACGCTAACGTTTGTGTAAGTGTTTCCATCTTCATCATCTATTTTCAATCACTTAGAACTTTTGGAAATTTCAGGCTAAAATTCTCCAGATTTAGTTTCTGCCTCGAGTTGATTTTGTTCATTTTGTGATAGTTTGAACAAACACAGGGTAGCTAATTTGGGAACAGGAGTTCTTTTAAAAGATTAAGCTATTCATGTTGCTACTGATTGTCTTCTGTTCCCCGCAGCTTGGAAAAGCAGAGAATTCTGCACTGGGGAGAAAACAAATTCCCTTCTTCTATGCTAGGTCTATTGCCTTCCACAGAGCTTAGGGAGAGAGAAATTCTCAAGATATGTGAGAAAATGAAAGGAAAGATCTCAGGGTGGGAGAATGTCTCCCACAGTCATTTTTATTGGAGAGCTCCACTAATTGATGGAGCCCAAGACTGGATGGCTTGGTGTGCTAACATGTTTGAAATAGTTACTCTCCCTAAAGCCACCCATTTTAATTTAGGCAAGGTTAGTTCAGATCTCTCCACTTTGCACTTTGATAAATGCAGTGGACCTGATTGCCTTCTCCTGCAGGACACTGGGTTCAAGTGGGAGGAAGTCTTCATAGGATTCCCTTCACGGAGCTTTCTCTGTAATTGTTTCATCAGGTGGTGGGTTGGCGTGTACACACACATGCTTATTAGGCTGTGGGGCTGGCTGCCAAACTCACAGATCCTGTGGATCCTTGGGAGGAGTAAAGGACCAGCTGCATGGAGGCCCCGGGACCCTACACTGTCTTTGAGTCTTTAGCATCTTGCCCTTCTTCCTGACAGCATTCCCCTGGGCCCCTCCTTAAAAAAGGATTCCCCACTGCTGTGGAGTGTGGAAATGTGATACAGCCTTTATACCAACTTTAGATTCCCCATATTCTTGGCTGAACAGAACTGACTATTTGTTATAAAATATGCAAAACAGGCAGTCAGACTTCCAGGCTCAGATTCAGCAATGCCTTTAACCACATATGTAAGTCCTATTGACGTCAAAGAGATTTAAGCAAATTCCTAAAATTAAGCACGTGTTTAAGTGATTTTCTGAATAGGGATGGACAAAGTTAAGCCTGTGCTTTTCTGAATCAGGGCCATAGTTAGATTGGGAAACACATACAACTTGTAAACATGCAAATAAGACTGACAGAATCCACAGTTATTAGCAGACTTTTCTCTGGAGGCTGAAATAATAATAAATTTCACTTGTGCACTAAAACACAGAATTCAATTAAGTGAAAAGTGATAGGTATTTGGAAAGTAAAGCCACATCTGGAGAGATCTGGATCTATAAGCTGATCAATCCTGAGCAGTCTTCAAATGTCACAACCAGAGACCTTGGGTCAATGGCATCTCTGAGGGAAATACTTTACTTATTAATTTTGTCCATGTTTGCCTGCAAAGGATATATCCCCACCAGTCACACACCCAACCCCCAGCACCAACACTATACTATATTGACTTAAGTGTCTATACAGTGTTCCAAACTCTGTTCTGTGACCTTGAAGTCAATGGACTTTGGATCAAGCCTTTAGTGAGAATAAAAGCCTGAACTTTAAAATTCAACCAATATCACACAGGTTCTAACACCATTGTTCTAACACCAGTAAGATTTTTGGGGGATGGGGTGAAATGTATTTCTTTAAAAATTTTAAAAATATAATTTTATTTTTGCCTTAAATATTTAATTTTGATAAAATATTATTATCATCCTTGTAAGCTGTAGAATTGCAGAACTTTTGAGGTGTGATATTGGTGATGTTGGTGTGATGCCCAAAATGCTCAAAACTGAGTGCCAAAAGTTAGGTAACTAACTGGCTTGGTTTGTTGGGGCTACTGAAACTCCCCAACTCCTCACAGGGTGCTGGAGATGTGCAGCATCTCAGAACTTCAGGATTTGTATTTAGGGTCTAATTGTGGATTTAAGTGTCTTATTTTAAGTATGCAGGCCTGAAACTTGAGAAGTGATTTTGAGTGCCTCTGTTTCTGAGTGCCCAATTTAAGGAACCTTGAGGAGGCCTGATTTTCAGAGGAAGGGTGCTATCAGTACTTACCTAAAATCAGGCCCTTTCAAGGCACTTCAAATCGGGCACCCAAAAATTGAGGCATCCAGAATCTCTAACTGGAAAACTTTGAGCTATGTGTTTGTAAGTGTCTGAGATTCTATGGAGTGTTAACCATTCAGATTTCAAACTCACAGCTGAGAGAGTCTGGGATCTATATTAAGATGAAGGTTATTTAATTGGGTGTGGGATAACTTCTTAGAGATGTAGATTACCAGAAACATTAGGGGTTAATTTTTAACCAAACCAAGCACTGTACAATAGACTGAACAAATCTACAAAGGCTGTGTTATCTCAGTGGATAGAACACAGAGCCAAGATTGTTTTGGTAATTTAGGGGCAAGAATGCCTGACCACAATCTTCTAATGCTGATACATCTGTTACTGATACTTATTTGAAAAGACCCTCTCCACATTTACTGCTCCTGTTAGTGCCACCCTACACTCACATGCAGTGGGTCAGAAATCCCATTTCAGATTTTCACATGCTGAAATGGGTAAAATCCATTTAAAGTAATATCAAAATCAATTACTGGTGTGCAAAATTACTAAACACTAAAAGATCTACTACACCAGCATCTTGAAGGGGAAATACTATAAAAAGAACATATGGGGAACACTGTCGAGTATAATCTGTAAAAAGGATATATTGGAATTCAAATATACTGTAAACAGACAGTTTTTCTTTACATGGGCCACAGTAAGTGTTTTAAAGGTTTAAAAGAGAACAAGAAAGCATGCTGATGCTACACTGCCCAAGAACAATTACCCTCTTTGTTTTGGACTCAAGTCTCCTTGATCATGGCATCTGTCACATACATGGGATTTTAAGTAAAACTGAGATGGGGAGACTTCAATTATGCCTGAAAAGTTTGGAAACATTTCTGGATATCCTATTCTTGAACTTTACCAACTGTGTGTGAACTGTGTGTGGTTTTATAACAGATATGACGTTGACCCTGTTACTGACTTGTGGTTTTTTCCTTTCACCTCCATGGATGCTCTAATTTACAGCAGATTTTCTACAACTTCCAATAGACTGTTGTACCACCCAGAATTGCCAGAGTGTAGAGCAGTCCAGGAACTCCGCTCCCCTGCCCTCCCCCGGTATGCCCCTGATCCAGGGATTATGGGGGGCCATAGGGTAGGGACAGCATAGGGTTGCTCCAATCCCTTTACAGCCCTAATATGTCACTTGAGCAGTGTAAAGCAGCCATACTGAGACCAGAACCTGGACCTATGTTTTAGCTGGTTATTTGTGTGGGGAAAGCATTGGGAAACAACAACCAAATAACGTTAATGGAGCAACAAAAAGTCTATATTGTGCAACTGAGCAACTTTAAAACATTTAAATGTTGCTGGGGGTATGATGGTATTTTCTTTTGTTTACTCCCCTCCTTTTCCAATAAAAATATTTGGAAAAAATATAGCTCCTTCCAATTTATGGCCATATTGGAACTGCTCAAGAACAGGTATGCTGGGAGAGATAGGAAGGATGTACATACAGAGTGCAACCATTAATGAGTTGCCTGATCCTTTCCACTACGTCAGTTTGACACAAATATAACTCCACTGAACTTCAGTGAAGTTACTCCAGTAACTGGTGTGATAAGAATCAAGTTCAGTGGTATCTACCTACGCTGAGAGTGCAGAGGTACTTGTAGTGCCCCTAGGAGGCATGGTTCTGAATGATGCAGGCCGCAGATGACATACTGGCAAGTGGCTGCAGGTACAGGTGTTTACAGGTGTAGTAACTACTGCTGGTGTGCTTACTCCCTGCAAGTGTCCCTCATTCCTACTTCCTAATTCCTAGCTTCTGGAGATATAATGGAATTGACTTCATAGAGGTCAAGATTTCACCCAATACCTCCATTCACAACTGCTCAGGCAGGGCATCGTCCTCTCTTTTACTCACCCCTTTTTAGGATCATAATGAGCCTTTGTTATTGAAACTAAAGAAGAAGGCCAAAGTCAGCCCTGGTGTAAGGGATGCACCTGCTTATGCCTGGACTAAATTTGGCTCAATTGGATTACATCCCGATTTGTAAAGATGAAAATACCTTCTATTGGCTCTTTGTCTTCACATGAGAGCTGTGTAAAACAGGAACTGAATGTTTCTGAATGGAAGGATGATTCAGTAGGTAACATTCTTGTAGTCTTCCTGTTAATGCTATCATAGGGTCTCATCACTTGTATCCTCATAAAATATAATTAAGTTTTGAATGATCACTTTTTAAATGTTCAGCCTGAGCAACCCGTGTTTGGAATTCACAGATGAAACTGCTGTACAGAATACTCTTGTTATGTGTCACTTCTGAATATTTTGTGCTATCCTTTCCTGCACTGAAGATTTGTACTGTTGTATTAGGACTTCATTTTAATTTTGGTTCATTAGTATTTAGTTCACACCTAAAGCTTTTGTTGACATCAATATGTTGTAGGTGATAAGTAGGGTTGTTCACAATTTTCATCAGAACAGTTTTTCAATAAAAAATGCCATTTTTATCAAAATCAAAATGTTTAGAAAAACATATCTATTTTGATAATTTCATCTTGAAAAAACAAAATGGAGCTTTTTGATTTGGAATGAAATTAATTGGGTTTTAATGTAAGTTTTCAAAAGGTCAGAACTGAAACAAAATATTTTGATTGACCCAAAACATAATTTTTATTATATAAAATTTATATAAATTTTATTATTTATTCTGGAATTTTATTTTGCAAAAAATTTTGAAATGTTTTGTTTTAATTCTGTTGTGGAACAGAAAAAAAAAGTTTGAATTTGTTCAGTTTCCTATAAAATGGAAAATCTGGTTCTCCCTCCCCGCCAGCTCTAGTGATAAGCACATCTGAAAATCAGACCACATAGTTAAATGCCTAAATATATATTTATGTATCTAACTTTATATACCAAAGTTTGGAAAATTGTGGCTTAAATAACTTGCCCAAGGTTACACAGTGAATCATGGGCAGAGCTGGGGCTAAACCTCAGGTTTCTTGGCTTTCAGGTCTATGTTAACCCACTATATAATGCTGCCTATAGCACTTTTATCACAGCACTTTAAATATTACATATAGTTATATAATATTTATATTCAATATTTCTATAAAATATTCACCCACCACTGAAATGTGACAATATCTATCTATTCAATTCTATTTTATACCAATTATTAAACTGTGGACTTTTTTCTACAAAGGATTTTCATGCTTAAAATACTCATCAATCTGAAAAAGACAAGCACAGGGCCCTATTAACATTCTTACTATGAGAACAACACAAACTCAAACACAAAATTGATAAGCAAGTAGCCTGTGCTGCAGTTACAACCAACATTACCTTCTGATATATTGAACTTCCACAAGTCAAGAAAGATGAAATGCTTTGACCATATTATACTCCTTCATTAGAGCTTGTAGTTTGAAATCAATGGGACTTGTTTCCCTAAGTCACTCTTTGTGCTTTTGAAAATCCCACCTAAATATGGTTTAAGTAGTCTAACTTTAGGCTCCTATTTTTTAAAAGTTTGTCCTGTGTATATAAAACATATTCACAATAACTT
Source organism: Emydura macquarii macquarii (assembly GCF_026122565.2). Lineage (NCBI taxonomy): Eukaryota > Metazoa > Chordata > Testudines > Chelidae > Emydura > Emydura macquarii. The sequence continues at coordinate 1,995,549 of NW_027132344.1, forward strand.
TGCTAATGTACTGGATGTCAAAATAACTTTTCACTGGTAACAGTGATGTAATTTTGTTTTGAAGAAAGGGACCGCAAAGGTCATCTAGTCTAACCACCTGCCAAGATGCATGATTTGTTGTGTCTAAACCACCCAAGACAGATGGCCATCCAGCCTCCTTTTGAAAACCTCCAGTGAAGGAGCTTCCACAACCTTCCATGGCAGTCTGGTCCATTGTCTTACTGTTCTTACAGTTAGGAAGTTTTTGCTGAGATTTACTCTAAACCTGCTATACTGTAGTTTGAACCGTTGCCTCTTGTCCTGCCTTCACTGTTCCTTTCTTGGGGCAGGGTGTGGTAGGACTGTGAAACTTCCAGCAGGAGGCCTTAAAGGGCCTGCTACACCCCATCACAGATCCCACATCACTTTAGGACCTATTGGATCTGTCTGTTGGTATTTCTTTACTTTCTATTTTCATCAGTCAGGTATTCTCGCTCCACTAATTTAATGCCTTCATTTCTAACCTAACTCTTAGAGCTTGTCTACACAGTGCACTAATCTGTACTAGAAGGGTGTAAATTCTAGTGCGCACCAGCGTGTTGCACAATAACTGTCCCATGCAGGCCCTGCAGGCACACACTGAAAGTTCCCTAGTGCGCATTAAAGTAGTACTGTTTGAAATGGGACTACATTAACATGTAGTAGGGAACTTTTTTGTGTGTCAGCAGGATCCACATGGGACACTTAGTATGTGACTTGTATGCAGTAGAATTTACACCCCTCTAGTATGGACTAGTGCACTGCGTAGACAAGCCCACAGAAAATCTGCCATGTTTAAACAAATTACTTATCCTTTTACAGTGGCATCAGTTTACGGTTGACTGAGGCTCTGATTACCTGAGAAAGCAATAAAGACATTACATATAAACCACCAAAATGGTCTAATTGAGCAAAACTTGATTTGTCAGTTGTGTTCTGTCAGCTTTAAATGGATGGTGCATCGTGATGCGACTGGAGAATGAAAGCAAGTCTTTTGGGCATAGAAGTGAAGTGACTGAGATCACTTTTGTAGCTGATCTGGATGATAAAAATATTTATCCAAACAAACTATATATAGTTTGAGCTATATGTAAGCATTTGACTCCTTAAACTGAAACTGGTGTTTGACCAAATTGTCTAGACATACCAGATCCATTTTAATTGGAATCCAACACATTCCTGACTGCCATTTCCGTGTTGAGCATATCAAAACTGGAGAGAACTTATTAGAGATGAAAGAATACTGCAACAGATTTTCTGTGAATAGTCATATGAGTTTGCCTTGGTTGAGCTAGTGCCTCTGTTATACATACTTTCCACAAATATTACAACAATTTGAGTTTTGCTCATTGGAATACTATGAGAAAGTGAAGTTTCAGCTTGCAAACCGAAATACATACTCTGCATGTGGTGCCTTTTATATAGCAATGGGGCACTGCTTACAGAGTTCCCAAAAACTCTCTTGCTGGCAGGCCTTAAATTCTGCTACCCTTAATCACTTGTTAATCCATATGGGTAAAATCTTGGCCCCATTGAAGCTGATGGTAAAACTCCCATGGATTTAAATGAGGTCAGGATTTCACTCTATGACTCATTTGTAGAGTAAAGTGCTATACACATTGAGAGAAGGTGGGAGAATCTGGCCCATGGTGAGCGTGACAACAATCTGACCTCATCCTTCACTGCTGCAATTGTACATATTCACATTTTCACATCTAAAATTTTTGAAAATGCCCTAATGCTTCTTATGTGCTACATCTCCTTAAAACTGATATTTTCCCAACAAGATACAAAACCCTAATAGTTTATTCGAACCATTCTTCTGACTATAAGAATTATGCTTATCCACTCAGGGAACAGAATCAATTCCTTATGTGTATCGATTCCTTATGTATATTCCTTACGTTATGTGTCCAGTTGCAAATAGGCAACACTGCTCAGATTTCAAATGCTAGGTAAGGAATACTCATAATAAACTGTCTCCAGTCAATCCACACAATAAAAAGTTGCAAACCATGTTGTGTAAATTTTGAATAACAAGTACCTGTAAAGAAGTTGTGATGTGCTCACAAACATTCTGGAAACAGAAGAAGAGATTAAATTTGTCAAGTAAATTATTTTCTGTGATTTATTCACTAAGTTCTAGAAGCAGTGATCAAGTGTAGTATGAGCACAGCAGTTGCACAAAATAAGACAAGGTTTTTATATGAACTTTAAATGCAAGAATATTGACATGAATTCATTCCAGCCTAACTCTGTAACTTGTGACAGATACATTGCATGTTATCATGACACTGAAGCATCATTCCAACGCACTTATTTTTGCTTTTAATTTGTTACTTCAGCATATGGCTTGTTTGTGATTTTTAATATGTATTGTAGTTCAGGTTCAACAGTGACCTCATAATTTATACATAAAGTAGCAAAACTACTGTAGCATTCTTTTGTCTGTCCTCAAGTTTTATTACATTGTGGAAATGACAATTCCTCTGCATGAATCAATTTGTTTTCAAGTAGCCAAGTTTGTGATCAGTTTTTGCCCTTTCCAACTCCTTGTTGTCTTGATTAGAAAATTTCTCTCTCATCCTTCCCTTCTTTTCTTATTTCCACTTCTCGTATTGTGCTTATTGTGGTTAATAAATTCTATCATCACTATCTAACATGTTCTTTCTTCAACCACACACTGCATTGGAAGGGGTCAGGAAAAATCAAATCAATACTCTGTGTAGTGTTTTCATCTCTGGTAACCTACCTATACAATTGTATTAATATAACAATCTCTTGTTTTTAAAAAAAGTATAGCGTAAAGTAGATGTTTTTGTGTGTTACTATATCAAATCTTCTGCGGACTGCAATTGAACATGGAACAATAAAACCGGAGTGTGCCCAAAAGGAAAGCAAAATGCTATTAATTTACACTTAAATAATGACAAGTAGCAGGTGTGAGTGTAAGTGTTTCAAAAGCAATTTTTCTACGTTTCCCTTAAATATTCTTCAGAATTTCTTGCAGTCAGATCTATTTTGTAGCCTAAACTAGCATTATGTTAGAATTTTTGAAAGTGAGATTCTTAGAGCTGGATTCTGATACCTTTACTCATGCTGCTCAGTGTGGTCCCATTGAAATTAATTGGACTACTTCTGAAGTAAAGTCCTACTAAAACAGAGTGAGAATATCAGAATCTAGCCCTTAATATGATTTTGCTGTATGACCTTAATGCTTGTTCAGCACTTCTTCATGATTATCTTTTTCATGATAGATTACGTGCATGAAAAGACCGTTTCTTTCCTGCTTTTGACTGCCTTGCACTTTGGCTACAAATGATATATCAAGAATTTTTCATGACTCCCTTTCTTTATTAACATTTTCCTAATTCTGAATGGGAAAGTAGGTTCTATAAACAAAGGGGCAATTTTCTTGATATACATAGCTGCTTGATATACATCCTGCTGAAAAAGAGCTGCTTCTTTTCTGTTTTCATTCTAGGTAATTATTTGGAACTAAATACTACAGTATTGTTTTCCTTTTGTATTCAGTCTCTAAATGCACCAAAAAATCCCATTCATCATTGAAATATTTATTAAAATTCTTAGTCAGTGGATGTAATTAAATCGACCCAGACTTCCCACAGGGCAGTAGACACAGATTGCTATTAAAAATGCAGGACACGTAAAATAATTTCTGCCATCAGTTAATCAAAGGAATGAAAAATAGAGAACTTTTAACACACAATAGTAAGTCTAATTACTTTTCTAGTCACTTTAGTAAAAATTTCCCTCATCCTAAATATGTTGTGATAGTATCAAAGTTCCGTTTCTTTATTAAGAATTTTTCTGGGCATGGGAAATAATGGGAGATTAATGTATACTGTTATTTGAGGTTTGTTTCCTTTCAGAATCAGGATTTACATGGTATGTTTTAATGCAGTTTAATATATATAATTATTTTTCCTAATTTGTCTGTTTGGATTTCTTTATGGTTATTTAATGTACAGCACATTAAATATTGGACCTATAAAGAAAGGTTCAATGGCATTTATAATTTCCACTGATTATGAAAATTGGAGAATGAACTTTTAATAGTGAAGTAAAAGTACATAAGTTTTAAACAAAAAGGACTACATTGCGACTTGAGCTACATGCCTGCACAGGAGATATAAGGGAGAGTAAGAATCCCCTTACACGACTGGGTGTGCTACCTGCTTATTTCATCCTGAGCTCCTGAAGTGGAGAGGCAGGGAGTGTGCATAGGTTTGGCAAACCTGGAGCTGAGTAAGTGCAACTGAGCCAGCACAAAGGGTGTTGTACTTTGCAGTTGGTTTAAACCAGCAGCAAATTGCTACCATCCCAAAGAGCAAAGGGGAAGCAGGGAGAGAACTGTGACTCAGAGGAATCTCTTAGAGGCACGGTGTCTGCTGGGGCTTCTCCTGGAGTGATGGATTGCATGCATCATCCCTTTCTCAGTGCTGAGCGTAAAGGCACAGTCTAGCCGAAAGGCAGAACACTAAGAATAAGCTAGTCTGAGACCTAAGTGGGGAATTTTACAAGTTCAGTAGCAGAGTAGAGGCAAGTCAGAATGCTAATGGTGTAGAACATATGATTCTTTGAAACACATTCACATTCACACTCACGTCTTAATCAGAGCAAAAAGTATCAGAAACCTCTAGGGTTCTGTGTTAATCTCCATAGTACAACTAAAGAAAATTGATGTGTAGTTTCAACAAGCAGCACATGTAATTGACCTTTTTATTATGCAAGAATTTTTTGCTTATTTGGTACTGCCTCAACACTTCTCTTAAATAAAGCTTCTATTAATGAAAGAAATTTTCACTTTAGTGAACAAACATATTATAGCATATATTGTTTAATTAAATACCTTGGGCCAAAATCTTTCCTGATAGTGTCACTAGACTTACACTCAGGATGAATTTAGCCCAGAGTTTCTACAGAACTAAACTACTTTGCAAGTAACTATTTTACACCAAAAGGCAAAATTCTATTAATGGAAAACAGCTTGCGTAGTACAGTACCATAAATGTGTTAGTGATATAATGATTTCAGCTTTTGTGCTACTTCAGCAATTTTCTAGGGAATATGCCAACGAAGAGGGTAGAATATAAAGTAACAGCACTGACATGTTATATTTAAAAACTTTAAAATTCTTTAACTGTACAGTACATTTCCATAAACTATTAAACATAAAACTGTCCTCATACTGTCCCCAAATTAATTGTTTTGTTAATGATAGCACACATAAGACTTACTTTATAAAACTATCTGTGATAAGATTTTAAATGCCTTTGCCACTTTACCACTGCACAAATCTATCTAAGGTTATATACGTTGTTTAATTTATACTTCATAGAAAGGAAGGAGGAATACAGAATATTTAATTAAATTAGAGGACTAAGTTGTCTCAGTCTTAGCCCATTAGGTCCAATACCATGTCTGTGACTGCTGAACCAGTGTTACTGCAAGCTCTCATGCAAGTATGTGATGCAACCAAATACTGTATTGCCTAAGAGTATGTTTTGGTTAGCTGTCGCAGAATTAAAAATAAAAATATTTCTATATCTTCAGCAATGTAAAGATCTTATACATAAAGTCATGAAGCATCCATCCAAATTTATATTTACTTAGTTAAATTTTGTGTGTGTTCTTTGAAGCGTTTTTAAAAAAAAAATTTGATGAGCTAATTGGGAGTTGGCATAAAAAAATAAAAATATTTTGAGGAGGGGATCTTTACAATGCCTTCCATCAAAGATTTACAGTGCTGGCCTCATCACTGAAAATGAAGTCCTAGAGGCAGTACTTTTCAGATGAGCTAATGCACATTTTCTACATATTTAGTCTGTTTTCTTCATATTCCTCTGAATGTTACTTTTTGTTTTAAAAGAAGGTTTTATTCTTCTATAGTGTTTCATGCAGAAGGTTTTCTTTTCTCCACTTTTGGTACTAAGTGTTTTTCTTCCAGTTTTTTAAAAAGAAGTTCATATGTTTCTATGATACTTGAACATATTACTATAATAAGTTTTGCAATGCTTTGATGCATTAGTAGTCTTTGTTAGAGTAGAACTCTTTCATAACAGAAACTTGAAATGGAAAATAAAATGCACATGCATACTCACACACCAAATGAGACTCAACGCCACAAACTATGTCTCCCAATATGCTAAGAAGATATGAAGGTCAGTGGGGCTTTTAACCTACTTTAGTAATGCTACAGTAAAAGCCAAATCTTACTTTACACAAGCAACCCCTGTGAAGTCAGTAGGACTATGTTAGTAAAGTAAGACAAATTTGACACAAAACACACACATACATACTCAAGAATTAAGGACAAAATATCTATACCCTATTTCAGTTAAGCACTGGAGTGGCATCTTTGGAGACACAATATTGCATCTGGGAGGAAGCCTCCCAGCCCAAGTCCACAGATTTATGCTAGTGGGGCTTGAACTAGTGCTCTAAGAATCACTGTGTAAATGTGGTTTTGATGACGTAGCTTGAGCTCTCAGGTCCCTCCTGCTTTTCCCCCAAGGCTTGAGAGCCCAAGCTACAACATCCTCATAGCAATTTTTTTGAGTGCTATCACAAGTCCTGCCATCATGAGTCTGTGGACTTGGCTGGGAGGCTCACTCCTCAATGCAATGTAGGCAAACCTAGTCCCTTTGAAGTCAGTGGAAGTTACTATTGACTTCAGTGGAAATAAAATTGGGTCCTGTAGAAATAAGGGCAAAGCTTTTAAACACATGCTTAAGTCCCATTGAAGCCTGGAAAACTGGCTGAGGCAGAGGCCTGTTCTAGTTTTGATAGACTAAATTTAGCCGGAAAGCCTGGCAGAGGGCTATGTAGTATTAGGGTCTGTGTGTTTTTGTTTCTTAAATAATTGAGTTCCTTTCTTCCTCAGTTAAAAGTAGTATATTTCCCTCTACGTTCTAAATGCTCCTGAGTCTTTTGCTGAGCTTTTCCTTTCTCAGTATCTGAATGTACAACCAATCATTCACATGCATCAGAGTCTAACAAATGTATTTCAGAATTTCTGTTCAGTTTGTAGCTTAAACCAGCACTAGAGTTAGATTAGGGCATGCTAGTGCCGAATATTTTGTTATGATATATCGCTGAAGTAGAAGATAACTATAAATGAAATTCACCTCTGTGCACATTACTTACGTGTTGCCAACTGTCAGAATTTAGTTACTTGTGTATGGTGCTTTTCTTAAAACCCCATAAGGTTAAATGAGAAATCTCAGTTTTGTTTTGTTAAGTAATTTTCTAGGCTTCCTGTATGTGGAGAAAAGCTTGAAAGTGTGAGCTGAGAGTACGCTAAAGGCTTTGAAACCAGAAAGCCAATGAAAATAACCCTACAGTTGTTGTTTTGAAAAGGTTTTTAAGCCAATCTCATGGTTTTTGGGTCCTGAATCATCATTTTTACTGCTTCAGGTTGTCAATACTGCTTAGGTGAAACATTGGTCTTCTGTTGACCCTCTGCAAGGGGAAAATGCCATCTTATCTTTGGGCCCAATCCAATCATTTTCTATGTATCCTCAACTCTTGTTGTCTTTGCTGGATTGGGACCTTTAGATGCTGCCTCAGACTGTTGTCAGGTGTTTGTACAAAAACATAACTTATTTTCCAACTTTGGCTTTATGTGATCCTGAATAGGAAATTATATATGTATAAGAGAGAACTTCCCTGACATATATAGCTGTGGATCTGTTGTAAATAAGCTTCATTTCTATTTTTCTTCAGGCAATTGTTTAATCCTAGCCAGAGTTGATCCTCTTGTCTTTAATGTGCTTTGAGATCCTTGGATGGAAAGTGCTAATATTATTTATTAGCATCATCTCAACTCAAAGCATCCACTATATTAAAATTATTTTCCATTTGGGTTTTCACTTGCAAAGCAACTGAATTTTAGTTTTGTAATTTATTATGATAGAACACTTTGGTGTACTGTATTTGTAGCTTTGTAGTTTACATGTAGTGGTCTGTATATAATTAATTCTGAAAAATATATCTTCATCTGATTCTGAATACTCTTTTACTTACATCTTTTATCAGTTCCACAGAATACATTATTGCTTTCTTTCTTGGATCTAATATATTTCTTTTAATTACATAATTTCTATTAGAATTCATTTTATATTATCTTAATATAATTAGCTTTGATAGGAAAGTTAAATCATTTGTTTTAGATGGATTAGCTATAACTGGGCACCATTAAAAGGTTCTCTCTGACCTTTTAAGTGGTAGATAAAATATTACTAGTTATAATAGTATTCCTCATTAAGGGCCAGACTCTGAACCCTGTACTTACACTGCTGAGTGCTTACTCACGTGAGTAGTCCCACTGAAGTCAATATTCACCCATTTGAGTAAGGAGTTTGGAATCTAGCCTTATGAATATTACTAATATGTTCTCAAACATCTCAAGAATCTTCCTTACTGGTAATAAGGTATGATGAGATTGCTTTACAACTCAGTCACTTTTATTTCCTCAGAACAGAAAACTTTAAAGGAATTCGGAGAAGTCACCTTGATCCTATCACCTATATCTGAGATAGGAAGATCTCTGAATATATTTCATAGCCACACTGTAAAATAGAACTAGTCAAAAATTTTCTGACAGAATAGTTTTCTGTCAAAAAATGCTAATTTGGCAAAATCAAAACATTTCACAGGAACATACTGATTTTGTCAAAAACTTTGAAGAAAAATATTGAAATTGTTTCAATAATACATTTTTTTCAGAATTTTTGTTTCACAATTTTTTTTTTTTTTTTGACTTTTCATTTTGATTTGGGATGAAGGGAAATTTTGAAATGACAGAATTTCCCATGAGATGGAAATTCTGAGTTTCGACCATCTTTACTGTAGCAGACGTGCCTTGGCTTGCAGATTCTGAAACCATGCTATATGAGCATACTCTCCCATTGTGGGAAGGGAGTTGGTGCAAACAGACTGAATAGCTGGCATTTCAAACTTAAGTAATAAAATGAACTGCTCTCTGGCCCCATCTTCACTTCCTCTTTGCTTCTGCTATCTAAATAATAGCTCTAAAGAAACAGGGAGGAATGGAAGGTATATGTGGACCTGCAGTGGTAATATTCTCAGATAACTATGATTCTAAGTAAATAGTTTTCTCTTCTTCATCTTGAAATTGTCTCTGCAGACCCTCATCTAGTAGATTAGCAAGCAGTAGACCACCCTAGAGGAAGGCTGAGGAGTGCTCAGTTGAACAAAGATGAAGGTCTGTGCTACCAAAGTCAACATCTGATCTGGTCTCATCAAGAGGACAGTATTGAGTAAACATGTGTATCAAATTCCAGCCTCTCAAATCTCTGGAATTCACCAAATTACTGATGTCATATTAAATGAGACTGAGAGAGATAAAACTGATTACAGAGAGTAGCTGGTTTTCTCCTCTAGCTGTGTAGGTTATAACATCTGTTTTGGGGACCTCTTTCTGACCAAACTAGACTCAAAATCAGAGTTCTATGCACTTCAACTGTCTTTGGATGGAAACCATCTTTCTCCTGGACTTTCCCCTGCATTTGTCAATAAAACACAATAAAACAAAAAAGTGAGCTCTTCCATAAGGAATTGATCTTCTTCAAATACTACAGGTATGTACAGTTGAAACACGGCAGCAGCACAGTTGCAGTGTTGCAGTTGTGCTGCTGTGGTACTTCAATATGAACACTACCTATGCTGATGGGAGGGGTTTTCCTGTTGGTGTAAGTAATCTACCTCCCAGAGAGGTGGTAGCTAGGTTGACAAAAGAATTCTTCTGTCAAGTTAACACTGTCTGCACCAGGAATTCTCAGGATTAGCTATATCAGGACTCTTTTGACCTTTTCTGTGAAGCCTAGCCTCAACCGGTAAAGTCCAGGGAGGGACAATATGGCAAAGAAATAATTTAATGTAATGATAAAACCACCTAGGCAGGCACTTCAGATGACAAGGTTGCAACACCATTTTGTCTCTGAAAGACAGCATATGGAGTCTCTACCATCCTGGCTTGACTCTCAGTTAGGATATAGCAGTTCTTTATCATTTTGGGATCTCCTCCATAGCAAGAGAATCCTCCATCATCTGCTTAAACCAGCATTATGGTTGTTCTGCAGAAGCAGCAATAGTGTGGCTGCCCCAATGTGTTCTTTCTTTTATTGTCTTGCTATCTGTCTAACCTGTCTAAATGATCACATTGGTATAAACAAGAGGATGACACTGGGAGATCATTCTCTGTGAGGGCACAATATCTTATGGAATTTGTACCCTTCACTCTCCTGGATCAGGGCATTCTACAAATCTCATCTGTTTTCCAGGCATTTGAAAATGGGCAAGACAGTTAAGTATTTGGTGGGAGTGGGAGAAGCATCTAAGATTTTAATTTGCATGGCTCACTGGTGGTGAATTATTTTAAATTATACTACAGCACTTAAAATGTACTTTTAAGTTTTATGCCCAGGTCACTGAGAATGTGTAGAAAGATGTCCATTTTAGCCTTTCTGTGAGCTAATCAATATATTCCCAACTGCTAATCCCCTATGTTTGTATAAATTCATAGCCTATATTTTTAGACATATTGACAAATTTATTTTTATCGCCTTTCCACTTGCCTTGTCTGCTCTTTCACTTATTGTTTCTGAAATTATTAGGGATGAAGAAATCTAATGTGATGATCTTTGAAACATACTACTGGTCTGCAGATGTAAATCAGAGCAGACTGTTGAGGCCAAAACCCCAATTAGGGATTAACCAAATATAGGGAAGTCCTGGACTACAGCAGGGAGAAAGAGAGTCAAAGGAGCTTCTAAGATAGCGCTATGTAACAAAATGATCCCCCTTGCAATCAGGTCACTGTCCCAGAGCCAGCATGATGACAAGATTCCAAGTTTCATCAAAAATTTCTGACCAGCTCTACTGAAGAGATCCTCACTGGGGATTGATCACTGATTGATCACTGTGTTACTCCAGTGTTATGCTGGTGTAACTAGGTTACCATTAATGTAGTTAAAACTCCAGTAACGGAGTGGTGAATTGAGCCTAAGGAGAACTAGATCCTGATCTACTGAGTATTGATTCCAGCGGAGAGACTCTGGGTTTACACTCTTCTAACAGAGAGCAGAATGTGGCCTAGGGGCTCTAGAAAGATCATCCCAGATAATAGGAGAGATCAGGAAGAAGCAACTTTAACCACAGGAGGAATATAAAAAGCTAGAAATATCTGCTGTAGATTTAACATACAAAAGTATCATCTTGTGTTTTCCTAGTTTAAACCCCAGTTGTAACTTATTTTTGTTTGCTTCATTTGCTTTTAATAGTGGTGCACGAGGCTCCATTAAAAAAAAATAATACCGTGCAATGTCGAACACAGAGCAATGCCTATTTAAAAAAACTGGGGATTTTGAAGGAGGAATACATCTCATGTATGAAATCTATTATTTATTTTTGTCTGTCCTATTCAAACTGGTTGCATGATTAGTTAGATTTAACAAAGAGAAGAATATGACGTTAGTTCCCATTTGGAAGGCAGCATTAGGTGCACTCCAATAAATCTTCATGTACTTCATGTGACTCTGGCCCTGTTCCCCAGGTGAGTGGCTTCTGCCTCAGATTTAGTTATCTATAGCTGCTGCAAAATGACTTATCCCCAGTGATAGTTGGAGCTATGTCATGTCCTGGAATATGAGAGCTATATTTTTTTAATTACACTTGGTGGCTGGGGTAATAATAACTAACCTCTCTTTATTTTATAATGTGCACATGTATAGGATAGAAACTTTTTAGTATATGTACATGTGCCATATTTGTCACTGGCATATCACATACCCACTGTGGACAAGGTTTAATTCCAGTTTGATTTGATTATCTCCTTATTTGAGTTGATAACTTTCTGAAATTTTTTATGGGGCAAAATTGGAAGCAGAGTAATTAAACCAGAATAAAGTTATTTTTATTCTAGAATAGAATAGAGGCTTATGCTAGTATTGCTATAGCAGAGTATTTATTCCAGTATAGCTATGCTGGGAAACGTATTAGTGTAGACAAGCCATTAGACAGTAGTAGTGAGGAGTGTTATGGATTAATTCACTGATATTTGAAAAACTGACTGGGAGTAGAGAAATCAGAAAGCAAACCTCCCTGTTCCAAACAATGAGCTGAAATCTGAGAAAGACCCTGGAAAAGACTGCTTTCCTGAGTCAGGATACTTTCCTGAATCTGGGCATAAGAGCTCCTGTTATGGACAACCTTCTGAGAACAGTGATTTACAAAGATCACTTCTCTCATAATCACAATAGTGTATCCTTTCGGTTGAACATCAGTGTTTAATATGAAGCATCCCTTGATTCGGACAAAAAAAGAATTCTACAGCACCAAGTGTTGAAGTGGTGAAGAATAACAACACATTCCATGCTATATGGTGTGTCTCATTCTAGCTTTACGTACGTTGTTTAATGAAATAGGCTATGAGGATATGCAGCACATGTGTTCCAGAACTGTGGGTGCCCCCTCTCCTGGCATTAGGACTCATGCATTGCCACTTACAGCCCTGACCCATGTGGGCTTCAGGGAAGAAAGAAATTCCAGGGAGGAGTCAGGCCTACGGGCCAAAAGAAACTGAAGCTAATTGGAGCAGACCCAGAAGCACCCTCAGCAGGTTCTGACACAGATGACATGTTCAGACTTCTTTCTGCAGTTTCATGTTTGATGTTTTCCCCCTGTGTTTGATTGTCTGTTTGCCCCAACCTCCTTCCCTGCCCCCTTTTTCACAGTCTATTCATCTAAACTTCACTCCACCTACCAACTATTTTTACCTACTTCATTCCCTTCCTCCCTGTATCTCCCTTCCTTCAGTGGTCCCGTTTCCTTTCCTTTGTCATCCTATTTAGCAGTATTGCCAATCTCAAACATTCAGAAATCATGAGACTGGGTTAGAAATCAAGGTTTTTTCCCTAATAAATAAATATTGGTTTCTTTTTATTTGCATCTTGGTTTCTGGAGTCTTTGGCATGCACTCAGGTCACATATACAAGCTTTTCTCTGCAACCAGGAGGGCTAGAAACATGCTTCATATTGAATTAAAGCTGAGATTTTCATGCTTTCTTGTGATTCCAGGAGCTGGGATTTAAGGAATACACTGAATATCGGGAGATGTGATAAAATCACAAGAATTGGCAACACAACTCCTCCCCCCAATACACACAAATAAATTATGGTACTACCATGAAATTTATGCCATCATGCATGCCATCTACCCCTTATCCCTACCCTTTCTTTGCTTAAATTGTAAGCTCTTCAGAGCAGGAACTGTCTTCTATTCCGTGTACAGTGCCTGGCACAATAGGGCCCTATTTCTCCATCAGTCCCATGATGCTACCTTAATACAAATAAATAGAAAGATAATTAATAATGTGTTAGAATCCTATGGTGATGGGCCAATGTCATGCAATTCTCAGCATATTGCAATGATATTATATTGTGGGGGAGAAGAGGGGCTAAAACCGGAAGAGGATGAGAACAATTTACTTGAATTTATTATAATATTTTGTGGTGATTTTAGCCTTTGTGAGAGATTAGGTTTAAAATGAATTTACAGCAATTGACATTTTAAAAAATTAGTTTTGATGTTATAGAAAATGTCACTATTTTGTGTTCACCCAGTATAGCAGTATATTTGTTTTTAAAAAAGAGTATTTATTAATTTAGATAAACACTGGAATAAAATAGTATAGCATACGTGAAGGAGCATATATTTTAATAATACTCAGCATTTCAAAGAGATATCAGATAAAATATCAATATTAAATCTATGAACATATTCTAAATAGGCCACCCCTGTTGTAGTTAAAGATTGTCTGACAATATTTGAGTATAGTGGAAGAGTGGTGCTTTCATCTGAACAGTTCATTTTTTCTTGAAAACTAAAAATAGCTTCTTATTCAGATAGATTATCTAGCTGTGTTTCAAAGAAAACATTTTTCTCTATCGTACTTATGTAATTGTACTTTTTCTCAGACGCTGGCTTCAGGCTGAAGAGTACAAGTGTATTTTTGTTAAATTAACAGTTTAAGGTCAGATTGTTTCTCCTCTGATTACTGTGAAGACACATGCTGGTCTGTTATCAGCTAACCTGAGTGTCTCTGCAATATATACTGTGCTCTGCAGCATTATGGAAGGGAGGCAAATGGATTCTTAGAGTTTGTCTACACAGTACTCCATAATGAGTCAGAGGAGTGTGATTGGTAAAGCGGACTAAAGTTCTGTGCCCTAACTGTCCCATGTAGACCCTGCTGGCATGCTTATCAGGTACCTAGTTTCCATTAACTCTATGTAACTTCTAGAGTGTGCCAGCAGGATTTCCATGGGGCTGTCATAGAACAAAAGATTTGAGCATTTTACAAATCATACCCTTCTAGTGTGCTTTGCCTGTGCTGTGTAGACAAGCTCTAAGTGAAGAGTTGAAAGATTGGCTTACATATGTTGTGCTTAATCAGACATTTATAAAGTACATCTTTTTGTGTGGCCTGTGTATGGCCCTGACAAGCGTGGATTTGGCACTGTCCCTGTATGATTGAAAGTTAAGCCATTCTAATTTTTGTTCTTACTAATGATATGAGACTGTTTTGTTGTGGATAAATAAGGCTGCCTCAGAATTTTTTATTTTTCTAAGGGCATAGTTGTAGGGCGGAGCTAAAGTTGGATAACCATGCATTTCAGGACTTTCAAATGTTTGAGTTTCTCTTAAGTTTAACATTCACTCTGAAATTCCTTTCTATCTAATGACTGTTTTTCTTTGATAACTGCAGTCCTTGTAAGGATCGTTAACTTTAAGTTACTGATTTGTGTTCCCAATTTTAATTCCGGCTTAATAACATTCCCCTTCTCCCCTGGGAATTTCTCATGCTCTCATGCCTCCCTACCCACTTCCTGAGAGTCAACTTTATCCAGTTCTGCAGCTTCCTTATGCTCCCTCAGCTTCCTCATGCTCCCTCAGATTTCTGCTCTCCTTCCTTGAGGATCTTTAAAACTATACAGGTGTGACATGTGGGGGTGCTTTTTGGTGATTGTTAATATGGGGATGAATCTGTCACTATTGTGGTATCTGTCCCATAAATAAGGGTATATATTTCACCCTAGAGGTCTGACTGTGTAGCAGAGGCTATGCACCTAGGGAAAGAGAAAGGAAGCCCTTTCTAAGAGCTTGTCTATACAACCACTTAGTCTGTAGCAAGATGGGTATAACTCTACATCACACTAACTTGCCACCCACTGAGTATTCATGTAGACCCCGCTACCACACACTAAAAGTTTACTAGTGCACATTGTCTTACTCCTGTTTCAAAGCAGCATAGATCATAGTGCACTACAGAACTTTTGGTGCATGGCAGCAGAGTCCACACAGTGTGTGGCAGGCTAGTGCAGGGTAGATTTACACCCCACCTTGCCATGAACGAAGTTTTCATATAGAAAAGCCCCAGCAGATGCCTACCATCTTCCACTTAAGGGTCGTTAAGAGATAATCACAGAACAAATACCGTGAGTAGCTTTGGTCTTCACAGGGAGTACCCAAACCAGTTTGAATAGGGTGGTTCAGAATGGGAGAACCTGGGAGAATTATACAGACTCACAGGAGGGTCTGGGCTTGTTACGAGTATGTAAGCTGGTGCTGTTCTGTACTTGGAACTTTAGAGGAAACCTACCTTGTACGTTAGCATAATATTAGGTGAGACTAAATATGCATGTAGGATGTTTGTTATTTAAAAATACTTTATTTAGAGCTTTGTTCCAAAATAAAAATATTTTTGTTTACAGAGGCTGTTGGTCACTGATTCAGTAGTCACAGGTTTCTGAAGGGAAGAAATACAGATGCCCAAAATCTAGTTGGACCTGCAGGATGTTAAGCAGTAGTACACACAGGGCACTGTGCCCTGGGCTGGTTCTAATAAGAGTGGAAGAATCATAAGGGTCCATCTTGAGACAGGAAAAAGCAAGAGGTCGAAGACCCAAAGGGGAACATTCAGAGATACCATGAAGGGAACAGAGGTGCAGCAAGTTGTGTAACCATGACAACATGATATGTTGTGAGCCTTAGTACACTAAATCTCTTCAGGAAACATCCCCTCAATGGGATTCTACTCTCCCAGTGAGAAGTGGAAAGGAGATGAATTAGCTCAGGTACTTGGATGGCCTTGAAAATTTCTTCTCATGGCTCTACTGACATAGCTATGGAGCTAGAAGGGGAGTTCCCAGGGACTGAAGAAGACTTGTGTTTGTCCTGTCTAGGACATTTAGTAGGGTACGGCATGGAGGATGTGATGCCAGGAGTAGGTTATTTAGTTAATAAACCTGGTTGCTGATGGCTAGTAGGCAGTGTGTGTAGATGGGGATGTGACATTTCTTGAGCACAGTGACAAACCTCCTTGACAATAGTCTTCAAAATGTAAGCCAATCTCCAAAATGAAAACAGAGTGATACTCCACTGTAACATTGGTGTAACTCCATTGTCTTCTATAGAGTTACATTTGCCTCTTAATCAGTGTAACCAAGTCAGGAATCAGTCATAAATGAGTCATTTCACATTCTTTAAAAATCTTCCAGAGCCCATCAGACTCTTCTGACTGTCCTAATTTCCAGTGAATAAAGTTCCGAAAATGCTTTTCTCTATCTCCTAATGGTCATCTGAACTAGAACTCACTAATATCTTTCAAATAAACCTCATTTGAAGTTTCTAGGATGAGCAATTTTTTGAGATACAACATGGAAGAAAATGTTCGAAGGATCTTCAAAACATAATGAACACCTATTTATTTCTGAGTCTTGTATCTCAAAGCTAGCTTTTCTGAAAAACCTTACATTTAGGCAAAAGATTTGTCCACTGACAAAGAATGTATGCAATATTAGGCAGGTAGAAGGGTCGAGTGGGTGGGAAAATTAGTTTTATAATGGAATGGAAGCATCAAAGGTAATTGTGAAGAGGTTACTCTCTTTCTACTATTCCCTTTGTTCTGTAGCAGTATGTTGAAAAGATCATTTAAATTCATTGTATTCATGGTTTCTGCAAGGCTGATGACACAAGTTCATAATAACAAATCTCAGCTACCGTATTATGTCAAAAATATTACACTGAAATGTTGTGTCTCTAATGTTACAAGGAAGAGTAACCCAAATGGATAGCATGTTTCCTCTTAAAGGCAGATTAAAAATACCGAACAGGTAAAGCAGCTCAGTTGTGTAATTGCCTTCAGCAATAGGATTCTTAGTACCACTATATTTTCCATTCACCTAATGGGAGGCAACACGACAGTATAGTTGTGCACAACTATTACATTTAATTGCAATGGCTTTACTTTCCCTTTCTTTAACTGGAAAATGTTCATGGCTAAAAATAGAACCATTCCTTTCTGATGCAGATCCAACATCTGTAGAAACTTATCAGGTTGTTTACTGTTCAGCATTCAGAGGAACATAAGCATTCAGATTTGGAAGGTTCTGACTAGTCAGAACAATGTTGCATTTTTTCTCTCTGCGCCTTCTTCCCCACCTTCTTTTTACCCTTTATTTTTAACTAACTGCTATTGACAGCTGACATTTCCCCATGCTCAGAAACGTGTGGTGTGGACCTCATTTAAGTTAAATACATAGACAGGTAAAATTAGATAACTACTGATTTACCATTTTGTGTGCATCTCTCTCTACTGAATAAAGGACAACCCAGCTCCCACAAGGAGCAGAGACAAATAAAAAAGTAGTGCCCTATTTCCATTCCAATGCATATAGCTGGTGGGATGAGATACTTTGTTAACTCACCCCTTCCCACTCTCTTCAAGTTGAGTGACTCTGCTTTCATCTGTTTCTCAGTGTTGAGCTGCCTTTCTTTGCATAACTCAAGCAGATGATCTTTTTTCAGCTGTTCATAACACATTTCCCCTGTCTTCTCTTTTCGCTATTCTTTTCCCAAAATGACTGAAACTTTTCTCTGAGTTTTTGCCTTCTATAGTACTTGCTTTCAGTAATGTTGGCACTTATGTCAGTTCACACTGTCCACACATGCTGACAACATATATGTCATAGTTTCAGGGTAATCGCACCTATATTCTCCCTCTGTGGTCCACCAAGAGCACCCACTTAAAGGTTTCCAACTCCCAGCTGTCACCTCTCTTGGGCAGAGACCTGCATCTCACTCCCTTCTCATGGGTGGTTTTAAGGCTGCACAACTCTCTGATCTACACTGCAATATCCCCAGCAAGCCAGTCTACCTAAAAAAAGCCAGCACTTGTGCTTTGATTTCTCTCCAAGGGCTGTGACTAGTGTATTGCCAGTAGTTACAAGCACCTTCTAAGCAAGCACATTTATTCTTAAGATAAAAGCATCACAAAAATAATAAAAGAACCTACATACATTCTAAAAAGCTTACCAGAGATAACCTCTAACTCCAGCATAGGGCTCTGGTGGGTGTCAGTCCTTCAAACCTCACAGCTGGATTTTCCCTGTGGTTACAAGTTCATATCAGTCATTATATGAGAAATCAGAATGAAGGCCCCAAGTCCATTTAAGCTCAGGCTATTTATGCTGAAGTCCTTTCTTTGTCTGTTGGTCTCCGAAGAATCTGATTTAACCAGAATATGCAAGTCTCCCCTGGATGTGGTGGTACCTCTCGGGAAGTGTTATAACATGAACAATTTGCCTTAATTATCCCCTATTGTTTTCACGTCCTGGAGGAACTGGGGTAACCCTTCCCCCATTAAGTGCATTCAATCCCTGGCCCACAATGATACATAAGCTATTCATTCACTTAATACAAGATGGTCTCCCAAAGCTATTGTGGGAAGTTGTCTTGTCTGTGACATTGTCAAACAACTGTACTTATTTTTAAAAAATTACTTGTTCACAGAGTATGCCTGATCTTTTCTTACATGCTGTGGTATGCCAGGAAAAGAATGACTTTTGTCTTTTGATGCAGTATAGCCCCAGTAGTACAATGTGCAGAAAATAATTCAAAACGCCTCAGGGTAGCTTTGTACCCACAGCTGGTGCTCAGAGATAATAGAGATATCAATATTGTCATCTTAGACAGCAAAAGATGATGTTTTCTGGAATCAATGTAAATATCACTTAGCTAACCTATTAGCTACCTACTCCTGCAAATTTGTAGTAGTATAAAAAGTCTACTTCTTAAAAAACAAATATATCTTTTAATTTTTTTAAGTGTTTGTGAAAGGTACATTACCAGATTGATAGCCCTGCTGTTACTCTACCCAACAGGTACATAATGGGTATCAGCAGTCAGTGGCAGTATTAAGAGTAAGCAGGACAGGCAACTGCCTAGGGTACCAGACTCCCAAACCAGCAAAATGCTCCCTCTGAAAATCAAGCTCACTATCCCTAGCAGTGCAAGGTAGCATATAGTGATAGCTGTGCTCCTGCAATGCAATGGTGGTCCTCTCTTCCCCAGCCCTTGCCTCAAAGATATGTTGTTGAATGGCATGTGTTTTCTAAAAGTTTTACCCAGAGATGATACTCTTTCACCATCCCAAGAGAGGTTTCTCTCCCCACACTTCTCCAATTTCTGCAAACTACTCTCCAAACACTATAAAATACATGTTCAGCATGGTGTCCATAGATTTTTAATTTTATTTTTATAGATATTTCTATGGGTGGAGTTGACCTGCTAGGGAATAGTGTACTCACTTACAAGGCAAAAGTTCAGGCTGATGCACCTTGTTGTTTGCAGAGACCCAGGATTCCTGGACTGCCAGTGGAGCTACAGGAAGGGGTTGCCATAGTATCTGTCTTTCTTGAATATCCAAAGAACTAGGACAGGCACTATCAGAATGCAAATTTCTCCATACACCTCTGCTAATGTAACTCCATAAGTGGAAGAGGCTATCTCTATGGGTAAAGTGGTAATTTGTTCTCTCTATTTTTGTCCTCCCTGCTCAGTTTCCTCAAGGATGTCATTTAGGCCTAGATTCAACAAAGCATTTAAGCATGGGCTTAATTTTAAACATGTGAGTGATTCACTTGACTTCAATAGGACCTTTGCACAGGCTTAATGTAAAGCATGTTCTAAAGTGCTCTACTGTGTATGAATTGATTTAAGCAGGTGCATAATATTAAGTATGTGCTTAAGCACTTAGCTGAGTTGGGATCTCAACGCAGCATGTGCTGCATCCTCTTGTGTACTGGGGAACTTGCCTGATACCGCCAAAATGTTGTGCACAGACCATTGAACACATTTGAAATTGTAGCCATTTTCTGCCACTGATGTAGAAGTGACCAATGAGGGCAGGGCTCTGAGCCATTCAGGACTATTTCAAAAACATTTTAGCATCTCCAAAAGAGGGATGCTCACGTGTTGAAGATGTTATGTTGTTAGGAATGCTCTGGTTGTTCAATGGTTTTTTTTTTTTTCCTCCAGAGGATGCCTACAACTTTTTCTTCTACAGCTATTATACAGTGACACAAATTACATACATATAAGCATACTCTGGCACTTTTTATACAGAATTCCTTTTGTTTGGAAAATGTATATACTGATATATTTCCACTGCAGGTTAAGCCAAGTGGTAGAGTTTAAA
The DNA here is from genome assembly GCF_026122565.2 of Emydura macquarii macquarii. Lineage (NCBI taxonomy): Eukaryota > Metazoa > Chordata > Testudines > Chelidae > Emydura > Emydura macquarii. Next base: position 2,016,152 of record NW_027132344.1, read on the forward strand.
TTAATTTGTATTATAATTGTTAATCACATAACCTTAACCTTTTGGTCTTTATTATAGTTTAAGGTATTTGGGAACACTTTCTTGATTCTCTTGAAATCTCCCTTCTGTGCAAACACAGTAAAGTTTATGTTTTGATTTTTTTTTAAATTTACAAGTCAATACAAGCATACACAAATATTCAAATCCAGCTATATTTGTGTGTATATGTTGTGCAAATAGAGTCAAAGAGTTTAAGATCAGAAGGGATCACCAGATCATCTAGTCTGGTGTCCTATTTATCACAGGCCACCAGCACCACCGAACACCCTAAACCCAATGACTGAAATTAGACCAAAGTATTACAGCCCACAGGAGGCTAAACTATTATGTGCCATAGGCGGAGAAAAGCAGGGATGGAGATGCACCAGTGTTCATGCCTTGTTTCCTATGACATTTGGTTCATGGAATTCTGCAAATCATTTTAGATTGGTCGATTTACATAACCTAAATGATGGAACTTAATATCCTTCTGTATATAGGTATTCAGTATTGAAACATGATTGGAGAATCTAATATGTTTGAATTGCTTTATCTCCACACTTAGAACCAAACAATTCCCTTCACCATTGTGAGTGAGGTGGCCAAGCTGTTCTTATTTCAGCCATCCTATCTGGTTCTGAACAGAATTAGATTTCATCCACTCCTCCTGCTTTAGGATTTGAAATTATTTGGATCCAGAAGTTTGACCCAGGTTCATCTCCATTGTTGAGCAATATATTTGCTCAAAATGTGCTCTCTTGATTTAGGTCAATGTTTGGCCTCGCCCTTTATTACGTTGTAGTTCTCATATATTCATGGGTTATGGTTATGCTTTCTTCCATTATTTATTCTTCTTTTCATCTTTAAACTCAGAATGCATCTCCAAGATACACTTTTAAGATCTGTCATCCTCTTTTTGTCCACACAGCCAAAACTCTCTTCCAGGCCCTTAGCTCAAATCTTGACTGTTGTAACCCCTTCCTTTCTGGACTTCCTGATGTTCATATCAGTCTTTCCAAATTGCAGCTGTTCCCTTTGCCAGTAACTCTGAAGACCTCACCCCCTCTTTCAGTCCCTCCGCTGAGCCCCCATTTCACCACATCAAGTTCAAAATTCTTGACCTCATCTCTAGTAACAATGACCTATTTGTATCTTTTGCTGCTTGCCCGCTCTTGCTTCATATCATATCACTCTCCTTCACTCCACAAAGGATGATACTACCTTCATGTGTCTGTCTGTCACCTTCTCACTCAAACACCTTCTTCTGTGCTGTCCCTTATGACTGAACTGTTCCATAAGGTATTTTCATTCTCCTCATTCAGATTTGTTCTCATGACCCACCTCTGCTGTGATGCCTATAAGAAACTGGCAAATTAATGATGACTAGGTTCAGAGGGAGATGGGGATGTTGACTTGCTCTTTGTTATTTCTAATAACAGAAAATGAAAATGTAGTTAAATTATATATATTCTTCTCCTACCACCTTTTGTATGTAACTTTCCTTCTTAGGGGCGGAGACTGTCTTCATGTCTCTTTTATACAATGTCTAGCACAATGGGGCCCTGATCATAATTGGGATCTTTGAGCACTACTGCAATATAAGTGTGAAATAATAAAAACAGATATTTATGAATTTATAACCCCAAATTTTATTTGAAGTCAGCTGTGTTATTGCTTTATGCTACTTTGCTTCCCTGGCTTTTTCATATTGCCATTTAAAGCTTGAAACATTCAGGCTGTTGGGACTTTAACATCCAGATTCACAGGAAAAGTTATTTGCTCTGTTTAGCATTGTGAAGTGATGCTTTAAAGAATTTGCCGTGCTTCAGTGCTAATTTTACCTTATGACCATATGAAGGCTACTTTAAAAATGCAAGATGTAATGAAAAAAATGTGGTCGGATCACAAGACTGGGGGAAACAGTCTCCCTCAGTGGCCCAAAAGAAGTTATCCAACTGTTCTGCCTCAATTTCCCCATCTGGAAAATGAGAATATTTGCCTACCTAATGGGTATTCTGTGGCATAATGTTAGGTAACGTTCTTAAAGGGCTTTGGAAAAGAGTGCGAATAATAACAACAATAATACTTAGCACTTATATAGCAGTTTTCATTCATAGTTCTCGTCTTATCAATAAGATTATTTTATATTGATCAATAAGAGACAGCAGTAACAATATTACAGTGAAATGTTACTGAAATGCAGATCACAAATGAAATCCTTCCAACAATTTCCAGTAACATTTATGCATAGTCAGTTTGTTTAGGCAGCCCAAATTTCATGGTTCACGTAATCAAGCCTCAGAGGGCTGTGCTGCTACAATCTGAATTCACGAAACAGACTTCTCCAAAAAGATATTGGACTAAGGTCTCTATCAGAAGCTCCATGTTAGAGTGGAGCAAGAAGTCACAGTTGTAATCCATGCTAATTATATTATGCATATTCCACTGCCTATGTTTCTCAAGAACATAGCCATTGACCTGCGTTGAGAGTTTCCGGACACAGACTGATTAAAACTGCTGGACACAACACCTTCTAAACAAATGCAGGCAGTCAAAAACCCATGTACTGTACATTTATCAACCGTGAATGTTGAGAGCAGGTTTCACAGCTATGAATAGTACCCAAATGGCTATTCATCCTGAGTATATTCACATATAGTTGTATGCAGAATGTACTAGCTGTAATTTATTTCTGGTCTGAACTGGATGGATTTTCAAAAATAAAGCCTAGCTTCTGTGGCAATGTAAGTTAAGCTCATGCCCCATTTGAACTAGGTAAGTGGGTGGAAAGAGACACGAGAAGCATTATTGGAATTTCATCTCTCTACTCAAGGCATACCAAACTTTCCACCCCCTCCTGAGCTCCATAGCCAGCATTTGGATCTGGGATTCTGGATCCCATTTTATGCTCTATGTGTGTATACATAAGAGGTGCATCCTATTTCATTGCAGTGATCATTGAAGAGTTAATGTCATAGTTTTACATAAAATGTAGGTATTTACATAATTACAATACACATTTAAGGGCCAATAAGCATGAGAATGTAACCATGTTTGACATACTGTAGAGCCCTTAAGGCTTTAGAAACTTAGATTTGCAGTATCTGAATAATGTAGCTGTCACAAGCTGATGTTACCCTTTCTGTATCTATGTATATAGTCCTAACAATATAAACCATGGATTGCCATATGCTGCATGCCACGCACTGAAACATTAACATTTATCCAAACTGCTTTGGTTCTTCTTTATAAAACAAATTTTGATAACAATTCATCCTAATATTAGGCCCCTGTAGTGAGGTTTCAAATTAAGATAAAGTGTAATTGTCCCCATGCCAGTAGTGCAATAAGAACTGGATAGGGTTTTAGGATGGACATATTTTTAAAATTACATGCAGTGTTGTAGTCATGTTGGTCCCAGGATATGAAAGAGACAAGGTGGGTTAGGTAATATCTTTTATTGGACTACCTTCTGTTAGTGAAAGAGGCACAGAGTTTTGTGTAAGCTCAAAAGCTTGTCTTCTGCATGAACAAAAGTTGATCCACTAAAAGATATTACCTCACCCACCATGTCTCTCTAATATTTTTAAAGTAACCTTTTGTTACTTTTTTCTTTTGTCACATCATGAAGAGCAATTTGGGTTCAAGGTTTTGTTGCTGGTATTTGTTTTTTGTTTGTTTGTTTATTGTACACCATTAATCAGGAAATAAACAAATAAAGAATACAAACCCAGGTCAATTAAAACGTAAAAGCCAAGGAAGTATTTTAACAAACTATTCTCTCCCTCTCCCTTTCCTTTCTCTCTCTCTCTCTGTACAAAGTGTTTTTAAAAAGAAAAACTTGCTTGAAAACTCCTTCAGTGAGCTAAATGTCCTTGGGAAAAAGAGAGAAAATTGGCTTACATAGTAGGTTTTAGGTTTGGTGGTTAAATCTTGATTCTGTGCCTTGTAAAGCTGAAACAAGAACAATGTGAACTAAGAGGGGGTAAGAAAAGAATAGCAGAAGATTCGGGCAATGGAGCTTTTGATGTTAGTGCTTCCAGTTCAATTGCTGAAAGTCCTAGGCACAGCACACTGCACAAGAAACAGTTTAACTGGCCTCTCCTGGACTTGGTCTTACCTCTCGGAGTCTGACTAATGTTCAACTGGATTGTATGAGACAAAGTTGGGTTTGTTGTATGCTTGTTTTTTTGTTTTGTTTTGTTTTTTTGCCAACTGTGGCTGTCTGGGATTCGACTTTTCCTTGCTAAACTGGTCACAAGAACATTTTGGCAGGTTTATATTTCATGTGGCTGGTTAAGCTGGACAATAAATCACTTCAATTCAAAAAGAGAGTTACCAAATAGATATGAACTAAGACAAGGGGTTGGGATAGCAGAAATTGTAGGCTCACATTTCAGTTGCTCAGGCACAGCCAATGGAGATGGTGATGTCATCTGCTTCCTGTTCCTTATCTGGTCTGGTTAGGATATTTTTCTGATTCAGGAAGAATCACTGATGTGGGGCCCAATGGATGTCCAGAGCTGAATATATTACCAAGCTATCCACAGAACAGAAATATTCAAATGGGAGCAACTGTTTCCCATTAATGTTTAATGAAAACAAATTCCCAATGGTCTATATGTTAGATGGACACCTTCTGTAATCTCAAGAATATTCTGGTCTGTCGCTATAACTATTTTGTAACCTCAACAGACTAGCATAATAACTAACTTAGTCCACGGGAAACTCAGCTCACCCCCATTTCTTTGACTCCATTCTGTGCTTTCTTTCTACAACACTTTTACGTAAAATGCATAGAGGGTTCAAATGACCTTCCACCCAGAGAGTTCAACCAAAGAGAGTGCTCAGCACAACAGTACAGATGTCTCATTGTCTCCATGAAGGATAGTCTGACAGATTATTTTAAACAAATACAATCAACAAACTATACTCACTTGTACTATGAAACTAAATTGTGGCATTGTGCATGTAGGGTAAGAGTGTATCCCTGGACATTGTGCAATACTCCGAAATTTTCAGGGTTGTGCTCCCCCCGGCTATGGAAAAGTTCACTAATAGGGGAGAGAAAGCTCAGGAATTTTTGCAAAATTCATCTTTGGTATTCACTGTAACTTTGTAAAGTGTGAATATTCCATTTTGGAAATCTACCTCACAACGGATAGGATGGCAGCAGACATCTTAAGCCTGTGTGCAATGTTGGAAAAGAACACAATCAGGTAATATTTTGGTTGCTGACATGCAGTCGGCGTGTTTGCTTTGTATGAGAGTTTATTTCAGGTTCCAATTTAACCCCTTTCAATGTTTCTGTTGGGACAGAGGGGGTTTGGGTACCATAGAGGTAGGCAGAAGAATGGGCTTCACACCTTGTGCATATTTCAGGGAAATGATGCAAGAGTCTTGCAGTGAGCCAGGCCCTCTGTGGGTTGCCACCTCTTTCCCCTGGGAGCACAGCTGTTGGGCTGCCTTTGACTTCCCCGTCTGACCTACATAGGGAGGCAGGTGTAGAGCAGGTACTAATGCATTTTACAGTAGGACTTAGCCACTTGTGGAGATATAGATATCTAACCATGTTTAAAGGGGAGGATGCTAAAGAGTAACTATTTCTTCAGTCATTTCCCCTCCTTAACTACATAACCCCATTTCCATGGGCTTGGGATGGAGGCTCTTCCATTGGTTTGGAGAAAGGCCACTGAGGAGCATATTCTTTTCTAGGAACTAGGAACCTATTATTTGAACTTTGTACTAGTTGCATTCCATTTTTAATGTTCTGTTCATTCTCTTACATTTGTGAAAGAATGTGAGTCCCAACCAATGTCCAGAACAATACCTGAATGTGTAAACTTCCATGCGTGTCAGTTAGCATCCTGGTTAATGGTCAGATTGTGGTGTATCCCACTGTGTACCCATAGAGGGGATTAAAGGGGGTAACCTGCCCCTTCCAACACCCTGTGCATTGCCCCTTCATTTTGGCTCCAAGTGTTGAGGCAAGGGGAGGAGGGGAAGCAGGCAATCTGTGGCTCCTACTCCCCTCAGAAGCAAGAGGATAGGTAAGGGGCAGAGGGTGAACATTGACTCCAACCTCTCAGTGCACCAGGCTGCACAGCTGGCATGGCATTAGAATGATGTAGGAAGGTAAGCAATCTGCACCAAGGTAAAGGCTGGTAAAAATTCTTTCTTTCCCCATTTGGAACAAGATGGGGGCAAGGAAGTTGCTGTGACTCTGAGTCAGCTACATGCTGCCCCCTATTCAGAGCATTGCACAAAGACCTAAACTATCCTTTTGATATCTCAAAGGTGTTAACATTCATTCGTTCTACTGCTGTAGATCTTAACATCATTGTTAGAAAAAGGATTAGTATTTTTAAAGGATCAGAACAAATGAGTCATTATTTGCAGTCCCTCTTTCTGAATTCAGAGCTTCTATGTGGATTGATGAACCCTTGGAAGTGTAAAAACAGAAAGAGAGAGAGAGGTACGGGCAAGCTTTAATTTAGCCCTTGTTAACTAGATTATTTAAATGAACACAACTTTTACTAACATGGCTGGTTTCCTAATCACATCTGGACACAAGTCAACTGGTTATTTTAAAAAACAAAATAATTCTGATCAGATGCATTTTATAGTCTTACTAAGATTGTTATAGTTGCTGTTTAGTTGTATTAATTATATTTTGTGTTCCTAGTGGGTAAATGACCACAAAGGCATTAATAATAACATTTTGCTTGGTTTGTGCATAAAAAATAAGAGCTTCTGCCTCCAGCTTTGTGTTTGTGTTTGTTTTTTATTTTGGGAGTATTTATGAATGGACTAAGATCACTGACACCTGATTTAGTCTTCAGCTTGTCTGAAGCCTTCCATTTAAGCTACAAAAATATGCTCCTGGCATGGATACAACCAGGACTTATGGTAGTCTGTCTGTCTTCATAGTCATATGGAATTGTACCTCAGCCCCTCACCTCACCTATCAGTTTTCAGGCTGATCTGGCTTTTCTATATAGATTTTAGAAAGAGGGCAAAATTCAGCTTTACACAGAAATTTATATGCAACCTGAACGGTCTCTACCACATCTCCACACTGTGTTTCATGAGTAGCATGTTTGAATAGTTTCTCTACATGAAATCCAAATGACTGTGCAAAATCTATGATATTTGAGAGACAGTCTAATTGGTGACTGACAACGTACCATAGAATTTTGTGAATGAATAGAGCGTAGCAGCACACAGCAGTACCCAAGATCTTTTGAGTGTTTCTAGAAAGCATAACAGCCACAAATATGTGTTATTTGTAGAAAATGTAACTGCCACAAATATATGTTATTTCCGTTGCTTAGTTCAGATACATCCATCTTTTTTTTTTTTTTTTCTTTTTTTAACTTTTTTAATTTCTACACTGAAATGTATTCAATAAGAATTTTTCAGAGGAACAGAGATACCAGAACAGATTAGTTGTCTATCTACTCAACTATCTTGACTGATGGATAGATACTTTATTCTCTGAAGATCACTTTCCTATCAGAGGAACAGTTAATGACAGCAGAACAGTAAATTATATGGTCCTTTCTAAACCCAGGACAAGCAAATATTCTTTCCTCAATTCTTATGAACATTAATAATAAAATAGACTGACAGGAGTGAAGAGTTCTGTGTGTATATACCTTCTATTTATTCCACTTTTATTTAAATATGTTGAAACTACAGTGTAACTCAGACTCAAGTAAGTGGAAAGGTTGGTGAATGGAGATTTTGTGCAAAGAAATACACACAGGCAGCAGGTATAGGGCTATCCATCACCAGTTTATTATTTACCTATGTTCTCATGGAGTAGTATTTGAGACAGAAGGATGCTTTCGTGCTTAAAGAACTAGACTGGGACAAAAGAGACTTGGATTCTATTTCCAACTGTGCCACAGAGGTAATCTCTCTGCCTCATCTTCCCATCTGTAAAAAACACTTTCCTACCTGTGAAGCTAAAGTCACTAATATATGGGGTGCTCAAATCCAATGAGTGTAACAGAAAAACAAACAGGCATTTTTTCTGTCTAAATATAGAGAAATAACTGTTATTTCAGATACTACCTTGTGGTAAAGTTTGTGTAGAGTTTGAATTTTTAATGTATTGACCTTTGGACTCTGACCTGATCTTGGGAGGTCCATACCTGAGAATAAACAGCAGTTTATATGTTAGAATAAGATAAGCTACTTAAGATACACTATAATGCAAACAGTGGAATACAAATAGAATAAGTAAATAAAATAGGCTTTGCAATAAGCCTAATTAAGTCTTAATAAGGTATAATAATTAGCATGAGGCCTAGCAAAGCCTGGCAGATAGCATAAGTATTTGATCTAGTGTTATAAGATTTATAGGAGCTTTTGCAATATTCAGTTTATGATAAACAAGTGAATCACTGATGTACAAATTTTGGGGAAATTTTAAATATATGTAATCATGAGGTTAACCACATTGATACACCAAAATATTGGGAAAGGTATTGATGCATATGCCTTGTATCAACAATTGAAATTCCAGTTATGGTTTCCCAGCCAGTCATATGATCACTGGACATGTGTAGGTGTTCAGGGAAAGGAGGTATGAGATAAGGCATAAATCCAACCTTTAGTTGTTCAGGGATGTCAGAATAGTGGAAGCCTTTGTACTGTTAAACCCACTTACAGTGCTTTCTACTTGCTTTAATTCCCATCTTCACGTCTGAGGGTCTCTGTAAGGTTATGAATACTTACAATGTATGGGGTAGTTTTGTTATATTTATCTTGCTCTAGTATATTTTTGTATGATTGCAATTATATTTGTTTGTTGTATCTGCATATTAAATAAAGTCTTCATGTTTCTGTGTGCGCCCATCAATCTCTTACATAGTCACCTGAGCAAAGAGCCTGCTATTAGTAATTGGTGAAATTGGCACTCTAAACTTACCAAATGCTACAATTGCAGTTACTGTGTGTGCAAATTGAGACAAAATCATTTTGCAAATAGTTGATGATGGTCTGTTATATTTTGCTTTAAGTTTTTCTCAGTTATCTAATTGCTCTCTATTATTATTATTATTATTATTTTATTATTTTGGTGCCCACAGATGTGTTAAGGCCTCCTGAAATGAAATAGAACATGAACCATGTCCCAAGAAACCTCCAATCTAATATAAGGCATAACATAATGAGGGCCTACAAGACGGTAATGTAGAAAAAGGGAAAGATGATAAGGGTAACACCAGTAAGATCATATGGTTATTTAGCACAGATGAGCATGTGGCATGATGAGTTCTGCTTTAAACTGAGAATTAATTGAAGACTTAGTTGGCTAATTTCATGTACGTTTTGTGGCAGTAGTGGGATATAGTAAATGACTTGCATGAGGATAGGGTGGTGGCTTTCACGAAGAAATATTGTTCCATGTATGGAATCTGCAGGGTAGAATGTGAAAAGAGTGTTGGAAAAGTGCTCAAACTGGATAATGATGCTGGCATAACTGGTGGAAAGAAGGTGGCACAGAAATGATGCAATCAGAGATGAGATTGGATACATTTTTACTTATGGAATTCTGTGGTGCAGGCTAAAATGCCAAAGATAAAACTGGTGTAGCAGAAGAAATTTTTTCTTCAAGATCTAAGGTGTTTACCTCAGAGATGGCTACATTTTCACCCTCTTGAAGTAAGTTGGTCCAGGTTTGGTACTTTGTCTCCAGAATCTAAAACACCAATAATTAAGAATCTAGACTTGCGAGACAAAAATGGAAGGATTCTCTGAAACTGAAAATATGTACTAGCAGTTAAAGAATATGTTATAGACTCATAAACTTAGACTTTAAGGTCAGAAGGAACCATTATGATAATCTAATCTGACTTCCTGCACAATGCAGGCCACAGAACCTGACCCATCCACTCCTGCAATAGACCCCTAACCTGTGACTGAGTTACTGAAGTCCTCAGATCATGGTTTAAAGACTTCAAGGTACAGAGAATCCACCAGCAAGTGACCCGTGGCCTATGCTGCAGAGGAAGGTGAAAACCCCCCAGGGCCTATGTCAATCTGCCCTGGGGGAAAATTCCTTCCTGACCCCAAATATGGCAATCAGCTGAACCCTGAGCATGTGGGCAAGACTCACCAGCCAGACACGCAGAAAAGAATTCTCTGTAGTAGCTCAGAACTCACCCCATCTAATATCCCATCACAGGCCATTGGGAATATTTTCTGCTAGTAGTCAAAGATCAGTTAATTATAAAACTAGGCTGTCCCATCATACCATCTGCTCTAAACATTTATCAAGCTCAGTTTTGAACCAGCTAGGTTTTTTGCCCCCACTGCTCCTCTTGGAAGGCTGTTCCAGAATTTCACTCCTCTGATAGTTAGATATCCTCTGATATTCATAATCATTGGGTCCGTGACAAAACAAAAGACCTCAGCAGCAGCAGCACAGGAGCCAGCAAAATAGAGCCAAAAACAGGAGAGTTTGTTGGAGTTTGTACAGGGAGTTTGGGGGAGGATATGTACGCTGATCTTATTGGCTTGTTTGATTTTCTTTTCTCCCCTCCACATCCCTCCTTTTTTAAAGGAGTTTAGGTGGGAAGGCCATGACAGGTACAGAGGCAGCAGTGGTAGTAATGTGAGGAATGGAAGAGACAGTGAAGATGACTATTTGTGGAATCTGTGGGATGTACATTATTCTGGACAGGGTATGCGAAAGGTGCTTTCTTTGTATAAAGGGACATCTGATAGATCTGGTGAAAGAGAAAATCCAAAATGTGGAGATGCAGCTAGAGACTGTGGTTGAGTTTCTAAGGGTATTTAAGCAGATGATGGAAGGAACGAAAAAGGAGGATTGAGAGAAATCTCAAGATTTGCAGATGCATGTTGGACCAGAGAACTGTGAGGGTAGGCTGTTAGATGAAGAAAGTGGCCAGTGGAATCATGTGAATTCGAGGACAAGATAAATGAAAAGATCTGCTAGTGAAGGAGAAATAGAGCTGAAGAACAGGTTTGCTGAATTGGAAAAAGAAGGGGAGAAGCAGGCAGTAACAGAAGATGGGACAGCAAGGAAGAAGAGAAGAGTGACTAGTTCTACAACAAGAAGGGAAAATAACCAGAATTTGGAATCCCAGGAAGACAGAAGATGACTCGCAGAAGATTGCATGTAAGAACAGAAGACAAGAATATTTGCAGCCAGAAAGAACAGAAGGGGGAAGGCTGAAGAATCACATCAAAACCAGGAAGAGGCATATATATGTGGTTGGGGATGGCCTACTAAGAAGAACAGAGAGGCCTGTCACCAAAGCTGATCAAGAGAACAAAAAGGTGTGCTGTCTGCTGGGAGATGGACCTGATGCTGAAGAGGATCCTAAGGGGCACAGGAAAGAATCCACTGATTGTCCTTCATGTGGGAACAAATGATACTGCTAGTTTCTTGAGGGAACACATCAAAGAAGACTATGCCAGGCTGAAGAAGATGCTTAAAGAAATGGAGGCTCAGGTGATCTTCAGTGGGATTTTACCTGTTCATAGAAGAGAAGAGAAGAGAAAAGGCAAGACAGGATTATGATGATCAACAGATGGCTCAGGCAATGGTGCTATAAGGAGTGCTTTGGGATGTTCAACTACTGGGAGGCATTCACAGACAAAGACTGTTTTCATGGGATGGACTCTGCCTGAATAGAAAAGGAAATAGACTTTTGGGATAGAGGTTGGTACAAATGATTAAATGAGCTTTAAACTAGGAATTTGTGGGAGATGGTTGTAATCTCCATGCCTGATTCTAATACTGAGTGGGAGGAAAATCATGTAAAAGAGGATACAACAATGGAGAAAGGAACAGAGGGTAGGAGAACGAACAACAAGAGGAAAGATAGTGCCAACACCAATTACACTAACAGTCAGGTAGGCCATACGGGCAGTAGAATGACTGTACTTAGTCAGGTAAGGAATCTGGGCAAAGGCTAGTGGAAACAACAAAGATGTCTATACACCAATGCACGGAGCCTGGGTAACAAAATGGAGGAACTAGGGATAGTGGTGCAGGAAGTGAAACCAGATATTATAGGGATTACAGACACATGGTAGAATAATATTCATGACTGGAATACAGGTATGAAAGAGTATGTGCTGTTCAGGAAAGACAGAAATAAATGTAAAGATGGTGGAGTAGCATTGTATATTAATGATGAGGTAGACTGTAAAGAAATGAGAAGTGATGGAATGGATAAAACTGAATCTGTTTAGGTCAAAATCACATTGGGGAAGAAAGGTAACAGAGGCTCCACTGGAATAGTCTTTAGGGTCTGCTATAGACCCCCAGGATCCAATTTGGATAGGTTTAGCAACCTCTTTCATAGTTGTAATAAAATGAATACTACTAGGAATTGTATGCTTATGGGAGACTTAAATCTCCTGGATATAGACAGGAAGACAAGTATTTCTAATAATGGTAGGAGCAGATAATATCTTGGATGTGATAGCCAACAGATTTCTTCACCAAATAGTCACTGAACCAACCAGAGATGATGCCATTTTAGATCTAGCGAGGATGCCATTTTAATAGCGAGGACCTCATAGAAGAACTGGTTGTAAAGGACTGCTTTGGTTCAAGTGATCATGAGTTAATTCAATTTAAACTAACAAAAAATACATCTGCAACTAAGGTCCTTGATTTTAAAAGGGCAAACTTTAAAAAATGAAGGGAATTAGTTAGGGAAGTGGACAAGACTGAAGAAATCAAGAATCTGAATGTGTGGAGGAGGCTTGGAATTACTTTGTCAAAGTTGCAGAAACTATCTGAAGCCTGCATCCCATGCAAGGGGAAAAAATTTATAGGGGAAGGGCAACAGATTGAATGAACAAGCATCTCAAATAGGTTATTAAGAGAAAGCAGAAAGCCTACAAGGAATGGAAGAAGGGATGGATCAGCAAGGAAAGCTAACTCTTGGAGCTCAGCAAGGGTAGGGAAAAGTGAGAACTATCAAAAGCCAAGCAGAGTTGGACCTTCTAAAGGAAATTTAAACAAATACTAACATATACTTTAGCCATATAAATAAAAAGAAAACAAAGAAAGTGGAACCACTAACCAGTGAGGATGGGGTGGAGATTAATGATAATCTATGCATGGTCCACAATCTAAGCAAATACTTTGCCTCAGTTTTTAATAAAGGTAATGAGGACAGTGGCAGGGTAGCTAATGGGACAAGGATATGAACATAGAAATTACCGCATCTGAGGAGGAAGTCAAACTCAAATAAGTTAATGGGATGAAATCGGAGGGCCCAGATAATTGCTATACAATACTATTAAGGAAACTAACACATGCAATTGCAAGCCCAATAGCAAGGATTTTTAATGGATCCATAAAATTGGGGGTCATACCCTATGACTGGAGAACTGCAAATATAATACTTATATTTAAGAAAGGAAAAACAGTGATCCAGGAAACTACAGGCCTGTTAGTTTCACCTCAGTTGTATGCAAATTTTGAAAGACAGAGTAATGAAGATAATAAAGGTAAATGGTAACTGGGATAAAATACCACATAGTTTTCCAAATATAGATCATACCAGACCAACCTGATCTCTTTCTTTGAGAAGATAGCTGATTTTCTAGACAAAGGAGATGCAGTAGATCTAATATATCTGTATTTCAGTGAAGCATTTGAAACCATACCACATGGGAACTTATTAGTAAACTGGATAAAATGGGGATTAATATGATAATTGAAAAGTGGATAAGGAACTGGTTAAAGGGGAGACTATAATAGGTCATTCTGAAATGTGAACAGTCAGGCTGGAGGGAGGTTACTAGTGGAGTTCCCCAGGGATTGGTCTTGGGAGCAATCTTATTTAACCTTTTTATTACTGATGTTGACACAAAAAGTGGGAATGTGCTAATAAAATTTGTGGATGACACAAAGTTGGGAGGTATTGCCAATACAGAGGAGGACCGAAATATCATACAAGATCTGGGTGACCTTGTAAACTGGAGTAATAGAAATGGGATGAAATTTAATAGTGTAAGGTCATACACTTAGGGAGTAATAACAAGAATTTTTACAATAAGCTGGTGATGTATCATTTAGAAATGACAGAGGAGGAGGAAGATCTGGATGGATGACTGAGCCATGAACCCAGAGATGCCAATGTGATGCAGACATGAAAAAGGCTAATGGAATCCTAGGATGCATCGGGGGGATATTTCCAATAGAGATAGGGAAGTGTTATTACCATTATACAAGGCACTGGTGAGATTTTATCTGGAATACTGTGTGAACTTCTAGTCTCCCATGCTTACAAAAGATGAATTCAAACTGAAAGAGGTTCAGGAAAGGGCTACTAAAAATAACAGAGGAATGGAGAACCTACCTTATCAGAGGAGACATAAGGATCTTGGCTTGTTTCCCTAATAAAATGAAGGATGAGGGTGATATGATTGCTCTCTATAAATGCATCAGAGGGATAAACACCAGGGAGGGAGAGGCATTCTTTAATATAAATATCAATGTTGGTACAAGAACAAATATAAACTGGCCATCAACAAGTTTAGGTTTGAAATTAAATGAAGGTTTCTAACCATTAGAGGACTGAAGTTCTGGTACAGTCTTCCAAAAGGAATAGAGGGGGTAAAAAACCTATCTGTTTTTAAGACTGAGTTATGTATGAAGTTTATATAATGACTGCTATTAGCAAATATCTCCCATTGCCAGAAATTAGCCACTAGAGGGAGAAGGCTCTGAGTGACTATAGGTAATTCTTTCCCGGGTATCTGACTTGTGGATCTTCCCATATGCTCATGGTCTAACTGATCACCATATTTGGGGGTTGGAAGGAATTTTTCCTGGGGAAGATTGTCAAAGACCTGTGTTTTTTCACTTTTCTCTGTAGCATGGGGCATGGGTCACTTGCTGGTTTGAACTAGAGTATATGGTGGATTTTCTGTAACTTGAAGTCTTTAAATCAACATATGAGGACTTCAGTAACTCAGCCAGAGGTTATGGGCCTATTATAGTAGTGGGTGGGTGTGGTTCTATGGCCTGCAATAGGCAGGAGATCAGACTAGATGATCATGATGGTCCCTTCTGTCCTTTAAGTCTATGAGTTTATAAACAACATATTATATTTGTATAGTGAATGGTATTGCCTTCAGTGAAAGTTTTGGAGTTTTTAGGTTTTTTTACATTTGGTTCTCTAATGTTCAAAGATAGTCAGAACCAATGGCTTTGAAGGAGATTTTAATAAATTACATGGACATTTACAATATAGAAACAATGTACTGTATCTGCAATATGCAAATAGATCTTTCTGCCATATTACAAAATGACTGCATAATTATACTCAGGAGAGGCCTAGGATTAGAATACTTTATTAAGGGTGCTATAGATCAGGACTGAAGTTCATTGGAAGACTCTATGGGTGAACTTTCATAGCACACAATGGCTCACAAAAGTCAGTGTTATAAAGGCCTTATTCAATGTCCATTGAAACTCATGAGTGTCTTTTGGTTGACTTCAGTGGGCAGTGAATGAGATACAGTTCTTTACTTTGTCATGTTAAGCAAAGTGGAAAGAGGAGGGGGCAGAGAAGTGAATTCAGTTAATAATCTTGATTGATTGATAGAAAATGTAGAAGAGGTGCCCTCACTTTGTTACTTAGAGTTGTGAAGATATTTAGTTCATTAGTCATATTGGGTCCAAGTCCAATAGAGTCAAAATGTTCTCTCTCTTGATAGACGTGAGGTACTACATAGCAAAGTCATGAGCTAGTCACTGAGGGTCAGTTTGAGAGTTCTCAAAAGACAGAAGTTTGAACACTAAGAAGACACAAACATAATTTATAAACAGTAGCAGTAAAAAAATCTGTAATAAATTCTAATTTCATTCATGCAAAGGAAATTATATTTATCAACTCTGTATTTTAATTGCTTTAACTCACAATATTCAGATTACTGAATTGAAATAGATGGTTTATTAATTACTTTGAAATGGCCAATTAAGTGTTAATATTTCTGAACAAATAGACTTTTATTGATTATTTTTCATATATCAGCTTTGAAATGAATTGCCTTTTTAAAATGTTTTGTTCACATTAATGTATTCTTTAAAATAACATATATGCACATACGTTTACATGTTTACATACACACACCCTCAAAACATCAAAATACAGATTAGTCCCGATCAAAGTCTTATTGAAAAATTCCCATTGATTGCAAAAGGCTTTGGATCACACTCTATATACACAAAATATGACTAAAGGACGGCAGTGATAATGATAACACCTAACTTTTTATTTTTATTTTCAGTGATTCAGTTGGTTATGTTATCCTTTTTCTTATATGAAGAGCCAGAAATGATAAAACAAAAGTAATCATTGCCACTGATTTTCTACCCTTTTTGTACTACCGTTTTGTTATTTGTTTTAGGCAGAAACAGAGAAGGAAGAATTTTTATTGGCATTAGTTTCAGGTGACCTACATAACTCACCTCTGAGTAGTGAAGCCACAAGTATTGTGAGGTCAACCCACTCTCATGCCAATAAAATGTTGTACGGCACCACCACATATCTTATTAATGCCACAAAAGTTAGAAAAAGCTGTTTAACAGTTTGGTACTGTTCTTCACATCCTCCTCTAGGAAAACTGCTTTGATTTTGATACTATTGATTATAGCAGTAAAGCAAACCTGCTGTAGGGGAAAGTGTGGATACTCATACATTTTCTAAGACTCTAAAAACATTCTGAAATCATTTTTCTACAACTTAAAATGATCTAAAACTGCCAGAGATAGATATAACAGGGGGAAATAAAGCATTATGGTGATAGGTGCTTTGTGTTTTAAAAAATAGCAACTACGGGAAACTTGCTTGACAGGATAGGGATCTTAGAAGTAGTGCCAGTATGGTTAGATTGGCAGACAGAGTGCAGGGGAGATGTATTCAGCTGAAGTAGAAATTGTGTTTATTCTATGTTTATGGCCTTACTTATGATATGTTGCCTATTTGTACAGCACCTAGGACAATGGGGTTCTGGTCCATGACTATGGCTCCTAAGCACTACGGTCATACAGTCAATAATAGTAATTAATAATAAATATATTAAATAAACATACAAGCTATGTCATATCTATCCTTGTGGTATGTGGGGTATTTCTCAGCTAACACTGATACTGCAGTAGATTGTGAAGACTCTGCAATTTGATTAATGTGATTATTCTTTTTCCTCCAGTTTTAGTTTAGGATTTTAGTTGTAATGATGGAGAAAAATGAAAGAACAGACAGCTAATTAACACCAGCATTGCATACTGTTGTACAAACATTAGCAGCAGCAGCAGAAATATTATCAATTTATGCCTTTGGCTGTCACAAAGTGAAAGTGCTGATAGGAAAGCGGGGGATAAATAACAAATACAAAAGTCTTGCCTCTGCAGTGTATAATATAAACAGTTACTGTTTTCTGGGAGAAATATAATAAAATCTGCATAGCAGGCTGACAAGTCTACTGCCCTTAGCTATCACATACATCTCCCCAGCTTTAGCCAAGTTGTATCATTGCTTCTACAGAGAAATTCATTGTGTCATCTGACATTTTACTGCTTTTTGTTTACTGCAATCTGAGATGGCAGCCACTGATTCTAAAAGAAAGAGGTATTTTCACCTGCTTCCCACAACAAATGCTGGAGCGGTTTGCAATTTCTGTACAATCAGCCTCCCTTTTTTGTGCATTTCATTTATAAATTAAAAATTCCTTTAAATGTCTCAGTACAATACTCATGTTGTTAATGTGTACATTTCACATCCAAGAAATGAGGAGATCTTGTACATTTAGCAGGTTGTGTGCTGATGCTTCCCTGAATAGAAAACAACTGAAGTGATACTTTGGCTCCAGAAATGAGGTGATTCAATACACAAGCAATTATGAATTCTTTTGTTTACTCCCTTTTATATTATGAGTTTCTAAAATAACACTGTCCCTTTCTTTCAAAGATCTACAGAGTTTAACTAACTTGCCAATTTCTTTTATTTAAGCTTCTGAGATTTAATGAATTGTTGAAGTGAAAAAGAAAGACTTTTACTCAAAAAGCATTTTGTAAATAATACAAATACATATCTGAACAGCCTTTTAGTATGCTTTCCTACCATTTACATTCATGTGATATTTAGCCTGGATGAAAGATGCTTAGCACACCTGTGAACTTGTGATGGTTGCCATTAACACCTTCCAGCATAACAACGTTTAGGGCCAAAATTTCAATAATTGCAATAATGCAATTTTATTGTCTATGGAATCTTTCATAGAAACTGCATGCCAAAATTCTTTACAGAATTAAATAATACAAATATAGAAAAAATAATGTGCCTCTTCCCCAGCTGTCCAGGAGATCAGGCAAGGGAGAAAAGATACATTATCAACGGTTTCAACTAAAATTTTAAGTGAGATGGAGTCTGTGAGGAAGATTCCAAATTATTAGAAAATTCCAGATGGCAGAAGGCTCTTGCACTGACAGTGGGGAGACTGCATGAAAGACAAAGGAGAAGCCAGTTCTAGATAAGCAGACAGAGAATAGTGAGGAAAAAAAGTGAGACACATGATCTGTAGGGAAGCTGAATGTGTGGAGGAGGCTTGGAATTACTTTGTCAAAGTTGCAAAAACTATCTGAAGCTTGCATCTCAAGCAAGGGGAAAAAACTCATAGGGGAAGGGCAGCAGACCAAATTGAATGAACAAGCATCTCAGACCGGTGACTAAGAGAAAGCAGAAAGCCTACAAGGAGTGGAAGATGGGAGGGATCAGCAAGGAAAGCTACCTCTTGGAGGTCAAAACATGTAAGGATAAAGTGAGAAATGCCAAAAGCCCAGTAGAGTTGAACCTTGCAAAGGGAATTAAAACCAATAGTAAAAGATTCTATGGCCATCTAAATAGGAAAAAAACCAAGAAAGAAGAAGGGAGCTTACAGATAGTGGCAGGGTGGTTAAAGGGAATGAGGATATGGAGATAGAAAAAGGACCAGAATATCATACAAGATCTGGGTGACCTTGTAAACTGGAGTAATAGAAATAGGATACATTTTAATAGTGGAAAGTGCAAGGTCATGCATTTAGAACCATGTATACACCAAATTCACTCCTATTAACCAGAGAGTGACCGATCTTATTTTTCAAAGACGGAGGAATTGCATTTATTAGATATCTGACATTTTCACATGAGTAACATGGGAATAGGTAATATCTGAAAGTATGCAAAACTAATGCATAAAAATCACTGAGCACCAATTTACAGCAGCAGAAAAAGTTCACAAAGCCAACTTTGGGGATCACCAGTACAATTAATTATTCATATAATTTTTGTAAAGCCAAAAAATACTTAATCCAAAATATTTCAGATGTATAAAAATGCTAACTTCCAAAAAAAATCACTTCATACATATTCAAATTGTTGGTGCCAGATTTTGTGATGTTACACAAATGTGAATCATGAGCAGATAATAAAATGTTCTCTGACTTCTCACCAGCCTTCTTCCTGAGTGTTTATGAAATATAACCCTTGGGGCCTGAAGGGCCTGATACCATTAGGCACCAATCAGCTTCTGGGAGGTGCCAAGTGTCTTCAACTCACTTTGCAGGATTGGTCCCACTATCTTTTTACTTAAAATTCAGCCATCAGAAGTGAACACCTTGAGCATTTGTATAGTTACACTCAGTGATAGTAACCGATTAACTGGATGAAATGTAATTAACCTATTAGTCTGCATACCCCTAATTTTAATACACAATTTAATTTCTAAATTCTAATTCTTTTCTTTTGCCTACTTGTAATTAAAAGTGCCTAAGTGACTGAGTCACCTCCATCCCTACAAGTACTTAGGAACCTGTAAAAAAATCACCTCTTGCATAGAGCAGCGTGAATTTTTTTCAGTAGATTCATCAAAAAAATGCATTTGGGGGGGATGAATTTGGATCAGTTATCAAATAATTTCTGTATCCTACCCAAAAATGCCCTTGATTATTTTTTCCAGATATATTGAAATGAAGCATATCAACATTTTTTAAACTTACCATTTTGACATTTCATTTTGAAAACGCTATTTAAAAATGACATTTTGTTTTGAAAATATGAATTCAAATGGACATTTTATTTCAAAATGTCCATTTGAATCAATATTCAAAATTGATCATTCAACCTGAACAGAATTTTTCTTGGTTTTTCATTTTGGTGAGAAAAAAATCAGTTTCAGTTTGAAACAAGCCAATTTTTTTTCAGATATTTCTGTTTGACCGCTAGACTGAAAAAATCAATTATTTACTCAGCTCTATTCTTACCTGCTTTGATATATATGAGAATTCACATTGGTACTGACCAATTAAATTTAACATTAAATGGAAGAATGATACAATTGAATTGATTGCTAGAGGTGGTTCTGAAGACAATCCCAAGGTATTTCTTCATTAAATTTGAGTGCATTGAAAAGATGCTTTAGAAAAATAATAGTAACTTGGACACGGCCTGAATATGTGACTGTGGGTGAAATGCTGGCTCCACTGATGTCAGTGGCTAAACTTCTATTGACTTTAAAGGGGAAAAGATTTCACCCTGAATTTATTGTGATTGGAAGCCAGCCTGAATGCATGGCATTAAATTTCATAGCCACATGAAGAAATGTCCTGCTAGTTGAAATCAACCAATTCTGAAAACTCAAAGCAGATTTCAAGTGTGAAATAAAATGTTAATAATCCAGAAAATGCAATATTGTGGTAATTGGTGTAAAGAAATTGTTACATGAGCTCTAGCTAACAATGAGGAAGCATTCAGTATGTGTGTTCAGGCTTGTGACTTATGCTCACTCTACGTTTTTGGCACTGTATGAATATTTTGTAATGGTTACAAAGAATGAAGTTTCAAAACTGAAATATTGCAGGTGGCTTACAAATTATCAGCATATTACATTTATACGTGCACATAAGTAGTATAGATTGTGTGTATGTGTATGAGTGTGAGTGCACACATGCAATAAGTCTTGTAAATATATATTTGGGTGCGCATCTGAAAACATGGCACATTATTGTCAACGAATTTTGAATACATTTCCATGCAAGGCTATTTTACAGTTGTTTGTAACAAATAAATCCATAACTCTAGTAAAGACTTTTCCTAAACAAAGAATAAATTACTCCCTTGGGGCAGATGGTTATAGCAATTATAACAAGATTTAGGATTATAGCAAGTAAATACTCAGAGGGGCTGATTCCAAGGGGAGTCAGTCTGGTATATTACCATATTACCAAGGTTTACAATGCATACATCACATGTGGTTATAAACGAAGGCCAGAATTGGCCAGATTTTCAAATGCATGCTACACCCATAAAAGGAACCAGATTTTCAAAACAGTTCTGTTCCCAGTACAGCACGTAAATAAAGCAGCCAGCTTTTTAAAGTGCTTAATACTCAGCAGCTTCTACTGTTCTGAATGGGAGCTGCTGTATTCTGGGCAAATTTGAAAGTCTGGCCATATGAAAATGAAGTGCTTGTCAGATAAAACTGGATAAATGAAAGAGATCTGATGCATAACTAAGTTCACATCAAGCACCAGAAACTTCACACACATTTAATTCCACAATTTGAAATATGGCTCTCTTTTTAATTTTGCATGAATCAAATGAAATGGTAATTCTATTTCTGTTGGAAGCTGATCATTGTAATTCCAACTAGCAAAAAATGCAAACTCTTATTTCTAATCAGCATGGAAGCTAATTGATTGGCATCATGGGTTACATTAAACTCTGTCTGGTTGCATAAACAGAAACAGAGTCAAAGTTCAGCATAATTTGACAGGTTGAACCAATATTTATTGGTTACCCACTGATTTATATTGGAATTTGATCTGGTTTCTGGTGCATCTTCGTCCACTAGCAGTATTTGAATCCAGTCTCAATTACTTTATGGGTATCACAAATTTGAATAGTAAACTTCATTATGAACAATTTACTTTAGTCTCCATGCTAACAATAACCTGCAGATTATTTAAAGGTAAAACAAGTGTTTAAAATACAAAATGTTCTTAAGATCTAAAATCCCTAGCAAAGTATAGGTATAGACTTAAATATATATTTATTTAAAAAAATTAAATATTTGAAATTTTCTTCTTTAGTTGCCAAGGCTTGTGTTTCACCTGTAATAATTGATAACTTCACCTACACTTAATTTGAGGTGAATAAATGCAGCTCCCTGCTTTGTTTTTATTGCCTGTCATCAGCTCTTGCTGGTGAACAGATTTTGGAATTTAGACTGAAGAGCCCTGATCCTGCTGCTGGATTTGCGTGAGCGGAGCACCACTGAAATCAGTGATGCTCTAAGAGGATACCAGCATCCCCTTTCATGGATCATTTCAGATTTATCCTTTTTAGCCTACAAATTATATTCAGTTATTAATTGAGGTTAATCCAATTTTAAACTGTCACATAGAAAGCACTTTGTTATTGTCCATGTACATTCTATTAAAATGTAAATAACACAAAACCAAAAATTATTTTCACCTTAGTTGTAAGATATATGTCCTCTAATGTCTTGTTGAAGCAAGACTCTGCTGACTACTGTGTTGCAATGGGAACATGATGTCAAAGGACATTACATCTATAAATGAAATGGATTGACAAAAATATGTGTGTAGATAGATATTACAGTGTTTAAGTTTAAAAGAAAATGAATATAAATTCCCAGCTAAACAAATAAACTGCCTTATTAAAACAATATTTCCATTTTTTTAACCAAGTAGTTATTTACTAACTTCCAAAGTATAATATAGATATTTAATAGTCTAATTCATTCCAGTATTTGTTTCTATCTGACGCATATTACCTTCACTTCATGCAAACCTAGTTTTTTTCATGTTTTCATGTTATGCATATACAAACATTGAAAGGTAATAATTAGGGACATCTGTTTACATTTACCAGGAGCAGATGTTGGATGAATTAAAATGAACACAACTATCACTCAGTATCATTAAGAAATGAAACCGATAAGGATTTTTGAACACTGGCAGGCAGTTAAATATTCTACACTGATATCTTTATGCTATTTGCAAAAAAATCATGTACAAAATTATGTTCATAACCAACTGAATCAAAACTCGATTGCATAAATGTGTCAGGACATCAATTTCTAGTTTCTTTCCACTGGAACCATACATAACTTGTTTGTCCGTCGTGATGGCTGAAATTAGTAGCTTGCATTGTCCAGTTGATAGCAATGCTCATTAATGCCACAGGACAACCAAATCAGTTCTTGAACAATACAGCAGTATTCTAAACAACTTAATCACACTCTGAAGCTCCATAATTAGTACCAAAAAACACTGCTAACTGTGCTGAATTGGATGATCAATGATGAGAATTTTGTATATGAAGAAGCTGTCAGATCATCATTACATGCTCTTTCCAGTGCTGTGTGTGAGAGAGTTGAAAACAATATTAGAGTCTGTAAATTTTAGAACATACATTTATTCAACCATTTATTGTTCATTTGATGTCCTGAGAGGGAATAGAAAGATTTTTTCCTTCCCATGTAGAATATGGGAAACAAAAGGTACACCAAAAATGTGTCATTTGCAGAGTTTGAGCTGTTTGATAGTTAAATTATATAGCTGGTTTAGCAAGAACTATAAACTATATTTGTGCTAACTAAGGCTTCAATCCTGTACATACATATGTACATGCTTAATTATTTATTCATTTGAATAGTCAGTCACAATGAAACCAATATATCCAGTAAACACTATCAGAACTTTACTGTACAGACAGCCCTTTTCACCCATTCTACAATAACAGACTGTGCATACAATGAAGGAAAAACAATGTGGATAAGGAAAATAACTTTAGTTTCATGCTTTCAATGTGTTCGTATTAATAGTGAGGAAATAAAAATATTTTTACTTTGTCTTTTCAATTAGTTCTAATTTTGGAGGAATCTCCTATCATACAAAGGTAGTCCTTTCACCTTCAAATATGTAAGATAAACATTTATGTAAAATATATTTACAAGAGCTTTCTCTATTAAACATTTTTTTCATTTCCATATTGCATACACATAGTGATGTAAAATTACTTATAAAGACCGTTTGTATACTTTTATTATAGGCAGATTTAAAAAGGAATAAAGTAAACTATTTATATTCCATCGCAAATTCTTTTGTATATATTCAGAATAGATAAAGGCATATATGGCTAAAGCCCTTCACCAAAGAACTCCATTTTAAAAGGAGTGCTCTGGAAACTATAACTTTCCCCAGTTACATCCATATGTACAATAAACATTTACATCATAGCAATTACCATTTCAAATCTTGGTTAATTTTTCCAAGTTGAAGCTACTCTATTTATGTAGTTATCAGTACCCCAAATACAAAAACCACAAGCAGATTTTTATAGCATTTTCAATTTTATATACATTACAAAAGGCATTCCCTTAGCAAGTCATTTTACCTCTAAACATGCTTCAGGCCCAATATAGCAAAGACGGGTATGTGTGTGTGGAGGGTGTTCTTTGCAGCTTTTTGCAACCTTCTGCTTTGGAGAAACTTTCGCACGCACATACGCAAATAAAATGTGAATGTAGGTGTGTATTTATAATATTTTCCCTTGAATACAGGCTTGGCTTCATTTATTTATTATTTTGATTTGATGCCAAACTTTTCAAGTACAGCTGTCATCCTGTGACCAACATAGCTAACCTGCAGCAATAAGAAGTTGTTAAAACATCTATTCAGATTCACATTCAGGTTAGCATGAGTGCTGCATTTGATACAGCAGGCTATAAAACTTGTTTTCATATTTCAGATAAATACAGAATGAAGAATGATGTAGGGTCATAAGGCCTGGAAATGAAAGTAGCTCTTGTGTTGAAACTGATTTTTTGTTTTTAAGATTAGAAGGGGAAAGAGAAAAGGAAATAAGCTAAGTAGTCTTGAAAAAAAAAAATCAATGATTGAAATCCTAGCCCCACTGAAAGCAATGGCAAAGTTCGCCTTAAATTCAATGGAGCCAGGATTTCATCCAGTATAGATATGTATCCATTATTTATGTTTGCTGGAACAGTGTACCCTCTTTGCTAGAACAGTGAAATATACTCAAATATATCTTCTTTAAAGTTGTGAATTTTAAAAATAATATCTTACACCTGAAGTTTTCTTATTGTCTTTCTTGACTAGAGTTTACTTTAATATTTGATTGTTTAAATAGTCATAGACAAATAGTAGAAGCTTTGGGCCTGATCTTGTGATGTCCTGAAGCTATTGGGATTTGAAGGCACTCAGGGCTAGATCCACAAAAGGATTTAGGTGTTGCCACCAGTGACTGGGACATGGGCAGTCACACCTAGCTGTTGGAGCAAGAATCAGGCCTGGTGGTTAGAGCCAGAGTCAGGTGTCAGGAATCAGAGTCAAGGGTCAGTGGCCAGGTGCCAGAGCCAAAGTTAGAAATCTGCCCCAAGGGGTCAGAGCTGGAGTCAGAAGCCAGGTGCCACAGCCAAAGGTCAGAGTCAGGAATTGGAGCCAAAAGTCAGGACCAGGTTGCCTGGAGCCAGGTTAGGCTGGGGGCCTAAGGCTGGAACAAGCAGATACAGAAGCTATCACAACCATGCGCAAATACTTTGAGCACCCATTGATTGGCTGCTGCTGCTGGGCTTAGGAGCCAGTCTGCTGATTCTTCCAGTCAGGCAGGCAGTGTAGCTAATCAGGCAGCCTAATACAGGCCAGCTGCAAGGGCCATGCTTCCAGACTGGCTCTGCTGCAGGCCCTGCTTCCTGACAGTTGCAATGCTCAGCACTGAGTGCTGAAACAACTAACCTTTAGGTGCCCTGCCACCAGCTGAATTATACAGCATAAGCGAAGCACCCAGGCTCCCTATGCAATGCATGGGGAGAGAAAGGCACCTAAAATGGGATGCTCCGAAGCCAGCAAGCTGAGTAGGGAATCGCTGGCCCCATCCCACAATGGGACTTAAGTGTCTAGCTTGGGGCAGGAGGTAGGTGCCTCCCTCTGCTTGGGATTTGCAGCCATGAACCCTCTTCTGGAGTTAGGCACCAGTGCCAGGTCAGCCCTTTCTCATGAACAGCCAGAGAGGAAGGGAGACCCTGCTATACCCTACAGTCCAGTGGTTAGGGCATTCACCTGGGAGGTGGGATGTTTTCAAATAGCTGTTCTGCCTGATTTCGAGTCGGGACCTGAAGGCTGGTCTCCCACCTCTCTGGCAGAAGAGTGCCCTAGACAGCAGTCAATAACAGGGTGGGGTATTGTCTATTTCTTGCTGAAGCTGCTCCACTTTGTATAAATAAATAAAGTGCAGATTTGGTGCTTACATCCCTTTGTGGCTCTAGCCCTCAATGCTTGCAAGAGGTGCTCATCCCTAAATTTCAAATTTTGCTTTCCAAAGGCGCATAAATGTTCCTTTTATCACAGAAAGTGTGAAGATGAAGAGACACGTATTTCAGTTTGGCCTTAAGGGTGTGTTTGTCTTAGTTCGATGTATCTAAATATACTTCTGTTTTATTTTTAAAATCTTGAGTAAGAGAAAATCGCCTGAGTTCTGAAGTGCCCTCTAAAAACATGACTTTTGAATTACACAGTGGCAGAGTGGGCCGGACTGGGTGCACAGCTCTTATAAACATGCAGTACTGGTTTTACTGAAAATTGTGCTGGCTGATTTTGATGTTTTATGTTACCGAATGATAGGTGCAATACTATGCTTATATGATTATGATATTTAAAATATAATTGAGTTTGTGGAGCTGTCTATGAAGACTCTTATATGGTCTCCGTCACTGTAGTACCTGAGTGCTTTGCAAACATTAACAAATGTATCCATACAGCACTCTTTGGAGGTAGAAAGGTATTGAATAAACAAGCCAAATTGCATCAACTCATGTAGTTGTTTTTTCCCCCCTCCATTCTACAATATAGGGGTATTTCAGATAATAACAAAGAGGTATTCTGAGAATTAGAAGCATGAAAAATCCTTTTTTCTCCAAAAATACATGTTCTAATTCCTTGGCTCCTGCTCACAACAGATAAGTGTCAAGAACTCCCATACCTCTAGAAGGGTAGTAGCTGACTTCCCCAGTTTGCAGGTGGTCCATTCTTCTTGTGTGTAGGAAGTGTAGCACATGTAACCACCATTCTTTTTTTCCCGGAGGTCAGTTAAGAAGCCCCCATTGACTGTTGCTGCTTCAGTCACTTAAACAGATGAAAGCTGATAAAACTTTGCATTTTTCCTTAGGTTCTTATCAATATTTAAATTAAGGAAATTAAATCTAATTATTTCCTTGAGTTTCTGTCAGCTTTTTAAAAATGTAAAGTTTATTTGTGCTGCACAAAGCAACTTCAGTATCTTGCTCAGCTTAAGGTTATTTTTCTTTCTGATCTGTAGTTTTCTAGGGTATTTGTGTTCCTAACTATCTCTCTCTTAGGGGTTTTCTGTCATGCACTATGTTATTGTATCTAGGCAGCTGACGTTTCTATTTCTTTTCTTCTCTGTTTTTGTTTTTAGGAGGATTCTGTCATTTGAAATTTTATATCTTAGCTGTCCATACATCAAGTGGATTTCCTTTGCATCTTACCACAAAGTTTTTAGGTGGGCTCCCAGGGGTACATCAAACGAGCATACTTCTGACTCTGAGCTAGCTCTCTGCCAATAGATCAATGAAAGGATAAGGTATATGGAATATCTTCTCCTCCCTATCCATGGTGACTAGAAACTCCAGATTGCTGAGGTCTCAGCAGGCCTTGTGGACAGATGGTTCTCATGATTGGGGAGGAAATTAAAAAAAAAATCATTTTCCTCCAACTGTATGTGATTAAATAACCCAGAGTGAGACAAGGTGAGTGAGGTAATATCTTTTATTGGGCTAGCATCTGTTGGTGAGAGAAACAAGCTTTTGAGCTACTCAGAGTTCTTCTGGTAAGACAGCGAGAGTCCTGTGGCACCTTAAAGACTAACAAATTTATTTGGGCATAAGCTTTCATGGGCAGAAACCCACCTCGTCGGATGCTTTTGCACGTACACACAATACTCCCTGTGATGGCGGAGCACATCCAGAGTTGGTGCTCTTGCATCGACAGAGATAGCAGTGAATCGTTGGTAGATATTCCACTGCGCAACTAGCAACAGTGAACCTGCCCCATGATGCAGTTTTCTCTCTCCCATCATTCTTTGGGCTTCCGACTAAATTTTGCACCACTTTTCAACGGCCCCTTTAAACTTTGTGCTCTCCATCACTATCTGAAAGCATGGATCCTGCATTGCTCTCCAGTCTTATAATGAGTGTTATGAACACAACATGGCTGATCCTGCAGTACTTCATGAGCTGTGACTCTGATAATGACACTGTGGTGTCTGCCCTGCTGTATGCTGTGGAAAGAAACAAGTCAAGGTTGCTGTTGGCATTCACAGAGCAGCTACACACAGGGACCATTGGCATTGGGCTCAGGAAACAAGCACTGAGTGGTGGGACCACATCGTTATGCAGCTATGGGATGACAAGCAGCAACTGCAGAACTTTCAAATGCAAAGCCATCTTCATGGATCTCTGTGTGGAGCTTGCCCCTGCCCTCCAGTGCAAGGACATCAAAATGAGAGCTGCCCGAATGGTGGAGTATCACGTGCCCATAGGTATCAAAGTTCCTGCAGCTGGAATGGAGATGCAACTGCACAGTGTCCTCTTCCCAGAGACCCAGCAGATCCAACAACTCTGGTGTACTCCATGCATTTGCTGCAGGGAGCCAGCATGGTAAGCTGGGAAGATGCTATGTGAGCTGTCCATGCTGAGCACAGAGGAAAAATTTCCAGGGGCTTAAAGGGGAGGGGTGCATGCCTGTGTACCTGACTGCAAGGCAGCAGAGTTCAAACTGGTGGCCAAAGTGGTCACAATGGGCATTGTGGGACACCTCCTGGAGGCCAGTTAGGGCAACATAAGCAATGCAGTGTCTACACTGACACTGTGTAGCTCTAACTTCGTGGCAAGAAGCTCTATGCCTCTCATCAAGGTGGTTTTATTATGTTGGAGTAGAAGGAGAGTTAAATTGGCGGAAGAAGTATTGCGGTGTGTACACCTCCATAGTTTTGTCAACAAAAGCTGCCTTTTGTCAACGAAACCGGCTGGTGTAGACATGGCCTTAGTAAAGACACTGGATTTATGGCTTATTACTAAAATCTATAACTCACTAACCCCCCTTTTTGTCCTATGACTACAGGGGTGTTGACGTGCCACTTGACTTTGAATGGTCCCTTACAGTATGTGCTAACTATTTATGCTAAACTATCTTTTTGATCTTGTATTTAGCTGTGACACTCTTACTACCTTTCCCAGACATGAAGAAGAGCTCTGTGGAGCTAGAAAGCTTGCCTCTCTCACCAACAAAAGTTGGTCCAATAAAAGATATGATCTCACCCACCTATTCTTTCTAATATCCTCGGGCTGACATGACTTTGTTGCGGGAGTGACAGACACTCTGGTGCTGAAACATTTGAAGAGGCGCTTTCTCTGTGACTGTATGCCAGAATACATTCCAAACACCAGCACTCTTGCCAGACACTATTTTGGGTCGGAATCACTAAGCTTGGGAAGACACAGCCATGACATTACTGTGAACTGAGGAAAACTCATAGACTTTAAGATCAGAAGGGATCATTATGATCATCTAGTCTGGCCTCCTGCACACGCAGGCCACAGAACCTCACCCACCCACTCTTGTAATAGACCCCTAACCTATGACTGAGTTATTGAAGTCCTCAAATAATGGTTTAAAGACTTAAAGGTACAGAAAATCCACCAGAAAGTTACCCGTACCCCATGCTGCAGAGGAAGGCACAAAGCTGAGTAGAAAAGACAACATTCAGCCTCAGGAGAGTCAACACCCTTGTGTACCCACCTTCTCTCCAGACACCAACGTTCCAAGCTGAAGGATACGTATTGGGTGCCTGAGCACTTCCTCTCTTGCTGTTGAGAGAAGGTTTCTCTGGTGTTGCTATAGTCACCCTCTTTCTTTCACATGCAGAAGGATAGGCATCTTTGCCTGGTTGCCATGTCAACCATCTTCCCTTTGCATGCAGAATGCCTAAGAGCAGTTGATATGGCAACCCTCCTCAGAACATTTATACATGCTGAGTATGTGACAAACACTTTGAAGAAGGCACTTTTGGTGGCTCAGATTTTGGCATACCACAGGGCAGTAGCCTGGGGCAGAGAACGTCCACACAGCCATACACTGAGGAGAAGTGAAGACATTTAGCATGAGCTGTGAGCAAATCCTGAGGTGACCGAGTAAGGTAAAACTGCTGCCTTCCACTCCCACAGCTGAGTGTATAAGCACATCAAGGATAAGGGCGAGCTCTGACTGTTACCACAGAACACTGATGAACATAAGAAACCATGGTCCAGAAGATGAAAACCCACGTTTCAAGTGGGTGCCTTAAAAATATGATTGCCATGGCAAGCCTCTCCTCCTACACAGGCAGCTGCACATGTTAAAAAAGATTTCTAAACAAGAGATGCTCTGGAATCTTTGTCTGTAGCATCATGTTACTCCTCAGAGGCTGCATATTTATACCCCATCCTCCATGTTCATCAGAAGTAGATCTGGCTGAAATTTTTTTGACTGAAACTTTTTTCAGCGAAAAATGCAGATTCAGGTCAACTGAAATATTCCATGCATTCATGTCAAATTCACCAAATTGGTTTGGCTGGAAGGGGGGGAGTAAAATCTCCCTGAAAACATCAAAACATTTTGTTTAAATATTTTCAAAATGAAAAATTTTGATTTTTTTGGTGTGAAGAAACTTTTCACTTTGAAATGTACTTCACTTTTATTATTTTAAAAAATAAAAAAGTAAAACCCTGAAAAAATTAAATTAAATGCTTTGTTTGAGCTGGAACAATTCACCCCCCCCCCCCCCCCCCCCCCCCCCCGATTCTTTGGTTCACTGAAAAAGTCAAAAACTATATATATTTCAGGTTTATTTGAAATGATTTTTCTTCAGTGTTTTGGTGTGGCCAGTGAACCAAAATATCAGCTATTCACACAGCTCTAATCAAAAGAAGATTAAAAGAAAATCATGTAAATCTTCTAACAAAGTGTCAAAATATGCTGCTTCCTTGAGGGCCATAGAATCAGCATTTTTGTCAAGGTATTCAGTGTTCTTGTGTCCCAAAAGCCTTAGTGCAGTCAAACCTCATGGGGATCCATACAATCCATGCATATGTTCTACTGATGCTCTAAGCTTCATCACACAGGTGCCCAAGAACTCTGTAGGGACCCGATCCTGCTTCATTCGGAGGCCCTTGGTACTCCTGCCTGGTACTGTGAGTTTTGGGTGGCTGGTAGGTAAGCAGCATCCAGTCCCCAATGCTACAAGGAGTGCCAAACAGTAGACACTGCCTAGCAGTCAGGGAAGAGGGTGTCTCAGTGCTTCAGTGTTTCAAGTCAGAACTTGATGTTTACAGTTTATCTCAGATATGCTTGGCAGTTTCCATTACCAGTGTTTAGGGCCAGTGCCTTTAGCAGTGCCAGAGATCAACGTGCAATGCCTAGAAGCTTGCTCTGCACCAAAGTATCATGATAGCAGAAATGCATTGGAGGGCAAGTCTGTGTAGAGAATCCTTTCCACGTCTTACCATGACAACAATTTAAGACTAAAATTTCAAAAATGCCTAAGTGGCTTAAGAACCCAAGTGTCATTAGCTTTCAATGTGACTTGGGTGCTTTGAAAATTTTACCCTTCGATATTAATCAAGATGGTTTAGCATTGTATTTCTCTTGGTAACAGAGCAATGTTTTAACCGGGACAATACTCTTGCTAAGCACAATGTGTGACACACTTCCATCACCTAGTTATTTCTCTGTTAATAATCCTGTAATTTCAGTGCACATTAAGTTTGTACTCTCCTTGTAAGGACATCACTGAACAATCCTTACACTGCTGAATAACTTCTTGTTAGAATATAAGTATGTAATGTAAGTTTATGTAAGTATTTAAGCCTATGTATCTGCCTGAGATGGGCCTCCGGTCCTGCCTGAAAGTCAGTTTCTGAGCTACACAGGTTAGCAAAGAACAAAGACATGGTGTGTTCCTTTTGCCTGCCCCCAATTAGATGATGTTTTTTTTATTACTGTGTAAAAGATAAGGGATGCAGTTAAAATGTTTCAAGGGGCAGTGAAGGTGCAATATATGAATGCACAGATGATGGAAAGCTCTGGCTCCTCTTCAAGACAGACGCCAGAGCAAGGCCAAGCAAGTGGCTGGGAAAGTGAGGGAGGTGTTAAAAAGACACATAAACATAGGTCATAAATGGACCAGGGTCAAAATGTGACTGCTCTCTGCCCCTCCCATGGGGTACAAAACGGGTTGTACTAAAGTCCCTAGACCTCCCAAAATGGAACATGACCATATATTGAAAGGGGTGGTTCGGGGGCAGGGGGGCTACAAATATAATTAAGGCTATCAAGAAGAAGGAAAGGGAAAGAGTGTTTCATCAGTGTATGGAACCATGGTCAGGGAAAGAAGGAGTTCTATGGGCATATAGAACTAGGATTGTGGGAGAAGGGAAAGGAAACTCTCTCAGCGTATAGAGAAATGGTGTGAAGGGCTTGGATATGGTTATGCTTTTAAGCTTGTCAGTGTAACCCTCAATAAACCCTTCACGGAGTGCCTGCAAATTGAAGTCTGGACTGTTGCTTTCCAGCGAACTGTGTCTAGGAACTGAGAGGGGATGGGGCGGGGGAGCCCTACACTTCAGTTGATTCATTGTGGTAGAGGTGGCTTTTTAACTCCACTTGAATATTATGGAATGGGATGGATAGAGACTCTTTAAGAGGCAGAGGAAACCAGGATCTGTACGAAAGAAGCTGGGAACCACCATGGACAGACAAGCTTGGGGAAAAACCTAAGTTTGTTGTATTATGATTGTTTAAACTAACCCTAAAGCCAAACCCCAGGGTACATTTGGACAATATACATAGCAGAGGGCATGAAAGAACAGCCCAGCTCAAAAAGTGCTCATGCTACTTGTTCCCTGGAAGACATTCTGCCTTTAGGAGAGGGCCATACCATGGCATAACCTCCAAGGGCTAGTTCATGCTTGTAGTATGAATAGGTGTGCAATTCTAAGTTTCATTCTCACAATTTTATATTAATAAATCATTACACATAATAGCTGAGAACTGACAATGTGTTCAATATTGTAGAGAGAATGGAGTAGACCAGGTACCTTTTCAAGGAGCTTACACTGTAATGAGAGCAAAACAAAAACATATTAAAAAAATTAGCAGAATGCTATGAGTGTCCCGGAATATTGTAGTGTCTTTGCCTACTTAGGCTATCAGTTCTTCTATGGTGGGACCATGTTTTCCTTTTTCTCTCTTTTCACTGTTAAATAACAAAAATAAATACACTGGCTGTCATTACAGATATTTCCTGAGTATTGGGGAAAAACTGTGGCAATCTCACATAACACTGTGGAAGGTAACTGTGGGTCACTGCTGACTTTTCAGTGCTGACCAGTGTGCGTGTTTTTATTATGGATTTATTTAACGGAAACTTTATAAGTGTATTTCAGCATTTGTTGTAATAAACTTCTTGAATCCCTCCTGTGTATGGTGGTGTGCCTATTGGGGTGTGAAAAGCTAGAAGCATGTTTTCCAAATACAGAATGCAGGAATTTAGCTCCCATTAACCTTAATGGGAATCATGTAGCTGATGCCCTGATCTATGCTTTAAAAATATGCCCCTTACTCTACAGTAGCCATATCTACTTTATGGGGCGACTACTAGATGGATTTTCCTGGTTTATTTTATCTTTTGAGTGAACAAGCTTTATGCTTCCATCAAAAATAAATTGTCCAAAACTGCCGGGGACGCTCTGTGGGTCAAGAAAGCAGTGATGTGTATTTACATTTAAGAATAAATCTAAGACAAGTTTTTGCATTTCAAGAAGGTATAAATCAATCCTCAGGAACACCATAATAAATATTTTAATTAATAATTTAAAATTATTAACAGTTGTAATAATATTATAAGCTATTGTGATTATTAACTATAATACTCTATTAACAATAATTTGGAGAAATACACCATTTTCTACAATTAATGGTCAGTTTGTTAACAGCCTCCATGTGTAGTACACTAAAATGGACTGTAAACTGTAATAGTCAATTTTATGGTATTATTGCTGCGATACATGTTGTTAATGTTATTTTTGACAGGTGAATAATTATACATTTATTTGTTTTCATTTTACTGAGCAATGAACCAAAAATAACTATTCTGTAATAGGAAATCAGTTCTTTTCTGTTTATACTTGATATATTATGGTACATTAGTAGATTAGTAACTATAGTCAATTTTGATTGGCTGAAAAGCTATGTAATAATGATACAGTGTACGTTCTACAGATATGTTCAGTCTGTAAAGAGAGGTACCATTTGGGGAATATTTATTTAATTACCTTCTACACCTGCAGCATATATAAGGATATAATTTGTAAGCCTGTAGTGTGCTCATATGTTGCAGATAATGGACAATACATACAAAGAGCATAGACACATTCTATTCTATTCAAGTTCTTACATGGTTCTCAGCACTTACTTCTAGATGGTGCTCAGATACTAATGGGAGTATTACCTGTAACTTTTGGTTTTTTTTGTTCTCTTTTCTCCTCAACAAAAAAGAGTGATTTAAAAAAAATGTATTATGTATATCTATGCTATGTTTTTATATTTGCAAAAGCCAGGCCAAAGAAGTGCACCTTACACTGGAAACAAAAGGTGGTGAGGTTTGTTGTGGTCTAATTCCTGTGGAATGAATTCCCACACTCTTGGACTTCATTCTCTTTCATGGAAAAATTCAAAAATGTTGGTTTTCATTTCAAATCAGAGTGAAATCAAATTTCAAAATATCAAAATCCTCCATGAAATGGAATTACCATTCTCCACACAGCTCTACATTTGCCCTTCTTTCTCTTCTCTTTAACCCAAACAATAAAAGTGTGTATTCTACTTAAAATGTTGCAGTTACTTGAGCCCTAACACTTCAGGAACGAAAGATGTCCTGGGAACATTTATGGACTAGCTGATAAAATGAACACTAAAGAGCATTTTGTCTAGATCCATAAATAAAGAAATATGAAGTACATTTCATGCTCATTGCAGAAAAGTGCTATTTTTTAAATCAAATTCTAGTACTTTATAGTGTTAAAGCTCCTTTAAATAAAAATATGAAACTTTAAAATGAATATTTAATCATATAGGGCGAGATTCTGCCCAGTCCTTATGTGGGAGCACACTGATTGATGTAGGGAATAGATCTCTTTCTCCACCATCATGCATAGTAGGCATCTGGGCCAGGTAGAATTGGAGTCCCTGAATTCAGGGGAGCACATACCCCCAAAAGGAGCCGAAAAGAGGTACTATGTCCTGACCAAAGGGCCAGAGTTCTTGTTCTGTCATCTTCCCCCAAACTTATTGGTGTCTTCACAGTGTTCCAAGCAACGACACCCCTGCTCTGTCCTATCAGATAGAGAGGGTAAGAAGCTAGACCTCATGGGCAGAAAGGTCTGCTCTGCAGGACTCCAATTTTGTATTTCAAATTACTTAGCCCTGGTGACCCAGTATGATTTTATTAGCTACGGGTGATTGGCTGAGTTTACAGACAAGCTGCTATCTCAAAATTGCAGCCAATTCCAGGCAGCTCTGAAAGAGGGCCAGTTACTCTCCAGGTCCATGCTACAGGTCGCACTGGACTCTGCAGACAGGGCTTCCTATGTCTTGGCAATGGGTCTCTTGGCAAGGAGGGACTCCTTGGCAAGGAGGGAATCCTGGTTACACTCCTCTGGCTTCCCCAGAGAGGTGCAGAACACTACAGAAGAACTCCCATTTGATGAATTGCATCTTTTTAATCAGAAGATGGAGGGTGAGTCGGTACACTCTATAAAGGACTCTAGAGTCACTCTAAGATCTCTGAATATCTACACACTGGCA
This sequence comes from Emydura macquarii macquarii, assembly GCF_026122565.2. Lineage (NCBI taxonomy): Eukaryota > Metazoa > Chordata > Testudines > Chelidae > Emydura > Emydura macquarii. Next base: position 2,052,180 of record NW_027132344.1, read on the forward strand.
CCCAAGAGGAAGTTCTGCCACCCACTCCAATCTCTTTGTTACAGGGCCTCGCAGCTATACACCAGCGTACCTACGAGCCTCCTCAAAAGTGGCCTAAGATTCATAGACCTCCATCTGCCTACATCAACTGCCCAGTCATCTACACAGCACACCCAGCCATAGCATATTTCTGAGTGTCCTTAGAGAGCCGTCAACCACTCTGTACACCAATACCCTTCCTCCCTACCACTTTCGGGGGCCAGAATGGAAAGCAATAACAACAGACAAGTGGGTCCCAGATTTTATCCAGGGTGGCTGCCTCATAGAGTTTACAACGACGCCCCCATCTTGCCCTTCTTCATGGTCCACATGCATGGAACATCCATGTGACAACCTCCTAGATGCGGACTACCTATTGCAGAGAGGAGATGTGGAACTGATCCCAGACCCCTTTCAAGGAACAGGATTCTACTCAATCTACTTCCTAGTCCTCAAAAAGAATGGAGAATAAACACTTATATTGGATCTTCGATGCCTCAACTGTTCCATAATCAAGATTCCACATGGTCATGCTTGCAACAATCATTCCCTCCTTTGAAAAAGGCATGTGATTTAAGGCTCTTGATATGAAGGATGCCTACTTCCATATCGATATACACCTGACACACAGAACATTCCCGAAGTTCATGGTGGGACCTTGACCCTTTCAATGCAGGATCCTACCATTTGGACTTACCACTGCCCCACAAGTATTCACAAAAGTTTTCTCAATTGTGGCATCTCATCTCAGACATCAGAGGATCCTCATTTTTCCCTTTCTGGACTACTGGCTAACAGCAGCATGGTCCAAAGAAGAAGCCCAGGAATCAATGTTCCAACTGCTTCTACTCCTCTTTTCCCTGAGGGGTCAATGTCGAAAAATCATTTTTAAGCTTTACACAATTGCTGGAGTACATAGGAGCTCGCATAGACACAACTTCTGCCCAAGCCTATCTACCATGGGATGAATTTCAGATAAAGTGATAACTAATCACTTTGGTGACTTCCAATCCTTCAGTTTTGGCCAAAATCTGCCTTTCTCTCTTGGGACACATGGCAGCCTGCACATACATCACACCTTTTACTCATCTACACTTGTGCCCCCTTCAACTGTGGCTGCAAAAAGTCTATTCCCCATGCATCAGTCTATGCACGCTCTATTCAGCACGGCACCAGAAGTCCTCTCCTCGCTACAGTGGTGGATGGACCCACTACGAGTCTGCTTGGGGATGACCTTCCTCCCATCCTCACCCACAGAGAGGATCATAATGGAGGCATCCCTCACAGACTGGGACATTCACATGGGCAACCACATGAAACAAGGCACCTGTTCATCACGGGAGACCAAAATGCATATAAACATATTGGAATTCGGAGCAGTACACAAGGCTTGCCAGGCATTTCTGCCAACCATTCAGGGCCAACACGTTCTCATCATGTTAGACGACACTACCACAGCCCTCTATATAAAAAACAAGGGGGAACAAGGTCCCGAGCCCTGGGGGCCAAAGCCATATGCCTATGGGAATGATGCATCACACATCACATCCTTTTGATAGAAGCCTATCTACCGGGCACCCAGAATGTGATTGCCAATGTGCTCAGCAGAAACTTTGCAACTGACCATGAATGGGAGTTGCACTAGTCTGTGATTGCAGACATCTTTGGTTGGTGGAGAACCTCAGTGAGAGGTTTTTTTGAGCTTTTTGCATCCCACACCAACACCAAATGCACCCAATATTGTTCAAGGAGAGCAATTGGAGCTCAGTCACAGGGCTATGTCCTAGTCATTGGTTGGTCAGACCAGATGAACTATGCCTTCCCCCCTTACTCCTCCTACCATGAATAATTCACAAGAACAGACGACAGAAAGCAACAACAATCCTGATCCCCCACTTGTGGTCTCGTCAATTCTGGCTGCTGCTTCTCCTCCTCATGTCAAAGCACTCTCCACTCATGCTTCAGACATTCCCAGAGCTACTGACCCAACACAATGGCAGACTCAGACACCCCAAACTGTAAACACTTCGACTCATGGCTTGGTTTTTGGATGGACACCTACATTAGCACAGTTTAGGCTAGCACGGTTTGGGCTGGTGTCTCTCCTTATCTATTCACACCCTACACACATACTCCTCACTCACACCCAAAAAGCATATAATCAAAATATTTTTAGGTTCAAGAGTACAAGGTTCAGAAAACCAGCAGAATGGAGGAAGCTAACAAAATGGAGTTCACTTACGTCAATCAATAAAAAAATTCATCATTAAACAATATTATACTTTGATATAATGATGGTTATTGTTTAATCTTAAAAATATAAAGGAAAAATATATCTACATCTATTTCTATTTTACTCTGGCAGTTAGACAAGGAATCTGATTTGCCTATACAATTCTTAGTGAGCCGGGAATCTGATTTGCTTATACAAGTATTAGGCTGGCTCACATAGGGACCACATATCTTGAAGACGCAGGCAAGTAATTTCACTTTCCTATTGTTCAGATGCACCATTTCAACTCCATTTGAGTGAGAGCTGGTTTCAATTTCAGTGCAGTTAGACCACACTATTTGTTCTGTGCCTTTTTTCTGCTCCTGCTAGGTTATGCAAAATACAGACATTTTATTATGTAGTGTGCATTTTACAATACTCTGTATGTATCCACTATTTCACTAATTCAGTCTCCTGACATTGGACATTTGAAGTAAAATAAAGTACTCTGATAGCTTTATTATAAATAGTAACAAGCTTTAATTAAGCCAGAACTGGTAGAGAATGTATTTGTTCTTATACCTACAATATACCTCCTGGTATTCTGATGTTGATGAATATGAGCTATGCATGTGCACTGACAGCAATATATACCGTTTCCCTTGATAAGTGATTATGATTAGTCCCACTAAGAAAAGCTTTTCAACCAAAAGATTGGACCAGGTTATCCTGAACAGTCATGTCAGATTACACTCAGTCAGTTCCACAAGGACCTCTTTCCTCCTACCATTTGCTTCCTTTGTTTTAACAGCTCTTAGCTTCTAGAAAGGGAACAACTTACCCAATGGCTATACTACTGTATTTTCCAAGCAATCAAAACCAGTTTCTCATCTCATTAAAGAGAATGATTCACTCCATAAAAATCCCAAAGACTCTGAATGTGGAAGGGGATTATTAGTTTTGTTTGATTCTGAGGAGGAATGTTTGGGTCTGATTGAAGTACGGGGTTGGATTGATGCCTGAAACTAGGATTTTTTGGGAAACACTTTCCCAAAAATGGACATACAGGCTGCCACCAGCCCTAACAGTTTTACTTAGAAGTATTGAAGATAATTCCTGACCAACCTGAGAGAAACAAGCCTGAGGGTTTTTGTATCATTAGTTTGCTGAACCAGATGCAAATAGAGATATTTTGTGGCTTGCACAACTTTAGTTCCCTGTTTAAATATTTGTTTGGAGATGATATTAACTTCTCAGTGCTACGTGAATATTTTTGCTATTTAAAGCATTTGTATAATATTAAAAATCAGTATTTTAATAGGCAATGTTTGTGTTTTTTCTGTAAAATATAGCAACAATGTTATAAGGTCTGAACACAAATTTTCTGTTTTGTCTTAAATAATCTATTTGTATGAAAGCCAAAGAATTTTGTGGATAAAGGATCCTAAAAAGGAAAAGCCCTGTCAAATTTTAAAATTGATGGAGAAGAAGACATTCTGAAGATATGTTTTCCTTTTGTTTAAACAGGAAATCTTAATAACAGATTCATTTTGACTATAATTTATTTTGCTAGTGTTTCATTACAGAATAGCCACATTCATTTTTATGCTTTTTTCATTTGTGGACCCCTAAAAAATTTCAATCTTAGACATCATTTGCGGACCCACAGAAGTCCATGGACAATAGGTTGAAAACCACTGTCCTAAATTCAGCATATGAATCACACAGATTAAGGTTTGTCACAAAGGTTGGGCATCTCTTCACATGTTAAGTGTGATTTTATTATTGACATTTTCCAGTAAAATTAGCAACATCTTAAAATACCAAAAAAAATTTTTAATGGTTGACTAAAATTAGGCTCCTTTTCCATGTTTAGGTTCTCAAATAAGTGATCTGATTTTCAAAAATACTGAGCACGCAGCACCTTCCATTGACTCTTTACACACAAAACCATGAAAATCAACTATAGTAGCTAGTAGATAATCATGCTAGTATAACTTTTGCTAGGGTTTACCTGCATCTCCTGTATATTGCAGCCAACTAAGTCATGATGGTAAAATCTTTACACCATACCATCATGTATTCTCATTCTATATGCACTGCATCTTTCCAGTTTTGCTTTTTGGCTTAATTTTGAGTGCTATTTAAAATATTTTGTCTGTGATACCAGAAACTGGGAATTTGGTCATATCTGTATCTGTTTTGCAAACTGTAAAATGGGGATAACAACAATATTTACCTATTATTTAGTTATTCACCACTGAAATACCCTTCGTCTCTCTTGTATTAGGACAAAATCACACAATTTATAGAGGTAGTTTGTGGGAGAAAAAAGCGAGAGAGAGAGAAAGAAAAGGTGCCAAAAGAAGTTGAATTTGCTCGAGGTTTTGAAATATATATTAAACTTACTTAAAACCATTTCTGAATTCATGAAAGCTTTAAATAATGTTTAAGGTTTAAATTGTTTTACTGCAATGTAAATGTAACCCAAAATGTAGCTAAAACTGAGAAGAGGGAACAGTGAGGATGATAAACTAGTGTTAGTAGTCTATTTTTTATACAAGGTGTCACCAAATATATAAAAATTTGTTTCCTCAGTAATGAATTATTGATCCTCTAATCAAGCACTTACTGTAGGGTTTTTTTTTTCTCCTTTTCCCCACCAGGATTATACCTTAACGATGTATTTTCAACAATACTGGAGAGATAAGAGACTAGCTTATGCTGGGATACCTCTCAACCTTACGCTTGATAATCGAGTGGCAGATCAACTCTGGGTGCCCGACACTTACTTTTTAAATGACAAGAAGTCATTTGTGCATGGAGTTACAGTGAAAAATCGAATGATTCGCCTTCATCCAGATGGAACAGTGCTCTATGGCCTCAGGTCTGTACATTATGATGAAGATTTCATAGCCATTGTTTTATATCATTGATATTTGTTTCCTGGTACAAGGTTATTATGAACTTTATGTAGCATATTATGTAACCCTCACAGTAAAATTGAAAGATGCCTGTAGAAAATAAATGACACTCAATGTTTCTTAATTTTGCCACCAGTGTCTTCAGTCAGCTTTTATCTGTTCATATAGAGTCACCATAAATGGAAATTTCTGTAGTTTACAGAAAGTTGAAAGGCAACCATTTACTGCAAACCTAAACATTTCATTAAAAATATGGGCAGTGAGGTTTAAATTGGGTGCTGAGCTTCTCTCTTGATGTACCACTACTTGATGGTAGAAAAAATAAACCTGGAAAAATGAAGTCAACAACATTAAAATATGAATTTGTGTACCTTCTAGATTTACATTTATTCTGGAAGTGTAAAGGGGCTTTAAAGGATGCTGCTTTATATCCATTTTAAGGTCCCTGTACATTGCCAGAGCATTAAAAAAATGGTCTTAGTGAAACTGAGAGTGAGGACTGGAAAATTTGATTGAAATTATAGAGAGGGTGGAACTCTCTACAAATTGGGAAGGAATAAGGATGTGGTATATTTCCACCACAACCATTTTAATATTTACCAGAGCTTCTGTTTTTATCAAGGTGTTGAAGTTTTATTTGACTTTGGCATTGACTCATCATTTCCCAAACTCCCATTCTGTATGAGCTACGGAGGGATGAGTCTGTTTAGATAAAATAAAAACAGCCGCATACCTTTATGAAAGTTCAGCAAAGTTGGGTGCATACATGTTCAGCAAGTGATTGCTGTACCATAAACTAAGTTTAGTGAAAGGAGGCTTTTGCATGCTATGTACCCAAGTCACAAATGCTCAGATGTTTTGCAGCGGCAGCAATCTGAAATCTTACTTTTGAATTCTTCCCATTGTGAATTTAAACAAACAAACAACAACATAGTGCCGAATCTTTTATACTACTTCAAGAATCAGTCTCTCAAAGAACAACATACAAATATATGGATATTAGCAAACTACAGTTATTGCTTTGAATTACAAATACTCCATTGTAACTTTGTGTATAAAAGTTATGGCAGTTCACCTCTTTCATCACATCAGGGCTCAGCATATCTCCCTCTAGTGTTGAGGGGGCTTGGGATAAATCCATCCCACTTTAGAGGTTAAATACTGTAAATAAACCAACATGAAGTATTCACAGGGAGGCCTTAAGGTTGGTCTGAGGATGCCTTTAAACAAAAACAAAAACAAAATTACATTTCCTAACTCCCACTGCAGTACAGTTCTTATGATGGCCACGAATTGCCAGCCACCCTCTCTAACCTATTCTGGGCCCAGCTACAGTGGGAACCCTGGCCCCATCCACAAACAGAAATAAACACACAATTTGTCCTAATAGGGAAAACCAACTCTTTACCTAGGAGAAGCCTTTTCCCCGTACTGCATTCAACCCTTCTGCAGTTTGCTTCTCCTCCCTTTTCTTGCTCACTGGAAGAGGTTTTCAAAGGTCACCAGCTGCCCTTAATTAGACTCAGATATCCTCAATCAACCTGAGGTAACTTCTTTCATTTCATAGGAAAAAGGGCTTACCATTCTAAGACTGATACACCTGCCTTCAGCCATCCTCCCAGAACTGTCAGGTCTGACTTGATCACATAGTGTTCACAGCACATTCCAAAATCATTTTGCTTTATATTAGTTAATACATTAAAGCTGAATATTAATTGGTAGAAAATCATTTATTTGATTAATTTAGTCTGCTCTTCTGCAGACAATGAATGCCCCGTGAGCAGATTGCACTTTCCTTGAATGTATTTGTTGTTGGAATTTACTCAATGAGAAGAGACTGTGACAGACATGGACTTCAGTGCCAGCGGCACATAGATGACACCCAACTTACAACTTCCTTCACTCTTACCTAGCTTTTGCAGTGCCTGTGAGAGAGAAGCTCCTGAAATTAAATACTGGCAAAATAGACAGGGAAAAACTTTCTGAAAGATTGGCCAAAACCTTAACACCCTTGATCAAAGGAATCTATCATTTAGTTGCAAAGGTACTTTGCAGTCTTCTGCTCCATCTAGGCTCTGCTGCTTCTGAACACTCAAATGTGACATCAGTAGCCAAAAATATCTTCTTACATCTTCAACTGATCATGAGGCTATGTCTCTTCCTCTTTCCTGAGGACCTGGCCCTCATGGTTTTCATGTTTGACACCCCCAAAGCTCAGTTACTACAATGCACTGGATGATAGAAAATATCATCAGAAACCTCCAGGTGGTGGTCCATCTTCTGAGCAACACAGATCTCTGAAAATGCATGACTAAAGTAACCTGCATGCCACACTGGCTCCATGTTAGCTACTGGAAAATTCAGAGCCCTGATCTTCAAGGTCTTCAAGAGATTGAACGTTAGTTATCTTGGGCTTCTTCTCTGCCTCAGAAATGGTGATCTGCCACAACAACCACTGTCTGTGAAGAATAATACAATGTAATGGCATTTACGAAGAGACGATAGAAAACAGAGCCCTTGTCTGCTTGTATGCTTACCAGAAGCAAATCTTTTTGCCCTCAGACACTATGGTGATGTGCATGTTCTAAATACCTAAAGTGAGAGAGAGAATTGTTCGGCAAGTTTTTTATTCTGTGGATTGATTCTTTTTAGTATTCAATACTCAGTATTTGAAAATTCAAGCTGTATTGGTTAGTTATGATTGGTCAGATAAGGAATGGGAACTTGCTTCTGTTCTTTGGTTGGATGAATGTGACTCTTATAAGCAGGAGGGAAGGACGGCTGAAATAGCCACTGGGACTCTGAATCTCTCAGAGAGAAATACTTAGTCCCTTCCCAAAAAGCTTACAATCTTTTTATGTTTCTGTACAGTGCTTAGCACAACAGAATCAGGGACTTTAGACAAGGCGGCAATATAAATACAAATAATTATTATGATAATGTAGCAGTCCAGGAAGAGGTACCGAGAGATAAACTAGATTAGGGAATTTTAGAAGATTATCAGCCTTTCCTTTCTGTGTTGCATTCATACAAAGTGTGTGTGTTTTTGTCTGAAATCTGATCTTTGTCTGGCTCATATAATTGCCTCTCTACCAGTGCTCTGCTGAGGGTTTCTGGAAATCCTGTCATCCTGCTGTGCCAGGTATCGTCGAATTCCACAAAAAAACAAAAACAAAACCTCTTCTTCCTGACTGAACAAAATTTGCCTTCAGTGAGCACATGTGCAAGGAAAATGAGGTTGCTTGAAAGTTCACAGAAATTGTACACAAATGGAACTGAGAATTACTGCAGCAAATGATTTTGTACATTTGAGTAAATGTGGTATTTACCTCTCTGGTTTTTTTTGTTTTTTTTTAAATATACATCTTTAGTTTGATGTTTTGGACTTACAAGTTTGTGTCTTGATTTAGTACATAAATATCCTACATAGCTTGGATGGAGCACATTCTTCCTGACATTGCAACCTTGCATTGCATAGATGTTGGTGGGCCTTAGGACTGAGTACATTACCTAAAAAGACATAAGGCAACCTAATATGTTGAAGGCAAATACAATTTTGCAAGCTGTATCATTTTTAACAAATATACCAAATTTATCTTTTATAAATGTCCATTTTCTGTCTACTTGGCATTTGCCAGTAGTTAAAAACACTAACATTTTAGGGAGCCTGATACTGCAACTGCCTCTGCAAATTTAACCCATGCAGATCCCATGGCAGGATCTGGAACTAAGTGACCCATTATTCAATGTAATAATATTTTCCATTTAAAATAGAATGGGGTAGCAGCACAATAATCAGAATGACATATTATTTATTTTCCTTCTTGTTTTGAATCACAACTACCAATGTTGAATTATATGCAGAATAATTTGATTTCATAATAAGAGTGACTTAGTAAAGTTCATAGTTGTTATGATTGTGAAATTTAGAATGTTCCTGCAGTTATCACAGATTAAATTTTGAGTGTTTTTTTTCCCCATGAGTGCATTAGTTGGTGCTAGTTTTATGTGCTAAGTCAGAGTTGCTAACAGTCATACTGCAGAGACATTGGTTTCCATAATTAATAATCCTGAGTCTAGCACCTTGCCTGAGCAGCCAGCGGGGCACTGGGCAGATGTTCGACTGAGAGATATCCTTCCCCTAAACAACAGAGCAGCTGGGGAAGATGCTCTTTGTAAGCTATTCCAGCCCATTGGGACATGTGTTAAGCCAAAGCATCTGCCATTGCAGGCATGCTATTGGGCAGCTGGAGGAACACGTAAAAGGGACCATCTGAAAGAATCCCTCCATTGAGCAGTACATAGGGAGGGAAACTTATGGGAGTTAACATCAAGTATGTGAAAAGAGTGGTCCAAGGTAAACAGCTATGGCCATCGTTCATGCACTCAATGACCTTTGACAGCGAAGGAAGCATTCAGATTCAGATTTTTGTTTAGGAATTAACCATTTTTCCTGCCTGTGTCTATTAACATCAGAAAAGGGTTAATTTTGGTTTTAAAATGTGCACCTAGTCAAACATAGAAGATAGTTTAGATATGAACTTCACATGAAAGCAGTATTAGACAGATGATGCTCCTATAGCACATGCTAAAGGTGAAGGCCCCAGTTCAGCAAAACATTTAATCATATGCTTAATCTTAAACACATGTTCAAGTTCATTATTGCTGAATCAGAATCTAAATGTCAGTATTTATTTTTAAAATTAAGTTCTAATTCTGAGTCTACATGTAGCTTACTATAATTGTTTTGAATGCATACATATATCTTATTACTTTAAATTGAGACTTATAAAAATCATTTGAATATATTGATCATTTGGATATTTGCTATACATTGATCGTAAAAAGATGCTACATTTGGAGAGAATGTAGAAGTATTATTGCATTGAAATTAGCGTAACTATTTTGAATCTATCCTTCCATTGGCTGCTGTGGATTTTATTTTTTTATATAAAGGTTGTGATAAAACATAGCCACAGTAAAACCATGCTGCATGGTAGTTAAAAAAGACGAAGAAGAACTGGACACAAATATAGCATAGTAAAAAGCATCATCACGACATATGTAGCAAAGTTTTACGGTTAAACACTTTCTGATATAAAGCCAGGTTCTTTAATAGTGACAAAGGTTTGAATAGCATTTACACCAATCCCCAATGGGATTACTCAGGTGCTACTCAGAGTGAGCAATCCTACTGAAGTCAATAGAACTACTCATTTGAGAAAGTACTGCTCAGTGTAAAAGCTGTAGAATCTGGTCCAAAGTCAATGCCTTTCTTTAAACATTCCTCATTTTTAAAGAAAAAAATAATTATTGGCCCTACTGTAATTCCATTTGTCTATATTTCAGAATCACAACTACTGCAGCTTGTATGATGGACCTGAGAAGATACCCATTAGATGAACAGAACTGTACTCTGGAAATAGAGAGCTGTATGTATATATACAGATGCAAATCAAGACCAGTTCAATTGTGTGGGCAGTTTTCCCCAATACAGCCATAGAACAGTCATCCTGCTGCCTAACAAACATGAGAATTCCTTAACACAATCATCTTTTTGGAATCTTTATTTGATTTTATGCATCTTTTAAAATATAAGGGAATTGTTAATTTCTGACTTGTATGTTGTGCTGATAAAAAGTAGGGCTAGGAGATAGAAAGAATGAAACAATTAATCATTCCAAGACTGATTAAGTAGAGGTAGTGACTGGATGCTTATCTACAACACAAGAACGAAGATTTATATTTTAGTCAGATTGACTTTGAAGAGAGAAAACACTGAGATACAATTTTCTTTCAATGTGCTTTATTGTTCATGAATGGTCTTGCTCTGGACCTCCTTGGCCATCAGGCCCACTTATGATTTGAAATTCAGCTCTACGCACGAGCAGATTCACTCTTGAACCTAGTTGTTTTCTATAATTGGGATATTCAGATATTTTACAGCTGTGCTTCAAAAGCCACTGCTCTATTTTTACTGCATGATGGGGAGTGAGGGAAATGTCCACATACATAAAATATCACACATAAAGTACACACTAATAAACTCTTTGTGTAAATTACACTTGACTTAATCCCACTCCCATTTACATTAATGGTAGTTTTACCATTGATTTCAGTGAGAGTAGAAGAAGGTCCACTCTCTGTGATAGGTTTGTTTGCATTGGTAGGACATTCTGTCTTTTTTTAATAAAAGATACTAAATGCATTTGATATCTAAAATTGCACCAGTCTGTAAACCAACTCCTATAATCAGTATTAGAAGCCACTTCCTGGTCATATCTATGTCTTGTCTGTAGGCATCTGGTTACCTTCATTCTTCCCCTGAATTTCATCAGAACTAAAAACCAAAACAAAAAACTTGCCTCAAATACTTGTGAACTCTTTTATTTAATGGAGACAGCCCTTGGAGATAGCACCTTTGAATGATAATGTATTTGAAAACCACCCATAGAGAATAAAGTAGTATATAACAATTCCAGCTGTAAACCCTAATCCGCTCTGTAATATTCTGAAATTATTTTGTACGCTAGATTTTCTGTGGTAGAATATAGTACAATTTTTTCCAGCTTACATTTCTGCTTTTTTTGAAGATGGTTATACAACAGATGACATAGAGTTTTACTGGAGAGGTGGAGATAATGCAGTCACTGGAGTAGAGAGGATTGAGCTTCCTCAGTTCTCCATTGTGGAATACAGACTGGTGTCAAGGAATGTTGTCTTTGCCACAGGCAAGTGTTTCTTTTGTTTGCGTGTTCAGCATGTTTGCAGGCCTTTCGTATGTCAATTATTATGTCACGTAATCATAGTGCTGGATACAATATTTGTGGTAAACTATTAGCTGGGAAAGCCATTATGCAGTAATCCATGAATCAGGAATACTTCTACATTTCTTTTTACAGATGAGTAGTCCATGAGAGCCTTTGTTTTGTTGTACTTAAGAGAAAGGCTAAACATCTTTGCAATTGGGTATGAAGCCTTTCACTTTCGGCTATATGTTGACTCTGGCCCATAGTGACCGTACAGAAGAGTGCTATGGAAATGCCAGGTTAAAAATAACAGCTTTATGATCATTGATCTACAATTGATCTACATTGATCTTGAGTGTGTGTTTGGATTGTGTTTCAGTACAGTGGATGCAGTGTATTTTATATCCCATGTTGCACAAAGGTAGGTATCTGCATGTAGTAGACAACTGAAAATATCTAGTGTCTACACATCCAAGGCCTCCTGTACTCAGTTTTGGGGTGCTAAAACCAGGGCCGGAGGTGCTGTCCTGGAAATGTGGTTTAAATTGATAGAATCTCACAGCATCTCTGAAAACTAGACCACTTATTGAGGTGACTGAAGACAGCATGGATTTCAGTGCTAATTATCTTGGAAAATGTTGGCACGGATGACTTGCCCATGGCCACACAGTGAGACCTTGGCAGAGACTACCACTTAGGAATTCCAAACTCTCAGCCTTCTATTCAGACCATGAAATCTTGCTACCTATTGCATCTTTCATTTCAAAGCATTTAACAAACTAAGTATATAGTATGTTTATGGGAATTGCTTCACCCATTCCTTGAGCATAGCATTTGGTTCAAATTGCACAGCAGCCCTATAGTATTTCATAACAAAATATAAGCATTGGCAGAAGAGCAACTGATATGAGTATATTTGCCTAATAATGTCATCTTTCTTTATTGATGGTTAGGAAAAGGGGGTTTTGTTTAATTGGAAAAAGAAACAGATTATTTAATCCCTTATCACTCCTCTCTGCAATCTGATGCCTCTTGGCATACAGGGATAATCACACACTGAAGATGAGAGTTTTTGTGAGAACTGATTTTTTAAAATATTGGTTGCATGGCACTGATGGGGAACCTCATTTTTGCACTGGTTACGGGAAGTGGAGAAGAGATTTTAGTATAGTATAAGCCAAATTTTAGTTCAAGTAAGTGTGAACTGTTTTTATGATTAAATATGGAATAATTTACAGATGGAGAGTCCTGTTAAGTACAGATGAAAGAGAAATCTAAAGAACTGTAATATAGAAGAGATTGAAGAGGCAATAATAAACAGGATTGGATATTTATATGGATAAAAAGAATATTCAGTGTTATAATAGTTATTGCTAATAAAAATTTTGCAAGGGATATAAAACTGCATGCTTCAGAGTTTAAAACAGCCTAACTGTTAGAGATTAAGATGAGATTTTTGTGGGAGGTAGATTATCCTATATATGTACTTTTCTCTGAGGCATCTGATGATTGCCACTGATGGGACAGGATACTGGGCTAAAGGGACTGCAGATCTGATAAAAACACTCTGCTCTTATGTAAGGGAGTCAATTGCCATATATATTTTTCACTAAACCATTTTCACATTTCTACCACAATGGCCCCCATTCATGGAACAACTTCAATGAATGGATCCACTGAGGCCACGACCTTCCTTGGAAATCGTTCCTCAAAACTCACCTCTGCCATACCACCACAATATATTAGCCAGCTAATTAGTGCTTGTTAGACGATGCAGTTTATATTAATTATTATCATAAAAAAATTTTGATTCTATGTTTTATCCATCTTCTTATATGTCTGGACAACACCCAGCACACTATGACTACTATCATAACATAAATAATTATTATTAGTAGTAGTAATAATAAATAATAACAAAACGGGGATGCTATCTGCAGGTGTTGGTGGACTCCTCAAGACTCTTTACCTCTCACAATAGACTCAGGGGGAGATAACCACTGACTTGGCTCCAGGTAATGAGTTTCTGTGTGTCTATGGAAAAGAAGGCTGATCTTTTGTCTCTGAGGCTATCAGGTACTCAAATGCAGATATTAGATAGTTTATTGAGCTATAAATAAGTGTTCAGTGTAGTAATAATTCTACTGATTATGCAAAAATATAAGAATGCATCAGGTGTATTAAAGAGCCTTGACATAAGCAGTGTTTCAGATAAATGAGTTATTCCCCTTATGCTCCATGAAATAGCACCCCTGTATATTTTTGCTCAAAATATTATGAAAATGGAAACACTGTACATACTACTGACACTACTAAGGGGCAATGAAAAAGGCTGAGATTGTCAAAGCTGCCTAGGAGATTTGGATGCACATTAAAATGAATGAGAATTAGGCATTCATATAATCTAGGCATCTTTGAAAATGTGAGCCCTTGATTTGAGCAACTTCCCAGCTTCCAAACTCTTCAACTTTCATAGTATTCCTACTTCAAACTATGCATAAACCGTTGCTTACTTTGTATGGTGGCTGCCCACAGTTTAGATTAAGATCATTTACTCGACTATAATTTTAAAACATCCAATTTAAAAAGTATAGAAAAGAAAGTTAACTATTAAGATTATTTCTAGTATTAAAGTAGTCAGTCTTCAACTGAGAATAGCAATAATTTTCTGGAAAGGTTCCATTCTACTGCAGGAGACTAAGGAGGGCAACCATGCATCCAGAGTGGATCCTGCCGGGGCTGATCTGACAGGCATTAGGAAGAAGAAGAAAAAATGATCAATGTCCAGTTAAAGTACAGTAAGAGACGGACCTGAAAAGGGAAGACATAACCCACTTTGTCTGGAAACTTCACAACCCATCATAGTCTCTAGCCAAATTAGCTCCTTGTTTGAAAGAGGAAGGTACTTTTAATGGGCTTTGAAAATTAATTATTTGGCATGTTCTGAAAGATCAATCTTTAAAGGACATTTCTAATTAGCTAAAGAAATCTCCTGGAAGAACAGATTTAAATATGAATTCTGTAACTGGCCATTTCTGATATCTGGGTTTTTACTTGGATAAAACAGCAAGAGACTAATTCAGCCTTGGAGCTAGGTATTTCAGCTCAGCTCACTGGCTTTTAATGAAATCGAAATAGACACAAGTAATTGCTTTTTACCAAGCATCTGAATAAATGAGTGGTTGGGGTTATTTGTACTCAGTTTATTGATTAACCATTTATTTTCCTTTCTGCATTCTTAGTCGTATTGTTGGTCAGAAATACTGAAGGCCAGATTCTGCCACTCTTAACTGCAATGAGCCAGTACCATACTCTTCAAATTATCCCTCTGAAATCAGTGGTACTCCTAATACTGAATGTGAGGAAGGGTATCAGAATCTGGCCCCTACACTTTAACACTTCTCAAAAGTAAAATATATTTTGTTGTAATATATAAGAGCTAGAACCTCCAGGTAATTGATCGATAAATGCATTGAGCCTTAATTAACAAGGCATTATCCCAACAAAATCAGGCCAGTTACAATACAGTAGCTGAACAAATCAGGAAATCAGGACTGCGCAAAGTATTTGATTTCTGCTTGAATATATAAGGATTTGATCATAATCCCTTGATCACGTGTGGATGAGGCCCCTGTACATCAGAGCTTCCACACAGAAAGGGAAGAGTCAGCTGTTTTCATAGCAGCTTTTCATCCCTTGCAGAGTTCTGTGGTCTGCATGCTGGGGCAGCGTGGGAGTAAATGAGAGGGAGTAGGAGTTGGCAGGATGGAGGCTGAGCCAATGAGTCATGCAGCATCTCTCTGCCAGCTCTGCAAAGGTGTAAATATAATACAGCTTAGGATAATACAGACACTGGTAGTCTCAGGGGCAGGCATCAGCTAGGGAAGCCCTGATAGCATGGTACCATTTCCATCTGGGAGCAGTAAAGGCAGTTTTTAGGGATACAAAGCCAGCTGTGGCCTGTGGATTGAATTGATCTTTGAGGTGCAAACCCCACCCCTTCCATGGGCACAATAATCTGACAGGACTCTTTGCAGAGATTTCCTCCACTGTAGCCATCCTGCTGCCTGGTTTTCCCACCATAGTGGGTAGTTCAGTCCCTGATTGATTTTTAAAACCTATTTTGTTTTTACAAGATGGTTTATGCTTTGGTGTTAATTACACAGGTCACACATAAGGCTCTCCAGGCCATTTTATTAGAAAATTAGAGGAAAGCATTAAACTTCATTAGCAGAAAAGCAGTCCTGAGTTCAAGGAGAGAAAGAGTTTATCCTGGAAAGTGAGACATTGTTTCATAGGAAATGAATGTAATAAAGCAAACTAAAGCCTTCAGGGATTGTTCGCCAAAATATATAGACTGCTCAGCACAGTAGAAAAGTTCCATCTGGTTCCCTTGATGGGATAAGTTACTCTGCCTCCACCAGTGTTCATCTATTCATGAAATGAGAGGGCCTATCACCCTTTAAATATCACTGCTGATTGAAATCTTCGAAAGAGTCAAAGAAACCTACTGTATATTATTTTTAAAGGGAAGATTTTGCCAACTGTATTTGTTCAAACAAACCTTTTTAAGGAGTGGTTGCACGTATGTGCATGTGCAGTTTTTCATGCACACGTAAAAATATACACTATTATTTCTAAATGAAGTTTGTAAATCTTTCCTTTTATTGGGCCCAATCCTAAAAGTGCTGAGATGCATTAACTGCCACTGAATTCAATGGGGATTGATGGCGCTCAACCTCTCATAGAACCAGGCCCTTACAGTGTTAGGAAATGGGTTTTTTTGTTTACAACGCTGGACACAGTTGGAGCTTTTTGATTGCCTGACAGAAGTATAGCACCCATGTCAAATAATGTAAATACTGAAGTCTAGGAGCCTGAACTGACTTAAATGGGCTTTGGATCAGTCTCTAACTCTTTTTCTTTCTATTATTCAAGGGAATTTATTTCTGATACTTGAGGTAGCACATTTCACATAGTTCAGGTCTATTTAAGAAGTGTCAATTGAGGAACAGCTACTCCATGCAAATAATAAATGATGATGCAAAATTTATTTTAATTATATTAAATTTAATTAAATTCACTATATTAAATGTTGACTGTTTATACTAATCCTCTCAATAAAGTGACACATGAAAATCATTCATTTAGATAAACATTTTACACAGAGATTGAAGCGTCTCTTTTAAAAAAATTATCCAGTGCTCAGCCAATTGTTTAATAATAAAAAATTAACCTTACTATCTGTTTTCTCCATAAAATTGAAACTGCTTGGATACCAGTATATTCTCTCCAAGAAATGCAAGATTCCTTTTGAATATCATGCATTTAGCTAACTAATAATACAGTGAAGGCATTTTCCCTACTGTTCTATAAATGTCATAATATTCCATCATAGGTGCATGATTTAGTTTCTATGGAAACTAAAGAAAAGTATTTGGTCTACCAGTGTCTTTTCTTCAGTATAAATAAGTGTTATTTTCCTCCCTTTTTCTTAGGTGCCTATCCAAGACTCTCCCTGAGCTTTAAGTTGAAGAGAAATATTGGATACTTTATTCTTCAGACCTACATGCCCTCAATACTGATTACCATTTTATCATGGGTGTCATTCTGGATCAATTATGATGCATCAGCAGCGAGAGTTGCCCTTGGTATGTGATAAGGATGAGTCGGACATTAAAATGTCAAACTAAATGTAGCTTTCAGAAGTTGTTAAAGACTGCAACATGTCATTATTTTCATATTCCAAGCTCACTTATGCCAAAATCATGTCATTCTGTATTGAGTCAATAGTGGTTTGTTCTCTTCTCAATGCAGGAATGTAACTATAATTAAATCTCTAACATGAGTTCCTCGTATAGAGCCCAGTCTTGCTCTCGTCAGATTCAGTGGCATGTTACCAGTGATTTCAGCAGTGGCAGATTCCAGGATCATGCACCAACAGCCTGAGTCTCAGCTCGGTTCATGCTTAGCACAGCTGAGTGGGAGGGAAGGAAAGTGGCTCCAAGCTACCTTTCCACACAGACCCCAGATCTTGAGGCTGGGCAGGGACCAAGCTACCCCTCAGCTGAAGTGCAAGGGCTATTGTAACTTACATGGCAGAAATTGTCCTCAAGAACCATTCTGCTGCTCAGCATGTAGGATACTCCAGCTACCACGCCTGCTGGGCCTTCCCACTCTCCCAATGTCCAGTATGCAGGTGGCACCAACTTTACGCCATCTCCGGATGCACTTTCAGAGCAGTTTTAAGTCCCCTTTGCCCCTACTTTGTCGTACCAGAGTGAGACAATGAGGATGTAACATGGGTTGACAATCTGGCCCTAACATTTTCAGATTAAAGTTTCCTTTAGGTTAGTGACAGTGGTTTCAAAAGATCCCATACATTATATTTCAATTATTACTGAGGTATCCCCTCCCTATTATTATAGCCTCCTTTTAAAGGTCAGTGGAGAGGAGACGCATTCCCAGCGAGCCTACCAATATCTCAGTTTTAAGCCCCAGTGAGAGCTGTGGTACTGAATAAACAGAAATAACTAGACAGAAGTGACCAAGCCATACTGCACTCTTGCTACTAGCCCATGCAGTTATCTTCGTGGGGCATCTGGAAAGAGAGAGCACTGTGCAGGGCTGCTGGCCTATTGTATTGGTTTGTTTCATTGGTTTTGTTTTTGAAAAGATTGCCCCGCTTTTATGAGTTCTACCCCAATTTAGAGGCAGGGACTAGTTTTTTTCCTTGTGTTTGTACAGCTCCTAGTGCAGTGGGGTCCTAGTCCATGTCTGGGGCTCCTAAGTGCTACAGTAATACAAATTATAAATAACAATCAGTCAGCTACACCCAAAGGTCACAAGAGTCCCTTTGGTCTCTCTCCCACTGACTCAGATTCCCCTTCAGAGGCCAGAGATCAGTCTGGTAAGTACTCCTGAGAAAGCAGCCAACTATCTAATCACATGTGTTATTATTCAGTATGCCACCCAGTAGGCTATCCTTTTGTGCTCCATAACATTCAAGACTATGAGCCTGATGCTCTATTACCCTGTACATTGTGTAGTCATTTACACTAGAGCAAAATGATCTGAAATACGAGTGATAGTGTTTTACACTCATTCTGCACTGGTGTAAATAACTACAGAAGAGACGGTATTATGGAGTATCAGTCCCTATAGCTTAAGTGTTTGCTAGGGAAGGGATTCACTGAAAAATCCTTGTTGACTAAGAAAAAGCTTTGCTTTTTGACTTCTGCAAGAGGCCTGTGTTCTCCTAAAGATTAAGATCTTCTGGTTAAGCCTCTGAGGATATGTCTACACTGAATTAAACACACATGGAGAGCCTGTGTCAGCTGACTCAGGATCCCGGCTCATGGACTCTGGGCCTGTAAAATTGTGGTATAGATGTTTGGGCGCAGGCTGGAGCTTGGGCTCTGGGACCCTCCCCCATCACAAGATCCCTGAGCTCAAGTTCCGGCCCAAGCATGAACGTCTACATCACAATGTTTCATCCCTGTAAATCGAGCCCTGCAAGTCCAAGTCAGCAGCTGTGGGCCAGCCGTAGGTGATTAATTGCAGTGTAGACATACCCTGAGGGACGATTGGTAAACAGTTTAATAAGATGTTCCAGGATACGCTGAAGAAATTTATAAATGCCAGTGCCTGACACAGGGATCAGTTTGATCTCAGCCTGGTTTGAACTTCCAATATTAATGCATTGAGCCAAATTCTGCTCTTATTTGCCCTTGTGTGGTGCCATTGACTTCCCCCCAAGTATTTTTAAGCTATTGCAAGCTGATGAAGGAAATTTCCCAAAACAGAATAGAAAACTAAAACTTGATCTGCTAAAACTTGTAAGATGCCTACTGTTCTATTTCTTTGTTTAGGAATTACAACTGTGCTGACTATGACAACAATCAACACTCATCTTCGGGAGACTTTGCCTAAAATTCCGTATGTTAAAGCCATTGACATGTATCTTATGGGCTGCTTTGTATTTGTCTTCTTGGCCTTACTTGAATACGCCTTTGTCAATTACATCTTCTTTGGAAAAGGCCCTCAAAGGCAGAAGAAACTCGCAGAAAAGACAGCGAAGGCAAACACTGAACGCTCAAAATTTGAAGGCAACAGGGTAGGATTCTTTAATCTACTAAATGTAATACAGTGACTTGTTCTATTACAAAAATCAAACAAACAATAAAGAAACACAAACCAAAATCCTGTCTCCCTTTTCATGCAAGGAGTTTGTGGGCACAATTTTTCATTTATCCATCTGCGTGCATGTTTGCATCTATAAAGAGGTTTTTAGACATCTAAATAACATAAATTGTGCCCACAAATGAACATGGGTGCAAAAAGGGAGGTAAGTTTAGTGCTGGTCTGAAAACCAAGGCCATACATTCAAAGAGTATGATTGTGATTTGTATTGTACCTTGTGCCTGCACAAGGAAATAAGGAGAAATAAGAATCCCTTCAAATACCATTGGTCTGGACATGCCCACTTACTGCCTTCTCCTGAAGCAGGTGGGTAGGCAGGGGCAGGATATAGGTGATGCGTTGCTATCACCCGTGAATTCTTTGGCCAGCACAGCTGAGCCAGTGTGTGTGGTGTCATTATTTACTGCTGCCGTTGGCCAGCAGCGAATTATTACTCCTCACCCCTGGAGGCTGTGGGCAAGTTGCAAGGGAACTGTATCTCAAATGGCTGACTGAAGCCCAGTGCATCCTGTGGCTGTTGGTGGGTGGTGCATATAGGCACAGTCTAATTCTGTAATAGTGTTCCTAAGTAGATCGTCCCCATAGTTATCTTCTAAGGAAAGAAGGCTTTGGAGGAAGGTTTGTCTGTGAATGAGTGACAAAACATGAAATCCCAATTGTACCTTTCTTACTCACACTGTATCATATCTTACTCTGTGAGTTATCTCATTGACTTCAAAACCGGATGCTGAGAGCTAGACAGTGGCAAAATCTAATGCACTTGTGCAGGGGAGTAATGTCCACTGCGTGGCCACGCTGTTTTGGCCCATATCATGGTTGCAGGAGGAGATCAAGAACTGCATGCACCATGATCCACTCCATAAGCAAGTGGGTGGTGATATGGCCCCAACACCTCATGTGCCTGCCAGGGGACAACGGGGAGGGGAGGAGTGTGCTGCACTCTGTAAAGCAGATTACTCCTGTTCCTTAAGTGCAAGAGGGAGCACCAGAGGAACTTTGCCTGAGAGGTGTCTCTTAGGTACATTTCCTCCTTGAGCAGTGCAATTTACACATCACCCATTGCTGAGGGCTGTGCCTAAGATCACAATCTAACCTGAAAAGAGTAAATGCAAGCTTGTGTATGTTACTGTTGTTACAAACAACATCCCAATGTTAAACACTCGAGTGTCATGATGGCAAGAGGTACCAGGAGTCTACAGCAGTGTCTCATTGGTGAATACAGTGCACTGGTATGGCCCAGACTCAGCTGAGTTCTAGGGCAGCGTGGAGGCTGGAAATTCCATTTCAAATCAGGACAAAACCTGTACATTTTGAAATTCCCCACAGAAGAACATTTTTGGGGAAAAAATCATTTCCAGTTACTGAAAGTGTTTCACTTAAAAAACGTTTCACTTTGATTTTGGCAATTTAATTTTATATATTATATTAAAAATAGAAATAGTTATTTCCCAAAATGTGATCATTTCCACTTTCAACATTGTCAGCACTTCTTTTCTGTTGTTCTCCAGAACAAACTTTCAATGAGGTTGATACGATTTTGTGAAGCATTGTGATTCGATGGAATTACATTTTCCCTGAAAAATGGTTCTGTTTAAGTTTTTCTGACCAACTCTACTGTATTTTCTACCACCCGTATCATTACAAATGACCACACTTACAAATTATCTCTTTCTCAGTAGCAGTATAATGTAAAATAATTGCAATGTATGCTTTATGACTCTGGGGCTATACATCATTCTAAATGTGTCAGAGAACTGTGCTTTATTATCTGGAGCTCATTCCTACTAAAACACTTTTTAAACTAATGAACTCATTGTAGTCTGACCATATTATGCAGCCAAGACTTTATCACAGTTGGCAAGCATTGTTTAGGATTAAGCTAGCATGGAGTATGAATTTTCTCTCACCAAAAGACAGAGATGGAAAGTTAGAGTGTCACAATGAAGGCAGTAGTTGAGGTTTAGATGGAATCTGATAATTCAGTTGTGTACAATTCTTCCAATCCAATCTGTCTGTCAAATATAATCCATTTAAATGATTTAAGTCATTCAGTCTAAGTATTTTAAATGAGACCAATATCTATCTCCCCATGGCTCACTCTTCTTCTGCACTGATATCAATGAGTCCTCCCCCACTGCAACTTGAGACCATTGCTTATCTGTCATCTGCCACCATTGAGAACAGACTAGCTCCATTCTCCCTGGAATGCCCCTTCAGGTAGTTGAAGGCCACTATCAAATCCCCCTCGCCCCCACACACTCTTCTCTTCTGTAGAGTAAATAAGCCTAGTTCCCTCAGCCTCTTCTCATAAATCATGTGCTCCAGCCCCCTAATCATTTCTGTTGCCCTCCACTGGACTCTCTCCAGTTTGTTCACATCCTTCCTGTAGCGGGGGGCCCAAAACTGGAAACAATACTCCAAATGAGGCCTCACCAGTACCAAATAGAGGGGAATAATCACTTCCCTTGATCTGCTGGCAGTGCTCCTAGTAATGCAGCCCAATATGCCATTAGCCTTCTTGGCAACAAGGGCATACTGTTGACTCATTCAGCTTTTTGTCTACAGTAACCTCCAGGTCCTTTTCTGCAGAACTGCTGCCTACCCAGTCGGTCTCCAGTCTGTAGCAGTGCATGGAATTCTTCCGTCCCAAGTGCAGGACTCTGCACTTGTCCTTTTTGAACTGCATCAGATTTCTTTGGTCCAATCCTCCAATTTATCTAGCTCACTCTGTATCCTATCCCTACCCTCTAGTGTATCTACCACTCACCCCATCTTAGTGCCCTTGCAAACTTCCTGAGAGTGCAATTCACTCCATCCTCCAGATCATTAATGAAAATGTTGACGCAAATTGGCCCCAGGACTGACCTCTGGGCACTCCGCTTGTTACTGGCTGCCAACTAGATATAGAGCTGTTGATCACTACCTGGTAAGCCCAATGATCTAGCCAACCTTTTATCCACCTTATAGTCCATTCATCCAACCCATACTTCTTTAACTTGCTGACAAGAATACAGTGAGAGACCATATCAAAAGCTTTGCTAAAGTCAAGGTATATCATGTCCACCACTTTCCCCAAATCCACAGTGCCAGTCATCTTATCATAGAAGGCAATCAGGTTAGTCAGGCATGGCTTGCCCTTGGAGAGTCCATGTTGACTGTTACTGATCACCTTCCTCTCTTCCAAGAAATCCTCTGTTTTCCATTTTTGTCAAAATAGAAAGGAAGAAAGTCTAGTGACAGAACAACATAACAGTTATATGAAAATCAGAATTCAAGACCTCAGCTTCATTCCATGCTCTCAGGCAAGAGGGCCTGCAAATATTGTGGGAGATGTACACCTGCCTGGAAAGGAGAACCTGAACTTTCACTAGTAATTCCTCCAGCTAACCCAAGAAACTGCCACTGATCGGCTTTTGCTTCTATCAGGCCTTTTCTGGGTGGAGGAAGAAGAGAGAGAATTATTGAAGGAAAACTTCGAAGACACCTTGAGTGGAGGAAAGAAAGTTACAACTCCTGCAATGCACATGTTCAATGCTGTTTCACTTTATTGGTACAGAAAATAAAGACATGGGGCTTGTTTGTGGCTGTGCAGAGTCATCAGATGTGGTTCCATGAGG
The DNA here is from genome assembly GCF_026122565.2 of Emydura macquarii macquarii. NCBI lineage: Eukaryota > Metazoa > Chordata > Testudines > Chelidae > Emydura > Emydura macquarii. Next base: position 2,075,902 of record NW_027132344.1, read on the forward strand.
ATTCCCCAGTCTGGGAGAATCTTCAGAGGATGTACTGATGCTGCCCCACATGCCTTGGCTCCTGCCACAGGGTGTGTGTGTGAGAGGAACAGGGAATGAGCACTGCATTCCTACTCCTCCCCAGCCACCAGAACAACCTTAAACTGACAGTTGCCTGCCCCAGGATCAGGGCAATAGAGGTAGTATAATGCTACTTGGGTGCCTACAGCTCCAAGCTGCACTGAACACAGCTCAGCTAGGGCCCAAGATCAGGGCTACAAAATTTCAAGCAACTGGAAAAAGAAAATGCTATAATAATAATAATAATAATAATATCAGTCTCTGAAAACTGTCTGTGTATCTTATTTATTATAAAATAGAAAGATGTAACTTGCAGTCTAGAGGCAGAGCAACTTCCTGGTCAGGATCTGAGTTTGATCCCTTGATCTTAAAGTAAAAGAGATGGACATGCTATTGAGGCAGTGTATTTATCTCTTGGGCAAAGGGAGCAGGAGGAGGAAGGGAAATGTCACATTACTTTCACTAGCAAACCTTCCAGCCATTGAAAACAGTACTATCACCATGTAGGATGCTTATACTGTGGCTCAGCTTTTAAATTTCATAGGACTAAAATCTGACATACAAGCAACTGGCCTTGGTTGCAAATATTCCATTTAGAATGTGTTGCAAAAGGGCTTTGCATGTGACCCCACAACCAGAATATTTTCAATAATAGAAAGAGTCCTATGTACTGAACTCCACTGGTTTGGGAGTTTTTTACTTGATGATTAAATTTGAAAAGTGGCTGTTGTTCAGGCTCAGTAACTAAATTTCATAATGGCTTTGTTGACATTGTACTATGTCAGAAGGTCTTGCATTTGAAAAGCTGAAACTGTGTGACATAGTTATTTCCACACTGGTCACACTGCCACAGACGTGCATCTCAAATGTCATGCTTTTAGGCAGTTTCTCTGATTTGTTCCTGATATGCTGTCACCAAGTCATGCTGTGTTTGGGAGTGCTATACATGCTGTGGCAATACTGTCTGTCTGTTCCATTCCCAGCAGTTGTTGCTTCCCTTCCCACTCTGCCAATCTTTTATGGGCAGAGAGAGAGAGAAAGAGCAATAGCTCCAATCAAAAAATAAAGGAATGTTCTTGGGACCATGGGACCGCATGAACAGTGCTGCCACATTTTAGGGAGAACAAAGGGCAAAAAGGAGAAACAATGGGGGTGGATGGAATATTCCATACTATACTCTACATATCAACATCAAAAGCTGCATGGCGACAGGAATGACTGATGCACAGACACAGTCAAATGGAAATTGGCATTTGTGTTTTTCCCTGTTGGAAGTGTGTCAAACTGCTGTTAACATTTCTTATCTATATTTAAATAATAATAATAATAATTAATAATGAAAAAAATGCCTATACAAGGCTCTAAGCAACCTAAAACATAATTAGAACTGGTTGAAAATTGGCCTTTTCGTCTTGCAAGAAATTCTAATATTTCAACATTTGTTTTCATCTAGAATTGGGACAAAAAGTCTAAATATCAAACTTTTTATGGAATGGAAAGTCCCAAAAAATTTTTATCCAGAAATGCCAAAATATTTTGCCTTCAGATCAGTTCAACATTGAAGTGTGTTCACATAAGCTGCCATGGTGCCTCATGGGAGTTGTAGTTCAAGTGCCTTATGACCTCACTCTTTATTTATTCAATGTGTTCCTCAGCTGAACTAGATCTCTTATGATGATCTGAGATCATTGGATTCCCATAATGCCGCACAGTGGTTTGAACTGAAGGAGATATAGTCCAGCCAGGGAGCCAGGCCCATAAAGGAGAATGGAGGTACCTGAACTACAGCTCCTACAAGGCACCACAGCAGCTCAGGAAGACAAAGATTAATGTCAAACTGACCTGAAACAAAAAATTTAAATCCAGTTGCTGAAAACGAAATATTTCTTTTCAGTTTTCCTGATTGGAAACAATAAAACAAATGGCAAAATTAAAATTTCCTGTAGAAAATTTCAGTTTTGTAGAAACATTTTTTGTTGAAAAATTTTCATTGGAAAATTCCCAAACAGCTGTAAAAGTTGTAAAAGGTGGTTCCCAAGTCTGAGAGCCTTAAAATCTGCAGTCTGTTTGTCTATTAAAAGAATGTAAAAAATGATCTTGTGAACACACAAGTTGTGATGCTTGTAATTATTATTCTTCCATCTAGAAGTTTCAATTATGGAGATGACATCCATTAGGACTTCCAAATCATAGGCTTTGTTGATAATACAATGATCGGTGCCACTCAGAAACTCTAAGAGAGTAAATATTTATAAGAGGGTCACTAAGGAAAACTATCATACTGATGTTATTCACACCTTCTTCACTCCTTCCTTTAATAAAATTAAGCAAGTTTATTAATTTCCTAGCCAAAATAGAAGGAAATTCTTACTGCATCACATTTATATCAAATTACATTCACTATTTAAAAATATAAGCTTAGCCATTAACAGAAAAATAATCCTACATTGTGTGCCGTGTTCCAACTATGTATGATCAATTTTAATTCCAGCAAAGAGCTGCTATGTGAGAACATGTGGACAAGAAACACAGAGCAGCTTAAGAGGTGATATCAGAGAGATACTTAACAGTACATTATTTATGGATTAAAAGATGATAGAAAAGAAGCCATTGCATCTGGTCACTTGAGTTAACTGACCACTTCTGCATCTTATTTGTAAATTATGTCATCCATTTTGCTTTATTGCTACCTTGAAAGTTTCCTACCTCTTGAGACCTCTTGCAGGTTTTATGTAGGCTTAGCAGGATTTTGTTTAACTCAATATATGTCGGTAAACGTTGATTTCAGCTGACACCTTGAAATAGACCCAAAAATATTGACTGATAATGGTTGGCACGAGTGCAGTCCCCCCCGCCTCACACCTGGAGTGATCAGGTATTACTGGCCCTGGGGCAGTGCAGGGAACCCTCTGCAGCCCCACTGTCATGGCCCCTCACTCCCGTGACAGCTGGGCTCCACGGGGTTCCCTGCACTGCCACAGTGCTAATGATGCCCTGCAGGCACACGGTGCGGGGAAGGCGGTGCTCCTGGCAGGGCAGAGCAGAGACCCCACCCCCAGCAATGGCCGTGAGGAGGAAGACAAGTTCTCATCCACAGGGGAGGCAACCCCACTGCTGAATGGCTCTTGCCCAGAGACGGAATCATTCAGCAGCAGGTTGAACGCCCCCACGGCTGGGTGTCTCTGTCCCCACCCTTAATTTCCAGTAACAATAAAAATGAAAACTGTTAAAAATTGAATAAATGTGTTAAATAACCATCTATATTAATCGTCAAAATTCGGGGGGAAAATAAAAATTGAATTCTGCCAAGCTTAATTATAAGCTCACCTCTCTCAAACCTGTAAGTACCATCCCACCCCAGTTGCAGTTACTGGACAACAACGTGGGTTGCTCCTTCCCCATGTGATCTAGTTTCTGCAGTACTACCAATTTAGGAATTAAAAGAAACCTATCTCAAAACCTTGGTAGGCTGGCTCATATTGGGGGACAGCTCCCCAAAGTAATAAAGTAATCACACAACACCAAAATTCGTATCTTTCAATAAAATATTTGCCTCAGTATTTGTGGCATTCTTGTATTTATGGAAGAACATCCACAAAAGGATAAGTAACCTACATTTGTTTTTTGTAAAAATATATTCCCTTAGAACTTGATTGCCATGATTACACAATTATACGGTTCTGTATTTATTCTAAAGGTCATGTGGTTGGGGTGGCTTGACAGGAGGGAGGGGTCTCCTGAGCACAATGTAGAGATGCCTATGTTCTGCTTTAACTTGTACCCCTCAATTCAATTTCAATTATGCTATGCAGTATGTTTCTTTTGAATAATGCTTTTCTGCACTATCAGTCTGAAATTTGAGTGCTCTAGAACCATTTCTCTGCTAATGCTGCAGTTCCCACATTTTTGGAACAGGATGCTGGTGTAACCCATTGTGATACAGGTCTTCATCTATGCTGATTCTCAGAGGAGATGTGTTGTTACAGCCCCTAGCTACAGAGTTTTAACTCAAGCTGTAGCCACTCATACATTCAACTCTGGAGTCTTATTTGGCATAGCACCTCCAGTACTACTTACGCGTATATCAGTTGCACCATTCATTCCCCTATGCTGAATTTTGCTCTGAAAATGAAATTATCTTGCTACTGTACACAAATGTGAAAGCAGTCTATTAAGGTTTGTATTTAGCTATATTATTCATTTTTCCTAGATTCCCTTTTTGTATTTTTTTTTAATTGTGAACGTGTGAGGAAATAGTACCAAGTTTTAAAAACATGTATCAAGATGGACACAGCAATTACTGTTGGAGAAAATGCCAGTATTGTAGCTCATGTGACATGGATGGTCAACAAGTTTGAAGACTCTTGCAACATTACAGTACTCTACACAAGTTAACTCTTAAGGCCTGATTCTCCATTGCCCTGCACCTTGTGTAGTCATTTACATCAGTGCAAACCGAGTACAAAGTATGTGTTAAACACTGCCATTCTGATCTGGTAGCATTTAACACCCATTTTGCACTGGCAAAAATGACTACACAAAAGTGCAGGGCAATGGGTGACTCTGCTCTTCATTTTCTTTTCAACATTATTTTGACAAACTTCATTTTTATTTGGTGGACAGTGACTGCAGTGTATTATCGTTTCATAGGCTTTTTCACTCTCTATAGTTTGTAATATTTTTAAATCCTTGACATGTTTCGCAATATGTTTGCAAACACTGAGCTTTTTCTTTCCCAATAATCAGGCTGAAATTAACATTTCAGAAAATTTCAGGAACATTTCAGGAAATGTATTCCCTTGTGTGTTCATCAGTATGAACAGTTGGGTCAAAGCAGCACTGAGAAAAAAGTTAACTTGCAGATTCAGTGGTGAGACTTCTTGAAAATGTCACTTCTGTTGTACTACAATTATAAAATATTTTTAAAGTTCCCAAAGACAGAATAGTGAATGATCTTTTTCTTAAAGCAAACTAGGTGTCTGTGGTTTGATTGCCATTTACACCTGAGCAAAGTGGCTGTAAAATGATACCTGATTTATGCTTTGCACAGGTGTAAATGACTACACTAAGGGTAAGGCTGGGGAGACTCAGGGAACTGGAATCCAGAATCCAGTTTCCACCATCTTATAATAATTTTAGTGTATTTCAAATTTTGGGGATAACCTACATGAGTAGAGTCACTTTAATGTAAAATAGAGCAAGATGACAACATCAGAGGCATCTTTTCATGCTGTTCTTAATGCTGCTGTTTACACACATATTATTCAGGATGAAAAAAGTGCCTATATTGCATTTTAAAAATAGGGATTTATGAACTACTAAACATAACTGTGGAGTGAATGAGCAGGCAAAATAGAATCACAGAACTATAGAATTATAGGACTGGAAGAGACCTTGGGAGATCATCTAGCCCAGTTTCCTGCACTTATGCAGGACTAAGTATTATCTAGATCATCCCTGAGAGGTGTTTGTCTAACCTACTCTTAAAAATCTCCAGTGATGGAGATTCCACAACCTCTCTAGGCAATTTATTCCAGTGCTTAACTACACTGACAGTTAGGAAGTTTTTCTTAAAGTCCAACCTAAACTGCCCTTGATGCAATTTAAGCTCATTGCTTCTTGTCCTATCTTCAGAGGTTAAGGAGAACAATTTTTCTCCCTCCTTCTTGTAACAACCTTTTCTGTACTTGAAAACTGTTATCATGTCCCCCCTCAGTATTCTCTTCTCCAAACAAAACAAACCCATTTTTTTCAATCTTCCTTCATAGGTCATGTTTTCTAGACCTTTAATCATTTTTGTTGCTCTTCTCTGGACTTTCTCCAATTTGTCCATATCTTTCCTGAAATGGACACAATCCTTCACTTGAGGCCTAATCAGCATGGAGTAGAGCGGAAGAATTACTTCTCGTGTCTTGCTTACAACACTCCTGCTAATACATCCCAGAATGATGTTTGCTTTTTTTGGAACAATGTTACACTGCTGACTCATATTTAGCTTGCGATCTACTATGATCCCCAGATCCCTTTCCACAGTACTCTTTTCTAAGGAGTCATTTCCTATTTTGTATGTGTGCAATTGATTGTTCCTTCCTAAGTGGAGTACTTTGCATTTGTCCTTATTGAATTTCTTCCTATATACTTCAGCCCATTCCTCCTTTTCCTCTTGTGGAGCACAGTGATTGACTTGTTAGGATAAGGTTTGATTTTAAAGAACCAAATTTATGGCATATGAAACAGAACTAAATGGACCTGAAATAATTCAGATACCACAAATTACCTACCAGTAAATTAAGCCTCATAGCAGTTCCCTACCATAATGAAGTGTTTCAAACTGGCTTTAAGGCTGAACTGAGCTGATTTAAAAAAAAAAAAAGAAAGAAAGAAGAAAAAAAAAAGCACTGTCTGAGAATCTTGATTACTGCAGGGTATTTAAAGACAGCTTTTTCCTTCCAGTTCTTCACCAAAATTACAATATAAAAACTTAGAGCCCCACAGTGATATGCTTGCCATATATTTGTTGTCTAGGATTAAACAAGAGATCTTGGTTTTTAGCAGATGTTTACATCTTACATCAGTGTTTTAGATCTGCAAAGTGCACTTATTCTTTAAACATTGCATATTACACTGAGTAGAGTTACTGATAAACTAGAAAGTATTCCTCCACATAACAAGGGTGAAACCAGAATGCCATTATATGCCTTACTTTGAGCCTCATCTTTAAATTTTACCACAAAAAACAAAACAAAACAAAAGCAATAAATATCATAGAAATGTAGAACTGGAAGAGGCCTTGATAGGTTATCTAGTTCAATCCTGTGCCCTGAGGGCAGGACTTAGTATTATCTAGACCATCCCTGACATGTGTTTGTCTAAATTTTTTTTAAAAACCTCCAGTGATGGAGATTCCATAACCTCCATAGGTAATTTGTTCCAAACCATAGTTATCTTGATGGGAAGCTTTTCCTAAATCTCCCTTGTTGCAATTTAAACTCCTTACTTCTTGTCCTATCCTCAGTGGTTAAGGAGAAAAATTTATCACGCTTCTCTTTATAACAACCTTTTACATATGTCACACTGTCTGGAGTGGTTCATGAGTGAGAGTACCGGTAGAGAATCTTGCCCAAATAGTACAATTCCATGCATTAATGAATCATTCAATATATGGTACCCTAGTGATATTATTAATTTGTATTATGGTAAAGTCTAGGGACCATAATCTTAGGTCTGGACTATATTGTTCTAGACACTGTACAAATACATAATAAAAAGACACTCCCTCTCCAGAGGAGTATGATACCTAAGTATCAAGCAAGAGACAACAAGTGGATACGTCAAACAGAGAGGGGAGCACACCAGCTGCCTAACCATTGTCAAGGTTTTTTGTAGAACATGACAAAGGAAAGTTTTATAGAGGAATTTGAAGGAGGACAACAATGTAATCTCTGGATGTCTACAGGGAACTCCTCCAATGCTTATGGAGAAGCATGGGAGAAAGCACAAAGGTCCTTGTTTGAAATGTTAATAAATGGATGATGACGGCAGAGCAGAGGCAGGAGCTGCATCTCAGTAATATATACGAGATCATAGTTGGTGTGGGGCTAGGCTATAAAGGCCTTAAAAATGGAGATGAGTATTTTTTGTTTGATGTGGTGGAGAAGTGGGAGCCAGTGGAGAGACGTAAAAAAAGAGTTGACATCATCAAAGCTGGGAGCCAGGAAAATAATCTTTGCTGCAGTGTTTTAAATAGATATAAGTGGGCAAGATTGCATTTGTCAAGGCTGGAGAGGAGGAGGTTGCACCAGTCACGATGCAAGATGTCGAAGACCTAGATTAGAGATTTGACTTTGTGGCTGGTAAGGAAACATCTTAGAGATGTTTTGCCAAAAATGGTATTTCAAATCACATTTACTATTCAGACAAAAATCAATTTGAATCAATCATTTTGTGAGACAACTATAAGTGGTAATTGTATGCAAAAGAGTTAGTTGTACTTTACAGCTCTTCTGAGTGTCTTTCACATCCCCTGGTGATTGCTTCACTCTATGGACCATGTTTAGCCTTAGCTACCTTGCATTCATTTTTGCAGAACTCAGCTCCATATACTTATACAAACAACAGATCCAGATTGTTACTGTGGAGAAATAAATGGAACTTCTTCACCCCCACTGAAACTTTTTAACCCTAGTGCTTCAGTTTAATTTGTTTATTATTATTTATAGACATCCATCTCTATAATACATTGGTGTCTACAGCACTTTGTTCTTTTATTTTCCTGATTTTCATTCTCAACATTATGTATTCTTATCCGGTCTGCATACAACGTCACAAAGCACTAGTGCAACCATGTCATAATTGTTTTCAGTGGGGAAAAAATAGGTTCTAGCATCTGTAACTCATGAAAGAAGAATCCATCATACAAGACTTTTTTAACAAGAATGAAATAAGCTAAAGATCCCTATACTAAGACACTTGTAATACATAATCCAAGACTTCCAAAGTACTTATCATATGGCCATGCAAGCTTTAGAACACCCCACATGGTGATAGGATCACTTCATCCATCGCTGAAGTGCAGCCACTTCCATAGTAGAAATGTTTAACTGCACAGAAAAGGATCACACAACAGTTTAGGATTGGGAGTAAAAAATAAGTACAGTTGAAATTGCAGGATAAATGTTAGGTGGATACATTTAATAACTAGAACTGGAAATTAGCCTGGACGCAGCGTTATTGAAATATTCTTATGCAAACTGGCATGGAGGGCCATGCAAAGTGAACTTAAGTGGCCCAAAATGGCCAGCAGAACATTTTTTATGTACAGAGGAGCTTTCCACTGGCAAAAATTTGGTGGAGGGTTGGAGCCAACTCCTGCACCAGCCTTGTCCCCACCTCCGGCATACAGGGAGGGAAGGGACAGACTGGGCATGAGGAGGTATATGGCAGAGTGGAATTCCATTATACTCAATTTTCCACTGATGTAAGCTCACTGAGGAACCTAAAGCCAGTGGCATTATTTAAAGCTGTTTCTCAAAAACTGTAATTGCCACTGGAGCTGGGAGGCATAGGAACAAGGAATTACAGTTGGCTCTTTGATATTTCCCCCGTTCCACTGCACTGACGTGGAACTGAGCATCTGACCCAGGATCTTTAATGACCATAAAGGATGAGAACCTTATTTCATGGTCATTCAAAAAGACAGCTCCTCCAAACAACCTGTCCTCCAACACCATGCTCATCACTGGCTCGGTACAGGTTCAAAGGAAAGAGTGCCACCTATTGACTCCATTCACTAGTTCCCCTTCCTGCATCACTTTGCTGTTGCTCATCCAAAGGGAAAGACCCTGCACTTGTGCATTGCCATGATTACAAAAATGCATAAGTGACTTAGGAATGGAGAGTTTAACGGAAAAGTTGTAAAGTAGCCCACTGTGGTTCCAAAGTGAAAAGCGTTCAAGATTCCCTAAGAAACACTTCAATAATCAAGGCAGAACTGTTGCTTAACCTTATGCATTTCATCAAACTCTATGGGTGCACTTTGTTTGTCTCGTAGTGGTAATAGTAAATCTAGTGTGGAAAAGCTATTCTAGTTTTATTTACTTTCCTACAGTGCAAGAACTGTCAGCATGATTCCCCTCCCCCTCTCAGCAGTGCAGATAAATTACTAAACTACACTTAAACCGCTAAAATTGAGTTTTTCTAATGGGGAAAAAAAAGTGTTGGACTGTGGTAAATAGACAGTTGTATATCATATGCTATTATTATGGTTACGACCCTCATCCAGCAAATCACGTAAGCATATGCCTAATTTTAAATATTTGGAGAGTATAATTTAATTTGATTTCAGTGTGGTTACTCACATGCTTAAAGTCAGACACATGCTTTGTTGGACTGAGGCTTATATGAACTCCAAGTCTGCTGATATATGAAAACAAGTTAGGAATACTAATGATATGAATTTCCTTTGGCAAACAAGGTGGATGCCCATGGAAACATTTTGCTGACGTCTCTTGAAATTCACAATGAAGTGGCAAGCAATGAGGTTACAACCAGCGTTACTGATGCTAGGAATTCAACAATATCCTTTGACAACTCAGGAATCCAGTACAGAAAACAAAGTTCACATAGGGAAAGCTTTGGAAGGCGTGCAATGGACAGAACAGTGCCCCACAGCAAGAAGAGCCATTTACGGAGGAGGTCTTCACAGCTAAAAATAAAAATTCCTGATCTAACGGATGTGAATGCCATAGACAGATGGTCACGGGTGGTGTTTCCATTCACATTTTCTCTTTTCAACTTAATTTACTGGCTATACTATGTTAATTGAATGACTGTACTTTTCTAAAAGACTTCAATAACAATAAGTGAAATATTGCTCTGCCTGTCGTTTATATATATACATATATATATATAAAATGAACTTTTATTATATATCAAATACACATGTATGTGTGTATACATATATTGTGGAAGTGTGTGTATATATATAGACACGTGCACAAAAGTGTACACTATACACACACACACACACACCATGTATATATACATTCTGAGGTTATGGACAATTCAACATAGAATGCACATCAAAAGAACTTTTTTAAATTGAAAGACAGGTGTCCTCAGAACAGTAAGCGTTGAGAAAATTGTGTATTGTATAATTTCACTGCAAAACTTTGACTGTCATAGACATTGTCAAACAGTTCAAATCAGTATTCATAAAAATGATGTTTGTAAAAGCTGCCCTACATGTTGAACATAAACTGACACAGTTTCATGGGTAAGTTTAAAATGTCATTTGTATTACATATCATCAGTTGCTTTCCTCAAGCCAAATTAATTTTCCTTGCTAATATTTCTGTTTTTATATTTTGTAATAGATTTTTTTCCTGTCAGTTTTCAGTGATGGCTTGCTTTCTCATCTGCAGTAAGTAAGCCTAATCATAGAAAGAGTTGCTCTAGTGTTTTGGAGAAATTCATGTTGATAATGTTTCCAAACATCCATCTTAAATATCCATAAGCAATGAAAGGAATTTTTGTAAGTACTATAATGTATAGTGTATTTTTTTCACTTGGGCTGGTTCCAGCTAACATGTCATTCTGAAAAACAAGCACATTTTTAGTGTAATTTAGTTAAGACTTCAACCACTGCCAATTTGTTCTGCATCTGTTATAGGTTTTAAAGCTCATTATTCTAGTGAAAGCATAAAGACATCTCAGGTTATTTGCTAATTCAACATGAAACCATCAAGCTATATTCTTTTTTAAACATGCATTCACATGATCAAACATTCTTATAACATTGTATGTTAATGTAAGATATATTTGCATAATATGCATATATATGTATATTTTATCAAGATTTTTCTTTTTGTGCTTGCTGTTGTGACCGCATGCTACGTCATATTTTTGTTTGTGATGTTACAACTTTTTATTATCTAGGCTTAAACAAATAGAGCACTTCTAATATTTCGATAACAGCATTTTCATATTTTATTTTGTACATATAGCATATGCACGTAAACTCATACAGCTAGTATGTTCCAGTCACAGATCATAAATGATAGCAAACAACATGTCTTGTTTCAGCATTAAACATGTTCAGGCATTTTCTTTATGCATATATGGCCACTTTTGTTTTCATTCCAGTTCATTCCCTCATCAGTATTTAGACTTTTTCAATCTAGTAGGTTCTAGTAGTAAAGATGCACCAGTTTTGGAGCTGTAAACCTAATTTACTATTTAACAAAACTAGATCTTTCTAAAAAAAGATATATTTTTTGTAAACACTGTTTCTATCACATAATCCATAAATAGAACCAAGTACAGTGGTAGATGTAAATCAAAAAAGAAGTTTAGGGCTGGATCCTGCCAGCTCTCTAGCTACAGAATTCCTATTAATGTCTATGGGAATTTGGCAGGTGTTGAGTTTCCAGTCTGGAGCACTATTTAGCAGCATTAGTGGAGGGAAAACATGTGGATATGCAACTGCCAAATAAGCAAAATGAGATACCGGAAAGGCTGCCTTTGATCCAAAGTATCCTATGTTTTCAATAATATCTGACTTGTTTGTAAAGTACAAGTAAGTTGTATTTGTGCTGCTACAATGTAAATTCTTAATTTCCATTTTAATCTGTTCCCAGGTACATAATTCTTCTGTAAAACTTTGTTCTCAACTGAAACTCAGCAAACAAACTTCGGCTGCAAGATTTTAGTCACAGTCTGAATCCTGGGCTGCTCTGTTTGCAATAATGTGCTGTCCCATACAAGTAGTTTGTGGCAAAGCTGCAATTTAACCCTCAGTTGCTGCTACTTAATAAAGTTAGACACATGCACAAGAGATCCTGGAATCAGAGCCTTAGTGCTCATGCATATTTGGTGACAGTGGATTTATACAGGGTGCCTGTCAGTGTGGTATTCAAACATAGATAAGCGTTGTCAACCACATAAGTCAAAGAGCTTCAAAGGAACCTTTACAGGTGGGCTAAAAGATCCAGTTTTTTAAAATTTCCCAACACAAATTTGTGTCCTAGAGCATAAGATACTTTGAGCTTTCTAACAACTCACATATTTGCATACTGACAATTAATTAATGAGCATATTTACAACACTGACATTACAATCCTTTAGACAATGCAAAAACTAAAAGTACATATTTTTAAAAGATTTTTTTTACCCTAAAACACATTCTGATTTAAAAACAAAACACCTATTTATCAATTTCCTTTTTTTTTTTTTTTTTTTAAAGAAACATTATATCTGTAAACCTATCTTTGAGCAAGCCTTACAAGTAGTGTTCTACACAGCTGTGCTGAATAATTGGGTTAAATTCCTTCTTCTCTAGACTCGGATATGCAAGGTGTTGAATTAACAGTGTTACCAAATATCAGGATTTAATCATGAGTCTCTGTATTTTTTCTTAAAACCCCAGGTCCTGGAATCATGTGATCATATGAGACTCAGATTTCATTTAAAAAACAATACTAAGTCTGTAGCCCTGGTGGAAAAATATTTTAAAATGTGACCCCGAAAGGCACAAAATAGAGAAGGCAAATTAAAAGAACCCCAAATGCATAATTGTTTAAAAGCTCATGATTTGTAGGACCAATCTCATCATTTTGTGGGGCTTGACTCACAGTTTTTGAACGTGTGCGATTGGCATCTCTGAAGTGTAAACTTCCTCATCTCCCATTGAAGTTAATGGTAGTTGAGGTTGCTCAGACCCTTATTCGATCATCCTCTTGCTTCCAGGCAAGCAAGCAGGGCCTTCCATTGGTCAATAATAACCCTCCCACTCATTTAGGACCCAATCCAAATCCATGGAAGTTGGTGGTGGCCTTTTAATTGACATCAGTGAAGATGTGGCACAAGCCCTTGGATCAGTGCGGATCAAACCCTTGGAGCTAGACTGTAATCTTACAATCTGCCCTGAGTCAGAGGCAATCATATCTGTGCTAACCCAGGAACAGTCTAGAGAACAATTTGGGTCTCAGAGAATCACAATTCACATCCTCCCCTGCTTCCTCCTTACTCAGTTGTGGGGAGAGTAAGTTATTACACCCCTTTGTATGGAGCAGTTTACTCCTCCATCTATTTAAAATAGATTAAGTGAATATTTTAAGTGTCCCACGGGATTTTGTCTGCCTGAGTCTAGCTGAAGTCCATGGGGGGACACACATTTCAAATCCTGAAACCTTAGGTTGATCTGATAAAAGCCAGGAAATTCTAAATTAAGTCTAACACTCCATCCTTATGCCATTGTGCCTTTCGTCCACCTTCCCTCACCTTCAGCCTCACCCCACACATGCGTGCCCATGCACGCATGCACTCACACACACACATACCCCATGTTAAGAACAGTGTTTGCCTTAACTTTATGTTTTCTGGCTTGTGTCAGTATCTTCAAGAATGTTATTTAACTATAGGTGATTTTAAATTAACAATAATTAGTCTAGCCAATTTATACCAGAGTAATTTATTTCATAGCCAGTTAACCCTTTTCTAATTCACAGTGTAACACCTGTCATTTCCTCATCATTCATTCAATAAAGGCATTAGAGGAAACCGGGATTATCCTGTGCCATCACTCAAAGATTCAATAAAAAGTAGAAATATTAGGGTGGTTAACTCTAAGTTGATTTCATCCCATTGTAAAGATAAACTAAAACTCAGTCCTTTGTGCTTAGGGCACATTGATGTGTTTTTGGTATTTTTCAGCAGTGGAAAAAATAGACCAGCGAAAACTGAGTGATGATGAGATGCTATATGAAAATGTTGATGAATGAATACTCAGTCATTAAAAAGGGACAAAGATTAATTGCTTCTCTTTTACTTGGTGGGGAATAAAGTACATTTGGTGAATTTATGGTTATTCTGATTTTACATATCCCTGATTTACAGTCAGATATTTTTAAAATAAAAGTTGAGCAGAAAATGATTTCCCAGTTGACATGAAAGTAAAAATAAATGCTTCTTCACTGTGAATCTACCATACCCTCAAGTGTTTTCTACCGCATAATCAGAAGAGTGTAAAGTTACATCCTCTTTAAACTGGAGAGATGCTTTGTGGCAAATAGCTTGTGAAAGAAAGGCATAGGCTGGTGCGAGCCATCTTCACTTCCTGCTGAAGACTGAATGATCTTCCTCTACTTCACGTGTAACTTCTACCAGCCCAGGAAGCAAAAGAAAATGTCAGATCTGAATGAGACAACTCTTGTTCTTGACTGCAGTATTCTGTGCACTGTCTCCATTATTCAAGTCACAGATATTTTTTAAAATCAAACATTTAAACAAGTACTAATTGTAATCAATACATTTTTAATATTAACGTAAAGGTTGCTTCAGAGGACACAGAGTACTGAAGTATTCCGGTAGATTTAAATAGAAGTAATCTACACAATAGTTAGATATTCAGAACGAAGACTGGCTCAAGGTCCTCAAGTCCAGAATCTCTGGGAAAAGAGAATAGTGTGTGTCAAGAACAGACCATCCTCCTGCTATTTGAGTCTTGAATCAACTAATAGTTTGTGTCACAACCTAAATAATAGTTAAAAGTATTAAGTTCTGTGGGCCTTATCCAAAATTCAGTTAATTCAGTGGAAAGATTCCCATTGATTTCAACAGGTTGTGAATCAATTTGCTGCACAGGGAGTAATTCCAGAATAGCTATTGCTGATTAACTCTATGTATGGATGCTTTAATTCCGGAATGAGCAAGCCTTATTCTGAATTAGTTTAATTCATTGCATTAGCTAATTCAGAATAAGGAACTCTTATTCCAGAATAAATGAGCCCACACATGGAGTTAATTAGGAACTGTTAGTCTGTTTTAAATTCAACCCTATCTTCTTCCAGGTTTATTTTGTGTAGACAATCCTTACAAGTATAGATCATGCAGATTTAACACATATTTAGAATCTTCTAAAGAATTAGTGAAATACATATTTTAGCATTTTGAGTATGAAAATGTCTGGTTAAATGTGTCTTTAAGTGTGTTTATTTTGAGCATACTGTATGGTTAGGCGGATATGGTAGAGTATCTATTAAACCTTTATAGCCACATCTAATAATCGTTAGGAAGTTGAACTCCCATTGCCAGTGAATGGGTATTTTGCCTAAAATTAATATGGCGGTTAGGTGCACCATATTTCAGAGTCATTAGGTTGACTGCCACAAATGAAAAACAAATGTTGTGTCCAGCTATTTCTATAGAAAATAAATTAACAGAAGAAATAAAGCATGCAGCTGAAAAATAAGCCTAAGCATAAACGGTGCCTCCACACTTCTATTTATTTTCTGGAACAAGGCAGCAATGCTTACAATTGCCTTCAAACTCTTTCTAAAAATACAGGGCATAAATTGTCAAAAGTGACTAGTGATGCCTCAGTGTTAAAGTGCTTTCTCTGAGGTACCATAAAGGGGCCTGGTTTTTAGAAAGTGCTAAGCACCAACCCTCTGAAAATCAGGCTCCTTTGATATATAGAGAATCTGTTCTGAAACAAATAACTAAAATGAACTGCAAGTTTGAGCAATTCATGGTTAACCTACAAATGTTAAATTCCATCAAATACTCCACTGCAAAAAAAAATCTTAAAGGGGAATTTATTTGAAAAATAATCTAACATTTGTAATGTGTTTTTATAGCACGTCTCTGTCCTGACACTGCAGCATAACTTACTTGCGTACATCATCTCCCTTGGCATCATGACAAACATAAAGCTTGGTTGCTCAGATTTAACTCAAAACAGTCTCATTTCAGATAGTACCTATCCAAGTCATATTAACGCTTGAGGGGCAAAGCAGTCACTGTGATACAGGCAAACAGTGGCTGTACTTGTCTGTACACTACATCACAACAATCTTCAGGTTATTCATCTTACTTGCAGGGTTAGTATATTTTGTTTTATAACATAACCATTTAGTGATAATAGGACTGCCACTCCTTTCATTGTTTCCACTGCATTTATTTGTACATATTAATGTTGGGGGAATCCTAGGGCTTGTCTACATGGTGGGGTAATGGGGTGTGATTTCTAAAGCACACTAATACCTTGCACATTAATTGGTTCATGTAGACCCTGCTGATGCTCAGTGAAGATTCCCTAGTGCATTTTAAGGTAGTACTGCTTCAAGCAGCATTATATTAAAACACACCAGCAGGGTCTATATGGACCAATTAATGCGCAACCCATTAGTGTGCTTTTGAAATCACAGCCCGTAGAGCACATTACTACAGCATGTAGACAAGCGTCTCGCATCAAGTGGTGTTTACTGCCAAATTCACTAGGTTACCTGTGGACATTTTCTGTATTTTACATCCACATTGCAGCTTGTAAATGGATGCCTAATATATCTGTGGGCTCAAGCCTACAAACACTTGCTACTGAGTCAAGAGATTTCTAGGGCTGAGAAAATAATGGATTTTTTAGTTCAGTAGCTGGATTGAAAAATCTGGGGAAAAAATCAGTTTGTGTCAATATGAAACTGATTTCTTTTTCTCACTGAAACAACTGAGAAAAAAATTGTATTGGTCAATGAAAAATTTTGAACATCATTTCCAACTGTTGATTTGAAACAATAGTTTTAAATGAAATATTGATTTGAATTGACAATTCTTTTCTAAATGGTTTCTTTTGACAATGGCTTTATCTCTCTATGTAAAATAGAGTTAAATTTTATAAGGACTCCTAAAAGTGGTTTTTTTTTTATACTAGTTTCCCAGGTTTCTAAATCAGATACCCTTTCAAAAGCCCTGATCCTGCCGAGCACTTATGCATGTGCTTAACTTTAAACATGTGAGTAGTCCAACTCAGGGCAATGGGATTACTCAAACACTTAAAGTTAACCACATACTTACATGATTGACTGAATCAGGGCGCAAGTGAGAAAAGTTCAGATAGAATATCAAATTTTGGACCCCCCCAAACAAATAACTTTGGCTTTAATTTGCTGCAAAAATAGCTTCCAAAGAAGTGTGGTATAATAGAAAGAAGTTTAAAAGTATTTAGTGCTTCTTCAAGACACACCATTTCCAAAACTGCCGCTGGTAATGTTTATAGTAACTGGGAGTGTGACAAATAAATAAGCAAAGATCTCCTCCCAATGGACTGGAAAGCAGCCAGATCACCCCACCTGGGGGTTCCCAGATTTGGTTCTGCTGTAGCAACAGTACTCCAGGCCCACTACAGGTGATGGATTTAACCCACAACCATAGGAGTGACTCAGGCTGCCTTGCGATAGCCAGACTGATGCTGGTTTGATCTGCAGCATTTTGTTTAGAGTCAGCAGATCCACTGCCAATAATAAAGCACAGCAGGTAGAAGATACAATACGATGTGCGCCTTGGGTATGACAAAGCAGGATAAGGTGATTATACCTTAATGACAGTAAAATACATGCGTACAGTGCTGCCTTGGTATTCTTTTTCATGTTCGCTGCTATGAAATAACCTTCCATTATGTATTGAGATTGGGAAGCCTTGTCACTCGTTGATGTCCATGCTGTTTTCACAGTACAAGATTAATTCTAAAATCCTAAAGAAAAAGAGAGCATTTCTGAAAGCCCATTACTCCTGTACAGTATGCACTCCATAAAAATAAGGAGCAACTGCTGGGAACAGTTTATAAAAAAGAAGCAATTCTGAGAAACATTTTCTCATGTCACTTTTGACTTTACCTTATATTAATTATCACGCAGTATTTTTATAACATTTAAGTTACTGCAACATTTCCTAATTTTCCGATTACTTTTTCCTGTCACTACCTGATATGAGGCTTTCCTCTTCAAACAGAAATATATACTTATTTTCTAGCAATAAAACACAACAGCCTTTATGCAGTCAATAGTGCAGCTCAAATATCAAAGTGTATATTGCATAGTTAGGTGACCCAACCACACCAATAACTGCAAACTTTTTTTATATGGGGCATAAATTTCAAAAATACTATGTAACTGGTTACCTCTGCAGAGTGTTCTTGGTTTGTAATAGTATTGGTTGGATTTTCTATATGCTCCCATGTATGTCAGTTGCTTCTACAATACATATTCTCATTGAACAACTGTTGGAACAATTTCCTAATAACCTCATTTTTAAGGTTCTAAATGCAGATGACAGTTTTAACATTCACAAAGATGTAGTTTTAATTACCATGTTGATTACTCGATCTGAAAAAGCCAGATGCCTAAATATCATGAAAGGTCGAGTAGAACAAATCCTGATACTTCATCTCTTTCAATATTAGAGACATTTGTTGAATGGGGAAATGATTTTTAAAATAATTAAAAATTTGGAATATCAAGGGCCTTATTTTCCTTTACACAGCTAAGGCACCTTTGTTTCATTCTTGCACTGTATTAAGGGCCTTAATGTAAATGAGAATCAAATCCCATGGATTTAGGACTTAGAACTGAGGTACCTAATATATGCAGTTTTCCTCAGATAACAGAATATAGCTAAGAATCACTCAAGCTATACAAAGAACTGCTATCTTTTTTCCATGATAGATAACATTTTATTATTGGGAGATTCACATAAAACATCATGAACTTCACCTCTCACCGAAAATAATTTGTCAATATCCTTTGTTTTTATTTGTGCAATTTACAAATCCATGTTTCAAAGAAAATCAGATGTCATCAAATCATATTGTTTTGTACATACTCCTCACAGATGCTGGCTTGTAAAAAATATTAATTATTGAATAGAGTGTGAAAAAAATGTCTACTAATCATTAATTTAACCAGCCAGAGGATTCATCTAAATTATTTCTATACAAGATAGGATCCAAAGCTCATGAAAGTTGATAGAAAGACTCCCATTGATTTCAATGGGCTATGGATAAGGCTTAGAGTTAATGTCACCTAGGCTTGATATCAATCGCCTTCATTAACAATGTGCCCTTCCATCTTTTGTGTAAGGTTAGTGACTTAAACAGCTACTAAAATATTTGTATGAGTCACATATTTAGCACAGGTGTGCACAGCATAAGATCAATATAGAGCAGAGGTTTAAAATCAGAAATTCTAATAGGCATGAGGGGAAGAAATGCAGGTGATTTGGGATTAATTAAACATGCAAACACTGAATGTGGAACAACTGGCTAGGCAACATGCACACTGGCCCACATAACATCCATTTCCTCTCTTGTTCCTGCAGAGCAAGAACATTCAAGCAGCTCTATGCTAATTCTTTTGATATCAGAGTGACCCCCTTTATCTTGCTCATTGAAAGGTGACATACACCTGGAGGAGAGCTCACAGGACAGCAGCATTAGCCTGAGCTAGCCCCGAATGGATGGTGTGTCCCCACTTCAAGGCCCTACTCGTGCCAGACTCATGGAACTGCATACAATGATACTGTACTAGCCCATGTTCTGGGATGGATTTCATGTGAGATAATCTCTGGTTCTTAGTGGTGCTCTATGAATTCATTCGCAGGTTCCCTCTCTCCCCTAACATGCCTGTGGCAGTGACTTGAGAACAGTACTCTGTGTAAATAACTTCCAGGTGGAGTTATTTATTAATGCAGACAGTTTTGAAAGTGAAAGCAAACATCATTTGGCAGCATGACTTCTAATGAGAATGTCATTAAGGAATTCACTCTCCAGGCCACAAAATGAAGCATAGCACACTTTCTTGAATGGCATCTGTATTCAGATGCTGTGGAAACACAGCAGAAATGGAGCAGGCAGATGTGGAGTTAAATGTTGAGCCAGTGTAGGTGGGTAACTGTTTGAGACAGCAGGACCTGTTTAGTTAGAAGACAAATTTCTCCATTCAACTTGAATTCGAACCAGTTGATGATACTTGGAAGTCCTTCACCTGAATAGCATTCACCGTCTTGACAGTGAGGGATCACGTTTCAGTCCCATAGATTAGGATCCTGACCACTGAACTTTTGCTTTGCTTGTGGAAGATGTTC
This sequence comes from Emydura macquarii macquarii, assembly GCF_026122565.2. Lineage (NCBI taxonomy): Eukaryota > Metazoa > Chordata > Testudines > Chelidae > Emydura > Emydura macquarii. Next base: position 2,096,374 of record NW_027132344.1, read on the forward strand.
TTGACGAAGCACTGTGTTACTGATGATGCTTTTGGAGTGTGGGCTTCATGTTCTTGCTTGATGCTGCCCACGTTATCTACAAGACAGCCAACCAACATTCCCTAAGGCTGAATGGACATTTGCTCCAAATGCCTACCAACTTTCCTGCGAGAAATGGCTTTGACTTCAACTCAGAAAAAGCAGGATACCAAAGACCTTTCCCCCACAAGACCTACAGCACTAGGGTTGGACAGTGTCAACAGACACCTGTCCCTTACAGGTATTCTACCTCATAACACTTAGTTCAGGACAGAACATCATGGAGGCACATAATGCATTCAGTGGCCTGTACGCTGTCCAGGCAGCATGAGAACTAACTGTGTAGGTGACTTATAGTGAAGAAGAAGGGAGGGGATAGAGAAGAAAATACAGTCCACATGGAATACCACTGGAAGACTAACAGCACTTGGTTTGATTAGCCTGCATTATCACTGCAGAGTAGGTGGGTTGCCAGCTCAGACTGAAGCAAAATCTGTGTTTGAATCTATACCCTCCATCATGCCTGCAAGCCTGCATTAGAGGTTTTTCTGTGGGGATTCAAGGGAGAAGGGGCAATGTCCAGCTATATCTCAGGCTAACTCTGCAATGAAGACATACCCTCAGCGGCTGTCTGACAGCACATTCAGAGTCAAGCTCTTTCAAACGGAAACATATGGTTCTGATATGTGTCTGGCTATGCTCTGCCAAAGGCATTTGTAGGCACAAGCTCATAATGATTAGAACCTGGAATTGTTGATACACTTTCATCCACATACGACTCTCGGTAGGAGACTGATGACCTGTTAAGTTTTGATGGGGCCTGCTGCTGTGCCCACCTAGTTAAAGGCTGATTATCAATTAGAACAAACAACCTCACACACTTCATTGTTCAGCATTCAACAGGGACCAAATCCTCCACCCAGCACCAGAGGAGTACAGTAGTGGAAAAGGAGTCCTCCCTGCCCAGGCCACAGAATGGCTGCAATCCTATGGCCAGATTTTCAGAGGTGCTGAGCGCCTACATATTCAACTACAGTCAATGGTGCTGTGTATCTCTGAATATCAGGCCCCTCATATATTCCCTCTGCTGACAGTTGGGGTGATGGCAAGAGGATCAACAAAACCAGCAGACCTTCTGAGCCAGCCCCCCGCAACTGTACTAGGTCCCTCGGAGTGCCTATTGAGCTTGCCTCTGTGCCACACAGGAGCTGCACAAATTAGGCATGTCCTTCTAAATTTCATTGCCAGGGTGCACAGAAAAGGACGCAGAGGTGGGATTTACATCCATGCTTTTTGGTGGTAGGTGGGCTGATCAGAGACAATCTCCAGACTAGATGTCATTTAGGTGAATTAATATTTCAGGGTCCAATTCAACAAAAGTCATGGTAATTCAGCATATGCTATGAGACATAGTCATTATTAAAATTATTATTAATAACTCATTTGGGAATTAAGAATATGCTTAAGTGATTTGTTGAATAGGGGCCTTCTTCCATTGGCTGATTGGATTGTCTTATGCTGTGTTTATACTTTATCCTGTGACAAAGAGTGGAATCTTGTGAGGAAAGTGAGCAAGTTTTTTTGGCTAAAAATGTGCATTGCTTTACTGTGCTCAAAGAGGAGACATATGGGGCTCTATTCTCATTTACACTCTGGCCCAATTACATTGCTCTAGAAGTGGAAAGGGAACTTAAAGTGAGTGTAAATCAGGGGTAGGAAATCACTTAGGTGGAAAGGATGAAGGCCTTCCAATGTTGCCAGGTACATGGCACATCATGGTACAGCAAATTAGCAGGCATATTGTGTTCATGTAAAAAGTTTACAATTTTTATCAGATTTTCTGTTTAAAATTAAGTAACCTACTTAGTGTGCAACTCTAGCTGACATCAAATGCATCTACTGTTATCTTGAAAAGCATTTTTATATCCTTAGATGCAATAAAAAAACCAATCACTAAATGATCCAGTTCCTGGTGGATGGCTGTCAACAGCACAGAAGTCACCACCATCACTTGGGCTAATTGGCACCATTGGTTCTCATCTCGTCCTCTTTTTTTCCTCCTCCTGAGCATTGCCTCTGACTTAATCGCCTCATCCCCATTGTAAGTATTTCCTCCATCCCTGCCCCAATAGTTCTCTTTTCTTACCCCTCATTCATTTTAATTTTTCTCTCAGGCCTCTTTCTTTACTGTCTCCATGCTATCTGCCTGTCTTCTTCTAATGTAACTAGATCAGATCATACAACTGCAGTGTCTTGCTACTGTGGTGGAGGAATTATTGTACTTACTTTTAAAATTGCACTTCCTCTTACTGATTGACAGCAGAGGCTGAGTCTACTAGGGACTTCAGCATAGCACAACAGCAAACAGGCCAATGGGGCACTAAAGTTGAGATCAAGTTTTGAAGTGCTAAAGACCCTGGTGGATGGCATTCCAGGGCATAGCCCTCATGATGGCTTTTGTTTTTTTAATGTGCTATGACTCTTTCATTACTTACCATGGATCAGTTATGGCAGGCTCTTTTATAATGCTGTCCTCCACGGCTAGTTAAATACTCTGTGAATTATCTTGGTGTCTGAATTTTAATCCATCATAGATGTTTGAAGCAAGATGTTTGTGTAAACTATGTTCAGTAAGCACAAGACAGTTTACAGTAATCTGGTCCATGACAGCCTGAAGCACCTTCTTTCACCCGCTCAGCTAAACAGAAAAATTGCTCATAAACATTCTGCTTAACAATCACCAAGGGGGAAAAGAAAGAGTAAAGCAATATGCTTCATTTATAACAAAATGTTGCTTCTTCCAGATGCCCTGTGGGATAGACTTGGCACAAACATCTTCTTTTGTATGTTTATGGACACTGATAGGAGCAAATCTTATGGTTATGAGTCTCTCTCCAGTGTTCTTAGTATAAGAGCACAAAGCATCAAAGCCTCTTAGTTCAGGTACCTTATGATGGGCAGAAGCACTCTAAGGAGGACCTTATCTGGCATCTAAGTAGATGGAAGGAGGGTCCCCAGAAGCCTGGGTGCTGATTCCTCGAAACCACCTTAACTTTGGTAAATATAAAGGCTTAGGATGCTTTGAACCTACTGCTACAGGATGTGTGTGTGTGTGCATGCTTGAGACCTAATAAAAAGTAGTTTTAGGTAAAAGCACTCTGGTTTGTGCCAATTATTCGTCAGACGGAGAAACTGTATCCCCATTGATTTATTCCTGACACCGCCTGGAGAGAAACAGTTAAGTTACCACTGCTTTGGGTTTCAAAAACCCTGGGTGACACATCTGCTAAGCAGAGGATTACAACTCCCATCAACTGCCTCCCCACCACACATCTCCTTCCTCCTGGCAGGGTGAAGGGAAAGGTCTAGAACTAGGAAGTGCCCAAGCTTTGTCTGGAAACAGTAGCCACATGGCTAGCCAGGAGCTGCAGAGTAGTGGGATGCAGAAAAAATTCCCCAGGAACCATGTGCAGAGCAGTTTGTGGAATAGGCTATGACTGCTGAATGTTACAACTGAATGCAGGTCTGCGTAGGACTTACAGGGGAGCAACAGCAGCTGGGCAGGAAACCAATTCAGAGGGGTCCCACTAAGAGACACTAACTGAGCCTGGATTGGAAACATGCAAATGCCTATTTGCTTTGAATAGAGATGGAAGTGGAGAAGGCACCCCAGACACTAGGCCCGAAGAGCCATTTGAACAGCCCCAGGAGCCCAAACAGAACTGCTGTGGCTCACTTTGAACAGTAATTGATGAATCCTCTGTACCTTGGGTATCTGCAACATTTCCCTTTCCCTGCCAGACTGAATAAAATATCCTTTCCTCCTTAGCTCTGTGCCTGCATGGCACCCTCCCGGGCTAGTGCACACAAGTCCTAGGTCCTGTAGCACCTACAGTGCTTTCCTCAAAGTTGCATTTCATGTGACACGCTACTGATGTTTTAGGGGCTTGGTGGACTCCATTTCTGAATGGCCACGCTATGTTGGGTAGTTGCATAACAGAAATATTTTAGCACTGAACACCAGCCTTGTCAGAAGTGAAATGAGCTTTATGAGTGTCAATCTTATCCACGTTGGCCACTTCACAAAAGGCCAAGCCCTAAGAGATGCTGGATGCATTCAACTCCCATTCATTTTAGTGAGATATGAAGGTGCTCAGAATCTCACAGCAACAAGCCTCCAAACCATCCTATGCAATTGGTACCATTTGCTCCAGTGAAATCTGGCACTGGCACAGCTGGTCAGTATGAAGTTTTTGGCAGAGCTGAGTCAGGAGGTTTGCATTATGACTACACCTTGCTTAGTTAGAAGCCAGTTCTGCAGTCAATTCAGGTGAACTAATCATTAAGTTTACTTGTTACTGCTGGCTTTTCAGAATCTACAGCTGATATATAGCTGCTTATAATGGACCGTGAAAAGATGCTGTACACAAGGTCAGCTGCAATGCAGAGAGCACTTTTTTATTACTACATGTTTACAATGTTTGGATTCCAATTCTTTCAGAATTTTACAGTATCAAGGGCAAATCAAACCTTAAAATGGCAGAAGTTTCAAGCTATGCTATATAGTATGAACATATGCACATCACTTTTTTACAGGGCAGTAGTACTTATCACACCTTCAGTTATGGGTTTTTTAAATCTAATTGCTGACATGAAATGCCAATGACTGTAAAATTTCAGACACATTTTAAAAGTGCAAATTGCATATTATGCCAAAGATATTTAAGCATGTTATTTTTCACTGTTCACTACTAGTTTTCTGGGGAAGATCTCCCTGGGATCTGAATATGCTGTTCTTTAATTTAAACGAATAAACTAATTTTTGCATTAATTTACCTTTTGTTTGGGTGGAACTTTCCTTTTGTTGAATCAGTGTTGGAATTTGGCAAGTTCTGAGAATGTGTTGGTTTGGACCAAGGTGGCACTTTTTGGAAGTTAGGTGAGTTATTTCTACCTGCATGTCAAGCAGGATAAGTGGTAATTCCTGGGTTTCTTAAATGCACATCCAGCCTGATGGAAGTTCCTCATTTCCACATACAATTCAGATACGGCCAGCCTGGGGTCTGGAGATTACCTTTGAGAAACTTCTATTGCAGAGTTCAGATAGGAGGTTTTGTGCTACCATTTCAGGGACAGGTGAATATGGAGATTTTCCAATATAATGACTTTTGTGAACATTATCACCAGGGCACACAGGCGAAATTCTTCAAGGAGAAATCCCAACTTCTTACAATTCCAATCTACAAAAGAATCAAATATAAGAAAGAAAGGGGAATAAATTACAAATGAGAGAGTTAGACACTGTGAGAACAGAACCCACAGGACTAATGGACTCTGCCTATTCAAGAAGTTCATTATAACTGACCAGATGTGCAGCAGAAGATATCAGCTCTACTCCTGCCATAGACATTATCTCTGAAGTATTAGCCTCCTGAAAAACAGCATGGTTTCAGTGTGAGTTTCTGACCCAACTGTCACTGTGCCTCAATGGATCACAGCTGAGAAAACCAGATTCAGGACAGCTGCTGAGAAATAGGGCAGTCACACCCCCATCTGATGGTTATTCTATCATTAGATTATACCAGGGGTGGCCAAACTTACTGACCCTCAGAGCCACATACTATAATCTTGAGAAGTTTAAGAGCCGCAGGACACACACAACTTTTACACATGCATTTTTAAAAATATTAGCATCCTACTTACTGCTTCACAGCTAATTGCAGCTAGAGCTAGAGGCCTTGTGGGTCTCCATCCAGGTCATACATCTTCTTTCCTGGGATGGGGAAGAGGGGTCTTGGGGCTTCCGCCCCATGGGAGACACTTGTTGGGGCTTGGGGCTTCTGCCCCACGAGGTGCGCCTGCTGGGGCTTGGAACTCTCAAATCACAGCAGGCGCCTCCCACAGGGCAGAAGCCCAAATATCTGCCTCCCTACTGCAGGGCAGAATCTCCACTCCTCCCCAGGTTGGCAGATAAAGAATGCAGGGGGTGGGGGTGGAAGCATGGGGGACTCCGCGAGCCACACTTGAGCTGTGGAAGAGCTGCCTGTGTCTTGGGAGCTGTAGACTGGCCACCCCTGGATTATACTAAGCCAGTAACAAAAGTAAACTTCTGTCTCACCACACTGGTTAACAAAAAGTCAAACATGCAGTCTTCTGAGGTATTCCAGCCCTTATTTAACTACCCGGACACTAGACTTCATGAAAACTGTTTTACTGAAAACCTGTTTAATCAAACAAATGATTCTTCTGATCTCAGGAGATCAGCCACGCAGCCAGGTCCATATATAACTCAGATCTTATCCAATAATCACGCTGCTGCCACTCCGTTAGTAACTAAAATCTAAAGAAAAAAGAAGAAAAGAGTTAAAATGGTTAATAGCTCATTTACATACAATAATAGCAATAAAAACAACGAGAGTCCTGTAGCACTTTAAAGATTAACAAATTTAATTTCTGCAGGCATAAGCTTTCGTGGGATGTGGGCTTGTTTAGTCTGCAAAAGAGAAGAATGAGGGGGGATTTGATAGCAGCCTTTAACTACCTGAAAGGGGGTTCCAGGGAGGATGGGGCTAGGCTGTTCTCGGTGGTGGCAGATGACAGAATAAGGAGCAACGGTCTCAAGTTGCAGTGGGGAGGTCTAGGTTGAACATTAGGAAAAGGTTTTTCACTAGGAGGGTGGTGAAGCACTGGAATGGGTTACGTAAGGAGGTGGTGGAATCTCCATCTTTAGAGGTTTTTAAGCTGAGGCTTGACAAAGCCCTGGCTGGGATGATATAGTTGAGGTTAGTCCTGCTTTGAGCAGGATGTTGGACTAGATGACCTCCTGAGGTCCCTTCCAACTCTAATATTCTATGATTCTATGAAAGTGCTACAGGACTCCCGTTGTTTTTGCTGTGTACAGACTAACACGGCTACCCCTCTGAAAATAGTAACAATGTTCTTATATCAGGTTTGTAGCAGTGATGTTATAAATTTCTAGCTTGTAATGTCTCTTGTAGTTCGAAAACTCCTTTTTAGTTGTAAATACACAGTCCAGAGAATCAGAGCAGGAAAGAGGAAAAATGGAGATTTTTCAAGGGTCTTTTATACCTTTTGCTATGTGCCTGGAAATTTTCTGTTTCAAACAACGCTCACAGCCTCAGTCTGTGGAAAGTTACAGGCACAAGATGGAGTCCAGGGTCACATGAGCATGTCCTTACATGGCTTGTTGATTCACAGGGTCAGCCATTGGCCTTATCCATGTTAAGGTGTCCACAGGAATGGCTGGTTAGGCAGAATTAATTTCTTCGATGGACCATTGTGAGAGTTAAGTATCCTTAATGGGCAATCAAGCTTAAAAATTCCATTCATGATGTGCTGGCTAGACTGGATGTAAACTATCTTGTGGGTGTTACCCCAAGAACAAACACATTTGGGATCAAATACATAGCCAATAGTCATAATTTTAGATAAAAAGATGATACATGCATATCAACAAGATAATCATTTGATAAATTGTAACTTTTCCATTGACACCTTATGTGACTTTGGATGAAATTTGTTGCAATTGTATAACAATGATAGCAACACAGCATCACACCAAGCACAAGTCATATTAGTGAATCAGAACTTGTAGCAGAGTGACAGTGAGTAACAACAAGATGAATCAAGTGAGTGGTTACCTGCATCAGGGTGAGCCATTAGGAGACAACTGCAGCTTATTTAAAATGGTGGACACGATATGGTACTCAGATTAATTTTTGGACTCCTATTCTATTCTGTATAGGTTTTGATACTATATAGCAACGTGTTATCTTAGCACCTTCCAGTAGTGCATTAAGCTACATGACTACGCATCTGTCACATGTTGTTTGTTCTCTCATTCTCTCTCTAGAGGAAGGAGCATATGCAGGGGAGTAGTTTGTTTTGGTCAGTATTTTGTTTGTTTGCTTGTTTTAAAAATAAATATTCCAGTTGCTGTGTGTTTATGTTAGAAAAGGCAAGGTCAAAGAAAGGTGCCTGGCACTGGGAGCGGAAAGGGGAGAGGTTTATGGTGGTTCTTAGTTCTTGGGGAGAGTTCATTCCAGAATATTGGACTGCTCCCCATCTCCAAGAAAGTTTTGTCTCTGACACAGATTTACCCTAATTTTTGAGAGTTCTTCTGTGCCCGAGGAGCATAGCTGTTGATCATGTTCTTCATCATGGAGCTTTAGATAGGCCAAGATATCTTGGATCCAGGCCACGGAGAGCTTTGAAGATAAGGACCAAAACTTTGAACTTCTATGGGAAACCAGTGTAGAGAGTGGAGGAAAGGTTTGATGTGAATGCAAATAGCTGAAAAAATTTGTGGCAGTGGGAGGAATGGGGGCAAAGAAGAAGGCAGACATAAGAATCTGACCCAGAATACACCAGAATCAGAGGAGATGATTGTCCAAGTAATTTCTGGTATAATCATATTCTCTGTCATTTCTGTCTTTATTTTTCAGGATATACTACTGTCTCTCTCTCACACACACAAGTTCCCATGGACTGGATTGTAAAATCCCAAACAGGACCTTGGGAACAATGCAAAGCTGCTCCAGTGCTGATGTTTGCTTTGTTTGCTTTGTTTCTCAGGTCTGGTAGCCCAAGAGAGAAACCAATGAGAGCCATGTGACCAGGTTTTGTAAGCAAAAATTAAAAATACTGACTTCAAGAACCACTACCTTCCACAGCTATTGTACAGCTAAAGAACACTTTAAGAGATCCCTAATAAAGCAAAGCACAGGGACTGATTCTCCTCCTGATCACATGAATCCGATACCAGTATGACTATGTTGACTTTAGCAGAGATAGTCCTGGTTGACACAGGTATAAGTGACAGGACATTCAGGCCCCGTGGCACATGAAGATAACTGCAAAACTAGAAGAATATAAATCAGAAAGGAGAATGGAATTCTTATTAAAGATGTAAGACAAACAATTATTGTCAAGGTTAATTTGCAACTAGAGATGGTTTGACCTTCCATGTTCATTTTGAAAATGACAGGATGAACTCAATCCACTGTAACAGTGGCAATGTGAACACAATCTGCTCTTCCCCAGGTGCTCCAACAGTGTATACTTTCCTGTGCGGCTGTTATCAGTGGTTTATAGTTGCAGAGGAAAGCATTCATTTTTACATATTAGTTACCTGATTTTAGAACAATTACTTTTGCAGGATCAGAATTTTAATGACCTGAGGCAATGGCTGCTGACCTGATTCTTAAAGGTGCTCAGAACCCACTGGCTTCTATAGGAGTTTGAGGGAGTAGGCACCTTTGAAAAGCAGGCCATTAGTGTTGTAAGCATCAGCACTGTAACATTTTTACTCTCAGTATCCACAGATTCCAACTCTAGCAGGCTCAACTCCAGCCATTTGTCTTTCTGAAATTGTTAATTTGGAGTTCCATGCTGAATATCATGGGAGAGATCTTTCAAAGGAGGCTTTAAAATTGAAGACTCTTCTGTTCTCTGTGAATATTGAGGATCCCTGGCTCCTTTTTTAGGTGCAGAGATTTGCCATGGTGATTTGGTAAAGTCTCTCCTTAACCACTCTTGGATGCTGTAATGGGGTGGCCACCTCACATTTAATGCAGGACAGATGAAACAATTAATCCATTAGGCAGCTAATTAAAGAGGCTCAGCTTGGCAGGAAAAGGTGGGGCCTATAAAACCCAGGAGCCGAAAAGAGAAGAGGCTGCTGGGAAAAGGCCAACACTCCCAGAAGAAGGGAATTAGGTAAAGGCTGCAGGCACTCACTGGTAAGAGAAAGGAGGCTTTGGGAACTGGTAGTCCCAGGAAGAGAATGGGAACCAGTAGTAGAAAGAAGCCCAGGGATAGAGCAGTAAGGCTAGAGAGAGAAGGCCCGGAATGTTGAGATGATGGTCTCTGCGCTGGAACCAAGAGAATGCGGTGGGCCCAGGTTCCCCTACCAGCCATTGGGCGATGGGCGAGTGGCACCAATGTAATGAGCTAGAGGACTGCTTAGGACTACTGAGGTACTAAACCTCACATCGAGAGGGGGAACACAGACAACGACATGGCTGAAGGGCTGAGCCATGAAGAGGACGTTGCAGTTCCTGAGGTTGTAAGAGGGGCTACAAGTGAACAGCAGAGACAAAGTAACAGTGTGCAAACTGCAGCTGTGGGACATTGGCCTCGAGCTAATTCTACAGTACCAGGAGGAGATACCAGTCCGGTGATGAGTGGAGTGCTGCATGGCAAATGCCATTTAGCTACACCCTCTAGTCTCACTCCCTATCTTTTTTTTATTTTTACTTTGTTGTAAACCTCATTCAGTATTCTGGAGAACTGCCATCTGGATGCTATAATCACATCTCACAGAAAATATAAAGAAAGAATTATCTTTTTTTGATTGTTGTTCACATTAGCCTTCTTTCACCACTACTGACTGTTGGCATGCTTTGCCCAAATACCTTCTAAAAAGTGCTGTGTGAAAACAGACATAGGCCAGTGGGGCACTAGAGGAATGTATCTTGATGGTGATGGACAAGGCCATCAGGTTTCAAGGTTCTATGGTAATGGGCACAATATAAGAAACTAGGTAAGGTCCAGCCTATGTCTGCCTCTCCTTAAGTGCACAGACTGTTGTCTCCTACAAGAGATCCCAGAATGATTACTAGATCTTGTCTACATTAACACAGTTGCAGCAAATTGAAGATATAAATCTACCCTGCCCCAGTCTGCCATGCACTAAGTGTCCATGGAGATCCTGCTACTGCACACTAAAAGTTCAATAGTTTGTTTCAATCTACTCTGCTGCTCTGAAACACCAGTAATGAATCTAATGACATACCAGTTGTGGTTCCTGAGGGTCAGAATAGCTGTGGAAGTAGGCTAGTTATCCGCTTATAAGTCCCACTAGTATTTTCATAAATTCCTAATGTAAAACAGGTGAAATAGAAAAATGAAATTTGTTTTTGGCAAAAGTCTTTGATGTTGTATATATCTATATCTATAAAATAAAAGAGGCAAACTAACAAATAGCATTTGGTTTGTAGTTCACTTTTAAGAGAGTTGATAAAATTTGTTTTTTTCAAACTTTTATAGAATGGTCATGAACTCATGTAAATATGGGAATTGTAGAAAATTGATAAGGAAAGCAAAGGAGAAATCTATGGCCAGCAGAGTTAAGGATATAAAGAAGAAGTTTTCAAATTATAGTTGCAACAAAAAGAATCCTAACAATGGTACTGGTCCACTGCTAGATGGAAATGGTAGAATTATCAATAATAATGCAGAAAAGGCAGAAGTGTTCAAGAAAAATGTCTATTACGTATTTGGGAAAAATAGATAGGTAATCATAGTATATGATGATGATAACACTTTCCATTCCACTAGTGTCCCAGGTGGATGTTAAACAACAGATGCTGAAGTTTAGACATTTTAAAATAAGCAGGTCCCAATAACTTGCATCCAAGAGCTTTAAAAGAGGTGGCTGAGGAGCTCCCTAGACTGTTAATGTTGATTTTCATTAAGTCTTGGAAGACAGGGAAGTTCTGGAAGACTGGAAGAAATCAAACACTGTGGCAATATTTTAAAAAGGCAAATAGAATGACCTGGGTAATTATAGGCCTGTCAGTCTGACATTGATCCTGAGCCAGATAATGGAGTGGCTGAAATGGGACTGAATTAATAAAGAATTAAAGGAAGGCAATATAATTAATGTCAATTGACATGGGTTATAGAAAATAGATCCTGTAAAACTAACTTGATATCTTTTTTTTGATGAGATAACAAGTTTGGCTGGTAAAGCTAATTATGTTGATGTGATCTAATTTGACTTCAGAAAGTCATTTGACTTGGTATCGCACGTCATTTTGACTAAAAAAATCTAGAACAATATGAAATTAGTATGGCATACATTAAATGGATTAAAAGTTAACTACGTGATAGGTCTCAAAATGTAATTGTAAACATTGAATCATCATTGAGTGAGTGTGTTTCTATTGGGATCAAGGTCAAGAACCCTGTATTGGTTCTTGACCTTGCACTATTTAACTTTTTTATCAGTGTCCTGAAGAAAACATAAAATCATCCCTGATAAAGTTGCATCTGACACAAATATTGGGGGAACAGTAAATAATGAAGGACAGGTCACTAATATAGAGCAATCTGGATTGCTTGGTAAAATGGGCACAAGCAAACAATATGCATTTTATTATAACAAAATGTAAGTATGACATACATTCTTTGTTCCTAAACACATGCATACTTACAAGATGGAGGAACTCTATGATAGGCAACAGTGACCCTGAAAAAGATCTGGAGGTGGTGGTGGATAATCAGCTGAACATGAGCTCCCAGTGTGATGCTCTGCCAAAAGGGCTAATGTCATCCTTTCATGCATAAACAGGGGAATCTTGAGCAGGAATAGGAAGGTTATTTTACCTCTGTATTTTGCACTGATGTGACTGCTGCTGGAATACCGTGTCTAGTGGTGGTGTCCACAAATTCAAGGAAGATGTTAATAAATTGGACAGGGTTCAGAGAAGAGCCAGGAGAATGATTAAAGGATTTGAAAATGTGTCATAGTGACAGAGTCAAAGAGCTCAATCTATTTAGCTTAACAAAAGGAAGATTAAGGCGTGACTTGATTAAAGTCTAAAAGTATCTATGTGGGAACAAATATTTGATAATGGTCTCTTCAATCTATCAGAGAAAGTTAGAACACGATCCAATGGCTGGAAGTTACAGCTAGACAACTCAGATTGGAAATAAGGTGTACATTTTTAACAGTGAGGGTAATTAACCATAGGAATAATTTCCAGGGTTTGTGGTAGATTCTCCATAACCTGCAATTTGAAATCAAGATCTGCTCTTTTTCTAAAAGATGTGATCTAGGAATTATTTTGTGGAAGTTTATTTGTCTATGTTATACAGGAAATCAGACTAGATGATCACAGTGGTGTCTTCTGGCCGTGGCATTTTTAATTTATGTTTTAGCAAACGTAAGGAGAAAGGTCCCTTATTAAGAAGAAAGTTTAAAGTGTGTTCATGGATTTAGGCACTATACTTTAATCCAGATGACAGGGCAGTCTGCCTGTATTTCTTGTGAACAGTAAAACATCCCTGATGGCATTTAGAAGAGAAGCTCAGGGGATGACTACATATACTATTTGTACTGGCCATGAACAGGTTAGAATTGAATAGGAATGGGAGAAACCAAATTAAATGAGGCTCAGACACATGCAAGTCTGAATAACAAACGGCATGGATTTAAACAAAATCTGTGAACTGTTTAAAAAGCACCATTCTGAACACCTGAGATATAAATATTATTGTGGGATTAAATGTGTATAATTTATCACTAACTTCTACATTAAAATTGCACACAAAAACTACATTAAAAGAATGTTAAGCTTACAAACTCAAGCACTCAGAAGTTAGGAAATGACAAATTTAAGGTTGCCTGTGTAACCTTAATTTGCACCCTTCTGCATCTACATTATGATACAGTTTTGTCCACAGGATCATTGCCTCATTCAATGCATAGTATGTGGTCATGTAATTAAAGACTATCATAATGACATATTCACAAGGGGGGATAAATTAAGATTGCACAAGTAACCTTTATTCTAGCATTTCCTGATTTTGGAGTGTTTGACACTGCAAGCTTAAAATTCTTTTAATGTAGTTTTTGTGTGTAATTTCCTAGGTTTTTAGAAGGCAAACTGAAAAAACAAACAAATATCAATTCCCTTTTGTGGAATCGTATCTAACATGGTCATCATCAAGATTGGAACCTTTAAGCTCAGACACTGAACGGATCAATGGGAATCAATAATAATTGAATAATAATAACAATTGAAATGAAGGGGTGTCAGGACCCTAAAAACCTCTGAGGATCTGGGCCTTAGGTCCACTGCTCAAATTTCTGCTACTTGAGCTAATAAAGTAACAAATAGCAATAGTAGGTTGTCATCCTCTGTAGGGTCCAGCCACTAGAAAGGGGAGAGACACACTTTGCCAGAGGGTTTCACAGGTACTTGTGAACAGCAGAGGAATCTTGAGACTCAGAAATATTGGGTCTGATTCCAGGTTGTCATTTCCAGAGAAAGGTTCTCTAATGGTTACAGAGCCTTCTACTAATTTTTCCCAAACCTGAGCTCTTCAGTCCATATCTCTGAGTGTCCAGTGCCAGTAATCTCTCTTCCTACCCAGTGCTTCATCTCAGTTTCTAGGCCCTCCCTCCCATCATGGTTCCTCATCACAACTGCAGTCTCCTTACCTATCCAATTGCAGTCTCTTACCCACCCAGGCGCCTCATCAGATCTCAATCTTCCCCAGCACCCAGATCCCAGTCCACCCTTGCCTAACACCCAACTCTGGCTCCCAATCTCAGTCTTTTCCACTCTGGATCCCAGTTCACCCTTTCCCCTGGACAACTTGTCCTAATATACTCCCTATATATACCACCCCACCCACCCCTGTTACTGTCTAGCTATTGTTCCCTAGGCATTTTAATCAGGTTGTTTCCTCCTCCTCTCCTGCAAAGAGCACAGGAGACTCAGTCCCCTGCTCTGTTCTGGCCACTGTGCTGCCCAGCAGCTGGGAACAGCAATCGCCGGGGGGTGACCTGCCTGGTCTCTGCAGTGCTTGGCTGGAGCATGCCCAATAAAGACAGAATCTTTGGAAAATCAAGCTGCCAAACAGTGACGACTCTCCTGAGCAGATGCCAATTGAGAATTGTCCAAAGGCTTATAAATTGGCCAAATTTGGACAGCTTTTCATGCATCAGCAAAAAGGGAACACATCTGACACAAGGGCTATCCCCTTGCCGCATTTCAAGTTCCTGCTCCAAAGCATGGGGGCTCTCGAGGCTTCCAAAGGAAAAGTTGTAATAATATTTTAATATGCGCCAATCAATACATTTTTCCCTAATCTCATTCTTGGAAATGGCTCAGCCAATTTTGAGAAAGCTTTCCCAAGAAAATTAGCTCAAGGTAGACACCCAGTCTGGGAATTTCAGTCCAAATAATTAAAGTGCGGCTAAGTCATAAGAAACCCAAACCAGGGCCTTTCAATGGGAAGTGTTGGGTATCCTTAGCTATAAGTGGCACTGCCAACTCCGTCTATAATTTGTTCAGTTTACAAGTAAAAAGATTATTTTTTTCTGAAACACCCAGCCCCAACTGCCAACCCCAAGTTTTCAAAAATCATTTTTGAACCTCTTGGCTTCATGTTTTCAAGGTTTTGTCTGTAACCATGAGCACTAGAAACTTGTCTCATCTTTTTCTCAGAAAAAAGCACCGAATATTGTGAGACCTATTGACAATATTGTGAGAGAGGCCTATAAAGTCAAATCTGGTGCCTGAAAGTTAAGGTTTATTCCTCCTGCCTCATGTATCACTACCATCTTAGTCAGGATCAGGCTCCACTGTGGAGGCTATCCTGCAAACACATAGTAAGAAACCGTCCCTGCTCTGACGTGTTTCATGAGGGTGTGTGTACATAATTCATTCTACAGAAGGTATAGCAGGAGTTAACTTCCTGGAAGGAAGGCCAGGTGGGGGTCTGCTCCAACCCCTATCTACTGTAGGTACCTAGGTTAGCTCTAAACTAAAGGCCTGCCCCCACATTGGTTAAGGGGGAACCACAAAGCCCAGGTCACAACTGAATTCAGGGCACAACAAATGCAAAAACAGGAATGGAAGTGTGAGTCAAAGGTTAGAAATCAGGGCTGTGGATGGGGACACCTAGCGGAGTCCCTTGGACAGCCCCCACTGCTCCTCAAAGGAGCTCCTCCACCCCCTAGTGGGCCTGCAGGAGAATTACTGACCAGCAATCCTGGTGTTATTGGAAGAGGAAGTGATTTGTTGGCTCTTAGAGGAAAGGGATCTGTTACTCAACTAATTACAAGGAAGAATGGAGTATGGCCAGCTTGCTTGAGAGAGGCCTTGAGAACCTGGGACACAGGCTGCTTCGTTGCTATTGGAGGACTGCATTCTACCTGAAGAAGATTTCTGATAAGACTCTTAGATTTCTGATTTTATAAGTACAGAAAGGAACCTGCCATGGCTTGGCAGTAGATTCTGCTCAACGACCCAAAGCTGAGGGAAGTTTTCCCTAGAAACTAGCAGGAACGTAAAGGGATAGTGTCATAACTCTTCCTTTTGTGACAATTTTTCCCATTACTTTCTGAATTGGATGCTAGAGCACAGGGCTAGAATTGTACATGTTTACAATTTAATTTGTAGCACACAGCAAGTGGGTATATGACAGAGGGAGGATGAGGGGAATGGTAAATAAGTTTGTGTGGTTATACAAATAGCTATAGAACAACTGAATGTGTTTGAAGTTCCCAACTCTCTCTCTCTCTCTCTAGGTCTTCTTAATAAACTAAATCAGCTGCAGTATCCTTGTCTAATGCATAATTAAATCATTGATGAGTGGCTGGCTGACTTCTAGAAGGAGTCACAAGAGTAGAGATTTGGAGGAGAAGGCAGTGACCTATTATGGGCTAAATCATGGAGCAGAATTAGTTGGATGGGATTTACATTGATGATGGATCAGAGAATAAAATAATATTGAGCAATAATAAAACAATACTATCAAGTTGGAACATAGTTAACAATGTAAGAGCCAGAAAAGAATCCAGCTCACTTAGCTGGTTCTGCGAGGCTGACAAAAATGGAGAATGCGATGCTGCTCTGTGGCCTTGGAAGAAAGGGGATGTTTTGGGATTTCACCCAGGCTTGTAAGGGGTTGTGTCACTGCCTGCCATCTTGTCCTGCGTGCTCCCGTTACAACAAAAACGAGAGTCCTGTGGCACTTTAACAAATTTCTGCAGGCATAAGCCTTTGTGTGCTGCAACCCACTTCATCAGATTCATGAAATAGAAATCAGATAAGAGGTGTGTGTGTATATATATATATATATACACATCCAAGGGCAAGAAACAACAATGGGGAGGGTAGGTGTAAAAATGTCCATTCAGTTAGAGTAGATGAGGCCTATTCACAACCATTGATTAGAAGGTGAGAATGTGTGAAGAGTGACAATTACTTCTTGTAATGAGATAACCTTCCAAGTCCCTATTCAGACCCAGTTTGATTGTGTCAAGTTTGCATATGAGTTCCAGCTCTGCAGATTCTCGCTGAAGTCTGTTTTTGAAGTTTTTTTGTAGAAGTATGGCAACGTTCAAGTCAGCTACAGAGTGTCCTGGGAGATTGAAGTGCTCTCCTATTGGTTTATGAATGTTACCATTTTTTATGTCTGATTTCTGTCCTTTTATTCTTTTGCATAGTGACAGTCTGGTTTGGCCAATGTACATGGCAGAGGGACATTGCTGGCATAAGATGGCACATATTACATTAGTAGATGTGCAGGTGAATGAGATCCTGATGGTGTGGCTGATGTGGTTAGGATCTGTGATGGTGTCAATAGAGTCGATGTGCAGGCTGAGTTGGCAACGGGGTTCGTTGCAGGGATAGGTTCCTGGGTTAGTGTTCTTGTTGTATGGTGTACGGTTGCTGGTGAGTATTTGCTTCAGGTTGGGGGGCTGTCTGTAAGAAAGGATCGATCTGCCTCCCACAGCTTGAGCGAGTGAGGGATCATCTGCTAGGTCAGGTTGTAGATCCTTAATGATGTGTTGGAGAGATTTTAGCTTGGGGCTGTAAGTGATGGCCAGTGATGTTCTGTTGTTTTTTTGTTGGGTCTGTCCTGTAGTAGGTGACTTCTGGGTATCCGTCTGGCTCTGTCAATTTGTTTCTTCACCTCTCCAGGTGGGTATTGTAGTTTTAAGAATGTTTTAGGGAGAACCTGTGTTTGAGGGATCGGAGAAAATCCGGTTATATCTTAGGGCTTGGCTGTAGACAATGGATCGTGTAATGTGTCCAGGATGGAAGCTGAAGGCATGAAGATATGTATTGCGGTCAGTTGGTTTTCGGTATAGGTGGTATTAATGTGACCATCCTTTATTTGTATTGTAATGTCCAAGAAGTGGATTTCTTGTGTGTACTGGTTCAGACTGAGGTTGATGGTGGGGTGGAAATTACTGAAATCCAGGTGGAATTCTTCAAGGGACTCTTTCCCGTGGGTCCAGATGATGAAAATGTCATCAATGTAGGGTAGGTAAAGAAGAGTTACAAGAGTTCCATCCCCCATCAAGACTGTTATGTGATCAACTTGCTTGCCTAATGGCTTTGTTTACCTTGCATATAAATGTGCTTTTAATTGTCTTTGGTCATACCTTGCTTAATCTACGGTGGAGACACAGTCAAGCCTGCGAAACAACGATCCTTTGTCTAGGAAGGGTGAGGCTTAGGCACTGTCTGACAAAGACAGTTTAGGAACATATTTCCAGCACACATCTATAATTCTTTGTATGTTAACCATATATCCATCACACAGGAATATTAATGATCAGTGAGTTACTAGTTTTCCAATGCTATATTACAAGACACTTTTAAAATAAATATCATGACAACAGTGTGTGGGGTGCACTGAGCTGGTCAGGTGAACTGAGACTCGCTGCAGCTCACCAAGGAGCCCCTTGCCCTCCACCACTAGGGTGCTCTTGGGGTCAGAACTAAGATTCTGAAACTCTTTTTTCAGTTTCTGTATGATTCTCTCTCTTTTACTCTATCAGTTGTAGGCCAGCTCTTTTCCCTGTATTTACCAAACTGCTTTCAGAAAAATCAAACTTCCCCAAATGTTCAACCCTGGCCCTGGGAAACATTACAGATTGCACTTTGCCACTTCCTAGGGGTCTGCTGCAGAGCTAATCCTTGAGGAGGATGAAACAATGACTTTTTTTTTTTACAGTGCAGTGATAATGGTTATATTCTAGACTCTCCTGATCCTATCATTTAATTCTGAGTTTTCAGCTCTTATATACCTGTTTTGAGCAATCTCTGTTATCTTTTTGCTCAATTCCTTTTTCATATATTTTAACCATCCCCCTTCTCTGCTTTGCGGTTCAGGAATAATATAAAATAAATTTATTCATTTGGTTCCTTGGTTAACAGTCCTATCTGCTCTTTTCTCATTTCATTGACTACAAGGTTCCGGTTCCAGAGCATGCACCAAAGACTCAAGAGTCAGTAACATTTACTTACAACAAGTCCATAATATACTGATATTACTCTAACCGCCACCTGATATAGTCAATAGTTTCATTGGCTTCCAAAGCTAAAACAGTCTAATTTTCCAGCTGTTTTGAGATCTGATTTGTAGGGATGATGTTTTTTGGGCCGTCGGACTACTGAGATCAGAAACTGCATGAGTTTGCAAACTTTGGTGTTTTAATGACTAGCTCTTAACTGAGCATTCAAATTGAGACTTCACAGGAGAATAAAGTAATTAGGTGCCCAAATCCCTTCGAATTCCATGGATGTTAGCAGCTTAAAGAAACCGGGTACCTTTGACAAGCCCAACCTCAGTGGATGAATGACAGGGAGCTTACAAATTTGGAAGAATTTGTTTAACGGAGTTCCATTTCCTCACGGCCCTTCTAACTTCAGCCCAACACTTTTCATGTTAATAGAAATTCTAACTAAGGTTTGATAAGATGAAAACATCACTTGCAGTGATGTCTTGTTTGAAAGCTTACTGCTTGATACTCAGGGTTGCCATGAAGTATAAGTTTCCATTAACCCCCTATAAACAAGTTAACTATCCAAAGCACCAGAGTTAAGGCTGAACTGAAAGCTCATGGTGATGTTGAGAACAAGGCCGTTAAAACATGATCTCATTTAGACTATGATTATAATTTTGGTCTTTGTGTGAGCAGAGGCATCAGCATCAGAATGACTGGGAGAGGCAGATAGGAGAGATGGACTGACTCCTTAAGGGCACTTCTAAGTACTTTGTTCTGCTTTCTTGAACATCAGAATGACAAGATGAAATATTTTCATTAACCTATCCCTAGGCGTGCTAGCTGGATGCACACTTTTCTTTTAGAAGCAAGTTTGCTCCTCAGGCATGACTCCCCATTAGGTGTCCCCAACTTTTACAGCTATAGGGTCATCAGAAAAATCCCCCTTGACAGACAAGAAGCAACGCTAAAAATAATCTCTCCCAACCTACTAGGCATGCCAGGCAAATGATCCTCACCATGCATATGTATCGATTCCATCAGTCACACTCTAGAAGTAATTGCTTCCTCTGAGTGTGTTTATAGATCCATACAAGCTTCTGGTTTCCTTGAAGCATGTCACAGCAGTTCAAAATCTTTCAGAAAGCAGTGTGGCTTCTGGTGCACCAAGAGAGCCCCGGCTGCTTGTTTGGCTGTCTTCAAAGAAATTGTCTAGTACAAGCTCAACAAGACACCACCGTGGAATTTAGAATGTTAATAGAAAACTCAGCAAGAAGCTCGTTCTGTGAAAGAGAACCTGTGGAGGTGCCCCTCTTCTGAGCGTATGTGAACATTGACTTGTAGAGCTTGGCAGCAGTTTTGCCGTGCAGAGGTTCATTCAAATATATTATTTCCCTTTTGGCTTTAATCTGCATAGGTTTGTGTTCTCTCCCTCTCCCCCACCCTCCATTCCCTTGTCCAAAATGTCTTGGTGCTCCAGATCCAGCCAAAGTGTCCTTTGAGTTTTAGGGTTGGTTGGACACTGCCGCTCTTCACTTTTCTCCAGCAGCTTCCTAAGGGTTTTTACCTCCAGCCGTGAGCCAGCCTATAACACATGTTGGTCTGTCTGGAAAACACCAGGCATGATGACCTCTTAGTTCACTCCTCTCCTGACATTGCCTAGAGCAGTGAGCCATCTGTCTCCTCTTTTCTGGAGCTTTTAGTACGGCTGCCAAGATCTAGTCATTCTCTCCCCCAGTTCAGCAGCAGCAGAACTACGAACAAAGAGCCCACTGCTAACAATGGCCAGAGATTCAAACTTTAACTCAATGTCCGATATAGTCTCCTGCTCCTCCTCACTATTGATCACAATCACCTTCTATTTTAGTCAAATGCTTCACAACTCAGAAAATTGTGACACAAAACCCACTCATTCACATGGGAACCCATAACCATGTGAATTCTGCATGATGTCTAGTACAAGTTATGGAAGTACAATGGAAGTTTTCCCCATCTCTAATGGGAAAAATACCTAGTTTTCATAGGTAATTTCAGGTTCTACCACCACCAAACCCCCCCAAAAACAAAAACAAAAAACCCCAACACAATAGACACAATATCAAACCCACTTACGAACCTACAGGATGTAATGTTCCTGGTGATAGCTATTATAGTCCATATTAAGGGATCTGAGGCAGAATGACTGACATATGCTGAGGTGAATATGTTGTAGTGAGACAACAGTTGGACATGTGCCAATAAACTCCACTTAAAATTATGAGACCATTTTAAAAGTCACCCATTTGTCATGCACACCATTTTAGTGGGTAATTATGAAGCAGAAATACCTTCTTAAACATTTGCTATCCCAAATGTGTATCGATATCTGCACCTTTCCCAGATCAATCATATGCATACGAAGAGTTTACTACCTATCAAAATGAGCTGCAAGGGAGGGCATTGTTGCTGCCTCTAAATTGTGGTTGATGACCTGTCATCCATCTGTCATCCATAATGGTTTTTTAAATATTTGAAACATTTAGTTGTTTAAACTCATAACTGCTGAGGGGCGTTGAGAACCCAGAAAGAAACACTGACACTATTCAGACAGTGATAGTAGGCGTCTAGATGAAGGGTGAAATCCTGACTCTGTTGAATTCAGTGGATCCAGGTTTCTCTCTAAAGGGACACTGAATAGCCAGGAAGGAGGAAAGTGAAAGAATTAGATGGGGGACAAAGCATTCTTGTGGAAAATAGATACCAAGAAAGGAGGTTCAGAATGGCTCAATCTTCTTCCACTACATCAACTTCTATATGAAGCTGTTGGAAGAGACATTTACAGGGAGGAAAGTGTGCTGGCACTGTATGACAGACAGAGGAACATAATTAACCAAAATCATGTTTTATTATTATTAGTAGTAGCAGTAATTACACTTATTACGGTAGTTCCTAAGGGCCAACTAAGAATGGGTCCCCATGGTGCTAAGCACTAAACAAATAAGAGCCACATAGAAATACCACAATAAGAGATAGTCCCTGCCCTGAAGAGCTTACAATCTAAATAGACAGGAGAGACACAATGGATAAGAAGTGGTAGCACACACAAGCAGCGTGAACAATGTGATGGTAGAAAACGGCATGTTAGTTCCATGATTTATTCATTTATTTTGGATGGTGTTACTTAGGAGGAGATAAGCTCAATGGAAGGACAGCAGAGGAAGAAAAGACAGCAACACACAAGTTTTGGATGGTTAACATTTAGTTAACAGACATGACCATTGTGAGTCCGACCTCACCATGGTGTACCACCACTAGTGTCACTGTTCTGGCCTTAAAATCTATAAATGATTGTGTTATGAATGCCTAGATATATTGTGTGCCTAGTCCTTTCAATAAGGAGTCAGCAAAAGGACTAGCACTAATTAGTTAAAATTACATTAACAAGTCAATGATGTAGGAAAGTGAGATGAGAGTGCATAAAGTCTCCCAAACATTTTTTCAGATACTTCCAGAGTGCTTATACTAGCCCTATTCACAAAAAAGAAGAGAAGCTTCATATTTGGACCTGCCTGAAAAACTATCCATGACTACTTTAAGCACAGCTTTTGACTAATGTTAAAATTGCTACAGCACAGAAAGGTTGAAAATATTCAGCTTCACATAAGAGGGCAACTTTTGAATTTCATGTTTTGGTCATATTTAGAACCTGGAATACTTAGAGAAAACTGTTTCTATGATAACTGAATGTGTGGGAAAGCACTGAGGTAGGCAGGGGCGTTTTCTGTATCCTTCTAAGGAAAGTCTTGGGTTTGCCTTCATACATGATAATCAGTCTTGACTGACCTTTTATAACAGGACCATCGATTCAGAACCAGAGGACAATTACATATCAATTTAATTTCGACTAGTAACTTGCAGTTTTGTATACAGTGCTGTACAACTTGTGTGAAGCTCCACAAGTTTCATTTTGTTTCATTTACTTTACAGTAAGTTTAAATTTCAAACTTTAATGAAAATAAATGAGTCCTAACAATTCAGAGATAGAAAGAGAACTGGCAGTAAATTCAGCAACATATTTATGGCTTCATAAAGCAGGAAAGCAGTCACTTTTATTATTTCCATAGGTGCTTGTTTTGCGTCTCAATTGTTTGCCCACCAGAAGGTTTATTTGTGAGTCAAACATGCCCATGCCAGCAAGTTGCTTAACATGTCACATTATTTTGTGAGGGTGACTGGAAGCCTTTTCCAGTGGTCTAATAGCTGAAACATACTGTATAATGGTTGTATTAGCAAAGTAAGCCTATTGATTTTTGTTACCTTTGATCCTCTATTCTGTCACTTGACTGGTCATTAATCTTCACCTCTGCACCTTATTGACCATGTGAGCATTTTAGCAATATCTGTTAAAGATAGAGAGTCTTTTTCCCTTCAGTTTCCCAACAGAGTTTAGAAGCTTGATGTTTCTTGTCCCAAAGAATTATCTGTAATGAAGTTCCTCCAGAACAGACTAAGACTAAAGTATCTTAAAGAAAACAAAGTTTATCAGATGGTGAGAGAAATTACACTAAAACAAAGGAAAATGGTATAAAACGACATATAATTATACAGTGACTAGCTGCTTATAACTTGTATTATGGTGGTACATAGAGATCCCATCCAAGAGCAGGGTCTCATTGTGCTAGACACTGCACATACATAAAGTAAGGGATGGACCCTGCATTGAAGAGCTTGCAGTTCAAAGAAGGCATTCTTGCAGTTATGGAAAAGAGAAATGCTCACCTTTTTAGGCTACTGTCAGTTTCTCAACACCTATACGTCTGATCAGCTTGCACCCGTTCAACTCTGCACCCCTTCATATCAAGCCTGCTTAATGACAGAGCCTTCTTATCTCTCTGGTATCCTTCATGAAATATCCTTGAGACCCTCTGAACTAAGGCTGTTAATATTTATATATATTATACCATAATAGTTAGGGAGCTCTTACGGGTATATTCACATTGGAATAATTATGTTGGTTCAGGTGTCATCTCTTGGAACATCAAACTAAACAATACCTACTGGACTGAGAGAAGAACAGAAGTATTGTATATAACTGATCCCTCTTCTATATCTGTATTTGTTGCTCTGACTTTCTCTCCTGAAACCTAGCAGTTCAAGTGCTCCATTTATCGTGCCCATATTTTGATCCAAATTAAATTGTATGGTAAATAGTTTCTTCATTTGAATATTAACGACTGTTTTCCCTCCTCTGGGCCTGGATGTGCTTTCCTGTAGTGGAAAGCAATAGATCAAACACTTTTCAATCATAGCTTTAAAGTTACAGGGATGATTTGGAGTCATTTGGTGTGTTTTGCTCTCCCGAGGCTGTTTTTGGAAGATGGCTGTTTTAAGTATGTGTAACCCTTCTGCCAGACAAAGCTGGCAGCAGCAAAGGGTCGGGGTCTACATCTAGGGGTTCCTGTCAATGATACAGCACCAATCTGGTTCAAGCCCCACCCAGTCACCTGGGAAATCACACACTTCTGGCCACCCCCAAAAGGCAATACTTCCCCTCTTGCAAGCACAGAGTCTCAGTGTAGAAAGTAAACCTTTTAATAAAAGAAAGGAAGTAACACAGCACTGATTTGGGAAAACAGTCCAAACAGAATTTATGAACACAATGAGCCAAACTCACCCCACCTCAGAGTACTTGGGGCATGTCCTTTGCCTTTCCCTTCTTGCTTTCCCCTGCCCTACTGACCGTCGTAGTTGCAGTGTCCACCTCTTGGATGGGGGACTTGACCAGTCCCCTACACTGCTGGCTACCACCACCTGGGGCACCCTCCACTGCTGTCTCCTGCCACCTCTGGACCTCGCTGAGTCCCCGCCGTTGGCTCCTGCCATCTGCAGGCACTGATTGCTGCTGGCTCTTGCCACCTCCAGGCCTCACCGAGTCCCCGCTACTGGCACCCATCATCTGCAGGCACCGACCACTGCTGGCTTCTGCCGCCTCCAGGCCCTGTCAGGTCCTCTCTGCTGATTGTCAGTCAAGGTTTCCCAGTTCCTTTAGTGATTTCAGCTCATGGGAAAACCTTCTATTGACACAAGAGCAATGTCCGTGTTTTTAACAAAACAAAAGACTCCAAAAAGAATAATTAATTCTACCTTTTAACAGTGAGAGGAGATAGTCATTCCATGCCAGAGGGTAGCCCTTTGCCAGGACTAGTACAACCTCAGCAGAAGACCAAAACTGGTGCTGTATCCCCCCACTAGCTTTTACAGTCTCTGGCATCCAAACACCTCCTTTATTGAGTTCTGTTCAGATGAGATTGACTCTTTCATCAGAACAGACTAAGCACAGTTCTGGTGCCATTTGTTTGTACAATAGGGAGACAACATTTCATTACCCCTGCAGTTAACACTCCAGTATCTCCAATACCAGCCAAAACTGACCATTTCCCATCATGCTTCTCAACACCTAGGTGTGCTTATGGGGATACAGAGCCCATGCAAATAAATTGTGTCCATTCAGAGGGCCGTTCAGACACTCAGACCTTGCTTACTTATTTAATACTAAATTCTGGCATGATGAAAAGAAAGGCCAGACTAACAGATGGGAAACCTAGGGCTGGTTCACACTGACCATGCGATTCGGCGGCAGTCGACGGGAGTTATGCAAACTACACAGAGTAGTTTGTGTAACTGACGTCGACTGCTCAGCTTCCCTTCTGTGCGCTGTTCACACTGCGCTGAGCCAACGGTAACAGCATTCCCGTCAACTCAGTGCTACGCTACTTGAGGGGGTGGACTTACTCAGTCGACTTCCTGATTGATTGAGCGGGTCTCACTGACCGCTCAATCGATCCTGAAAGATTGATCTGGCGGCAGCAATTTTGCCGCCATCAGTGTAAAAGTAGCCCTAGTGCATATTTCTGAAGTTATTCTGAAGAATTAAAGTGAATTTAGAATTTCAATTTAGAAACAAACTAAAAACCCCACTCAGGATAGTGTATCACCAAATGAACATACTGTTATTCATTTTGTCAGTTGTCAATCTTAAGTGCTTATTACTTGATGGAATTTAGAAATTTATTGCTAAATGAACTGTACAGCATTTTGTATGAATAAATTCTTAGTAATTAGACTGTGGTACTGCACAGTCTGTTAGCAAATTTTGCTGAGAAGTGAGGAGAGACTGGGCCTAATTCATCACAATAGTACTCCAATTTCATTTCAGTGTAGCTTCACTGACATCAGATTGTACAGACTAGTAAACATGGATTTGTGACGTTAGAGGGGTAGCCTGTTTCATCTACTTCTGCAACCATGAGGCTGTTTTCTTCTAACTTAACGTTTATGAACTAAAATCATATACAGTTTTTGGGTGGGGGTTTTGACATATGTGGGGCCTCTTGTAATTTGCTGGGGGAAGTCCTTTGCTTATATTGGATCTAGGTCCCATTTAGTCTTAACCACGTTACCCATAAAAAATCTAGGGAACCCTGTCTATACCCTGCTGAGGGTTCAAGGCATGACCCGATTAACTTAGGTATCCCCACCCTTTCCCTACTGAGAGCTTGGGATGTAAGGCTCTTACACTTACCCACGGGGCTCAGGGAAAAACCTGGTTAATTTAAGTACTCACCCCACCTATGGGGTTCAGGACTTTATGGTTCTGCAGTATCTTTTCCCAGTGAAAGAGCCTTACACAGCTGTGCTCTAAACATCTATTTATTAGCCACACACACAGAATACACATGCCAAACAAACTGTTATGTTCACCACTCTCAATATACATATAAATTTAACCTGATGGCCAGTCAGGATCCATTCCTCTGGGGTTGCTGGAGATGCCTCTGCACATCACGGTCGTGCAGAGGGATAAGAGTTCTAGAAGCTTGATGATGAACTGCAGTCCAGAAATGGTTCCCAAAGAGCATTGGTTTCCATTTACTCTATATAGGTAAAACTAGCTACCTCCTTTACTTTACTAAATCTATCCCATTATCCAATACCCCTAGGAAACAAACTTTAACCAATCATGGCCTGGCACCTATGTTTTCTACTCCCTGCTTAAGTTTCCCCCCCCCCCCCCATTTTATCCTTTATGCCCAAATTGTAATTTATTTATGATCTTCTTTCTTTGTGCAGATGGTCAGCATAAATTCACTGGTCAGAGCTTATCTTATCTCTTTTACCTTTTGTTTGGTCTTTCTGTATCCTGCCTAAACTTCCCAATGCCTGGGTATCTCTACTTTACAACCATTCAGGTTATCTCTTGTTAGGGGCATTTCTGAGGTGAGGGGTGCTTTACCAGTAGTGGAGCATTTTTTCTTGATTTAGTGCCTGAGTTTTGCCCAAGGCTGGTTTAATAGGGGGGTGAGTTAAATACCAGGCCTGTACATTATGAGGGTGAGTTAAGTCCCAGGCCTACACACAGGCTGCAGAAGTGCAGCAATTTGTATGATACAGTATATCCCAACATGGTGTATATGCATTCACCAGATGTGTGGAGGTAGTATTCGTGTGATGAGTAAACAGAACCATGTGGTAAATTACACTCATCATGAAAATTGAATTGTCTTGCACTTGGCAGTAAGCCATTTCTACCATGACTATTTCAAGGATTCAGTATCTCTGAACACATCCAAACGAACACTATTAATTTTATAAATCAGCCTATTGTGAAATATTTCCTCTCTCTTTAATGTAGAATTTCCTCCAGAAAATTCACAATAGTCAAAATCCTAGGGTGGTCAATATTCAGTCCTGTGATTGGTTTAAGGACCTGTAACAAGCTGGTCTACCCCTTTAATAGCCAACGGCTAGCTAACCATGTTTGATTATCAGAAAGAACTGGGAAGGGAGTCAGACGGTGCCTATAAAAGGTTGAGAGCTCAGCTGGAAAGAGAGATGTAAAAAGGAAGCTAGTTCCTGTGCCTGTTCTGGAACAGAGCAAGATAAAGGGTCAAATGTCTCTTGGTCCCTGCAGCCTGTATTGGGTAGGGAAGCTGCTTTGTTTTGTGTTATTTTGCAATTTTTTTTGTTTGAATTAATAAATTGTGCTCTGAGGAAAGGACCTGAGAAAGAGCTGGATATGACATTTCATCCTTCCTGGGCTGAGGAAACAGGCATGACTGCAGGACTACAAGGAGAGCTTTGTACCACTGGTGAGTGGAGACTCCCACTTTCCAACAGCTTCATTCTGGCCCTGGAAGATCTAGAGGAATCTGATCTCTATGTACAGAAAGGACATTTTAAGTCCTTTGTTAAGATTTTTTTTATTGCATGTACACATGCATGCTTTTTTAGAATCTTTTTGGCCCATATCAAGCAAGGCCTTCAGCATTTGCTTAACCATAAGCATGGGAGTAGTCCAAGTTGATTGTTCAAAATCAAACTGGACTGCTTATGCTTAAGGGTCTCATACAATACCTTGTATTTGCTATTTTAAATGGAGAGAAACGTAAAGCAGATACAGTCAAAAGCTTGTCTTATGAAAGAATGAATTCGTTTTGAACATGTACTGGATGGAGTTAAACAATGTCCTTTAATAACAAACCTTATGTTTAGTACAGGCTGTCCTAAAAGAACTGACTTGGCAAATATTATGGCGTATTTATTAGGAAATATATATTTGGGAGAGTGGCTAATTCAGTCAGTTATGGTGCAAAAAATGAGTTCTCTTGACGATCATAACATGGCTCAAATAGGTGTGCATGTGAATGAATTAAACCCTTATTGTGAGTGGAGAGAGTACACTAAATTAGGGGGCTAACTACTGCTGGGTTGTAAATTTAGGGAATGAATAATTATGGAAATCTAAGACAATACATCTTTTAGAAAAAAAATCCATGTGTTTTATCTGTGAGAGCTCAGTTGGAAAGTACTGAGATAAAATATGACAGCTAATGCTTCCAGAACGTTAAAGAATCCATATTAGCTCCATATAATTCGTTAAATCTTGTAAACTTAAATTCTCATCTGCTGTTTCCTAAGATGCACAGTCTTTATTTCACACACTAGTGAGGATGGATGTTTTTATCTAGATGCTACTCTGATGATACATTAGGTGTTCTGGTCAGGTAACCAATAAAATATATTAGGCTACTGCTCTACTTATTCACTGAAGTACAATAATAGCAAAATTGGTATTTCCCTGGTAAGATTGACTACACTGCATTTGTCACAGTAACTTACACTTTTGCCAGTTAAAGAACATTTTTCTTCACCTTTGCAAAGAAACATAAACACTTAGCTTGGTAGCTTTCATTTCTAATCCTGAATCACTTGGAAGCCTAATGCTGCTCCCAATTAAGTTAACAAGAATTTTGCCTTTGATTTCCTGGGGTTAGGATTGAACCCTGACAAAGTAAGTAAACAAGTTCTGTCCTAAATATCATGGGTTTTTTGGTACCAACTTGACTTTTTCAGCTAGGAGTGATTTTTTTTCCCCCCTACTGAAATGGTTTGACTGGGAAGGATTAGATTTTTATTGGTAAATGTTGATAAACATTGAGTTCATAGTACACATACAAAGTGATGAAAAATTATTTCCCTAGATAATTATCAAAATTTATAGATAGGCAAAGTAAGAAAAATGCTACTTGAGAACTTATTAGAGTTTGACTTAAGGTTATTTATTTTGTATATTTTGATGTGATAACAGTTTCTGTTTCAATGGTTATAAAGCTTTAACTTTTTGAATATCAGTATCTGCTGTCATTAAGTAACTGTCTATCTCACATAATCTCCCACAACTGTGAACATTTACATGATTTTAAACTTATTTTTCAATTTTTATGAAACTGATATTATCCATCAACATTATAAATACAAATAAAAATTGAGTTCTGCCCAGTATGGAAAGAGTTAAACTGTCTGGAGACCAGCCCTAAGTTAAACATACAGAAAAATTAGTTTACAAGAACAGCAGCTACTTTGGGCTAGATAATCAGCAAGGCCAATTCCTCCGGTTTTTAATGCTATCTCTTTAAAAAATCAATGCATAAAGCACTCCTTCAAATTTCAAGAAGTGCTTCCTGAACTGATTAAAAGCCCCCAAATTAACTGCATAACAGATAATTGAAACAAATGTTGCCATGCCATCTCTTGATCTCTTCTGTCAAAAGCTCTGTGCCTGCAGGCAGGTTCATCCATCTGCCTGCCAAAAATAATCCCTTTAGGGTGGGTGTTTTCATTTTTGCATGTATTTAATTTCTGTGCTTACCATCTGCAATAACAAAATCTCTAGTCTTTTCCAAATACTCAGTTTATTGTTTACTTCTTTAGTATCTTGGTTGCAGAAAAGTTATAGCGTCCCAATGGCCTACTACATAGTCAGCGGAGCTTTGGACGTTTGACAAAGTCCCAAGCAATTGAAGTGTGTCCATCATATGTATCTTAAATGAAATTGGTGTTGTATATCCTTCACACTGAAGTGAATTTAACCAGTTAGCAAAGTCCACTATCTGACGGCTGGCCTTAACGAGTGTGCAACCTGCTCAGAATTGTAGCTGAACCATTGTCCATATACAGCAGTTCTTCCATATCCGCCAAAGGAGAGGTTGACAGAGCTAATAGGATCTATGCAGATCCTGTCCCAGCACTAATTTCATTAAACTTTATTCTCCTTTGCACAACTACACACAAGAGTTAATCCCTATTTTCCATTACCTCTTGTCTCTGGTCACCCATTGTCAGACCAGAGTAGAACTAACCAGTGGTAACTGGAAATGCAGGATCAAATTCTACCCTCACCCAGAAGCATGCAGCCTCATTTAATTCAATGGCAATTCAGGGACTTTACAAAATTGTACCAGGGTTTCTGGGAATTCCATGTGTGGATAGTGGAGAACAAACTGATACATGCTGCAGCTTTGTGGGGGTAGGGACCAAAGGGAGGAGTTGAAGTGCGTGGTAGTAATGTGACTGTAGCAGTGTCAGCCTATCATTTTAGGATATTCTTGGGCTGATGCAGCTATTGAGTATCTTTAACACATGAAGAGCTCAATATTCGTGTATCCTAAAGGCACTCTGTTCCTAGTGCAGTATTTCTCAGCCTTATAAATATTATTTAAAAAAGGATCAAGCAGAAGCCTATTGCATCAACTTTGTGAGTCATAAAAAATCCAATTGATGGCTTCTGACCACTTCTTATAAGGGGCAGAGCACATTTTAAGAAAGTATCTCAACATTAATGTGCTTAATGAGTGCTATCTGTCCAGAATGCTTAATCTGATAAAATCCAAAAAACACTTACAGAATAATAAGTAGTCTGAGGATATGGAAAACTGCGGGTCAGGAGCAACTTGCAATATACCTGCACCATGCTTGGTCCTGCCTTGAGTGCAGGGAATTGGACTAGAAAACTTCTCAAGGTCCCTTCCAGTTCTAGGATTCTATGATCAAGAGAGGAGGTAATGGTCTGGATTGAAGCGGGGGGAGACGAGATGGACATTTAGAGCTTTGTTTTAGTCATGTTGACCCCGAGGTGACAGCTAGAAATCCATGAGGAGGTGTCAGACGGTTTGTGACACTAGTATAACGTAACAGTTACTGTGCTGACTGAGTCTCTGTGTGGCACATCCACAGATGCCCCACTTCTTCCAGAGGGAAAAGACCCTCTTCTCAGGAAGCTGAGGATGCTGGGGCTGTGTGAGGGAAAAATAAGGGCCTTGGATCAGCAGCAGCAGCCGGAGACCTTCCTCTGTATCCTCTTACAGGAATGAATGAATGAATATTGTTTACTGAGCTTTTACCCATCTCATTGCAGGGACTCTGCCTGCTTGTGTTAGCCCATCGAGGAGACAGCAAGGTCACACAGCAGTAGCCATACCTAAGTGACTTGCTCAAAGTCATACAGGAAGTCCGTGGAGAACAGGAAACTGACCCCACTGGAATAGAAAATGGGTGAGAAAACAGGAGTGGGGAAGGAGGCAATGACTGGGCCGTCTCTTGTCACACTGCTGTTTTCCAACTGTTGCTAGAAAAATCACTGCTAGAACTATGGGTTTGCTTCATCTTATCAGGACCTTCTTGGATGAGGAGGAGGGCTGCTGAGGCCCAGAGTCCCTTGAATAAGGGTGATCCCAGAAACAGTATCCCTCATTATTCTGGATCTGGGAGATTAGCAGAGGATTTTTACTTGGCTTCTCCATGCTCTGCCTCTGCTGCTTCCAAAACTTGCTGGGAAGTCCTGATCTGCTTCCTCCAAGCAAGATGTGGTATGGGAGGAGAGCCCACCAGATATTGTTTGCTTCTGGAAGGGAGGTGCCAGCCGTACAGGGGTCTCCTTGCTTTTGTTGAGCACTTTGTGGGTGTGGTATGGAGGGATGCTTCAAAAGTACATGAGACTACCCAGGAAGGCTAGTGCCAATTCCTCAGGATGTAGAGTTTTTAGATTTTCTTCAGCCTTGGGACTCAAATAGCTTGTTAGACCTGGTGATGGGAGTGTGAGCTTCGGGGCCACATTTCACTACGGCAAGTTAAATTGGCAGGTCAGAATGCAAAAATGTTGCCCTTGAAGAAATGATTGAAAAGTTTGTTTGTTTGTTAGGATATACGTTATTGCATATTTACATATGAAGTAAACATAGATATTCTCCTGCCATTTAATTACTCCCTTGCAGGGACAGGCTTTCCTGTATGCTGCACTAGGTTATAAAAAGATCCTCCACATTCCATGTTAGAAGGAGGAAATGGATGTACAATTGCTCTGGAAATGTTGCTTTTCCCAGTGACAGACACTGAGCTGAAGTTGTATCTCCAAGGTATTTAAATAAAAGGGCTGGAGAAGGGGAGCAAGATGAAAATGGCTCACAGTATTTACTGCACACTGAAAGAAAAACAAAATTCACTCATTTGAACTGTAACTTACTCGGGGTGTGGACTGAAGCTCAGGGAAACAACTTATCTCTGTTTTATTTTCTTGATAGTCTTGGCAAAGTAAAACCTGTAATTTAGCACCCACAAAACAAAATTGTTTACAATATCAGTCATAGGAAGTCTGAACTTAGACACACAAACCCATCATTAACACAATTACAGCAATGAACAAATGTAAACATTATCACTTAGTGTTAACTTTTTAAGACTCAAGATAGAAATGTATAAAATAATTTCTAAGATGTCACTAGCAGTGTCTTCGAATCAAAATTGTTTCAGCCTTTCATGCAGTTGAAGGATCACATATTTTAATCCATATTTCAATAATGACAGAGTGTAAATTATACATCTACAGAGATATCCTACTATATATACCTGTGTAAAATACATATGGGATCAGATCCTGCTTTTTGTTGCTCCTAAGGTGGCACTTGGCGGATCATGCTATCAAGTATAATTTAAAGCCTTTTAACTATCACTGGGAGTGAGCTTAACTTTTTGTCAGGTTGAAGATCAAGGGAGCAAAAAGGTGTAGACAGCCACCTCCCCACCCTTCCTCTTCAAACTCCAGGTCCTGCACTGAATGCAGATCAGCCAGACCTGGGGATTTGGCCCATGTTAATTAGTGGGAGTTTCATGAATATCAATAGGATTATAGACCTCCTTCACGTTCTAGTTACAGGGGGGGAGTTTGTTGCAGAGGACTTTACTCAGCAGAGGCCAGGATTGCCCCTTATTTCACAGTAGTGGAGGATGCCCTGGCAGCAGAACCAAGGAGGGCAGGGTTTTGGAGGGTTGAACAACCCTATACAATGTAAAGTGCATTTCCACAACAGCTTCCTGTGCACAGGATAAATGGGGTTGGATGGATGGGTTGGAGGAGGGCTAGAATGGGGCCAAATGCTCCTCTGCTTGACGATCTTGAATGTTTGCTCCCATAGGGATCAGAAAAGCACCCTGTTCATCTGCTGCTCCACTAGGTGCTGGGCTGAGGCTTTGGATCTAAATAGGTATATGCAGGTCTCCGTCAATTTGTATCTTCAGTAGTCTGTGCGGCATTCCTGTTGCAAACACTTAGTGTCTTTGTTGCATGGGACTTTGCCATTTCTAATTGGTGGCTTCATTCTTTATTTCAGTTTACTTAAAATCAAAGCTATAGCCTGAAGAATACTGGGAAGATTTCTTCTCAGTGTTTCATCCTTAAAATGTTGTCAAATACGTGAAAATCTATAGTCAGATGTGATGACCTTTTCATTATTTTATTATTAAACTTATAACAAATCACACAAATGCTAGGTGTAAACATATAAAACAAGTACAAAGTACTATACATTGGAAAAGGAAAGACAAGGAAATTTACAAAATGCTGGGATTCCTCTGCATTAACTGTAATATTTCAAATACATGGATTTTTGTGGCACAATATCAAAACAAAATGAAAGCAATGAAAGTCAGAAGAGAGAGAAGGAAAGGAGCAGAAGGGGTAGAAGAAGGGACTTGGAGGGAGAGCTTAATCTCTTATTTTTCCTTCAAGCCACCTGCAAGGATCTTTACTGGATGAGTTCTAGGGGACTGTCCCAAATGGATTCAAATTTTCAAGGTTAGCCGTGTATTGTATGTGATCCTTTCCTTTGCATCCTGGTCTGCCAATCCACTATACCAGCCTTCATGACTTGGGGTGGGAATTTATTTTTCCAATGTAGCAAAATTTGATGTCTCAGAATCAGTAAATCTCTATGTAGTCTTCTCCTTTGGGATGATAGCCTCTTCTTGATGGGTATATAATTCAATATGTAGGGTTTTTAAGGTCAAGTGAAATATCTAGTATCATGTACCTTTGTCTGACACACTGGGGATACAACCTGAGACCCCCAGAGACAGAAGGATGATCAGCTATTGCTTGAGCGTAGCGAGGGGCTGGAACAACTCATCCTCTGCAGATTGGCATAGAGAGGGGATCTGTAGCATACATGAATATTAGTTGGTTACATAAGAACCACCTGTATGATATGATGGGTGTAATTTGGGACTATAACACAAGTCATACACTCAAAAACTAGGGTATGGCTACATTGCAGAGTGAAGTCAATGTATTTTTTACAACCCTTCACTCTCTGCCATGCACATGCCATTGCCTGAGAGGAATGGACCCTGCTCAGCTCTGCACTATTATTGTGAGCATCACAAATACCTCTTGACTTATTTTGCAGTATTTTCAGGGGCGAGACAGGAACAGCAACACTAAAAATTGTGATGTTACAGAGGCCGCCTTGCTACAAGCCATAGAACGAAACAATTCCCATTTGCTGCAGGCTGTCATGCACCATCTGCAGTTGATGGAGTGCTGCTTCTGGTCCCAGGAAATAAGCAGTGACTGGTGGGATCACATATTATGAAGGTGTGGAATGATGAGCAGTGGCTGCAGAACTTTTGAATGCGAAAGGCCACTTTCTTTGAACTTTGCGGAGAGCTCTCCCCAGCCCTGAAGTTCATGAATACTTACTTGAAACCAGCTCTGACAGTGGAGAAGAGAGTGGCCATTGCTCTGTGGAAGCTAGAAATGCCAGACTGCTACCGGTCAGTTGGGAATCAATTCGGAGTCAGCAAATCCACCGTGGGAGCAGCTGTGATACCAGTGTGCTGGGCCATTAATAGACTTCTGCTAAGAAGAGTAGTGACTTTGGGAATTGTGGAGGATATAGTGGAAGCCTTTTACACAATGGGGTTCCCAAACTGTGAGGGAGTCATAGGGATATGCGTGCCATCTATCTTAGCCCTGGACCACCTTGCCATAGAGTACATAAATCGAAAGGGATATTTCTCAGTGGTGTTGCAGGCCCTTATGAATCACAGGGGACACTTCACCAACATCAGTGTGGGGTGGTTTGGAAAGGTGCATGACACGTGCATCTTTAGGAACTCAGGTCTGTTCAAAAAGATGCAGGCGGGCACTTTCTTCCCTGTCCAAAAAATAAATATTGGTGATGTTGAAATGCCAATAGTGATCCTGGGAAATCCTGCTGACCCCTTGCTCCCCTAGTTTACGAAGCCCTACACCAGGCACCTGGACAGCAACAAGGAGCATTTTAATAATAGGCTCAGCATGTGCAGGTTGGTGGTGGACTGCACATTTGGCCGTTTAAAGGCGCGCTGGCGCAGTCTACTCATTAGGTGAGACCTCAGTGGAAAAAACACCCCAATAGTTCTCTCTGCCTGCTGTGTGATCCATAATGTCTGTGAGACAAAGGGAGAGAAGTTCCCATTGGGTTGGGTTGTGGAGGCAGATAGGCTGGCCGCAAATTGAGAGCCAATTGCGGAGCGCTGCACCTCAGGGAAGCATTGAAAAAACGCTTTTGCAACGAGACACAACAGTAATGTGCGTCACTTCTCTGTGCTGTGCTTTCATGTCAAATCCCCTATCCATCCCCTACCGATGCAGTTCCCCCCTCTTCCCCCTCACCCACTGTTCCAGTTCTCCCCCCCACCCACCTTCCTCCTCCCTTTATTCCCTTGTTATCAATAAATAAACAGCAATGAATTCTAAAGCAGTCCTTTTTTTTAATTGGTGATTCTTCGCAGAAGGGGGAAATGGAAGATAATTGAATGTTCCGTATGCATTGTGTGGGGCCTGAGAGGTGATACAGAGCCCATTTTGGCTGTGCACACATGAAAGAATCACACATTCTCACTCCTTAAAGGGGTTGTCACCTCTTTCTGCTCCCCTAAACCGGCAAGGAGTGCAGCACGTACTGCACCCTGCTCAACCTCCTCCTAGACCGCTTTGGGGTGGGGGCTAGGAAAGAATGAGTTAGCTCAGAGTTTTGCAAGAGCTGCAGAGGGAGTCTGTCTTGTTGCTGAGCTTCCTGTCAGATAATGAAATCCTCCACGCTCTTAACTCTGTGTCAGTGGCCATGGTGGTGTTCATCAACTCATTAAACCTATTATCCCGCTTTTTTTTTTCTTTCTTATCTGTGACAAGCACTCTGCAGGAGTATGAGACAGTGTGTTGAAGATCATGTTGTCCACTGTAAGGGAAGCAAAGCACAAGGTACCCATTGTTAACTCATCCCATGTACAAAAAGCAATGTTATAATTTATAAATAACTCCCCTTAGCCTTCCCAAGGAAAGGCTAGAACTACATAACATAGCCTAATTATTTCAGCAGTTGGAGCACCGTTCCAGCCATGGTAAGTAAGGGGCTAGTGCATCTATGTTAGGGAAATCCCTGGTACTCATGCTTCACAAGTCCATGCTCCCTAGAGCAGCATGGATGTTGGGCTCCCAGTTGATCAGACTTTTAACAGGTGGTAGAAAGGGGGAGGGGTGAATACAGGTTAACCATCTCTGGAGGAAAAAAAATGGAAACCCGTTTGTGGATGCCAAAGGCCAATAGCAACAACATCCTGTTTAGGGATTTGTGGTGTGCTGAATCAAGCTGTGCAATAACACACATTTTAAAAAACTCTCTTTAGCGGGTACTGTAAATGTGCACCATCTTCCCTAGGTAACCATCAGTGATATCAGCCTGTTGAGGGTCTAAGAGGTGGAAAGGGAGGTTTTGCTGCAAGTATCTGGCTACAGGCCTGGACCTTATGCTGCTATGCTGTGTTCCACAATGATGACTGCACAATTAATAACAGAGTGACGGGGAATGTGTCCTATCACGGTGGAACAAATAAGGTTGCCCTCCCAAGAAACTTTCTCCAAAAGATTGCAGAGTAGCTACATGAAAGCTTCCTGAAGATATGCATGGAGGATTCTTGGTGCATCCCTGTGCACATAAATAATCTTTTCCAGGGTGAACACAACACTTTAGCACACCAATTACGAAGAAGCACAGCCCCACTGCCACACACACATCACTTTTACCAATGGTACAAGATTTTGGACTGGGCATATAACCAAAGACATGTAATTTGCAGTACATACTCACCAGAAGTGCCTTCCCCGGCATCCCGGTCAGTCACGGTTTCCTGCATCTGGTTGGACTGCTCCTGTGTTGCAAACAGCTCCTGGCTTTCAGGGAGAAGGGATACCCCACTCACCTGCCCCTATTCTCCTCATCATCATCCTCCTCCTCATTGACAAACTACTCCTCATTCATCCTGGCCTCGGATTCCCCAGAGGTAACAACCTTACATGGTGGCATAGTGGTGGGGTCTCCGCCGAGAATCGCATGCAGCTCCTTGTAAAAGCCACATGTTTTGGGTGAGGAGCCAGAACAACTATTAGCTTCCCTAGTTTTCTGATAAGCCTGCCTCATCTCTTTGATCTTAATGTAGCACTGCTGCACATCCCTGTTGTGCCACTTCTCCAATATGCCGCGAGATACCTTCTCATAGATATCCAAATTTCTT
This sequence comes from Emydura macquarii macquarii, assembly GCF_026122565.2. Lineage (NCBI taxonomy): Eukaryota > Metazoa > Chordata > Testudines > Chelidae > Emydura > Emydura macquarii. The sequence goes on from NW_027132344.1 coordinate 2,134,655, forward strand.
TTGCTTGCTCGAAGCTGAGCCAAAACAGACTCTTCGCCCCTCAGACCGATGAGATCCAAGACCTCAGGGTCACCCTAGGCTAGAGTGCATTTGGGGCATGAAGTCACCATGATCAGTTGTGCTGGCAAGCTCTCTCCACGCTGACCAAACAGGAAATGGGAATTCAAAATTTCCCGGGGCTCATAGGCAGGAGCTATTTCCTGTTTACATGGCTGCAGTGCAACAGACTGTGAATGTGCAGAGAAGTCAGAACAGAGCATTATGAGATACATCCTAGAGGCCAATGACATCTATTTACAGTGCACTCTGCCTACATTGATGCTCATTCGACCTACAGAATTCAACTTCAGCACTACTCCACTTGCGGAGATGGTTTTATTAAGTTGAATTTTACTAAGATTTAGGTCAGTGGAACTGACATGCCCGTGGAGATGCATATTTTATGTGGTCATCGTAAGCCGCATTACTTCGACGTACATTGTCAGTGTAGAGCAGGCACTATTACCACCTTCTAGTTTAGAATATTGCAATTCTTATTGAGGCCAGTAGATACAGGTTAGCTAGTGCCTTGTTTAATGTGTTTGACGATTTTAGAGCGCGAAAAACACTTGCCAAGATGAGTCGCCTTTCAAAAAAATTTAAAAAATTCTAGCTGTAAAACACAGCAACATTTTTCTATAAAACAAGGTGGATGTGACACTAATTGTCTAAGAGTGCTAATAACCTTTGATGAAGAACCCATGACTTAATCATCTCTTTTTCTACTCTTGTTCATCATTTAAAGCCAGATCCTCAGCCTTCATAAGCCTGTTTATACTAGCTGAGCCCAATGAAGTCGAATTTCCTATGCGGGGGCCAGGAGGAAACAGATACTTTGCTACAAGTTCACTGTGCTGTGGTGTGGTAGGGATGCTGGTCCTTGTAGTATGGTGGGACACAATTTCACCCTGCAGCAAGCTGCTGGAACATCCCACAACTCAAACTTTGCAACTAGTAAAAGGAAACTAGTACAATCATCAATAACTTCAGGTCACACAGTGAATGTAGCATAGTGAGCCTCTTGTACTAGAGCAGGACTTCAAACTTACACTTTGGTTCACTGTATGACTAAGTATTTGCAGTAACACTAAAATTCAAGTGACCTCGGCATCCCCCTGAAGCATCATACACCTTTAGTCAGCAACTTAAATTTGAGGGTGGCTGGGTACTCCTCCATTCAAATGAAGTGTAAGAGCTGGTAGAGCTCAAAGGACCACCTGGAAGCAAAAGCCAGCATGCATGTATCAATATCTGGAAGAGAGCTATAGGGAGGTTGACACCACAGTCCTACCAGTAATAGTGAATAGACACTACTGAGCTTTTACAAATGCACAACAACTCTCTCTACTGCTGAAATCAAAGAAAAGAATATTTCTATATTTGTAATACAATAGGGCACACATCTTCTTACTAAACTAGCCCTGAGGTTTATGTTGCGAATTAGATTTTAACCCAAGGCAAAGTGATTCATTTCATATTAGATATTCACTGCACATTAGCTACTCAGTTGGCATGTGTCATCGGTTATGTAAGAGGGAGAGTTAAGTGAATGTGGTGCTGTATTCAGGAGAGAATGACAGCCTTGGACACTAAACAATTCTACCTGTCCACAGAACAGGTACAGCAGACACTTCCTCATGTACCACCACTGTGATGGGGTTACAGACCCCACACTAAGGCTAAGGGAGTTTTGGGGCAGTATTGGGCCAGCAAGGCCCTGCCCCTCAGCAGAGCATGATCCAAATAGAGGACTTGCTTAATCGGGGACTCTGACAGTCCAGCAGGGGGCGAGTGAAGGAACTTCAATTGCTCACTGAAAAGGGATCTGGGAAGCCCCAACTGACTGTCTGAATAATTGCGACTGTGGGAGGAGGCCTTTGACAAGAGGGAAGCTGAGTGTTTTCGGACTGAAGAGAGAACAGAGGAGGAGGAAGTAGCGCCAGAGAGGCTGGTGTGTTGTACCAGTTAGACTGAGACTCTCCTCTTCCGCCTTGGACCTTGAGCTGGACACAGTGGAGAGAGAGGGCCCAAGTCTCCCTACACATCCCCCTGTCCCAACCCCAGCTGACTGAGAGAATCCAGGGTGCGCTGCGGGGAGAGGGGGCAGCAGACTGTGGGCTGCGGAGGAGAAGGGGCAGCAGATTAACTTGCCCATCAGGTCCTCAGATTGCCCAGCAAAGCCATTGCAAGACTCTGGGAGACGGAACTGCAGCCTGTCCATTGCGCCTGCTGATCCCCAAGTGAAGTCTCCTACAACCATCAGCTATGTTGTCACACTCAGCTCCAGCCTAATGACTTGTATTGTGGAAGTGCCTAGAGTGCCAAGGCCTATTGCACTATGCACAGTGGATAGATGGTCCCTACCCTGATAGCTTAACACTGAAGTATAAGATGAAAGGCTGCAGGCGCATCCGACAGAAAGTCAGTTTCCTCCTGCTTCTCCTCTCTGTCAGAACACAGTGGGCACAACACACCAGCTGCCTCTGCTCACTGAGGTTTTTTCGTAGATGTCCTCTCTAATGTCCTCTCCATGCAGTGTTTGATGGGTGCATGTTTACCACACCCGATCCATTAAACCTGTTGTGTAGGGCTGCAGCATGGTGGATCTCAGCTTTTCCATTGCACCGTCTGCTGTTGCCCTGTGCTGAGTGCTCTCATTTGAAATGGTCTCCTCAGCTTTTGTGTGCTACCTTGTATTTCTTATTAGCATGTGTTTGGGGCAGAGGGTTGGGGGGAGAAACAGGAGGAAACACAAGTCTGTCTTTGCGCATTCGGTTCAATCTCTTTTTGCGTGTGGCCATCCCTACTTTCCTCCTGCTGCTGCCATTGAAGAACATGTACACCCCGGTGTTCTCAGGGCCCGCATTATAACAGCCCTGTCTTGGTGCATGATACACAACCCAGGGTGCAGCTGATGCCATTTTCATCTACTGCATGGAACACAACTGCAGCTACATCGACACTGGTGACTGGACATTGGTCCGAGTTGTGCCAGAACCTCTCTGGTCTCCACATCTAACCCCCCAAAACATGGGGTTTCAAGGAGTGTATGGGACAGAACACTAATGCTCCTGAGGGGCATGGGTATGAACCTGCCTTGAACTGTGGCCCGGCCCTGTACCCATGCCAGTTTGTAAGGGGGATAGGGAGTAAAGGGTGTGTCCTGAATTCAGTGGTCCTCCAACTCTGTTCCCACAATGTGTGTAATCCTTTCCTGCCTGACTGTTACCCAGATATATAAAGGTCCCTGTCTATCCCATTCTGACTGGAGGTAAGGAGCTGCACTGACTGCTTCACAACAGTTTTCACCAGTACATGTGAATGTGGAACATGCTCCGAGAACAGCTACCTGGCAACCAAGCCAGTGTGTGGTCAGAGTTCATTGTCCTTCACAATTTCTCCTGCAGCACCAGGAACTTCCACCCGTACTGGGTTTGCAAGAGGCTGACACAGGTAGGCATTCACTGCACCTGGCCCAGTGCTGGGAAGGACAAAGACCTGAGGCGCTGGTACTGGAAGGCAAAAGACTCCAGTTGTTGCTCCACGAGGAATCCTTCAATATGTCCATTCTTCAAGGAGCTGGACTGGATGCTCTCCAGAGCTCCCAGTTCCGAGCCTGAGGTGATGAACAACCCCTTCCTCAACCCTGCTGGCCTCACTGTCTGACAGGATGCCAAGGAAGTCCATGGTGTGGAGTCAACGGGGATTGCAGAGGAGGAGGCCCTGGAAGAAGAAGAGCACAATATGCTTTACCTCTACCCACAGGAACGGGTTCAGCAAGCCCCTCCTGTGAAGCCAGAGGAGTCCCCAGAGACTCAGCAGGACTGAATGCAAGGCTGGTAAGCTTAAAACCCACCAACATCCCCTCCCCTTCTCTCCAGGGCTGCATGCAGAACAGGAAGGCTGTCCCCCTCATTTCTCTCCTCCCATGGCCCCTGACAAAGGCACAACTGTAAATTCAACATTTATTGAATTACTGCAAACCAGGTGATGTGGTACAAGTGCGCATTTGCAGTGGTTCCTTTCTCCCCCTTCATTCATCTGTTATCTTAGCCTATATTTTATTTCCATTCAGATTGCCTCCTGTAAGCATGTGTCAGCAAATTTCTGGTGCAGCAGAAAGGCCAGCTGGTTCTTAAGGTTCAACTGCAGCACAAATTTGCTTGGTCCATCCTCATAGCTCACCAAACTCCTCCATTTGGCAATTATGGGGAGGGATGACAAGTAGCACAAACATCTCTCTCTGCCATAGACTGCCAGATCCTCACCACAGGACTGGAAAGCCACCTCCCTCTTCCAGTGTGATTCTTTCAGAACTGCTGTGATCGCTAAATTATGGCCAGCCTTAAAAGAAGAAACTGAGAACTGTTAACATTGCCTCAGAAATAAATGCTCCCACCAGCCTTGTCACACAAGTCAAGATATTCAAATTCAAATCTATGCTTGCTACTATTTCCAGAAGGTGCTCCCTTCTCAGGGGCTGCAGTAGTTGTTTGAGAGCAAAGGATATTGAAACAATGAAGCCTGAAAAATATCAATATAGTGGCCTTCCACACAGTTATGTTTGGTGGGGGGATTTCTTACCTGCTTTCCAAGGTAAAGAAAACAAATATAATGCTGCTCTTATAATTGAATTGATAGGACCTTTGACTGAGGAGAGTAAACCCATTCCACTCAGTGAACAGCAGCCCAGGGACAGTAGGGGGAAATGGAGAAAGACTTTGGAGGACCCGCTCATTGGGGTTGATGGAAGAGCAAGGAGCAGTTTGACTTTGAGGGAGTGTGGTAAAAGAGTACAGTTTTTCTCCTACTTTGATCTCCTCAGTACCCTGGCCTCACAAACCTTTCCTGTGCTTCTGATGTTATTGTCCATAAACCTGCCTTTGTGGTTCACTGAGCCTTGAAGAACAAGAGTGGTAACTTTTTGAATGACGTACTTATTTGCACCTGTTGGTGGGCAAAGTATGGGGCTGAGGGGGCCATTGATGGCCTCAGCACAGTTCAGAAATGCCAGTCCCAGGAATCAAGCTGCAATTTCCAGAATGTTGGTGCTGGTGACCACCTGTGGGTAGATGAGTGTTGATAGCTTTGCAAACCTGGACTGCCAAAACTCCAACGTTGGACTTCCCTATTCCAAAGTGGTTTACAACTGACTGGTAGCTGCCAGCACTGCCAGTTTCCAGAGGGCAATAGCCACCCGCATCTGCACGTGTATGGGTCTCCAGAAAAGTGTGTTCTGCTTCTGTAGGGCTGGGGACCAGCTCATCAGAGTTCCATGAAAGTCTGCTTCCTCATTCTGAAATGCTGCAGCCACTGGTCTCATCCCAGGTTTCCAAGACGATGTGATCCCACCATGGTGGACTTGTTCTCCTGGTCCAGAACCAATGGACATAGTGTCACAACATTGGCAGGATCCTGCTTCTGTGTCATGAGTCAGTCACTGTCCTGGTCACCCGTCTCTGGCTTGTGAGAAAGGTCTGAGCCCATTTACCTGAAATGCTCACTGGTCTCTCACACTACAATGCACACACATTTATCTCACAAGAAGGCACAGGAGCCGAATCACATTGTCAGTCACATAATCCGTGGTCTTCCACCAAGTTGGATAGGAGAGAGACATGTGTGAGAGCTGCCATCACCAAATGTGTGAAGGCCCCTACAGTATTTACAACACACAGCATCGCAGATCCCTAGAATGTCTCCTATGATACACATAACTGTGGGATATTGCCCTTGAAATGCTAGCACTAATCTCCTGTGTACCAAAAAAAGGCAGTATAGACACTGGTATACCACTGTCCAGTACAGTGTATGTGGACACCTGGCACAGGTACGGAATACATTGTTGAGCATACACACGGCCCTATACCCATTTCCAGTTGCCAATGTAGATGTAAGCTGAGGGGGATATCGGGTCCTGAAATATCTTACTGTATATAACAACTGAAACTAGTTTAAAATAAACACATTGTACAGCAATGTGAAATACATTAAAACCAGCCCCATTACAGTCTACAAAAACGTAAGAGTTTGTAGACATCTATTTCAATTTAAATTCCGTGCCATACGGATGCGGGGGAGACCATATTGAGAAGTCACTTCTTTAGAAAAGACTTTCTAACTCAATAGGCTTGGTTTCTGGTTTGTTTGTAGGGAGGAGGTTGTGGAGACAAAGATAACTTCAAAGTCAGTGACAAGAAGTGGGAGGCAAAATAAGAACTGCTGTGTGGTTCTTGGGCTCAAACTCTAATATGTCAGAATATAAAAAAATCAATTTGAATTCTGTATTGGTTGGTCCACACACCCTCTTGCTCTGTTTCTAACTCTCTCTGATTGTTTTTGACTGGCATAGGCTGTTAAAATCCACATACAATGTCCCCAACATTTTTTCCTTCTGTCTTGTGGAGAAATTCTTGAAAAGGAAAAAGCACTTCAAAGTGAAAGTATTGTTTTGTGGCCTATTCATACTGTCCCTTGGCTGCTTGTTAAAACCATGAAATACTCTAATCCTTCACTTTACCACTTTTCTCCTTCCTTCTTCATCTTCAAGTCCATTTTTTAGGCAGTAAAATTATTTAAAAGTGCTTTTGGGGGGCATAATTCATGTTCCTCTTTAGGCTCTTTTGTTCACTCACATGCAAATTGCACAAAGCCACTTCAGTGCACAGCAAGAAAGCCATGCAACTTGGCTTCCTCTCTTAGCTAGTATGGCATTCTCTTCTTGAGAAATATCTAGACAAAAGAGCCAAAGATATTTCAAAAGGGATAGGGTACAGTCATAAAACTGAGTGTAATGGGCAAGTGTAAATAGATAGAAGTTGCCCCAATGAAAATGTAATTCTTAGCCTCAAAGGTACAAAAAGGCTGGAACTGACAAAAAAGAAGGAGAGGAGAAACACACACCAGAAAACAAAGTAGAATTATCAAGATTTTCAACTGCAACTATTGATTCTAGAATTTCTTGGGTCCCCTTGAAATACCTTTCAGGGGCATGACTTTGAGGGTGGGTCTTCAGCCATGAAGATGATTTTATTATTTACATTGGGACTCTTTAAGAGGTTTCAACTGGGCACCCAAAAATTAAGACCCAAAATAACTAGACAACTTTTTATTTAATAGAATCATAGAATCATAGAAAATTAGAGTTGGAAGGGACTTCAGGAGGTCATCTAGTCCAACCCCCTGCTCAAAGCAGGACTAACCTCAGCTAAATCATCCCAGCCAGAGCTTTGTCAAGCTGCAGTTTAAAAACCTCTAAAGATGGAGATTCCACCACCTCACTAAGTAATCCATTCCAGTGCTTCACCACCCTCCCTCCTAGTGAAAAAGTTTTTCATAATATCCAACCTAGACCTCCCCCACTGCAACTTGAGACCGTTCTTCCTTGTTCTGTCATCTACTGCCACTGAGAACAGCCTAGCTCCATCCTCCCTGGAACCCCCTTTCAGGTAGTGAAAGGCTGCTGTCAAATCCACCCTCATTCTTCACTTTTGCAGACTAAACAAGCCTAGTTCCCTCAGCCTATCCTCATAAGTCTTGTGCTCTAGCCCCCTAATCATTTTTGTTGCCCTCCGCTGGACTCTCTCCAACTTGTGCACATCCTTTTTGTAGTGGGAGGCTGAAACTGGACACAATACTCCAAATGCGGCCTCACCAATGCCGAATAGAGGGGAATAATCACTTCTGTCGATCTGCTGGCAATGCTCTTACTAATGCAGCCCAATATGCTATTAGCCTTCTTGGCAGCCAGGGCACACTGCTGACTCATATCCAGCTTCTTATCCATTGTAACCCCCAGGTCTTTTTCTGCAGAACTGCTGCCTAGCCTGTTGGTCCCCAGTCGGTAGCTGTGCATGGGATTCTTCTATCCTAAGTGGAGGACTCTGCACTTGTCCTTTTTGAACCTCATCAGATTTCTTTTGGCCCAATCCTCCAATTTGTCTAGGTCATTCTGTATCCTACACCTTCCAGGGTATCTACCACTCCCCCTAGCTTTGTGTCAACTTGCTGAGGGTGCAATCTATCCCATATTCCAGATCATTAATGAAGATGTTGAACAAAACCAGCCCCAAGACCAACCCCTGGGGCACTCTGCTTGTTACCGGCTGCCAGCTAGACATCGAACCATTGATCGGTACCCATTGAGCCCGATGATCTAGCCAACTCTCTATCTGTTTTATAGTCCATTCATCCAACCCATACTTATTTATTTGGTGGAGTTGGGGTACTGTAGGTCATGTAAGATTTCTGATGTCCTCCAGTAGTTATTTCCTTACTTTCACAAACCCTCAAGCACTTATAATGTGACAGGAAAGGATATTTCTAATTAACCTACTTTTTAATTTATTGTTTAGTTTTTTAAAAATTATTTGCTCTTTCTCTTGTGTAGGTAAATGAAGATAAAGGGATAGATTCTCAGCTGGTATAAATCTTCATAAGTTTGACTTCACTGGAACCAGCCAAACTTGTACCAGTTAGGGATCTATCTCAAGGTTTCTAAAATATCTTATCCCTATGATAGAGGGATTTCCAGATTATTGAATGAATGGAGTGTATAGACTCACTGTTGAGATAGTACAAGACAAAGGCTGAAAGTCAAAATTTCAAAAATGAGTACATTTTAAATGACTTGTAACTCAAAAAGATTCAACTAATTTGCTTCAAACGCTGGAAACATTCACCTTTCCCTTCTGTGTAACTCCTGATATTTTTAAGACACACTTATAGGGTGGGCTAAAATAGCTCTATATAATGGCATCTAGTTACAAATTTTAAATATGCAGCAGCTTCCATCTCTCCATAATGTGTAGGCTGTTCATACTGCTCTTCCCTTCCTTGTTAAGAGCCTTGAAAGAAGCCATTTGAAGTAATCAGCAGCAAGACATTGTATTGGTTGCAAATCTTGTAGGAACAATTCTGCATATTCTTGAGCACTACCTATTAATATATATAAAGACAGAGCATTCTTCTATCACTCCTCCTTACTCAGATTTCAGATAACTAGTTCATACTTAGTGAAGTAGCCATTTTGTTTACTACAGATTTTTTTTTAATGTATTACCCTTTTCCAACTAAAATGTTTTCTGGTTCTGCTTCTTGGCTGCTCCCTGTTTCACAGGTGGCATTTTCATTAATAGCATTAATGCCTATGATGGAAGGAACAGAACATGGAAAAGTAAGATGGGTTTAACATAATCTAAACAATGTTTAACAAAACATAATATAAATCTCATTTCAGGGATTCCCAACCTGTAGACCACAACAGAGGCAGGAGCATACCAGGCTTATCTGGAGGGTGCAGGCAAACCTCAGAAATATCATAACAACCATGTGGCCAGTGGTGTGGTTGCATATGTGCTCAACTTCCCAGGGAGTGGTACCTGACATTTCGCCTCCTTTTACTGCATGCAGTCTCTATGGTAAGGATCAGCCTGGAGGGTGAAGCATGATGTCACATGATAGTTTGTGGGGAAACAGAAGAAGCAGGGAGAGGGAGAGATATGACCTAGCAGAGAGGGGAGAACTGAGGACGGAGAAGGAAGTTGGAGGGAGGGAGAACTGGAGCCGAGAAGAGAAGAATAAGCTGGGGAGAGGAGGAATAACTAGAGCTGAGGCGGGGGAGAAATGAGAGAATATAGAAGAATGGGACATGGAGTTGTCACTGCAGGAGGAGGCGAAGTGGAACAAAATTTGGGATGAAGAGCAAAAATATAGTAGACTAGGGGAAAATACTGAGAAGGTTAAGAAAAGAAAATAAACAAGCGCTGTTTCTTTTCTACGTTCTGTGGAACATTTCACACACAATAATTGCTATAATACTATGAGAGAGGACACAAAAGAATGTCAGACAGCAGCTGATACACCGGGTCTTAGCATAAGTTATGGGGTTAGGTGCATCAAAGTGATAAGAGTCAAATAGCCAGAAATATAAAACCATAACCAGAGTCACCAGCTTCTCTACTATAGAAGGCATACAAGTGGGGGTGTTCAGGTTGATACTGGTGAAGTGAAGCGAATAATGAGGATGTGATTATGAAGGGCCTTGAAGGAGGATGGAGATTAACTGAATGGCTGGTAAATAGCATATAGACCGAAATGTATTTGCATCCAGTGTTTGCTGAACAATTTCTAGTAACAAAAGTAAATGTAAAGCCTCTGTACAGAAAAAGAACCAAGTTCATTAAGTAAAATCTTCAGTTACCCAGATCTATTTGTATTGCAGGCCATGAGGAACCTGAGTGAACATGTCAGGAATGATCTGATAATGACTGCCCTCTTTATCTTACTACTCTTAAACTTTCTAAACACTTTATTCTGTTAAAAAAAAAACAATTAAAATGGTTGATCACATCTAGACAAAAATGACAGATTAATGATTTGCAGTACCAGATTACATTAAAAATCTTTTTCTTTCTCCAAAACGGCTGCCCAAATCTTGAAAAGAACCCTAAAGATTGGAAAAATAAAAATAATACTTAGCACTTCCATAGCATTTTTCATCTCAGGGCCTTACAAACATGAATTCTCAAATTGTGAACAAAGAAAAATAACCACATAAAACTTCATAATGTTTTGTTATTTTTATCCCCTGAGAACATATTTTGAAAGGTCTCCTGCCAAGTGCTTTTACCTGGATAAAGCTGAACTTCTTCATTTCATGTGCTCCCAACAACCTGAAGAAAAATGACTGAAATAAAGACTAAATGGGCCAACATTTACATTAATAAACTTGAAAGATTATCAAACACTGCACAAAACATCCTGTTGATTCTCCTGCTGTCACTTACCATAAAAATTGGTCCATTACTGAACAGCAGTTTTTGAGATGCTATCATAGCCCTTCATCAAGGTGCCATGACTAAAATACAGGAATTGTCAAAGAAAATAAAATAATTGTGCATTGGCTCAATAAATCACAATTTAACCCACTGTAGCCTTCAACTGGTTTTGTAATTGATTTTTTCCCCCTGAAGACATTTAATACCATTTTATGCTAAAAGTTTGCATAAACTACAGCCTTATTAATATATCAAGCGAGCGTAACAGGAGATGGGAGAAATGAGTTTGACTCAGGAAATATCCTCCTCTTACTTCCCCCCCAAATAATTCTCCTTGTTCGTGTTATACAAGAAAACCTTTCAAGCTGTCACTTCAAAATTCTACCACTTCCCCATTTCTTTTTTAGCATGCAGGGAACTAACTTACATAAAAAGAAGGTTGATGGAATGTAGCTGCAAAGAAGGATACAAGAAGAACCAGTTCATGTTGGGGGGAGTTACCTGAGCCAACTGAATTTACCCGGACAAGGTAGAGAAAGGGAAGAGACAGTGCACGTGCACATGCAGACCAATTCAAGAGGTCAAACTGGGAAACTAGTTGGAGCAGCAGACCAAAGGCACTGAGAAATTGAGGCCCATCCAAGGAAACAAATCATCAGAGCAAGCCGGGCTTGGGGGAAAGAGGGACCAGTAAAGTAGAACCTCAGAGTTAGGAACGCCAGAATTATGACCCAACCGGTCAACCACATACCTCATTTGGAACCAGAAGTAGACAATCAGGCAGCAACAGAGTCAATAAAGGAAAAAGAAAGTACAGTATAGTACAGTATTAAAGAAAAAGTAAAAGCAACATTTTTCTTCTGCATAGTAAAGTTTCAAAGCTGCATTAAGTCAAAGTTAAATTGTAAACTTTTGAAAGAACAACCATAACGTTTTGGTCAGAGTTATGAACATTTCAGAGTTACGAACAACCTCTGTTCTGGATGTGTTTGCAACCCTGAGATTCTACTCTACACTCAAAGAAATTGAGAAACTGTGAGAGTGGTCCCAGGAATCTGAGCTGAGGAGCCAAAATAGGAGCTGACTGAAACAGTTAGCCAGAAGGCCCATCAAGTAGACAGAATCAGAAGTAAGGTCAGGGGGAAGCCCTGCTGTCAACAGAAAATCCCCTGGAGAACTTTGTATTCTTGAGAATCTCTTCAGCAGCTGTACACTGTGCCAGCTGCAGATTCTGAATGTCCTTCAAGGGTAGCCCCAAGTAGGGTGCTGTAAAATAACTAAAGCTAGAAGTCACAAAGGCATGGATTACTTTAGGGAGGTTCCAATATGGAGGAACAGATCCTAGATGCCTAATGGTATCTAGCTTGATACAGATGTAAAAGGAAGGTACCGGTTCCAGCACCACCTCGGATTTGAAGGGCAGTTATCTATGATAAAAGCACCAGATTCAAACCACTTCAACCCCCAACTCCCACAACATAGAGCCTCTAAGAAGAGGTAGACAATGGCTAATACTGCTCTAGCATCTTTTGGAAAGAGGAGTGTGAAATAGCTCAATAGCAGTTATCTAGACAACAAACCTTCCTGGTCAATGGTATTAAATCTGTCAGCAGCCTTCCACTATTAGGAGAAGAAAATCAAACAAACTGAACAATTCCCAAGCCTAAAGTCAACTACATACCAGGTGATACCAATGTTGCTTCCCAGTGACCTAGTCCATTTACAGAGAACCTGGGGGATGAGGAAGGCGAGGAGGGCACTGACCGGAGGCTGTTTTCATACTTATTTTCTAATTTTAGCTTAAACTAGTGCAGAAGTCCAGAGTAAAACTCTTACTTGACTGCAGGGAAAGCAGGATCAGACCCCTACGTGATAAATGTAGTTATAGAAGAGATTTGTCAACAAATAGTTTTTTATTTTTCAAAAATGGCCACATCTTGGCACTCAAGATGCCTGTACATGATTACTGTATTTTAATCTCCGTAGTATTGACAGTTATCTGAGCCATATATCTTGCAATTGCCGTACTGTTATGGTCTAGTGGTTCTCTTTGGCGTTAATGGGAAAATAATTAAAATTTAACAAAATAGCATCAAAGCAACTAATGTTGACTATGGCAATATTTGAAAAGCTTAATGAGGATCAGCAATTTCAGCACTAATTAAATCTGGAACTCCTTGCAGATCTAGCAGGCAGCTAGGGTCAGCAGAGTCCCTTAAGTGAATAACATGGTTTTGAGAATTGTCACAAATACATCTAATAAAACTAACAGAACAGACTACGTTATTCACCTTGAGAGACTGTTTAATGCTGAGAGGTATTGGTACTAAATAACTGTACTAAAAAATTGGTCCCCCAGATGCTGTGTGTTCTATCTTGGTCTGTTCCTGGAAGTTCGTAACAGTTTGGGCTACCACGTTGGGCTCTGATGCTGCAAGTTGTCTCACAGGCAGAATCCTATTTGAAATCAATGGGCTCAGCATGGAAATAGGGCTTGCCCACATGGAGTTGCTTGCATTACCCAGGCCTGTGTGTGAAACCCATATGTTAATTATTACTTCAGAATTAAGAGACCCAGCTTTTGCATCTCTCATACAGTGACTGTTCCTGAAATTTTAAGTTTGTGTCAAATTCTGTTTTCATATGTATGCACCAATACCATTGCCATCAGTAGCCATGGCATGTACTCATTCAGAGGACAGAATTTGCCCTTAAATTTAGATCCTTTGTTAATCTATATGCAAACAAACAAACAAACAAAAACAGCCAATGCGTTCTTAAAATAGAAAATGTGTGCTTTCCTGCTTTATTATTACAACTAATAAGAAACAAAATTAATGTTTTTGAAAATATACTAATGACTTTGATGTAACCAATCAAAAGAGGAAATGTCAGAGTTAAGGCCCTGATTCAAAACAGCAGCAACACGTAAATATGTTTAAGTTCTTTGCTTTACAGGGATGTGTTTAAAGTTAGACATGTGCCCTGCTGAATTGGGTGTGCACATGGGTCACGATTCTGCACTCCACTGGTCATTAGAGCTACACCAGATTTTCACAAGAGTGAAGAATCTAGCTCCATCCTTAACTCACTTGTGGCATTTAATGATTGAAATCTCTGTAGAGTCATATACAGTTTGGGCTCTGTAATACTGAGTCCTATTGAGGTAAGTGAAGGACAAAATCTTCCTTAGTTGAAACATCTTGTTTTAGACAGTTTAAGTCAGACTCCAGACATCATTTAATGTAGTTTTTCTTATATTTTGCAGTTAAACAATCAGCACAGCAGTGATCAATAACTGTGTGCATTTGCAGCTTGTCTGACTACAGACAATGTGTCCCTAAGGATATGTATCCCTAAGGAATCTGAAGGAAGTACATTTAAAGTAAATGATGTTGCTAAGACACCCATTAAGTGACAGAAAGTATGTGGTTAGTTGACAATGAATAGCCTCTTAGTTATTGGGAACATTTTCTTACAAGCTCTGTTTAGTGTTGTGTGCAAATGAGAGACGTGTAATGGTAAGTGCTGATGTCAATGGTGCTCAATTTAAGAAGAACACACAGCAGGATATGTGAGAGCCAGTAATTATCAGATAAGAAAATTATCGTTGTTTGCTTTCACATTGGCAACATTCTTCAGGTGACATCAGAAAAGTTATAATTACTTTGCATGAATGAAGGAAAGCAAGTGAAAAATGTAGAAATCTGAAAGTGCAGTGAAATGCATTGATTTTGAAGTACACACATATTCCCTTAACACTTTCACAACAATAAAAGATATTCTCTGTGCAGTTGGAAGATACAACAAGTACTAATTTTTAAGTGTATTTCATGTTCATGGCTGGTGTCCTATCAACAGCAATGGAGAATAAAATTAACTCCATGGAAAATAAATGAAATGTAGCAGTTGGAATCACATAGGCTGCTATGTATTGAGTTGGTGGGCTCTGTTTGTGGGCCTGTATGATGTATCTATCATTGCATGTGTTCCTTCTGCAGACCTGGAAAGGTTATTGCCTGCTTTCTGTTAGAGCTGGTTGCATGCTAGAAAAATTAATGCTTGAATATTTTCACAAATAAAAGCACTGACCATTCATTTTGATAAGGTCAAAACTTTTTTTTTGTATTTTTAGAACAATGCACTTTAATCGTTTTCAGTTTGAAATTTATCGCATATTATCCAAATAAAAAAATCAAAATCAAAATGAAACAATGTGAGTGACCTGAAATGACATTTTTTTTCAGACATCTCTTTATGGGAAATTTCAATTTTTTTTGTTCTGATTCAGAATGAAAATGCATTTTGAAAATGAAGAATTTACTTCTAAATAGAAATTCTAGTTCCCTCAGAGCTCTAATACAAAGTAAGGGTAAGAGTACATTGCTTTAAAAAAGCCAAACAGATTATCCACTTGCCACCTTCTCCTTGTGCAGAGAGGAGTCATTAAGAAAATAGACATCCATGAAACTGTTGTTGAGTCATATTAAAGCTCTGTATTGAGAGAGTCCTTCACTGTAAACTAAAAGTTGGGTTTTGCTGGCCTTTAGTGGTCCAGTGACCTCTTCCTGATGCCCTGCCTTTGATCTTTGGGGAAAGGGTCACCCCATAGCCAGGTGAATAAGGTGGGAGAGGGAAGCATTCACATTCTTGCTGCTTCTTCTAGGATGCATTAGAGCAGCAGCATACCTGAAAAAGCAACAGATGAGGGGACCAGCAACAGAAAAAGAAATATAGTTTTTTCCCTGTCCCTGTTACCAAGTAAGGGCATTTTGGAAGGATTCAGCTTGTATTGTGATCAGTGGAACTGGAATCAGAGGGCCAGTGTTCCCCGGAGGGACTGTTATTGAGGAGACACCAGGAAAACAGGTAATGTTGGGAGTTGGGCTGGCAACAACACAGCCATGTGGACAGAGCAGTTCATGGGGCTTAATAAAATTCCACTTGTTCGTTTCAAGGTGCATTCAGCTTCATTCGTTGTGAATGAATCATGGTGGCAATGTCAGAGCCCTGAGTTCTCTGAAATGCAGCATCTGGCAGCATGAGCTATGGAACTTGGCCTGAAGCCCCTGGTTCTGCAGATCACAAACCCCTAGAGACAATCCTGGCAAAGCCCCTTCTTACTGCTCCAAAGAGATTGCAGCTCATGGTGATGTGATACCAGCATTTGAAATCAGGTAGGACAACTACTGGTGTTAGCTGACACCCTGAGCAGGGCATAGGTACCTAGCATCTGCAAGTTGGGGGAAGGAGATCAGGACATAGTGCAGCATGTTAATGGATTCAGTCATCCAGTTTCAACAGTGAAGCGATGGAAATCAGAGGCTGCAAAAAAGGACATCTAACTACAGACAGTAAAGAGAGCACTCCAAACAGGGTGGCCACAAGACAAAAGCCAAGTATCGATAGGGACAGAACTGTATTTTCAGGTTTAGATGAGCTGAATTGTGCAGGATGGAATCATATTTTGAGTACAGAGAGCTGTTGTCCCTCACTCGTTATGTAAGGATTTCATGCAAAAATTACATGCCTCACACCTGGGCATTGACTGTTGTCTTAGGCAGGTTTGAGAGAATGTTTACTGGCCAGGAATGAATATACAACTCCACTTCATGATAGAAGGGTGTGACTCCTCTATGTGTGTGTGATAACAGCCAGCAGAAAAAGACTGTTATTTCATGGGCTGTCTGCCTAACCATGGGAAAAGGGGGGAGCAGACTTATTTAGCTGTAATACAAAGCAGTACTTTATTACAGTGGATTACTATTCAGTTCTGGAAAGTCAATGCCCTGCCTGATACAAGAAGAAAGTCAGTGATTGGCAAACTGAAGGCCCACTTTATCAGATTCGGCACTCTGGACACTGTATTCACCACCAACAGATCCCAGTTTTGCCTTGGAAGAATTCAGGGAATTTGCATCCAAATAGGAGTTTGATGACTACACCACTTCCCCATATGCCCTTAGAGTAATGGTAAGCTGTGAAAACAGGTCTGAGGCTGTTACACAAGACTGTCTTTTGTGGTCCCTTGGTAACATTTTGACACACAAGAATACCCTATCACAGGGGTGCCAAAACGGTCTGGCACAGGCACTGATGGACCAAAATCCTGCTACCAGTGAGGGGAGACCCGTTGAAGCCGGAAGGATGGAAATACTACCAAAAGAAGATAAGCAACAACCAGAGAAAGCAGGCAATAGAGTACAATAGGTCTGGAAAGGACCTATGAGCCCTGGAGACAGGCACTCCTGTGAGCATCCAGCTACTAGAGAGACACCAGAAGGAGTGGACTAATGGAATTGTGAGTAGGGAGGATACGCATCTGGTATTAAACCGGAGAGTCCTCTTTTTGAGAGGTTTGGCCTCCATCCAGTACTGAGACAAAACCAGACGTGTTTGTCCAGCATCAGACGGAGGATGGCATTTTAAGAACATACCGTTCCACCCCTTCTGGCATGACTTCGCATGCCCGATGTGTGCAAGGTCATGCTGGGGAGGGCAGGGCAGCACAAATCTTAAAAATGGCATGCAGCGTGACCTCACATGCAGCATGCGTATGAAGTCATCCCAGTGGGGGTGGGACTCCCCCTTGCAGCATGACCTCACATGCACCATGTGTGCAAAGTCACACTGGTGGAGGTGGGGTCATGCTGGTGGGACAGGTCCACACCATTCCCAGAAGTACTGGAATGTCCAGTACTGCAGGAAAGTGTGAGTAGCCACTTTAGTCATGAGGAGTGCAGTGACACCCAGGTCATACAAAGTGACTACTCAAGAGGGACAAGTGATCTGATGGAACAGGAGACACTGAAGAGCCAGTAGACAACACCCAGAAAGAGCCTACCAAGATATCACAGAAAACCAGAATCCATGGAGAGAAAGTTTGCTAGAATTTGACAGAGGTGAGAGGGAGACAGAGAGAGGTTGCTCCTAGTATAGTCACTTGTTGAGGAGACCCAACTTTCTCAAAGAGCATGTAGATAGCTGAGTCTATGGTAAAGACAGGATTCCAACTCTTCTATGCACTAGCAACCAGTGGCCAAAGGGACATGGGGTGGGGATCAGGGCATCAATATTTTAAATGTGTATATTCAACCATTTGTAAAATAGGAAAGATGTACCATAATCAGTGGAATTGAAGTCAGAGAGCTCACATTCCCTGGAGGGATTTTTACTGAAAATACAGCAGGAAAACGGGAAATCTGAGGAGTTGGACTGACAGCAGCACAGCCCCATAGACAGAGCAGTGCACAGAGTTTATTACATTTCTACTTGTTCAATTTAACCCACATTCAGCTTCACTCTTTGCTAATGAAACACAGCTGTGTGTTTTTCAACGGCACATTTACGGTAGTTTCTCATGCAGATTGTCATAGCATTAGCCTGAGAGCAATGGCTCCTGTGCCTTTTAGGCTAAGCAGAGAGAATGTCAAGTTTCATAAATATCCACTAAAGTCCTAAAAGATCCCTAATGCTCATGCTTACATTTTTTTGGACGGGAGTACATGTGCTAACAAGCATTCTGATCAGTAATCCATATTTGCAGGGTCAGGTTCTCAGAAGTTTAGTATGAGAATTTTCAAACTAAGCTAGACTTCCCAGTTCCCAAATATAATAAATCATAAAGGGATTATATTTTATTGAGCTTTTCAATTCTCTTCCACATTTCAAAGAGACTGATGGGGGAAGGCTTCTTAAGAAGTTAAATCTTTCATAAAAAAAAAGAAGAATCATTGGCCAAAACTCCCAAGAAGAAAATTCTCTTCCTAGATCTTCTCTAGGACTAGACTAATATCATTTAGATCATCTCAGTTAGAATTATTTTTGCTCATACTTCTTTCAGAGCCAAATGTCCCTCACTCTCTATCCTCCAATTTCAAATTCAAAACCTGGCAATAAAAACCTGTCTACTGACCATACAGCATATGTAGAAGACCATAATGATTATCTTAAAGAATTTCATGACATTTCTTTAACTAGATTGTGTTAATCTCTGGGACACTACTAAAATTTGCTTAACAGTATTAACTGAATTCACTTCATCATAAACAAAAGATATAGGTACAATTGAGTGCTAAAGTTAATGTTTGATTTCGAACAAGAGCTTCAGATATCTCGCATCAACATCCTACAGTGAGATGTTCACAGCACCAAAAATATATAAAAATAATTGTGTGACCTGAAAGATATTCTGTTCCTTCCATTTCCCTGTCACCGTGAAACAGATATTATAACTCAAGTAGCAATCCAAGTAAAGTATTGTCCTGTTTAATCAAAATTTAGAAGGAAAAATAATTTCATCATCTACCTCCCCTCAAAGATATCTCTGGGTGAAGAGTTTATGAAACTAAAGCTATTAACTGGATGATGAAGGAATCCTGCCAAGAATGGTACATAACTGCTCCCTTGGGACATCTAAATACTATTAATACTTTTTTTCAGTAAAATTAATCCCTGTTCATTGACGCAAAACACTGATTGAAATTTTAAAATGAGAACAGAGCTAGGACTAGCTATATAGTCCTTAGCGAAGGGAAAGGTGCCAGGTTAGGTTTGCTTTAGGAGCTCATTTCTGTGAGAATTTTTGAACAAGGCTTTGCTTTCTTGCTGATAGATTAATATGTGCTGGTTCTTTGCCATAAAAAGGCCTCATAATAGGTGCTTCAAAGGCCTGGCATATCACAAACACACAATTCCAACCTGAACAGCTAGAAGCAATCATCATCATCTGTCTGATTTACAGACCTTCCTTACCAAAAATAACATAACCCACATTGCCTCAAAAATCACTGTCAGCAGATGTTGCAATGCCATTCTTTCCTTAATAGAAAATTTAGGTAGAGAATTTTAAAGGCAATGAGGTCAGTTAGGCATCCAACTCCCATCAAAAGGCATGCTATGACCTCAGGTGATGCTGCATTAATGGGAGTGGAGTGGACAGAAATTTTAAGAAAAATCATAGAATCATAGGACTAGAAGGGACCTTGAGAGGTCTTCTAGTGCAGTCCCCTGCATTCCAGGCAGGACTAAGTATTATCTAGACCATCCCTGCCAGGTGTTTGTCTAACCTACTCTTAAAAATCCCCAGTGACAGAGATTCCAAAACCTCTCTAGGCAATTTATTCCAGTGCTTAACTATTCTGAGAGGAAGTTTTTCCTAATATCCAACCTAAACTGCCCTGGTGCAATTTAAACCCCTTGCTTCTTGTCCCATCCTCAGAGGTTAAAGAGAAAAAGAAGTTACTCATCTTGTGCAGTAATGATGGTTCTTCGAGATGTGTGTCCCTATTGGTGTACCTCTCCACTGTAGGTGTGTGAGTCCCTGCACTACTGATCGGAGAACTTTTGTAGCAGTGTCCATTCAGCCCATGCATGCAATGCCCCTCATGCCCCGAGCTAGCATGCGTGGGTGAACCCTCCTCAGTTCCTTCTCTACTGCAGAGTCATTGATAAGAACTCCAAAGTAGAAGGGAGGAGGGTGGGTTGTGGAGCACCCACAGAGACACACATATCAAAGAACCATCATTACTGCACAAGGTGAGTAACAACTTCTTCTTTGAGTAGTTTCCCAATGGTGCTCCACTGTAGGTGACTCCTGAGCAGTACCCCCCACACTGGAGGCTGGGGCTTTGGAGTCGAGTCTGTTATGGATGATAGCACCATGGCACTGAATCTGGCATCTGCTGCAGAGTCCCCCCAGGATGGCCTAGAGCTCAGCAAAGGGATGTGCAGATGCCCAGGTAGCTGCTTTGCTTTGACTTCCGAAGGTCTCTGTTTTCGAAGATATGTCGCAGCTTGAAGAAGGTGGCACTGGCACAGCTGAGCCGGTGCTGGACTTCTTCATCAATGGTAGCCCATTGGGAGAGATGGCTGCCAAGATACGGGAAGTGCTCCATGTACTTCAAAGCATTCCCGTTTACGTACATGGCGCAAGGGATGTTTAGCTGGCCTGGGGGAGGTTGGTGGAGGACCTTCATCATGGTGATGTTCAAGGACAGGCCAAGACTCTTAAATGAAGTGTTGAAGAGATCTAGCATTCCTTGCAAGTCCTGTGCAGAGTGAGCCATCACGCAGCAGTCGTCCGCAAACTGAAGGTCATGGATGTCCTTGGTGGTGAGTTTTGTTTTTGTCCAGAAGCAAGCAAGATTGAAGGGCTTCCAGTCCATTTGATATTGGATACTGATACCAGTGGCACAGAAGCCAGCAAACAGAGCTGAAAACAAGGGAGTTTGAATGGGTCTTACAGGCAAGGGGTGAGTTTTGTGGAGTTGTGTGTCTTTGTTTTGTTTTGTTTCAGTTTTTTTCCCTTTCATTTTGCAGGAGCTGGTACTGGGTGGTATGCTGAGACCAGCTGACCCTAATTAGGGGGCATGGCTTTCCTAATTATGGGGCCTATAAAGGCAGCCACTCAATCAGGCAGCGGCACAGCTGCAGTGGCACAGGAGCCAGCCAACAGAGCTGAAAACTGGGGAGTCTGAATGGGAGTTTGGGGAGGAAGAGTGTGGCATTCTCGTATTGTTGGGGTGCTCATTGGGGGTTGTTTTGGTGGGGTTTTCTTTGTTTTTGTGTCTCATTGACAGGAAGTAGGGGGAAAGGCTATGACAGATACAGAGTCAGTAGTGGTAGTCACTCAAGCAGTGGAAGAGACAATGAAGATGACTGGATCTGGAAGCTGTGGGATGTACATGATCTTGGAGGGGGTACCTCAAAAAAGCTTCATTTGTATGAAGTTCCGCCTCATAGAGCTGATGGAAGAGAAGATTCAAGGGTTGGAGATGCAGGTGGAAACTCTGGTTGAGTTTAGAAGGGGGTCCGAGCAGATGATGGAGCAAAGGAATGAGTAGGCTGAAGGGAAAAACAGATGGAAGTAGGACCAATGAACTCTGAGGGGAGAATGCTGGGTGAGGAAAGTGGCCAGTGGAAGCATATGACTGTGAAAACCCAGCAGAGGAAAATACGGGCTAGTGAAGGAGAAATAGGGCTCAGAAACAGGTTTGCGGAGTTGGAAAATGAAGAAGGGCACAGCAGGTGGTTACTGAAGGCAGGTGGGCAAGGAAGAAGAGAAGAGCAGCTAGTCCTATACAAAAAGTGGATGAGCCAATGGAGATACCACAAAATAAGAGCCCCAGGAGGATACAGGAAAGGTTGCAGAGGATTGCAAAGGAGAACGGAAGATGAGATGACTTACAGCCAGAAAGAACAGGGGATAGGCTGGAGAATCACACCATCACCAGGAAAAGGCAAGTCTACATGACTGGGGACTCCCTGCCGAGAAGAACAGACAGGCCTGTAACCAGAGCTGATCCAGAGAACAGAAGGGTGTGCTGTCTGCCAGGTGCTAAGATACAGGATATGGACCTGACGCTGAAGAGGATCCTAACAGGAGCGGGAAAGAATTCACTAATTGTCCTTCATGTGGGTACAAATGATATAGCTAGATTCTCGCTGGAACATATCAACGGAGACTATGCCAGGCTGCGGAAGACTCTTAAGGAAATGGAGGCTCAGGTGATCTTCAGTGGGATTCTGCCTGTCCCTAGAGGAGAACAACAAAGGTGTGACAAGATTCTGATGATCAACAGATGGCTCAGGCAATGGTACTATAAGGAGGGCTTTGGGATGTGTGGTCAATGGGAGGCATTCATGGACAGAGGACTGTTCTCTTGGGATGGACTTCACCTGAGTAGGGAGGGAAATGCACTTCTAGGATGGAGGCTGGCACAATTGTTTAAGAGACCTTTAAAGTAGAGAGTTGGGGGAGATGGTTGGGAGATGCCCAGGTAATCTCCACGCCTGATTTTAGCATTGAGAGGGAGGAAAATGAAGTAACAAAGGACACAGCAGTGGGGAGCAGAATGGACATCAAGAGGAAGGGTAGTATAGATACCAATCTAACAGGCGATATTGGCAGTAGAATGACTGTGCCAAATCAGGTAAGGAACATGAGCAAAGCCAAACAGCAAAAATTAAGATGTTTGTATACCAATGCGAGGAGCCTGGGTAACAAAATAGAGCTACTGATAGAGGAAGTGAAACCAGATATTATAGGAATAACAGAAACATGGTGGAATAGTAGTCATGACTGATATACAAGTTTTGAAGGGTATGTGCTGTTTAGGAAAGACAGATATAAAGGCAAAAGTGGTGGAGTAGCATTGTATATCAATGATGAGGTAGAAATTAGAAGTGATGGAATTGATAAGACTTGATAAGTCTGTCTGGGTAAAAATCACATTGGGGAAGAAAACTACTAGAGTTTCCCCTGGAATAATGCTTGGGGTGTGCTATAGATCACCAGGATATGATTTGGACATGGAGAGAAACCTCTTTAAGGTTTTGAATAAAGTAAATACTACTGGGAACTGTGAAATTATGGGAGACTTTAACTTCCCAGATATAGACTGGAGGACAAGTGCTAGTAGTAATAATAGGGCCCAGATTTTCCTGGATGTGATAGCTGACAGATTCCTTCACCAAATAGTTACTGAACCAACAAGGGGGGATGCCATTTTAGATTGGATAGTGGTGAGTAGTGAGGACCTCAGAGAAGAATTGGTTATAGGGGACAACCTTGTTTTGAGCGACCATGATATATTCAGTTCAAACTAAATGGAAGGATAAACAAAAATAGATCTGTGACTAGGGTCTTTGACTTCAAAAGGGCTAACTTTAAAAAATTAAGGGAATTAGTTGGGGAAATGGACTGGAATAATGGATTATTCATCTAAAGGTGGAGGAGTCTTGGAATAACTTCAAGTCAAAGTTGCAGGAACTATCTGAAACCTGCATCCCAAGGAAGGGGAAAAAATTCATTGGCAAAAGTTGAGGACCAAGCTGGATCAGTAAGCATCTCAGATAGGTGATTAAGAGAAAGCAGAAAGCCTACAAGGAGTGCAAGACAGGAGGGATCAGCAAGGATCTTGGAGGTCAGAACATATACAGATAAAGTGAGAAAGGCCAAAAGCCAAGTACAGTTGGACCTTGCAAAGGGAATTAAAACCAATAGTAAAAGGTTTTATAGCCATATAAATAGGAAGAAAACCAAGAAAGAAGAAGGGAGACCACTAAGCACTGAGGATGGGGTGGAGGTTAAGGATAATATAGGCATGACCCAATATCTCAACAAATACTTTGCCTCCCTTTTCCATGAGGCTAATGATGATCTTGGGGATGGTGGTAGGGTGGCTAATGGGAATGAGGATATGGAGGTAGAAATTACTATATCTGAGGTAGAAGCCAGACTTGAAGAGCTTGATGGGATTAAGTCGGGGGGGAGCAGATAATCTCCATCCAAGAATATTAAAGGAACTAGCACATGAAATTGCAAGCACATTGGCAAGGATTTTTAAAGAATCTGTAAACTCAGGGGTTGTACTGTCTGACTGGAGAATTGCTAACATAGTTCTTATTTTTAAGAAAGGGGAAAAAAGGTGATCCAAGAATTCACAGGTCTGTTAGTTTGACCTCAGTAGTATGCAAGGTCTTGGAAAAATTTTTGAAAACGAAAGAAGTTAAGGACTTTGAAGTTAACAGTAATTGGGATAAAATATAACTCGGCTTTACAAAAGGTAGATCGTGCCAGACTAACCTGACCTCCTTTTTTGAGAAGATAACAGATCTTTTAGACAAAGAGAATGCAGTGGATCTAATTTACCAAGATTTCAGTAAGGCATTTGATACAGTTCCACATGGGGAATTATTAGTCAAATTGGAAAAGATTGGGATTAATATGAAATTTGAAAGGTGGATAAAGAACTGGTTAAAGGGGAGACTACAATGGGTCATACTGTAAGGTGAACTATCAGGCTGGAGAGAGGTTACTAGTGGAGTTCCTCATGGATCGATCTTGGGACCAATCTTATTTTACCTTTTTATTACTGACCTTGGCACAAAAAGTGGGAATGTGCTAATAAAGTTTGCAGATGACAGAAAGTTGGGAGGTATTGCGAATACAGAGAAGGATCGGGATATTATACAGGAAGATCTGGATGACCTTGTAAACTGGAGTAATAGAAATAGGATGAAATTTAACAGTGGAAAGGCAAGGTTATTCATTTAGGGACTAATAACAAGAATTTGTGCTATAAGCTGGGGATGAATTAGTTGGAAGTGACAGAGGAGGAGAAGACCTGGGCATATTGGTTGATCACAGGATGACTATGAGCCGCCAGTATGATGTGGCCATGAAAAAAGCTAATGCGGTCCTTGGATGCATCAGACAAAGTATTTCCAGTAGAGATGAGATATTAGCACTGTTATACAAGACACTGGTGAGACCTCATCTGGAATATTATATGCAGTTCTGGTCCCCCAGTTTGAGAGATGAATTCAAACTGGGACAGGTGCAGAGAAGGGCTACTAGGATGATCTGCGGAATGGAAAACCTGCCTTATGAGATGAGACTCAAAGAGCTCAGTTTGTTTAACCTAACCAAAGAAGGCTGAAGGGAGATGTGATTGCTCTCTATAAATACATCAGAGAGATAAATACCAGGGAGGGAGAGGAATTATTTAAGTTCAGCGCCAATGTGGACACAAGAACTAATGGATATAAACTGGTCATCAGGAAGTTTAGACTTGAAATTAGATGCAGGTTTCTAACTATCAGAGGAGTGAAGTTCTAGAACAGCCTTCTAAGAGGAGCAGTGGGGGCCAAAAACCTATCTGGCTTCATAACTGAAATTGATAAATTTATGGAGGGGATGGTATGATGGGACTGCCTAGTTTAGCAATTGACTGATCTTTGACTACTGGTGGTAGATATGCGAATGGCCTGTGAAGGGGTTGTTAGATGGGGTGGGTTCTGAGTTATAACAGAGAATTCTTTCTTGGGTGTCTGGCTGGTGAGTCTTGCCCACATGATCAGTGTTTAACTGGTTGCCATATCTGGGGTCAGGAAGGAATTTTCCCCCATGACACCTTGGCAAAGGCTCTGGGGGGTTTTCGCCTTCCTCTGTAGTCTGGGGCATGCTCACTTGCTTGTATATTCTCTGTACCTTAAAGTCTTTAAACCATGATTTGAGGACTTTAATAACTCAGTCATAGGTTAGAGATTTATTACAGGAGTGGGTGTGTGAGGTTCTGTGGCCTGCATTATGCAGGTCAGACTAGATTATTATATTAGTCCCTTCTGAACGAGGGTCTATGAGTCGTCTCGGATAAGATAGATGATGCTGGTTAACGAGGTGAGAACAATCACACAACCTTGTAGTAGTAGAACTGAGCTATCTGTTCATTATCAATAATACTTATTTCAGATGTAGCCACTTGATTATCAAATTGATTCTGAACCAATACTGATTGTCTTCTAATTAATTTAAATAAGCGGACTATTTTTTAACTTACTGGTTATTCACAGACTTTTCTGCTCCAACTACTAACTATTCAAAATGTTCTGTGGTTGATCAACCAAGCACATGATATTACTTCTGCTCCCTGATTCCCGGTCTGAAACATTCATACGGGAGGAAATGAAATAGCGAAGAACACTCTTGTATGAACTTATGCAATAAAGAAACACTTACATGTGAATATTTTTACAAATACCTTGCAGTTATCTGAACTCACAAATAATGAATGACCACATATTATTGACCCAAACTTTGCACTTGTAGCCCTGAAAATACTTACAAATCAGATCTGTTTGACCAGCTCTTGAAAACACCATTCTCTATCTTCTCTCTGGCTTAATACAACTTACCGGGAAATTTGGCAGCAGTCGACGGGAGTTACGCAGAGTAGCCTGCGTAACTCCCGTCGACTTCCTAACTTCCCTTTAGCGTGCCATCTCCACTGTGTTGTGCCGATGGGAAATGCATTCCCGTTGACGCAGCACTACACCTTTTAGGGAGGTGGTTTAATTGAATCGACTTCCAGATCGATTGAGCGGGTCTTCAGTGCCACTCAATCGATCTGGATAGAATGATCTGACAGCAGTGAATTTGCTGCCAGCAGTGTGTACATACCCTTAGTCTTACTTCTGGAGTAATACTTATTTCTTTAGAAATGAGGCAGTACAATGTCTCCTCTACATTATTCTGATTTTGTACCAATGGGTAACTGCTGATTTTATGAAGTCAGCTCTTCACCCTGTCATTCCACTGACAAAACTTTTTAATAACAGATCTTTTCTGCAATCCATATTTCTCCCTCTCCACTGCTGCTCAAGAGCCCTGGGGACTATTTAAGGGCTCTGACTTGTTTGTTGGTGCTGGCAACTGATCCACCAGCATTTCCAGTTACATCCTGCCCTCTGTTTCCCTGCTTTTTTGCTAGCTGATGCATTGAGGGTTCTTACTTTGCATCTGGAGCTCAGTACAGATTGTGAAAATCAAAATATGTTACATACACAGTTTTGACATTGAAGGACACTAGTATACCTAGACCTATTACAGGGTTGTGACTTGTAAAGCAAAGAAATTCTTATTTCTACTTGGTACAATGTGCTAATATTTTGGGAGAGGAAGCAGTGCACTAAAGTGATGTAAACTATTTTCCTTTGAATTTCAGGATTTAATTCTTGATAGCACACATTTAATTCAAAGTATATGTGTACAGACGGGATGCTGACTTAAACTTGAATTTTTAATATTTTTAAAATAGTTGCAGTCATAAAAATCATTCACATTCAGTTGCAGAATTCTCAATTGAATTGCTATTTCCTGCTGCCCTTTTCCTTACTAAAGCTATCTGCTGTGTACACAGTTGGTCTGCATGAAGATATCCTGTTACTGTGACCTCATGTTCCCTCTCCAATCTCACCGGTTTGTCTCACCTACCTTTTATGGATTGTCTTTCATCTTGTACGTTCTTTGTGGTAGGGACTCTTCTCTTGCTATATATTTGTGCAGTGCCTAGTGCAGTGGGACCCCAACCTGTTCAAGCCCTTTAGGCACTGCTGCAAATCAAATGATTTACGGTAATGAACCCCTTAGCCTTGATTACACCACCTTTGTCAGAAGAGGGAAATGTCAGACATTGTTCTAGACTAGTGATGTGCCAAAGTGGCCCCCCAAAATCAGAATTTTATGCACTCTTTTATCTGAGCCTACTTACACCCACACAACTTATTTTTTCTGCAAAACATTAGTGACCTGGCTATCATCTGCACAGAGGTATCTCTAAATTTAATAGTCTCTTTGGGGCAAAACTTGGCACAGAAACATACATACTCTCTGGGTCCACTGGCATTTTTCTTTGAAGTTTTCATAATGGGATGGATGGGATAGCTGGGTTAAAATTAAAATGCAGAAACACAACCCCCTCTCCCCCCATCCATTTCCTTTGGACATGGAAAGTTAATATAGCAAGGGGTGGAGCCTTAGTGCTGCAAGGAACTATATGGCCCATCTGGTTCCATTATTGTTACAACCTAGGCTTGGTTGTGCTGTGTTCCTGGAGTGTTGCAGAGCAGCAAGGTCTGATGTGTGGAGGTACTTCGGCAGTATGCCTTCTGCATTTAAATAAGCACTGGAACCTCAAATAGGCCATGAGTCTGCTGGATACCTGATAGGATGAAAGAGCATCAGCACCAACCACACCATCACAAAGCTCAATGTATCAGGCACTCAGGTCTGTCTGGGGATTGTAACAGATACGTGGCTAAAATAGAACACCTCTGTTATGGTTTTGTTAGAGAACTTCCGTAAGAGCCACATTTCTAAGCAGTGCCAGTTATTCTGGTGCATGTTAGGCATCACTTTTCACACGCTCTAAACCCTGCTATTTTACTTTGTGGGTATGCAAGTTGTTAATGGACTGAATTTAGGGGAGAGCAAGCGAGTTTAGTACCACTAGCATTATCCAAAAATATTGGTCATAAATACTTTATTAAAAGTCCTGATTTTTCTACATAAATTTGTCAACCAGAAACTGGCAACAATACAACTGGAGATTATTGAAATTCAGTTCCCTAGAGCAGCCATTAAATCACTTAATTTTTTTCTACTAGACAAACTCTGCTACTGTAAGGTTTTAATTGTCTACATCCTCAGGTTTTGACATCTTAATCTCTGCTGATGAGTTTAGCATCTTTAGTCTGCATACTAAATTTTATCTCGCAAACAGGAACAGTGGGCTGTATGTTAATCAGCTGCATCTGGAGTGCAGTTTACGCTAATGCTTCATGTCTATGATACTTTCTGGCCCTGATTCCACACTCTCACTTATGTAAAAGCTGTAATTCCATTCACTTCACTGGAGTTGTTCTCTGTTTACACCATGTGAGTTGAGAATCAGAATTTCTCCATCCTTAAGTTCTTCATAAAACAGGGGATAAATCTTTCATCATTCAGAATATGCACTAGAGCAAAATATTATTGGGCCATTTCCTGGACTGGTGTAAAACACTGCAGCTCCACTGAAGTCAATTTACACCAACACCATTGACTTTGGTGGCATTATGATGATTGATATCAGTTCAGGAAGCAGCCCATTGTATTTATGCAGCTTCTATTCCTTGGTATTTCATTAAGTATGCTCTCTTCATATGTTCTCCACCTTGAACAGAAAATATGTTGTACACTTACTCTTTCAATGAGAAGAATAATTATAATCAAGCTTATTAATATTTTCCAGAGTAATTGATCAATATAGTTGTCATACCTCTACATTGTGTTGAGGCAACAACACTAATCGATTGTACAAATGGTTTCAGAACAGCCTTGTGAATTCCCAGGAATGAGGCTATTGTGAAGGTGATGTGCTTGGTATATGGAATGTGATACAAATGGCCTTGTTCCCACAAAAGGTTTTATAGGAAAAACTAGAGAAGCACTGCTGGTGCATTAGAGCAGGCTACACATTCTCCATGGAAGTGCCTATAAGGAGGAGGCAGATATGATAGAGCTTAACGCAATGATAAAAAAATAGGCCACTGGCTGTCTGGGTGCAGGACTTGGTTACCAATCAACTGTTAGTTGTATAACATTTATTCATAGAATCATAGAAGATTAGAGTTGGAAGGGACCTCAGGAAGTCATCGAGTCCAACCCCCTGCTCAAAGCAGGACCAACCCCAACTAAATCATCCCAGCCAGGGCTTTGTCAAGCTGCACTTTAAAATCCTCTAAGGATGGAGATTCCACCACCTCCCTAGGTAACCCATTCCAGTGCTTCACCACTCTTCTAGTGAAAAATTATTTACATACAGTCTCTATGTCAGTTTACCTCTTTTATAAAAGTGTTATAAAATTCAAAACTGCATTCAGGCAAGAAGTTCATTGTGGATAGTATGTTTCTAAAAAAGGAAATGGAAATAAAGCATTTTGCCCACTATTCCCAAAGATAAACTCTTTTTAGCATACAGTACTTAAGCCCAGCATTGAAAACAAAATACTAAAAAGCATATAAGGATTTTCCATAATTCCTACACAGTAGCAAGTAATTCCACTGATGAGTCAGTTTAATTATTGATATGATAGTGTATCAATGGATATCTCTTACTCACAAAAGCTGAGGACTTTTATGAGGCATTGAGATATGTGAGTTGATAATCTTCACGCTGAGCTACTTGTGTGCATAGTTAGATTAATTCAGTCTCCAGGGAGGCCAGATTGGCCCCTTTCACTTTTACGTTCACATCAAAATAAATTACAAGCGCAGGACAAAAATGAAGAAAAATATAGAAAGTAAGGAATAATGCCTTGAATCAGCAACTAACTGTTCAAACTGATCTACTAAGCATGGGAGGATTTCTCCCTAACCTTGCCCCAGCCCCTGTATAAAGCTGCAGCAGCATCAAGGGACCGGAAATGCTCCGTGAATGGCCTGGGAAGAATTTTCCCAGCACAGGTATTGGATAGTGCTGCCATAAGTGGCAAAATGCAGACCCCTTCACAGGTTTTGATGTATAGGATTTGCTGGAGACAGAGACATGGGTGGAAAGAGGCAGGGCTGAGGCCATGAGTGGGAGGGGAGTCATCATAGCACATGCTGCCATAGAGATTCTGGGCTGCACTAAGTTGCACTGGTGGCCGCACTGGCCTCCAAATACCGGAGAAGCACAAGGATACAAAGGCGGCTTAAAGCCACTTTAACATTCTCTCCGTGACTCCCTCTTGCTTATACTTGTGCCTCCAGTCTCACTCTGTGTGTATAATATCTATTATAGGGCTAATGTGTTTGATTCTTTTCCCCATATTTTTTAAATTACTACAATGTTAAATGTAAATTTCTTTTGAACCACTCATGAACACATCACAATGACTAAGGATGTGTTTGGTTTAAGTTCCTTCTGTTAGGTATGGCTCTTCACCATGTAGTGAATATGGAAAGTAAGGGAACAACTGCTATGACCTTCCTTGGATGCACTATTTTCCTTTCTGCCGGAAGACAGAAAAGATTTCTAGTGCAAGCTGGTGACCATACTGGAGGAGGAAATGTTCTTCCAGGCCATATAAGTTTCAGTTGTATGCAGCATCCAAGAAAACTAAGACTTCTTGGATAACCAGGTTCCAAAATTGTTGCCATAGGCTCCACAAGTGGTAGGATGAGTTGTAGGGAACTGGAGAGAATAGAAACCAAATTAGTGGAGTGTCAAACTGTGACCAAATTGTGACCAAGAGACCCAGGAGTCATTCAACTAGAATGTATCAAAATGTTATCAGATGATCAGTGAGTCAACTACCAAAGAACCTGTCTCTGGGAGAATGAAGAAGAAAGATACAGGGGACATACTTGATGGGCTGGGGAAAATCCTTAAAGAGCTCAATCTGTTTATTTTATCAAAAAGAAGATTGAGAGGTGACTTGATTACAAAATATAAGTTTATTCATGGGGAGAAAATAGCAGGCATTAAACAGTTCTGTAATCTAGCAGAGAAAGGCATAACAAATACCAATGGCTGGAAGCTGAAGCCAGACAAATTCAAATTAGAAATAAGGCACACATTTTTAAATAGTGATGGTGATTAACTACTGGAACAAACTAGCAAGGGAAGTGGTGGAGTTTTTATCTCCATCTTAGTTTGAAGACATCAAGATTAAAAGATTCTTGGTCTTAGACTCTATGAATCTTGATGTCTTCAAACTGAGATTCAATGCCTTACTGGAAGTTATCCTTCGGCCACACACAAGTTTTTGGACTCAATAAAGAGGTAACTGGATGAAATATATCTGCTGTGATATGCAGAAGGTCAGACTAGATGATCTAATCTAATGGTGCCTTCTGGCCTTAAATGCTGTGAATCACCCATAGAGGTAAAATAAAGCCATGAACTTTCAGATTTGGTAGGTTGACAAATAAACCTTTTTTCAGTTTCACCTGGAAACTTCTGTAGGGAAAAAAAAAGAGCAAGGCAATTATTGCAAGTGGAAAAACTCACTATTTGCAAAGTGAAAACTGGCACAAGGTATCCACACAACTGTAAAGAAAAGGAGGCAAGAAACATTGTGTTTGTGGAGTGTGTAACAAATTGGGAAAATGTCTGTATTATTTATTATTAATGCTAAGTATGAGGCTGTAAAAGGGAAACAGGAAGGATAAAACAAGGTACAGATAAAGAACATCTCCTGAAACATAATAGCTGGGTTTATAGATATGAAGAGGATTCCCTCAGCCTCAACTCTGGCAACAAGGCCATTTGACCAAGGCTGAGAAGAGAGAGATCAAAAGACACTGAGCTGTTAAAAGGTGCCACTGGCACAGAGGGCAGGGGGAAAAGCTGTAACTGGTGCCCAGAGAGAATGGGGGTAGGGCTACTAAGGCAATAACATGTCTACCTATGGTCTTGAGAGGAATGCCAAGCATAGGTCAGACAGTATGCGTATAGGTCTCCTGATTATTTTAAACCTACTTCTCTAAGTTCTATGTATTATTTGAGCAAAACAAATCATACTTTATTTTGGAGAACCTGCTTCTCTGTCACTGAATACTCTTCCTCTCCATAGGTCCCAGAAGGACAACTCTGGCAGGGTCCAAAGCCCAGATGGACCTGCTAAGTAACGCGGTTGGCAACAAGAAGGAGTATAATCCAGAAACTTGGTCAGAGAACAGTTGGATCACAGGATCCCACCCTAAAAAGAAGGGGAGGCATGGGCCTGCCACTTGCAAGTGATGCGCTCAAGGGAATAGAAAGGGTCTAAGAAGTGATAGCCTACCCAGCAACTGTGACAGATCATGGATCCCGTCAGGAAAGCAGCTCACAGATAAAAATTTGCTCTTGCATTTGAATCTTCATGGGGTATTATGCAAGTGAATATTAAGAAGACAATGGTTATTTAGAAAGATTAATATATTCATAGTAATGACTGAACAAGCTATAATTTAAGGAACAAAAAAGGCTCTGGGTTTTGTGTGACTTTTTAAAATATTATTGAAATGAAAAGTTAAAGAAGCCTAAGTTTTCCAGATTGTTCTGCTCTTCAGTACAAAATTATCATTCTTTTTTTGGGAAAAACAGCCCTCTGTGCTTGTCAGCTAACATTACCAGGTGCCATTCAGAACCTGTCATATAACAATACTTGCACTTCTTGTTATTTGCATTATATCATTACTTGTAAGACTTTGTCAGGTCCATTACTCACCTTGCAACTGATTTGGGTTGAGATTGGGCGGAGGGGTGTGCTAAAATTGAAATGCTGCAAC
This sequence comes from Emydura macquarii macquarii, assembly GCF_026122565.2. NCBI lineage: Eukaryota > Metazoa > Chordata > Testudines > Chelidae > Emydura > Emydura macquarii. The sequence goes on from NW_027132344.1 coordinate 2,168,054, forward strand.
TTGGGAACTTGTATTAATTTCCATTTAAATGCAAAAATGAGCGTATGCCGTGAAATTAGCAGAACAAAATGTCCATTTTGTAAAGAGCCAAAACTAGTTCTAGAGGTGAGGAAACATTCCAACCCACTTTCAGCATTTACAAACATCTCTGTGTGCACTGAAGGACTGTGTTTTGATAAAAATAGAGAAGAACTGCCAACACTAGGGAAGAGCTGAATTTGTCACATGAGGCAGGAAAAGGCCTCCGTCCAAAATCAAACTTGGTTTGCGGCAGATAACAGAAACCAATACATTTTTCAGGAAAAGCATCATGCCGAGGAAGCATTTCAGAGGTATATTCTTTTTAAAGTCTCACTCCGATGTAAGTACTATCAATACTGCATTCTGCTTACTGCAGGGGAACAAATGTGAAGCAGCTCATTATTTGTGACGTTGTCTTCATTTTGTCTTCAGTTCATTGCCCTTCAGCTGTTGACATCATTTTGTCCATAGCCAGTAATGACTCTTCCAACTATGAACAGCTCTCTGATTTCACTACGTATACAATTCATGTGCTTTTTTGAATGTGGTATTCAGAAACCTAGGAATTCTGCCCAATGAACAGAAGCCAAGTGTTCTCAGTGTGTTCCAGCTCCGGTTTGCATCACAGCTGCTAGGGATATCTTCCAAAATGTTCTGTCTGTTTAATAACATCAGAAACTTTGTGTACCTTAAGCAAACATCTTGTTAATACAAAAGTTTTCTTAGTTTTGGCTTCTCATTTCAGGGCTGAACCCAGAGACTTTAGTCACACTCCCCTTTGTTTCAAAGAAGTCTTGCATGAATAATGCCTGCAGGATCAGGCCCTTCATCTATATTATGCTTTCCTTTTTGTTTCCCTCGTGATGTGAAAGTCTTCTGGGGAGCTTGAAATAAACATGTCACTTGCTGCATTTAAAGTGTGCAAACTCCAAAATCCCCTCCCATCTCGTATGACCAATTCAGCTCTTCACAATGAACTCTTCTGTAAAAGTAAGGACCAAGATTTTCAAAACAGAGATATGCTGGATCCTTAGCACTTCTGAAAATGAGGCCTCTGCAATAGATGCTTAAATGTGGATTTAGGAGCCTAAAACTTTAGGCACTTGCTTTTGAAAATCTTGTTTCCAAGTTACCTGTGGTTTTGCTAGCACTTTAAACTTTATTTATTAATTTAATGGAAGCGCTTCTTGCTAATATCTCATTTCCAAAAGTTTTAGGAATGCAACTGAAGGGTGGTGGGGGGCAGTGGCCACAAGAGCCTTCATTCCACATCTTGTATTGATATATTTAAATCCGCTGTTAAGATCCAGCCTTAAAAAGCAGAGGGTGAGGTTGCATATTTCTTTTAGGAGGCAAGCTTGGTTTAAAAATCAAAGAGTTATAACTATAATTTGTGGAAAAGAATAGGTTCTTTCCATTTTTATCTTTGCAAAAATTCAGACAAAATTTCTGGCAACCAGTCTAAAAAAAAAATAAAATATGACTGTTTCTTAGGAAATAAACTATTTCCTTTACCTTTTCTTAATCACTTTCTGATTTTCTAGCACAAAGAAACAAAAGCATTTTTGCAAATATTAGTCAGTCAAACATGCATAGCCAGCCACAGTGACCATGGTTAATGGCATTGCCCAGACATTGTGTAGAGAACTTCCCAGATCTGTTTCAGTCCTGCCAATCCACAAATCTCTGAGGCAGCCCTGAGGGAGGCACCAGGGAGAGCACCTTTGATGGAGGGTTTGAGGTTATGGTGTACTGGGGTGTTTTTATCCATCCTGGGAACATGGCCGAAGATCAGGCAATGCTGCTTTTGAATAAAATGAATGATTGAAGAAAGGCCAGATCTTTGTAAGTTTGTGACATTTGCAAAAGGACAAACCATTTGATGCTCATTCTTTGGCTCTGACAGCACATGTAGACTGCTAGAGGCAGTCTACAGGACTGCCTGTAAGAGAGTCCAGATTTCTGACTCATCTAGCAATACAAGTAGTACACAGGTTTGATAGATCCTAAAGCTTTGTCTCACTCCAAAGACATTTCTGCATCCATAAGCAAGACATGGACTTCATTCAGGAGCCAGAGAGAACTATTCATCAAAGAATGTCTGGTTGGATGCAACTGTTTGAACTCTGCTTCCAGTTTAGGTAGATGAACTCTTCAACACTCTCCATGGTACTTGACTCCACCTGCACTGGGATTCTGATGGCCCAGCTCATAGGTTCTGGACCTTGGTCTTCTGCCATGTTACATTCAACCTCATACTGCAGGCAGCATCTTGGAGACCGTGGAGGGCAAGCCTGAAATTCTCCAACCTTCCAACAAGAAAGGCAGAACCATTGGCATATTTTGGTCAATAAATCCTTCTTGACAAACGTAGACTCAGATGTGTGGAACAGCATGTTCCAATATCCAGTTGATAGTTTGACAGAATAGTACATATATCAGTCCCAAGCATAATTCATTCATTATTTCTTTGTATAAATGATTCATACATTTATTGACCAGGTCTCTAGCACTTTGATTCTACTAAAAATTATGTATAGGCCTAACTCTAAGGCATAGAGACTGGGTTACCAAGAGTTATAACTTGAGCTATATACTGAAGTTGTCATGATTTGTCAATGGAGCAAGTGAAAACATCAAAGTTAATTGGTTCAGATTTGTATCATGTTTTGAAAATGAAAATTTAAGTCTTTCTATAGAGGTCTATTTTTTTTGACTGACAAACTGGTCATCAGATATTGTGGGGAACCTTTTCTCAGTGGGAATTTGACTGAATAGGAGTGGGCCCTGATCTTGATTCCATTGAAAGTAATGGCAAAACTTTCTCTAAAAAAGAGCAAGATTGACCTTTACTGGGAACTTGATGATTTGACCTGTGATTAGGGACCTGTTTCTCTAGCTACCCCATGTGTGGAATACCCATTAAGGATTAAACTCTAGAAGTTTCTCAAATAGTAATTTCAAACTTGAAAGATGTGCTTGTTAGGAAACACAGGCTTAATCATTTTAAAATCAGAGTACACCAGCCAGTGCAATTATGAAACTAATCATAAGAGCTAGTGGTTAACAAGTTAGCAAAGCTGGAAACCCTTGTGAAAACTTCCTTTCAAAAATGCCTGTTTGAAGATAAAAACCTAAACAACACTTGAGATTGTGTTATAGGTTTTGATGTCACACACACAACTTTCATTCCAAACTTTGTTACATTTATATGAGTGAAATTAGATTCCCATATTACTACTTCAGGGTAGCAAAGCAAACAAACTTTCTGTTTAGTAGTAAGGAAGCGGGGAAAGCGGGGGGAATGTAAGCACCACATTAGACTAGTGCAATGTATCTGTAAGGACAATTTGCACTGCTGTAGTGACACTAGTACAAGTTGGGCCAGTCTATACTGAAGATAAGTGGCATGTTACTGAAGAAAAACACAACTAACAGGGCAAAAACCTCATAAAAAAGAAAAGAAAACAAAAAAACCCTCTGGATTTTGAAAGGGGGTATGAGGTAAATCAGAATTTCTGATACCGGCCTGACTCATTAGCCTTCCACTGGTGCTGAAATGCCTGGATGATAGATGCTTAAAAATATCTGAGAAAGAGATTCAACCAGCATGCTTCTGTGAGCACTCTAAAAATAGTAGTGTGGATGTTGCAGCTCTGGCAGAGACTCGGGCTAGAGAACTAGAGAGTCAGGTGGACTTGAGAGCCCAGGCTACTGCCCAATCTGCAACATCTATGCTGATATTTTTAGCACACTAGCTGAAGCCCTGCTAGTGCGAGTCTGTCTACCTGGGGTGGGAAGTTCGCTCCCAGTAGCAGTGTAGACAAACCTAGAGATACAAAGTTACACAAAGGGAGTCTGAGGAAGGGCAGATACTTGACCTAGTTGTCTTGAGTCCAAAGCTATTCTCCTAACCAATAGACCTTTCTTACAATTTGCACTACATTACAGTCAAACCCAACTTCACACCACCAGCAAACCCTTACTACCTCCTTTTATAAACAAGACACCAGTCAGATCTCCTGCTCCAGCCTGACTAATCACTCTCCTGAAACCAAATCACTTGCAAAAAATGTCCAGCACCCCAATACTCCAGTGATCTTCCACAATGATGTACATGTGCTCACAAGACACACATGATTTTTGGCCACACACAAATGGCACATGCTGCTGGTGACACCCTTGACTTGATGCCATACACCAAGTGCTCTTCCTGTTACACATCCACCACTCATAATAATGTGTGGGGATGGTATGTGGTTTGGTATGTCATATCTCCTCTGCACTCCTCTATGATAGGTACTCCAGGCCAGACTCTGCTTCATTCTCTGTGGCTTTCCCAGCAGGAGGTCCTCTGATTCTCCCAGGGAAGATCAGCAGGTGGTGGTAGGGGTAACAGCAACAGAGCCTCTCTTTCCTGCACAGGCCTGAAGCCTCTGCGCAGTGTTCCTGTCTGCAATTCTCCCATGCTGGTATTTTAGGTCAGTTACAAACAGCAGGCTGGGGCCACTTACTTGAAGAAATTGTGTGTGTGTGTGAGTGAGAGAGAGATTCTAAAAATACCTTTTAATATTGCAAACATGACTTACCAATGTCCCTTTAAAGCAGTAGAATAACATTCTGTCTATTTCATAAACTTCATGCTGGGTAATAAAATGAAAGGACTCCAGGCTTGTCAAAATGAACTGGCTCTTTATTAGGAGAGCTATTTACAGAGGTGCTGCAATTGTTCCCAGCATTCAAGCCTTGTGCATGAGGCCTAACTTCCTGCTGTCTCCTCCAAATTCTTCTTCCGCAACCAACCCATGTCCCTCCAAGTTCCATAGAGGCTGGTACAACTTACATCTTGCTTAAAATGTTTTTATGTGTAATGGAAATACCTGGATGTGAAAACTAAATGCTTTTAAATGTATAGGTGTTCTTTTTCTTACAAAAAAAAAAAACAATCAGTGCATTCTTTCCATCAAACAAAGCCATTTGCTGCCACTATTATAGCTTCTTCTTGACCACAAGGGAGGAAAAAGCCCTTCTGAGGTAGAGTGTACCTGTGCAATTGTACATTATCTGTTACTCACTGATACAGAATTAGATGTAGAAATTAGACTAGAAGTCTCTTGAGCCAATCAAGGATAAACTTCAACCTGACCTCTGCTAAGCAGGCCAGCTTCCTCCGTTGCTGGCCTGCCTTGTGCTGTATGCCACTTCTTTTCTTTGCTCTTATCCAGAACTTCTTTAATGATCTGTATTTCCCATGTTGGTTCCCTGCCCCACACTTGAGTCAAAGTGGAAACCAGGAAGACATGTCAAGTCAGGATGGAAGGTAGTGGAATGATAGGCAATTCAGCAGCAGAAAGGAGCTGTGACACACTCTACTCACCAGTCATGACTTGCTTTGCTTCCCAGCGAGCATGACCAGCTTCTTACTCTAAAACCATCCCAAAAGTTCTTTAGCACGCTAGTGTGAATCTGCTGAAACTTAAATGCTACCTTTTGCTACAGTTCATAATCTGTACACTACACATATCCACATTTGGCTTAATAACAGTCAAAATTCCTCCCAAAATTTAGATTGCAAAACCATTAGGGCATGTAGTACCTTGCATGTTAAGTCTGTAAAGTGCCCAGAACCGTGAGGTCCTGGCCCTGTCTGGAGCCTCTGGACACTTTGTTAATAGAAATAACGAATAATAATGGCACATTCCAAGCTAACCACTTGCAAATAGATTCTCTTCATACTGGTACCATAATGGTGCTTCAGCAAACCATTAGGGATATGTTCATGATATTATATTATTTACTAGTTTCATATTTATCTGGGTTATTTTCTTAAATACTCTTTAAAACACAATGGAAAGCATTTATTAGATGTGGTAACAACCTTTAAAGATGGAGTTGGTGAATCAAAAGCTCTGAGGAAGAGTGACTGAAGCCGCCTGTTAGAAATTTTTGAAGAGTCTCACATAAGCTAGGCAGAAAAGAAATGATTGTCTGGGTTATGCAAGCCCCAGTCTTGGAAGATTTATGCAAATTTTCAGTCACTTCATGCTGGTTACAGTCTTTGATGATATGGTATGGGGTTTGGTCACATACAATTGTGTATCCGATGCCCTCATTACTCATCCAAATGAAGCCCAAATTATCTTTTCAAGATCTAAGGTTGCTGATGCTTAGACTTCTCATTAATCCCACAGTCAAAGTGACTCAAACGGCAGAAGTTGTACATCAAGCATAAGGATACCTGACAAAAATTAAATGGATGGCTTGCGATGAAAGGGCAAAAAAACCCCATGTACTGTAATAAATGAATGTACATAGGTGGGTCTGCAGCTTTATCAAACTAAAGCTGTTGCTATACAAATTATAAAGGATGGAGTGTTGCCAAAATGAATCTCTGCCTCGGGTCCATCATTTTCCAAATGAGCTGTCACGTGCTGTTGTGGTATGAATTATGAGCAGGGGCTGATGTAGCCTCCTGATTCAATGAATTTTCAGGGATGGGGGACAGGGAGGGCCTGCAGGGATCAGAAAGGGCCTAGGCCTGTGGGGGTCATTACCCTCCGCGTGGAGATGGGGGAGCTCTGACCAGCATGAGGAGGGGAGCACTCCTGGATCTTCTCCCTGAGCTCTGGCCAGCTGGGAGCTGTATCCCCAACTCTGCTCCGACCTCCAGGCTCTTGGCCTGGTGGGTTGTCTCAGGCCCAGTGCAATGATGCTTGCAGTGGTGACAGTGAGATCTGGGCCCAGCTGGGGTAAGCAAGTCACTCCCCACCCTATCGACATTGGGCACAAAATCTAAGCCCTGGTCTACACTTACCTGGAGATTCAGCGGTAGTCGACAGGAGTTACGCAAACTACGCAGAGTAACTTGCGTAACTCACATCGACTGCTCTGCTTCTCTTCTGCACGGTGTTTTCACTGTGCTGCGCCGATGCAGCGTTATGCTACTTGAAGGGGTGGTTTTACTCAGTCGACTTCCTGATCAATTGAATGGGTCTACACTGACTGCTCAATCGATCCAGAAAGATCGATCTGGCAGCAGCAACTTTGCCGCCATCAGTATAGACATACCCTAAGTGTTTCTGCGACCCCATATGCCATGTCAAATTTGGCCTGGCTGCCCATGGTCACACCATCGCTCACTGAAATTTGGTCCAGCCACCCCTCCATCATGATGGAGGGGTGGCCAAGCCAAAATGGAGATGGGAGCCCTGTACAAATGCATCCAGTGCAGGTTGGTTAACCCGGACCTGGTTTCTGTTGTACCATGGACCCCAGCTAAAGCAGTCATTGATTATGAGTTTCATGTTGACACAATCTGCAGTTCAAGTGCATGGGTTTCTGAATGGTAGCTGTCTAGAAAAATCAAAACCAGTGATGGCCTTGCAAATTAGTATAGTAAAGTTTGTATATTTTGGTCTCCTATGAAGGGCATGTTCCTCTTTAAAAAAAAAAAAAAATGCACCTTACTGCAAACTTAAAGAAAATGGATTTATGTATTGATATTTCATAGTATGCCTGGATTTTTAGGCTTATAATCAGAGCTGAGGACGTAATTCATAACAATTCAAGAAATTTCAACTTGCTTTCTATTGGCATACTATCCATAAACAGGTAGCAGCTTTCTTGAATGTCTTCATTATTTGAAAGTATCTGTAAAAAATTTTCTGGGTATAATTCTTGCTCACTAGTTTGTAGGTGAGTTATTCAAACTGTTTCAATGGGCATCTAAATCCAGATGGTGTACTTACGGTTCCTGATAGGATTAGTCAGCTTTTTTTCAAGGAAGTGACTTCATCTGCCATAAATTTGAGTTGGTCAAGAATATTGAGTCAATATGTTTTGATGGAAAATGCAATTTCCTCAAAATTTTATGTGTGGAAAATTATGATTTGCTGTTGTTTTTTTCAATTTTGCCATCAAGAAAATTGAAACAAAATTTTGTCTGGGATCAGGTCAATCCAAACATTTCTAGTGGTTTTTTAAATCAAATTGAAATGTTTTGGGCCAGTTTGACATGAACCTGTCTGTTTGAGCTGCTGCAGTGCCTCCTAGCTGTTGTAGTTTGGATGTCTCATGTCCCCATTCTCCTCTATGAGCCAGGCTCCATCTCCAACGATGCACCAGTCTCACTCCCGGGTCAAGTGACAAAGTGCATCATGGGAATCATAAGACTGCAGCAGACCAAAACGAAATATTCCAGCTCAGGGCTTGTCTAGCGGTAAGCTGAAGTGTGACTCTATCCCTCACTAGCCTGCTGTGAACTAAGTATCTGTGTTGACCTTGTTGTTGTGCACTAAATATTCCCCAGTATGCTTTAATATATTTCCATTTCAAAGAGGATAAATAGTTGAAGAGACATTTGGGCTTGGGAGAGAGAGAGCAATAGAGCACAAGCATGTGCATCTGAATGAATCTATAGTCTGGTGGTTAGATGGATGTGGGCGACCCAAGATCCAGTCCGCCTCCTCTAATAACTCTTTAAGTATCCAGACTGAAACAGCTTCAACAGGGAAGACTGAGGGAGCTCCACATCAGAATATCCCATAGCCCAGTGTTTAGGGCATTCACTCACCTGAGAGGTGGCAAATCATTTCTTCCTCTCGGAGGAAGGAGGACTTGAACCAGGAATCTCCCATCTCCGAGGTGAGGACCCTAATCACTGGGCTAAAAATTATGAAGAAAGGCCACCTCCTTCTCCTTCCTTGCAGCTGCTTGCAAAAATGATATAGGTACCTAACTCCAAAGATGGTTCCTGGCTGTGAATCACTAGCTGAGATAGTTTGGTGCTTCCCCACAGCCTGGATTTAGGTGCCTACCTCTGTGAGAGGGAAGGGTGGGGAGGGGAATCAGCACACACCCCTCTAACTGGTATTTCCCATTGACTTAGTTTAGGCAGCTCCCTGCCTATTGTGGTGGCTTGTGTGAATTGTAGTCAGAGGCTATGTCTTCACTGACGTTGGCAAATTCACCACCGTCAGATTGACTTCTCTGGATCGACTGAGCGGTCAGTGAAGACCCGCTCAGTCGATCCAGAAATCGACGTATTAAGACCACCTTCTCAAATGGCGTAGCTCTGCGTTGATGGGAACACAGTTCCCGTTGGCGCAGTGCCGTGAAGACGGCACGCAGAACACAAGCAGAGAAGTCGACGGGAGTTACACAAGTTTTTTGCATAGCTTGCGTAACTCCGGTTGACTGTGCCGAATCTCCAAGGTAAGTGAAGACAAGCCCTAAGGCGCCTAATCTCTCCCCATACATTGTATAGGATCTTAGGTGCCTAATTTAGTCTTTGTGAATCACATTGATGATTTTCTAGAAGACTAAGAATTAGATGTTGTGGTGCTCAATGTCATAGCACCTAACTTCATTTGTGCATCCAGGTCTAAGTGACTTACTCAAGTCACACAAAGTCTGTGGTACAACAAGGATCTGGACACGGCCTAGTGCTCTGGCCACTGGACCATTCTTTGTCTCAATTCCTCCCTCTCCCCAGTTATGTTTTGCATCAGTGGAGTAGGGAGTGCCCCGGGTGTAAGAATAGCGGATAGTGGAATCACAACTAATATTCTTCCTCTCTAATAACTTTTAATGAAAGGAATATTGAATCAAAATTCTTACTCATGTCAACAGATATTTTCTCTTATTTGTTTAGATATGTGGGGGGAGACTTGTTTTTAACCTTAATTATCCCTAGAAGTAGCAAGAAAATATTAGCTTTCAGTACTTTAAGTCCTGACTAAGTAATTATAATCTGTCACTTCTTAGCTAACAGACTCTTCTTAAAAAAAAGTGGCATCTTCTACAGAATCCTCCCTGGAGGTTAACATGTAATAGGACATCAGGTACTGTTTTAACTACCGTTTCATCAGAGAGGGCAGATCCAAATTAGTTCTGATATGGTGACTGTAATGGCTTTAAATAATAATGAGTCTCAAATGTCTAGATATTTTTGTGCCTCACATGGAGATGAATTTAGTAACTATGTCTATCGTAACTCGACTAAGAGACAGTTCAGGCTGAGAATGGCTCCAGCCATATGTAGCTCTTAGGGGAGAAGGGTATAAAAAGATGGAGAGGCCCCACCTGATGAGAACTAGCAAGCCAGGAGTTTATTATCTGCTTATGCCACATCTCAGAGGTTGGATTAAAAAAAGCAAGGGTCTGGAGAGAAGACCCAAATCAGTCCACTGGAGGGAAAAAGGACAATCATGAAGACAGCTTTTAATTAACAGAAAGAAGGCTTCTGAGGAGGTCGAATCCTAGAGGGCTAGGTTATAGCCCCAGCAATGGTTTTTTTGTTTTTCCATTTATATAAAAACCTTTGTTTCTTTCCCTTATAACCTGTGCACACTACAGTTCAGTAATAAGGCCCTGAAGAAAAACATGCTTCATGGGACTCCTGATACTGAGCCAGTTGGCTTAATCCTACAGCTTACCACACTCTTTTCCCTTAGACTGTTACCTTGTCTTCCCTGAAATTCCTTCACCAAGATATAGTTAACTTTTTTAACCTTGCTAAACGTTCTTGCTGTGCTCTGAGATCCCTCCAGGTGTCAATATCTTTCTGACAATTAGATACAAAACAATGTACAAGATGTCATTGCAGCAGAGCAAAATAAAGGGTTGTATCTTCCTTCTTCATGACAGCACTGTTTATCTATCTCAAAACATTACATTGGCCTTTTACCCCATCTATATTACATTGCAGTCTTGGATATAAGCTTCAGTCCAGTCACCTTTGGATTTTTCAGCATTCCCATCTCCAGTTCTCTCTCTCTCCCATTCTCGCTCTCATTTAATCTGTATCTCTATATGGTTATACTGTTCCTTATATTTGATAGTTATATTTTATAGTGTCGGAGTCAGGGTGGGGAGGGGAAATTAATTTTCCTGCAGTATTGTGCTGTTCAAAGTGCCTTTAACAATCATGGGTCATAGCATGAGGCTTGCATACTAGCCATAGGAGACAGGACTGCTAGTTTGAACAGGCAACTTAATAAAGGGTAATCATCTTGAAAGACCAAAACAGTAGTCTGACCTTAGATTTCCAACATATGAACGAAGAAGGGAGTCACGTGGTGGTCAGCCCTGAGAGGAAAGATACCAGTACTTAAAGGATGGCAGGCTCCTGGGTCTCACTCCTGTAAACCTGCCACCATAAATGAGAAGTACATGAGGAATATAGTGGGGGTAATGTTTGGAAATGGGCTTTTTTTCTATCTATTTAGGCTTTCAGATTGTGTGACTACCCTTTCAGGTGTAGAGAAAGCAGCTGGAAGGGATGAACTCTGATAAAGCAAAGATCTATATGAATGCCCTTCTAATAAAAATAGCCTCTGGAAATATACAAAATACAGACAGAGCTGTCTCTAAATCAAATTCTAAAGTAGAAAAGACAGAGTTTGGTCTAAAATAGTTTTTCAGATTTTTTCCTTAGTGATCAAAGGTTTTTTGAAGTATAGTTCACTCACATTCCCTCTGTGGGATCTTCTCCTAGTTATGGAAAAGACAGACTCAGACTACTTTTTCAAGTCTCCTTTCATTTTTCCCTCTTCTATGACTCAATGCTACTACAGTTCTATTCCTTCCTTACTCTCATTTATTTTTTAAATAGAACCCCTTTCTATTTCGAACTGCAGGATGTCTCTTCCCTCTTATAATCTTGTCCCTATCTGAGTGAAACTAACATTCAGAAGCTGGATCAATTAATTGGCTTTTTAGTGCCTTCTGACTCTTTTTTCCTGCTTCTCCACATATCATGACCTTTTTGTAGTATGGACACATTCACTTCACTTCCTCCTTTTAATGCTCTCTTTCTTGCAGTAGTTTTCTTTGTCTCTCACTGACCTTAGTCTGTTTGCACATTCTAACACTTTAAGAATAAAGTGTCGGCTCTAATCTTATTTTCATTTGGAGGATGGGGTAGGGTGTATCTGGACTGAATATAAAGGTTCACAATGGAGCTGTTAATCATTAAATGGATTTCTATTGTAGGAAGAACAGAAATAGAGCAGCAGGTTGTGCCCAACAAGCAGAATGGGCTGAAACTGATGGATCATGCCATTGCCTTTTACCAGATGCTCAATCTTTGTTCCCCCCGGCCCTACCCCATATCCCCATAAATGAAAGCTTCTTGCAATTCAATGGAGGACTGAGATCTAAGGACCTTATTTGGTTGTCAGCCATTATATATATGATTTATATTAGTTAAAAGAAGATCCAAGTTTTGAATGAAACTTAGAATACTCTTTGTGCAATGTACCATAGTGCAGTTGCAAATCCAGCTATCTGGACAAGGGTTCTTCCCACAACATATTGACTCCAAATCAAAATTAGATTTCTATTTTCCTCTCTCTCTTCTTAAGGCATCATTGTATCTCTTATTTATTAGCTTTTTTAAATCACCTTAACCCCACCCAAAGCTTCCAACCCCAACTTATATATTACTATGGGCATCCTAATGAAACAGTACCTCTTAAAAATAAAGCAACTCCTCCCCATTTAAAAACTCCAGCTCCAACAAAACCGAACAAGAGGCTCTCCTAAACCTCCTGCCTACCATAAAGAGTAGCCCCCCTCATGTCCCACCCTCTCTTCCAAAGGCCAGAAGATAAGTTTTGCAATTTGCCGGGAAGTTCACATGTTCTAGACTAAATGTGGGAAACTGTTGCACAACTGTGGGTCCTTCACAGAATGCTCCGCTGCTAGCACATTGATTTCAATTGTCAGTATCTGTAGGGTTCAGTACTATTGAGTGGAAGTGTAGCAAGGTGCTGTGGCCTTCCTTGGCGCCTGGGCCTGAGGAAGGTTTGCAACGCCCCTGCTGGACAGACCCAGGCCCTGCAGGTCAAACAGCCCAGAAGCAGGGCGGCGGAGCCAAGACAGGGAAGGGAAGTATAAAAGGCCAGCCCAGCAGCTCAGTCAGGGGGAAGCTGCTGCTGGAGGCAGATGTGTCTTCCCAGAGGCTGCGGTCTAGGCCTGACCCAGGCCCTGCGGTGGTGCGAAGTAACCGACCCACCAACCAGAGCCTCCAAAGCCTGCCCAGGCTGCTGGGCCTGAGTGACTGCAAAGGGCCACCAAGCCCTAGTGAATGGGTAGGGCTGCCGGGCCCTAGTATCTAGAATGAGCCACCAGAGATCACTGATTGGGAAAATCCCCCTGAGGCCGGACCTGATCTGGAGGAGCTGCCCGATGTCGGGGACACACAAAAGCGGACTGAGCCGGGGGTACCGGAAGAACCCCTGGGACCCGGAGGAGTTGCCCTTCACTGATGACACTGAGGAGTTTCTGGCCCTGCCACTGGTTGACAGCAAGGGACTCGTGGGACTCCCGCTTGCCGTCTACCCCAGTGACCCAGAGGGAGGCGACTGGCCACAGGTACCTGGGGACAGGGTGGGAGGAAGTAGCCCAGGGACAGATGATGCTAGAGTGGCTGAGTTTGGGAATGGACCAGTTAGCATGTTGCGGCTGGATCTCTGCTGACTCAGTGGTTTGCCACTGATAGGGCCCTGGGCTGGGATGCAGTGGAGTCGGGTGGGCCTGCGTCCCCCTCTCCCCCTTCCCTAACCACCCTGGGAGTGCTTAGTGTCCTCTGAGCATTACACGAGGGTACCGAGCTGTACTAGCCCCTTTTGGAAGGCCGTGGACTCTAGACTACTTCGTCAGCCCCTCCTGCTTGGGGGCCGGGGGCAACAGACTGCATATCTGCCCCACCCAGCTTGAGGGCTGGGGCCTGTAAACTGTGTACCTTGCCTGCCCGCTTGAGGGTCGAGTGCAACAGACTGCTTACCATCCCTGCCCTGTTTGAGAGCCAGGGGCTAACGATTGCTTTGACTGCCCCACCCTGCCTGAGGGCCAGGGACACCAGACTGCTTGCTAGCCCCACCTATTGGAAGGCTGGGGTCTACAGACTCCTTTGCCTGCCCCACCCCGCCTGAGGGGCTGGGGGCAATAAACTGCTTGTCCGCCCCACCGGTTGGAAGGTGGAATCCTTATCAGCCCTGCCCTACATGAGGGCCAGGGGGCTACTGACTACAAGGGAAGCCCACCCCACCAGGGGCCAGGGCTAAAGGCTCATAATCGACCCAGTTTATTCCCCAGCCTGGGCCCGAGAAAAGGTCACAACGCCCTGCTGGACCGTGCCACCAGCCTACAGGAAGTCAAAATGGAGGACAGAATCAGACCCTTTGGAATCTATATGAAATAATATACATCCTTTGCATGTGACAATCTTTTACAACAGGGACATACCCTAGTATAATTAATATTGCATCAAAACAGAAGTCAGTGAATCCTATTTTTATGCTTTTGCTATGCCTTACTACTGAAATTGATTCATTTTTAAAAAATATATTTTCTTTGACTCTCCTCATAAAATTGCTATAGTATTCTATGCTAGTAACCTAAAACACTGCAGCAAGCCTATAAGTATTAGTGTTTAGGACCATTCCTGTAGAATATTCAAGTATTGATTACAAAAGTAGTATTGCTTTATAATTATAAAGCATTTGTGCCATGCTATTATTTCCATTTAATGTTTCTTTAATTTTAGGAAGCCAATGCAAATATAGAATTGTACAATAAGTCAGTGGGAGTCCCGTCACCTGTACCGCCTCCAATTTATTACTTCTCTTTTGTCTTAAGGCTTCTCTGCATTTACCTTCTGCAGCTCTTTACAATACTTTTCACTGGAAGATATCATATCTATCCATGCCCATCTGACAGAGTTCATGAATGTATGAGGTTAGGCTCCAGAAACATCTCATCCTTCAGTACCTCTCTAAAGACTGTGGATTTCTTGTCTCTTTGGGACTGTCTACTTGAAGTTACCCATACAACAGTAGTCTTCTGTGACTGAGTACATAACCCACACTGGCACTAAAAGGGTTAACTGGAGCTGGAGATCTCAATTAGTGTACCTGATTGAAGATGAAGCCCAGTGGGGGGATCAGCTGTGGTGAACATAAAGGAAGGAAGCCTAGAGGAGATGGGGGCTATGAGATGGCTGACAAAGCAACAAAACTTGTTCTAAAAAATGAGGAGATGGCTATTAAGATACCCTTAAGTAGACAACAATTTAAAAGTGTGGGCACAATGGAGCTTGTAGAGGAATGGCAAGAACTATGGTCTAAGGAAACAAAAGGATGAAGGATCTATGATGTATGCTCAAAAATCAAAGATAATACTATATTCCATGGTCATGACAGGAAAAATGAAGTAGTCATTTTTAGAGTGTTAATGGGTCATTGGGTCTTAAATGATAAGTTAAAACTTATTAAAAAGACACAAAGATGGGCTGTGTAATGTGTGCAAAGCCAAAGAAACTGTTGATCATGTTCTATGGAACTGTGGGCAATATTCTACCGAAAGAAAGATTCTTTATGAGAAATTGTGTCAGCTTGGTATCAAAGATTTTTCCAAACAGGATTAGTGAGAAAATCAGGGAAATAGAATAATGCGAGGAAAAAAAAAAAGCTTTCCCGTGTTTCCTTGAGGATTCTAGGCTGAGAGAAAGGAAATAAAACAATTTTAAAAAACTTGGCTAAAAATGAATGAAGAAAGTGGAGTTCATAGCCTCAGATGGTGAGGCTGCTGTGCCAAAAAACAAACCAAGACAAGAAGCGGGCTGCAGGGAGAGAGGAGGAGAACTCTGCTGTCACTCGGTGGTTGCTAGAGAGTGAAGGGCCTAGAGAGAGAGAGAGAGAGATACAGCAAGTCAGAGAGGATCTGAAGGAAAGCCAAGACAGGAAGAAGTCCAAGGAGATGGGAGAGCAGACCTTAGCTGGTCATCACAGGGTCTCTGGGTTTCCTTACTGGTCACTGAAAAAGGTGAGACATAAATACCCTGACAAAAGGGGGAAAAGGACTATTGAGTTTGGAACTGGGCCTCCAGGGAAAAAGACCTAGGAGGTGTTGCTCCACACAAGAGTGGGAGAACAACCATGCGGAGCCTAGGAAGGAATGAAGAGTCTGTAGAGGAGTAAGCCTGAGTAGTGAAGAGATATGTTTAATTTATTGGACTATTTGTTTCTTCTCAAAGGATGGGGGTTTAGGAGTGACCTGACTGCAGGACCAAGTCAAAAGAAAAGGCACCCCACTTCCAGACCAGGGTGACCATTGGCAGGGGGCACTAGAGAGGATAGAGTCTGCTATGCCAAGCTCAGCATGAAGGAGTACACCAGTGGGGTCTCAGTGATGACCCTTCTACATTAAAAAAAATTAAAAAGAGAGGGAAAAGGTCTTAAAACCAGAGAAATGGCTTGCATGACATACCTCATTTGAATACTCTGGAATGTTCAAGGAGGTAGGTTTCCATAGCTTAGTTGCAGAAAAAATATGATTTTACATTTCTTGGAATCAGTACTCTGGTCACTTCCCCACTCAGCCCTGACTGTGTCCAGATAAGTCTCTCCCTATCCCTTACCTGACCTGCTTACATAGTCCCAGCTGCTAGAGTTCACTATCATATCAGGAAATGGCTATCACTAATTCCACAAAGGAATGTTTAATCAGGAGTAGTACACGGAGGAAATGCCAGTCTTTGCCCCTCATAAAGGACTGCTGTTCCCATATTATCTCTAACAGATTCCCCCACCTTCCTGTCTCTGAGAGCTTATATTTCTGGATATTTCCAAGTATAGACAAATCCTAAATCTAGCATGCCAAAGACTATGTTGATCTCCACTTCCTTCCTTAAATACAACAATCAAGATGACTCGTTTTTTTAGTGTAAGATGTTAGATCACGTCCACAGGCTGAATGTATTCACTTCGTCTCAGATGACCACAAAAGTAGCATGGAATTGCTGATTTCTAATTCCCTCTTATCAATTTCTCTTTTCCTTTGAAATCTAAGCTATTGACAAACCTCACTGCCTTTGTCCCAGGGAGTCCAAAGAGTAAGATCTGTAGGATCAGGCCCTGGAAATATGAAATATACTTTCTGATAAAATTGTCAGCTTTTCATACTTCATGGCATTCAGTCTTGAGGGCAATTTTTCCGGTATTCCTTTCCTCTTATAGCAATGTTATTACAAGATGAACAGACTAGTCTCCTTTAAACTTTACGCTGTATATTCATTTTTATTCTTTACAGATGTTGGAGGAGGGGAAGAGGTAATTTTACAGTGCATGCCTCTGCCAGAGAGTCACAAAATTATTTGCAGATGCTTTCAATTTTTCAGTATTTGTCTATTTTGCTTTGCAATCCCTCAAACGATGTCATTAGTCATAACATTCGTAAGGGGATCATCCAGATGGCACCAGGAGAGAAATGGAAGGTAAACATTTGTCATCTGTATACACATAAGCTACACAACTTTCCTTTTATATATCCCTTCCAGTTAATTTACCAAAAATTAAAAATAAAGTACAATAGCTGGCGTCTCCTTTATTATTTATCTACTCCAAAAACAGAGTAACATTCCTTGACTCTAAGAGCCAGATTCTTATTTACAGTAAGACTCTTCTGGCAGTGTGAACAGGTTCTTACAATATAATATACACCCACACTTTAAGGTTACTTTTCACTGCCAGAGCATCATAAAGTGGCTTTATGTAAATGAGAATCAAGCCCTATTACAGTATGTTATAAGAAACCTATAGTGGCCCCACCACTAACTAACAGGGAGTATTGATAGCAAAATGTGGTTACTTTTTTTTAAAATATGCTTTAAAATCAGAAATGTACAAATGGTTATGGTATTTTCTGGGTTTCTTTCAACTGAATTAATCCCATAAATTACAAATTCAGAATCCCAGTTTTTACTATGTCTGGGAGAGGAGATGACTTTTTGCCACTGTTTGACATCTTAATGTCGTTGCCCTGGGAAACCTGTGTTTATGAGAAGGGAGCAATGTGAGAGAGGACATCAAACTCAGTTGGATGATCTAAAGGTTTCTGGTTGATATTGTGTCCTGTTAAATGAGATTCCGTTGCAGTTCTGCTAGTGGAATTCAGTGAGACAGAGCTCTGGCCAACTGACTAATATGCTTTATTGTCAAGATGCCCTATCTGAATAAGACCGTACCTCTTGCCTGCCAAGAAACCATTCCTTTTGGTACACTTCATGGATACATTACTTTTAAAAAATGCAGCTGCTTTGACAATCTTGTAAAAGTGACTCTTCCATTACCGGATTTTTCACTTACAAGCGCATTTCCAGTTTGAAAGGAAATACTTTAAAGTCGCATGAAGATACAGCACAGCAAAAAGCAAATAAACATCAGATGCCCCAATGATTCATGAGCTCTTGTAAAATCTAATCAGAAACTTTCTTGGGACTTTGACTAACCATTCATAATAGAAAGATCTTTGAGAAACTGAAAGTAGGAGGTCCCTTCAGTTCTGAAGACTATGAAATCCTTAATGAAGTGGAAAAATACCTCAGAGATGGAAGAACATTGAATTGATATGCACTGAGCCTGATTCTGGTCTTTCTTACACCTGTCTTAAATTGGTGTAACTCAATTGAGGGAATACTGATTTACAAAGAATATCAGGACTGAATCTTTTATTTTACTACAGAAAAAAAAGATTAAATGCATGTGCAAATCTAGATTCATAGCCTAATTTTAAGGCCAGAAGGGACCACTGTGATCATTTAGTCTGACCTTTTGCATAACACAGGCCATAGAAGTTCCCCAAAATAATTCCTGTTTTGATCTTTTTTGAAAAGATATGTTTTAGTTAAATTTTGACTTAAAAATGGTCAGTGATGGAGAATCCACCAAGACCTTTGGTAAATGGTTAATTACCCTCACGGTTAAAAATATACACCTTATTTCCAACCTTCCAATCGTCCAGCCATTGGATCTTGTTCTACTTCTGTCTGCTATGTTGAACAGCCCATTATCAAATATATGTTCCCTGTGTAGATACTTATAAATTGTGATCAAGTCACGTATTAGCCTTCTCTTTCTTAAATTAAATAAATTGAGCTCACTGAGTATATCACTATAAAGTGATAAATCCAGCCCGTCTGAGATCCTGCAATGACTTAAACAAGTGTTTAGTCCCATCATTGGGACTACTCCTGGGTGCAAGTTACACACTTGCTTACATCTTTGCAGAATTGGTGTTACTAAAGAAACTCAAAACTAACTCTAATTCTGGGATTCGGACCCCTTCCCCACATCTAATCATCAGAGATAGGCTGGTTATTAAAACATTAGAACATTTATTGAGGGGAAACTATCATTAAGGAAAAGGATTGCTCAGGGTTAACAACACTGGAAGGTATTAAACCTAGATCCCATACCAAAGCATAAGCCAAGGATTAGGGATGAGAGTTTTACATCACCATTGCACCTTCTCCCCTACATGGGGTGTTGGCTACAACCAGACCAGGGAGCGTGGATCAGGATCAGGTAAGGATCTCGGAACCTGGAGGATGACAGCGATGGAAGATAGGTGGATCAGCCAGGACTGGTGAATGACAGAAGGTAGGTGGCAGCTAACAGACAATGGGTCTCAAGTGGGTGAGTCTTCTTCAAATGACCGGAGGTGGCGTAGCCCGAACAGGGCAGGAATGTCCAAGTGATTTATCAGCTCAAAAGTGATTTCAGCAAGTGATTTCAGCTTAGCTTGAGTGCTCCTCAGCTCTCTCTCTCTCTTCTTCTTCAGCTCCTTTCCTCTCGATGATCCATGAAGACTTTGCAGTTTTCTGGCTTTCTTCTGCCCTATATCCAGTTCTGTCTCTAGGCAGATTTTTATGTATCAATTCAGTTTTTCCGCTCCCACTCTGAAAAGGTGGGAAAAATGCCCAAAAAGAATGGGAACCAAGATAGAGGTGCTGACACTCTAAGCAAAATGGTGTTTTGCTTCCTTATAAACATTCTTAAAACTTTAGAATTCAACATTGGGACCATAAATTTCACAAACTAAACCTTTGTTAGAATTGAGGTTCAAAGTGTAATTCAGGGGAGTGCAGCTGATACCCCAAACCAATATTGCACTTCATTTACAAAAATTCTCCTTTTAAGAAACCTAAATGTTTGGAAATGAACAGTTAAAGGAACCAGCAAGTTCCCCACTGGTGAATAATCCTTCATCATTCACTGTACCCCCTTCTGACACACTAATCATCAAGAGCAGGCAGGGCTGTGAAGCGCTTTGAAGGTGAGGACAAACCTGGAATGTGATTCAGTAGAAAAAGAAGATCCTGACAGAGGGATTCAACGTGGGGAGGGCTGATGTAGCCAGAGCAATGGGTAACAAGAGAGAGACAGGCTACCCTAACAGACCAAAGAATCTGGACAATAGTTGGTGTTTTTTATTCCCTCATTGGAGATGTGTAACTCATAGGATCAGTTTTCATTAAGGAGTACTCAAATTTACAAGTTCAAAACTCATTTTCCATACATACTCTATTGGCCTAAAATTCTATTTTCTACAAATACTTTTGTCATGTAACTCATTCAATAAAATATTTCAAAAAGGGCACAAACAGATAAAACACAATCAGGCTTTGGGGTATTATTTGGGTTATTTCAGCAAGTAATTGTGGATAATTTTTGAGGCATTCACACAGCTTGACTTGTGACCCATGAACTGGTAAACTATGTAGTAAATCTCATGAAGTTCTGGTCTTTCAATTATGAGCACAACACAATCCATAACATAGGATTACTGAGTACAAGTGTATAAAATCATACTGCTCATTTATTACAGGCAATTTAAGGACAAGGGGTGAGAACAAAAATATGGTATCATTATTGGCCAGAGCAAGTGTCCCTGTGCCATTCTTCAATTCCCCAATGTTCTTCTGTATAAGAGGAGGAACCTTCCCAGTGCATTTGGAGTGTACCCACCTGTCACGGGGTAGACTTACCCTGCCCTGAATGAGTTAACCTGACTGTATGGGCGGTGGAAGTCCCGTCCCCACAGACCCTGCTGGGCATGCTCCAACTGCTGCCCTAGCATGAAAAGGAGCAGCCCAGCTCATTCTAGGCTGACCACTGAGGAGGGAGGAGGTGTGCAGGAGGTGCTGAGCCAGGAGTCACTTCAACCCTGCTGGCGGGAGCCAAGAACCCAGGAGATCTTGCCAAATACCGGCTACCCTTCGTTGGCTGCCCGGAGCCAGATACCCAAGGAGACGCCTTCACCAGGAGGCTCCAAAACCCAGGGGAGATGCGGGCATCAGTTGAAGAGGAAGGGGAACCTGGAGGCCCGAGGGACGACCCCATCGATGACCAGGTAGGAAATAGCCCAGGGGGCTGGCATGGTGTAACCGAGAGTGTAGAGAGGCACTGGTCAGCATGTTTTGGGAGAATCCCCACTGACCTGCTGGTGGACTACCCTTACACCAATAGGGCCCTGGGCTGGGGCTCAGAAGAGCAGGGAGGGCCTCAGCCCCTCTACCTGGGTGCCAGCCCCTCCCCCCAAGGGTGCACCCCATTACCCCCCAATGGACTGGCCATTAGGCTGTACCGCCCTGATCTTAGGGTGACTATTGACTCTGGCTGCTAGGCCGTACCGCCCTGATCTGAGGTTAACTATTGACTCTGGCCAATAGGCTGTACCAGCTTGACTTGAGGGCAGCTATTGACCCTGGCCGCTAAGCAGTACTGCCCTGAGCCAAAAGCGGTTATTAACTCTGACCACTAGGCTGTGTTACCCATTGCAGAAGTCAGCCAATAGGCCTTGGATTTGCAGGATGCAGGGCTGAAGAGACACAGTCTTGTCAATTGCACTCGCAGGGGACACCGCATTCCCCTCATTACCCCCTTGAACTTCCCCACGGGCGGTGACGGGGAGGGCTTAACCCGCGACACCATCCCTTTCCTAGATAAATGGTGCTTGTCCAGTAGGGGAAAAAACCCATTAACTGGTTGTGAATTAGCTGTAAATTAATTGAAAATACTGCAGATCAGATTTGAGCAGAACGTCTGGAGCTAATAAATTATTTTGTGCACTGTGGAAGCAATATAAGACACTGTACTGAAACATAATTCATAATGAATACATATTTAAAGGCTTAGCACTGTGCTAGCTAGTTGTTTACGGTGTAAAGCTGCTCCTTCTATTAGAGCATGAGACAACTTCCCAAAGAGCTTTTGTAAACAACACCACAAAATGCAGAATAGTCTACATTGACTGCAGTTGTTTAACACACTCCATTACATAAAAGCACCGGATCCTAAAAAGTGTTATGACTTAACAGATAAGAGGTCAAATCTTTCCTTGATGTAGAATTCACATAAGACTTTAGATGCCACATGTATGATCAAGTTTAACACAGGGATTTGAGTTCATACCCAGGTCTACTCAACCAAAGGAGCTCTCTATTTAATGACAAAATGTGAAATTAAGGCTCCTCTTTAACTAGCTTCCAGTTTAGTTGTGAGGTAGAAATGTTGGTTTTGACTTGTGAGCATGAATAAGTGGAGTTAAGTTGGAGGATTATTATTCCTTTGATTGGAATGTCAGTTTATTTTAGGGAAAATATACAAAAATGCTAAATTTTATATTTAAAAAAAGCAATGTTGTAAACAGCAGTAATTGCTGTATAACATAGCACTGGAAAGCAGTGGCTAAAATTAAACTGCAGGACTATATTTCTCTGAAAGGGCCAGATGATGTACTACTTATTGCCATTTCTGATCTGTCACAGGACTATTCCTGGGAGTAACTGCTCCTCACTAGATTAATAAGGGGTTCACAATCTGGCTCTAAATCACATCATTTTTAGACAGCAGTATTAAACTAGGACACTGGTTCTGATCCTGGTTGCTTTGTGCCATTCTACTGACACAAAGCAACCCTAGACCCAATAGATTCAGCCCCCAGAATATCTCCCTTGTGCAGCTAGATCTTCAGGTGGCAGAGGGTTATTGTAGCGGCTCCTACCCCACCCTACCTTCTGGATGCTACCATTGGAGACAGGGAGTGGCCAGAACTCTTCTGCCATATCAAAATTAACATAAGGTTCCACTAGCAAGTTCACCAATGGGTATGCGTGACAGGAGCAGAGGGCCAGGGGCTGAATTTCAGCTAGTGTAACCAGTTCACATGTACCCCATTCTTTAATGTCTGAAATGTATCTGGTAAGTGTCATGCAAGGTGTCAACAAAAAGTGCCTAACTCATTGGTTATTAGTCTCATTGTGTAATGTAATGCAAGCAACTGATGCAAAGTTATGGGCATAAACTTAAATTACAATTCTTAAAATGTGTTTGCCAACCAAGAAGGAACTAACCCATTCTAGAGACAGGAATGTGGCCCTGGGAGTCACTTCCAAATTACTTTGAAAGACTATAAGAATGTGTTTATACATCATGTAAACAGATCCATCAAGCTAACAAGGGGTGGAGGCAAACCTCACACTAACGCCCCAGGGGAGGAGACTGATAAGGATATGTTTAATGTTCCTTCAATTGCAGCAGAGGGCGCATGAAAGAAATAAGTTGCATTTTAGCAGACAACCCAGTGGGAGAAGAAGCAGCAGGACACTTTCTTCAAGACATATTCCAGTTCCCTACCTCACAGCTGGAAACAGACTGTTATCTGGAGGTATCCCTCAGAATAATCCATTTCATAGATTCAATGGATAACAAAAAAGAGGGGTACAGAATCTCAAGTTAGCTATCTTTCTCCTAAGAATACAAAGGTACCAGCCCTTTCACTTTGGGGGATAGATCCTGACCCAGGAGTTTGCTCAGCCATCTTGATGAGAATATGTGGTGAGGATTTTACTTGAATCAAGTTTAGCTTGTTAAGTTTTATGTTTAATCTATACAAATCCAGTGCTGTGTTTGAACTGAACGGTTTGGTAACTCTAGTTAAAGTAACAAACAGTTGAATAGTGACTTTTTAAAGAAGCAACAAACCTTAACATTCATCTGATTCTTCCAGGACTGGACTGGACATTTCAGAACACATTTTTGGGGAAATTCAGGACTGGGGAGAATGTGGAGGCACCTCACCAGTTGTTAACTAAACCGAAGTATGTGCTATTGCAGGAAGGCTCCTGGATCCAAAGCATTGGACCAGGGCTGCCCAATACATAGACATAGGGTATATCTATACTGACGGTGGCAAAGTCGCCACCGCCACATTGATCTTTCTGAATTGATTGAGTGGTCAGTGTAGACCCGCTCAATTGATCAGGAAGTCGACTGAGTAAATCCACCCCTTCAAGTAGCGTAGCGTTGCATCAACGGGAACGCGGTTCCCGTCGGCGCAGTGCAGTGAAGACACTGTGCAGAAGGGAAGCACAGCAGTCGATGGGAGTTACACAAGCTACGCTGCATAGCTTGCGTAACTCTCGTTGACTGCCACCGAATCGCTGGGTAAGGGTAGACCAGGGCATAGAGTACATATTAATGCTGACTGTGGGCATCCCAGGCAGAGAGCTACAGTAGCAAAACTTTAAGGCCCTTAAGGGTTACAGGATAAGAGGTGAGACAACTCTTCATCTTTCTGGATTGCACCCCAGAGTGTAAATGTGCTACTGGACCAAGTCTCACAGCAGTATTATTGCAAGATTAAAACCTCTATACATCTTTTTTTTCTGTCAAGCTGGAGTGGGGTGTCTGAGAAGGATGGAGTAGGGAAAGAGTTAGGTAATCCCATTTAGTGGTCATTCTATTTGTCACTAATGTACACTAGTTTGTGACCAGTTACATATGAGAGAGAGCGAAAGAGATACCTTTATGATTGCTGGCTCCCAGCAGACAGAAGGTTTTGATTGAAAGCCACATTTACATTTTTTTTTTACCTTAGGAAGTGCTTAGGGGGTCTGGTGTCTGGAAATAAATGAAATAAGTCTTGCTTTAAAAAAAACTGGGGGACCAATTTAAAAACCAGTTATATTAATACAAAGGAATGGACCCCTAACCAAATTCTATGAGCTGAGCAAAATTTCTTACCTAAGGAGCCTGGTACTGTCAGAAAGGAAACTGAATTCATACAGATCCATTGATTGTATAGATCATATTAAATTTTATCTCATGCCCATAGACCTATAATGTTCTAAGTTGCTCAGGACTTATCTCCCGCATTGAGTGCCATGCATCCCTAGTGACTTCTCACTTGCATTGAGAGTATTCAGCACCCCAGAGGATTAGGCCCCATTTCATTAAAGGCGGCCAGTCACACAACGGAATTAATAAAGAATAGCACGAGCTCATGAGCAATGCAGAAGCTAAACTGCATTCATAGAGTTTAAGGCCAGAAGGGTTCATTAGCTCATCTAATCTGACCTCTAAAAACACATTCACATGTAACAATTGTTGAGCACATTTGTACAAATCCAAACACTATTCATGAGCAATTCACTAACTGGGGAGACTTCCAAAATTGTTGAGTAGATGGTTCACTATAAATTGCTAATCCAGCTCTAATCTTTGTGATGTGTAGCAGGATGAGCATTTCTGTTTGCAAGAGCCATCCCTGATAATGTGTATAAATATATATTTGCAAACAAGAAAAAAATTATCAAACTGTGGCTTGTTTAACAGAAGTGAATAGCCTCGTCTGGCTTCACTCAGCTGTGTAATGAAATGCTCCTGTCTCTATTCACAGAAAAAAGAATGAAAATGTGTCTTACATAATATAGGTACTTTATGCTTGATCAGAAATGTGAATACAGCAAAAGCTGCTTTCATCTGTTAGAGTAGCTGTTACTCATATATTTTTGAAGTACTTGCACTGTATTTTGTACATTCATGAATGCTTAATTATTAGGCATATGTTATAAACAGAATTTCACTTAGCCCTTTAAAATGATTTTGTACTAAAAAAAAAATTTGCAGCCATAGCTAAGTGTTTTTGGTATCAAGGTCTATGATGGTTTGAAGACTGTCAGCTGATGGAGGTGGAAAATAATCAATCTTGCTGTTACATTTTAAACCATATACACAGTATGAACTAAATTTTCCTTTCAAATACACAGATGTGAGACCATGGACTTCAGTGAAGTTGAACCAGTGAAACTAAAGAGACATTTCCTCTAAATATATTCCTGTGCACAGCTGACCAAAACTCAGGATCTCTAGTTCATGGTAGGCTACCAGCTTGGGAGTTGAACAGCCTGGGGAAACCAGCTGGCCTGGGAGTATGGAAGCCCTGGGTCCCCTACTCCAGGGCAATCCACACAGCAAGGGTGCCAGGGATTGCCGGACCTTGGAAATTCATCCCAGGACCTCCAGGCTACCAACTCCATGGCAGTGAGCCTGAAGGCTCTGAGAGCACCCAGAGATTCACAGTTCCCCTAGCTAGAGCTGAGTCTCCTGTGGCTTCTGGGACTCTTCTAGGCTCTGTAACTCAGAGTCTGAACACCCTGGGATGGTTGGGATGGGCTGTCCCAGAGCCACATATCCTGGAAGCCCAGGGTCTCTTTTCCTGGAGCAGTCTACATGGTAGAGCTCCCAGCATCTCACCAGGCTGAGGGAACCAGGCAGGGTTCTGGCAGGCAGGGTTTCAACAGAACCCAGCTTATAATTCAGTGTAACTTCATCAAACTCAACTCACTTTCACAAGAAATTTCAGCTTTGATGAACTTGCATTTTTGAAAATTTCCAAACCAGCTCTATTCATATGTTAAAAGCACATATTTTAGAAGCTTCAGAGAACTGACTGAACAAAAAAAAAAAAAAAAAAAAAAGCACAGCAATCCGTTGATGGAATATATGTACCTGTAAAAAAAAGCCCCCAACAAATTAACCAGTTTCCTGAATGACACTGAAGCTATTTTCCACAAAATTCCAGTGTGTTTGTAAATAATGGTGAATTAAAAAAACCTTCTCAGACAAAATGGATAAGCCCCAAAACAGTGGACAACTCTTATTAAGCTAACACTGCTACATTCAGGCATTAGCAAGACATTGCTGTAAGTTGTTGTAGAGGTAGTGTTCACCAGCACTGTAGCAGTGTGAAACTGGTTTTAAAAAAATTGATAAATGTTGCCATTTCATGTAACTTCTGCATAACTTAATTTATTTGCAGATTGGTTACATAAATATGTGAAAATACAAAAGAGCCTCATCAGCTTGAAATGTCATGCTGTTGGCTATAAATTGAAACACACACGCTCCTTTTTCTGGATCTTCAAAAGTGGAATTCTTGAAAAATTAAGTTTCACAGGTGCAAAGCAGGGTACTCTCCTCATGAATACAATGTGTTAATTGACATGAATTTATATATGTCAATTAATTACATAAATTGAAGAGGTCAATTAAGTACCGTACACAAATGGTTATAGACACATTCCCAGAGCATATGGGTTAAGTTAGCACCTGTGGAATCACAGCACCAACATCTGTATGACTTAGCAGCACCTATTTTGAACAGCGGGGGGTGGAGTCCAGTGCATCCACCCTCTGATTTTCTGCTGGATCAATCTTAAATGGAGGTCCCAGGAAAAGCTCAGGGCACTGACCAAACTGTGTTTTCATTGTTTATCAGAGAATAATTGTCCCATTTCTTTTTTTAGAATCTATGTTTATTTCAAATTTGCTGGCCAAGTGTGCATATATAGTGTTGCCAGAGGTCTTGGCAATCTGGCAATATTTGGAGAAATTAAAGCAATTAAGGTGGGTTGGGGTGGTGCAGGCATCAGGAAAATAGATGGTGGGGCGGGTGGTGGCATTTTTAAATGGGATATATTGCCACTCTTTCTTAGCCTCTAGACTGAAACTTTCTTTTACCATTGCAAAAGGGAGAAAGGTCTAATTTTCAACAAATTGCCTGCTGATCAAAATCCCTATGCTAGTCCAATTTGGCCAAATGATGGGGTTGCCAGCTATACAGAGTTTTGAGTAACCCCAGTTAAAGGCTTTGTTATGTAGAAGGGAATGATTTTTAAATGTAGTAGACATTGTCCATCAAGTGTTCCCAGCTGCCCCAATAGCTGATAATTTGTCCTTTAGAAAATCAGTAGTAATCTGAGTGTAATGCATTGGAAAGAGATAAAGGAGCAACCAAATGTGCTTCCAGCTGGAGCCATGCCAGCCTCTATAGCAGAAGGGAATGAGCTACTGTGCTGTTTGGCTAAGAATTACTGCCTGATGGTTAAGTTTAACGTTGGGACACTTGAAAACACCTGTTTTGACAGGGAGATGTAATCTTTGTAAGGAGGTTCTGGGTTTGTTACCAGCACCCTGCAAGAAGGACCTGAACAGGCTGTCAATTTTGGTAAAAATAAAAGGAAATAATATGGATAGGGAGGGAATTCACAATAAAAAGAATCCTGGGCAGGTCATTCATTTTGTTTGTTTTTCCCCAGAAGGAGAAAGAGGGCCTGCTATCTTTTTCAATCATTTACTAACTGCATGATTATAGTTCTAGGTTACCCTTGTTTATGTTTTTAATTTCCTTAGGGAACAGGATGCCAAGGTATCTGAGGTTTGTCTGTTGCTATCTAAATGTCCCTGTAGGAGAGCCATTTCCAACTACATCTAATGAGATTCTCCTTGCTTCTGACTTATTCCAATTTATCTTGTAGCCAGAGAATTTTCCAAAGTTATCTATTTTGTGAGATATTTGGAAGAGATTGATCTGGATTTTTAATAAATAGGAGGATGTCATCTGCATATAGGAAGGATTTTAGTCTCCTAAGACCCTGATTTGATCCCTTGAATACCCCCTTAGTGGCCCCTAAGTAGTATTGCAAGTAATTCTAATGCTAAATTGAACAGGAGCATGGAGAGGGGGCATCCCTGTCTAGTTCCCCAAAACAGATCATTGTGGGAGGGGATATTGCTGCTCTTTGTTAGGATGCAAGCATTGGGATTGGAACATAACAGCTTTATCCATGAAATAAAGGATTTCCCTATTCCAAATTTATTCAGAGTAAGAAACAAATATTGCCAGGTCACTTTGTCAAAGGCTCTCTCTGCACCTAGTGGAATGATTGCATGGGAATTTCAAGAATGTTGGTGGAATGCCATAACATTAATCAACTGACTTGTGTTATCTGAACAATGCCTTTTTTAAATAAATCCCACTTGATTGGGGTGAGCCATATCACTCATTACTTTTTCAAGTCAGCCAATATTTTTGAAAGTATTTTTATATAAGTATTGATTAAAGAGATGGGTCTATATCTCTTATACTTTTGCATATCCTTACCTGGCTTAAGTAGTACAGTAATTAGTGCTTCCCTCATAGTAGGAGGTAATCTACCTTTCTTTAAGGCATCTTTGTAACTGTATAATAGCTTAGGAGCCAGAATTTCTTTGGGACTCTGATAGCCTGCCAATAGAATTCTATCACTGCAGTGGGTCTTGCCTGAACTCATTTCCTCCATGGCCTAGATTATTTCCTCTGATTGCAAAGAGGCCATCTTGGCCTGCTGCTCTTCTGAGACTTGTGGGAGGTTAAGAATTTTAACAAAATTATTCAGTTCTTCTGGGTCAGTTGGTGAATTGTTACTGTAAAGAGCTTGGTAGAATTTCAAAAATTGATCATTGAACACTAATAAAATTGAACATTTTATTAGTAATAATCTGCCCTTGTTCTGTTTGGAGTGATGTTATTTGATACCTCTGACCTCTCACTTTTAATCTGTATGCACAAGTTTTCCTTGCTGTCTCCTCCGATTCCCAATATGTTTGTCTGAGTCTAAAAAGAACAAACTTGACTTGTGATGAAGTCACTCTATTTTTTTTTAGGATTTTCTTGGAAAAGGTAGTTTGCTCTTTCTAAATCCATAGATTTAATTTTTTTGATTAATTCTAGGAGCCGAGTCTGGACACTCCTCTTTCTGTCCACTGAATAGGAAATGATCCTGCCCTTAATAAAAGCTTTTAGAGTATCCCATAGGCTGGACTGAGATCTCTTTGGTGTGTCATTTGTTTTCAAAGAAAAACCAAATTTCTTCTATGACATAGTTCTGAAAATGTTTATCTGTCAAAAGAGAGCAGTTCACTCTCCATCTTTGTCTCAGGAGAGGAAAATAGTAGTATCACTGATACATAATCAGAAATCATGGTAGACTTGATTTCATCATTAAGCATTTAGTTCATCAGATTCGTAGAAATCAGAAAAAAAGTATTTGTGAATATGTGGAATACGGGGAGGAAAAAAATTCTTCATTTTAGGGTTCTGCAACTGTCATTTTTAACCCTAATTCTTTCATATAATCTTTTATAATATTCTAGCATGTGATTGTGTATGCTGGGGCCAGCCTGACTTGTCTAACAAAGGGTCCTATATCACATTAAAATCTCATGCTATGATGATTGATTCTTGTGGGATATTAATGAATTTAGAAAAAAATTGTTTAAAAAAATCTTGGATCATCTTTATGGGTCTATATATAAGAATATATAGAGTCAGAGATCCTAGCTTTCACCAGCAAAAATATACCTTCATTTTAGTTACATCTAGAATTTGTAAATTGAGCCTTTTGTGAAACAATAATGAGACATCTGTGGCTGCAAAGGAGAAATTGTTAAACATCCCTTCCCCCCATCCACCCCCTCCTAAATTTCTGTGCCTCAAATTTGTTAAGGTGGGTTTCCTGTAGGAAGATAATATCTGCTTTCATTGTTTTTAGATGGGTGCTAATACTTTTTCTTTTTATCGGGTGATTCACCCCTTTAATGTTCCAGGAAATACAATTTATAATATTAGCCATAAGTCAAATGTCTATTTATCAGGTGTCCGAATAGCATCATTGCTTGGACCATTGTTCATTCTTAGGTCTAGAACTATCTCTCTGGGTTCTGCCTCAGCACCAGGGCGGTTGAGTAGGAGAGGTTAAGGCAGACAACAATAGGTAAAAGATAGGGATAATGTGGGAAAGACAAAAACTGAGAAAAAGAAATGAAGTGGTCAAAAGTGACCAAGGATGACTTAAATACATAACTCTTATCCATATGGAAATAAGACCTCAGTGCAGGAGTGTAACCAGGGGTGTCCTTGTCACTTACTACCCTCACCCTCCAAGCAACACATTTGGGGTATTACTGAATTCCCTCTAACTTTGTAAAGAACAAATAGACTAATATTAAGGGAGGGTTTATGCACTATTCACAATAGCAACAATAAAAAGGGAAGAAGTCTAGCATCTAAACAGTGCTCTTGCAAAAAAAGCAAATACAACTTTAGGTTGCATTAACAGAGGCATAGCATGCAAGTCATGGGAGGTGATAGTACTGATCTACATGGGGCTGGTTAGGTCTCAGCTGGAGTATTGTGTCCAGTTTTGGTCACCACAGTGTAGAAAGGATGAAGAGAAACTGGAAAGGATCCCGAGGCAAGTGACACAGATGATCAAAGGGATGGAATATAAGCCATATGAGCAAAAGCTGAAGGAACTGGGTATGTTTAGTTTGGAAAAGAGGAGATTAAGGGGAGGACATGACAGGTCTTCCAAAACTTGAAAGGCTGCCATGAAAAAGATAGAGAAAATTTTTCTCCCTTGCCACAGAGAACAGGACAAGAGGTAATGGGTTCAAACTACAGCATAGCAGATTTAGATTAAATCTCAGGAAAAAACTTCTTTATTGTAAGAGCAGTAGGACAATGGAATAGACTGCCTATGGAAGCGCCTTCATTGGAAGTTTTCAAAAGGATGCTGGATAGCCATCTGTCTTGGATGGTTTAGACACAAAAAATCCTGCATCTTGGCAGAAGATTAAACTAGATGGTTTATGATTCTATAAAATTAACAAGTCTATAGTGTATTATATATAAAAAGGTTATACAAATTGTTTAAATAACCTTATTCTAACATAACTGGATCATTTGCAGATAAGGGTTCATTGGCAGAACAATTCTGCCAAAACTTTGTCCCCTAGAGCCTTGTCCATGCTTGATTATAGTGCAAATATCGTAGCCCAATAGTTACATCAGCAATGTAAATCAACATAACATTTTTCAACTCATTTAACAAAAATTAAAACTAAAGAAAAGGACCTGAACTAATATTATTGAAAAAACAACTGACGGTCTCATATTAACACATTCTCAATAGTTTGGTGAATCATAACCAGCAATAATGATTATTCATGGATAGGATTTCAGGAGATCAGTTTTCTTTACAGTTGGGGAACTGAAAAGATTAATTAAATTGAAATCTTCATTACATAGTTTAGATCTGGTATCTCATATGTGTACATTTTATGGCAAATGGATTTAATATTTCCAGATTTTCTGTAAACATTGAATCTAAGAAATTAGATGGGGACAAAACAAAGTAAAATCATCGTGGGTGGGGACCAGGAAGATTTTTTAAAAGGGAGAGGGGCAGGAGGAACAGTGCCTCAGATAGAAAACAAAATCACACTTCTCTGTTGAGCCTTGCCAATCCATGGAAGTAAAAGGTCCCCAGGTAAGGTGAGGCAATTTGCTTGGAGTCAGGATCTTGAAGGTGGATATGCTTTCGGTCAGGGCCCCCACATGGGGGGGGAAAAGGGTACATTTTACCAGGGCCTGGAGGCCCTGGCCCAGGCTGCAATCCCCATTACCATGAGGAAAAAATTGAGGCTAAACTGTGATGATGCCTGAGGATATTTATAGAAACATATTTCCCGGTATCTATGTATCTATTATCCAGATCTTGTGAGTTTTTCTGGAGTCAATCAGAAGCAGTGTTCGAGCAGTCTCAAGCAACATTCTGAACAGTGAGTTGCTGGGCCTGCTGGCCCAGCCCAGGCCCTTTTCTAGAATAGAGAGTGTGTGCTTCTGCAGTTAAACTAGGACTTGTAGTTTGAGACTGAGAGACAGAGATTTGTGCTCCTCTCTGTAACATGGTCTATCATATCAAGATCAAGAACTACCAGTCCCAGAGTTCCTTGTGCATAGGCAGGAGGGAGGGACAGCTGGTGGGAGGGGCAAAGCAAAGCACCATAAGACAGTGGGAGCTAGCGCTGCTGCTTCTTCTGGTAGGATATGCAGGCCCAATATATATATATATATATTTAAATATATGTGTCTAATTCACTCAGTCACACACACACTCATACTGCCATGTCTGGTGGTGGCTATAAATATAAATCAGGCAGCCAGAAACGTAAGGAGATAAAAGAAAGGGAACTAAAAGAAGGTAAAGGACACCACCTATCCTCCAGTTTTTCAAATCAGACAAGGCCTTTCTGCAGTCAGGCAATATACTAACTAGAAAAGCAGATGAATAAAATCAAGATGAAAATGATTTCAATATAGAGCCTGTATCTGTCGCACTGGCAATTGATGACAAAGAAAAGCTGCCAGAACATACATCATGTGATGCCGATCAAATGCTTGAACATAGTCAGGTAGTATCACCATTAGCACCACTACATTCAGAAGGTTTACAAGAAGCAGGAGAGAGAGTAGTGCTACACTATCTGATTCTTGTCTTTTCAAATTGGCCTAATTATAAAATGTTTGCAGTCACATTGGTCCATTAGAATAAAAAAATCAATTGGCAGGATATAGTACCTTTTATAATGACCAAAAAGTTACACAATAGTCAGCAAACTTGTAGGACTCTCAGACTGGGCGTTATGTTAAACAAAAATAGCAAAGGGGGGCATTTTTCAGAAATGTAGAATATGGAACAGTAACTTCAGAATTCAAACTTTTCTCATGTCTCATACATGTCTCATGTATGTATGGGATGAGGGATTGTGGTATGTGTGTGGAAGGGGGCCCATGTTACAAGTTTGTACTGGGCCCATGTAGGAAGCCACTGTGGCCTCCCCCGGAGCAAGAGCCCGAGGAAGGGCGCGAGCGCCCTGATTGGACCACCTCACGTCCTGCCACGGAGTCTGCCCGGCAACAAGGGACCCGAGCTGTGATAGAACCACTCAGCCAGTCCAATCAGTGGCAGCGGGGCAGAGCCCCGACAGGAAGGGGAAGTATAAAGGCCAGGCCCCTGAGCTCTGTAGGCCCCAGACTGCTGCCAGAGACAGACGTGCGGCCCTGCCCGCAGAGGTCTAAGCCAGAACCGAGCCGCCGACGAACCCCGGCCCCACCTGGGCCTGGGGACTGGATAGGGCCTTCACGGAGTTGGACCAGGTAACTCGGCCAGGACGACTGGGCCGAGCGACCCCGACCCCGGGCCCGTGCTCCAGAACCCCCGGACTGGGCTGAGATCCCGGAGCAGCCCGAGTGGCGGGCACCACCGGAGGCTGGGCCGGACCTGGAGGAACTGCCAGAGGCTGAGCCTCTCCCGACCTACAACGTCCTTGAGGAGCTACCCCCTGAAGAGGAGCTCCCCGCCTTACCCCTGGTCGACGAAGAGGGACTGACGGTGCTACCCCAGGCAAACTATCTTCCCAGCATGGAGGAGGCAGGTACTGGGGTCAGTGGGGAGGAAGTAGCCCAGGGACAGCCACTGCCTGTGGCTGAAGCCGCCATATAGTTGGTGTGTTGCGGCGGGAGCCCCGCCGACACAGTGGCAGCCACTTCTGCCACTACTAGGGCCCTGGGCTGGGATGCAGTGGAGACGGGTGGGCCTGCGTCCCCCTTCCCTTCCCCTTTTCCCTAGCCACCCCAGGAGAATTGCTCTCCTGACCGCTCCGGAAGCCGGTGTTTAACTGCTGCTCACCCTGCCTGAGGGTTGGAGTGACTGACTCCTTGCTCACTCACCCTGCCTGAGGGCCTGAGCAATAGACTGGGTGCTCACCCTACTTAAGGACGAATTGCTAAAACTGCTCACTCGCCCAGCGTGAGCTATTTTCCCCGTTTGTAGGAAGCCGCTGTGGCCTCCCCCGGAGCCAAAACGCTTACAGCCCACAAAAAATTATGCTTCCGCCCTGCTTTCAGTGCACTGGTATGACAGGAAGGGAGGATAGATTCAGTCAAAGCAGGTGTGTCCATATTGTAACACTCCAACCTGCTAATAGCAGCATCCACAGCTGCTTCCTGAGTCTGGATGGAGGGTCAGGAAGATCAAAATTCACTCAGAGGAGATCTTTCTCCCCATTCACTTAGTCTCCAGCTGGCTGCTCTGCTGGTGCAGGCAGGGAAGTGAAAAGATGTAAGACTATGGAAAGGAGAAGACAAAATGGTGGATTTTCCCTGTATGGTTCCAAATTCCCACACTGCAGTGACTGATCTGGTGGTAAAGTTGTTTTAATGCATCCCACCTTTATCTTCTGTGGGGGGTTAGTTGCTGTAGTGAGACACATTTCAGCCCCTTATGCTACCTAAAACTAAGCATCTTTTAAGGTAGTAGAGAAGGAAATAAAGATTTTTGGCTAGGGCTTTTGCTCTACTGAATGTAGCCTTCTTTTCTGTCACATCCTTAGTGAAATCTGTGAAAATCACCAACCTGTGTCCTTTCCATGTGAGGGTTTTAAGTTCACAGGCTTTTTTAAGAATGAGTTTCTTAATATTGTATTTTTAAAATCTTATAATTATGGTCTGGGGCTTTGCTTTTTGAGGGGGTTTTGGTGGAAGGGAGTGATGGGCTCTCCCAATATCTAAGTTCTGACCAGAAGGCAGAGATAAAAACAACATGGGTGGATAGAAATTCCACTGACCTCCCTTTTTCCAGCTCTTGTGGGAGACCCACAAATACAGATTGCTTTTCCTTGATCTTCCCTCAATATCATTAACCTACAGTGCTTTAATAGTCCTTTCCTGTTGCTCTGCAGTTATATTCATTGAACTCACCTGTGTCCTCTAGTTAGGAGTTTCTGGTCTCAGCTTCCTCTAGTCTTGGTGCCAAGCCTTGAAAATTAGCTTGATGTGTCCTAGGGGTATTTTCAATCTCAATTATAATGTCAGATATTTTTTCCCAAAATAATCTGTTCACTTGAGATTTTTTTTTTTTTAGCCAGTCCATAATTTCACTAAGTGTCAAAGGGGCAGCCTCTTCCTAAGCAGCCATCTTGGCTGCAAGAGGGCTGTCCGACAGCTTCCGCTGCGTAGAAAGTCTGGAGATGGAGCAGCATCCATAATGGTACTAAATTGAAAGAAAAACATTGTAGAAGAGTATCTGATGAAAATTGGATGGGAAAATTGATTCAGTTGCTGATGGCTGTGGATTTTACGAGATGGGGAAGGTAGCTGCAAAGCTATGCAGTCACCATCCACTAGTATTTTCCCAGAATAATAAAATAAGTCACATTAAATAGTGAGCAATTCTTATAGATGCTGATATTTCTAAATACAGACTGAAGTCAGACAGGAATAGGAAGCAGATAACCAGAAGTAATCAATAGAAAGCTGGGAAAAGAAATGTGTGATGTATGATGCGCAGAAAGTGGTATATTAGCCCAAGCTCAGGAAGGAGTATAAAGTTGGAGAGGAGAGAAGGAGACAAAGGGAGCCAACAAAGCAAGAAGAATGGACAGAGTGAAGAGTAGGGGCTGATAGGTGATCAGATACAGAGGAAGCCCAACTGCTGCACCATCCTTTGACAGGGAGCAGTGTTTCTGTATTCTTTACTTATGTGACAATCTGCACCTCCATGTTCACCCTGATAGTGTAATTGTGTAGTGTTTAATACAAAGTACATATTATGAGATGTTTTTGGAATGCTTATGATGCAGTGAGCATTATTGTTACAGTAATAGGTTTGTTGCAATGTCATGTGTTTGGTTATGAGATGTCACTATGTAATACTCCCAAAGATGTGTCCTCACAGTTGGAAACATATCCAGGCAAAACTCTCTAGGAGAAGAGGGGCAGTTCGTACCTCATTAAGGCATGTTTAGAACAAACACAGCTCAGCATTCCAGGGACAAAGGACTGGCCTAGACATCAGCAAAGGAACCACAATAAGGTGATGCTCATTGATTCAGGACATCAATGAAACCATACAAGGGCATTGATTGTCACCTGACCCTGAATGGGGATAGCAAAACCCCAGCGGGGAGAAGGAACATTTTTAAAAGGTCAGACATTTTGCCATGCTCTCTCTCTTCCACCTCCATCTACAGACACTACCAAGCAACTGAGTGCTGACCAAAGGGGAGACCCTGGCTGAAAGGAAACCAGTCAGCCTGTGGTGAGACTCACCAGAGCTTGTAAGGTTGCAAAAAGTGTTAAGTTTAGTTTAGAATGCATTTTGCTCTTGCTTATTTTGACCAAATCTGACTTATTTTCCTCTGACATATAATCACTTAATTCTTCTGTAGTTAATAAATGTGTGTTTATTTTACCTGAAGCAGTGCATTTAGTTTAAGGTGCATTGGAGACTCCATTCGAAGTAACAAGGCTGGTGCATATCAATTTCTTTGTTAAATTGACAAACTATATGATCTTGTAGTGTTCAGTGGGCAGCACTGACTATTGTAAGATGGCAGTTCCTAGGGTTGAATCTGGGACTGAGAGTAGTGACTGGGGTCCTTCTGTTGCATAATCCAAAGAGAGGCTGGCTAGAAGCACTCGCTCACTGAGTTGAGAGCAGCTTGCTTGCTTGGGGCTGTGCATGAACAACCTAGGAGTGGCTCTCACAATAGAGCAGAGTAAGGCTCCAAGAGTGAGGGATTGGGGTGACACAGCAGTACAGCAGTCCAGATTGCACTAGGGAATGTCAGAATTTATAATGGATAGTGAGGTGACATTTCTACCTTAGGCCCATCTTTCTACCTTAGGCCAAAGTCTAGCCAGGGAGAGCACTTACTACATTTCTGAAGCAGCCAGTAAGGCTGTCTTAAAGTGCAACTTACCTGAAGCCTGTCCTGATACATCTTGTAACTAACTTTCGTGGGCTGCTATTGAGGCCAGCTAGAAAAGATGGAACTACACACAAAGTAAAAACTGGGGAATGGAGAAATTTGTGATTTTAAGATTTAATTATTTTTAATTTTGGGGATCCTGGGTGTTTGAACCATCAGCCACAAGGAAAGTTCAAGATTTTGAGAAGGCTTTTAGAGTCCTGGTAACAGCAGATATGAAAACTGGTCTTGTGATAGGGTGGACCTCAAATGGTTGTCAGTTTCACTTTGATTTGCTTCAGACAAGTAACCAAAAACTCTCTGATGCGGCTCCTGAGAGTAAAATGAGCCGTTTTCGTTCCATTGACTGTCAGTGCTTCAGGGGAGAGACAGCACATCTTAATCTGCTTTTTGTAAAGCACAGTGTAAATGTAAATGCTTTATAAATGATTTTTAATCATTAATAACCTCTTTCAATTGCTGCATAAAGGTCTTAGCCATTACTGTAATGATATACAGTGTGATAAACAGTTCCCTTTCTACACTCTCTGCATCACTATATATCTTTTGTGAGGTTTTTAATAGCTGCTGCCCTACAAGAAAGCAAATTAATCTCCATTTTGCAGCTAAATATTGCTGAATTTTAGCTTGGATTTGCTCGTTAGTTCTGCATTGCAGCCTGTCATGGTCTCAGAGTTGTCTCCCTGGTGAATATTTATTATTCTGGTACTCACTTGGTAGTAATTATCTCATCTCTATCTGTGCTAACCTGTTAACAGCTAGTGCCACTTTTTCTCCGCTGGTATGTAATTCTATTACATAGCCAATCAGTGGCCTGTTGCTCCTTACTGCAAGCAAGAAAAGTAGCACAGTCCAATCACTATAGTTGCTAATATTTGTCCCTGCTTCATTAAATATCAAGTACTGCAGTCACAAAACATTAAGTAATGATCATGTATAATTATGTGGCGCTAATAACACCATCCTTGTCAAGCTTTCTGGGAAATTATTTTTTTATCCAATTCCCTTTCTTTTATGGATAATATCATTGAAGTAGTTAACCTGCTATTTAATATATCCATCTTGACAAGTCATGGAAATCAAAAAGGCCCAGCAGTAAGAGCATTTAGAAGTAAAGGTGTATTAGAAATGAGTAGTCAGTATTCCATGATGGGGTATAATCTATGAACTGTAGGAAGATAAAGGGAATACTACTGAACTACACGTAGTGCTGATGACAAGTTTGCTCTTTACCCATGTAGAATGGTTGGCCGTCCCTCCCAGTCAGTCTTGGAGGGAAACCCCACCTCCTCACTACCCTGCTTTGGCAGGGGTAGTCCCAGCTCTGGGCTGGGGGAATAGTCTCCGAGCTATAAATAGTTCAAAGGCCCCGGGCCGGGCTAGCAAACTGGTTCAAAGGCCCCCAGGGTGATCAGGGAAGGGGGAGGGGGATGCAGGCCCACCCACCTCCACTGCGTCCCAGCCCAGGTCCCTAGCTGTGACCAAGGGGTATGCCATGGGGTATGCCACGGAGTCAGCAGGGTCCCAACCACAACATGCTGAGTCACCGTCCGGCTCCCCGGTCCCCAGAGCGTGTGGCCACTCCCCTGAGCTACTTCCTTCCCCCTGTCCCTCGGGTATCTGGTGTTCTGCTGTCCAGTTGCCCTTGTCAGGGTAGGTGTCAAGGGGCAGGTTTTAGAACCCCTCGATCTCGTCAGGGGGTGGCAGGTCAGGCAGCTCTTCAGGGCCATCAGCAGAGGACAGTTCCTTCAGGTCTGGCCTGGTCAGGGCCCACACCTCACCATCGTTCTCTTGCAATTCCAGGAGCAGTTCTTCCAGGTCTGGCCTCAGTAGGGCCACATCCTCCGCATCTGCATTGGGCAACTCCTCCAGGTCCTCACCTCTCAGGATCACCGGGTCCAACAGGGTGGGTGGATCCGGGGGTACCGCTGGGCCCCAGGTCTCACGCTGCTCCTTCGCTGGCACCCAGATGCCGGTCCTGGTCTGCTTCCCCGGGTACCCAGTCGCGTCGCCTGGGTGCCAGGCCGCAAGCAGAGCAGAAGGGACATCCTTCCCTTCCGGGAGCTGGCTGCCACCTGAGCTCCTGGGCCTCTCCTTTGTACTTCCTGTCCCGCCCCCTTGCTTCCGGGCTGGCAGACAGGCAG
This sequence comes from Emydura macquarii macquarii, assembly GCF_026122565.2. Classification (NCBI taxonomy): domain Eukaryota; kingdom Metazoa; phylum Chordata; order Testudines; family Chelidae; genus Emydura; species Emydura macquarii. The sequence continues at coordinate 2,207,781 of NW_027132344.1, forward strand.
TGTCTGGCTCCGCCCCCACAGGCCCAGCCTGTTGCTCCCCGTCAGTTTTGGAGGGAGGCCACACCTCCTCACTACAACCCATAGTTGTATTGTTTACTTCGACTCTCTTGAATTCCCTCCACATACATGTACTCTAATTAGCATAGCTCTCACATTTCCCTACCTTGATGCTTTGCATACAGGCCTGATCTAATGCCCATTAGAGTCAATGGGAGGCTTTCTACTGACTACAGTCAGCTTTGGATCAGAACCATGAAGAGGTTTGTACCAAACTCTTTTCAGGATCCACCAACACTACTATTTGCCTGTCTGTAATGGCCTTTGAAATCCTTCTCCCTGGGAATACATGATCTTCCTCTATAGCACTTCCAACTCACACAAACATGGGTGCAAAAGGTAAAGATCAGTGTGAAATCTTGGCTTCACTGGAGTTTTGTTGCCACTGATGTCAGTGAGGTCAGGATTTTACCCCAAGCATTTAACATTTTACATATAACAGTGGAGAACACAATTCTTGGGCTACCAGGCATATTTACTGATAGCATTTTTAATCCTGAATGTAAATACACAGTAAAACATGATGGAATGTGAAACTTAGCAAAAAGCCTCTGACTGTTTCCTATTTTGGAGCAGCAAGAGGCTAAGGGTGTGGATGGAGCAAGAATTATGGGAATTGTTTGCTAAAATATCAGTAGGCCATCAACTGATATGTAGACTGTTTTGGTTTTTTGATCAGTGTAAATTTTCAGTCTTCAAAACTCACCTCCAGTCAAGGAAAGAAGGTCACTGTTCTTGACACACTAGCATTTCTAAAAGAATAGTGAAAGAGACTGCAGATGTGATTTAATTTCTGCATCTTCATTCACAGTTGTTGTTAGCACCCTTTGAAATAGGTTTTTTTCCTACTGAAGCTTATTTGGCTGTACCATACTTTCTCTGGAGGTGCAATGTTCCTTGATGTACTTCTAGCAATCATTAGTGAAAGATCTTAAAATATCTCCAGCACTTTCATCACATGCCTTGAAGTGTCATGCTAAATATTCACTGAATAATTGATTCAGCAGTTGGCATCATGACACAAGTGGTCATGAATATGCAGCAAGAAGTTTTGTAAAACTGAAATTAAAAAAAAAAAATCTTACAGAAAACTTTTGTGAGAAGAGAAAACAGTCCGTACAACTGTTTTCTAATGGAAACAAACAAAAAAAAACAATGAAAGGATATCTTTGAGAATGTATGCCCATAACATTGCTGTAATATAGATATCTGTCATTGCAAATGTTCAATATGTGCTTGCAGAACTATAGATCCAGAAAAAATTATTTTTAGATTGCAGCTATCTACATTTGTTTGGATTCAATTTAGCAAAATTTCCAAATCAATCACTTATTATTAAAATAGTGGATTCTCACTCTGAATGTTTTATAACTGTAGGTGTTCAGAAAATGAGCAGCCAAAACAAGAAAATTTTTAATCTTTGAATTAGGGGTTTGGTGAATCCTAGGATCAGGAAACCTATCCAGATTTTGTAGAATCATGCTTTATGAAAATTGGGCATTTCACTTAGGACGTATGCATTTAAGTGGGGGGGGGGGGGAGGAAGGAATGAAAGTGGTAGGGAGGTAGTAGAGCTGTGCAAATACATGACTTTTCTCTGGCAGATCTGAAAAATAAAAAGAAATTGGGGGGGTGGGACAGTCAAATGAAACATTCTGGTATCTTCTATTCAGAGCAAAGGGAATGAAGGGTTATCTTCAAAAAATGGAGGAGAAGGAAGTAGAAGTGTCTTGTTATAACCCTGAGCGCTGTGGCAAGGCCACGCACTAGGTAAGTGGGAGATAAAGGTTCAAATCCTTCCATGGGACAGGGACTTGAACTGAGCTCACTCTCTCCTCTGAAGTAATGCCCTAAAAACTGGCCTGTAGGGTATTATGAGGTGGGGTATATCAGTCTCTCCACTGAAGCTATGCACTTTGTATAAAATACTTAAATAGTTACTGGGTCAGAGAGAGTGAGAATGGCTCTGTAGTCTGCTAGTGAGGGCAAGTAGTGAAAGCAGGAACTTGAACCCAGGTCTTCCCCAGAGGTGAGTGCCCTAACTACTGGTTTAAAGGGTATTTTTAGGGGGTTCCTCCACTGTGAATGGTGCCTGAAAAATAAAAATGGTTCGTTTTGACATTTCCAAAACATTTTCTTTCACTTCGGCCACAACAATTAGCCAAAATCAGCATGAATTTGCAAACAATACAACAACCTAAATCTATAGCTTTTGATGAAAAATATTGTGTCCCAAAAATGTTGCCCAACTCAATGCAGCAGTGCCAAATTTGAGTAATAGCCAACTCACATTTGAATAATTGGTCCAATAAAAGATATTATCACACCCACTTTGTCCCTCTTTTTTGAAGAATTCTAATTCTTCAAGGGTGGACTCCATCCATTCACTCTAACATTTCAATTCCAAAAACACAATGCTGGGCTGCTGAAATTTTAACAAGAGCCTCACATAATTTTCCCCAGCCATCCCTCCAATCAACCTGTAATAAAACCCAGATCCCAGGGGCCCTTGTGCTCAAAGAATGGTAAAGTACTGGAGTTTTGTTTTGTTTACATAGATGCTTCTTCCAAATCAAAGAGGAAAGCAACATTAGACAAACTTATAAGGAAATATTTGCAGGAAATGATGGTATGTTGTTATACAATGTTCAGCCTCTCTTCTTTGAAGTTAAGTGGATGGGGAAAAGCCCTGTAGGGATCCGAACTATCTTTCCTAGAAAACATTATGGAAATAATTGACACTTGATGCAGCTTAGTTTTATTCCAAAAGATAAATATATCTCGCTTTGGAAGCATTTTTATGAGCCTTAGGTTTCTGGCAGGGGTGATTTAAGCATATTGAGGGAGAGGCAAGAAAATCACTTCTCTTCAGTTGGGTAGCTCAATTTCAACCAAGTCATCTCCAAGAATTCCCTCCAGCACCTAAGTGCTGATAGGAGAGAGTTGGTGCCAGAAAGCTAAGTATACTAATCAGGTAGGACCAGGGGAGTCGTCTAAAGAAAACCACAGGCAATAGAAGTCCCTATTTTTGGCCAGCTGGGGTATTGCAATGATCTTCTGTCTGCTACTGTCAATAAACACACTCCCAAGCACCCTGTTCCTCACCTTTATCCTGTATGTTATACAGCTGGCCCACGACAGATGAAGGAGAGGAGTAAGCTGATGGGCTACTCACCAGCCCAGGACAGAACCACCACCAGGCCCATGTCCACGTCTGGCCCTTGCCTCAGGGCATAACTTTTTGTTGAAAACACAGCAATTCCCCTGAACAACAAGGGCTTCAGTCTACAAAGGCTTCTCCCCTGACCTCTTACACTCCTGGAAGGATAGTTTTCTTCCTACTAGTTCACGTGATATGTAGGTAGCCCTTTAATGGCTATTTTACCCTGTCACAGGGTAAATGTCTTGGTGGACGGTGACAACTGAACGATAAAGAGTTTAAAAAAAAAACAAAAACAACCTCACGATGGCTGTGCAGGAAGCTCAAAAAGGTTTCTTGCTTCCTTCATAGCTTCTGCAAAGTCCTGAGTAGCAAACCCTATTCCGGGCAGCAGATGGTAAATCCTTTCTGTTTCTAGTCTCACTGCCACTTTCTGGCTGTAGCTCCCTACAGCATGTGTCTCTGCTTTTCCCCTGAGTGCTTGGCTGCTTTAACAATGCTGTTCCTGAAACTTATCCACCCACCCCTGAGTCTAGTATTAGCAGCTGTCCCATTGGCCCTGGGTTCCCAGTAGTCCCACTCTGCTGGATGTCTAAGCATGACAGAGAGGATTGAGATTAGGGCTTTATATGGACCATAATGAAGCATCCTGAGGTATCTCTCTTCCATGAGGTCTTGGCTTCAGCTGTCACCGCTGGCAACCCAATGATGGGGAACAATGGGAGAGAGAAGCAGAACTCATTTAGGAAGAATAACCAAGTACGTTGTTAATCGCATTTGGAAATAGCTCATGAGTAGAGCTGAGCAAATTTCTGTTATGATTCTTTTGGTCTTGGGGGGCCAAACAGCAAAATTCAAAAAGAAAATCCAGTTTGATTGGAACCAAAGCATTTTTTAAATTTTTGTCATCAAATTTTGTTTCAAATTTGACTGATTCTTTTGGTCAACTTGAAAAAATCATTTCCCCCTACTTTTTATTTAGATTTGGCCATTTCAAGTGGTGTGTGTGCGTGTGTGAGAGGACAAATTTGAAATTCAAAGGCTATTTTGAATCAAAGTTGAAATGAAATATTTTGACCCTTTTAAAAAAAAAAAAAAAATTCAGCCAGATCTAAATGCTCCCCAAATGCATTTTTCAATGAAATTACAAGTCATTGAAAAGATTTTTGCCCAGTCTATTCATGAGTATAGACATCAGTAAGTGGTCCAGAACAGTGAGTGATTTAGTGCACTGAGCAAATCTTGGAGAGAGTAGACCTCAGCCACATCCTCCTGGTGTTCCCTCAAGAGAGAGGCAGCTGCACTCTAGCCACACAGCAAGCTTTATGCGACTGGAACAATGTAGTTCCAAATTAACATTATGCCATGGCACAGATGGAGAGCACATCCTAGCACAGCACAGCATTCTATCCCCAATTTCAACAACAGTAACATTGACAACAATGCTGTGAAGTCCATTCCATTCTTGTCATTATTCACTCCTTTTATATACTGTAACTGTATCTTGATGATGAAGAAATACAGCTGCATCCTGACTCACTGATTATTTTCTTAATGGCATGAAGATGACAAGAAGTCTTTAGTGTAACAATGTGTGAAGGAAAACTTAACGAGAAACAAACGGGACCCACATTTCCTCCCCAATCTCTAATCTACCCTTGAAACAGGTTTAAGCTATTTTGAAAGTCTAAGGTGCTGCAGCAATTTATCATGGTGTCTTTAAATTAGAGCGCCAAGGTAGCTATGAAATTAATGTTCAGCATTTATCTGTGTATAAATTGTGTGTGACAGCCTGCTTAAAGAATCATATTTTCCTCTTTTTGTAAGTAACAAACAGAAACAAATGATACACTTTACCAGAACTGAATTTCTAATTAAAGAAAGGGGAAATGGGGTCAGTTAACAAATACATCAAAGTGCTTCATGCAAATCTCTTTTCTCTTGCTGACAAGAGTGCCAGATACTGTTATGCCTATGGAAGTGAACTGTATAAAAATATTTGCTTGTGCATTATGGGAAAATACAAGTTTTTAAACTTAGCCCTGTTTTAGACTACTTTCCATCTTATTTATCTATTATTGCAGCAACTAATAGCCCTAGTCATGAACCAGGACCTCATTGTGTTAGGTGCTGTACAAACACAAAACAAAAAATAACAGTCCCTGCTCCAAGGAGCTTATGTCTTGATATTTGAATCTACATAATGCTTTCCCTGTTTGTTTTGATAAAGAGCAAAGAAATGGAAAGTTTAAAGAAAAATTCCACCCATTTTGCTCAGGACAAAAGTCTTGGAGCTTGAATCTCATTTACACTAAGCCTCTCTACACCCCTCTGGCAGTGTAAAGAAACGGTGTAAATAAGACTTGGCCCTAAAATTTCAGTCAATAAGAAGCATTTATCACATTTTTACAAAAGAGGAAACTGAAGCACAGGGATTTAGACTATTTCTGTAATTGAATCCATGTGGATGGAACCTTGTGCCCACAGAGACCCAGTGCAGGATCGGCAGCTACGTGCAAGATTTTAAAACATTTTTTTCAAATTCATTTCACATTTCAGCTTGAAGCTCACTCAGGCCCAATTCAGCAAGCACGTAAGCATATTTTTAAGTCCCTTTGCATAAAATTACACACATGTTTAAGTGACTTGCTGTACTGCTGAACCAGGGCATCTGCATCCTCAGCATTTTCTTTATTCCACTGTGGATGTTTTCCTTGATCCTTTGAGGCTATTTTTGTACATAGTCAATTTTTCATTCAAAACACTTTTTTTCCATGCCTGTAGTTTTGTGAGTTTTAACTGTGGTCCACGGATGCCTGAGAGTCCACCGACTATGTCTAAGGGGTCTGTGAAAGGTTTTTATTACCACAGAACAGTGGTTTTCAACCTATTGTCCACAGACCGCTGGAGGTCCACAGACTATGTCTAAAATTTCCAAAGAGGTCCACACCTCAATTCAAAATTTTTTAGGGGGTCTGCAAATGAAAAAAACTTGAAAACCACTAGTTTAGATTATCAGGAATTTTTCAATTAAATGTTTTATTGTTGGGAAATGCTGACTCATGAAAACCTACACTTTTTGCAGAAATGTGTTTTGATGGGAAGGGAGAGACACCCCCACAGGCATACACAATAGGCAAAACCCCTGTGATGAGGGCATTCACCGTTGGAGTCCCTGCTCCAAATCAAGCACAGCAGGGATCTTGAGTCCTCTACATCTCGATAATAGTCCTAACCTCCAGGCTATTGGGGGAAATCTCTCACCTATAACTTCAAAGAGGCCAGGATTTCATGTCAGAAAAAAAGGTCCCTATCCAGAGAGATGTTTAATCTGCCTCATCTTCTCTAGACAAACCTGCAGAGATCAGAAGGGATGCCTCAAAAGCCGAAGGGACGCTGGAAGTTTTTCTGGTCTAGTGGACTGAGTGTTTCCTGAAATCAGCCTTTTCACAATCCGTCTTATGCTGACTCAGTCAGTTTTACGTTGACCCCTCCTGATGACACAAGTAGCTGATGGACTTTGGCAGTTTAGCAAGACACTTTTTTCTCTATCAAAAATCTCATTTTACTATATTAAATCTTGGCACGAAGCCAATAAAATTATTATAAAATATTGATATTTCTGGCACCTGTTACAGATGTTTTTAGTCTACCAAGCCAATACAATTGCTGATTTTAATAAAGCAATTATAGATATAGGTTCTGACAGGGTGTTAGAGGCTGCAAATTGTCCCTATTTATCTAAAACGGTATTTTGCAAACCATGTGCCTTTTGGGCTGTGTGGTCCATGGAGCACACACCAGTGGTAAAGTGCTTGGATGCTATATAGATGAGCACGGCAGAAATAGCTAGATCAATTACATAGTTGTCAGTGGAGAGATGACAAACCAGAAAGTTCTTCTTGGCTCTTGCTCATTTCCAGCTGCTTCTGCAGGTGTCAGAAGTACCTTGTGTAAAAGCTGGTTGGGAATTTTTCGACTAATGTTTTTCTGTCAGAAAATGCCAGCCTGTTGAAATCTAAATTCTTCACATAATGTATCTGTTTCAATGAAACGTTCATCAGGAAAGTTTCTTAGGACCAGGATGGACCTGTGTCTCCACTCTCTCTCTGGCCTGATGAATATTAACATAAAGTGGAACTGGTCCAATAGACAAGAGAGTGTGACTCTGTGTCCTGGCGGCTCTCACAATTGCCTGAGATGTAAATACCCATGTTTAAGTCCCTACCCTGAATCAGAAAGAGCAGGGACTTGAACCTAGCTCTCCCATCCCAGGTAAGTACTCTAATTATCAATATACTGCTTATTGTAGGGGTGGGTGTCATGCTTTTTAATGAAACAATAAGTTCAGTGTCAATGTGGACACAAGAACTAATGGATATAAACTGACCATCAGGAACTTTAGATTTGAAATTAGATGAAGGTTTCTAACCATCAGAGGAGTGAAGTTCTGGAACAGCCTTCCAAGGGGAGCAGTGGAGGCAAAAAACTTAGCTGGCTTCAAGACTGAGCTTGATAAATTTATGGAGGGGATGGTTTGATGGGACAGCCTAATTTGGCAATTAACTGATCTTTGACTACTAGCGGTAAATATGCCCAATTGCCTGTGAAGGGATGTTAGGTGGGGTGGGTTCTGAGTTACTACAGAGAATTTTTTCCCAGTGTCTGGCTGGTGAGTCTTGCCCACATGCTCAGGGTTTAGCTGATCACCATATTTGGGGTCAGGAAGGAATTTTCCCCCAGGGCACATTGGGAGAGGCCCCGGGAGCGGTTCCCCTTCCTCTGCAGCATAGGGCCTGGGTCACTTGCTGGTGGATTCTCTGTACCTTGAAGTCTTTAAATCATGATTTGGGGACTTCAATAACTCAGTCATTGTGTTGTAAAATAAAGAACAGGATCTTATTCAGAGGGACAAGGCAATATGCCACGTTTATTGTGAATACAAAAATTTCAAAAAGCAATTGCCTACACACACACACAAAGTTCTACAAAGATGAAGTATAATTACCAACCTCAGTTGCTCATGTTAGTCCACTGGCCAGATGGCTAAGCACAAGGGAGGGAGCAGGGTCTCTCAGTGTGCACCAATGTTCCTGGAGGATGATTGTAGAACCAAACCCAAAGTACTCATATTTTTGTTCCCTTTTATAAGGGTATGCTCTTATGCCATCCTATGGGTTCTGCTTCATCATGCGGCATTTGCATTTTGGTATGATTATCAACCACCCATATTTTGCAAGCATGACCATTGTTATTTACTACAGTTTATCTTGTTTGTGTCCTTTGAGGTGGATACCAAGGTCATCAGGGTGGGCATTCTTCGGTCATCTGGGTCGTAAAAATTGTTATCTTCACTCCCTTGAACATCTGAGGCTGGAGCTTTTCTCCATCACTCTCTGGTCTCACATACACACATCACCCAGTTATCTATTTGAACACTAATTTCTTAACATTTACTTAAAACTTGTAACTGGAAGACACAAGTGTCATTCAGAAACAATAACATTTCTTTTTATTTCAAACATTCACTATCATTACAAAACACCATTCTTTAACACTGAATCTTTCTGTTTCAGACCTTTTGCTGATGTTACTTTAAACAGTGATCTTAAAACATGCTCACTTCAACAATAGCAACAATTTCACAGGATGATCTTTGGTAACTTACAAACAGAATAATCAATGACCAGATATTAGTTTTGGACAACTTATTAATGGTGAACAGATTACCCTACATACCCAAATGCAAAGCCTCACAGAAACTGCTGTGGTGGTTTGTCACGTAGCAAAAGAATAAGGGTATTTCACATAGAATCAATATAACCAAATCAAGCTTTGGGCCTACATTATCCCCCTTTTGATCCTTCAACTTGTTAAGTGGAATGGGTCATTTTTAGTCATCTGAAAGCTATGTATTGTGAATTGATTCTATCATGAGGTTCCAATTTGGTATACATTCTTTTTATTCAACAACACTTAACACGTCCCTATTAAACAAACACAGCTGAGGATTAGTACAATTAATAATGGATGAAAAGCAATAGACAATATGCCTTTGGTCATGAAATCTCAAAATCTTTAACAAAATGGAATTCTTGGGTTTTGTCCAGCCCTAGCTAGAAACAAGCAGCCAGCTTAGTGGCTACTGAAGAGGAGAAACTCTTCCTCGGGGACCTGAGCCAGGAAAGCAGCCAGAGACCATCACGAGCCACCAGAGAGAGATTAGGCCCAGGAGAGGTTTTATTTATTCTATTTACAATATCCTCCAAATAAAATTTGTCAGGCACTCTTCTCATGCCACTGGGTGTGTTGTAAATACAGAGTGAAGTCTTGATTTCACCTAGAATGCCAGACTATGATGCCCTTATTCACGATGAGCAGCAAATACTTTCACTGAAGCCAGTGGAACTGCTCATGTGAGGAACAGCTCATCAATGAAAGGACAGGGTTACAATCTGGCAAGCACTACCAGTAGAAGATGAATGTTCAAGAGAGCGGAGGGAGGGGAGTGGGGAACCAGGAGCAAGCAGCTGAGAGAAGTAGAACACCTCACTTACCACATTAAAGGCTATAACAGTACATAAGTCCTTCTCAGTATTACTTTTCCAGTTGCTACAGTTACTATAGGGATTGTGTCATGGTAACCGGGATCACACAGAAGAGCTGGGCTGGATGGGGGAACAGTCTCTCTAAGATATGGTCCAGACAATTAAAATAAATATTGTAGAATCAACCAACACAGGGAAAATGATTTAAACATGTAATGCCTGAAATCAGAATATACACAGAAATATAATGAAGTCTTCTCAAATGAATACCCAATGGAGCAATAAATGCTTCACAAGTATGCCAGAAGGTAAAAGGTAATATAAAACTGACTTGATAAGAAAAGACCTGTTAAATAAATAAGTTTTGTGTGAACCAGCCTTCAATACACTGAATTTCATAGGAAAGGCATAGGAATACAGCTGTTAATAAAACAGCAATTTTAAGGAGCCCAGGTTATCAGGTTTCTGCTTCATTAACTTTGACTTGTATTTAATTTATATGACAAGCAGAGAAAGATTTCTTGAAAAACTGAATACAAGAGCGAAGCAGTGCTGTATATATGCTAAGGTGCTAGGGTGTAATGAAAATGCTATGACCCCTATAAATCTTGGGTTGCTCTTCCAAAAGGGACAAGGAAGACCCACTCAGTGATAACGATTTGGCATTAAAACCTAGTTTTACTATAAAGTGAATTTTTCAGTTTTCAGATGGGGTGACTAAAACAGAATACCAAGAACACCAAAAGAGGAAGGAGTTGACCCAAACCAAAAAAAGAAACAGGCTCTTTCAGAATCATAGGAAATACTTTTATTGACTTCAGTGGCTTTTGGCTTAAGCTTTAAGATAATAAATAAAATTGCAATACAGGGCATTTGCATAGAAGCAGTTTGCATAACCCTTCCCCTCGTACAATGCTCCAATGTTACCTTCCTGGCAAAGGGGAAAAACAAAAAGGAAACTTAAGATTTTATCAGTTTTAAAAAAAAAGAAAAAAACCAACCCAGAATTATAAACAGTCTTGTAGGTTTGCTTGAGAATTCAGCTGAAATCTTTCTTGCTTTTCTTTGTTCTCTACTTATTCATATGTACAGCATACATTATTCCTTAGTTAATTTCACTGTTGATTGTTAACTAAACAAGGAAAACCTCTGTTTGGTGGGTACAATACTTGATTCAGATCTCTCTACAACATAGTATTTTATTTTGCTAACCTTTACAATAATGGCATAGTAAGTTCTTTAAACACCATGTACTAAAATATTAGTAGACTGGTAAATACAAATGATTTCATTTAACCTGCACAATTACTGAGTGTTACATGCACTAATTGATTTACAGGGCATATAGCTGCATGGTAATTACATATATTTGTTGGCAGATTACATGGTTATTTGTACTGTAACAGATTTCGTACAAAATTAATTCAAGTCAATCAACTCCCACTGACTTCAAAGGGCTTTGGATCACACTCACATTAAGCATCTCTTCTGTTAAATATTTTGTCTCCATAGTTAAAACATTTTAAAGCAAGGTAAATAATGATTGAAAGATATACTAATGATTCAGGATATTAGCTGCTTTGTGTCAGTGTGAGAATTATTCTGGGGCCCACAATCCTGGAAGTTCAAGAAGGAAAACCAGTACTTTTCATTAGCGGAAAAGACATGAAATGAAAGACAGGCCCCTCTGTTTCTGAAATGCAAACCTGAATGAAATCAGGATTAGAGCTGAAAGAATAATTGGGGTTTTTTTTTCAGTTCAGTGACCAAACAAATCTGTTTTGAACCAAAATTGAATTTTTGGTTTTTGTTGCTGAAACAAAAAAATTGAAAAAATTTCTTTTGCACGAAACAAGATGTTTCCAGCATCATTTCAAATCAAGATTTTCAAAATAAAATGTTGATACAATTCATTTAGAAAATGTCAAAACAAGCTGTTTCACCTTTAAAAAAAATGTCCTCATTTTTATTTGGCTGAAACTTTTCACCAAATTAGACCAGAATCCATAAATTGTTTTGGTTGCCCTGAAACAGCCTTTTTATACAAATTTACTATTCAACCAAAAATTTCACTCAGCTCCAGTTAGGACTGAGATGAGACCATAAACTTCACTTTCCCCTGTCTGACTGCTGTGATGACTGGACCCCCTTTTCTCTCCAGTTTTAAATGGCTGCGGATACAAGTGGCTTAGAATGCCCCACTGGTGTTGACTTCAGTAAGAGTTCAGCACATAAAATGGAGAACAGTTTTCTCACCCTCCTGTAAGCCAGTAGGTTAACTCACCAACCAATGAAGCTCCCAGAGCCAGTCTTCCCTTTTCTGATGGATGCACTTAATGTTCAAACACAAACTCAGCTCATCCTCAATAAAAACAAGTAAAACAGGTCCTACTCCTGGTCTCTCCTATGGCCTCTGTCTAAGGAGACTTCTGCTGCTTTCTACACAGCAGTTATCTTTAGCCAGCCCTTCCCCACACCAGTGCCTCATCATTCCCTACAACTATTCTCCACAACTGCGCTACTTGCTGATTTTTTATGAGGACCACTGCCCACATCCTCAAAGGGACTGAAGCCTCTAAACACAGATTTAAATGCTGCTGTGATCCGTAAAGCCCCCACTTGGCTGCTACCTAACATGCAGGCACCTGAAGTTACTCAGAGCCTACATTTTTGCTGGTCAAGTTCTCTAGGCACCTATGTTTCTGCCTCTGGATATGAGCACTGCTGGGTGTGTCCAGGTGTATGGATGCTTACCTCCTGCCTAAGCCCCAGCGCAGTCACAAACTAGGTGGATATAAGGCATTGCCCCCACCTATTTCACCTGGGGGGCCTGATTTGGAAGTCATGCTTTAAGCTCATCTAACTCTACATACAACAGTGGGGAGTGGAGGGCTCCCTTTAACCCAGTGGTACAGGTATTCCCCTCAGAAGCAGGAAACCCTGTTCAATTCCCTTCTCTGCCTGATGAGGGGAAAGGGACTTGAACAGGGTTTCCCACCTCTCAGGTGAGAGTGCTAGACCATAGAGCAGTGTTCTTCCATTAGCTGCCTGCAGGCTCCATCTGACCTGTGAGGGTCTTCCTTTTGGCCTCCTGGGGCATCAGCTGTTCGTCTTGCTTCCCACTGGTGGCTCTGCTGTGCAGACCGTCCCATTACCCATCTCCAGGTCACTCTGCACTTCCCAGCTGCAGCATCCCCATGTTGACCCACCTGCCGAACCACTTCCACAGGGTCCAGAGCCCTGGGAGCCCAGGGCAAGCTGGAGTGGGGGATACACACATAAAGGTGGGTCAGAGCATGGGGTTGCCGCAGCTGGGACCACACAGGGGAATGCAGGGGCCGGAGCTGCTTGGAGTCTGGGTTGGAGCCAGAGCTGAGTAGGAGGGCAGTCCTGAGTCAGAGGTGGAGCTAGGTAGTAGGGCCATCCTAAAAGCAGAATCCCCAGCTGAAAGAAGCTGGGCGGAAGCAAGGATGGGATAGGCTCTGGGGTGAGTCACCCCTTACCCCTCTGGGCCTCTCCCAGCTCCTCCATTCAAGCAATATTAAAGAGGCTCCAGTCTCCTGCAACTACTCTCCCTCCCTTTCTCCATCCCGGGGGCCAAAAATCCTGAGTACCCAAATGAGCATGAGGGACACCCTGCTCATTCAGATCATCAGGATTCTCACTTAATTGAAATTTGGATAAAAGGACATTACCAGTACATGGCATTATGGCAATGAGAGGGAAAAGGAACTTCAGTGCATCCCAAAGCATGCCCCTGACTACACTAGCTATCTGTGTGCCGTTCAAAAACCATCCAACATGCCATCTTTGGCACATTTGCCATAGGTTGCCAATCTCTGCCAGTTAAGCGAGGAGTTGATGAATTTTCACTAGAGAGCAGACACCTGAAGAGCCCTTTGCCTTATATGGCCCCCCAGAAAATGTAGTTAAATACCACTTCTCTAGAGTCATTCTTAGTCTTTCTCTAACCTAATTCATATTTATTTATACAAAGTGGAACAGCTTCAACAAGAGGGACCCACATCAGAATAGTCCATAGTCCCGTGGTTAGAAAACTCATCTGAGATACGGTGAACACCTGTTTAAGTCCCTTTTCCACATCAGGCAGAGGGGGGAATTGAACTGAGTTCTCCCACACCCTAGTTGAGTGCTGTAACCATGGGCCTAAAGATTATAAAGGAAAGCGCCTTTCCACCTGGCTATTTTGTGGAATTAGGCAAGTGCATAAATTGTTCTTGTAAGAACGGCTCAGGAGCCTGACTGTAGTACAGGGGTTCTTGGCTGTGGATCCCAAGCAGAGATAGGCACCTCCCTCCTGCCCAGACCTCGGTATCTAACTCCTTGAGAGGGACAATGCTTAGGACACAGCCTTCTCATCAGCATCTTCTACAGGGTGGCTTAGGCAGCTTCCAGCCTAGCATGCTGGCTGTCTTTTGTGAATCCCATTCTCAGTTACCTATCTCTCCAAATCTATTGTGTAGGAATCCTAGGTGCCTATCTCAGGATTTGTGGACCCCAGTGACTTTTTTTCCCCAAGGTGCCTCCAAATAAGGAGTTGCAATTCCTAAGTCCCTTTGTGGATCTGGGCCCAGGTGATCTTCAAGCTATCACCTGACCCCTGGCCTCACAGCATCAGCTGAGAGGCAGCTGATTAGATACAGGTGGTTAGGCACAACTCCCCTTAAAGGGGGCAGCCACCCTCTGACAGCACTGGACAACCCAGAATAAAAAGATGGTCCCTATCTCAAGGAGTACACAGTCTGTTATACTATTTCTGAGGCTAATGACAATTAGGGATTCAAGAGTAACTTGAGCTAGCTGCTTTAGTGAGTGGATATGTTATTGCTGTGCTATTTTTTGCCAACCTCTACCAAGCTGAGGTCTGGTAATCCCTCAACCACATTATCACTGAACTAAGTTCTCTCATGCTTTTTTGTTCTTACATCTGTTCTTCTGTTGCATACACTTTGCCATTACATATGCAACCTGTATTTCTTTATGTGGCTGGAATATAATGGATGGCTAGCATTGTCTTGCTCAGAATAATGTTGAAATGGGAGCCTACTAATAATAACTAATGCACATGATGCATTTAAGTGAAAACTTCCATTGCCTTGCTATAGAAACTTAAATATTTATTAACAAATGATGAGCCAGCTTCCTCTCTGCTCAGATACACTTGAGTTCAGTTTCATGTTACTGAGTTGATCAGGCCTTTCAGTTTGCTACTCTACTGATTTTTAGTTTTAACTGAGCTCTGGTTTGTAATTTGAGCTCACTTTCTCTGGATTTGAACCTTGACTCCATTACATTGCTGAGATTTGGTTCCCATAGATAGTAGTAAGTTTATAATGGACTTATTTTACTGACCACATCTCTGAATTCAGTTTGACTTCCATTTTTGCAGGACATTTTTCCTTTTCAGGATAGCTACAGGATGTTTTCAGCATTGAGAAGGGACATTTCTGCCTGGGACATTTCTAGGGCCCCAGTTCTCCAAGTTCACCTGTGCTTAATTGCAAAGTTAAAGATGTATGCAAGTCTTATCAAGACTTAAATCCTCAGCTATCTTGGATAATTAAACTCAAGCTTCAGGAGGAAACAGCAGCATAAAAATGCAGTTTTAGGGATGACCTCTGGCACGTAAATAGCAGAGTTTAACCATGTAATAATGGTCTTCCAGCATGCTGAATAAAATTGTTGTAGGCAACTGCAAATTGCTGATAAAGTAAGGAGAACTTTCAATTCCTGGGTATCTTTCTCGAAAAGGAAGGCTTAAAGGCAAATGTGACTGTAGCCTACTCCTAATGTCATGTTGATGGCATCCTCCAGTATGAAAGAATTAATGCTGGTCTAGAAGTTTTTCATTTCCCTTTTTGCTAATCTTTCTTTCTTCCACCTTGTGAGCTAATGCTGTCAAATATTTAAGGAATTCATAAAATAGGGTATTGCCTTCTTCAGAATCTATTTGTCAGGTAGACCTAATTGTTTAAATACTTATACCTTATCCAATTACAGTAACTGTGCAACAGCAGGGTTTTACTTCTTTTTCAAATCGTAGATACTGTCTATGACCAGTTTCTCTGCAGGGCCTACACAGCTCAACTCAGGAGAGGGGCAGAGGAGGAGCAGTCTGAGAACTACCTCAACATTAATGCAGTCAGCTGCCAACATGCCTATGAGAAGAAGTTTGCAAATTCTGGGATGAGGTATATGAAAGCCAGAGTTGGACCTGTTTCCTTATAGTGTTCAAGTGCAATCCAGAGTTAGTCCATCTCTCAGACATGCTGTGGGAACCATCTCTCTAGTAAAGCTTTGCCATCGTAATTTGGAATAGTAACAAATGTTCTAAGGATCCTAAACAGTGTCTGTTATAAAAAGAGTAGAGAGAAGACTCTCTGAAATCCACTAGAGACCTCTTCATGCTAGTCAGTTTACGTGATAGATACTAGAGTGACCGGTGTGTTTATAAAACCCTATTATAAGTAGGTTGAGTGAAGGCATAGTTGTCTATAATTCACATAGGAAGGGCTACCAAGAAGGAACTAACTCTCTTAATAAGATTGTATTGTAGTATTAACACCTGCCGAGTTCTTCTATAACTGTGTGTGCTTCTCTTTGAAGCCTAAAGTTGCATCTTTATTTCAAGAAGTACTACCAATGAACCAAATGCAAGAACAACTGGCTTGATCTCTGACTTTGGAAAATGAGACCCTCATTAGTTTCACAGGGCAGGCTTGGCAGATTTACTGCTATTGATATTCAATAGGTAGTAAAATCATTAAACAGTGCATGCAGCTCTGAAATCTTTATCTTTAGACTCTAATTATACCTTATAACTCAACATGCTTATTCTTATACAATAATTACAATTTAGACAACTTGTTTGTATCTGAAAAGCTCACAAGTGGCCATTATCGAGCGGTAGCTAAAGGGTCTCCTCTGTAAGAGCAATCTCTTCAGAGAGATGAGTCTGTTTTGGTTATAACACAGAGGCACTTCCATTTAGGAAAATAAAAATACTTTGGGGGGCCCTAACAAACAACTTGTTTTGTAAGGTTCAGTTCTTCCTCCACACTTGCAAACCCTGGAATTAATGCAGCAACTTGCAGAGTAAGGTACTACTCTGTATGGGAGAATTTGACAGTGAGAACAACTCACAGTCCCAGTGCATTATACATTTAGCATCTTCAGGCAAAACATTGCTGAAATTCCTCATGTAAAATTAAGAATGGACTAAACTATTATGTTACCATGTTTCACAGCACAAAAGGGATGATGCTGTACAGGACCCGAGATGCTACTATGCTCCTGCCTTCAAATCTGTCCAAAAGTACATTCTCTTTAAAAGGAGGAAGTGACTGGCTGGCTCATAAAATCAGTAATTAGATACAGTCTTGCACCGCTTCATTAACTAGATCTGTCTATGGTACATGTATTAAATAGGAATGTATAAATAAACAAATTCCTCATAAGCCATTGTGCAGCCACCCAATATTATCTCTTCATTACTGCAGCGATGGGCTGAATAGACACCAGTAACACAGAAGGGAAGACTTAGAATTTAGATTTAGATTTAGAATACTGTCTATGTAGGGCTCAGGTCAGGGAGCCCCAGTCTTCCATACTAGGATTCTGTACCAGGAGGGAAGGGTTAATGGACAGTGACCAGAAGCAGCCGGACATAAAATGCTGCTTAAGTTGGAACCACTGGATAAAATATGGAATCTCATGTGACCACCTACCCTTTTAGGGAACATTTGGCCATTCTGTGTATTTTAAAAAAGTAAACATTTTTCTAACTTTGGAGGGGTTGGGTGGGGGCAAATTAACTGAATAGCCTGAAAGGTAACTCAAATCTAGTGGCATGTAAAAATAAAACCTGGAGGGATGCGGACAGTCTCATGGCAACTTTGCCTGGATAGATTTCCAAGAATAAAAATTGCACCAGATTCCTCAGAAAAAGGGATGGTGATTCACTCAACCAAGTAGAAAATATGTGCCTGACCTCCAGGTCCCTCTCTCTCTTCTTTCACTCTACTGCATTTCTCCCCCTCCCTTTTACTACAGAGAACTAAAGCACCATGTAATGAGCCACGTCTCACATCTATTACTAGCCCTGGCAATCCTATTGATCTTACCGGTGTTAAATTAACCTTGACAGTGATATCCCATTTTGGACACTGCTGAGTTGTAGTGATGCCATTTCCTAAACAAGCCCTGGATTTTATTTCAAATGAACATGGTAACTGACTAATCAATACTAAAAGATTATCAAAACCTGCCTCCTGATTCCTAGCTTTAACAAAACCTATGTCTCTTCCCCCTAAGTTGTACAACAACCATTTCTTGTTTGATTCTGGTGCCATTATTCCCTTCTCTCTCAGCATTATTCTTCCAAGTCAGTGGCTCGCAGTTGTGCTTATTTCAGCCTCACAATGTAGTCTCTATATAAAGAACCCTTAAACGGAATATTAAAATGTCTTAACTGTATTACACCACTTTTTGCAATCAAATCTTCAGTTCTTGAGAACAAAGTCAGTTATTCTTTCCTCAGGGATGACAAATAGAGAAATATTTTCACCTTCACTTTTTTGCATACATGCATGGGCAGACTTGTACTAAGGTGCTCTCCTTTAGTTTTTTGTTTTGAAATTTGATGAAGCATTCCCTCCACTAAAGACATTCCCTCAATTGATCACACTGAATAATCTAGGAGCTTTGAACATTGGCACTTTCTTTTCCATAACTTTATGCTACTTAAAATGAGTCCCCTTCTGAAACTCATGAGATTATGGTAAAAAATCATAGAAAATTACTTTCCTCTACCAGTCAAAGGAACTACTAGAATAAGAAAAACAGAACTAGCTATATGGCTACCCTGTTCTCTCTCTGCTTTTACTGTAGAGATTGTGGTGTAAATCCGAGTACTTCCACAGAAGTTAATGGAACAGCACAATTTACACAAGATAATGATCTAGCTTTCTGCCCAAAAGCTTCCCAGGCTCCCACCTGCCTGGCTTCCTGCTTCAGTTTTAGAGAAACAGTACACATTTTCTCAGAAACCTTAAATTCCCTGTCTAGTGCTTTCAGATTAAAGTAGACTGATGACCACCAAATAAATGCTATAGCGTGGAAACTGGAGAGCTAGTATACATGTCATGAAGTTCTAAATGGACTACGTCTTGTGGGGAGGAAATGGCTTGAGGCTCATGATAAGTTCTTAACTAAATCGTCTTTAGGAAATCTAGACTCATTAGCAAGTTTAAATACAGCACATAGACTATGTCCTCACTGCAGAGTTAACGTGGCCTCTTACCGGGGTTTTACCTTTACCACCTGCCTACACACCCCTCTACCCACACACCCTTCTAAGCCAGGTCCGGAGGTGCTTTATAACTGGGCTAGCTGTCCCAGCTGGTGGTATAGGTTAGAGCGCAGGTTCTGCTTTAACTCAAGCTCCGACTCACCTGCTTCAAAGTATACGTGCAGGCAACTTAACTTGTGTGCTGAGAGTCCTCCAGTGTCTTCCCACAATTCCCTTGGGGCTGCCCTTCTACCTAGTCCCTTGTTCTGTATTGGAAGTCACGTACCAGTTTTTATACATTTGATCAGCATTTAAACCCCACATGTCACACAGTCCACTATGTTTCCACACTGCACTTGATTCAAGAATGCCATTTGGAAAACTCTCCTGCCAGCTGGCCAGAGGCTCAAACCAAGATCTGATTGACCTCTGGTGTGAGGCCAATAAGTACCATGAGTTGAGGAGGAACAAGAACCTCTCCAAGAAGCTGGCAAAGGAGGAGATCTTTCATTGACAGGACTACAGTGCAGGGAAAGAATCAGAAACCTGAAGACCACATGCTACCAGGGAAATGATTCCAATGGCAAGTTGCCAGACTCGCCATTGGAATCAACAGCCTCCCCCTTGGCAAACCCCAAGGCATCTGACCAAGTGCTCAGCAGTCCTCAGAGTATAGAGCTCACACTCATGCTAGAAAACGCTTTTTCAGACCAGATGTTGTTTGACTGGGGGGCAGAGAGATTGGAGGAGTAGGAAGGGACACCACTTGGTTCAGGAGATGGCCAGTATGGCCCCAGCTCAGAGTCCCAAGGCATGTTTAAGAAGAAGACAGAGAATGGACCAGGGACAAAGCAGCATTGGAGTAAGGGAGTAAGATGCAGCTGCCATCTCTGTTATTATGGAAGTTATTGCAACATAAGGGGGCAGGTTTTGCCAGGTTATGACCAATCTCATTTACTGAAATGATGGGTGTTATGTGCTGTAGGGTGGGTTCTACTTGAACTGAGGACAGAAGCTCTGTCATTAAAATATTTACCATTATCTTGCTGTGGTGACAACCTGGGGTACAGCTGCCTTTGAGAGAAGAAGTGCAGGGAGCTGGAGAAGAAGGAATACCAAGGAGATAATGCTGGAACTTGTGGAACCTTGGTGTAATGCAGGAAAGTTAAAGGGGAGAATTTTTTTTTCCTGAACAGGAGAAAGCTATTACACTATTTTTGCAGGGCTGGTGTGAGACGCCCATTCAGGCCTCTGACAGTGAAGCCCCTGAATCACCAGGAGAGAAGAGTCAGGGATGAAATGCTGCAGGATCTGCAGCAGGACTCTGCTAGCAGGTTGGACCAGCTCCTATAAATATAGAGGGAAATGCTCAAGAAAGAGATACAGAACAAGTCTGAAACTGAGGATGGATGATGGAGGAGATGGCAGCTGATTACACTGGGCACATTGTGAGATGAATGAGCAGGACCAACAGCAGCAGCGTACTGTTCAAGAGGCTGACTGTCATGATAGGCAGCAGGAACATACCAAGCCAGACTGCAGCACCTGCCCCAGTTCAGCACACTTCAGTGGACTTCCCTTCACGCTACCATATCCTGCAGCATCTCCTGCACGGTTCTAGATGAGGGATGAGTCAATCAATGTACTTCTGCTATAGAAGTATTCATGGGCAGAAGTCTCCCTGTTCACTCTGTCCCCAGGCAGTCATGTGGGAAGGAGAAAAGGTACATCGAGAATGTGCAATTCCATTACGTGTGACTTGGCACTGACCGGCTTTATTGATGGTCTTTTTTGCACTTTTCTTGAAATGTTCATTCTTCACATAGTAGCAGCTGTGCTGCCTGTGATTTTAATAAACTATCTGGCTGTAAAATCCATTGGGGAAGTGGAGGAGTGTTTGGGGAAATAATAGACATAAGAAGTTCAAACCAAAGCTTTTTAAAAGAGTTGCAGATTAATAGACAAGTGGATGGAGAGTATCTATAAATATTACTGCAGGTGAATTCCCTAACTCCACATTATCTCACTGCCCTGTGCAAAGCAATGGCGTGAGCACACAAGGTTAGCATCTTTTACTTCCCTTGCTTTGCTGGCCCGACCCCCAATTGCAAGAGGCATGCTTTCTGGTTGCCTATAAATCAGCACTGTCTCTGACTCACTGCTGATAAACACATGTCCTCACATGTTGTTGTGCAATGCACAAGATGCTCCAAAACATTAATGAAATTGGGTACACTTGGCACTGTCTACAAAACTATTTGGATGCCATCTGGCTTCATTTAACCAACCACACATTCCACCGCTATCCTACCACTACTCAGTCTGTAATTCAACCTTCTTTTGCCAGATACACTCACATCAGGGGGGAGTTTCATAAGCCAGGGCAGTAGAAGATAGACTGGGTCTCCCAAAATAACAATGGGTACAGACATCCCAAGGATCCACATTACTGGGAGAGAATAAAGTCTTTTCTTATCTAAATTTGAATACCCCTGACAACATGCACCCTGCTGGTACATGCTGCATGCTCTGTTGAGAGTGTATTAATTATATCAATCACGTGAGATTCCCAGTTAACATTCTAAGGTTGGGAGGTTCTCATCCCAAGATCAGGCCCAGTATCATTAGAATTACTGTTGAGTTAGGAACCCTGAGGTGCACAGTTGCAACACTCAGGCTTAGGAAAAACCTTCTGTATTTGTAATAGTTTTAACAACAGTTAGCAAAGCTACAAACACTCCAATCCAGCAAGGTAGGCAGGGACAGAATGAACATCCATGTATTCACACAACAGAACAACCTGAAGTGTTAGCCATCATCTTCCTTGTCACCATCACCAGTGGTTGTCATTCTGGCATCTCCCAAAGCACACAGGCCTAGATACAGCTCTTATAATGTGTTAATCTGATGCCTCTCTGCATAATGCACATTTGGTTTCATCCCCTTTTCCTTATTTGTATTTCCTCACCCTACGTGCCATAAGTCACTAGGCCTTTTATCTCACATTTATTGGAATATATGTCAATTAGTTCCTATGGCATTCTTGTGGATGGACATCTGCTGATGTTCATAACTTAAAATATCTCAAGCTGGTATAAAATGGCTTCTTGTGGTTACCTGGCAATATTTTATGATATAGGGATCCAGCTGTTTATGCTAAGGCTTTTTGGGCCTAATGCCATGAATAGTTTAACTAAGACATTGTCTTACGGACCTTGAGGCTTGTAGGGTCATTGCATTACTGCCTTAAATTATACCTATGCCATACTTAGCAAATACCTATAGGCTATGTGCATCCCACATTGGTGTCCTTGAATCTTTCTCTATGGTCCTTCAAGGCCTACATAATGAGCAAGTAGTATGATTTGTGGTTAAAGCATTTGTGTGCACCTGGGTAGGAGGGCATGGGAGGGCGACATTAGGAATACATGTGTGCCATCTGTGGCCCCAGCATAGTTAAAAAAAATCCAATTTGTTCAAAGGTAGCTGTAATTTTGGGTCCACAAATGTAATCACCCTTAGGTAAACCACATCAATAATTGCCTTGCAACTCTCCATCACCACAGCACTGACAGTTGACTTGACAACACCAAACGCAGTAGTCACAGACCTGGAACAGTCAGGGTGGTAATAGCAATCCTACTTCTGGACTGGTAGGGCCTCTCTCATCTGTGTGGCCTGGTGCTGAAGGGCTGGGACTCACATAGCTCTGTACAGGTAGCCTTCATCATGTGGAATTTCTGGGTCCACTACTGGTCATGCCAGGTGGACGTAACTATGTAGTTCAACCACTCTGTTCTTGTGGTCTTGCACGAGAACGGGCAGTCAGGAAAGGGGGACTCCACAGTTATTGAAAGCTGTATTGGCTGTCTACAGAGGTCCATGCCTCCACGAACTCCGTAGTAAGATATAGTGCCACCTTTGACTTAGCTGCTGATGAAATGCCTTCCACTGTGTCTCATTCCCTGTGTTCTTATGCTGTTGGCTACATGAGTTGCATTAATGCCAACAGCTGGAAGAAGTTGTCACCCTAAGCTGGAACCAGACCCTGCTACCGGTTGGAACAGAGGCCACAGGCAGTGGCATGGAGCATGCTGAGCTGGAAGTGCTTCAGTTTTCTGAATTGGTGGGCTAAGGATGCTTCTGCACAGGGTCCAGTTGTTACCGAATGCATCCTGTTTTCACACCCTACCCATTATTGTAATAATCTTTGTACAAAATATGCCTTGTGAGGTATCATTTGAAAATTCATAACTCACTGGTCACTAATATCATAGTGAAATGTCTGTAGCAACAGTATAGGTAAAGTTATGAATTCCCCCTGTCCAATGTTGGTAGCATATGTTCAAACCCATACAGATCTGACTAGACAAGAGTGGTTAAACAGGTCTAGCCTAAACAAGGGAACATGGGTTTACTTTAATTTACACATAAGTAGTAAACAGTGGCCTTGAGATAGCAAGGAGACAAGGCAAATTGGCATTTCAGCATACATATGGGGTAAGAAAGAGCATGGGGCCACCTTCACCTTCAGATTACACGTTGCCTTCTTTACTGTTTGAATACACTTTGCTCTCAGGGGGTAATCTTCAGAAGAATCCACTTCAAAGGGGGAATAAAAGTGAGAGGCAAAAACACAAGTCTGTCTATCTCTCTCACTCATTCTTTCACCTGAGAAGACAAAGGAACCAGTCCTTTGGACTTTGGGGGCATATCTTGACTTGAGAATTTGATCAGCTATGTTACTGGGAAAATGTGGTAAGGATTTTACCTTGAATTGAATCTAAGGCTTGTCTCTTAGGATGCGTTTTCTCTTTATTCCTCTTGTAACCATTTCTCATTTTAATACCTTATACTTCTACTCACTCAAAATCTATCTCTTTATAATTAAATAAACTTGTTTTATTCTTTAATCAAAACTAATCCAGTGTAGTGTTTAAACTGAACTGTTTGGGTTACTTCAGTTAAAGTAACAGAGAGTTGGATATTGACCCCTTATAGGGGCAATGGGCCTATAATATCTCAACTGCCCAGAAGAGGGTTGGACCATGCAGAACACACATTTTTCGGAAAATTAAGAACTGAGAATGTGTTGGGGTCACCCTGCAAGATATAACCAAGGTTGCTGGAAGCCAGAGCTTGGCTGGTGTGTTGCTGAGCAGCTGCTGGGGTCAGAGTTGCTGGACCAGGGTTGAAGCTAAGCACATACACTGCGGGTGTGATCTGCATGATGTGTTTGTGAGCAGCCTAGGTTGTTTGCTACAGCAGCAAAGCATTGTGAGGCACCCCAGATTACAGGGCAGGTGGTGACACAACCCCTCACTAGTCTGGATTAAACCCCAAGTGCAATATCAGGAAGGACAGAGAAATTTTTCCACCATACACTGCAAAACAATTCATAGACTGGCACAACTGAGTGAAGCACTAGGAGCCTTGGGATATGCCCCCATTAGTCCAAGCAACTCACACGGATTAGTGCAGCACTAATGTAGGTACAGCCAAATGGGTCTGAATTGAGTGTGGCTTAACAGTGTTCACAACATTGTCATAGTGTTCCCAGACCCAGGTGCCTGGATCTGGGTAAATGCTGAGTAATGCTGTATCCATAGAGGCGGGAATTTTCCAAGACATCTAAACTGTTGGGAATCTAAGTGGAAAGCCCCTTTGAAAACCCGAGCGAGAAACTGTATGATGAAGACAAGCCTAAGAACTAAGGATTCTTTCAAAAGGGTAATAATGTGAAATGTCTGTTGACATTTTAAACTGGCATATTATGTGGGATCGGTTTTACTGTTAAACCAAAAAATAAGTCGCATTTCAGTTTAGAGACTGGATAAATGTAATGACCCATTGCCTAAATTATTTGTTATGACTAGACAGTGAAAAACTCTACACTTTATTACAGGTCATCTGCAACGTCTGTACCTGCAATTGGTTGTAGAGAGAGGCCAGACTGTTCCGTTAGGAACAGAGCATCGATAGGATGCTCCATGCATAGATCTCTCCATAACACGCTATCCCCTCCTTGGGCCACAAAAGCCCACTGTGAACTGTAGGTCTGTATGCTGAATGGAAGGGAACTTACTGTCAGTGAGAAGGAGTGATGATGGGTGCATAACGTGCACTGTCCCCCTCTTCCCCTTCCCAAAGCAGCCAACTGGAAATATTCTAGAAAGTCAATAAAGCATCCGATTATATTAACGAGGAGAAGTTCAGGCACTGGCTATGCAAGCTCTATCAGTTTGGCTTCACTGGAGAAGTGCTGTTATGCCTTTGGTGAGAGCTGCAGGTTTGGTGAGGCTCAGAGACTAAGCAGATCATGTGGGACTTATGGGTTCTGGGAAGTAAGCACCACACCCCCTCTGTAAGGGGGATGGCAGAGGGGCCGATCCCCTAAAAAAATGTAGTGTAAAGTCTATAAGAGGAGCCCAGTATAACTTCCTGTCCCCCTACATGGGATGTTCTGTGCAGAAAAACAATCGGGTCTAGAGCTTATATGTACAATATGATAGGTTATGTAACTATGTGTCTTCACTTTCTTTACGCCCTTGAAAAACAATATAATAAACTGCAAACTACAAATCTACACCCCCCAAGAAAATGTGATTTGGACACCATATCTAAAGGAATAAATCATTCCTGAAAGACAGAAATGATATTACTGTTGAATTAGTGCTAAATGTTCTTTTGTTAAATTGTATACAATCAAAGCAAGGTGCCAAATTGCCAACTAACTGTCTGGAGGTCGATTTTTAAATTCATGGATGAGCTAATGTGTTTGTGGTGATGATCATAAAGGGAGGAGTTCACCTTGCATTAGCCTTGACTCATAACAATAAATCTGCAATGTAACCAGAAATAGATGTCCTATTTCTTGTCATTGATCTGTAAGCCATAATTTAAACATTTACATGTCCTAACTTAAAGTCTGAAAGATCTCTCTCGAGGGAATGCTCTCTACAAGGACAGCTACTTAAAAAGTAAAAGCATCTTCAGTGGAAACTGAGGTCTTTCAGTACCTTGCAGCTGATCAGAAGTCTTGTAAGCCAATGAGAATGAAAAGTGAATGATAAAATCATACTGGTAAAAGTTAAAGGAGGATGGGAGAAAACAGGAATATATGTTAGTTTACAGGACTGGTTGGAGAGAGAAATTAATAGTGGGAAAATTACACAGAAAAACCAAGTAAGAATATTAATATAAAATTAATCCATGTATTGTCATACAACAAAACAAACATTGTTAATATAGGGTCATAGTTGCTGTTCTTCAGCAAAACTATGAACACTGGAGGGAAAATAAATATTAAACCAAATTCTTACCTCTTTAAGTAGTGCCATAGCTTTTTCTCAAAATATAGATTTACAAAACAGTATGCTTTTGGAAACATGCTTGATCAGGTGGTAACTGTTATGAAAAGATTTGTTAGTTTGGTAAAACAAATTATTAGGTGTTAATCAGAGTAGTGGTTCCAAGGAGACAATAAAATTGAACATAAAATTATTAGTTGGGAGGAGGGGGAAGGGAATAACAGGTTCACTTTGCTTTTGTTTTATGTGAAACTTTCTGTTTTCATCTGTATGTTGGATACTGCATTTTTATATATATCTTAAATGAAATTTGAATTTGTGCCACTGAGTGGAATATTACTATGAGTTTCTAGACATTCTGGATTCTATCATTTTGCTTTTTTAAAAAAAGCATCAAATGAAGACCAAATTATTGGGTGATAATCATTTTTAATTTAGGTATTTCATATATAACATTTTAGACATTTCACCCCATAACAAATGTTGAAAGTAGTTTACCATACTATTCCTGATAATAGTAAATGTCCTTGTTTTCATGGCACTTTGGCCATTCTCTGCTGCTTACCGTTTCATTTTAAAAAATGATCCATGGCAAAAGCAGGAAACCACAGATATTCATTTAACACAGGGCAGTAAAAATGCAAATATGATAGTATCTAATGGCCTTTTTGAAAAAATTCTCAGGCACTTTTCAGTTAAACATGCATTGTCTTGCAGACCAGTTATTAATGACACTACTTTATGTCAACTGTGTACTGCATTTTTATGTCAGGTTATTTGACTGTGGGTTTCAATTTTCTTCTTTCTTTCTTGTAGTAGTCCCAAATCATTATAACAAAGCAAACAAGTGTCAGTAGTTCAGTTCTGGACAGTTATATTTAGCACATAGCACCTGACTAGTAAGTAGATAACTACCCCTTTACATGAACGTAATTTGAAGAAGAAGAAACTATTTTTACTATTGTTTCAAGATGTATTTACTTCTAATTCTAAATTTGTGGGTATGTCAATCTGTATTTCATCTTCTTCTCCTTCCACCAGGAAGGGCTTGATCCTATGCTATTCAGAACAGTATTTCCACTGCCCTGATTGGGAAGTAGGATCAAACCTCAAACCCAAAGAAATTGACCTATATACAGGGAACTCTGCAGGGATTGGGGTGGAATGGACTTCATCCCACCTCTCTGCAAGCAGATAATGGGACTATAATTCATTCAGTGGGTTTTCAATCAGGTTTTCAGTCTATAAATTGGTATAGTAGCTGTGATCCCTTAAGTGGAGACTTCGGACAACTGGATCTCTAAGTCTGGAAGCAGGATGTTTGAGTGCACCACAATTCCGGTTTCTGTAACAGTTTAGGGTGTGGCTGGTGTATAGCCCTCCTTCTATGGAACACAAGGTGCACAGAGAAACTCCAATCCCGTGCTCCATCCAGGCCTTTCCACACAAGGAAGGGGCAGTACGGTGGTCCAGCAGCTCGAGGAATGCTTTGTGCAGGTGCTATCTACCCAAGTGAAAATCACCCTAATCTTTTTTATAATTTTTAGTTCACTTCTAAAAATACAAGAGCAATGTAATTTTATATGCAACTCTGAATCAAGTGGAATGTAAAATAAAGCATGTGCATATGACTTGTCCTTTTAGATACTACAATAATACAAATCATTAATAATAATCTACACTGTAACTACATTCTGTGTGTGTGTGTGTGTGTCGGGGGGAAATAGGACCTGGATAATAAGCAATTGATGCTAAACACTATCTGCTACATGCATATATTCATGGCGAAGCCCTGATTTTCATAAGAAATACTTAGGAACATACGTCTGATCCAGTATGGCAATTTCTATGGTCCATCTAGTGCCAGCTGCTTCAGAACTTGAAGATGCAAGAAACCCCACAGCAGGTAGGTGTAGTACAATTTACCCCCGGGAAGGTCTCATGTTAATTCCGAATGGATAGAAATTGGCTTAAACCCTGAAACGTAAAGTTTTATCTCCCTTCCAATACTTTTTGTTTATATTGACTATTATAACTGTGGATATTCTTGTTACACATATATATCCAAATCTTGCTAAATTTTTGCTTCAGTGACATCGTTGGGCAGTGAGTTCTACAGTCTAATTATGCATTATGTGAAAAAATATCTCCTTTTACCAAGTTTGAACTTGCCATCTTTTGATTTAATTTATTGTCCTTATTTTTTTGTAATGAGAGAGGGAGAACAGAAGATCCTGATTTACCTTTTCTAGCCCATTTGTTGTATACTTTTATCATTTCTCTCATCTTGTTTATCTCCTCTCTAAGGTAAAAAAAATCCAAACCTTTTCAATCTCTTCATATGAGTTTTCTGTGCCCTTGACCAATTTCATCACCACTCTTTTGAATCTGTAATAGTTCTGAAATAGCAGAACAGAAATACATATATTACTTAGTCAGCTAATGTTGGGAAGGTATGGTTTCCTTGTGCATGGCCCATACCAGCTGTGAATATTACAAATAATGCATCATTCTCCAATTTCCTTGGCAGACAATTCTGTAGTCTTTCAGATTTCACAGTTTTCACTGCTAGAACATTTTTTCATTTTCATTTGCTTAATGTCATTCAATTTCTCCATGTACCACTCTAAACAATTTCATTCCCTCCTTGTTTGCATTGTCTAAATGCTTATCTGCAGTTCCATAGATTTTTCAGATGCAGCCTCTCTTGAGAACTCTATAGTCATGAAATGCAAGAGCAAACTGAGAACAGAGAATGAAGCCTCATTAAGATTGATGGTGGTGGATAAACCTTCCTGCACTGTCCTTATGGCCTGGAGAAAACTTTTTCTAGATTCAAGGGTTATTCAGACTACATGTTAATCTAGCTAGAGGCATCTTGTGCCATAACTATATAGTAGCTCTTCTTTGTAAAGTTTGAGGCTATGTCTACAGTGACAGCAGAAAATTCGCCGTCAGATCAATTTATCCGGTTCGATTGAGCAGCAGTGAATTAAAACCATCTCCAGAAAAAGCATAGCGCTGCATTGATGGGTACGTATTTCCTGTCAGTGCAATGTGGTGGAGATGGTG
This sequence comes from Emydura macquarii macquarii, assembly GCF_026122565.2. Taxonomy (NCBI): domain Eukaryota; kingdom Metazoa; phylum Chordata; order Testudines; family Chelidae; genus Emydura; species Emydura macquarii. Next base: position 2,237,238 of record NW_027132344.1, read on the forward strand.
TATAGAACAGAAGTTAGGAAGTCGACGTAAGTTACGCAAGCTACCCTATGTAGCTTGCATAACTCCCGTAGACTGCCACTGAATTTGCCGGTCAGTGTAGCCCAGGCCTAAGATATGTAAGAATGAACACTTTTTTTTTAACCAGTCTTTGATTTAAATTCAAAGTATCCTTAAGTAAATAACTAATTATGGACTATGAAAGGCATACATTGCCTCCACTTTATCAACAGAACTCTACTTTTCCCAAAGCCTATTTAATGTCTCAGGTAAAATGTTCAATGCATCAATTATCTCAAGAAAGGCTGTAAGTCTCCTGTCAGGGTATGTTTATTTAAATTTGCCCCATTTCAATTCTCTTTGAAAGCGACACAGTGTCTCTAGATTCCTACAATTATATGACCAATTAGAGAGCATGAAATCCTCCAATTGACCTTTGCCATTCTGCGAACAAATCCACTGTTTACATTTTCCCTATAAAATTGATGTGATTTAAAATTTAGAATGGGCTATGGCAATCAAATATGAAAAACCAAATAGCTCATCAAACATAAACCAAAAGTGATGGCTTCAGAAATAATGACATAGTTTATCAGTGAAATTAAGCTTTCAGATTTTATTCTCTGCAGCTACAATAGGTTTCTACTAATTAAAATAATTATTACTCTCTAGTGTGATAGAAGCACTACCTCTAGCCTGCTGTAATTAAGCCCTGCACTATAAAGGGATTGCTGAAGAAATGGAAACTGACTCCTTTCTAATAACATATTACACAACTGCTGCAAAAGCAATCCTGGGATTTCCAGGAGGCTTACTTTCAAATGTGTTAACAAAATACTGGTAACATCATCTGTTCAGTAAAGCTCATTTGGTGTATTTGGATTGTGAGGTTTTGTGAGTGATGTCGTGTCAAGGAAATTTTGCCATGCACCTCTTCTAGACATATACCCATTATTACATGAAAAATCTGGCATTAGGAAACATGGACCTTTTTTTTTTTTCACGTAAGTGTAAAACATAAGTAACCCTACTGACTTGAACGACATTACACCAGTGTAAGTGAAAAGTCAAATAAAACCCCTGCAAATATAATAATACCAAAAGCCAAATAAAACCCCTGCAAAATATAATAATAATGACAAAATATCCACAGCAATATATCACTAACAAAACCACCCCTGCAGGATTCATGTGTCAAGCTGTAACCTGCCAAATGATGTTGCCAATGAAATATCTACAATAAAATGTGACCCTTTCTAGTCTGGGGTCTGTCGTCGTGTCACAGTGAATTATTCCATTCTAAATAGTGTTGAAAAAGGTCTTCTCAGAGGGTCTAGTATATTGAAATTGAGCTACTCAGCTTTAGCATGTTTTACCCAAGTACCTTGTATCCAGGAAAGAAGATATCAATTAAGTTTGTGTTACTTAAAGTAAACAAGTTAGTACTGTGGATTCCATGACACAGATCAGATGCACACTCTTCAGGGACTGGAAAGATCCTTATTAAACTAACAGGACAGATTTAGTGCTGATATGTGAACTATTAATGTACTGTGATGAGACTTGCTCAGTATTCTAATGGGAGCTTTTAGTGTGCCACTAAGGAATTTGCAAGGAACTGCTCCAAAAAGGCTATGTGGTGTTACATTAGCAATGGACTTTTTTTTTTTTTTTTTTTTTTTTTTTGGATGTGCATTACAATTTCATTAACAAAAATAGAGCTAGAACCTGGTGGTACTCCAGTTAGCTTCTATTAGAAGGGTAGGTATTAAATAGGTAGGGAAAACATAGGAATTATCATATCACATCAGACCCCTGGTCCATCTCAGTCAGTATGTTATGTCTCATAGTCAGGGACATACATGGAGAATTTAAAGAGCATTCCTCCTGTGCTACTGAGCAATCCATTGCAGGTAAGGTAGTGTAAAACCCAATTTTTATAACATGACAATCAATTCTCTTTGCTGCTAATGCATGTGCCATTGGTCCCTATAACAGTCAAGATAGTAAACGCTATAAATAAACAACAATATCACCAACCAGACCCACAGCACTGACCTCTACACAGCTTAATACTGGGTGTGTCACTTCCTCATTTATAAACTGTCAGTGATTTCAGCAAATTGAGTCCTGTATTGTGGGCTGCAGGAGCCTGTCCTCTGAATCTAATCAAGTTATTTATCAGTGTGCCAGAGAGAAGTGTCCTCTTACAAGCCCACATTGGATTAAGTTGTTAAAGTGACCTCTAACTAGCTATGTTCTTCCTCCTTCTACCGTGATATGTCACTGGGATGTTCCTGGAATTTCAAATATTGACCTATGTCAAAAAAAAATTACTGTTAACTTTGCACTGAAGGAAGAAGGTCACAAATACAAATGTGAACAGTACATCAGTTATTTCAAACTCTGACCTTGCATGAAGGGAAAGAGGCTAATGTTTTCAGGAAAGTTCTATTTACATAAAAGTATATATTCTCAAGTAATGCTTCTCAAACACCTTATTTCCCAAATCATGTTGATTTCCCCCACCATTACTGAAAATTATAATATACGACACTTGTGGATATCCATAAAATTGGCTAGTAGAGGATTTGCACCATTGCTTCCACAGCAACTAATGTATTACCAAGAAGAAAGCAGCTGAAAGAATGACAAAACCTGCTCTTGGTTTTAATACTTAAAAAAAACAAACTGAAGAACAGATAAACTATGTACTGTTGTGGGGTGCTGTAAAAGTTTGATTGCTACATATCTAAAATGCACTAAGGTCACTACTTACGACCAGTGATTCTCCCAAATTTATAATAATTTTGTATAGCAACTTATACCATCATTTATAGTTTCGTGCTATTTATAACTGTTTTGCTTCAAATCATCCGCCAAAACAGATTTTAAGAAAAGTGGGCTTCTAAAACTTGTGTTCCAAAGAGCAATATCTTGCCACTAGATGCTGTCTCAAAGAAGTCAGTACAGAGAGTATTGAGGCAGCTCTGTACCTTCCTACTCTTGGACCTCTTCCTGATTTCATCTGAATTCATCAATTTGTCAAAATCAAAACATTTTGTGGAGAGCGTTCGATTTCAACAAAGTTCCAATGAAACCTTGCCTGCCAGCCAGGTGTCCGTCGGAAACCTGCTGGCTCAGCAGCCCAGCTTATCAACAGCCTGGCCTTTCAGCTTCATGGCTGAAGGGCATCCTGCCAGGGGGCTGTGCTGGAGCTGGGGATCCATCCCATTTCATGGAGAATTTCTAATTTTTTTTGGTTTCATTCCACATTGGAACAAAATCAAATTTTGAAATATCAAAATCCTCCAGGAAATGGAATACCTTTCTCTGCTCAGCTCCAATACATACACTAAAGATTGTGAGGTACTCAGATACTATGGTGATGGGGGCACATAAGTATTTTGGATGTTATATGGAATAAAATAGCCTTCCTGTACTACTCCTGGAAAGGATGCTACAGAAGCAGCAGCAATGGGCCTGATTCTCTGTTGCCTTGCACCTTGGGTAGTCACTTACACCAGGCCAAAGTGGGTGTAAAATGCTGCCAGATCAAGATAGTAGCACTTTACCCCCACTGTGCAGAGGTGTAAATCACCACACAAGGTGCAAGGTAGTAGAGACTCAGGCCTTGAGCCAGATTCACCAGTATGCTCTGGCTGCTTTGTACCACTCTGGTGCAGACTTAAACCTGGTTTAATTGGCTAATTAAGTTCAGTTTGTAGCCATTTTGCTTCACACAGCACAAAAGCAACAAGAGCACACCAGTGAATCTGACCTGTGATGTGTATTGAGTCAGCTAAAGCCTTCAGTGAAAAAAGTAACCTGTAACCCTAGTAGTGTTGTAGAATCAATGCTGTTATGGGTGCATGGCCTGGATTCTATTCCTGCTCACACAGGAACAATTCCACCTCCTGGCCTAAATTCTGACTTTCAGTGTCTCCCTCCAGTTTTGCACTGGTGTCAATCAAAAAATTGGAAGAATATGGGAGAGTTGTAAACTCTAGTATTCTGGACTACATTCTAAATCTGATCATTCTGGGTTTTTCTTCCAGAACTCTTGCATAGAATGAGGGAGACATTTGTATTTTTATTAATATCATATCTTCCTCAGTTTACCTGCTTGGTATTAGCATGCCTGTCTGCATAGATTTATCTCATGCATAAATCAATGGAGGCTGTTTGCAGGGGGATGACAAGCAAGAAACAAAACAATGACAAAAATAAGGTACCATCAGAGAATACTAAGGGTCTTTAAAGAATCAATGGAAGAGGTATTCATAGATTCCAAGGCCAGAAGGGACTGTTATGGCCATCTAGTCTGACATCCTATAGGACACAGGCCATAAAACTTCCCCAAAATGATTCCTAGAGCGTATCGTTAGAAAAACATCCAATCTCAATTTAAAACTTGTCAGTGATGAAGAATCCACCATGACTCTTGATAAGTTGTTCCAATGATTAATTATTCTCACTGTCAAAAATGTATGCCTTATTTCCAGTCTGAATTTGTCTCGCTTCAGCTTCCAGCCATTGGATCATGTTATACCCTTCTCTTCAAGTTTGTGCATTATTGAATTTGTTCCCCATGTAGGTACTTTATAGACTGTAATAAGTCACCCCTTATCCTTATATTTGTTAAGCTAAATAGGTTGAGATCCTTGAGTCTATTACTTTGAGGTATGTTTTTTAATCCTCTAATTCTCATGACTATTCTCTGAACTCTCTCCAATTAGTTATCCTTCCTAAATTGTGGACACCAAACTGTATTCTGTATTCTGGCAGCGGTCACACCGGTAACAAATAGAGAGGTAAAATAACCTCTCTGCTCCTATTGGAGGTTCCCCTGTCTGTTCATCCAAGGATTGCATTAGCTCTTTTGGCCACAGCCTAACACGGGGAGTTTACATTCAGTGGTTATCCACCATGACCCCCATTTTTTTTTCAGTCATTGCGTCCCAGAACGAGCAGAATTCTGGCCTAAACACAGTTGCTGTGACCAAGTTCTGGCCCTTGTAATGCACATTGAGGCCAGATTCCAGAGAAAATCTAAGACTGGTACTTTTTTTGTAGACCTGAGTCATTGGTCTATGACACAGTCTAGATTAAAGGCTTGTTGCTGAAACTTGCAAGGGTCATCCCCTGCTGCAAAACACTATGTCTGCTATGGACAATGCTGAGTAATAGGTGACTGCCATGTCCATTTGAGCAACAAAATCAGTTCACCCTGGTTCCTCAACAATGGACTACCACAAGGCCCAGTACTTGTGCTGACTCTTTTCAATGTTTACACAAGCGACATGCCTCCAACAAGGTTGCGCAAATTTGCATATGCAGATGATCTTTCCCTGGCAATGCAAGCAACCACCTTCAGCAACATTGAGTCCACCTTGAACGGAGACCTAAAAACAATGGAGGAATATTTCCAGAAATGGAGGCTCAAGCCAAATCCTCACAAAACAACTGCAGTCCATCTTGATAAGAGAAATGCAAAGTGCATCCTGAAAGTGAGTTTCTGTAGCAACACTGTGCAACATGACCCCAGTCCGACCTACCTCAGAGTGAAGCTGGATTGCACACTAATCTTCCATGACTATCTGAAGAAGGTAGCTGCCAAGATGAAGACAAGGGTCAACCTGGTCCAGAAACTGGCAAGCACAAGCTTGGGAGCAGCATCAGTGTTACGGACATCAGTGATGGCCCTTGTGTACTCTGTAGCTGAGTACTGTGCACCGGTATGGACCAGAAGTAACATATTCGACTTGTTGATGTCCAACTGAACACTGCAATGTGGTGCATCACTGGAACCCTCAAGTTGACCCCAATGCCCTGTCTGCCACTGCTGTTCACATTGCTTCTTCACCTATTCGCTGTAATGCTGGAACCCTTCGGGAATTCCAGAAAAATCATGGAAAACAAATGTCTTCCCATCCACCAGGACCTTAACAACATCCCTCACCACTGCCTGAAGTCTCATAAGCCCTTTTGGACCCATGTGTTTAACCTTCAGCTAAGCAACTTTAACCCTGATGAAGCTTGGAAAGCCAAATGAGTTTACAAGGAGTTACAAATAAACATCTCATTAAAGACTCAATGCAGAAGGTCCCTGGCTTTGATCTCCCACAAAGCTCATGGGCACCTCTAAACCACAGCCGCACAAACCATGGCACATGCGGATACTTGCTACACAAATGAAAAATTAAAGACTCTCCAGTGAGTATACATTTACATTTAACCATCTGAATCAGTGACCTGTCCTCTTCATTATTTACCACTCCCTCAATTTGTGTGTCATCTGCAAACTTTATCAGTGATGATTTTATGGGGGCATTTTTCCAAGTCATGGAATAAAATGTTAAACATAGATCAAGATCAAACCCCTGTAGGATCCACTAGAAACATACCGAATTGATGACAATTCCCAATTTACAGTTACATTTTGAGGCCTATCAGTTAGCCAATTTTTAATCCATTAAAGACATGCCATGTTAATATTGTTCTATTTTTAACTCAAAATGTTAAGCCCTACCAAATCAAATGCCTTACAGAGTCTAAGTATATTACATCACACTCTTATCTTTATCAACCAAACTTGTAATCTCATCAAAAAACATATCAAGGATCTATTTTCCATAAATCCATGTTGATTTTCATTAATTACATTACCATCCTTTAATTCTTTATCAATCGAGTCTGATATCAGCTTCTCCTTTATCTTGCCTGGGATCATATCTGCCATGGTTTAACCCAGATATTGGTGAAGGTAGCACAACCTGCTCCAAAATGGTCTAAATCACAGCTTGTGAGAACTCTTCTTTTGGCTTTTATTAGATAAGACTTTCTGCAATTTCATCTCTTTTAAAAGAATCATTATTATATATTACTGGCTACTGAGTTCCTGTCCAAAAGCTACTGCACTTCAGAGGTGGATGAAGTGACATCCAGACATGAAGTCCCTGAGCCTCCAGACACTTAGGGTTTGTCTAGACAAAGAATTGCAGTAGTTTAACTAAAGATGTGAATTTAAATTGATTTAGTTTAACTGAAATAAGGAGGTTCCACGGTTTGAGAGTGACTTATTTCACTTAATCTTAAATAGGTTAAGAACAAATTTAAGGGAAAAGAAAACAAGTCACTTTTAATATGAAATAAGTATCCATTCAGGGGTTTGAACCAGCTTAACTAAAGCAGTGCAAATTTGTGTGTAGACAAGGTATTAAACTTATAAGTTTTAAGTATGAGACCACTATGGAAAATGACTCCTTACATCCATGGTACACTTATATGTTTAAAATTAGCACATGTATACTTGTAGCTCTCCAGGCATGGGACCTAAATATACAAGCACTTTCCAATCCTTTTGGAAGGATTGTAATGTAAATGTAAATTATTACCACTTGTCATGAAATAGTGGCATGACATTGTGCCTGAACTTCCCTAGGGAGCTAACTAGTGCATTGTGTGGTATTTCAAAAGATATTCTGCAGAAAACTTCCGCTAAATCCCCAAAGCCCTCTTTTAGTCTGCATGGCTGGTCAGCCATTCCGAGGGCCTCAAGGAATATACCTTTTTGCATTCTTTTTAGAAAGGGTAAAATCAACCAAAAATGTCTTTTCAGCTTAAAAAAATATAAACAATTCTCTTTTCCCCACAGACTGAACACAATAAGAACGTTGCAGACTGTGGAGCAGAGCTATAACTGTCAGGAAGCTCCTGTCACTTTCATAGATTTTGAATTATATGACACCACTGCTCACACGCTGAGGGACTTGTTTTGTTGTTCTGCTTATGAGTTGAAACAGAAGTCTCAGATATGGAAGGAAGACAGGGGAGGGGAAGACACCATGAACATGACTTAATAAGATAACACTTCAGACTGATCAACATTTTCCCCATTTTCCTTTTTATTCTACTCTGATGACAGTGACCAGCTCCTTAGGCCCTCATAAGCCCCTTTGCATCAGTGCAGTGATGCAAAGAGGACTTAAAGTTTCCTTAAGGCAGCTGCTGAGAAGTCCTGTTAGCAGATGTTGAGCAACCAGCTGTGAGTAACCAGCTGTGCAGCCTACACTCTTTAGCAACATAGAGGGTGTTCTGGGGTGGGGTCAAGCTCTGGGGGGTCTAATCTTGTGAGTGGGGAGGGGAACGAATATGAAGAAGGTTTCGCACATGCAGGGGGTCCTCATGATGCATAAGATTTATAAGTGGTGCAGGGGCAACAGCATGACTGGAAACCACCAACGTGGGGCCTATGTTCTCAGACTCACAGACTCTGTGTTGTATAGAAATGTAATGCTACTGAAGCAAGCTGTCTAAAATTCCCCACCAAGCCATAAATCTGTGACACTGGTAGACCAGGTGCTAGCTCATGCCATGGCCCTGGGCCTCACTGGACACTTACAAATGCATAGCTGAAGCCGGTTATGCTTACCTGTGTGTTAGCATTATCAAAATAGATATTAGATGTTAAATTGATAAGAATGTGTTTAGTGTTTAAACTTTATAAAATGCCTGTAGGGTATTGCATGCATTGATCTCACTTATAACCTCTATAGCCAATGGTATAAAGTTATATTGAGTGTGTGCACTGTAAACCTCTGTAGTTATGTAACTCAAACAGGAAAATCAGCATTAATTAAGGTAAAGTGCGCAAGACGGCCCACGGCAGGTAAATAAGGTATTGTGTAGCACCAAAGGACAGAGGTCCTGTTGATTGCATTCCTAATTCCCTCCAGGAAGGGAGGACCTATGGATGAACCCATCCCATCAGTTTTGGACTCTGGAATGGAAGGGATAAAAATCCCTGGCAAGGAGAAACTGAATCTCTTTCATGCTGTCTAGACTCTGATGGGCAAAGATTCCTAAACATAAAGAAAGAGACCCCTGTGCTATTTGTCATGGATTATCCCTGAAAGATGTTTTGAACTGACAAATGACTACAATTGTGTCACTTTTTGAATCACAGACAAACCCATTTGTGTATATATGCTTGCTTGCTTTAACTTGTAATAACTTTTTCATTTCTTTTTCCTACTTAATAAATCCTTAGTTAGTTTACTATAGGATTGGCTACCAGCATTGTCTTTGGTGTGATATCTAAGGTACAAATTGATTGGGGATAAATGACTACTGGGCTCTTGGGACTGGGGGCAACCTGAATATTTTGTGATTTTGGTGTAAGTGAGCATTTATCATTCAGTCCAGCTTACCTGGGTGGCTAGATAGACTAAATCACCCACGAGGACTGTCTGTGACTCCACAGTAAGACTGTTACAGTGATCCAGGAGTTCACATTTGTTTTTGGGTTAGTGAAATCTATTTATAGAACATACAACCAATTTGGAGTTTCTGCCCTGTTTTCGACAGTCTGCCCTGAGGTTAGCTTGAATGGTCGTGAGCCACTCCAGACAGCATGACATCATCTACATCTTTCTGTCTATTAGTTGTTGGGAAAATAATATATCCTTAATTAATACTTTATTACTCAGTAATGTAATGGAGTAGAAAAGTCTCAAGGATTATAGTCTTTTGCAATCAAGTGTGTTAGTATTTAGTAACAAATATCCATTGAGTTGGCAAGAAGAAGGTCTTCTTTGCAATAGGAGAGCTACTAGCATATTCTGGATTTGGATTCCCATAGACCAATCAAGTTACCACATCTGTGGTGCAGTATCTGTGCTCCAGTAATTCAGGAATTATTTTTTTCTAATCTGTCTTTAGCTACCAGTCTTTTGGTAACTTTTCCAAAGCCTAAGATTTTCAGGCCATTGACTTAACCCAAGCATTACCAGACAGGAACAGTTTCTTCTGGTTATGTATTTTGCTTGACTCCCATCCCAATCTAGTTCACCCTGCTGACCACTTCATCTGGGCTTCAGGTTGCTGTCATGTTGAATCATGATGTAAATCCCTGGTACCCATACCTTGAATACTACAGGCAGTTCTGGTCAACCCATCTCAAAAAAGATATGTTAAAACTGGAAAAGGTACAGAGAACAGCCACGAAAATGATTAGAGGTATGGAACAGCTTCCATATGAGGAGAGATTAAAAAGAATGGGACTGTTCAGCTTAGAAAAGAGATAACTAAGCGGGGATATGATAGAGGTCTATAAAATCATGAATGGTATGGATAAAGTGAATAGGGAAGTGTTATTTACCCCTTCATATAACACAAGAACCAGGGGTCACCCAATGAAAGTAATAGGCAGCAGATTTAAAACATTACTTCTTCATCCAATGCACAGTCAATCAGTGGAACTCCTTGCCAGGGGATGTTGTGAAGATCAAAGTATAACTGGGTTCTAAAAAGAACTAGATACATTCATGGAGGATAGGTCCATCAATGGCTCTTAAACTAGATGGTCAGGGAAGCATCCCCATATTCTGACTGCCTGAAGTTGGAGCCTGGATGTCAGGGAATGGATCACTCAATAATTGCCCAGCTTTTTTCATTCCCTCTGAAGCACCTGGCACAGACCACTGTCAGAAGACAGAATACTGGGCTAGATGAACCATTGGTCGGACCCAGTATGACCATACTTATGATGCCATGGATTTAGTTTAACACTTCAGACTTAATTAGTTTATAAGAAAATGCAAGGTAGTTTTAGTAAAACTAAACATATTTAAGACATTATTTTATGATGTGTACATATCAGTTAATTTCTGTGTACTGTACCTTTAAAAACATAATAGGTCTATCTGATAAAGGGGCAGGGCGATGAGGAGTTTCAAAATGGAGTGGCTGAAAGCCACTTTGTACTTTCTCTCTTTTGAATATTTTATGTTGGTTTCTCCTTTTGCCACCCTCCATTGTCTACAGTCTCTGTGTGGAGAAATATAGCACATTCCTTCTATCATTACTAACACATTGTCAGATAATAAACTAAAAGTCTTCAGTTTAAGTAAAATTAAGAATGACTGTCTCTTGTAACATAGGATTCATGACAAGCTTTGTTCATCAGTTTACTCATCTGTGGAAAAAGGAAATCAATGAGGAAAAAGGGAGATCAAAGGAAAATCATGGCCTGTTTCTCCTTTCCCCAAATGTGTTCTTTTTTGAGAGAAATGACACCAGAATGAGGTTCAGGATGGGCAATAGTCAGTCCTGAACCAGTGGCAGGTTTAAGGTAATGCATTTTGTGACTTTGCAAAGCTAAACAATTGAATATTCATACCACTGTAAAATAGATTGCCAGCTTTCCAATATGAAACCTCTTGCTCTGAAAGGTCCTAGGTGATCAGACTTCAAAGTTGTGATATCCATATAGAGAAGCATTTTACTTAATTTTTAGAGACGTGAAGTTATTAGTAGAGCTGGCTGAGAAATAATGACTTTTTTAAAAATCTCATCAATTGAAAAAAAAACCAACAAAAAAAACTGGTTAGGTTTACTTCTGAGATCTCTACAGTTGGATTTGTGGTAAAGGGACACAAAATAATACCAGTCAAAATACTTTAACACTCTAACACAGTTTTCCTGTAAAATATGGCATATGTAGAATACATGATGTTGTGGTGCAGTGTAAGGATTTTAATTGGTACTGATTTAGGATGACCCTTGTAATTCACTTGTGGCTTCACTCCTGTGTAATTCAGCCATCTCATTACTAGAAGAGACATACTACTAAAATGAGCCAAGATCTCTGATAGATAGTATTTCTCTTCTGACAAAACAAGCTCTAATAGACACAAGACCTGATTCAACTCCAGATGAAGTTAGTAGCTGAACTCCCACTGACTTCACTGCTGCAGAAGTGAGCCATAGTGATGATTCACAACAAATTTTAAAATGGGATTCAGATGCCATTACATTCTCTTAAGATATTTGCTTGGGAGAAGAACTAGGCTATGAAGGAGGTCACATTAATTTGAATATTTAAAAATGTAAGGACAGAGTTTGTTCCTGTTATTCATGATGACTAGTAGCTTACTTCTTGAGTATTCCCACTTATTTCAATGGAACCGCCTGTAGCATAAGGTACTACTCACAGTGAATAAAGGTGATAGAAGATTCCCTTCACTTAGGCTGCACAGTTTTGCCAATTAATCATTGGCATAAATAAATGTTACAGTGAACAAACTATTTTAATTTCCTGGTGTTCTTCTAAAAAATAACTAAATTATATTAAAGCAAACAAAGAAAACCATAAAAGCATGTTATCTGTATCCTTTTCTAAAGGTCATGTGTGTAATTATATTGGATCGGACAAACTAGGTTACAAAACACTGCAGGAATGCCATTCCAAAAGGGGCAGAAGAGAAGATCCCATTCAGCACAACATGTAATCTTATCCCTTGACTTTGTGTGATCATTGCTGAGTGGCAGGCTCCTAAGTAATTTTCAAAGATCCCACAAACAAAGCCCTCCTACATGTCTGTGACACAGTCAACAGCTGGGTAATTAGGGGGCATCATGCTGGCAAAGAAATGGTAATCTATAGAACAATAACACAAAGAAAAGAATCAACATCCTGAGGACTTTGCCAGTGGTCTGGGCACTATAATTGCTATAATTAAAAGCAAAGCAAAATTTGCAGAAAAAGTATGTCTCTCATCAGCCTGTCATATTCCCGATGTAACTAGAAAGGAGATTGACATTTATCAGAGCACTGTGTGGTCTGACATAAAGCAAAAAAAAAAAAATATGGGCTGAGTTTTTGGATGTCAGTGTTTCCCCATCCTATGCCTGTTATTTTCATATGCACCATCTTCAGTGTAATTATCATAAATAGAATGAAGCTCAGGAGTCCCAAAGAACTTCCATGGGAGGAGTCCATGTTAAAATCTAATGAGTGGAGTACACAGTACACATGTTTTTTACAATACCCTGTTAGCCAATACATATATTTTAAGAGTAGTACACACCACATTAATAGGTATTATGTGCATGGTATTCATATTATATACATAGGTGTTGGGAAGTTATGCTAACTGAATGGTACTGTGCTTTTCCCATAATTCTATTCACTTATGTCAATATATATCCCACAATACTGCAAAGCTGAAGTCATCTTTGGCACTGGAAAATACAAAACCTGTCAAAGACATGAATGTTCCGGCTTGGTACCTGGAAAAAAAACAAAGATAAGGAAAGATACAGGACTGGCCTGAACTGGCAGGTTAGAACTCAGTGACATGCAGAAAACCTTCTAACTTGTAAACAAGTCTAATATAAACTGAGGTGGGTTTGATGCATATTTCAGAGCACACCACTGTAAGGTGAACTGCATGCTGCAAGAAAGCTTCCCAGAGGAAGTGACAAGTAACCTCGTTTTTTTACATTGTACTACTTTGTCTTTAGACAATAAACTAGCTAAATTTGGTTATTTGGTCCCTTGAACATTTTTAATATCGAGCCACAAGTGTAGTCAAAATCAGTTGGCTACAGTTTTAGCAATAAGGACAAGGTATTTATTTTAGTGACTGTGAACAAAGAGGCTAGTGCTTTCCTAATAATTGTTTTCCTTCATCAACTCCAGAATTTAACACAAGTAGCTTTGTATTTTTAGAGATGCGGATGCTCAAGCCAATCTTTAAAAGCCACTTGATGATGGGTTTTTGAGGCAGGCACAACCCACTGTGACAAGAAAATAGAATTTCAAGTTACCATTCATCACTTCCATTGTCACAAGAAGCAGAAGAAGAAAGGTTGAAATATGATTTTATAGTGTTTTTTCTTTCTGGAACAAAAAATATGTTTACCATTAAAATATGCTTGCACTAAACTTCAGCTAGAATCCCTAGTTTAGTCAATTAATAATCCATTTTACATTCCACTCACATGTTCCCCTTCCCAGCTTCAACTCCCTCTCTTCACAGCCCACATTTGTCTTCTTGTGTAGGAGTTTTCCAAGCTTTTTTAATATGTATGTCTCAGTGTTGATAGTTTATTCCCCTGAGTAGTGATCAGCGCTGATAGGTATCCTCTGCAGAGCCCTGATCTTTCCCACAACACCCCCTTTTCCTCTGCCTTTATAACTCCAGCTCCCATGCACAACCCTGATCTCCCCCCAAGCCATCCTCATGACTCTGCTTTTTGACATAACCCTCTCATATTCCCACTTCCTACCCCCTACTTTCTTACTCCCTTCGGCTTTTAAATACGTTAATGTTCAAAGTTACCAGTGCTGCTCAATGTGAATACTGATGGATCCAAACGCTGGTAGCACTTAACTCCCTCCACAGTACACAGTGGATGTAGAGGAACCCCTTTGGGTGACCACTCTGTCCAGATATCTCATGGTATCCCCTTCACTGCAGCTTTTCTATGACTTTAAAGTATCAAAGAGAGCATTATATGGGCAGTCTTCACTGACAGATTTTACTCTCCTCCCAGAGCAGACTCTTCACCAAACACTGAGACATCTTCACATGTTTTACTGTGGAAGAAGCTATAAGGACATTTTAAAAATCAATTATTTTAACTCTTCATTTTATTTTCTGATCTAAAAGGTTTGCAGATGTACCGAGTTTTACATGCAAATGCAAAATGTATTCTACAGTTGATTTCAGGAGTTCAAGAATATTGCAGGAACTCCATAAGTAAGAATAGGGAGTGTTTATACTTAAATTGAGTGCATTTAAATCAATCAACTGTCCTGCAAGCTCTCCTTTTCTCTGATCTTCACCTGTGCCCTGAGGTTCTTTCTTACAGTTAGCATTGCTAATATTCTGGTCCACCATCCTAATGTTAAACAGTTAGTATAGTTTTAATTTATCTCTACTTCAACATCATATTAAACATAACTGTAACCATTTTCCCACTACATATTACATTACCAAAGTGACAGGGGTCACAAACAAGTTTCAAAGCATATGGACATTTTACCTTTCCTAATGGAACAGCAATGTCATTGCTCTAGGTCATTGTGAAACAATGGGTTTGATGCACTTACATCCTTTAATCCTATTCAGATGATCAATTCAAATTAAGATGTGGGGCTTCTCTGGTAAACTACTGGGTTATTAACCTTAATGATGTCAAGGTTGTTTTCACTATTGAACTCAATTTATTAGTGTCTTAGGTACAAGTTACAAGCACACTTCACACTGAGAAATTTATTAATGTTCCTAATTAAACACAGCAACCTACTAACACAGTGTGAGGGATTTGGGAAGGGGGCTAAACTTTAGAGATGTGCTGTAAGGACTAAATGACTTGTATGGAGATTTCTAGAATGGTCTCATTGGTATGGTTTGGTCTAGTACACACCGCACTGGCAATGCCATTTAATGCCACCAAAGGAAATTATATTGAAATAATCTTGGAAAACATTTTGATTACACTGGAATCAATAGGAAACTACATATAGAGCTTGCAGTTGTTAACTAGCTTTATTGTTTGGTGCCATAATATCATGTCGTACATACACACTGACAGACCAGATTCATGACTAGGAATATAAGAAATGTGAAGAAAACATATGCATCTCGTGCAGTTCTTCATAATCAGCTCCTCGCTCAAACTGATAATTAGGGAAAATTGTTTCTGTCAAGCAAGAAGGTTTTTGCACCTTGTTCTCTATTGACCCCTGTGACTGTCAGTGTATAGGGGACCATTCACTGAGATCTCTCCTCTCCAGTGAAGTTAGGATGTATATTACCCATGTGGCCTCCTACTTCAGAATTCTGGATTTAGTTATTTTTGCTTTTAAAAAGTGGACCAGTTGAGGAGAGTCAGGGATGATGAAGACCAGTAGAGGAGAGTCAGGGATAATGGATTAAGATGTGCGTAGTGAGGGAGCATGGCCTCCCTCCGAGACTGACAAGGAGGGACTGCCATCCATCCCCTGGTGGGCAGAGAGGGAAAGGCCATTCCCACCACACTGGAAGCAGAAGGGCAGGACAGGAACGGGAAGTATAAAGGGTGAGCCCTCTAGCTCAGTTGTGGGGAAGCTGCCAGAGGAGAAAGACATATGTCCCCCACCATTGCTGCCCACACCCAACCACTGCAGTGTTGGGGACCCGGAGAAGCCATCAGAGCTGCCTGCCAGATAGGACACAGAGAAGCTGTCAGAACTGCTGGCCGCCTGGGACACTGACGAGCTGTTGGGGTTACCGCTTGCTGTTTACCCTGGGAGATGGACAATGACCCCAAGGCCCAGGTATACCAGGGAGGGGAGGTAGGAAGTAGCCCAGGGGAACCAGATAATAGTCCGATTGTGCAGTGACCTGATACCATATTGATGCATTTTGGCTGGAGTCCCACTGACCCAGTAGCGGAACAATCCACCACTGTGAAGGCCCTGGGCTGGGACCTGGTAGAGTAGGATGGGGCCTGGTCTCCCTACTCCCTCCCATGCTGCTGACCCCAGTCTTGGGGGGCAGGTACCTCGTCATAAGCCAGGATGGTACTCACCCCCTGCTTGTGAGCCCTAGACTGTGTTTGGTGCTTACCCCTACCTGTGAGCCCTAGTCTGCTTAGTTGCCCTGCCCTGCCCGCGGGCCTGGGCACCAGAGATAGCTAATTCCCTGCTTTGAGGCTTCCTTCACAGACTGACAAGGAGGACAGCCAGGTACTCCAACAGTGGGACTCATGGAAAGGGCCAGTATGGTTATCTGCTATGACTCCCTTCACAGAACAAGCCATAGAATTTCACCCCATGATTCCTACATTGAGCCCAGTAACATCTGCTTGAACTAGATGCAAAGCTTTTAGAAAGACATTCAGTCATGATATGATTATTCCAAGAGATGGAGAATCCACGGCATCCTTTGGTAAACTCTGTTCAAATGGTTAATTACCCTCTCAGGTTTTTTTAAATAGTATATTTCCTGTTTTGAATTTTATTAGCTTCAACTTCAAGCCACTGGATCTTGTTATACATTTGTCTGTTAGGCTAAAGAGCCCTGTAACATCAGCTATCATCTTTCTGTACAGGTACCTCTAGAATGTGATCAAGTTGCCTCTTAGGGCATGTTTACATAGCAACTAGACACCCATGGCTGGTCTCTGCCAACTAACTCTGGCTCTCAGGACTCAGTTTGCAGGGCTGTTTCATTGCTGTGTAGATGTCTGGGCTCAGGCTGGAGCCCAGGTTCTAGGACCCGGAGAGGTGGGAGGATCCCAGAGATTGGGCTCCAGCCTGAGCCCAGATGTCTACACAGCAAAGAAGCAGCCCCATAAGCCCAAGTCAGATGGCAAGGCCAGCCACGGGTTTTTTCTTTGCTGTGCAGACATACCCTGAGTGTCTTCCAAAGGATCACTTGGGTCCTTTATGAAAAGAAATTGCAGTAGTCCAAGAGAGAGAGGGATGTCATGGCTGGACAAGAAGATGTGGTAAGAGCAGTAAAGGGAAGAATCAAAGATTACTCCAAGGCTGTGAGCTTAAGTGACCAGGAAGAAATGGTTGTCAATGGCAATGGAGAAAGATGGATGGGGAAGGGGCTTACACATATTTAGTATAAGGAAGTAATGGGACACATGTAAGAAGATCTCCTTAGTATAAGGAAGTAATGGGACACATGTGAGAAGATCTCCTAACATAAGAAATGCAAGCCTGAGTAAAGTATTAGATCAGAAGGGGAGAAGTGGATTTCAACATCACTAGTGAGAAAGTAATAAGACCAGAGAAGCAAATGAATTCACATATAAATTTAGTTTATGGGGGCGGGGGAGGGAGAAGATGAAGGACAGACATCTGGGAAATACTAAAAGAGAGAGGGAGGGAACAAAAGAGGATATCTTGAGGAGTAATCAACAAGGAAGGCCAACAGAAACAACAAAGAGCCAAGTAAGAAGGGGTATGGAAGAGAAGTTGATGTTCAATGGTCTGAATATCAGTAGAGGGAACAAGGAAAATGAGAGGGAGAAGAGACTCTTAGACTTGAGAAGGAGGAAGTAATTGATTCCTCTTATGACAGCAATTTAAATGGGGTGAAGAAAGCAGAAAATCAAAATAGTAGGAATAAAAAGCCCAGTGTAGTAGCTTAGAGGGAAAGAGAGTAGCAGTGAGATAACTTGCAGGACAGTCACACAAATGTCAAAGCTTTCCTAAAGCCACAGGTTATGTAGAGATGACTTTGGTCAAACTTATTGTCATTCATTGATTACTGTGGGCTAATATCTCTGCTAGATAATATGGAGAGTCTCTCCTAGCAGTTACCAGAGAAATCCCAGAGATTCTCAAGCTATTACACCCAAGGTTAGTGGGTGTCACAGTCCAGGACAATTGCACCTGTATTTCCACTTAGTGGTCCAGCAAGAGCCAGTCTCAGGCTTCCAGCTCCCCAGCTGTTGCCTTGGTAGTCCCTTCCTTCAGACCAGGGTATTTCCAGGTTGCACAGTTCCCTGCCTTCACTGTGTATTTCCCAGCACAAACAGGTTGCCCAAGGACACCATCTTGCTTTCTCTTCAGAGACAGTTAACAGGTGTAATTGCTACAGTTATAAGGTACCACACAGCCCTTCCTATACAAGCCTATTTTATTCTTAAGATAAAGAACATTACAGAGAAAATATATTAAAACAATAAAAGAGCCTACCTGCATGCTTACAAGCGGTAACCCCAACCCTAATGTGCTCTGAGAGGAGCAATTCTTCAATAGCCCACCCATAGAGGATTCATTGTGGCTACAAGTTCATCATCACTTCAGCTCAGAACAAGCATCTAGTCTTATGGGACCTCAGTAGCCCCAGTCCTGCCAACCCTACCTTCCATGGACTAGGGGGTTCGGTCCATTTGCTGGATCAGGAAGAAGACCCTGAGCCTATTTAAAGCCAGACTATTTATCTAAAAACCCTTTTTTTGTCTGTTGGTCCCTGGAAAATTCAATTTGAACTAGCATATGAAGACCTCGCTAGGAAGTGGCTTTAAAGGCTGATAATGGAGGAACTACCTTAGCATCCCCGCCCTACTAGAGAAGGTACATACAATGCCATGACACAGACACAATTACATTTTTAATATACTGGACCCCAAAGGTATTAACTCTAATTCAATAAATGTTCATTTAATTCCATAAGGTGTGTTCAGGATATTCTCAGTCTGTGAAAAGGGGTATTTCTTAATCCCAGTTCAAGAAAGCTGAATGGGAGTGGAAGGCATTCCCCATTCTTGCTCTACTTTATGTGGCATACCCTGCCACATCCTCCACCTCCAGAAGGACGAAGGAGGCAGCAGCTTGTACAGGGTAGTCCCTGCTGAAGAAGAGAGAAGCCCCTTGATGCCCCAGGACAGACCACTCAATGAGCAGTACACACAAAACAGAATGACAGCGTCGTCTGTCAGTTACATACATAACAGTAGCTACATCTATTGTAATTTTTTCAGTTCTGACAGTGACATGGGCAAACTGCTCAAGAGCTGGCAGCTATTATGTCTTAGATTCAGAGCTGTCCCGTGGCCCCTCTTTTCTGGCTATGCTAGTACAAGCTACCATAGTACAGATGTATGGCCTCCCTAGTGAACTGTGCCTCCCTCATTGAAGCCCATTATGCAGGGGATGCTTGGAAGTGGAAGAAAGTCTGACTAAGTTAGGCCAGTGGCCTGGCAATTCCCTGCAGCCACAACCTCCCTGGGACTAATGTTGCAGCAGCCGTTAAGGCTTCCGATGATGGGGTGAATACACCCTATTCTTCCACAGCCACTAAGGGATTAAGAGACAGCAGAGATCTGTCCTAGATGTGGCTAACTGGCAGACCATCTAATGCTGAGATAAATGCCTGCAGACTAAGCAGAAAGGAGTCTGCCAGAGGCTCTGAGGGACTCCGCTTCAGCCACAAACTGGCAGGATGTGGCTCAAGGTGCTCGAACCTCCACTGAGAAAGCACTGGAAGGAGTTTCTTTGTGAAAGGGGCGTGGGGGCAAATGAAGTTAGGAAGTGGTCGAGGGAAACAGCAGTGCGTCTGATAAGCAGACTCTAGAGGCTTAATGCAAGGCCATTGGACTGTAACCCAGAGTGGGGAGTGGGGCTGGGTTCCCCTTAATGACACAAGGAAAAGAGGACATAAAAGTACTTCTGATCCAATGGGGCAAGGACTATTGAGCTCAGGGTGGCGTGGAAGATGTGGGATAAGGTAATTCGACTTTGTTTTGGGGATTCTTCACTACCCCGGAAAGGACTGGGACTATAAGCAACCTGCCGCAGAGCTGAGTTGTGAGAAGTGGTAAACCACCCCAGGCACAAACGGCTTTTCAACAAGGGATGACAGAGTTAAAGAGGCAGCTGCATTATTCCTGGCCGTGCAACCCAACTATATTTACAGGTTTTCACTAGTGCAGAAAAGCACAGCAGTTTGATGCTAATGTCCTTCTGCATACAACTTATTTCTCTTTAAAGATGCTCATGGATTCATTTCAGGGACACATCGATCCTATCAATGTTCTAGCTACATAGCCTGAATTTGTAGAACCCAATCCTTAAGTCTTTGTACAAGGAAAAGCTCCCAGTAAACATAATACAGTAAAACCTGCCAAAAGTGACTGCTCCTGGGACTTAGCAAAAGTGGTGACTTGTAAGAGGTGGTCTCTCTTCAAAGGGTCTGGTATGGTACTTCCACCCTTACTTCTTTGCTCCTGCTGTGGGCGGTGCTGCCTTCAGTGCTGGGCGCCTGGCCAGCAGCTGCTGCTATCCGGATGTCCAAATCTGAAGGCAGAGCAGAAAGCGGTGGCTGCTGGCCAGGCTCCCAGCTGCAAACAGAGTAAGAAAATGCGGTCGCTGTTCGCAGAGGACAGGTGGTCACTCTTTACAGTTTCTTCACAGTTAAATTATAGGGGAAAAAGCTCCATGGCCTCTGAAAGTAGTCGCTCCTGACAGGTAGTTTCTCTTCAGAGGTGGTTGCTAAGGCAAGTTTTGACTGTAGACACTTTAACTTAGTTGTGACTGAAGATTTGGGTCCTTAAACCACTGATTAGTAGGATTAACAGAGGAAAACATAGTGCCTCACTTAGGCTCCAAAGAGCTACAACTCTCTAAAGAGTAAATAAAGTGTACAAACAAATCTCTCTCTAACAAAGACTTGGACAAGCCTTCGCTTTGCTAGGGAAGTAATAACTCTGACATTTCCTTGTACAAAAAGAAAACCATCCAATGACTTTATTAGAAAATTATTTTCAGTACAAATTGCCAGTAAAATACCCTGCCCCAGGTCCACTGTTACTGATTATTCACTAGAATGGAAACGTACAAGTACTGATCCTCCCTAAAATCAATTTGGAAATCTCCAAACACCAAACTTATTGGAAGATTAACTTGGAGCTATCTTCCTGCTATTTGCTTCCTCTCTTTCCTTCTTCCTTCTTTCAGAAACTGGAGAAAAACTACAGCCACTCAAGTTCTTCCAGCCCACCAGAACGTCCATGTCTCTGCTGTTGGTTTTTAAGACTTTGTTGCAAGATATATGTTCTGTCTCATGGCTTTGCACAGAATATGGGCCAGCAGCCCAGCTGACCAATCAAAGTAAACCTTTCAGATATACACATTGCAAAGGAAGTGTAATATCATGTCAGGTTCTGTCAGTCCACAGAGATGATAGAATCAAATTCAAATCACACAGTAGTTTCTTGTTTTAAAGCTTTAATTTGATAAGATGATGCTTGTGGAGAACCAGAAATATTGGTATTATTTTTTTCATCAATACCAATATATGCCTGTTTGATATTACCCTGCCTGTCACAGAGTTAGCTCAAAAGGAATTGTTAAAAGAAACCAGGCAGGAAAGGTAAAACAATGGCCTAGAGAAGGAACATCTCTTCAAACACAATAACCAGATTTACAGCAATGAAAAGGGATTTCTTATCCTCAGCCCTGGTGAGAAAGCTGTTTGGCCAAGGCTGAAAAGAGTGAGATCAAAAGACACTGAGCTCTTAAAAGCTACCATATAGAAAGGCAGGGGGAAGTGCTCAGCATACAGCAAGGATGACACACAGAGACTGATGGAGAGCCAGAGTCTGTGGCAAGCAAACTATAACTTGATACCCAGAGAAAATATGGGACACCAAGACTAACGGCAAGTCTACACTACAAAACTGACCTAAACGGCAAGTCTACACCACAAAATTAAGTCAACCTAAGTTACATTGATGTACAGCCACAACAATAATTGGTTTGGTTTTACACTTCCACATTACGCTCCTTATGTCGGTGGCATGCATTCTCACCCGGGGCGCTTGCCCTGATTTAACTGCCAGTGTGGGGCACTGTGGGCTGGCTTCTGAAAGGCCGCAACAGTCCATGTAAGCAACACAGTGTCTACAATGACACTTTGCCCACCTGACTACATCGACTTAAGTGCTATGCTTCTCAGCAGAGGTAGTTATTAAATCGGTGTAGTGGGCGAGTTATAGCAGTGGGAGCTACATTTTAATGTAGACACTGACAGAGTTAGGTCGACGTAAGGTCGACTCACTCTCTAGTGTAGACCAGGCCTAAGTCATGTCTACCTGGGGCTTGGCATATGTAAGACAAGATGCTTGTAGGTCTGTTTGATATTTTAAAGCTGCTGTCTACGCTCTGTGTACCTTTTGGGCAAAATAAATCAGATTTTGTTTTGGAGGCACGGCTTCTCTGTCTCTGTACACTGTTACCGTTCACAAGCTTCTGAAGGAAGACTCTTGCAGGTGCCAAACACACAGTTTCTTTCAGAGTTGTAATCCAGTTGGAGAGTGGGTGGATCGTGGGATCCCACCCCAAAGTGGAGTTCCGGATCAACCACTTGAAAGGACACTGGAAAGCATGAAAAAGGACAATACTAACATTTAATAATAGTACTTAAAGCTCCTACAATGAAAATGCTTTATAAGCAATAACTAAGCAAAAATCACAGCCCTCTGGTGGAAGTAAACACTGTATTGTTATCTCCATTTTACAGATGGGAAAACTGAGCTGTGAGTTTGTCAGACAGCGGTAGAGTCAGGAATACAAATCAACAATGAATCCTGGCTCTCAATTTCTGAACTACACTGACAATTTTCAAACTGATTTGCAGCTTCATTGGCTTCCTGTCTTGTAATTATGGTGCTCAATGCTTAATAACCTCTGAAATTCTCTTCAGTCAGACACTTCCTAATATTTCACTCAACTGCCTTGCTCTGCTTTCCACAGTTCCCTAACAATCCATTCTCCTGCTGTGGCTTTTTACTGCCCTGGGCTGTTGCATTGATTTGCTAGGTTCACCTTTAGTTTATAGGGGAGGAAAAAACTCTTCTTTTGTTTTTTGTAAGTTAGTTCCCAGGCAGCTTGTCAAATACTATCAATTCTTGTCTCAAGCACAATAAGCCAAAACTCTGCTGAACCTACCTGACTCCCAAGACTCCCAGCTTCATGTACATTTGTGTTTATTATGGTAATGGCCAGAGCCAGAACACTGTTGCTGTTAGAATTCGTTCAGACAGTTAATGCTTCTCCTGGAAGCTTTACCCTTCATCTGGTCATGGGAAGAATTGGTCAAGGGATGCTGAAGACACTGGAAGATCCACAATCAGTGAGGGCTGGATTCTCACAGACCTTCATGTGAGTACCTGGGAGTGAAGAACACATGAGGACTTTCCTTCACTTGTGCATCCCACCTCAAAGGCCTCAGATTTGCCGTCTCTGAGCTCCAGGGAACAAATGCACTGTTTCCTTCATGGACTTTCTGTGCATCCAGTGCTCTAGAGGAAGGGAGGCATGGAGAAGGCAGGGGAATTGCTCCTGCCCTATGTCCACTAGCCTGCAGAGTGGTATTGGGGGAGCGAGAGTAGCCTTTTGATTAAGGCACTGAATTGTGAGATCAAAGTTCAAGTATTGGCTCTGCTACAAACTTCCTTTCCTGAGCAAATCACAATCCCTGTACCTCAGTTTCCCCTTCTGTGAAATTCGGATGGTAATACCTCCTTACTTCACAGGGTTGCTGTGAAGATGAATCTATTAATAGATGTGGTGTATTCAGATCCTATTGGGATGAGCACCATAGAAAAACCTACAGACATAGCCTACAGGGAAGTGAGTGTGCTACACCCTATAAGGGGGTGGTGCTCCCCTTGGTTTTGTGTTACTCCTCATTTTCCTCCAGTGCTAGGCTGTGCGTGCCAGCAACTGCGTTACAATTTAAATGTCATAAAAACAAAAACACTTTGAAATAAGCACCACGTCTCGCTTCAAGTAGAGAATAACAAACATACTTGAACTCCTGTGCTCACTCTCGCTTTGTAGGATAGTTTACAATAGGCTGGTAGCTTGAAGAATGGCAAGTACCCTACTGCCAACACACCTGGAATGTTTACATCCAGCAGATCTCAAATTACAAGTCGGCAAGGCTCTTCCATATATTGCTACTGGATGCAGCCAAGTTTTGAATCAATGCATCATCATGGGATGTTGCCTCCATGATGTATCACATGTAAACACCTTCAGAGCATTGTAACTCTGATACCACGCATGTGCCATAAATCATCTTCCCACCAGCAGTCTTAGGATTGATTACTTAGCAAGATGGCTCTCCAAAAAGGGAAACATACAGCCATCAGTATATCTTCGTCTGAAATTTAAAAAATACGTGAAATAAAAATTGGATCATTCCTTTTCTAAAGGCAGACGTGCTTCGTTTGTAAAAGAGAAGCTTCCTCAATCAGCTCTTTCTCAGTCCCTCCATGTCATAATCATCATAGTGGGAACTCAGATACTGCCTCCAGACCAGATCTGTGCTCTGAGCCTGGCCTCATGATTGTTGTCTTCATGGCATACACACAGAGAAGGTGGATACAAAATATGAAATACTCTTTCTCGAAGGTTGCAACGTAACAGTCCTTATTTCTTACAATTCAGAATGCTAATACAAAAGAAAGAAAATCACAAAGCTGGCTGTTCACTACAGCAGAGAAGTAGAAGTCAGTCCATCTAACTCTAGGCTGGCTTTCTGCAGACTGCTTGCTCAAGGGCCAAATCGCACATTGCCCTACAGAGCCTGCAAGCAGAACTAGGATACAAATTTAAAGTGATAATTGTGTTAAAATTACAAGTTTTCAATATTCCACAAGGACCATCCCTCAGGAAGAACTCCCCACAATTCTCTGCCTCCAGGCAGCACACACAGCAGACTCCAGGATTCCGTTTTCAAGTGAGTTTTCACAGGATTTTAAGATCATGTAAATGTGTCTCGGTTTCTTTGTGGCTTTGAAGTTTTTCTCCTAAAATCTCTGAACTGAAAAAGAAATTCCTTTTTGTTTTCGGAGGCAAGTTTGAAGGATAGCAACCTCTCCCCGCCTCCCCAGGGACAGACAGAGAGAGGGCAGACAGAGGGCAGGCCACAGAGAAATCAGCTCCCAGCTGGTGGGTGGGCAAGGTCCATGCTGAGACAGCTGAGCAGACAATATGCCCGATTTTGAGTAAATGAAGGACTGTTCATCCATTTCGAAAACATTTTTGATAAACATTTAAATCACCCAAAAAATGGTTCCAAAGCAAAAGCAAGTTTGAAACTTTAATTTTTTTCCGAACCTAGTTTTGGATATTGTGACCAGCTCTCTTGGTTAATGCTTCTGAATATCATGAGATAAAGCTCCTATGAGAAATCGTACTAAACTAATTTATGAAAGGGAATTCATTACAATACAGTATGTGAGGCGAAGAAGAGGAAGGTAAATCTCACATCAGAAACTGAAGTATCCTTAATGACTTAGTTCGTGTTGATCCTGCTTTGAGCAGGGGCTTGGACTAGATGACCTCCTGAGGTCCCTTCCAACCCTGATCATCTATGATTCTAGGACTCTTCTAATGTTTTCAATATTTTTAAGAACTTCAGGATGTTGTTTTTCAAAAGGGAAGTCAATGCCTATCACCTTTAGGCACTTTTGAACATCCCATATTTAATTATTTTTCTTCCAAGCACTTGGATTCAAGTTAATGGGTAATAGGTGAGGAAGGGGAATGAGGCTTTTAAAAAAAACCGAATCTCCAGCTCTACCAAATCTAACAGAAAAAAAATCAGGGCAAACAAATTTTGCTATTTATGGACAACATCCATCAAATCCTGACTGAGCCCTTTCAAAGATTCTCTGAGCATAAATCTCAGAAATAACCTGTACTTAATCTCCACATATCCTTCCCCTCAAATCTATGCCAATCACATTCACATCCTCCTGTTTTAATTCATGAGTTACTACTATTCTCTAATCCTCCTCCAAATATGCATATGAAACATAAAATCCATCTTTGCATTTGTTCGTGTCTGATACATTTCTTGGAACACTGGGCTGTTAATATTTTAACAGCTCTGCAAACATAAAAGTAAATAATATTTTTTTCTACCCAGTTTGACAAATGAAGTTGTC
This sequence comes from Emydura macquarii macquarii, assembly GCF_026122565.2. Lineage (NCBI taxonomy): Eukaryota > Metazoa > Chordata > Testudines > Chelidae > Emydura > Emydura macquarii. Next base: position 2,263,491 of record NW_027132344.1, read on the forward strand.
CCTGTGCTCACCAAGGTATCTTCACCATCTCAAAGGAAATGCTGGGCCAAGGGAATATTTCTCACTGTTACCTTGATTTACATCTTCCATTATACAGAGGACAGAAGAAACATTGAGGGTATGTTCTTGACTCTATTCATTTTCCCCCCCATGAAAACTTTCCTTTGCAGGTTCATCCAGGCCACTCATCGGTTGTGTCACTACCTGCCCTGTAGCCCTGGGTGCTTCTGTGCTGTGCACTTTGGCTCAGAGCCCTGCCACCAGTCGCCTGTTTGTAGCACAATAACTCACCCTGGCTGCCGCCAGCTTGTTTACTCCTTGCAGGGCAGCACTAACAGCACTGCCAGTGCTGAGTCTCTGCTAAAAGTTCTCCTCTGCAGTGCTCAGCCCCTCTCACTGTAGCACTCTCAAAACTTAACAAGTCTGCTGCTCCTTTAAAGAGACAGTACACAGCACCAACCTGCTAGTTTGGCTGAGGATTTTAGTCTTCAATTTGAAACACTGCACTGAGGTGGTAGTGTAATAAAACAAGACTAAGTTTATTAACCAAAAAAAACCAAAACAGATATTTAAGTGATACCAACTAGAAGGAATTGGATAGAAATGGTTACAAACAAACAAAAGTAAATATACATTTCCAAGATTAAAACCTACCTTAACAAACTAGAGTCTTTTGTTCAACTGGTTTTCTCAACACAGCCATTCTTCCAGCATGACTGGCCTGTTCTTGGCCAGGATCCAGCGCAGAGTTCAAAGCATTTGGTTTCTTTGTCTCCTCAGGTGAAGGACAGGGTACTGCCAACTTCAAGAGATCAAAAATCCTGAGTCAGACCGCCCTCCCAGCCAAAATCATGAGATTTTTTAAAGAAAGATTATATTGTGTTTTTAGATCCGTCTCTTGATTTTTTGAATTCCTCTGTCCATCCCCAGGGTGTGTGCATGTGATGATTAGTCTTGCCCACTCTCCCCATGTACTGGATAAGGTAATTTTGGCCCCTGGTGCAGAAGTTCTGACCCTCACATCTGCCCATTTCCTGCCCAGCAATTAATCCTGTCTCCCAGTGCCCCATCAGTTCTCTCCCCACCCAATAACCCTCAATTCATTTCCCCCTCAGTTCGGTCCCCTACCGCATCGACCTCCACTGCCCTCAGTTCACCCTCCCAGCACTCACCCCATTTGTCCAGAACCCACCATCAATACAGCCCCTCACCCCATCACCCCCCCACCCTCTTCACTTCAGCCCCCCTACAACCCCCAGGCTATAGTTCACCCCTTCCAGCCTCACCTCTGCTCCTTAGGCCTGGGGGGCTGCAATGGGGGTCCCCTCTCCCACTTCCCAGTCTGACAGAGGAGCAGCTGCCCGGGACTGACAGTGGGAGCCCCAAACGCCCAAAGACTGACAGCTGGAGGCTGGTCCTGACGACTTGCGCCCTGGCTTGACAGTGAGAGCCTGGCTTCACCACACCTGAGGCTTGTCAGTGGGAGCCTGGCCCTGCCACCCCACACCCAGGGCTTGACAGTGGGATCCTGGCCCTGCTTCCTGCTCCTGGGGCTTGACAGCCAGAGCCTGACCCCCCTGCTCAGCACTCAGGGCTTGACAGCAGGAGCCCCTGCCACTCCGGGGCCGCTGACAGGATTTCTAAGTAAAATTAAGCCTCAATTTTAGAACTCTCAAATGTCAGGATTTTTTTTTTCCGGTTTCAGCAGAGTTCTATTGCAATATCATGAGTGAGGCTTCATTTTACTCAGAAATTGCAACTCTCGTGACCAATTCATGAGAATTGGCATGTCTGGAGGCGACAAAATGGCTTTCTCTCTCTGCGTACATCCTCAATGTTTGTTTTTGTTTTCAAAGTCAGGAAACACTCCTAGGGGCTTAGCTTGCTGTGTCTACCAAGTAGCTGGTGCCATGTTTATTTTTGCAGTCTCCTCCTTACTTCATGATAGTTAAATGACTATATCCCCACTCGCTACTTTGATGGCTTTCTTTACCTTTCATGTAAATGTACTTCCATTGTCTCTCCCTGTTCAATTTATATTGGAGACAAATTCAAGCATGCGGAACCACATTCATTTGTCTAGAGCAGAGTGACTTAATCTCTATCTGCCAAACACATTGTAAGAATATATTTCCAGTACATATTTATAATTTTTCAGATATCATCCATGCATAGACCATGCAATAATATTAATGACCAGCGGGTTACCAGTTTGCATATGATACCTTACATGACAAGAGAAGGGAAGGCTGAGGGCGTGACATAACAGTCTTCAAGTAAAAGGTTCTTATCAAGAGAAGGGTGATACATTGTTCTTCTGATCTGCTATGGGCAGGACAAGAAGTAATTGGCTTAAATTGCAGGAAGGGAGATTTGGGTTAGGCATTGTGAAATTTTTCCTAACTGTCAGGGTGGGGTAGTTAAGCACCAGAACAGTGCTACAGAGATTGTGGAATCTCCATCACTGGAGGATTTTAAGAACAGGTTAGACAAACACCTGTCAGAGATGGTCTAGATAATTAGTTCTGCCAAACTGCAGAAGACTGGACTGGATGACTTTTGGAGATCCCTTCCAGTCCTACAATTCTATGATTCTGTGACACCTTTTTAGATACAGATTATGACAACAGTGAGTTGGGGTGCACTCAGATAAGACTCATTGCTAGATACCACAAAGCCTGTTGCCCTCTGGCATTAGGATGCTGTTAGGGTCATGCTCCCACTTCCAATTCCATGAAAAAAAACATCCTACTTCTGCAAACTACTTTGGTTCATAATTATCTTTGAGCAAAGATCTTTAAAAAAATAAAACTTCAGCAGAACTGCTTCTGATGGGGTGCAGAAGGAGTGCTTTTTTAGCTGATATAATCAATGCTTCTTTTGTGGGTCATCCAGACAGGTTCATTTTTCTTTGCATCCTCTCTTGAAATGCACATTCAGCGCCCCATGTATTGAATTGTTATCCACTAAGACATCAGATGGGTGCAAATCATATTTCTAGTCAGTAACTATATAAGTAGCAGGATATATTATGCTTTTCCCTTCCTCCTCCTTGCATAAAGCACAATATGGCACAGCAAGTAACAGCTTGAATACTGTGGGATGGGGTGGATCCTTTATAGAGGGGACATGGGGATCATCCTCGCAAAGGAGACTTTACACCAAATATCAAGTAAATTTTTTTTAAATGTAGCCCATTCCAAAGACACAAAGCTAACTCTTGAGAAATATTTTTGAGTCTGTGATGGGGCTGTGATGCTGGTGAACCAAGTACCAGCTCTGTCCAAGTACAAAGGCCATGGGGCTTAGCTAAGAACTGACAAACTCGTAGCTGGAAACCAAAGAGGCTCACCTGTATGTTACATTTGTTCAAAATAGGCATAAGTCCTATAAGAATATATTTAGTGTTTAGACTCTGTGAAATGCTTGTAAATTGTTGCATGCACTAATCTCACTTGCAATGTCTGCATCCCATGTTATAAGGAAATATGTAAGTTTTGCTTTATAACTTGAATCTGTTTCTCTGAACTTGTGAACCCAGACTTGAGAATTCTCCCCATTAGCCATTCAGGAGGCTTCTCAAGAATAAACAAGCATCTAAGGAACATTACAATACAAAGGAATGGTGACGGGCCCTATCACACCTTGGAAATGCTATGTGCAAGGGAGCTCATCTCATGGACTGGAAGCCAAATGTAAAACTTAAAACAGGGTCACAAGAAAATTTTTAATCTCTCGGCTGTTTGAACTCTCAGAGGGCCAGAGGCACTAAACTAAAGCAGAGATTCCCAGGGTCAACCTGGATCTACCCTGAAAGACATATGGAATGGACAGATTACTATTTCTCTGTCATCTTTAAGAATCATAGATGGTAACTCATTTGTGTGTATATATTTGCTTGCTTTAACCGGCAAATAACTCTCATTTCTTTTTCATAGTTAATAAACCTTTAGATAGTTTATTACAGGATTGACTACTGTCATTATCTTTGGTGTAATATCTAGGGTGCCAATTTATCTGGGATAAGTGACTGGTCTCTTGGTACTAGAAGCAACTTGAATATTTTGTGATTTTTGGTATAAGTGACCATTTATCACTAAGTCCAGTTTATTTGCGTGGCAAGATAGACTGGAGAGCCTAAGGGGATGGTTTGTGACCCCATGGTAAGGCTGTTATATTGGTCTACGAGTTCACATTTGTTACTGGGTTGGTGCAGTCTAATTACACAACACACCACCAATTTGGTTTGTCTGCCCTGATTTTGACAGTCTGCCCAGACGTAGGCATTCAAAATCATGAGCCACTCCAGAGACATTCACCTCACATGAGCATGGATGAAGTTAAGATTGCAAGAGAGGCCAATCAGCCTTAAGCTGCACCTGCTAGGTGAGCTAAAGGGCAATGACACTGATTGAGAATGAAGCTCACCTGGGCAGAAACAAGTGGGGGGAGGCGGCTTCTATAAAGCCTAGGAGCTGAGGCTAGAATGGGGCTTCAGTGAGATGAGCCTCTAGTTACATGCCTTGATTGAAGGGTGCAAGTTGGAGCCTGAGAAAGGCAGGATAGGAAGTAGTCCAGGGAAGGAGCAGTAAAGTCAGAGGGATATACCTGAACTGTTGGCTTGCATGTCCCTGGATTGGAACCTGATGCACAAGGCAGACCCACGTCCCCCTACCCACCACTGCAGGAGTGGTGCAGTCAGCACAGAGGAGAGGGAGACTACCTGAGACATTGAAGAAGGAGATGCTGATAATACCCCAGAAAGGGAGGATGATGGTGACTTGGCTGGAGGGCTAAGCCTTGAAGGAGAGGTGCTGCAGCTCTGGACTAGCGGGAGAGCGGCTGCACAGCAAGTGCCTGGGGCAATGGGCTGAACAACTGCCGGACAGGGAGTGGATAGTCTCTAGCTAATCACTTAGAAGAGCCACAAGGAAATGCCGCCAAGCAGTGAGTAGAAGGCTCTGTGACAGATCCTCAGGAGTAAGTCCTCTCTGGCTGGGGTTTAGTGTCTATATATATATATAGAGAGAGAGAGAGAGATGGACGAGAGGAGAGCAAGGGACAACCAGAATCCTACCTACCTCCCATTTAGAAGTGCCAGAATTTGTATGGGTCTCCCAAGAGCCCATGAGAGTCCCCCACAAGCACAATGCTGTTTTTGTTCCCGGCCCTTATGTGCCTACTTTCCACTTTGTGCACCTTTTGTCCTCCATACACCAAAACTGAGAAATGACGATTTGTTCCACTGTCCATATTTTCTACTTCAAAGTTTCCTTAGCTGTCTTTGTAGCCTGTCACAATCATAATCTCATTAATAAATAATTACAACTTGCACTAGTGCAGTCCATACAATGATCTTGAAGTATTTTCCAAACATTCATTAAATCTCAAATCATCCTTGTAAAGTGGCTAAGAGAAATATAGAATCGCTGCATCCACCATTGAAACTCAGGACAGGAATTGAAGAAGTATACCATGTCTAACAGAACTTGCAGAGGGAATGTAGCTGAAGTTCTCATCATCTAGACCCTCTTAAACTTGGATCTTCTCTGTGGTTCCTGGGATTTCTCAAGTGTTCATCTGACTATGGCCCTGTACACAACGCTCCTTAGGGACAGAAACCCTTGGTCTGTGACCTTCTGACTGAGACCGCTGAGTCAGAATTAGGTTTTGGACATCTTGCCTTAAGGGTCTGATATAGTCTGTGTGAAAATTCCCCAAACAGTCCTAGGCCATAATTGGCTTAATTAAAACTAGATTTATTAAGAATAGAGAGAGGAAATCCATAATGTAACGAAAGAACCAATTAATGTCATAGCTAACTTGAAACTGTGTAAAGTTCAAATTAGCTAGACTACCATTAGTTCTAGAAATCCATTTTTCCTCTCTGACCCTCTGGGTCAGACAACTCCAGGGGCATTCCCTCTCCACTCTGTCCCAGTGGATAGATTTCCCTTAATTATTCTACCTTTAAATATGAATTATTGACACATACCAAATCCTCTGGCACCGTTCAAGTCTGAATTTGACAAGCCACTTAAGTCCTATGACAACATTTATGTTTTTGAGGCGAGTGAGAGAAAAGAAGTGGGTATTTGTTCTGTTGGGGTTTTTTCCTGTTCATCACAATCTGGTGCTCCTTGCCACAATAGCAAGCTAAGCGGTAACAAGACTTTTCCTGCTACACAACCTCAGAACCCAAAAACAGCTATAAGGAAGTGTAATACTGGCCAGTAGCAGATTAAAGTATGATTTAACATATCCTCTGATCCACCTTCTATACTCTGACCAGGGCTCCCAACACTCAAAAAAAAATCTTTAAAACTCATGACTTTTCTCCTGGAGCAACATCCCTGTTCATGGATTTTGTTCCCCACAGCAGCAGCTTTCTGGGAGGAGCCTACATTTAGCCCTAATCCATTCTATGATGTAGACAGCACCTTCACTTAAAGAGAGGAAAATCAGCAGCCAAAGAGCAGCACCCACCCACTGCTATTTTCTCGCTTTGTGATGCATGTATTTGTTTTTGCCGTCTTCTGACATACTGATTAGCTCTTCATTGTGAACAAGGTTTTGCACACACATTCTATATAACAGAACAATTGTGAAAGGAGATAATTTCTCATGAATAAGTTAAGTCTTCAGCAATCATGAGCGAATGCAGAGCTGCCAACCATTTCAGCAATATGAATGCACTTGTTTTTCAAAGAGAAACCATTCTGCAATAAAATTAACCTGCTAGACATCCATGTTCTTTATTTCAGCCCTTAAGTGGCTGATGAAGTCTCGAAGTTAGTGCTTTTAGATGTGAAGAATCACACTTTAATAAAATGATATCCTTTCTGCCAAATCCTTTCTGGTCTTAGTGTGATGTGTAAAACCTGATTATCAGGCTTTATGAGGAAAGATAACTGTGGAATACGCTTTCTTCCAAAGAGCATTGGCACTTGATAACATCTTCAGACAGATGCTAAAAAAACCATATTGTAGTTAATTCTGTTACCTTAGCCAAGTTTTACTACAAAGTGAGTGAGAAAAACAGCACAAAAGAAAAGTGAGGATAGGCACTATATGCTGTTACAAATTACAATTTATAGGATTCTTGGCCCAGATTCAGCAAGATACTTAAGTAATTGCCTAACTGTAAACACATGAATAATCGCATTGAGGGTTTATTCACATGCTTAAAATTAAGCACATGCTTAAGTATCTTGCTGAATTTGGTGCTTAAAGTGTGATCCACAAAGCAATTTAGGTTCCTGATTTCCAGACTTAGATGCCTAAATCCCCCTGCACAGCACCACTTCAAGCCACAAAACTCCTGCTTGGCTGCCCCTAAACCTGTAGTGCCTAAACTCACTTGGTGCCTAATGTTGTGCTGTAAAAATTCCTGGGCGTCTGCATTTTAGACCCTGGGGCATGTGAATGCTGCCCCACTGTAGATGGCGTGGTGCTTATTGCCTGCCTAAGACACAGAGTGATTCATGAACTGGAGAAGACAGCCATTTAGCTGCCTAAATCTTACATGGGGCTGAGCCAGTAGGTGGCCTCTGAGCACACTCACCATATCAGAGCCCCTTCAATATCCAGCCAGAGAAGGTGGTCATAGTGGTGCCCTCCTTAGAGCTTTCAACCCAGTAATTAGAACACTCATCTGGGATGCAGGAGACCCACATTCAATTCCCCCCTCTCAGGAGGATGCTTTAACCACTGAGCTAAGGGACATTTTGATGTGGGCCCCTCAGTCTCTCCTGGTGAAGCTGTTCCACTGTGGATAAGTAATGCAAGTGATTTTGGAACAGAGGGACTAGGACCTTCTAGGTGGGTGCCCTAACGACTGGGATACAGAGTCATTCTCTCTTTCTCTCTGGCCCAAAGACTAGATACTGGGGTGAGAAAAGGAGACCCAGGTGTAGTCCCCCTGCCCCAATCTCTTTTACATTATTTATTCATCACCATAAAATCTTCCTCTGGCCATTTTCTGTGGTACGAGGCTGGTGCCTAACTTATTCCTGAAAGAAACACGTTAGGTGCCGAAGCTACCTGACTGAAGGCAGCTGGTTCCTGTTTGTAGATTGCTACCCGCAGTCCAGATTTAGGCACCTATCTCTGAGAGAAGGGCAGCATTTTAGCAACTGGTAGTGCCATGTAGTGTACATGTAACACACAGTGAAAAGCACACTGTGTCCATAGTGTGGTTTGTTCCTACATGTGTCAGTGAGGGGCTCTGGCAGAGAGCAGGCAGCAGGCAAAGACTTCAGTCAGAAGTTTTGTGACTGGCTTCAATGCGAATAGGGTCATGTCTTGAGACAGTAAATTCAAGACCATATCTTCCTCTGTGTTTTCTTCAGCACTGAGCTCCTGGTTCTCAAATACTAATAATGTTTACATCTATAATTTATATGTGGTATCATTAAAACTTAAAGACATTCCAAGCTAACTGCCTCTCCTCAGTTTCCCAGTATGTCATATTTTAATAGGCTCTTATATGGCAACTGCAGCTGTTCAGTGGTTCCTGTGCCTGCTGGGTCTTCTCATGAGTGCAGGGTCTGCCATTAGGATGCAATTGCAGGATCAGAGCCTTAGACGCTGTACATTTTTCAGGCCAGGAGATAGGGACTTTATTGAACAAACTCACTCTGATGTTGTCTTTTATGCTTCGTGGGAGGCTTAGAGGTGCAGATTTGTAGGCAGCTAAGGGTTGGTTCTGTCTGGATCATAGACATGTATATATGCTATAACTGTATGATATTGCCATTGTAAATATAAGCAAACTAAATCAGTCTGAAAGGGTAGTGAAACATTTTCTTTTTAAGGAACCCATTCCAAATTCTAGGAAATTTGAGAAGTTAAAAATACAGCTTTTTTATTGTCACTGTTATGGCTTTAGCATTATGTTGATTGCTGCTGCCAGCAGACAGGTTTTTAAAAAATCAATGAGGTGCACAGAGCACAAATTTGTCATTTTTAAGCTCATTTATCTGGTTACATAATAGAACCAGGTCATATCTGTTCTCTCCCTGGAGATCCAGCCACAGGAATTTTAAAGTAGTCCTAGGTATAGTAGGGTCCCGATTAACTGCATTCATCAATACAGTGCAATTCCAAACAAAACCATATCAATTAAAAGGAAGGCACTATGAGAAACCAGTCATTTTTGAGATATCATTTATCACAACAACCTGGTGTTATTTTCCCTCTATAATTCTTAGAACTTTGGTTACCATAACAACAGGATGCAGCTTTTATACAAAGTGGGCCAAATTCTGCCTTGGTTATTCAGATGTAAATTCAGACTATCTCGCTCAAGTGCATGGAATGACACTGATGCAAATCCAGAGTAACTAGGCCTGCTATCTGTTTTATATAATCTCTCTCTTCCTCCTCACACGCCCCACCTCAGGAAGACAAGATGTTTTTCTCTTCTGCTCTGAGTGAGCTCATAACATAGTAGAATAATCAGACTTAATGGCAGGTTAAACACAAAGGAATGTTACATCTTATATGACATTAACTTAAAGCTGTAAATTTGTATATTAACTGGTCCTATTTAAAAATACTCCGGAAGGAGCAAATCAGAATTTATTCCTACCATCAATTCATTATAAGGCTACATCTAAATGATATAATATAATTCATATCCATCAGAATAAACAGACACATGCAACTGAGTACAAATTCAAAATCTTTGGCTAGGGCATAGGATTCAATCTTGCAATCAGAATCTGTGCCCCATTAACTTCAATGAGGCTCCAGGAAGGCACATAAAGCTTATTTTCATGTACAAAGTTAGAGCTGACCATATAATGTGCTTAACCCTTATGTAGTACCTCCATTGAAATCAGTGGAAATACATACACAGAGCAATGTCAGTACACAAGCCAGTGTGTTCGAAAAAACCAGAGTCCAAATCAAAACCAAAAATCTTCTTTGTTTGGCTTGATCTGTAAATGCAAAAGAACTGTGGCATTTTTCAGAATGCCAGCCAAATAAGAGGTGAGATTAAATACACATAGCAAAGAGAGAAATCCTTTTGGGAAAGTTCTGTGCAACTTAGTCAGGATTAAACCAATAGGGTACTACTCTAAAAGTATCAGGTCTGAATCTTTACTCTGTTATGCCAATTTTACACTGGAGTTGCACCTGCATTAAATTGATGTAACCAAGTAAAAAAGCAGGCGCATAGAATTTAATAAAACATGGGAACCTTTTCTGTGGGGTCTACATTTTAGTCATTCTACAGAATTCTACATCTGGGAAATAATTAAATTATATAAAGCGGCTCTCAAGGATTATTGGTTTTGGTTGCTTGTAGTACACCCTTCAAAATTCCCAAGCTCTCATGCCCTGAGATTAAAGGGGGTGGGGGAGAGGTGTCAAAGCATCCCTGTTAATTGGGGGGAAAAGTGCTCTTTCCCTGAACACCCTACCCTAAGTTTGCCCACTTATACAGCCTCTTTCACTCCCCTAGTGATATCCCATCTGTTTCAGGCTTGAACTTCCTGCAGGGTAACATCTTTTCATGTGCCCAGGCTCCCCACCCTTGAAGTACATTATCCCTGGGATGTCAATCTTCTTGGCCCTGGTCTGTGTTTCATCAGTCTATAGTTCAGCTTTAGCAGCCATCAGGAGCTCTGACATCTGAGATGGTGTCCTTTGTAAACTGGACCTCACCAGTTGCCTCAGCACCTGCCCCAACCAGTAATCCCAATGATCTCTGCTCCTCTAGGGGCAGATCCAACTTACATATCCCTCTTATCCATAGTACCTGCCCCCAATTGGCAAGAGAATCTGACTCCTTTTTTTTTAATGTTTACAATGGCAAAGCCTATTTGGTCCCTGCCATGGTTGCTGGACCCCCACACCAAACCTGGGATAGATGCACCTGGGGTTGTCATGGTTCCAATTGCAAATCTGGGAAAACAGTCAGCTCACACTTGAGAACTGTGTGTGCATTGCTCCACACTGTCATCCCTCCACGATGGGAGTAGGTCTCAGACGCTACTTCTCGTAACATGTATTCGGGTGGGTACTCACCCTGGAGCTCCCCCTGGAAGCCTGGGGCAGAACCACGGTTGTTTCTCTGCCTCAGTTTCCCCTAATGGGCCTTCAAAGAGTTCCAGGAGGTATTTAGGTAGTGAATAGTGTCCTTTCAGGGGTCTAATTTAGAAAGTCAAAGACCAAAACCTGCAACGCAAGCAAGCCTTGGCCTAGTGTCCTACCTGGGGGGGGAGGAAGGGGGCAAAGTTAATCTTAGTCTATCAATTTCATCCATCCAGGCTCTTTAACAGTAAGGCCTTCTTGATCTGAGTTCCCCCTCTGGAGTTGGGTCTCTTGTCATCACCTAAGGAGTGTTCAGTCTCCGGACTCAGGGCCCTCTTAGAGATTAAACCACTCCTACTCTTCACCAGAGTAGTGTGTACTTCCTCTGTGATCTGGATTGCCTAACTGTCTGGTAAGATCCTTTGGTTGGGACCAGGTCTCCCCAGGGGCTTGTCGTTTTCCCTTTCCAGAACTCTTCCTTATAGAAACACCTTTCCTAGTGTGACTCTTTGAGGGTTCACCCACACCAGTAAGGGATTGTGTCACCTCCTGCCCTGTAACTCTGGGTGCTGCTCTGCTGTGCAGCCTGGCTCAGAGCCCTGATGCAAGCATACATCCACAGAATAGTGGCCTCACCCTGGCTGCCACCAGCCTGTTTACTCCTTGCAGGGGTGACCCCAATTGCCCTGGCAGTCCCTAGTCTCCCCAAAACCATCTGTCTGAGGGTCCAGGTGGAGAGACTGGACACTGCAGGAGAAGTTATCAAGTTCACTGCCTCCAAAGAGACAAAGCACACACTGGCCTGCTACATAAACTCCAGGGTAAAATCCTCAGCTAAATATATAGCACTGAGATGGCTCTGTAAAAGTAAAACCAGTTTATTAGCAATAGAATTTAGATATAAGTGGTACCAAGTTGAAGGATTTGGGATAGAAATAGTTACCAACAAACAAAAGTACCAGTAGGGTCTAAAACTAAAATCTGACTTAACAAACTAGAGTCTTCTGTTCAAAGTAGATTTCTCACCACAGTAGTTCTTCCAACATGGCTGACTAGTTTTTAGCCAAGATACAACACAGAGCCCAAAGTGCTTGGTTTCTTTATTGCCTCGGATGGAGGATAACCTAAAGTCCTTTTCCAGTTCCAGGTATTCTCCCAAAGTTCATTGTCCTAGTGCCAAAAGCCAAGAAGGTCTCCTGGGGGATTCAGTTTGTCTCCTATGGGGGGAGGGGGTGATGACATCTTGATCTGTGTCCTCTTCTGGTGAGTTCCCTTGTAATGTTTCCTCCTGCCATTTTACAATGCAAATGAAGTCTTCCCCTGCCTGAAAGCTGATGGGTTTTCATTAACTGCTGATGTATCCCTATTGTCCATGGGTCACAGTGTAGAGGGGAGGAGGGGGAATTCACAGCCCTTTGTCTAATAAAAACCTGTTTCTTGACGGGCCTGGTTTAAACACATTTGAGTCCTATATTTCCAGCACATCTACATTGTTCTTTGTGTGAGATATGTGTGGTTAACATTCAATAATATTAATGATCAGTAAGTTACTAGTTTTTTAATGACTTATTACAAGACACTTTTTAAGTAAATATCATGACAAGAGTGTATGGGATGCACTCCGATGAGACTCACTGCTACAGGCCAGGGAGCAATGGGGCTCTTAAGGTCACACTAGATTCCCTCCCCACCAGCTCCCTGGAGAAATACCTTTCCTCAGGGCTTCATTTATGTGATTTGGGTCTCCCTGACTGGGCCTTCATAATCCTTTGTTAGGCCCAGGTGTTCCTTAGCTGATTAGCTGCTAACCAGTCACCTACCAGTCCCACGTGTATCCATCTTGGTTTGTTCTCTTTTGTGGAGCCTGTCACAGGAAAGTTGGTGCCTGATCCTCTGAGGCGGCCAGCTATTCTGTGACAACCCTAAAAAATACACAATTAAATATATTTAAGGAAAAGCCTAGACACAAGGCAGATGGCATGCTGCCAAAAACTCAGGCAAAAAGCCCTTGGCAGCAGAAATTCCGCTTTTGGCAGGGGGAGAGGAGGATAGGGCTATATGGTGGCACAATGCCCCACTGCAACTTCACTTCTGCCTGGGTGTCTCAACTGGTTAATTTTACCAGAAGACTGATGTCTGGGGAGGGAATATGACTGGCAGTGAGTGGAGGTATGCTCATTCAGCTCATTATCACCACAGCATTCACTGGAGGGTCTCCTGAGAAGACCATGGTAAAAACAAAGCCTAAACTAGAATTCTTGAGAGAGGACAGTGGAAATACCACCTGCCTTCTCACGGAAATGTGTTGGAAAAATACATTGGAGAAGGTGCAGAAAAGAGACACAAAAGTTATTTGAGGGCTGGAGAAATACTTTACAGCATGAGATTTACAGAGTTCAGTCTGTTTAGTTTAAAAAAAATTGAGCTGACTTGATTATGGTGTATAAGTACCTGCATGGAGAGAAAATAGTGGAAGAGCTCTTCGATCTAGAGAAGAGGCAAAACAAGAACAAATGGGAGGGAAGTTGAAGTCAGACAAATTCAAATTAGAAATTATGCATAACTAGTTAACATGGAGGGTAAGTTAACCGTTGGAGAACACTACTAAAGGAAGTGGTGAATTCTGCATTTCTCAATCAAAACTGGTTGCTTTTCTGGAAAGTTATGCTTTAGTCAAAGCTGTTACAAGTTACTGAACCCACCAACGGGTAATTTGGTGAAATTTAATGGCCTGTGCTATACAGGAGATCAGACCAAATGTTCCTTCAGTTCTAAAACTCTGTGAATCTGTCCTAAGGAACAATGAGCACCCCTTTTCACTGAGGTTTTTCATGCACCTCCCTGAGTCAATGAGAATGAATCTAGCCTTGGTACCAAGGGACTCACATTTCAAATGGGTTAATTGTACACTGATTTACACTCCATACAACCCTCCTGAAATCATTGGGATCTCCCTCATATATATAAATCTCATCTTGAAATAAAACCCATAAGATTTCATCTTAGGACATAAATGTAGGTACAGTTTTACACTAACCTGTTCTTCATGGCCATCTATATCAATTTGTATTACATTCTGTCATTCAGCTTTGATAATATCAAATGACTTATAGTCTTCTGTATGTATAAAATGTGAGTCATCAATAATTGTCTATTACAATGGAATTTCTGCTCTAGATTTGTTTTTACAAAATATGACTTTTAACTGAACATTTTTACATGGCCAAATGCACAATTATAATGAATCCCATTGACCTGGAAGCTTGCAGATTGTTAACTGGATTGTGCTCCCACTGCAATCGTTGGGAGTTTTGCCACCGATCAAATGGGGTAGGAGTAAGCCCCATGAATTAACCTAGTTATTGGATAACAGTAAGCCCTGGTGAGCGCTGGCATTGGTACATTAACAACAGCTTGGTTTCTTCTTTAATTTAGAATCTCTTAATTGGCTTTCCTGGCATTTTGTTTCAGTGATTATTCTGTTATATTTCCCTGAATGCAATTTTTATAAATTAAGTTAGAAACATTTCCTTCCTCAGATGACATATGCTAAGGATAGTAATGCAGCTTTTGAACCACTCAGATGCTCCAGTCCAAATTCCAACTTATGTGCTCTAGAGGGCATTGATTTTTTGGGATAAGAAATCTCAAGGTGAATCTGGGAAGGTGAGTGAGCGACTGGTTTGAGGAAACTTTTGTGGGTGGAAGGAAACTCAGCGAGGGGAACGGTGGCTGAAAAAAACTGAACCCAGGGCACGTCTGTTCCAGGGATTGTGGCCTTTGAGGCAGGGTAAGTAGATAAAAGAGATTCAAGCCCCTTGCCCAAAATCCCTCATTGTCCTTACATATATGTGGCAGATCCTCTGCAGGGATAAACTGGGGCAATTCCATTGACTTCAATGGAATTATGCCAATTTACACCAGCTGAGGGTCTGGGCTGTAAATATTTTTCTTATTTACATATTCCCAGGCAATATGAATTTATTGTAGCACTCAGAACTTGGGAGGGGGGCACAAGGTACAGATCCGCACCTGTGATACCCTGGGTTCAGCAGTTCTTTCGAAATGTTAATTGTCTAAACAGTCAGGCTTTCACACACAGATTCGTTCATTTATAGTCTTTTCCCTAGTATGCTTTTCAATGGTAAACACCTCACAAATTAATTAATTTAGCTTTACAACACAACTGTGAGGCACATGGGGAAACTGAGGCACTGAAGCTAAGACATGTCTTGCCAAAGTTCACAAAGGAAGTCTGAGGCAAAGTTGGGGAATAGAACCCAAGAGTCTGGTTCTGATCTCACTTACACTGATGTTACATCATTGCACCACTATTAACTCCAGTGGAGTTACTCCGGATTTACACCTGTGTGTGATCAGAATTAGACCCCTCAGTCCAAAACCAGTGACTTAACCCCAAGGCTATTCCTCTTCCTCTCCAGGTCTGGGGAATCCACTGGGCCTATTTTTGACCCACAGAATTAACAGCTCCTAAGTGAGGGAAAGTTTGGATCTGGATCCTAGGTCTGTGGCACAATGCCATCAACAGAAAGTGCTTCAGAGAAGCATCCTAGTGCTTCGGAGGCTTAGGAGACACTCTCTCATCACTCATGGCAACAGTGACTGCCACTTCCATTTTACTGTATTCAATTAATCTGTTCACTATCAAGTCAGTCTATACAAAGCTTTGCCAAAAAACAAACAACAGCCAGACCTGTTGATATAGTGCCGCTGAAATATATCAGTAGGGCTCACTTCAGTGCAGATAAGCCTATAGGGGGAGTTTCCTTAAAATAGTGCTGCAATATCCTGAGCTGGGAGAAAGGTAATGGCTCTCTCAACGAGAGAGGTGCCAAACTGGCTGAGCTGGAACAGTGCCCCAAACAGCCTAATTAAAGCTAACAGCAGGCTCTGATTTTCAATTTTTCTTTGAATTGTTATCTCAAGTTCCCCCCAGTGAGCAGGGCTGAAATGCTTCCCGTTTAATAGGCAAGCTGTACCAGTAGGTCAAGAGGGTCTATCGCACCAAGTGTGTGATTCACAAAGGTACTTAGGCACCTAAGTCCCTTTTTAGTCACCTAAGTCCTGTTTTTAAGCACAAAACTCCAGCTCAGCTGCCACCTAACCCTGTTGGTGCCTAAACTCAGCCAGTGCTTAAGTTTCTGCAGTAACCCTTCCCTAAGTGCCCAGGCTCCAGGCTCTGAGCATGAGCGCCGCTTCCTCCTCTAGGTGTCCATGCGCCTGTCTCCCAGAGCAACTCACAAGCCATTCCTTTGCCTACATCACATGCAGGCTTGAGCCGGTAGGCATGCTCAGAGACCACCAACTGGATCAGGCCTCTCAGCTGGGAAGGCGGGGGGTGGGGAAGCCACTGGGCTATGCAATATTCCGATGTGGGTGTCTTTCAATCTCTTCTGCTGAAGTTGTTCTATATAACTGAATGCAGTCTGTTCCTGATTATCATAGGGGAGAGCATGGATTTTAGTCAGATAATTGGGAGTTCGGATAATCAAGAGGGCAGGAGCAATTCAACAGCAGCCTCCCCAGTGGCCCTCCTCCTTCTGCACTGCTGGTTGAACCCCCAGCATGGGATACATGGGGGACAAAGGAAGGGATTCTGATAATGTGGAGGTTTGGATAATGGGGGATTCAGATAAATGGGAGTACACTGTAATTAAATATGAATTGGGCCAGTGAAAGAGTTAGAATGGCTCTATAGACCTATGGCTAGGCCATTCACCTGAGAGTTGGTGGATCGTTCTTCAGGTGGAGGGGGGACCAGGCGTCTCTCACATCTTGGATGACTACCCCATCCACTAGGTTAAAGACTATAAGGGAGGGCATTCTCCTCCTTTTCCCCATGCCATTTTGTTTTGGGCCACACACACAGCTTAGGCAGATGAATACCCATCTTCATGAATACTCAGTTCATGAATCACTAGCAGAAATGGGCACCTCCCTGCAGCCTGGATTTAGATGCTGAACTCTCTGTGAGAGGGACAAGGTTAGCGGACACGCCTCTGATCACCATCCTCCATTGGCTAGCTTAGGCAGCTCCCTGCCTCATTTGCTGGCTCTGTGGATTATGTTGTACAATGCCAACCTCTCCCCATTCATTGTATAGGGAGCCTGGGCACCTAACTCAGGATTTGTGGATCACAGTGTTGTTCCAATGATTTTTCTAGATGCTGAAAATTTAGGCGCCATGATGTTCAGCATCACGACACCTAAGTCCTTTCGTGGAGGACCTGGGCTCAGATCTGTAACTTTACTTGAGATCAGGTCAGTATTTTTTTTCCTATGTATTATGTTCATTTACCTTGTCTTAAAATATTATTAGAGTTGTACTACACAGTAGTGAAAACTACATGCCAGAGCAATGTGAAACTCTACAGTTCCAGTTTGCAGTGTTTCAAGCCGCACATCATTGCCCTATAGTTTCCAAATTGTGTGTATATATATGTTGTTCCATTTCCACACTTCATTGTTCAGCCTGAACTTATTCAGACAGTACTTGTGCTTAGCATTTGCTGGACAGTCATCAGGCATGTAATTCAACAGTTTGCTGTTATAATTTATTCAGATTACAAACAGGGAAACAAGTTAGTAGTTAGCCAAACTCTGTAACATATCATCTCAGGATGAGATGCAGAGATAAAGTTTCTTGACGCCTTAAATGACTGCTTCTTGGAGCAGCTAGTCCTGGAACTCACAAGAGGAGAGGCAATTTATGATTTAGTCCTAAATGGAGCACAGGATCTGGTCCAAGAGGTGATTATAGCTGAATCGCTTGGGAATAGTGACCATAATGTAATAAAATTTAATATCCCTGTGGGGTAGGGGACACCAAAGCAGCCCATAAGGGTAGCATTTAATTTCAGAATGGGGAACTACACAAAAATGAGGAAGTTAGTTAAACAGAAATTAAAAGGTACAGTGCCAAAAGTGAAATCTCTGCAAGCTGCATGGAAACTTTTTAAAGACACCATAATACAGACTCAATCTAAATGTATAACCAAAATTTTAAAAAACATAGTAAGAGGACCAAAAAAGTGCCACCGTAGCTTAACAACAATGTAAAAGAAGCAGTTAGAGGTAAAAAGGCATCCTTTAAAAAGTGGAAGTTAAATCCTACTGAGGAAAATAGAAAGGAGCATAAACTCTGGCAAGTGAAGTTTAAAAATATAATTAGGAAGGCAAAAAAGAATTTAAAGAACAGCTAGCCAAAGACTCAAAAGGTAACAGCAAAAAATTTTTTAAGTACATCAGAAGTTGAAAGCCTTCTAAACAACCATTCGGGATACTGACTGATTGAGATGTTAAAGGAGCACTCAAGGAAGATAAAGTTATTGAAGAGAAACTAAATTAATTCTTTGCATCGGTCTTCACAGCTGAGGATGTGAGGGAGATTCCTAAACATGATCCATTGTTTTTTGGTTGACAAATCTGAGGAACTGTCCCTGATTGAGGCATCAATTGAGGAGTTCTTGGAACACATTGATAAATTAAATAGTAATAAGTCACGAGGAGCAGATGGTATCCTGGTATTCTGAAGGAACTCAAATGTGAAATTGCAGGACTGCTAACTGTGGTATGTAAACTATCTTTTTTAAATCTTTTAAATCAGCTTCTGTACCAGATGACTGGAGGATAGCTAATATGATGCCAAATTTAAAAGAGGCTTTAGAGGCAATCTGGCAATTACAGGCTGGTAAGCCTAACTTCAGTACCAGGCAAATTGGATGAAACGATAGTAAAAAACAGAATTATCAGAGACATAGATGAATATGATTTGTTGGGGAAGAGTCAACATGGGTTTTATAAAAGGAAATCATGCCTCATTAATCTACTAAAATTCTTTGAGGGGGTCAACAAGCATATGGACAAAGGTGATCCAGTGGCTATAGTGTACTGAGATTTTCAGAAAGCCTTTGACACGGTCTCTCACCAAAGGCTCTTAAGCAAAGTAAGCAGCCATGGGATAAGAAGGAAGGTCTTCTCCAGGATCAGTAACTGGTTAAAACATAGGAAACAAAGGGCAGGAATAAATGGTCAGTTTTCAGAATGGAGAGAGGTAAATAGTGGTGTCCTCTAGGGATCTGTACTGGGACCAGTATTGTTCAACATATTCATAAATGATCTGGAGAAAGAGGTAAACAGTGAGGTGGCAAAATTTGCAGATGATACAAATCTACTCAAGATAGTTAAGTCCAAAGCAGACTGCAAAGTGTCTCACAAAAATGGTTAACTGGGCAACAAAATGGCAGATGAAATTCAATGTTGATAAATGCAAAGTAATGCACATTGGAAAACATAAGCCCAACTATACATATAAAATGAGGGGATCTAAGCAGCTGTTACCACTCAAGAAAAATCTTGGAGTCATTGTGGATAGTTCTCTAAAAATATCCACTGAATGTGCAGCGGCAAACAAAAAAGCTAACAGAATCTTGGGAATCATTAGGAAAGGGACAGATAATAAGACAGAAAGTATCACATTGCCTCTTTATAAATTCACGGTATGCCCACATCTTGAATACTGTGCGCAGATCTGGTCATCCCATCTCAAAAAAAGATATATTGGAGTTGGAAAAGGTACAGAAAAGGACAACTAAAATGACTAGGGTATTGTTACCTGATCAACTGGGATCTGATATTTGTGCATTCAGGAATTGACAGGACACTTGTTTGATAATGCCAGAAAGGCTTTAATTACTACACTTAAAAATGAGCCCCCCAAACCAAAAGTTCAGTGTATATTAGCTGCAAAAGCAATTTTCCTCACCAATGCAGGCAATAGGCAGTGGTTTCAATTTTTGACAGCGTCTCCGAGAGCTTGAGACCGTAGTCTCAGAAGAAAGCTGAGTGAGATGGCAGTTCTGTGGCTGGAATGATTTCTCAATCTTGAAGCACATTTGCTAGTAAGATTGCTTCCATCTTTATACTCTTAAATGTAGTGTTTTCAAAGCATTTTTGGTAATTACATGGGAGAATAAAAGAAATCCAAACAAAAACAACAGGGGAAAGACCTACATGTAGTTGCTCAGTTCAAAAGGTGTTAGCCGCCTGGATTTTGTTTAGTCAACAATCCAGCACTTGTTTGTCACAAAGTTCCACCCTTTCCTAACAAAAAGGCATTGAGGTTTGCTGAGATGAAAATTGAATAATACCTGAGGTAGCATCTATCAGAAGATAGGATCATAAGGTATCCTTGAAAAATATGGAGCCACTAAGGTATTGATGAATAAATTACAGAAGATAATGTCATTAGGGAGACTGGTCAGTCAAGGGGGGCCATTAATTATAGGAATGGCAGTTACCCTGATAAAATACCAGACATGCTTAAAGAAGAAAACAGCACAGTGTGATGCAATAATAAGCAATCACTTTTTTTCAAAAAGGATTTCCAGCCACCACTATGCTTCTGCAATATGCACCTTATTAGTAATATTTGGTAGCTTAATTTTATAAGTAGTCCCGGCCTAGCTTGAATTTCATAGTCTACAGTCCCCCACTTGGTGCCCATAAAACATTTATGTGGCATCATCTAGACATTCCAGCATTACCATCAAGACAGGTAGGGCCACTACCTCTGAGGCCACATCTTCTCATTGGACTTGCTGGTGTGCCTGCATTTATATTCGAGTTAAGAGAGCACGCAGCTCTTCATGGGCATGGGACTAGATTCTTAAGAACAGCTGCCGGGTCCTACTTCTCAGAATACATTAAATTATCATTAATACTATGCCAATGCTTAAAACTACCACAATGGGTGTAAAGCCACATTTAGAATGCTAGTAGCTGTTGGAGACCATCCGAAAAGAGTTTCCCACATATGGTGCTGCGTGGTATCTTTTGCTTCATCTAATAAATAGATAATGGATTTGCTCACACGTTGTGCTGAAGTTTGAACTTCTTGAACCTTTTTATATAAATTTGGGTGGTGAATTAATTTTTGCAGCTCATCTGAGGACATTCCTAACTGGACATCATTTAAATCAGTCTTATTAAAAATATGAAAGATTGAAGTGAAAGATTGTTGAAAGACATTTGGTCTCCTAAGATCACATCCTAAAATTTCTACAACATTACAGAAGCAATTAGAATTTTCATTTAAAACAATATTTTGTGAGTAGTTTATTAATACATTACATACAGTTCAAAGACATACACCCCTCTTTCCCAACATCAATGATAACACTTTGGTTAGAATACTCCTTATACATAGAATACTGACATTCTCCTTGATCGTTATTTAAGCATGCATCTTTGTAACACAAAACATAACCAGGACACACATATGCATGTTTATTAATTTTTTTTCACAGACTTGAAAATTAATTTATTTTCAATGACCTTGTATTTTAACTGCCCATTAGGACAATATGATAGGCATGAGGACAGTTTGATTAATAGTAATGGCTATCCAGACTTTCTGTGGCTGATATTCAAGAATGGCATGGCTTAATATTCGTGTGGTGGTATTAAGTGACAAGGTGATTAACCTGCCCAAGGGCTGGTTACATATTTCTGGCTAGGTTTACATGTTAGAAGTTTATGTTTATTTTTTTATTTCCACCAACAGATAAACCTTGCGTCCCATGCATATTTTGCCTTTAAATGTTTCTTTTCCACCTGTGGATGTTTTCCTGTTAACAGACTGGCATTCCTTGGTCTTCGTCCTTCTGCAACATTTGTTTCTGTAAATACAGTTGAAGTGCTTATTAATTCTTTTCTGCCCAATGCAGTATCCCCCTTTTTAATATAATACACAGCAATGCTAGCAACAAAACACATGACATAAAACACAAAACACAATCTTCGTTGTGACAGTAAATTCATGGTATTTTGAGTTGCTCTTTAACTGGTGCCAGTTTTTCCTGAAGTTCTGAAAGACAAATTGTTATCCTCCCTTTAGGGGGTGGCAGATTATTATTTAAAATACCCTGTGGCGGGTCACTGCCCCTCACTGGCCAGGAAAGGGTTAAGAGGGCCCTTGGGGAGGCTGCGCAAAAGGAAGCCAATAGGAAGAGGCTGCGTGACAACCAATCAGGGCCCAGGAGGCCAGTATAAAAGGGAGCTGGAGGGCTCAGTCACAAAAGGAAAAGTCAAGGATGAGCCACCACAGAGAGGGGCATCTGCCCAGCTGAGAGCAGATTCCCCAGATTGCCAGAAAGAGGTGCCAAGGCAGTGAGTTGAAATGTGTTACATACTGCCTTTCTTTTACAAAACTCCTTGACGAGTGCAGGCAAAACAGAGGAATTACCCTCCCATACTTTCCTGTGTTTTTGTTTTATAGGTAGGTCAGGTTCTAATGGCTTCTACCTTTTAAGGTGTTCGGGTAAATATTCCACTGTTAATTCATGAGGTGGTGTACCTCAGTTTCCTTTTTTATACAGCAATCCAGGTTTGTAATGTTTCCTCTGCTTTGCCAAGTTTTAAGTTTATCTACAGGTAATAGCTAAGAAGCATTATTACCATAAGGCTTTTTCAACATGAGGTATGTTTTTAATTACCATTTCTAGCATACTTAAGTTTTTTCCAAAAATTATTCACATTATACATTGCTAGGAAGGGGTACTCATTAACATTACATTTGTTTGAAGGTTTAATATTAACAATAACATTAGCAACAAATCTGTTACAAGTGGGCATTTTAAAGTATATTGTTATACCAGGCCTTTTATTTAGACAATTTGTCTCTGAGCTCAGTGTGTTCAACATCCTTTTTGGAATCTTTGCATGGGCTTTAATTATATCCTTGGGGTTCTGGGTGGCCTTTTCCCTCAATGTTCACTGGGATCATTTAAAAATGTGAAGTACGGTCTTTGCCTTGTTTTCTCTTTCTCTGTTTGGAGGTTGTTAAAGCACACAGTGACCTGAAAAAGAAAACACAACCTATAGTGGCTCCTTCTTGGCGCCCTTGCAGGATTTTAATTAAGTAGCAAGTTTGGTTTACATTTCTTTTACCCCTTCTATAATAGACACTGCATATGTCAAGGAAAAATACACATTTCTTTCATAGTTTAACTTCTATAACTTATCAATTTTAACAAAGTGTAACTATTTTGTGCTTACAGAGTTTTCATGTACTCTTATCAAATTGACAGTCTGATTACCCAGAGCTACTTTGAGGCTTAGTGCTTTTACCACTGCTTCTTTGTGCATCTTACCCCCTGCTGTTGCTCCAGGGTGACACTTTCTTTATAATTTCTTATTCTTTTACTGAAGCTCTGGTTTCCTATTTTTTTACAAAAAAAAAAAATAAATAATCCAGAACATTTTCTCTTTCTATGGGTTCTGGTTTCCCCTGCCACAGCCATGGCCACATTCTTTGGTCCTTATTTAAAATATATTAAATTTATAGAGCATTGAGGTACCTCAGGGGTTAAATGCTGAATAACAAAGCCAAACAACAACACTAAACTTACCTGTGTGTGGCACAGTGTTTATCAGTTTTGCAATTTTGAATGAAAGATTAAAATGGATTTTTAGTGGCATTAGTTTAAAAAAAAAAAAAAACAACCCAAACCAATTCATCTTAAACCTACAAAATTTTACAAACCAGGACTGCTGGGTTTAGCTTCTTAAAACCTTACATATTTTCACAATATAGTCTGTCTGACACACACACACATTCTTTCTCTTAATATCCCTTGCACAGCTTTAATTTTGACATAGCCTAACACAAATTACATTTCCTTTTACACATTTGGAGGCAGTTAAGTTCCAATGGAAACTGTTGTCCCCTAAGTTCTTTTAGTGATTTTTTTAACTAAATTGTCTATATTCAAATAATTTAAATCAGATTGTCTCTCTTCCTTCAGCAGTTATTTACAATTGATTTACAGACCATTCATTTGGGAAAAGGGCCCATTTTTTCCCTTCAGAATGGCTGCAAACCCCCTCACTTCCCCGCAAGAGTTCTCTTCTTGTAACACTTTTCACAACTTTCAACTGTTTAATTCCCTCAGCCCCTGTAGTGTTAACTTCTCACTCTTTTCTTAAATCACTTGCTTAGCTTCCATAATGACACCTCCATCAGCCCAGATATCACTACTCCAGGTATTGCTTAGGGATCTGAATTCCCCATGTCTTTGTTTACTCCTCCCCTTGCTCCTGCCACCATGCTCCTCTGGGATCCCAGGATGTTTTCTCAATCTCTTTACTACATGGTTACTGCTTGTCTTGGCCTGGTCCTGCTGCTTTCCTCACAGAACTGGTCCTTCCCATGGACACAGCACTTTTGTTCCACTACCCATTAGCAAGGAAGGGGGGTTCCTCAACTAGCCCCCATCCCTCCTGGTCCCTTCTTTTTTCATTCTCTTTATTTTTGTTGCTCTGGGGTGGTCATTCTTCAGGTAGGTAGTGATCCTTTCTGACAGAAGGCACAGATATTCTGCTATAATTTACTGTATTAGACTCCATCGGTTTGGTCCAAATGGCTTTAGGTTGCCTGACATCTTCACCAATACTGTTACCCGCATAGTAGGGCACCCAACCCTTACCCCAATTCATAGGGCTCAAGGCATAACCAAGTCAAGAGGGGCCATTAATCATAGGAAAGGGAGTTACCCAGATGAAATGCTTAAAGAAGAAAAACAGGACACGTGTGATACAATAATAAGCAATCGCTTCTTTTCAAAAAGGATTTCCAGCCACCACCATGCAACATGCATCTTATTGGTAGCTTAATTTTATAAGTAGGTCCAGCCTGGCTTGAATTTCATAGTTTACAGCATGGAAAAGCTTCCATATGAGGAGAGATTAATAAAACTGGGACTTTTCAGGTTGGAAAAGAGATGACTAAGGAGGGAAATGCTAGAGGTCTATAAAATCATGACTGGTGTGGAAAAAGTAAGTGTTTACTCATGCTCATAACACAAAAATAGGGGTCACTAAATGAAACTAATAAGCAGCACGTTTAAAACCAACAAAAGGAAGTATTTCTTCACACAATGCTGAATCAACCTGCAGAAGATGTTGTGAAGGCCAAGACTATAACGGGGTTGAAAAAAGAACTAGATAAGTTCAAGGAGGATAGGTCCATCAATGGCTATTAGCCAGGAAAGGCAGGATTGCTGTTTGCCAGAGGCTAGGAATGGCCGACAGGATGGATCACTTGATGATTACCTGTTCTCTTCATTCCCTCTAAAGCACCTGGCATTGGCCACTGTCAGGACAGATACTGGGCTAGATGGGCCATTGGTCTGACCCAGTATAGCCATTCTTACGTTTTTAAGTAACAATTCAGATTATTCTCTCCCGCCCCCACCTTTTTTAAATGGATCAATTTTAGCATTCATGACACAAAGATAATTGTCCCACCTATTCTGCAACACATATGAAACTGGAATTCTACATCCCCCTGCTGGAAGGTTTGTTTGAGACTTAAACCATTTTATAATAGCTAAAAATCTTGCTAATTTTTGCAGTTTGAAAAACAGCACAGGTTGCTTTCTAATAAATTCACCCATTCTCTCAACCTAATTACAGTGAAGTCCACTTAAAGAAATCTCTTCAAAAGAAACACATAATTTTAAATTACAAAATA
Source organism: Emydura macquarii macquarii (assembly GCF_026122565.2). Taxonomy (NCBI): domain Eukaryota; kingdom Metazoa; phylum Chordata; order Testudines; family Chelidae; genus Emydura; species Emydura macquarii. The sequence continues at coordinate 2,289,088 of NW_027132344.1, forward strand.
CACTTGACATGCAAAAAAGCAAAACATCAGCAGAGATACTTTATAATCTTCTTCAAATGGATACTGGGGGGCAGGGGGGAGAGAAGAATTTAAAAGAATGAGCAATCTTCAGGTTGGACAAAGGATATGGATAAAAGAAAAATCCTGTTAAAAGAATCTTGGGTAAAATGTCTAGCTAACAAACATAATAGATCTGTGGTTATTTGTAAATATATTGTTGCAAAAAAGATAAATAATTTGCAATTATTTACTTCAAGGCAGAATGGGAAAGGTTTATGTGTGTGTTTCTGTGCATACCTATGTGTGCATGTGCAATTATTTGAAGTGGTGTACTGAAGATATACAAATCTGATCAAAATTTTGTTTCTTTGAATTTTATTTATTTTAATGCACAATGCATCCTGGAAAAATGAGAATTTTATTCTGTCATATTTCCCTCACCTGAGGGTCATGTTAAGTAACTCTTTCCATATGTGTGTGTGTGATAGCTGTCCGTCATTGCTGGATCAACTAGTTTTGACATGGTTTGGATTGAATTCTGATGCTTGCTTGACATTTAATGTTGTGACTAGAAATTAATTACTTCAAAAAATGAAAACTTAGCAATTTAGATCTATCAAAATTAACTGAAAAATTGAACATGAAATCTCAGGAGTCTGTCACTGTATTTTTTTTTCTTGAAAACATTAAAGCAACCACTCGTTTTATGTGTATTGAAGGAACTTTCCACAGGCAGATTTTTCCTCTTTGTGTAGATGGGACATCTCTATGGATTTTCTCCTATAAGCCCTGTGTTGGAGCATCCACTGGGACACCAAACAGATGTCCTGAGGGCTTTAGTGCCATGTCAGAAGGAGAAGGGAAAGAGGACTGGCCATTGTCCTAACAGGAGTCCATGCTGCCTAAAGCAGTATGGACTATGGAGCAGTCCCTGCTATAGATGTAACTGAGCAGCTGCAGGGAGAACTATCAAATGAAAAGGTAGCACAAATCCTGTCAGGAGGGAGGCAGGTGAGCAGTAAAGCAGCATGGAGGGCACCTATGTATACGGACAGCTTCTGCCATTAGGGGTCTAGGCTTGCTTTTCCATTCAGATCTCCAGGATCCACTGGATTGGGATAACTTCACCGTGCAAACTCCAAAGGACCCCACACCCAGTGTGATGGGTGAATATGTGTCCTTCTAGCCACGTTACTGTGGGCACCATGCTGGTGCTAATATAGGGGCAGCTGAGCTCAGTCCTGAGCCACTAAAAGGCTTCTTCTATGTTTCTTCACAGCAACAGATTGCCAGATGGAGTTACCTCTGCTGATTCCTAGTTTGGATCCTACATTGTAGAGCACATCACACATTACGGCAAAAGTAGGACAAGCCATCTGTGCTCATGTTCATAGAGCCATCCTAACAATTTGACTTCCTTTAATGGATATGATCCACTTCTGTAGTCACCGCTCACTGTGGACAACTTGATAGGGTGGAACTTTAACACCACTATTTTCATCCCTTTTGAGATGCACATAATCTTCCCACCTAATTGGAGTTATGGGATGACTGAGCCTGCATAATGGAAAAGTATGGACATAATTTACAAATGTATATTCTGCACCTAGCTTCACCTATACACCGCCCATCGATCTCAAGAATAGCCTCGCTAGCCATTCTAACCTGTAAATTAAAAATGCAGGAGAAAATGTTTAAGATGATATTAACCGATCAGGAAATAAAAAAAGAAAAGGACAAAGTCAAGTCTTAGACTGAAGCCCCTGTTGGCAGCAGATTTTGTGATCTGCATGGAAGGACAAAGAATTTTAAAAAATCTTATCCATTTCCATTCTGATTTTACGTTAGATTTACAGCCTAAGCTCTCAAATGTCAGTATTTCTCAAAATATCATGATTGACCATAAACACTATTAAAAGTTGAGGTGAAACATGGATCCCTATTTATTTCTTAGTAACCCATTTGAGTCCTGGAGATTCAATACTCTCGAGATTTCTCACGCAAAGACAAAGGATGGATGGGTATTTAAGCAAAATAGAGTAAAAATCAGTGAATGGAAACACATATGAAGGACCAGAGACATGCGAGTAACCTGGTGCAGAAAGAGCAGAAGAAACTAGTTCAAACGGGAACATGCAAACTTTAAAAAAAAAAAAAAATCTCCTCTAATAAACAACAAATGCTGAAAGAAAAAGGGATTTTGTCTAGGTCTCTCACTTCCTTTGTTAGCTACTGGGATGTGCAGTAATGTAGCTACTGACAATATATTTTCAATGGATACTGCCCTTGATTGGATTTAGATCTGTGATATCAATGCAGCATGGATATAGGGAAGATAGTCTTGTGTGGCCTGGATTAGGACTCATGTAAACTGGGTTTAATTTCTCTTGCTGCCACAGAGCTGATGTGTGACCATGGGCAAATTGTCTAATCTCTCTCTGTGTTCAACATCTGTACAATAGAATTTAGAATACTTCATAAGAGTATTTTTGCCTACAGTAATAGGGGCCTTTTAAGCACCTAGATAAAAATACTAAGATATTATCCTATAATTTGTCATAATAATTTAGTATTAATTTATATCTTTATGAAAATAATTGTCTATGTACAATCTTTTTAGAAGGTGTCTACAAGCTGCCATACAAGGCCAGCATAAACTCATAGATATACTGTCTTTTCTCTTTTCTAGATCTACTTTTTCTATGGATTGTCTTATGGTCACCACAACTTTGGCTAAGTCTAATAAGGTCAACAGTGAACCTATACTGCCCATTTACCGATGCACCTGCATTTCTATTTTCTTGCTATAGTCACAAGAACAATTGGATAGTCAGACATGCTACCGCATTGGATTGCCTTCAGAAAGTATGCAGGGGGGATACAGCATTACAATTAGGAGTTCTCAAGGGAGTAAGTATACTCCATATGGTAACGGTTTTGTATAATTGAAGAAGATGCTATTGCCTGCCCATGTTCTGCCCTGATAAGACTTTATTTCTGCTTCAGAACAATCTGAATAAGACAGGTTCCCTTATAGATAGATCTTCCATTTCTTCCTTATGCAGCATCTGGGTTTTCTATCTGTCTGTCCCAGGTATTTTTCACCTGAAAGTAAACAGTAAAGCTGGTATCACTGTGAAATGCAGGTCTGTTGTCTTCCAGCTCATGAAATTTGCATGGTTGTTCTTTCACGGAGTAGCTGTATTTTTCAGGGCTAAGGATAAATATTAACTATACCATATGGAACTAGCACTATCTTCTTTTTCCAATAACCGTTTGACTGACTTCCTTCATTTGAAAGAAGCCTTAAGTAGTCATTTAAGGCAAAAGACTTCACTCAGACTCCTGATCCATTAGGTCTACCAAATTACTTCTTGCTGTAATATTGTATTATTTCACATGCTGTACAGGGAAACAAAAGTCCAAAAACTTGAAATATTTCCTACAGTTGGAGGTCCATTTTATGATGTTTAGAAAACCCCAAAATGTTTCTGCAGAGGGAATGGCTATGTATCCAAAATGAAATATGCTCCCCAGTGAGCTGCTGAGGAGCCTGGGTGCCAAGGAACCCCAGGTCTCAAGTTCTGAGAGCCCCGGAAGCCCTCAATCCCACACAGCCAACAGGGCATGGTGCCAGGCAGGCACATGGTTGGGTGGGCAGGAAACCTGTGTGGCTTTCATTGAGGTTTTCTCCAAACTGACACATTTCTGTGGAATGATTTGGTTTGGACAAATCAGCATTTTCTGATGGAAAAACGTTGTCAGAAAACTTGTGACCAGCTCTAGTTTTTAGCTCTTTCTCATCATTTATACTAAAGTGGTGCCTACAGGTTCCAAATGAGATTGGGGCCCTAGTGTACTAGCACTGTACAAAGTGGCAGTCCCTGTCCTGAAGAGTTGAGTCTAAAATGGACAAGAAAGCGGAGCAAAATGATTTACCCAGGATAATACAGCAAGTCAGTGGCTGAGACAGAAGCAAAACTGACTTGGAATTCTGTGACCCATTCACTTATCTCTATGGGCTCCAGTTATCCCTTGGTTATGTTCATGCAATTCCCATTGATTTGTGAAATGGAGGGCAAAATTTGGCAGTTAGAAAACTGATTGGAAGTAACTTATTAAGTGAAAAACACCATTCACCCACCAAAAGCCATACACTATAAGTAGGAGTAAGAGTGCATAACCCCACAGGGTTCACAAGTGGACAAAAGTATCTTACCTGCATATTCCAAATCTTTCTTTCTGGAGAAGTCAGTAAACTGTGTGTAGAAGAAGGGAGATTGTTCAGCCACGTGGTTAGTCAAAATATCTATAGGTTCAACTCCCGCTTGCTTTCTTACAGGCGTATACTTACAGGCATAGACCCACTGACTTCAGTGGGCAGGATGTAAGTAAGGCAAGCAGGATTTGGAACATAGGGGAAACAATGGGTGTTGCTCAGGCAGTGCACTAGAGGTACAAAGAGGAGAGTGAACAATGATGATACATGTAGATAGTTTGTGAGGTTCCCACCTCTTCTGTTCTACTTGGCACAATTCCCTGGTGATGGAGGTTATTCCTACTAAAATGAAAAAGAAAATGCAGGTAATGTGGGTGGTTTTTTTGCTTAAGCAAGCACTAACCACTAGACTCTACAGTATTTCAAATAAAGTAAAACATGTAGTTCCAGAGAATAAAAACAATGTTTAGAGAGACAATTTAAGAGGGATTCCTGTGTGGAGGAATCCCAGATATGATGGAACTATTAAATTTCTGCAAGGAGAAGGAGGGAGGATTTGGGAAGGGTGCATAACAGGGGAGCATCTCCTACTGGGGCAAAGCCTAGCTGTAGTGTGGTTACCTGTGTGCTGAGGTGACTGGCAGGAAGGCACAATTGGGGCCAGCAGATCCAAGACTGTGAGTCCTCCTGGGCTACTCCCTTTCAGACCTGGGGCTCCTGGGCTCTGGAATCTAAGCCCTGTTATGGAGCAGCCCTGTCTTTTTCCATAAGCTGGAGCGGATGAAGACTCTTCCTTGTGCATCTAGCCAAATTACTAAGGGTGGATGTCATGGAGAGGAAATGCCCCTAGTTGAATGGCACCAAGGTTGGATTTTCCTAATGAACATGTTGGTCCTAAATAATCAGTGCTCTGCTATAACTACTGCTTATGGCAGCAAGCAGGTTAAAGAGAATGGTTTGATTTTTCATCATCCCATTTTGTAGTCTAATCCATGTTTCATTTTTCAAATGCCTCTTGCTCAGGATGGAGTATAACTGGCCTGGAAGAAAAAGAGGACTAAGTGGATCTACAGCTGCAGCTGTTGCTTATGAGCAGCTGGTGGCAATGAGCTGTTAATTTTATTATGTACTTTGTAGTCACCCAGAAGCAGTTGGACAGGGAGCTTAAAATAACAAGGTGCATTGAAGAGAGAACTATTCTTTGTTTGAGGCTGCATTAAGTCAATTAGGGCTTCCCTGTCTCCTTTTTTCACTTGGCTATCACAATATGTATTTTTTCATAGCCCTCAGAATCCCTAAACAGGAACAGTTCTCTGAAGCGTACGCCCCCTCTGTTAAACCCTTCTCTGGAATTGTAGTAAGGAGAGTGGGTGGCAACTCATCATGAACATGACGCGTGGAAACCGCATTTCCATAACTTACAAGAGCAGCATGGATTGATATCCCACAATAAACATATTAAAACAAGCAGAAATGCAAGTAGAACTTGTGTGCATCTGTGCACTTTGGGCTGAATCTGGTGGACCAGATCAAGCTTTGCTTTGCAGGAAAATAGCATGACACTAGGGGGCTGAATCTACACATCCTGCTATCCCACCTGCCTGTGTGGCTGTGTCATTGCTGCTAATATGGAAGATGGGCTAGATGCAGCCTACTGCTCTTCCATCCTCTCCACACTGGCTTCAGCCCACACAATGAATGGAACCGCTGTCAACACACTGGGCTCTCTGAGCACCCTTGGCCCAGACCCTCAAAGTGCATTTCAATGGGAGTTAGCTGCTTAAATAACTTTAAGGATCTGGGCCCTTGTGATGGGATGTACAAACCTCACACGGGTCAGACAAAGGTTAAGGATTTGCTCTGGACACAGGAAGCCATGCCCTCTCTCCCCTTCTGAGCATGCTCCTGGGAGAGTTCAGAAAGAAGAGGCTCAGCTTGGATTGAGCTGACCAAGCAGGAGAGCAGTTGGCTGCGGCAGCATCGTACAGAGAAGTTGCCGGAGTTTCAAGCGGTCAGGACAAGGCCTCACAATCAAGCCACTGCAGGCCTTTCAACCATGGGGGCTGAGGATGAAGAATTATTGCAGATAGGGGAAGACACACCAGAGAGTGAGCTGAGGGGATGCCAAGAGGAACCTCAAGGCAGACCTGTGGTTCAGACAGAGGCACAGAAGCTGAGGTAACAAGTGACCCAGGAAAGAGGTGTAAAGGTGTTCACCCCTAGGCCATGCAGCTGGACGATTATTTTGAAGTTCCCTGGGTTGGAGCCCGGTGGAGCAGACTGGGCCTGGGTTCCCCTATCCCCAGCCACTGACTCTAGCTGCTAGGCAAGGTGGCCACAGACACTTGACACTGGGCAACATAGTGTGGAGCATTGCCACTGGGTGGTATGGCTGGCCTCGGATGCAACCTCTTCCTCCCCTCCCCTGCACCTCTCTGACACCCCTTCTCCCCACCTTAAGGAGCTGCAGACACATGTTGGAGAGAGAGAGGCTCTGCAGTGTTGACTCTGCCTATGCTGGCATAGCTATAGGTGTGGCTATGCCAGCATAGATGCAGCATATACCAACACAAGGAGTTTTTCTGCTGGGTTAGGAACACCACCTCCCTGAATGACGTTAACTATGCTGCCAGAACCATAACTTTGTCTACACTGGGGCTGTTCTTAGATTAGCTCTGTTGCTAGGAGTGTGATTTCTCACCACCACCACCACCACCACCACCCCTGGCTGACATAGCTATGCCAATATGAATTTTAGTGTAGTCTAAGCTATAATCTCTGCAACAACGAGGTGGAACAAACACCCCCTGTGTGGGGTATTCACTGATGTTGCCCATCTGAACATGCAGTTTTTAAGATGCTTCTGGCCTTTGAGCATATTTAGAACATCCAAAGATTTGGACCTTAGACAATAGGTGTGAAAGTAAGCCCTTTTTTATCTGACACACAATAATGTATGTGGTGCATTATTTTTGTCATTGAGATCTTCAACATTCCTTATCATCCCAACAGCTTCATCACTTTAATCTTTACCACGCCTTATAATTTCACTATCTCAATACTGTATAAGAACTGCACAGAAGGTTCAAATCTACCAGTTTGTTTAATAGAGCTAGTGGAAATGGGGGAAGAGACATTGCAATTTTTCCCCACAAAATATGAAATTACAATGCAAATTTTTATTGAAATTTCAAAACTGGAAAAAACTTGAGCACCCTCTTGTTCAACTTCTGCCTGACTTCGCAACTGTCTTCTTCTTTCACCCAAGAGGGGCAGAGTGTGAGGTGGTGTAAATCATCATGGCTCCTCTGAAGCCAAATTGCATCAGATGCCTTGGTGACAATTTACACTATCTGTGAATTAATTTACCCCAGTGAAGCAATATATTTTCTTGTTCTAATTGCGGTCTTCCTCTCTCTCTGATTGGCTCTGCACATTCTAGAGTGATACACCTTGGGAGCCCTCTCCTTCCCTTTTCAATCTCCATCTTTATCTTCAATCTCTTATCTTCCAGCATGTTTTCAGCATCACAGCTAAAGAGAAGAGATGAGTTTAGCTATCACATGCATCCGATGAAGTGGGTTTCTGCCCAGGAAATCTTATGCCTAAATAAATTTTAGTCTTTAAGGTGCCACAGGACTCTCCCTGTTTTGCTAACACAGCTACCCCTCTGGAACTTAGCTATCACAGTGATGTGCATGAGAATGATCTCAGTTGTGCTGGGGCTTCACACCTTTATTGGATTCCTGAATTCTTAATAATTATTCACTCTTCCATTTTTGCTTTTTTTTTTTTTTCCATCTGCTTTTTATTTCCATAAAAAAGAAAATAGAGAACTCAGTGGTGTTCGGTGTTCATTTATTGTCAGAAATTGACTTAGGGCTAGTCTACATTGGAAGCGCTACAGCAGCACAGATGCACCAATGAAGCTGTGCTGATGTAGCGCATCTGGTGAAGACACTCTATAAAACACTTCTGTGAGAGGTGGTAGCTATGTAGGCAGGAGAAGGTCTCCCACTGACACTGCACACCAGCACTTAGGTCACTGTATCTTGCGTCACTCATGGCAGTGGCTTATTCACACCACTGAGCAATATAAATTATGCTGACTTAACCTGTAGTGTAGATGTTGGTCATGTTGAACTATTTTTTGACATGATTGACTAAAAACTACCACTTGTTAGTTGCTTTTTTGAAGCAGACATTTTCAGTCTGTATTTCTCCTTATAACCACCAGAATGTTTCAGAAAGTGGCAAAATGACTGCTGAAGCCACGTAGTTTCTGGTCAAACTCAAAGCTGCCCAGCTTTTGTGAAGGTTCAAGTGGTATGGCTTCTTAGGTATTCCACTGCTCTGAAGGACATAACGACAGGTCTGCAGTGATAGAGTATGAAGACCGGTATGTACAAATGTACCGTTAGTTATTTCGATTTGAAAGCTGGCCTGTTGGTCCAAAGTCATAAGACTATACGTACAAATTCCACCCTGACCTAAAGCCTATGCCAAGTGTAACCCCCTATCTAGAGCTCAAGCCACTGAGAGACTTTCAACGTGATATCAAACTCCTGCAAAGCAGGTAATAAAATTGAATCTCATTGTTCCATGATTGCAAATGGTTATTGACATGCAAAGAAGTTCAATTCATCACATTGCCTTGTTCTTTTATGCACTGAGCTCTGTTGTACTGCCAAAGGGAGAATATCATATATCAGAGAATGTATGTGAGCAAGAGAGACTCCAAGGCAATGTTTTGACAGTTTCATCATTGTTTCAATGGAATGAAGCCATTGGAGTGAAATAATCATGGTGCCCTCCGTCTTACTTTGAAAACAGCAATTTTCCTGTTAAATTTTGAACAAGAAAACATATTGTGCAGACAAGAACCTATAATAATCATCATTGTACTTTTTCTGAAGCAACAGCAAATGTCAATAGAACAGATGTGAAATACGTGTTCTAGAAGACTCTGGCATGGATCTTACCTTGGAGTTTGGGATATCTCAGATCAATAGCTGCCTCAGTAAGCAGTCAGTGGTCAGGAACTACAGTAAGGTTTCATAGAGGAAGAATTACATTAATGCCACTTAATGTGATGTCTTTAGGTTCATCAATTAAGATTGGTAGGACAGTGTGGCAAAGCCTACATCTTCCATTACTGGGCCACCCATAGGTCTAGGAAAGAATAAAGAACATCAGTTTCCATTCCTTAAAAATCATTTACATTCAGAACTAAAAGGAAAGGTTGAAATGTAGACAGTTCTTCTTTACAGAATGGTTTGTGATAGAGCTGAAAAAATAATTTGTAGTGAATAACGTACTGGATTAATTTCTTTTTCCTGCTCACAGAAAGTCCATGAGCAATTTACAATTATCTCTAATTTATTCATTGTTGGAATTTAAATGACACATTCTGTTGCAAATCTTTTTAAAGTTCTTTGGATTGATAATAAGCAACTCACTGTGAGTATTCTTGCTATCTTGGTTAGCTGAGATTGGTCACAAATCACATGATGTTGTTTCTGTTACGTGATTGGATTAGCGTAACATAATCAGGTGGAGGGCTTGCAGAAATCACTGGGGTTTTGAATTTTTCATTGAGTCATAAAGGAAAATGAGCAGATAAACAAGGAACTTTAAAACATTTGAAGGATTTTTTTCTGTTTGAGCCACACAAGTATTGTTCAAAGCATTTTTTCGAAAAGTTCAGACCACTCTAGCACTTGCTGGCTAGTGCACAGTTTAAATTTAATTTTGTCATATTACAGTTAAAAAGGTAATTGAACTGTCCTACTTGAGAATGTGTAGTCAGAACTTCATGTGCCTAATCTAAATGCCCGTGTGCCTACTTGTTAGGGGATTTCAGAGCTTTTCTCTTTATTTTATTTTTTTTTTTACCCCAGTTTGTTCTCCTGCATAACAAAGGCCAATTAGTTTTACCCAGTAGTTTCTGCATTAAACGCCTTAATTCTGGTTGACTTAGAGCATCTCTCTTAGAAATACATCCAGTCTAGATTTAAAGACTTCAAGTCCACCACATCTCTTGGTTGGTCAGTCGGTCAATATACCTCTGGCATTTAGGGCAGTGACAAAGCTCCTCCACTACTGTCTGTTTCTGGCAAATCTTTCAATGGTTCCCCAGCTGTGCCCCAGGTTTTTCAGTTCAGCTCCCACAGCTCTTCGACATATTGTTTTTGAGCGGCCTGTTTGCTTGCTTTCTGGTGTCCATCTTATTGCTATTCTGGTGATGGAATCAACTTCCATCCAAAACACATGGCCAATCCATTTCCAATGCCTTCTGGTAATGATGGTGCTCATAGCTTCTTGGCTACACTGTCAGAATAGATCTTGATTTGAAATTGTTCTGGGCCAAAATATACATAGTATTTTTCTGAGGCACGTTGTATGAAATGAAAACAGCTTGGTCATGTCATACTTGGCCATTCCCTGGCATTATGCACTATAAATTAGTGTTGAATGTACACAACTGTGATAAATCTTGAGTTTAGTTTTGATGCTATATTTTGATGATTTCCAGACTGTATTTAAGCTCCTAAAGGTGTTCCTGGCTTTACTGATTCTGTTCCAAATATCCTGACTTGTTCCATCATCCTGGCTGATGGTATTGCCCAGCTATGTGAATGTTTCTACATTAGTGAGAACATAATCCTCTATCCATACTGGTGATGGTGAGGCAATTTTAAAAGTCATGATATCTATCGTATTACGACTGATTTTCAGTCCAATTTCCTGGCTGAATATGTTGAGTTGGGTTGTTTTATCCTGTATATGGTGATGGATATGTAATAAGACAGCAAGATCATCTTCAAATGATGAGAAGGGTGTTCATCTAATACCCCTTTGTATTGTCTTCTGTTGTACACTACATCACCCAATCAATGGCAATGTTAAAGAGGATTGCAGATATAACACACCAATGTCATACTCTTGTTTTGATTTCAAAACTGAACTCACTGTGATCAACACTATGTAAAGTTGGAATAGAAGCTTTTAATGATGTTAACTATATGGAGAGTGTTTCCATAAGACTGCAGAATACACCATAGGCTGATCCTGTGAATGTTTTCAAAAGCCTTCTCAAAGTCTATGAAATTTATGTAAAGTTGTCATTGCCATTCTATTGTCATGGCATTGTTCTATTATATTTTGTAGAGTAAAGATCTGATCTGCACATCCACACCCTTTCAGAAAACCAGCTTGCTCTTTTCTCAGAAGGTTATCAACTGCCTCTGAGATATGCTGGATTATGATTTTACACAATACTTGGCACAGACAAATGTGTAATACTATGCCAGTTATTACAATCACTGAGAGTTTCTTTCTTTGGTATCTTCACTATAACTCCATTAGTCCACACATCTAGCACTCTCTCTTTTCCCCCAACTGATGTAAATAGAGGGGCCAGGATATATGCTGCTAACTTACGATTAACCTTGAATAAATCTGCATTCAAGTTATCCTTCCCGGAAGAGTTCCCATTTTTTAAGGATTTGATGGCTTGAATGATCTCTTCCTTTTTTGGGGTATCTGTACTGATATCAAGATCTTCTTCCGTCTCCCAAATGTTTGCTTCCTCTTTAGGTGGCTCCCTGTTCAGCAATTCTTTGAAATGCTCTATCCAAATGCATTTCCTGTTCTTTTTCTGTTGTCAATAGGTGGCCTTGTTTGTCCCTGATGAAAGTGTTTGTTGGTGTCTGTCATTTACCACTAATAAGCTGAATCGTTTTGTAGATGGTTCTTTCTCCACCACGGATGGATGCATCCCCTGCTTGTATTGCCAGATTATCAATATATTGTCATTTATCCACTCTCACAATGCGTTTAACTTCACGGTGTGCCTTACTATACTGCTCGTGGTATTTGTCCTCTAACTTCTGAGATGTGGTGTCTAAAACATTTCTCTTCAGGGCTAATCTGGTTTCTTTGATTTTTCCATGTGTTGGGTGTAATCCACTCCTGTCTTTTCTTCTTCCCATAGCCTACACAGACTTCAATACTCTGTTTATAAATTGTTGTTACTTTGTCCCACTTCTTGTTGATCTCCTCATCTGAGTACCCCTCCTCTTCATCACGATCTGCAAGTGCCTGAAACCTGTTCTTTAACTGCAGAACAAAGTTTTTCTGTATTTCAGGTGGCTTTTGCTTATCAACGTCATAAAGTCTATATCTTTTGTTTGATGGACACATTTACTAGAATCATAGAATATTAGGGTTGGTAGGGACCTCAGAAGGTCATCTAGTCCAACCCCCTGCTCAAAGCAGGGTCCACCCTAACTAAATCATCCCAGCCAGGGCTTTGTCAATCCAGGCCTTAAAACCTCTAAGGATGGAGATTCCACCACCTCTCTAGGTAATCCCTTCCAGTGCTTCACCACCCTCATAGTGAACAAGTTTTTCCTAATATCCAACCTAGACCTCCCCCACTGCAACATGACACCATTGCTCCTTGTTCTGTCATCTGCCACCACTGAGGAAGGCCTAGCTCCATCCTCCCTGGAACCCCCCTTCAGGTAGTTGAAGGCCACTATCAAATCCACTCACGCTTCTCTTCTGCAGACTAAATAAGCCTAGTTCCCTCAGCCTCTCCTCATAAGTCATGTGCTCCAGCCCCCTAATCATTTTCATTGTCCTCCACTAGACTCTCTCCAATTTCTTCAAATCTTTCCTGTAGTGGGGGGCCCAAAACTGGACAAAATACTCCAAACGAGGCCTTACCAGTGCCAAATAGAGGGGAATAATCACTTCCCTCGATCTGCTAGCAATGTTCCTACTAATGCAACCCAATATGCCATTAGCCTTCCTGGCAACAAGGGAACACTGTTGACTCATATCCAACTTCTTGTCCACTGTAACTCCCAGGTCCTTTTCTACAGAACTGTTGCCTTGCCCGTCGGTCCCCAGTCTGTAGCAGTGCTTGGGATTCTTCCATCCTAAGTGCAGAACTCTGCATTTGTTCTTGTTGAACCACATCAGATTTACTTTGGCCCAATCCTCCAATTTGTCTAGGTCACTCTGTATCTTCTCCCTACTCTCCAGCATATCTACCATTCCCCCTAGCTTAGTGTCATCTGCAAATTTGGAGTGGGCAATCCACTCCATCCTCCATATCATTAATTAAGATGTTGAACAAAACTGGCCCCAGGACTGACCCCTGGGGCACTCCGCTTGTTAACAGCTTTAACTATTATATAATTGATCTGATTCTTATCTCTGCCCTTTAGAGAACACCATGTCAGCTAGTGAATTTCAGGATGTTGAAATAGAATTGTGCCAATGACTAGGTCATTCATATCGCAGAAATTAACAAGCCTCTCTGTTTTCATTCATAATGCCACATCCATTTCTTCCCATTACTCTGTTATTTTTGTGTTATCCTTAGTGATCTTAGCATTCAGGACTCCTATCACAATAGTTAAGTCATGGCATGGCATTCTTTCCAACTCCGCCTGTAATAGAAGGTAGAATTTGTACTTTGCTTCTTTATCACTGTCATTTGTTGGAGCAGAGCACTGAATCAGAATTATTATTGTGTTTTCCTTTCCATCTGAGGGCTGGTTCACACTGACCCCGCGATTTGGCGGCAGTCGACGGGAGTTACGCAAACTACACAGAGTAGTTTCCGTAACTGACGTCGACTGCTCAGCTTCCCTTCTGCATACTGTTCACACTGCACTGTTCCCATCGACACAGCACTACGCTAATTGAGGGGGTGGACTTACTCAGTCAACTTCCTGATCGATTGAGCGGGTCTCACTGACCGCTCAATTGATCCTGAAAGATCGATCTGGTGGCGGCAATTTTGCCGCCGTCAATGTAAACATAGCCTGACTCTCATAAATCTGCTGCTGATAGACTTCCACTCAAGCAGGGACGGCACCACTCCCTTCTTCAAAAGGATGGCAACGCCCTCATGATGTTCATCAGACCGTTGAGAATACAGCAAGGTTTCTCCCCAGGTGGTTGTTAATCTTCCTGATCCCATCCATTTGCTCTCACTGACACCCAACATGTTAATCAGTAGCGACTCATCTCTGCTGTAACCTGATCTAGCTTCCCTGTTTCATACATTGTCCGTACATTCCAAAAACCAAGTTTGTGTTTTGTCTTGGTTTTGAGCACTTCAGTCTTCATGTCAATGGCTTCCTTTTGACTTTCACCACCGGCACTCATATGGGTCATTGACTTCTGAAGGTCATCACACACTGTAATGGTTGATTTCCTTCACGCTATTTCCGTAACATATTTTGTTTTTTTACAGGACAGGCTTGTTAGCCCTGTGCCTAACCCCCAACCTGGAGGATCAGGGTGTCTGTTTTTGTCTGTTCCCTCCCCCACAGACCAATTGGGTATGGTTAAACCTACCAGGAGCAAAAAAGCCTATGCTGACAGACTCTGGGGATTGTTAGCGCATGCAAGTTGTCCCACCATGACAAAGCACAGACACCAAGGGACAGCCATCCATAAATAAGCTCTCCTAATGGTTAATTACCATCATTCTTAACACATTGTACTTTATTTGCAGTCTGAATTTGTCTAGTTTCAACTTCCAGCCTATTATGCCTTTGTCCTCTCAATTAAATCACCCTCAACTGTCAGAAATCTTTTCCACATGTAGGTACTTACAGACTACAATCAAGTCTCCTCTTATTCTTCTCTTGCATAAATTAAATAGATTGTTTCTTATGTCTCTCACTGTAAACCATAATTTCCATACCTCAAACCATTCTTGTAGCTCCCTTCTGAACTCTTTCCAAGTTTTCAACTTCCTTTTAAAAAGTGTAGACACTAGAATTGGTCATATAATTGTCTCCCCCAAAACAGGTTATTACCACTTCCTTAATCATAGGGTAATCAGTTCAGTCTCATGGGTGGGTGGGTGGGTGATTGGGTGGTTGTTGGTTTGTTTAAAAAGATCCACAGGTTAAAAATTATGGGGCATTCAGACCGGGATGAAAGTTTGGGCAAATAAGCTACAAAAACTGTTAACTACATTCTAAAATTGTGCCTTGAATTTACTAAAGAAAGGGAATACAAAATTTATTATAAACCATGTTGCTAACCTGTATAAATTGCTTAGCTATTACAGTGTGTTAGACAAATAGGTAATTCTAGATATCAGAGTCCTAATATGGCTGCTCACCTTCCTCACACGAGTAGACACATCCCATTCGGGCTACTTGCACGAGCAAGGCAAGAACGTTTACTCTTCATTGGGCTACAATACCTTTTGGCACAATAGGGTGAGCTAAGGGTAAAGATCCTGCCTCAAGTGATTTTTTTCTGTCTTTAGTGGATTTAAATGAGATGCTTAATATCACTTTAACATACTTCTAGTAGTTTAATTCTGTATAATAGCAAAGCCAGTAGTAAGTTAATTAAATAGTGCTATAATGTCTGAGAGAAGTCAGCAGGTTTCTATGGGCTGCTGATCAAAGAGAAAGCGTTTCTTTTTTAATGATGTTTCTCTTTTGCTCTATCAGTTATAGTGTAGCCATATAATCACCTACTTCATTGCCCTCGTGATAAAATTAGATAAAGATTATCTGAAGTAAAATAAAATTGAAAATGAAAGTGACAGATAAAAGTTAAAAATGTGTACTTATAAGAATTATGCTCTTCTTTCCTGGAACCAAGATTTTCATTAATTACAACACTGAAATGACATGTTCTAAGAATGAATAATGACAGGCGATAGTTATCCAGATTGACAATTCCCTATCACTTGATTAATGACGTACTAATATAATAGTGCCATTAGTGCAAATCAATTGAAACTATGTTTTATCCAATATTTGAAAATCCATAGATTTGTTTAAAAATTACACAAACTAAACAGTATGGAGTTTATTGCATATAGATTTGGAGGGTGTTTTAATGTCAAGTCCAGTGACCTGATGCTTCTCTCATCATGCACCAGTCTTATTTTGGCATATTTTTTTAAGTATGGCTTAATTTAGCATGATCTCTATTCTGAGTGGAGGAGGGGCAGAATTTTAGATATCTGTTTTAGTCAGTAGTTATCTACGAATAAAAATCATACAGAAGCTTCTTTATAGTCTAAGTTTCAGTAGCCCAAGTAGTTCCTCCCCACAAACTGTTCTCCTTGTTTAAGTGCTAGTGGCTATTATAGATTTTTTTGTACATTATTAAGCATAGTAACAATAGACAATGAGATGATTGATATAAAGTTAAAGGCAAGATAGATATGTTCACAGCTGCCTGTAACATTTTCTTTGAAGAAATTCATTGTATTAACCAAAATGCTGTTTGTGTTTACTACGTTAAATCTACAGCTGGAGCCAGGAACTCATCCATTTTAATACTGCCCTTAACATGGATTCCCCTTCTAGCCTTGGATAAGTCAACTGCTCTGCCTCGCTTTCCCCATTTGTAAAGTGAGGATATTGTCCTTTCTCAGACAGATTTGTTTAGTAGAGCTGGTCAGATCATTTTCAGTTAAATGGGTTTTTTTGGGCGGGATGATCTACGCTGTTTCATTGAAACTGAAACATTTTGCCGAAATGTATCAATTTTTGAAGTTTTCAACAGGACAATTTCTGAGGTCCAGTGTGGATTTTTCAATCTGAAAATGGATGTTTTGACACAATTCCATTTTGCAAAAACTTCCAAAAAGTTTTGTTTTTTCATTCCAATGAATGACGGCAAGCTTCAAAGCCTTGTAAGTCTCATGAAATTGAATTGTCATTCTCTGGCCAGCTCTAGTTTTTAAGATTCATTCTTGATTATAAAGCATTTTGCAGATAAAAAGCACTACGTAAGTGATAAGTAATTTTATTGGGGGAATGGAGTGGAGAGGGTTATAAATCTAAGTATTATACATGTGATGGATTTAAATCTTGTCCATTTCATTAATATATTTCAGCAGTTTTTCCTACAAAATGTAAAGCTGTTATAAGTTAGAATGAGAGAGAGGGAATTTTGGTGGTAAATTGCTTGTGAATAAATTGTTTAATAAACTTAGCCCTTTTTTGCATCCAGGAATCTATGATAAATCAATGCTGATTTCAGCTAATTAATTTATAATTCACAAATATTAATTCAATGATTTATTCAAATAAAATCGGCTTGTCCGGTATTTGCAAACTGTTCAGTCCAACTATTCACTTATCATGCACTGCAAATAGTGAAAACTGACTTAAAAGATATTGAAACATTTTCCTCCCCAGTTGGACAGCTGAAACTTCTTATAAAAGAGAGAGAATAATTATAAATGATCAATAGTGTCAGCCAAATCACTAATAATGAATATTGAACATATTGGTTCATGCACGAATGCTCTGGTTGACAGGAGGTATTCATACTAAGAAAAAACATTCCCCACATATTTGGGCAAATAACAAATATTACATATAGTGGTATCCAACAACTCTTGGGAATTCAAACAAATATTTATGAATATTGATTTTTGCTTTATTTGACCAGTTCCAACTGGTTAGGTCCTTTCAGGCTTTGTCTTGACTAGGAATAGTGGATGAGTTTATGTTGGGTTTAGATGATATGTGCTAGGAAAGCCTGATCTAAACTTGACCTTTTTCCTAATGTAGATGCAGAGTAACATCTTCTAGTTATACATTGCTGGTTTAAGTATAACCCAGAGTCCTGACACGAAGGATACAGCCTTCTATTTCTCTGAGAGCTGTAGCCTGCATCATGGACCAAGCACAGTAAAGATGTGGTGTGATGGGATTGGAACTGCTCTATATAATTTATTAATATTGTGGGTTGACGTGGTATTGAGATGTTTACTGTATGGTTACATTGGTTTAGCTTAAAAGAGGGCTGTCAGGAGAAACAAGCAGCAGGAAAAAGAATGGTACAAGATAAACTGCCCCTCAGCAAACATTTGAGGATTGATAAGGGACAACGCCCAGCCTGTTAACATGGAAGATTTTACCTCCTCCACAGCCAACCTGCAAATCTGGTTTTGTCTAGAAAGCCAAAGCTCAGGAACACAGAAAGAAACTAGGGGAGGGGGAAAAGAGCAATATCACTATTTAAAAAGGGTCTCAAGAGAGGGGAGTTAGTCAGGGAAACCTGACTGAGACACAGACACCTGTTTGCTGGGGTCTGAAGAAGTTAGGCCTGCCAAGGTGGTCATCCTGGAATAGTAAGCCTTTGGGAAAAATAGACATGCAGATAAAAAATAATTTTAAAAACAGGCTCTCTTAATGTTTTCTTCCTAATGTTAAATAATATTTTTGCTCTAAGGCTGTCTCATCACTGCTTACTGAACTCCACAGGGAAGGACCACAGGAGACAAAACTCAGTCAGACCTGCTTGGTGAGAATGGTTGATACACAGGTACTGTAGCCCAGGGCCTGGTCTAGAAGTGGGAGAACTGTGGCATTCCATTGTGGGAGATGTAAAGACACGATGCCTGATGAATGCACACAGAGACCAGAAAGAGGTGCAGCTAGCCCTGTGCCATAACATGAGTCTCTGATCTAACATTTTTAAGTTTTAGAAAAAAATCTGTTTCTGAGATTAAAAATAAGCCCTAATGGTTCATTTGTTTAAAGAATTGAAGGAGCCATGAAAAGTTGCACTATATAGAAAAAGTACAGGAAAAGATTACCAACAAGAATACATTGAAATTCTTTTCTGTATACACTCTTCTTTGCTTTATGTACCTGAAGCATAACAGAGGTGGCATTGCACTACAGTTATATCTTCTACTGATAATGGAAGCAGAGCCTGCTACAACATGAAAAATAGCTGTGTGTTTGGGCATTAGCCCCACGCTGGCCTCCATGGGGTTAAGAGACAGCCAATAGAAGAGTGGCTGTGAGGGGCAGCCAATCAGGGCCCAGCAGGCCCATATAAAAAGGGCTGCAGGGTGGAGCAGGGTTAGTTACTCCTGGAGCTCAGAGGGAGGACTGGTTGCCTCGCAGGTAGGAGGAAGCAGCTAGCATCCTGGACAGAGCAGTGCTGCTAGCAGGGACTGCTGGGATTTGTAGGCTGAGGCCCTCAGGCAAGGGCAAAGAAAGTGTTGTGGCTGTGGGGAAGGGTACCAGGGAAAGGTATAGAGGAGTTGGAGGGGATGCAGCATGTGGCTGCCATCTACAGGGTCCCTGGGCTGGGACTCAGAGTAGTGGATGGGCCTTGTCTTCCTCCCACTCGCCCCCCGTCACCAATGGGAAGTAGTGAGATAGTTGTACTGCAACATTGGGCCCTGGGAAGAAGGGAGCACAGATCATGATTCTTCCAGAGGGCTGTGACATGGAGAGGATGCCGCGGTCCTTGGAGTGATGTGGGTGCAGGGGCAGAAGTGACAGCAGGCAAGACACCATCGGGAGAGGGTGTACCGACCTGCGGAACTAATCCCCAAGACGACCAGCAGGAGTTGTCAGCGTGGTGAGTGAGGCCCTGTTACAAGCTGCATTATTTAAGGTTCCCTAAAGCAAGTAATAAATAACTTACCCATCAACAAGAAAAACATTTTTGAACAAATTTCCTTTAGTTATACATTTCATATGAAAAGACTCATCTAACTGTTTAAGAACAGTCCTACTGAGTCAGGCCAGTGGTCCATCTCGCCCAGTATTCTGTCTTCCAACAGTGGCCAATACCAGATGCTTCAGAGGAAATTAACAAAACAGGCGATCATCAAGTGATCAATTCCCCCTTCATCCACTCCCAGCTTCTGGCAGCCAGAGGCTAGGGATACCCAAAACATAAGGTTGCATCCCTGATCATCTTTGCTAATATCCATTGATGGACCTATGAACTTGTCTAGTTCTTTTTTGAACCCCGTTATAGTTTTGGCCTTCAAACATCCCCTGGCAATGAGTTCCACAGGTTGACTGTGCGTTATGTGAAGAAATACTTTCTTTTGTTTGTTTTAAACCTGCCGCCTATTAATTTCATTAGGTGACCCCGGTTTGTGTATTGTGAAGGCATAAATAATACTTCCTTATTTACTTTCTCCACACCATTCAAGATTTTATATGGTCCCTTTAGTCGTTTCTTCTCCAAGCTGGACAGTCCCAGTCTTTCAGTCTGTCTCCTGATATGGATGCTATTTCATACCCCTATTCATTTTTGTTGTCCTTCTCTGTATCTTTTTCAATGCTAATATCTTTTCTGTGATGGGGTGACCAGAACTACATGCAGTATTCAAGGTATGGGCTTACCATGGATTTATATGGTAGCATTATGATATTTTCTGTCTTATCTAACCCAGTGGTTCTCAACCGACGGGCCACTTGTAGCCCAATCAGCACACAGCTGCGGCCCATATGACATCCTCAGGGCCAGTGTATGTATTGTGTGAATGTAGCCCACATAACACATAGAGATCTGCATATACGGCCCACAATGGTAAATAAGTTGACAAACATTAATCTATCCCTTTCCTAATGGTTCCTAACATTCTATTAGTTTCTTTGACTGCTGCTGTACAATGAGCAGATGTTTTCAAAGAACTATCCACAGTGACTCCAAGATCTTTCTTGAGCGGTAACAGGTAATTTAGACCTCATCAGTTTACATGTATAGTTGAGATTATATTTTCCAATGTTCACTACTTTCCATTTATCAACATTGAATTTCATCTGCCATTTTGTTGCCCAGTCACCCAGTTTTGTGAGATCCCTTTGTAATTCTTCACAGTCTGCTTTGGATATAACTATCATCAGTAATTTTGTATTCTCTGCAAACATTGCCACCTCACTGTTTACCCTGTTTTCCAGATCATTATGAGTATGTTAAACAGAACTTGTTTCCAGTACAGATCCTTGCGAAAGTTAACTGTAAACTGTGCTGAGGAAGATACCGCACTTAGCACCACTCAGCACACGAGAGAATCAGCAGTAAGATGCCATCATATATGGAAATATACAGCAAAAGCTTTTCCAGGCCTCATGTAGTCTGTTACGAATCATGCACCTTCCAACCACACGCTATATCCTGCAAGTGCTGGGCATTTTGACCCCAATCCAAGAAGGGACTTCAAAATGTGTTTAACTTTGTGCACATGAGTACTGCCAATCATTTTATGGGACTGCTCATATGTTTCCATTAAGCACATACTTAAGTACATTGCTGAATCAGGGCCAGAGTGCTCAAGACCGACCTTGCAGGGCACAATCTCATTTACAGGTAGCCTATGTATGCATAGACAACTGATTAAACACTTACATTTTGCACAAAAAGGCGCAGATGTTTGCTCATAGCAAGTTAATGCTTCTCTTAACAGTGGCAATTTGGATCAGTTTCTTAAACAATTCTGTTTCCAGGGAATTATCTATAGTGCTTTAAATTTGACTCCTCCTACAATTCCTTTCATCACAACCACTTTTTTAAGAGTTTGCAGATCTTCTGTATGACTGCATCGGGGTGGGTGGATGTGTGTGTGTGTCTTGTTCGTTTTCAGAGTAGCGTGGCCAGTAGGATGGCCAACCCCTTCGTCTGCCCTTTATATGTAGGGAAGAGAGAGGTCCGTGCATGAAGGGCCTCATTCTCATAAGGATTCTAGGGCAAATTCCCATATGCTCCCTTTTTTTCTTGAATTTGAAAATGAACTGGGGATATGCTGCATTCATATCACTGGGATTCAGAACTAAGTTGAGTCTCAGATGGAGCTTAAAATAGCATGGTAGTTGGCAGAAATACCATAACAGAGGGTTTTTTGATATATTACACTATATTGCAGGATGTTTTTATTTATTTAGAATGATCTGGGCACGCTGGGGAGGGATATGTTTTAGATTTGCTTTGATCTGACCCAGTCAGTGTATATGAAATGCAAAGCAGGGCTGAGCCTTCCCCATGGATCTGGAAGCTGTGCAGTTCTACAGAATGGTAGATTTTAGCGATTCTTTTGCAAGGATCCCTCTTGGTTGATGTAATGCTGATTAAAGCAAGCACGTTTTCTCCTGCCGCACTCTCATTAATTGCTCCACAGCCACTTACTGCAGTGACCATGCAGTCTTTTAATTATTTTACTAAGCAGAGAACACTTTTCTTGGAAGCGCATGATGAAATTTTAATGTCTGTGCTTTTCACTCTGAGCACAAAATTCTTAAATAGAAGAAATGCCCATGTGAAAGTCCACATAGATTTTATTTTCTCCCTACTAACCCCTTAGAATTGAAGGGCCTTGATTATATATACAGTATTTTAATCTTCTTCTAATCATTTTTTATTTTCACAAGTTTATAGTGGGAGACAGTTTGTGTTGTCTTATTCAGCGGTCACCATGGCAACCTATCATGAAAGGCCCAGTTATAAAAGGTCAGGCCCTCTGTCTGCCACAGGCAATATTCATTTTAGACTTATGGACTGGCTGATATATTTTTAGCATATACAGTTGTCTCTGAACTATAGCTGTGAATAAGGCCTGAGGAAGTCACTGATCACTTGCCCAATGCCTTCCATTATGTATATATATTGTGGTGGTTCTTTGATTGCGTCAGCGTAGATCCCACTGTAGGTGCACATGGCCTTGCATGCATGAGACTGAATTTTTTCCAAATACCCATGTCTATCTGGGCCTCCTCGTGCTCCCATGTGAGGGCATAAAGGGTGGAGCAGCAACAGCCCTCCTTCAGTTACTTCATACTTCCCATGGCAGTGAGACAGAACTCAGCGTGAGTCTGATATGATAGACCCTAAACAGGTTCTTTTCTTGAACAAATCTTATCTTCACACTCTCATCTAAGGATATACCTTAAAATAAGAACAAGAAAAACAAATCAGCAACTCCACTAAACATAAACCAAGGCACTCTGTGCCATCCACTACACCTCATGGTAGAATCCAAACCCTCAGGGTTTAAACTCTGTCATCCTGCAATGGGCTGATCGCAATCAAGGATGGACACAGCTGATGTCTCATCTGCCTACGGGAAAGCCACATCCCAGACAGTGGCTCCATGTCCCAGAGGAGAAGTACTGGAACATACAAGTCCAGGGACCCCTGGCTCAAGCACCATCTGTTAATGTAGTCTATGCAGGCTACTTCAGGCTCAAAGGTTATGAAAAGAGGTGAGGCCAGTAAACCAGCATTGGCCAGCCAGCACTCCCTCGAACACACCTGGGATCAGGCAATGGAAAGAAGATGAAGGGGACACTGGCAGAATTAGCACTGTTGACAGCCTTAATAGTGGTGAAGCCCTTGGCACCATCAGCCCAGGTACTAGCCTGTTACAGTTGCCTGGAAGCTGGCACCTCACGCAGTAAAGCCAGCACCTATGCCCACTCAAAGGGGGACACTGACTTGTGTAGCTAGACAAAGCTTAAACAGAGCTCTAGGATTGAAGGGAAGTCCCAGAGGGAGGGCGCTAGATATCATGCCTCCAAGGACAAAGCCCCTAAGCAATTGAAAGAGGTAAGATCCAGCACTTATCCCTGTACCATTACCCATGACAGAGCCAAGCAAGGTTCCAAGATATGTCCCCGACATCATCACCCCTAGACACGTTCCCAGTACTGAAGAAGCGATCAGCAGTGGCCCCATGTGTGACCTTAAGAACACCTCACTACCCATCGTCAAAAGATTCACTGTTGTGTAACAACAACTCCTAACAGACCTGACAAAATCACTATGCTTTCATGGTATTTATCCATAAATTATATTGTGAGTTCTATAACAAAAGCTTATGTCATATGGATCCTCATTATTATTGTAAGATCTATGTAGGGATGATATTTAAGGAGTTGTGTATACACACTGAAAATGTGTTTTAAAGTCTGTTACCAACCAAAGAGGAAAAATCGATTTCTTTTAGGCAGGAAGTAAGGTCTGTCAGAATGTAAATTAAGCATTGTAAGCGAGCACAAATGAGAGCCTCATTTACATACTAGGTCAACAGGAAAAGAGCATACTAGAGAATGAACCACAGGGTGTGGCCCTGTCTCTGTGGACAGGCAACGAACTTTGGGGAAAATGCAAAGACATTCATTTGACCTGCACCGGAGAAAGTGATTGGACCGTGTGATTAGTCATGCAAGCCTGCCCTGGCTGGAAGCACTGTACAAAACATTTGGGTGAGAGAGACTTCCTTAGACAGAAGGTTCGCTGTTGACTTAAGTTTAATCTTTAGAAAGTGTGTTATGATTTTGTTGTCTATGTAACCATTCTGTTCCCATTTTCCTTACTCAGTATTTCGAATCTTAATCCCTGACAAACAAATTTATGATTGTTTTCACTATAAACGTAACTTCCGTTATACAGAACTGAACCCATCTTGAATCATTCAAGCTGGTATGTGCATTGTTCCTTTGGGGACAGCAAAACTGGCATAACTGTCAATGTTCAGTGGCTAAGGGGCTGGACACTACAGGGGAACTATTCAAAGGAGCCCAGGAGTGGGGTGCACCTATTGTTAACCTAAAAGGCAAAGTAAGGGCTGGCACAGCACTGCAGAGATTGTTTGTTTGGGTAGCTAAGGCTATGCCAACACTTGAAATGCTACAGCAACACTGATGCAGCACTACAGTGCAGACACTCACTACAGAGATGGGAGAGGTTCTCCTGTCAGCATAAGTAATCCACCTCCCTGAGAGGCAGTAGGTAACCCCCTTCCTCCCCTCCCAGGTGGTAGCTAGAATTTTTCTGTTGACCTTGTGCTGTCTACATAGTGACTTAAGTCAATTTAACAACCTCACTCCTGGGTGTGGATTTTTCACACCCCTGAGCAATGTAGCTGGGTCGATCTAATTTTCTAGAGTAGACTAGCCCCAACAGATTGGAGGTGTCAGGGATCTGAAACCCAGTTAAGCACAGGCAATTCTCCCTCTAACGGGAGGCAGGGGAGCGACTGTCAGTCCTGGGCATCACATGGTTTCACCCCTAAATGTTGCCTTTGAAAAGCAGATATTCTCCTCCTTGCCATCATCAACATATTCCTTCTTGCTGGTGTCAAGCAGAGACCCTTCCCCCTGCCATTGGAGAATGACTCTGGCACAGGGTGACACTGTACCTTGTAAGAGGGAAGAGGCCAGTGCACCTGTGATTAGTCAGCTGATCCCAACTGGGATCAAAAGAAAGCTGGGTCCTAGAAAGGAGAGATTGGCAGGGGAGAGCTGCCAGAGAAGGGGAGGTCCCTGCAGAAAGCTGTAGGTGGGTCCTGGGGGAAGGAAGAAGACCAGCAAAGGGATTTGCTGGCTGAGCTACTCTAGAGTGACCAGATGTCCCGATTTTATAGGGATAATCCTAATATTTGGGGCTTTGTCTTGTATAGGTGCTGATTTTTCACACTTGCTGTCCGGTCATTCTAATCTTCTCAAACCCGAGAGCAAGGACCAGTGGGCTGAAGGCTAGACAGCAGCAGATGGAGGTACCTGCTGGCATCTCCATGCTGGAAAGCTGGAGCTAGGGGAACAGTGGAAGGGCTGCAAGCCTGTCTGAGACAAAAGGTTAGTGGAACAGGGGGCATGGTGGATGAAGAAGATCTCCTAGAAGAGGGGCAGGGGTTGGGAAAAGCAGGCTCTGAAGTCCATCCCCCTCCCTAGGCTTCAGAGTTGGAGCTACAACATCAAAATACTGTCTACTCGGCTATTTTTAGAGCACAAGCGTGAGACCCACTAGCACAAGTCTGTTAACCCAGGCTGGGAGGATCGCTGCTGTGGGCTTTGTAGACGCACGACTAGTGAGCTATGAAAAACTGCCTCTGATCCCATCACAGATGGAGTTCATAGGAGTCCTGACTGACTCCAGGTCAGCATCCCTCCTCAAAAACAATGCTATCTCTAGTGCATAGGCTAGAAACAAACCTGACTACAATAGTACGGATGTGTCTACAGCTGCAAGGCCATGCGCTGGCATACATGTGCATGACACCTCTTGCTACAGTTCACTTGCAGCCTCTTCAGCTGTGGTTCTGGTCTGTCTGTCCCGCAGCAAAACACCAGATGAAGGTTGCGATCCCTCCTCATGTTGTCATAGAACTGAGATGGTGGAAGGATTCCAGAACTGAGTGTGGAGGGATACTGTTCTCTGCTCCTTCCCTGACCATGACTTTAATGATGGTTACCTCAGGGACAGGCCACCGGGACCCTCTACAAATGCAGGGAACCTGGTGCCTAGAAGACATGGGGCTCCATATCAAAGTCTTGGAACTCTGAATCCTCAGGCTAGCCTGCATGGCCTTCCTACCTGTTCTTCAAAACTCCACAGTGCAGATCCTGGCAGACCCCACCTCCCCAATGCACTGCATTAACAAGCAAGCAGGCACCTTTTCATTGCTCCTCTGTATGGAAGAATTAAAACTCTGGACCTTGTACCACCAGCACAGGACAATCCTGATGGCTCTCAGCAACAACCTGTTGGACCTGCTGAACAGTCAGTCATTACTTAGGAGTGGTTGCTGTGGAGGTCCATTTCATCGCTGGAGGACCCGGGTGATAGACTTATTCACAACCAATGTCAATGACAAGTGCTAGGACTTTTGTTTCAGAGGGACCATGGGTCCAGGATCATTGCCATATGTCTTTCTTCTGCAGTGGTCCCAATGCTTCTTGTATGCCTTTTCCCAGATTTTCCTGATTGCCAGGGTGATTTCCAACATAAAAAGGGACAATGCTAAGATTATTTGCATGGCTTCCTTCTGGCCAATGCAGTTTTGGTTGATGGGCAGATTGCATTCACCTCTGATCCAGCTACCAGACTGCCTGGACCCTGTGACCCGTCCGTGCCTAGGGCAGCCACCTGAAAATGTCAAGGTAAGGGCAGGCTGTAAAAGAACAGCAGATTCTCCCAACACTGGATTCTCCCATCCAACCACAAACAGTGCTTCTGATTCCCCACATTGGTTATCAAGAAGCCAAAACAAAAATATACATAGCCCCCTTTATTGCATTTCAGTCTCTGGCTCCCAATCAGCCACTAGATCCAGTAAAGAGATCAGTTATTTAAAACTCTGTGCTCTTTACCAAAAAGGTTTCTCCTGACCCCAAAGGGTCAGCCACAGTACCAGATCAATATAAGTTTGGATCTTACCCAAAATACAATGCTGCCAGCCAATCCTTTAGTAATTAAAACTAAAGGTTTATTAAAAAAAGAGAGAATCAGATACATACAATTGATTTCAAAGTCCATATATATCAGGTTTCTAGAAGAATTGTGGAGTTTGCAGGCTTGAATAGTCCCTCTGGTATACATCCAGTACCTGGATGGGTCTCAGTCCTTTGTTTCACAGCTTCAGTTCAGTTGTAGATGAATTGATCCAGAGGTAGGTGAAGACTGACGATGAAGACAGACTAAAGACAAAATGGATCTCAGGCAGCTGCCTTTTATGTCCTTTGGTCTTTACCATGCTGCTTGTGGAATTTTACAGGAATAAGATGGAGTCCAGAGTCACATGAGTAAGTCCTGGTGACTCATCAGGTACATCCCTGGATTCTCCCCCTGGGCCCATTGTACCTGTGGATTTCCTTAATGGGCCATTAAGCAGGCTAGTGCTGCAGCCATCCTGTCTGGGGTGTCGCCCAGACACAGCACAATTTGAAATACAGATATATCAAATATATCCATAACTTCCATAACACATGAACACAAACATTATCATCTTACTTAGCACATTATAGCCTTTCTAACAGTACCTGGCATGGCATGTCTCATATGAATTATTATTATGATTTTGACATACTGATGTCAAATATGATAAATGCACCCCCGTCCCCCCGAATCCAGCCAGCGTGGCAGACCCGATCTCACAACACTGTCTAGATACTCCATTCACACACAGTCGCTGTACATGGCAGTTGGCTGGCTGAATACCACAGGCAGGAATTGCTGTTTACAGGTCTAGAAAATCCTGTTTCAGAACAAGAAATTATATTCTTCTGAACAGAAGATTCTTTGTATAGGCAGCCCACCATGATCTGCCCAGGCCTCAGTTCCAAAGATCTTTGGCTATTTTCTACATTTTAAGCAAACCAGTCTTTCTTTCAGCTCTTCTCAGGTGCCCCTTGTGGCAATTTGGGCTTGCCCTATTAGTCTGTGCAGTTGTAGGAACATGGAACATAGGACTGAAAGGGATCTCCAGGGTCACTTTCTCTCCTTCCCCCCCCATCCCTGCTTCCAGATTCCTCATTTACCATGGGCTTTCACTTGCAAGGAAACTGGGGAAGGGTCACAGTGGCTTTACCCTTTATGCCCTTATATGGGTGCATGAAGAGTCTCGGGGCATATACACAGCCCTGATGGATATTACTATTAAAACAAATTGATCTTGAGCATATGAGCACCTATGGTGGGATCCACACTCACTACAACATCTTGAAGAACCGCAGTTACTGTATAGTTATAACTGCTCTTTGTGGAGAAGGGGTGCAAATGTAAAACTGACCTCTGTCTCATGGAGGTAAATTAGTTTCCAGCAGCTAAAGATAATAGAAATGCCTAAAATAAGAGCAGTGAAATTAACAGGATCTTTAGTGCCTAACTAAGAAAGTTAAAGATGGTGCTGCTTATCAGGTACATGTACTTGTAGTGAGCTTTTTAGCCTTCATATGCTGTGCTATAGTGCTTAAGGCTGCATTGTTGGGGCTGCTTTCTTGTCAATTAAAGGGGCTTGGTGAAAATGTTGATGGGACACATACGTTTGGGGGGCAGACCTTGAATCAGAAGAGTTTGCTCAAGACCTTTGTTTGCTGAGTTTAGTTTTATGATGGAATATGCTCTGATACCAAGTGAATGGCAATCTTATAAATGTCTATTTAGACAGAGGGCTTCTGGGAAGAAGGTGACACATTTAAGTGTTCACCACTTCTGGATTCAGAGAAGCAGTAGTGAAGTATCAGGTCAGTCTCCGGATTTTAAGAATAAGCTTGAAACAATCCTCAGAACATCAGCAACCTTCAGATAATCATAGATTTTGTTAACTGAGGAGGTGTTTTTATATGTCAGCTACTTTTGAGAACATTTGACATTCAGATAATTGAGAGTTTTTTGGTTAATTTGGGAGCTCCAGATAAAGGCAGTTGTCTGGCAAAAAAACAGGTGCCATATCCTTCTTTACTAATGCAAAAAAGATTTCCTGCGTAAATTCCTCTCTACCTACTCTGTTCTCCCCCTCAGTCAGCAGATTCTGCTGTAATAAATCTAGAAATCATCAAAGTCAAAAAGGGTTTTACAAAAGATGACCCAGCATATTAAGCACTTGGAACACTGGCTGGGCACTTGTAAAGATGCAGTAATTGAGGTTAATTAGCTACTAACAAAAGTGAAATATGTAGAGAACTTGGTAGAAATTCAGAAAACCAGAATGAAAAGCAAAAATTTGAGAACTTATGCATTGCGGGGTGAAGCAATGAAGATAAAGATGATCCAGTATTGTTCGCAGACCATTTAATTCCTTTATTACTAAAAATGGTCTTTTTATAAAGGACTTTGAAGTAGACAGATTACAATTAATTATTTTGATAAAAAGCAAAGATCTTTCATCTTCAAAGCACTATGATACCAACATACACCAGTAATAATGAGGGCTGTTCATCACTAGCATCTCTTACATATAATGGGAGTAAAACATGTATCCTGAGAGCTTGCAAAAGAAACTATAATGAGAAAAGAGAGATGTTTTGCAATGACACAGTTTAACTAATTTTATTCATATTTTATGAGTAATATATGAATACATAGATATTACCTTGACAAATTCATTCTAATTTCTTTCCTTTAAGTATTCATTGGTTAATCACAAGTCCTCTAAGCCCAGATACAGACTCTAGACTTGATCCTGTAAACATCTGTGTACATGAGTAACTGGCAAGTAATCCCACTGAAGTCCTTGGTACCGAGTTACCCTTTTATGTGGCATGCATGTAAGGCTGACAAATATATGTTCAAATATCTGTTCAAAATATGTCTACACTGCCATCTCAGAGTGTGATGGAGCATCTCTAGTAGACACAGCTAACTTGGATACTGGAGAGGTGAAGCCAAGACAGTGCGCGCTAGCCCCATGAATAATTACCCAGAGTTCTGGACAGGCTTGTACAGCTGCCACTGAAGCACATGCTGCCACGGTTTCACTGTTCCAGGAACCAAGTTAGCTAGATTAAAGCTAGCTCAGGTATGTCTACTCAAGCTTCAGTCCCACCCTGTGATTGCAGTATAGTCATACCCCAAATCAAAAGGCAGACTAGCTCCTTGTATATAACGAGGGAGGCAGTTGTTCTCCTTAGTAATATATGTAATAAGTTGACATATTGTCCATCATGACAAGGACATCCCAGTTGTTTAGAAACTGACCTATCCGAGGTCATCCCTTATCACCCTTAGCTACAGCCAAATGATACTGTTCCTCTGTCTTCCCCTAGCCAAGTACCATGTAGTGTTTATTCCACCTACAGAAGATCCCTCCCCACCTCAGCAGGCTAGCATCCATCCAGGTCTTGGATTCTTTCATAATAATAAACACTTAAATGATGTGTTGATAATGTCAGAAATGTTGCTATTGAAGCACAAATCAACTATGTGAACAAGTACAAATGCACCCAACGAGAGAGAGAGAGAGAGCTGTTCCCATCTAGAAAGCAATCAGCTATGTCTTCATCAGTCATGTCTTTTCTATTTTTTTAAACTGTTCAGTTAAAAAATTATTGCATCAGTCTATTCCAAAAAGGTATGTGTATTTTATTTCAGTAGTTATACATTATTCAGTAAGAAAAAGTACTGAAGCATTAATATCCAGTGAAGAAAATCTATGTATATAAACCAGAAATCTTGTTCATTTTCTTTTCGTAGCTCCTACACTATTTTAGCATAAGCTCCCTTCTAACATCTCAACATGCAAACTATACAAATTTATGCTGAAATTTTCAAAGCAGCCTCAAGGTGTTAGGTACTCAAATCCCACCAATGGAGATTGGGTGCCTAATTCCCTCTGCCTTTTTAAAATCCCAGCTTTACGCTCCCTTGGTCTCAGTCCTTTGAGTATATAGCTCTAAGGGAGTCTGAGAACAGTTAACTGAACCTCAGAATTTGGCCCACTGGGTCTAACTTATACATGACTTTGAATTTGTCTTTGTTGTTAATGAGCACAGGGGTTAAAGTATGATGCTGAGCAGAGGACAACAATTCTGTTTCGTAGGAAATTTTCAAAACTTGTTTTCATTGAAAATTAGAACAAAACGAACCCTTTCATACCTCTTTATGAAAACATAATTGCATTGAAATGTTCATTTACAGATCAAAGCCAGAACTTTTCAGGCATAGTGGTGGGTAGGGGGAGGGAGGTGATAGAGAGGGCTGGGATGTGGGAGACCCAGATTTAAGATCTCGCTCATTTTTTTAATTCAGATCAGAGTTTTTCATTCCAGTTCACTCTGAATCAGGGATTTGAATATATGTTTTCCATATCCCAGCCTAGATCCCTAAACACCAGAATATAAAATCAGAAAAAAGCTCTCTTTCCATCCACCCCCTGATGTAAACTTCATATTTCAGTGAAATTTTATTTGTTAAATATCTTTCTACCAGCTCTGTTGATATTTGCATTATCCTTCTGTCATTGTAATTCAGAAATGTTACCCTTTCTTTTTTTCTTTGTGCAATCATTGACAGGCTTTATTTTTTCCAATAATGAGTGTTACAAATAAATTAATAATCTAATTTATGTGCAACAGAATCAAACCTTGTGACTGCAGGCCCCGTCTGGCAATGGAAACAGTTTTTCATGTTTTTAAGAATGTTGGGTATGAAGGTGATCACCTTTCAGCAGTTTAAAAACTAGCCATTGTGGTAGTAGCAACAGCAACAAGGAATATGAAAGAATCTTGTCTTGTAATTCCACAGGATAGAACATAAATAAGAGGTCTTCATCTTCTCTTTTTGTTTTTTAGCACATCTCTTAGGAGATATTTCTCCAGAGGGAGTAGGGGAGGGAAGTAATGAGGACCAAGACATGGACTGATATTTCCTTTAAGATTTTACACTCTTTTGCTGGAAAATAGATTTTAACTTTTCATTTTTCTTTCTCCCAAGCAACCTTCTTTAAAGTGGCAATAAAGGCAAATACCAGTCCAAGAGGGAAGTGAAATCTTAATAATATCCCTGACTCTATTAAAAAGAAGAAAATATCATTTAAGAAAAAGCAATAAAGTATTCAACAGTTTCAGAAAATGATCTCAAAGCAGACATTAAACCTAATTCCAAAACCTAGCATAAGTCCTAAAAGTAAAAAGGGCTTTTTCCCAAGTGAATAAGACACCATCGACAATCTGACTGTTTAGAGTCAACACTGTAGAAATCCTAAATTTTCAGGAAAAAAATAATTAAAGGCGATTTTTCACAGCAAATCTTTGAAAAAGAACAATAAGTTTAAGATATAAAACTTTATACAATAGGAGCACAAAAATATTTTAAAGAAATCTAATATAATCCTAAAAGGGGAGCCCTTTCAAAATCAATATTAGAGAAAGAACATTTTAGTTAAATCCTTGCAAAAACTCACATTATGATCTCTGCAAAGAAAAAAGTAGAACACAACCTGAAGGATAGTCTGTTGGGTATGAATCCTCCCTTACCTCTCGCAGAATAGTGGCACCTTTTCTGTCACAGGGAAGAACTAAAAGGACTACAAAATAGGAGGGAGGCAATCATCTCACACCCCTTCTGGACAGGTGAGAAAATCAGATACTCTCTGGCAATCTCCCCCAGTCTTGCTCTGGAATCCACAAGTGTGAGCAGGAAGGACAGGTAATGTACAGGAAGGAGGGTGGGAGATGCAGGGTAGGGGTCAGAGCCATGGGGGGATATGTATCATCCTCTCACCAACTCCATGAAAGATGCTCAAGAAGCTTTCTTGTGAAGCCTCTTGTGTGCTGAGGACCACCCCAATTAAAAGACTGGAGGTGGACCTGGTTCAGTGGCTGGTTGAAAATTCCATGACTGAGTGATGGGACAGGGCTACAGGAGCCAATATAGAGAGTCTGCGCTTCTGACAGATTCTCTGAAATCCAAGCGGAACTTAAGGGATTCATAGTGTTTTAACCCACGTCTCCTGGAGGTAGTGAGTAATGCCCTCCTTGGGTTATAATTAGAAGGCATGGTCAGGCCCTATGTTTCCAGGAAGGAGTGTGGGATATGAACTCTGACCGTGAAATGAACTGCTTACAGGACAACCCTGCCTTCTGCAGTGGAATGTCATGCCTACCGAAGTGTGCGATATTATTACTGGTAGCTAATGCTTGCAGCCTATAGAGATTTTAATCCACAGTACTCTTTGTATACAGGGAATCGTGGCTAAATCTAATGAAATACAAGGGTAAGATTGATTCTAGTTTACTTAGGACCTGATTCTCCAACCCTCACCCATACCGAGCAGTATCTTCCTCCACGAGGAGTCCCAGATTTATGTGGTCACTTAGTATGTCAAGGTAAATCTTCAAGTACTGTAGTTAATTAGTCCTCTTTGGTTCTGCATCTTAAATACTTTAAAGTACATATGTTGCTTCTTCCTTTTTGCCCTCCTGCTACAGTGTATTCTTGGTAGTCTCTATGCTGATGTTTTGAGAAGGGGAGAGCTGCTCTATCAGATCCAGGGAAGATGAAAAGAAATGGAAAGTTGTTAATTATTAAGACAAACTCCCTTCACATATATGAAATCTTCATATCCCCAGAGACTCTGAGAGCTGTAAGAAATAAGCCAATCTGAGATAGTTGACTGTGACATTCTACTGGGGTTTTTAGAACCTTGAGCCACTCTGTTACCCTTCTCAGCCTCAGCAAGTGAGAGGTTTGCTGCTGCTAAGCTGTCTGTCAACTCCCTGGCACACCAGCTTGTCTCCCTTGCCAGCAAATACTTCAGGGCTCTGCTTGTCCAAAGTATGCCTAGCAGGTTAACAATCAGGGAACCCATTTCCTGAGTTCCTCAGACTCATCTATCTCTGCGGTGCTCAGTCCCTATTACAGTAGCATCCGCAAAACCTCATCAATATTGCTGCTCCTTTAGAGAGACAGCACAAAGCAGCTTATTAACTTAGCTGGGGTTGACAAATCCTTCACTTCAATCAAATCACTGAGTTGGTTTTATGATAAAAGTAAAACAAGTTTATTAACAAATCACATAGGTTTTAAGTGTCACCACGTATAATAAGTATAGAAATGGTTACAAACAAACAAACAAAAGTAAAAATATCCTTCCAAATCTAAAACGCAACAAACCCGAGTCTTTTGTTCAAAGAAGCTTTCTCACCAAAGTATTTCTTCCAGCATGGCTGGATAGACCTTTAACCAGGACCCACTATGCAGAGCTAAAAGCAATGGTCTTCATTGACTTCTTAAGTGAAGGATAAATATGGGGTTCCCTCCCCTTCTGTTTATAATCCATTAAACCTTTGAAATGTATTCTTTGAAAAGTAAGCCCAGAAAAGTAAGTTTCTTTCTCTTGCTGGGGTGTAGATGCCATGGTGTCTTCTTTTCTAGCTTTGTTTATCTTGTATGCAAATTTATTTTCATTGTCTCTCCTTGATGGCCAGGCTTGTCAGACAAGCAAATACATATTCTTTTGTCTAGGGCAGACTGGGCTTAGGCACTGCTTGCCAAACATGTTTTAAGAACATAATTATAGCACCTATTTATAACTCCTTGTACACACCCTGTATATCCACCATGCAGTGATATTCGGGACCAGTGTGTTACCAGTTTGTATGTGATACTTTACATGACACCTTTTTAGATACAGATTATGGTAACAGTGTGTTAGGTGTAGTGAGTATGTCAGGCCTGACAAGAGCTGCTGACACAGAGTCATGGATCTGTGTCACACTGATATGTTACTTAAAGCAAAAAGAGAAAAGCAGATACACACTCCACTGCCCCAAATCTGTATAGGCAATCAGACCTTTAACTAATGTTTTCCTTGTTCTGAGTTGCCTACTGGGTGTCCAAAAGGCCTAACCTAAAAAACTTTTAGTGTTCTTCAGTGGGGTATTTAGTCCCACTATCACAAAATACTAGATCAACTGGGAGTGAAATTCTCTGACACTCCATTGAAGTCCAAGTAGCTGTGCCAATTTGCATCAGCTGAGGATATGGCCTAACATTTAGGAATGAGCAAATTTAGTTTAGGTAAAACAGTTCGGACAACATCAGAAATTACACAAAATGTCATCCATCCATTGAAATGAGCTAGACATTTTTTGAGGTCTGAAAAAGTTGTAGTTTCCCCCCCCTCTTCTCCCATATACATTTAACGTGCCTCTGCTTGATTTTAATTAAATGAGTCTATACACATGGTATGTCTTACCTGGATGAACATTTTCTTGAGTGGCATTATCAGTCATTTTGGTTCTTTCCCTAACAACACCAATTTTTCTAATGTGAGTAATTCTTCTCTCCCCACTTCCTCTCTCTTTAACCAAATATATTGATGGTTAAGACAGAATGATTCTCCTGTGCATATAATGATTTGAAATGGCCTAGCTAATGCTGCTAATTTTTAAGCATATCTTTCAGCAGAAATTGGCTAGTTTATGTCTGTTTTGTTTGAGGGTGGGAGGGGGGGTTGATTTTACTCACCAGGACATTATTTGGCCATTAACTATGAAGTTGTATGGAATCAGTTTAATTATTAGTGAGTTTTAATTTTGCATATTCAAAAATTCCTTTTCAAAATAAAGCCAGAAAACCAAACACATTGTTTCTTGCTCCATCCACATCTTCTGGAATATCTGTTCTCCAGAGATAATATAATTGTCTCTTTCAGAGCTAACATTTGAGATAGCTTTCTCAGTACAACTGTCAGCGGTAAAAATTGAAAAGATGCCAAGTACAATGAAGACCTTCTACAGCCCATCCCTTTCTTCATACTTATCTGAACTGCCCACTATTCTTCTTCCCCACTGGCACATAGAGAAATGTCACTTTTATGATGGAGAAGTAATTGCATTAACTCAGTCCAAAGCAACTCCACCCTTAGTGAAAAATGATGCAGGGACTTTTGATGCTTAGGAAGAATGGATGGAGTATGAGTCTATGAATTGGTGTTAAAGGCTGTAGTTAAGCATGGAGGGCTAGACACATTTCTACAGCTGAAGTTGTTACCAGATTTGCCCTTCACCTTGGGGTATGCTCATTTATTAGGGTTACCTTCCTGGAAGAGGGGTGTGATTCTAGGGGTGGGATCCTAGGGGTGTGATTCTACTAATGTACTGCTTGTGTTACCTATGTGTTCATAGGGCTACAAGCCCCCTCCCAATGGAGCTATCCTGCAGGACCTAAGGTTTTCAGGGCTGGGTTCCTCCAGCACCTGATTCAAATAAACCCTCCACAGATACACACACACATTTTAGATTAACTGAGTGCGTTTGAGCAGACTGGGCTATCAGCACTGTCAGCTGACCCCTTATATGTCCCTGAACTCAGCAGGCTGGGTGACACCACACTCTCAGTGGCTACCCTTATATGCCCCTTTGCAATGCACCAGAATAGAGCAAGCTGGGTCCAAACAGCACCTTTTTGGCTACTCCCCTTAATTGCCCCTTGGACTCAATCAGGCTGGGTCAAACAGCACTTGAGCTGCACCCTCATTTGCCCCTGGACCCCATAGGCTAGGCAGAGTAGCACTTCCTGGCTGTCCCCTTCATATGCCCCTTTACACCACAATTGTTCTAGCAGTAACCCCCTTGATGAGCAAACCCCATAGGATTTTTAGGCACTCCAGAGATCTTTGGCTTAGGTAAGAGAAGTGTTACTACAGAGCAAGGTAGGGACCAAGGGCACAAAGGAATAAAATACAGTTTGGAGAGATAGAGAGAGAAAGTGGCAACCAGCTTGATTATAAGAGTTATTTTATTGCTAGGTATATAAAACTTATGATACTAATAGTAATACCATACAAGGAGAGAAAAACAATCAAACACTTGTAGTACTACACAATTACAGTTGGGGGTATTGGAGAAAGCTATCCCAGGTTTGATTACAAAAGTAGAAAGTTATACCTGGACTGAGAGAGAGAGAGAGAGAGAGAGACAAGTTGTGTTGGGGGAAGAAGGCGGGGGGGGGTTGATCTCACCACTTCATGCAGTTCAGAGGTTCCCAGGAACAGGCTTGTCAGTTCAGGGTCTGGAGGGCTTTGAGTCTGGCAGAGCCCCCAACACGATCAGTTAAGAAGAGAAGACAGGTTACAGTGGAACTGATGCAGAGTTTGGATTCAAGCATCAGAACAGAGGTTTGAGCTTTGATAGGGGATTTGTAGATGCCAGGTTTGTTTATGGATAAACATTGTCTGGACAAAAGGAGCTGATCCTTCCTGGAAGGGCGTCTTTTCTTGAGAGAGAGCTCACAATGCAACCAGGTTTCAGTGTTTTGCATATCAGTAACTAGAATGGTCTGATAATGTGTGCAGGTGTTAGTTCATTTACATCAAGAGCAGGGATTTCCCAACATGGAGTGCTTCTCCGTCTTTACCAATCCCAGAGTTCAGTGCGTTCTCCATCTTTACCAATCCCAGAGTTCAGTGCGTGTTCCATCTTCGATGTAGATGAGGTTTCTGTTCTCCATTCATGTGCTAACTGAGATGCTTATGAGGCATGGGGAGTTGTCTCACCCTTGATGGGAGGGTTTCAGTTTTGTCTCCTGGCATTTCATATTGAAATGCCTTTGGTTTCTGGTTCAAGCAGCCTTTCCTTTCTGGTTCAAGCATGGTCTGGGGCGGGGTGGTAATTCAGGTGAGCCAGAGAGAGAGAGTTGGGGTTTTGCGCACTGGTTCCCCAAGAACACAGGGCTGCTAGGTAACAAAGGGCACAAAGAACAGTTCCCAGAGAGGGTGGTCTTTGCACATCCCATGATCCTGGCACAATTAAGAGCAACCTTCAGCCTTGTTCAGAACACAATAGGCTCTGTAGGTGACTAGATGCCAACACTTACCAGGGGACAATCTACCAACTGGAGTTCAGTGAGCTGTAGGGAAGGCTTGGCCATACTATCTGTTCTGGCTGTCTGATGTGCCAACAGCAGAGGGGCAGGGAAGAGCAGATCTGCAGTCTCTTCGCCATTGAAGGTTCTTTGGGCGATGCTTTTGTGGTTGGCAGCAGTGCTGAGCACAAAGCAAGTGTACTGCACACAAGAATCAGGCCTCATATTTCCAGGAGTACTGTGGGAAAAGCACTTCAGGGACAACCTGGTGGCAGCTGATATCATAATATTACTTTAAAGCACCAGCTAGTACAAATTTGGATCAAGAGACTCCACATCCAAAGTCTTTTAAGAAACTGACAAGTTCTGCCTAGATAGGGTCTTATAGTTATCACAAAAGCAGGGTCAGATGATATTGAGATGGAACTTTGTATAGTGGGTTTATATATTGTTTGTTTCCAGGTTGCTTTTTAAAGCTTTAATATTCCATTGAAAATGTTTGCTGCTGTGGTGAGCAATAAAAGAGAGCTCCTGCTTGGTACAAAATTACATGATTATTACTGTAATTTAGCACTTAGTTAATGAAGACTTGAACTGCTGACCATATTGGTATGGCATCATTATAAGAGATCCGTGCTTACATTTGCAAGAAACTGATTTAACTGTAAAGGTTAATCCACTGTCATATAAACACTTGATCTTGCAGAGATCCCATTAACCTTTTCAGAATGTGAAGATTAGGGATATGTGAACAGCAAAATACTAACCTTTTAAAATTGCAGAGCTCTGAGTATCTCTAACAAGCTTTTGCATGGGGACTGACGTTTAGGTACTGTACTGACTTCAGCAAGAGATCATGGCCAGCAACTCATTGTTATCACCAGTTGTTAAAAATGTTGTTGCAATTAGCAGTTTTGTGAGATAAAGCCAGTTTGAAACTGGGAAATTTGCTTTTCATCTTTGTAGACCTGGGTTGAAATTGTGCCCTTGGGACAAAAGAGAAGAAAAGTTTATTAGGAGTTTCATA
Organism: Emydura macquarii macquarii; assembly: GCF_026122565.2. Taxonomy (NCBI): domain Eukaryota; kingdom Metazoa; phylum Chordata; order Testudines; family Chelidae; genus Emydura; species Emydura macquarii. The sequence goes on from NW_027132344.1 coordinate 2,328,180, forward strand.
TTAGTCACCACTGAACCAGAGTGCCTGCACATTTCACCTTTCGTCAAAGGATCTCAGTTCATGTTTGTTAATCACACTAAGCCTTGCAGCTCCTCTGTTAAATAAGTGAGGCACATGGACAGTTTTTTATCACCCCTGTGTAGCTGGAATGGAGCAGCTGATTAACAGCACTAAGCAACACTGCAATACCAATAGAAACAGCAAGAGGCATAGAAGATTCCTCTCCTCCTTAAAAGAGCCACTAGTGCATTTTATCACATGGATGGACCAAACTTCCTACACTGTGGGGGGGTAATAGCATTTTTGTTAGCTTTCCAACTTTGCAGGATCATAGTGAAAAATAAGCATGATGAACAAATATAGCCACAGAGGACAACTCAGATGTTGAATGCAGTAAAGTAGAAGGTCACACACTGTGTTGCTCCTGCAGGCTGAGCTGTATACCCATGAGAGAGAGCAGCGTATGAAGCCACTGCCTGTGATGTGTAGGAAGCCGCAGGGGCTGCCATAGAGAGATTCCTCTACTTGCAGCCATTTGATAGGAGGAAAGGATAGGTAGGGAGTGGTGGAGGTGTAACGTGGCCCATGACAGAGCAGAGGTGGGGATCATGGGGAGTTACAGCCCCAACCCTACACTCAGAACTGTGTCCTTTGCCCTTCAGTTACTCACTAACCTGCCTTATCCCCTTCCCACTGGGCTGCAGAAGTTCACACCGCTCCCCCACAATACTCTAACCCCTGCCACCCAGCCCTTGGTCGGGAATCGCTCTTACACACACACACATGCGCGTGCACACCTTTCTTCTTCCAGGGTTCATTATAAACAGTCCATGCTCCCCATCCGCTGCTATTTCTCTCCCACTGCACTTTGGGTCCCTTCTTCCTTCACCACTGCCCCATCTGTCAGTTCCTGCTACTCATACCACCTTCACTCTTACCCCCTCTAAAAACCCTTCGTCTAAGGCCTCTTATATCTGTTAGCCTCCTGGCTACCCCATCTTCCCCATGCAACATGTTAAACGGACTCTTCCCTCTCCCTGCTCTCCTTCTGGCTTTCCCTGCTATTCTCGCCCAGACACAAAGGAAGGAGATGAGTCATTCAGGGTGTCAGCATGTTAAATTCTACTGAGGCTACATCTACACTAGAAGCGCTACGGTAGTGCAGCCATGCCACTGTAGCACTTCTGGTGAAGATGGTCTAAGCCTACAGGGGAGAGTGCTCCCATTAGTTTAATTACCCCCACCTCCCTGAGAGGCGGTAGCGATGTAAGGAGGAGAAGCTCTCCTGCCGACATCGCACTGTACTCCGGCACTTAAATCAGTATAACTTACATCGCTCCTTGGTGTGGATTATTCACACTCCTGAGCAACTTAAGTTATAGCAAAGAAAGTTCTAGTGTAGACAAGGTCTGAGACAAAGCAGAGCTGAGATGGGAGCTGATGTTGTTATGCTAGAAGGTGTTAAAGGCTGCTGTCAACCTGCTATTTGATCTACAGGCAATTATCAGAGCTGGTTAAAGCTGATGTGTGTGTGGTAAGCAGATGCAAGGGGCTCTGCATGTCCCCCATTTCTCCTTTCCAGTTTTCCCCCCAAATCAGAAGGGCTCTGCCCATTAGTGGGTAGAACATTCCCAGAAATTATGGAATTGTTCAGTTGTGTCATCCTAAATGACTACATTACAAACAGACAATGCCGTCAAGCTGAATGTGGGGTCCCTCTTTGCTTGGCCAAAACAACTAGGAAAAAAGAACCGCTGACTGAGGTGCAGTCAGAATCCCTGCCGCACGCACAGAGAGCCGTGTGTGGGCTACCTGCATCACTGGAACCTGCATGGGAGTAGCAGAGTGCAAAAGTAGCAGCTACATTTGCCTGCCTCCCGCACTAGCAGGGAGAGAATGGGTACAGTGTTCCCTCTGCCCACCCACCAAGCCTGCCTGTTCACCAGAACTGTATACTTTTCTCATTTAGGCAGTTCCCTACATGCTGACTGACTAGAGGAGTCTGATTTGCATAGATATTTTATGGTTGTTCCTCAATAGCTGTGCCATATGCAGATCCCTGCACGCTGATTGGTTTATTAGCCATTCATAGTAGAGAGATTTGAATAATGGAAAAATATATTCAGTTCCATTTCCCACTCCAGTGTTTTACAAAGTTGCATTTCATTGTTTGAAAAGGCACCACCATAAAAGTTGTATATGGCCCAGCTATTAATGTATCTATCTCCATCATGTGCCCAGGAATAGATTCATTAGGTTGACATCCTTCTACATTTTTCTTTCCACTAGCAATTTATTTGAATTCTCCATCTAATTTAATTTTAATATTTAAAAAAAATAATTTTGCATGTTGTTTTATGAAGTCAGATTAATCATTTCTGAAGCACTACAATCCATCAGATTAAAACAAAGTTGTAATAACTGTTAGAGGATTTAATTAAAAACAACAAATCATTTGGTCACTGATAATGGATGAACCCATAATCCAACTCACTAGATGCTTTATGTATAGTGAGATACAAAGTGAATATTTTAATCACCGAAAAAAGAACTTGATTAGAAACTATGGACACAGATGATTTGACCCTCTGTTTACAGTGACCTCTTTTATCCTGCTGTAAGATTATAAACTCTTTGGCTTAGCCACTTGTATATTTTGATGTGTTTGTATAGCATCCAGCTGTTATAGGCCCAGGGGTATCTGAGACAAAAGCTAGCAATAAATAATTTACAGCAGATGTCTGTCTTTTGGGGGAGGGTTTTAGGGCACAATTTTCCAATGTATTAGGTCTGCTTTGTGTCTCTGAAGCCTAGAGGAATCTTTGATTAGGTTAGTGCCATCCAACTGTCAACATAGAGAGTGTGGACAAGAGACAAGGAGGCATGGATGGAATGGTTGTCCCTGTGCCTGGGAGAACCTCAGCTTGTGGAATAGTGTCTCGGGGCCATTGGCAGCTACTATAAGGTAGAGCAGCCCTAAGGCTGTGTTCTAACTTATGCCTGGGACTGGATTGGCACTCAGATGACCCTCACCACCCCCAAAACAGGGTAGAGTAAAAGGTACTTTTATGCCCACCTCACTCATCTGCAGCTGAAGATCTGGCCTTTGCTGTAGGGTTTAACTGGATCAAAAGGAAATTTAGTTCTGCAAGCCAGCTAATTTTAGTCATGCTCTGCCTTCATTTATAATGTTAGCCAACACGTTCAGAGAATTTGTGTGGCTCAAAAATGGAAGCATGCAAGCAGGAGTGCTTTATGAAAACTGTTACTATTGATTGCAGTGTAACCAGTGCAAATAACAGTCATTGCTGCTGCTGTGGCGAGCCCCTTTACAAAATGACTCCTGTTTATCTCTCCGGCATGTCAGCAGGAATGGAAAAATATTCAACATTTTAATGGGTTTGGTGGAGATAGCAATATATCTATGGTAGGACTTAATTAATATGCATTTTCCAAAACAATATACTTTACAGTCAGCAGTAAAAATCGGCAGTCTCTCACCACCTTTCACTAAAGATTTAATGAAAGATTCTGCAGTCTTCTATTAATAGCTTCATTTCTACAAACTGTATCACAGTACATTGACTAGTGTACTATAAAGTATTGCCATAAATAACAATCTACAATTAACCACATAAATGCACAAAGTACATATTGTGATTCACTCTGCTTCTTTTTATTTTGTTCAGTCATTTAATTTACAAAATTCAATAATTTTAAAGGAGCCTCCACTCATTAGCGCAAATTAGCGAGCTGCTGCTGTATTTAAATATTTCTATTTATTTATGTATTTTAGTTCTGATCAGCAGAAATAGAATTAGGTAGAAGAAAATTAAAATGGAAAATGAGAACAGTTCATAAAAAGAGGCAATAGACTACTGCACATTTTCTAATCTTTCAAAAAATGGCAGTTGCAGCATACGCTAAGACCTCTGAGACGGATTTATTCTCACTTTATAAATAAATACATAAAAATGTGTGTTTATGAGCAAAATAATGACTTGTTTGTTCAATAACTGTGTAAAATGTTATCTGAGATTGGGAAAGCATTTTCATTCTGGGTTGAGCATTTATATCTAGATCTATGGGAATTGATTTTTTTTATCCAAACTGAAAAATTGAAGAAAAAGTTCTTTCAAACTGTACAAAAAGCTTCAACTCAAGATTAATTCTCTGATCCAAATCAGGCAGAGTAGGAACTTGTTATTCAGTGAATTCATGTTGAATTCAGAAATTTCAGTCGACTCCAAATTGCATTTTTCAGTGAATAAACTATTGGTCCAAAAAAATTTTGCCCAACTTTAGTCATATAATGCCACCAATAACTTTTCTGATCCTAGGGTAATGATAATATTATTCATATTCCAGTCGTACTCAAAGGCAGGTTTGAGGTTCTACTGTGTGAGGCATAGACAAAAGTACCTACCCCAACAAGATTGCATTTTGAAAATCAAGATTGTTATAGAAAAACAACTTGATAAAATTATGGAACTTGTAAATTACAGTAAAATTTCTCTCCCTCCATAGTTGTCTCTCCAACCCAGCTGTCACCATCCAATTCCAACCCAGTGCCCTTCATCCTGAGTGTTCTCCATCTAGCCTCCACTTTGTCCATGGGATAAACACAATAAAAATGCTATACCAGTGATTCACAGTTTGCTCATGCAGCATAGATAAAGTTAATTTCAGGGAACAGACTTGAGCATTTACACCCAGACTTTTATGTTGGGTTGTCTGAGGCTGCAGGCATCTTGGGTCAGAAGTAAATCTCATGTGTTCAGTTAGGTTAATCCTGAGTTTGGCAAAACTCCCATTTACCAGTCAGGGATTGATGCCATGTCATCCATGTAGCACAGCTCTGGTTCCATCCCAAGCCAGCCTCTCAGCCCCACAGCATTCTGAGACTGGTGAGTTCATGACATTTTATATTAGTATCCATTTGGCTATTACTGTCTAGTATTTAAACATGCCGCCTGGGCTCCAAACAGCAAGAAGCAGCATTATAAATGTACGTAAACAGATGGTCTCAGCCTCAAATCATATTGAAAATCAAAGGCCAGTGCTGCTTCACCTGTGCTCACCCCATGTCAAAAAAGCATGAACTCGTGCCTCTGTGCTTTCTACTTCTGTTCATGCTGAGTCAAATGTGACTCTTAGTCATACTGGTGTAAATCTGCCATAGCTGCTTTTAAGTGAAGTCAAAAGAATAATTAGTTGATTTTAAATGGAGTTATTCTGGTGTGCTTTACACAGGTACAACTGAGAGCAGAATTTGGCCCCTACATTCTCCCCTCCATCCCATCCACCCACCCACCCACATCAGATTTCACATCTGCATTGACTTTATCCTCAGGCCAAGGCACTGGCACAATTGCTGCTCTACCTACATTTCAGCTGCATCTCTTTTAATAGATTATTATTCCTATGGGCAGAGCTACACTTAAAACGTTGCATTGGCGCAGCTGCACTAATGCAGCTGTACCGCTGTCATGCTTCAGTGAAGATGCTACTATGCTGAAGGGGGACCCTCCTGTCGACATAAACCTGTCTGCACCAGGGGTTAGTTTGGGATAACAGCGTTGCTCAGGTGTGGATTTTTCACACGCCTGAGACGTCGTTATACTGATGTAAGTGTGTAATGTAGACCTGGCCTATATGATGTGCTCAGGTTTACACTTTTGAGATCAAGTCACTTTGTATCTGTGTAAAGCCTTCCCCAGGATTTTATTTTTTAACTTCTGGTTTAATTTGCCTTGGCTTTTATTCTACTCCTTTAATACCTGGTCCAATTACCTGCTATAGCAGGGTTTATATGCTACCATTACATAACTTTCTTTACCTTGATGAGAAATCCCAGAAGCCTTTTACAGGAAGAGAGAGGCCACATTTTGTTTAGAAGGGATGACGTGTCAGATCAATCCTTCTGGGAAAAAAAATTCTGGGAAAATGAGTATCTGTCAAAGTTATTTTAGTATTTATGTTTGTCAGAGGCTTAAAAAGGCCTTAAGTAAACTTACAGGCTGAAAATAGTGTGCTGCTATCAGAAATCTCTCCTCTCTCAGGATTCCTGCAGAAAGCAAAGAAATCTGCTGATTTTTGTCCACTGACATATTCAATAATGAAAATTACTGTCCCACTCAACATAGACAAAGGCCTGCACTAAGATATAATCTCCAAGATAAGAAAATGTGTGAACTGGTGATGAATGTGAAATATAAAACATAATGCAGTGTGAGATAACAAATTAAATATTTCTGTTAGTCTGGTACATAATTTTGAGTTGTTATAGCTACCTATTTTGTCCACTACAGTAATCTTGACACAGTATGATCATGGTCATGAAATAATAGAAAATAAATAGGATATGAGTTCTTTCAGTGCAGCCTCAGGAAAACACCCTTCAGAGCCAAATACTTACTAAAAGCATGATTTCTACTGAGAGACAAACCTGATTCTTCTCTATTTTGATAACCCATCCACCACCAGTTAAGTTCATATTTCAAGTTAGTCCTGGGCCTTCTGCTGCTCTTGTCTTGCTTATGAACATTGCTACATTTCATCATGTGATATTTCAGTGCTGTAGCATAAAATACTGTACTTGACATATCTCAATAGTAACTAATAAAAGGTGAAGACTACAGCATAACTTGCGATGGTTTCCATCATTATCAATCTTGTCTAACTCTTATTTCTTTCAGGGACTAATTCAAAGCTCACTGATGTCAATAGGAATCTTTCCATTGATTTAGTTGGGTTTTGGATCAGGCTGTCCATGCATGCCTGAGAAGCAGGGATGAAGTGCATTTAGAACCAGTTCCATTAAATGGAATTAAATTAAAAAAGACCTGGCAGACTGTGTGAGGGTGGGAATGGGAAGTTTTAATTAACAAGGTCCTAGTACAAATTAGGATTTGCAATACCATGTTGTGTATGAATCTTACATTTTTGTTCATTACATTTTGGGGGGCTGCAAATACGATCCAAAAGAGGAAACCTCAACAGCCTAATCTTCACCCAAGGTTGAAACCCAAATTTATAGGACAATACAGTGAGGACACAAGGTATTTAATGAGTAATTGTGAAATCCTGAATAATTCTGGTTCAGTAATTACAGTAACCGCACTGGAAATGTCCCATAACATGAGGTCAGACTAAATAGATATATTCCCCATCCATCAATTCTGGCAGTTTGAATTCCAACACTGATAAAGATAGACTCAGTCTGCTCCTCTGTTAGAGATTTCCAAACAGATATTTGCTACAAAGTGGCCCATGGTGTTAGAAATGACATTCTTGACAAAATAACGCTACTCATCACTGACAGAGCAATGAGGGTCTTGCATTCATAAAACCAATCAAGCAAGTGTCTATGGGCTTGATCCTTGCCTTTGATTACAAAGGGAGCAGGATCAGCCCCTCCAGGAAGTATATCTGTTTTAACATTATAAGGGAAGCAGTCAGCACTAATGAAGTTGTACATTAGTGAGTTAAACAAAAAAATAAAGTACCAACTGTGTGCTTGGCACTTTACAGAAGACAGACAAGGCCCCCGTTCTCAGGAGTTTACAGTCTACAAGACAAAGAACAGATGAAACTCAGTGGGAGACCTACAGCCCTAGAGCACAGTGATAACTTACAATCCTGCTTTAAAGTATAAAACTGGGGTCATGGATGTAGTGTCCCTTGTGGCAGGAATGTGACCAGTCTCTGTTGTAATGAATATAAAGAGATTCTTGAGACCACAGGACAAAGACAAATTCTGTCCTTCTCCCTGGCTCATAGGACTTAAACACTGCCTGAGGAGCCATATATTACCACCTAGGGTCTCCTTCCATTTTGGCGATAACTAAACAGTCAAAGAAAGGACTGCTGGCTACACCACAATGGCTTTTCGTGTTTTTGGCCCTTGCAAAAGAAATGTTTTGGGGGGAGGGATTTAAGACTTCAGTTCAGCAAAATAGTTAAGGCATTTGTTTGACTTTAAGCACATATTTAAGTCCATTTCTATTCAGAAAAAGCAAGTAAATATTTTTGAAGCCCCAAAGATTTAAACTGGGAATAACACACACATCTTTTCCTGAACACACGTCCTCCATCCCAACTCTGTTGATTCTCTGAAGCGTTATATATTAATATATTAGCTTTGTCTTTTTTATTTCTTCCTCAACTCACTAACTCCAACACTATTGCTACAGCAGCCTTTATATTTCTGTTAATAGATTTTAAGGCCACCAAGGACTATTCAATCTTCTATTGACTGATTTCTTTTTAGGTTGCTCTCTCCAGAAATCTCTGAACTGCTCCCTAATATTTTTCTACTTGATACATTCCCAGATCATTATTTCACATGATGGCATTAACATATCTGTAATAAATTCCTCCTCAAATGGATTATTCTTGTAAAAATGGACAAAAGTATTCACTTATCTAAAATATACTGGATGATATTTGAACCATATAATTTGACAGAAACAAGCAAGAGTCGCAAGTCCTCTTTCACTCAGATTATATTATATATATATATGTATATGTATATATAAGTGTTGGCACCATTTTCATCTCTCCCCATGGCACAGTTACCATTCCAAAGAAAGGAAGGAATCTGATTTTTTTTTTTTAATGAAGTGGTGAGTCCTCTGCCATGGCCTCCGGTCTTGTCACCATTTAGTTTAATTAGAGCTGGTGGGGAAAATTTCAATGAACTTGGTTGGAATTTCATTGGAATCTGCCAATTTTTCAATATAGAAACATTCTGCAGCACTATGATTCTGCCGGAAACTAGGCATAATTCTAATGGAACCTTGCCTGCCAGGTAGCTTTTGGTCAGGAACCTACAGGGTTTCCTGCCAGTTTGTCCACACGGTGGGATGAGAGGGAACAGAGAGCCCGGGACTCCTGGCTCCCAGCTCCTCAGCAGCCCAGGTTTCCATGATCCCAGCTTCTCAGCAGCAGTGCTCATATTATGGGCCGGGGTGGGGTAGGGACCCTGAATGTTAAGTGGCTTTCTTTCATTTAAATAGAAGTGAGAAATAAAGGGGTCATAAGACACAAAGGAGGTAGCCCCTAAAAGTTATAAGGGAGCCTGGCTGCCCCAAAGTCCCTTGTAAATCAAGCACTGCTTGCCAGCCTGGCTGAAAGGGAACCAGGAGCTTGGAAGCTCTAGAAGTCCCAGTTCCCAAGCTCCCAGGCTCAGAGTTCCCCAGCAGCTCAGGGTTCCCAGCTTAAGGGCAGCCTGCCAGGTGGGCTATCTCAGAGATGTGGCTCCCAGGCGATGTGATTGGAGAACGATGATTCTGTTTTGTAGAGAATTTTGAACTTTTTGGGTTTTGTTCCAAATTGAATTGAAACCAAATTTCAAAATCTTGAAATCCTCCTGAAATGGAATATTCATTCTCTGTCCTGATGTGGTTGTGCACACACTTTAGCTTCACCTTCATGAAAAGATCTGTCTGCACTATAACTACTGTGTTGAGGGAAACGGTTAAATGTGAGAGGCCCCCATCACAGTGAAAACACAGCTCAGATGTGTTATGTAAATGGGATCTAACTCTGTTCTAATTATGTTCTCAAATCATTTTGCTGCCTTGGACTTTATCAGGACTATATCGCAGTTCAGAAAATGAGTGAAAACATGTTTAGACTGTGTCTACACTCCAAGACCTTATCACATTAACTGGATAAGGGCATGTCTTGTAATCCGGCCCACCACTGGCAATAGATCCAACAGCACAGATGGGACTTGGAGGAATTTGTGGAAAGAGAAGCTGTGGCTTGGATGTTTTTGTCTGGTATGAATGTATGTGATTTGGTTTCTCCACTGCCCTTTCCATAAGACATTTTTAATTCTGCTTCATATACAGCAGACTTCCCCTTTCGATGTTTGTTGAAGAGAATTATTGCTTGTAACATGCAGATCTTCAGCACCTCAGCTGAAATCTTTTATGGACAGAACAGAGAGCAGCAATTCCCAAGCTCCCAACTTCATCCTAACTGTGTGCCACAACCGTGACCTGGGAGGATACCTCTAGGAGTGAGAGGGTAGTTCATACAGAATCCCCATTCAGTCTTTGGCCTCTTTGCTAAGACTGTCAACAAGGTCTCTCTTCCTTGGAGTAATCCAAAATCCCACACCTTGCATTGCCGCCTTTAGTCATTTTCAGCTGCCATCTCCAACAATATCATATCACTGTCGTGTGTGCTTGTTTCACATGCTGTAGTGCTATTTCAAGCACATCTTTAAAGTCTGGGCTTTTGTGTTTGCACAGTTTTGCATGCACAATTGTGTGTGTGCGCATGTTCATGTGCATTTTTGTGCACTGTTGTCTGCACATACACATAACAGTATTCGTGTAAAACCCATTTGTGTACACAGAGCATAAACACACTTGCAATTGTAAATTCTTTTATGTGTGTACGCAGGTGAAGCTGCCTGTGTACCAAAACTGTGAGTGCAAGTGAACTGCATACACAAAGCTGCACATGAACACAGGATCTTCTTGCAGCCCTTTTGAAAATTGCACCACAGATGACTATTTCTGAATGCCAGCTTTGTATAAGAGTTTTCAGCAGGCACTCAACTCCGTATGCTTTCCCCTTTAACAGGGCTCCTGGCTTGGATATTCTGTGCTGAACATATTTTTTGTCTTCAGGCTGCAATATGAACATGATGCATTCTCTGTATTGTACACTGTCCTGGTATGTTAAGATTGGGTTCCTTAGCTTTACTTGTTGACTACCCTCCTTTTTATATCTCTGAATTCGTCAGGTGCTACTTTAGTGATTATTTTTCCTCTCTAATTATTAATCTTTCACGTTACTAATATATTCTTTGTAATTCTCTTAATATTTGCTGCTGTGGTTTGCCCTGTCTCCTTAGCTGCTTCTGCTAACATCTGTTTACTTACCTGTAGCTGTGTTCATTTTGTTCTACATGGGGTCTGACACCACCCTCATCACCATAGTATCTGAGTGCCTTCCGGTAATGCATTAAGCAACACATGACTAACATCTTTTTCTATCTTACATTCTCCTTGAGCTGAATCCCCATAGCAATTCAGCTCTGTTGGTCTCTCTCCTCCGTAAGAAAAGAGACAAAGCGATGTTCTAACAACATCCAAATATACCAGATAACCATAGTGAAGAGCAGGGATGATTTCTTTTATTCCCCCTCAATCTAGTTCAGATGCCTGACTTTCTCAGTACCTAACTCCCACTCATGCCAACTTCCTTTTGAAATACAATTCACTCTGTTGCTGCTTTACTCCTGCTGGCTTTTCACAGCTCCAGATGGCATTTAGTGCATAAGAAAATATTGAAAGACAGCAAACCAGGAGGAGCACGGAAATGGTTTGTCCTTTTTGTTTTTTCCAAAACTTGTACTTGGCTTAGAGGTTGGTATCCCTCCCACTTCCTGTTCCAGTCCCATGAATGCAGTGACTTGTCCTAATTCAGGTGTTAAATGACATAAATGCTAATATTTTCAGCCTTCTTGGTCATTCAGGTCATAGAACATGTAGTTCTACATTCCTGTAACATTATATTTGGCAAGGTCTATAAGCACCATCACAGTCCATAAACTACAAAAAGGAAAAGAAATTGCTACTGAGCATTATTGGAGGTACTATGCAGTTAGTAGGTGCATGAATTTCTTAGTTCTGACTTCTGACTACTCAGAATAAATGTGTATCCATTTTAGAGAATCTCTGCTTCAGCCCTGGCATGCAAGATGATTATAAGAAGTGAAATAAAGCAAAGTTTGCTTTCTTTACATCCTTTCTGCAACAGCATATTAGAAAATCCTCCAATCTTGATTTCACGCTGCTGTAACTTGGTGCTATTTCCATTTCTAACACAGACACTGTGATGGTGTTTCATACTTCAAAATGGGCAGTAATCATCTGCAGCAACATTTAAAGGGGTCGCAAAAGATAAAATACCCTTTATCCAGGAAGAAACGTCCCTTCCACCCTTTTCCCTTTAAGCTATTTAAGACACATTGCGAAGAACTCTGACTGCAAAGGAAGACTACATAATGCTGTTTGAATTTTAAAAAACCTTACTCTGCTAACTCGCATTAGAAATGTTAATCAAATTCACCAAATACAATTGTGCTCAGAGTGAGACCTTTTTATAGCAAGTATTGTTCCAGGAGTGAATGGTTATAATAGAGTTAGAAAGGAAAGGAGAGTCTATTACAGTCTGAAAGACTCAACTCTAGAATTCAAATAATATTCAGCACATTTACCAAGCATGCACACTTTATCCATAGATCACCAAGTGCTTTACAAATTATCTCCAGTATATAGATGGGAATATAGAAGTGATTTATCTGAGAGTAGAGGATGTGTGGTAGAAGCAAGGATAGAACCCCCATCTCTTGACACCCCATATAATAACCTGTCCACTTAATTACAAGGCCCCTAGATATGTGCTGGAAGTTCCCAGATCAACTGGATAAGTGCCAGGATAGTGGGGGGAATTCGGCCTTATTGTATGGCCACTTTGGGAAGCTATAGTCAGACAAAGGGGTTGTACGGGGTGTGACCTCTTCGCCCCCGCCCCCTGCAATCTGGATAGGTGGGTAGCTGTGTCACCCCAATTCCTCACTCTTGGGCCCTGACTTACTCCACTTTGCTGTGTGAACCACCCACTCCTGGGTCAGCCCGCGCCCAGCCTCCTGCAAGTAATCGGTCCCTGACTTAGTGAAAGAGAGCTTCTGGACAGCCACTCATGGGATAGACTCTCAGCAAACACCCCCAACCCCAGATGCAACCCCAGGAACTGCCGTTTTACAGGGTTCAGTGCTGTACACTGCACCCTACAAGCTCATCTACATTTGTCTGTTAATTTATCAAAGAAATGTATATGCACCAGCTCTGTTACTCCAAGAGAAGTCTTTACACACACTCAATCTACATGCACTCTTTTAGATAAAACAAACAAGTAAGTTTATTGACTGCAGCAAGATTTTAAGTGAATATAAGTCAGATTAATATAAATCAATAGATTAATAATGAGTCAAGGAGTTGGTCATAATCAACTAAAAGGTAACTCTCATCCTAACTAAAATTAATATTTCAGTAGCTCTTCAGTCTGTAATGTTAGCTTTCCCACAGCTGGCTGCAATGCCTCTTGCAACCAGGCCCTCCCCCTGTGGGCAGTTGTCAGTCCTTGAAGTTGCTTAGAAGATGGATTCCAAGGGAGCATCCTGGGACAAAGATGCCTCTCTCTTTTAACAAGTTTCCTCGACCCCTTGGGGTCAGGTGATCAGCCATGTCCGGCAATGGGCGTGATTATTTCCACTTGAGCCAAAGTGCTCACAGGTGCTCAGGCCAGTCCATTGTTCCTGTATGCATGCCTCTGCAGGGCATGTATCTTCAGCTTTGTGTTTGTCTGCATTTATTCAAGCCATGTGAGACACACGTTGGGATATATGACATTGCAGGAAACATGTTACCATAACAATAATGTTCAGGATGTCATGAGCATTCCAAAAATACCTGGCATGACATACTTTGCATGAGACAATACACAGTTACATTGTAAGGGTGAATATGGATGGTACACAAATCACACTATAAGGGTGTACATGGAATACAGGGTGTCACACCGGGTGAATAGTTCTGGAGGAGTAGGCATCCAGATCCCACAGTTACAGTATAAAACCCTAAGACGCCAGTGTCACCTGCCTCAGGTGCAGAGCTGTCTCTGCCAAGTCTGCACCACCTACATAGCAGCTCCTGGGAGCATTCATGCGGCGGGACAGAGAAAGCAAGTGGATTTGTTTCTTGTGTGAGGAAGCATGGCTGGGACAGAGCTGTGCCTTTGCAATTCCCCACTGTGGCAAACTCCACAGAGCCTATAGCAACAAGATGCACAAGCTAGGGCAATCATAAAGGCTGCCCTAGCATTCACTCAGACTCTCAGTAGTAATGGAAATAGAGAGGCACAAGCCACCTCTCCTCTGCCCCTGCCCTATTGCTAGCGCCAAGGCAGGGAGGAACGTATCCCATTATGAGTCAGGCTGGTGGCTAGATGCTGTCTGTTAAGATACAAGGGAGCTTTCCCCACTATAGCTGTTGGGAATGTTTGCATAACCATAAAGTCTTTGCTAGAATTACTGTCGATAGGAAACAATTGGTAGCTTAAAATGAGTGACAGAGGTACAAAGTATATGGATACAAAGGTTACTGTCACAGCTTTCCTGTATTTTCAATGGAAATACTCCTGGTAGGAGTGCAAGTGATTTTTTAGGAATGGGACAAATTTTCTGGGCATATATATACAAATAGAGATAGTTTTCAAGCATTTGTATTCTATCAACTAGTTATTCTCAGATAAGAAGGAGTAACAGCTCCTGGGGTGTGTGCGTTCTTCAGTGATATATTTAATCTGATCATTAGTTAGACGCCTACCATTTGTCACAGTCCTCTCATGACATGTTGGCCAATGCTGGATCTGGACTGTCACCATTCAAATGCAGCCCATTACTCAGCATATGATGGGAAGCCTTCATTTTGATTTTGTTTAGGAAAGATATTGGAAACAAAAAGCAGGGTTTATGCTGGGAAATTTTTACTATATACAAGAATGAGCCTGATTCAATTCCCAAGTCTGTTTCAGGCTTCCTGTCTGAGTTTGGGGCAGTCATTTAATCTTTCCATCCCTCCATTCCCATTTGTAAAATGGAGATAATGATACTTCATTTCTTCCCCTTTTGTCCACCTCATCTCTTTAGGTTAGATTTAGTCCTATCCATGAAGGGTCCAGACAATCTGTTACTCTATGTATGGCCAGAGCATAGTGCCCTATAGGTATGACTGTGTTACCACCACTAATAATGAACAAGTCATGACAGGATGTATATGAAGAAACTGAGCAAAGGTTTAACAAGGAGAGCCACAGTCTTCAAACTAGATCATTTCCATGAATTGTGATGAAAGTGTTATTCAGCAGCAACAGCCTGTCTTATCTATTTTTTTTAAGCATATATATAGTCCCCATTACCATAGTATACGAGCACCTCACAATCATTTAAGGTGTTATCACAATACCCTAGAGAAGTAGGGCAGTGCTTTTACAGATGGGGTGCTGAGACACAGAGAGGCTAAGTGATTAGCCCGGAGTCATACAGGAAGTCTGTGGCAGGCCAGGGAATTCAATCAGACCATCAAGCAGACCATCAGCATTAAAAAAACTCTATGCGTATCAGTCAGGATTCTTTTAGCAGGATCTGTATAAGACAGCAGAGCTATTATTAGTAAATAAGAAGTCTTAGCAGAAAATGTTCACAACACAGTGCTTGTGATTTAAGAGTAGTCAAGGGTTTTTTAGCAGACATTTTAATGTGCTAGCAGCAGAAGAGTTTTAAAGTAATAAGTTTGTGATTCAGAGAAGAAAGTCTTAATTGTTAAGACCTCAGGAATGATCTATCTGTGGAGCACACCAGAAGTGAAAGTGAAAAGTTTTTTCTGGCAAGGAAGGAAGTGGGTCCCAGAGAGAGACCATCCTCACAGACTAAAGAAGAAGCTTAATTCCTGCTCTTAGGACTATGCCTATCTACACTATTTGAGGAGAGGAAAGTCTCACAGTCCTACCTGATAGGAAGGCATGACTACGGATGACAATTCCCGCTGGACTAACCTGAAATAAAGCCAAATTCTGATGTTCATTGGTAAATAATGGTAGTTCAGGAAAAGGATTTGTCTTTTAATATAGGAAGCTTAAATCTGTGAAATGAATTGTATATTTGTGGTCTGTTTCAAGCAAAAATTGACTCTGACTTTTTTGATATTTTTATCTGAAGAATGGGACAAAGACTTAAGGATTTGAACCCATATAAATTATTTTATACTCGCTTACAGTGGAGAGTGGACCCTTCGGCTCCCCAGTTGGCATGTATGTTAAAGCTGGAAAGTGGTTAGTAATAATAATAAATAAATAAATAAAGTCTGACATCCTAAAATACCTGAAGCAGGGAATATTTTAAAGAGCTGCCAGCACTAAACTACATTCTTGGTGGCCATTTTTGATGCATGTTTTCAGAGAACTGGGCTCTATAATATTCATTTCTAACATGGCCCAATGTCACTTAATTTCCCTAACAGCATGTTCATCACTCTCTCCTCCTGTCCGAGTCAGAGGTACCAAACATGAATATGTCTTTCCATTTAACTGTCATGCAAATCCTCTCTTCAGGTTTCTACAGGACCAAGGTACCGCAGTGACCATGGCATTTGTTGCAGGATGTCTTTGTTTCATAACTCAGTTGATGGAGAGGGGAGACTCTTATGTGAGTTATTTAGCCAAGAGATGGTGCTGTTTAATTGTTAAACTAACCACACCTACCACCCCCCAAAATACAAGCCACTCCTGCTCATTTTGTTTTTAAGATGGAGGATAATTAGTTGGCAGTGCAGAGTTACAGCAACCTGTGGCTGTATTCCTGGCAGTATGAGGTAAAGGAAAGTGCCTTCAGAATTCTTGGCTCCAATTCTTAATTGTTCAGTGGACAGCTCAATTGGTGGTTAATCATTCAATGTGACAACATAATTTCCTCTTACATCTCCTTGAAAGGAGAGAGGGGAATGTAAAGTTTGCCAGCATCATCTTTTCTTGACAATAGTGTTAGCACAACTTCCAGTAGCTCAGCCAGGGGCGTAATGCATCTCTGCCGACTAGAAGATTCCTTGCTGAAGGCTTGGTTGCAGTAACACGTGTTAATAGATATGAGCAATAAATCTGGCTAGCGGGGAGATTCCACTAACTGGTGAGTGGGCTCTCATTAGGCAGTTGCTGTTAAGGACAGGGTGGACAAGGGCACAGCTCTGGGTTAAATAAAAGATGTATAGACCAGATTTTTAAAGGTATTTAGACACCTAAAGATGCAGATGGGTGTCTAATTCCCACTGATTCCTATTAAAAATCCCATTAAGTGCCTAACTGCATCTTTAGGCATCTAAATACCTTTAAAAATCTGGCCTTATGACTCCAGTTCTACTCCCACCCACCACTGCAGGCATACCCCATACAGTTGCAGGTGGTTCCTTAAACAGTCTCCTGATTTTCTCCCTCTTTGTTCCACTGGCAGTCTAAAGTAGCAAGCCATAGGAAGAGCACATGTGTAGAGGGCTGCAGATAACAATCCACATTCTAGGCTTCACTGTTCTGCTTATGTGGTATTTAGCACAGGGGCTGGAGTGCATGTAGCACTGCTCTGCAGAACAAACAGTGGAATCCCCACCTCCGACACTTACCCAGATCATATAGGGTGGAATGTTCAGAAGGGCCTAAGTGACTTAGGAGCACAAGTGCCACTGTTTCTCAAAGGGACTTGTGCCCCTAAATCACATGAGCTCTTCTGAAATTGCCTCTGATAGTCTTCTGGTAAGTGAGGGAATCAGTTGTGGTGGGGAGGAGAAAGAAAAAGAAAAAAAATGGAATAAAAATAGAAAACAAAAAACGGTGTGTAAAAACAGAAGACTGGAGAAAAAAGAAATGGATGGGAGGAAAGGAGAAGACTGTACTGCATGGGACAAGAAGAACCTGAGGGGATCTCAAAGAAAGTAATCTGGAAATGATTGTTCAAGTGAATGCAGTATTGGTGTAGCAGTGTGGGCCGCAGGATATTTGAGAGATAAGGCGGGTGAAGTAATATCTTTGTTGGACCAACTTCTGTTGGTGAAAGAGACAAGCTTTTGAGTTTCACAGAGCTCTTTTTCAGGTCTGGGAAAGGTACTTAGGCCTGATCTCCACTAGAAAATTAGGTTGGTTTAACTACCTCAGTCAGAGGTGTGAAAAATCCACACCCCTGAGTGGCTTTTATACCAACCTAATCTCCCATGTGGACAGTGCTATGTTGCCCCCTCAGGGAGGTGGATTAACTATGCCAACCAACGAGCTCTCTCCCGTCGGCTTAGAGCGTCTTCATTAAAACACTACAGCAGCACCACTGCATCAATGCAGCTGCGCCCATGCAGTGTTTTAAGTGTAGACTTGCCCTCAGTTCCCATGTAGGCAGCACTAGGTCAATGGAAGAATTCTGTTCCAACCAGTTTGAATGCTGTGGTTGGCACATAAGTATGATTGTATTGTGATTGCTGCTTTAAATTCTTATTTTTGTTCATCTGAATATCCTGCCTGCAAAAATTTCCAAGCACAACAATTTTATGTTTTGAAAGAAACCCGAAGCTTGGGGACTCTGACTGGCAGTATTATACTAATTCACTTAGCAGGATGAGTCCTTAGCTTGAGGCACCAGCTCATTTAGAGAAAAGGTGCTGGAATGTTGCCTCCTGGCTGTGTAATCTGATCCAGTATGCCTATGCCTTACAGCACTTGATAACGCTAAATAATACCCTGGAGACTAGAGAGGGTTGTGCTGTAAATAGCTTTAAAAATGGGATTGCCCTATCCACTTTAATTTTTTTATCACTGGAAAGTTCAAGTAAATGATTCATATAGAGCTGGGGAAGTCTACCACAGATGTTGAATTTTAGAAACACTAATGAATCTGGTGTTCTCCTGGCCTTACTTCTGCAGCTGATGTTACACTGAGCTGTCCAGAATTGGCTTAGATACATACAATTTTTGTATCCGTTGTTAAAAATTTAGAGAAGTAGTTGATATCCACTCCCATCCCTGAGTGCACACAGTATTTGTGGGCATGTTAATTTTTTTCCCTTTTTCCTTTTCCTTTCTGCAGTAAGTTAGGGGTTTGTCTTAACACAGAGTGAACTATTTCTGGCACTATATGCTATTTTAAGTATAACAAAACCTATCCAGAATAATATAAATTAACCTCTTAGCATTAACCTTATATGCCAGGGGTGGCCAAACTGTGGCTTGTGAGCCACATGAGGACCTTTTAAAATTAAAGTATGGCTAGCAGAGCCCCCTATGCCCCCCCTCCACCCCATTCTCTGTCTACCAGACTGGGGTGGGAAGCTCCAAGCTTCTGCCCTGCACTTAGAGGATTCTGCCATGCAGAGAGAGAGGTTTCAGTGGATCAGTAAGTTTGGCCACCCCTGTTATTTGCAGTAAGTTTTTGTCCCTATCCATTATATCTACAATTCAGGTTTTAGAGACATCATGTGCCGTGATTCAGTTTACTCTTCCTTGTGCTATACATTTGCACAGACATATTCATCATAAATTCTTAATACCAGATCAATCTAATTGAAAAAAGTATGCAATGACTAACGGAGAAGTGAAGAGACACGCTCCAAAGAGCAAGGGCATTGTGAGTTAGCTACCACAGATCCTTCAGTTATTCCATGTAGTAACTTGGCGTGGTACTCATGGATCATAACACCAAATCGTGACACTCCTTCCAAGAGTATTTTAATTACATATGGTAGTCCAAATGGGTAGTGAAATATACTCATTCCACTATTCTTTCTGAGACATGATGAGGTGCAAAGTAGATTTCAAGATGTCAGCTACACGGCCTATACAAGGCATGTGTCATGTTGTTGAATTTCACAGAAGACTGTAATTTTGCAGTAGGCATCACAATAATCACTGTAGCCAGTGAGTGTACACTCTACCCAGGCACACACAGAGTAAACTCCTAGTGGTAATATTCCATCATTATTGTGTAGTATTTCTCTTTGATAGAGTTAAATTGTGGTTCTGTAAGATCAGTTCTGTAAGGGATTTCATGTTTGTTGTGTCTCAGTGACTTCCAAGTCAAATTTGCTCAGTTCACAAATGAAAACGACAGGATCTTTACTGCCTGCCAACTGTGCAAACTCAGCCTGGATTTCTGAAAGTCTAGTTGTGTGTTTTGGATTGAGGGTTTTTTTTCCTGGCTCATGTACCAGTAGCAGCAGAGCTGGTTGGAGAAACTTCAGTGGAACCATATTCTGTCAGAATGTGCAGTTCCAGTGAAATAGAAATAATTCACAAATCAGGTCATTTTCACCAGAATTTCATTTCAGAAGAAAGCAGGGGGAAATGTGACATTTTTGGAGCTAAACTTTTCAATTTGTTTTGAAATGGCTTTTCTTTTTTATTTTTCTTTAAATTTTGTAATATATTATAACACAAAATTTAAAAAGTCAGAAGTGAAACAAAATGTGTAAATGATGTCAAAATGAAATGTTTCAATAGACCCCAACTATTTTTTCCTCTTAATTTTCCTTCATAGAGAATTTTGAAAGTTTTGAAATTTTCAGTTTTCATTCCTGTTCAGAATGAAGACGTATTTCAAAATCCCCAAATCCTTTTTGAAACGGCATGTCCAACCTCTATGTAGCTCTAACTGCCAGTAAGAAAAGAAATAATAATAATAATAATAATAATAATAATACCTGGCTTTTATATAATAAAACTCTCTGTTGCTTCAAATCGATAAGGCATTCTTCTTCAATCCCTCTTCTAAAGCTGTCGAGTACCATTGCTGGCATCATTACATGGCTGTCATGTTCCAACCCACGTAGTTTAGTTGTAAATGAAGTGCTCCCTCCATATGTGCAGCATTCTGTAAAGAACTTTGAAACTTGTGAATGGCTTTGCATAAATAAATTAAAAAAAAAAAAAAAACCTCTGTGGCTAATGCTGTACACTGACTTGACTGCTTGAAGGATGAGAGAAAAATGAACAGTTATAGAATAGGAATTGGGCTGGAACAGGAATAAAATATAAGCATCTATCCTCCATAGTCTGTAACGTGAAAGGGATACAATGTATATTTCCATATAAAGACAGAAGCAGAAGCAATGGTGATGTGCTTAGTGCTATAGGAAGAAAGACCAAACAATCTCCCAGAAGAACAATACTATGTTGTCTGTTACCACAACTGATGTATTCTATTCTTATACTGTCCTTAACACCATAATATCTTAATGCCTTCCAGCAACGCATAAAGCAATGCCGCTAACATTGGTTTAATGTATTTTATATGATTCACAAAGCTGATATTTTATTCACACAAAATGAAAATGTCACAAGATTGTTGTGCATCTGTATGTATTTGATATGACTTGGACACTGAAGTACAGCTGAATGGTATATATAATATGGGAAAAGAAGAGCCACCATGGTTGAGAAATGGATTGTTTTATGGTTAAGGACTTGGACATAACAAATTAAACAACTTGACTCTTGACCCTGTATCCCCACTTCTATCCACCTATTTTATGGTGCAAGTCACATCAGGATGTTAGAAATATGACAGTGCAGTTTCTGGACTGTATATGGGAGGACAGATGTTGACATTTCTTCTTCAGTGACAGGTTTGGTGTTACTGTTAGTGCCTCCACATATGTGGAGAGAGGAATGGATTTATAGATAGGGCTTCGGTTTTTCAGGGGTTTATTAATTTCCATTTTTGGACTTTATTTTTTTAACAATTATTGAGTTTTATGTCAATGTCCAAAAATTGGGGTTTTTCAAGGCTTTCTCTTGGTATAAAGTGTAATTTATATTATATTAAACTGTAATATTATATACATTACCTATTACAGTAGTCTATAGGTCATAGACCTATAATCTCTTTGTAATGTTTCATAGTGCTCTTTAACGTAATACTGTTTCAAACTTCAGTGCATTAAAGCATGTTAGGAGACATTTAGTGCTCTGCCAGCAGGACCAAATACAGTAGATGCTTATTCGCAGCAACACCTTGTAAGAACAACCTACATTTTCCCTGCTGTGACTTGTTGACACTTCCCATAACAGCAACAGCTGCTCAGAAGCAACATAGCAAAAGGGCACCGATTATGTTGCTGCTAATAAGCGTTTACTATGAGTGGGGGGTATAAGAGACTTGGGGAGGCTAAGCCTCCCCAAACAGCCACCATTGCCAGAAGCTCCCGCTTGCCTTCCCCCAAGGCCCCACCCTCGCTCCGCCTCTTCCTGCTCCCACTCCACCTCCCCCCCCCCCCACCTGCGCTGCTCACTCCTCTCGGCCCCCCTGCTCTCTCTCCACTTCTTCCCACTGGTAGAGTAGGAAGTGAGAGAATGGAACAGCTTTCATGTTCAGCATCAATAGAGCTGATCACTCCGCACAGGAGCAAGCAAGTGGGCGGAGGGGGGCTCGGAGGAGGGCTCAGGTAGGAGGTGGAGCAGTAGCGGGAAGAAGCAGCGGGAGATCAGAGGGACCAAGAGGAGTGAGCAGCATGGGGGACCTAGAGACTGTAGCCTGGTCTGTTTCTCCCAGCTGATTGCCCTGGGTTTATGCTTCTCCCTGAAGAAGCCTCATTAAGAGGACAGATCTGAATTAACAGAGGTAGGAAAAGAGGGGAAGAGAGGGACTGGAGAAAAAGAAGAAAGAGAGAAAAGGAAAAACAAATGGAGGGAGAAAAGAAGAGAAGAAAGAGAGGAGCTGGTGGGTAGGAAGAGAGAGCAAGGAAGCACTGCCTGGGGGAGGAAGTGAGAGAATTAAATGGCTTTCATTCCGAGAGTCACTAGAGTAAGTGGCGGGTGGAGGAGCTCAGGGGAGGAGGTGGAGCAGGAGCGGGAAGAAGTGGAGAGAGTGTGGGAGAAGCCAAGAGGAGCAAGCAGAACAGGCAGGGGAGCCTTGTGGGAGGAGGCGGAGCAGTGGTGGAGCAAGGGCAGGGCCTTGGGGGGGGGGGCAGAAAGGAGGCGGAGCCTGGGGTGGAGCCAGCCTCCCCAAATGCAAGAGGCACGTGCTACCTATGGCATCTATTGTAGTGGTTTTCAATCCCCGGTCTGCTTGCAGCCCAATCAGCACACAGCTGCGGCCCATGTGACATCCTCATGACCATAGAGGTAGTATATATATTGTGTGGATTTGGCCCATGTAACACAGAGAGAGCTGTGTGGATGTGGCCCACAATGGTAAATAGGTTGAGAACTACAGGTCTACGGTAATGCTTTAAAAATCACATCTGTGAAGACCACATTACTGCTCCATGTAGACAAGTCTTTAGATACAAGTAACCATTTCCAGGGTTTTTCCAGCATTTACTGGATAAACACCAATCTCATTTTTTGTATTGGGAGTGTTTTATCAGAATCATTCCACCAACCACATCTCTGTCTCTTTCCACCTCCACCACCCCTGATGCCCCCTATGTTCAGATCACTGTCCCAATGGATGGCTATCTGTGGGTCCTGGGATAGAGCTGCACAGGTAGCTCCCCTCTCATCTTTCTGTATGTGCAAGAGGAGATTCGTATGTGGATTGTTCCCTCTTCAAGCAGAAATGGTGTGAGGGTGAGGGGGGAGAACAGTCTTGCCACAGACATGTGAACTCTAGCTGTACATTGTTTTCTTCTAATGGATTGTATTTTGCCATATTAATACTCTAAGTGGAGTTCAGTGAAACGGAAGATAACAATGTCCCAGGTGAACACTTCAGCAGTAGAGTTTATAACCCTCTTGCATTTGAATGGTTCAACTGACGGATTATATTTATCATAGACTGTCTGGAGGAGTTTTAACTTTCTTAAGCCTGAATGATTCATCGGTGGTGTTTACAGAGTCTACAGGCTGTGGCAGTACCCTCTAAAGGCCTCATGGAAAAGAGCTGTAGAATTAAATAAAGCAATAGATGACTTTCTATAGAATTTTTAAGCCACCCTATGGAATACTATAGATGGGATATAATTCTCTATTACATTCTCTAAATTGGTTTAAATTCTGTAGAAAGGATATCCTTCCTTATCACATTCAGTAAGTTTTTGAGTACTTTCTATGCAGCTTTCATTCCTATTAAATTCTATAGGACAGTTCTATCAAGCCAAGGTCTGTAAACCTCCTTGAATCAGAGGAGGATGACAATATCCAGGGAAACTGACAGACTCTGCCCGCTATGCCAGTAGTTTGTAACCTCTTTTAACCTGAGCAGTTTGTCTGACAGAGCTTCAGAAACTCTAGCAGGTCATCCATCTGCTAGTAGATTATCTATGTTCCAATAAACCATCAGGCAAAGTTCTCAAAGATACAAATATTTGTAACAAATAATGGCCGAATTCACCAGGCATCAAAGGCACTAGTTCTACTGAGACAGCAAATTAAGGTTTTAAGAGATTATTTTTTAGGCCAAATTTCTTTTTCAAATTTTCTCGTATCTTTTGAAATGTGTAACTAAACTCAAATTTGCCAAAAAATAATGATCTGGCAGGAGAGTAGTCATGAGAAATTTTGAGGTGAAAAGGAAGATCTTTGAGGAAGCAACAAAGAGTGTCAAAACTGTGTCAAAAGTGAGTCACAGTTTACAGAATGCAGCAGTTGTGAGTCACAACCTTAACTGTGCACTTACCACAAGACTCCTTAATATAATGAATGGTCTCTGAGATTAGCAAACAGGAAGAAGGGTGAGTGGATGTGTATTCAAATACCCTTTCTACAGAATATTATATTAATGCTGTGTTTTTCTTGAGACAGAGAGCTACTGAGAAGAAGAGTTACAGCCACTTTGGCACTCACAACAGAAATAGACTCATGTCCGTCACTTCCATTTCCAACTCTACTCATGGGGAGCAGGATCTTCTGCCCTCACCTATGATGCCTCCAGCATCAAACCCAAATTTGCTGTGTTCACAGGAGTGTAGAGAAGCCACATACTTCTGAACACACACACCCCAATTCCAAACTTGGCTGTGTTTGTGGGGGAAACTCCCAACAAGCTCTTTTCCATCTTCCATCAACAACAATTCCTTCCTACCCAAAACCATCACTTTTTGTCACAGGGGAAATTCATGCTCATCTCCTCTTCCTTTGGGCCCCTCCAAGTTTTATGGCAATGAGGCTAAAATTCCCAACTCTCTACACTTCTTTAAAAGTCTTTATTTCATAAATTTACAGCAACTTCATCTCAGCTCTCTTGCCAGTAGTAGGCTGCATAATGTTTTGAGAGAAAGTCCCTTGAAGAGTTAACTCAAGTGATCAGCACCGGTTTAGTTTGTGTGAGCATCCACATTACAAAGTCACATTTGAATTACAAGTTGCTTACTGGTTTGGCATTCACCAGTGAGTATCACTAGGCCTCTGTGGGCATATCCCATGGTTCTTTGTGCTGCAGTAAGCTGAGTTGCTCTCTGATTGTTTCCCACTGAATTGTGGGAGAACTTCTGTCCTTCTGGTAGACACATGGGTGTATTGTGGGAAGGCATTGGAGGACTATCAGCACTCAACTGGTTTAGCCTCTCTTAATCCACTGTCTTGGCAGTGAGCAGCCCAAGTGAAAGCAGGACCTGGGCTCTAACCCCTACCCCCTGCCAGGCCAGTTAGCAATGACTGAAATACCACTAATTTCGAGTGACAGGTTTTTGTACATGGAAGGGAACGGTTTGGGGGCAACACCCTAATAGTAGCCCAAGTTCACTAGGCTTAGTCTCAGGCCCAAAAGGGAGAAAACAAGTGAAACAGTAATACTTTCAAAATTGAAGACATATTTTAAAGACAATCATGCTGCATAACTCATGAGACACTGTTTTGTTTCCTAATCGATTGATATATTTGAGTTTTTTTAAATTTTGCGTCAGCCTAGATAGTTATTGGCAGGCACAATGTATAAATCTAAATTGATATTTGGACTTTGTAACTTGTTGGTTAGCTGTTTAGTCCTCCTCTTTTACATATTTCTTTTAAAATGTATTTTTTCTCTTTTATATGACATGCAATTTGGGTGTAACAATTACATGAATGCAAATGTGGGTTCTCTTTCTGTAGATCAAGAATATTCTCTCAGGCCATGTAACCATTTTATTCAAGAAAATAAACAGAATAACACCAAAAAAATGCACGTACTCCAACAGCTGTAAAACCAGATACTCAAATTTTCATAAGTCAAACACCCTCAATACCCCCACACATACATATGCTGCCTTTGATGGCAAAGCAAGGACCATGCTTTGGATAAAGGCATTCCCCACTAACATGCTGTGGCGGGGTAGTATAGAAGACATATTCAGTGAGCACATGTATACTTTCTTCCTTTATACAGAGTACATCACAGATCTTAACGTGGTGATAAGGTTAAATTACTACAATAGCAGAGGGATAAAGAGAAAACTAGATCTAAAATGTTGGAGTATCTCTCACACAATGAAATAGATATTTAATTGCTGCATGCATAACTGCATGCTTTTCAGATCTGATACAAGAAATAGCTATTTTATGACCAGTTAAAACTCAGAAGCCCTTCCTCCGGCAAGACTCCCATTGAAGCCTGTGTTTGAACAAGGACAGAATAAGTATTTGGCTCTAAATGGGTAAGGTGACTAAATGGTTTTATTCTACAAGGTAGAAAAGTGCACATCAAATAGGTAAAAATAATTTAGTTTCTCACCCCAAATTTGGTTTGTTCTTTCCAACTTCCAGATAATGGTATTTAAATATTCAAGAATTTCATTCCAAAAAGGCACAAAAAATTAACTGACCTCTGGTCTAGGGTCAGTTTTTTTTATGAATAATGTTGGAAATATGTAGAACAGATAAAGCATTATAAAACCATGGAATCATTTAACATGGCCACTTATGGCTCATCTTTATAAAAGATTGTGCATCTCAAATTGTTTCAGTTCTTTGACAACATTTATCAATGGATAGCTAAACAAATGGGGAACAGTAGAGACTACCAGTTTCACAGTAAGATCTCCTCTCCCCTTCTCCCCCCATCTCCTCCTCCACATACAGCAGATATAGTCAATTATTTGTTGTCAGGGTCCAAATTTCTTGGTCAAGGTATAGTCAAGGCCCAGACTCCACAGAAAATAATAAAAAATAAATAACAATAATGATAAGTAAATAAAAAGATTTGGGGATCCATTCAAAAGCATCTGGTTGTCTGAATGGCACTCTGCCTATGGATTACCTCTGACATATATCATACATCTCCAATTTGTAGATCAAACTGATGACATTTTGGCTTAGGAAAGGTGCTGGTTAAGGGATCAGCTTGGGGCAAATATTATCAAATAATGAGGTGCAAATGTCAATATTTGGAATAATATTGTGTTCCTTGGTTTACTGTCTTAAGAACCAGTAAACATCTAGTGAGGTTTACATGTAGGAAGTATGTTACCAGTTTGTGTAAGAAATAAACCCACCTATTGGTAGAATCCTAAAGCCCTATTAAGTAAATAGGTCCCTACAGCTATGCTATGAAGCAAATGGTTTCAGAAGGGAATTTGCTGAAATATGTAATTAGGGAGGAGTAACAGCAGATGAGCAGGAGTGGAGCAAACAAATTGAAAATGATTGAACTAAATGAACAAATAAATGACCCACAAGCCAATGTATGGAAGTGCAAGATGAATGCTCTACTCTATGGGCTAGTGGAGCACTCAGATTTAAGAACATTTTGATATTGTTATCAAAATAATTCACTTGCTTTGGGGGTTTCACTTTTCCTCAGATCCCTATGTATTTTAGATAATCTGGTCAGAGAGAGATGTCTCATCTGGACTACACTAAGCCAAATATACCTTCTTAGTAACTAATTTCAAAGCTTACAGTCCTTTTTTGGCTAGTGTACAGCTTAAAAAAAAATGACTTCCCTTTTAAATTTCTGGTTACATTGAGGCATTTGAAACAATAACCATTTACATTGCATAGACTATTACTGACTGATCATCAAAACAATCAGCTAGCATAAGACCAACCACCCAACAAAGAAGGATGAGGGCAGGGAGTTGGTCCCTCCATGAGCTTGGATTTCCTCCTTCCACAATACCCCAGTATCACAATGTTCTTCATTTATAGCATAAAAGTATGAATGTCTTTACATGTGCATAGCTATGCCTATGTGTATATGTGCTCTCCAGCCACCATACCTCAAGATTCTGGGCTAGCCTGTCCCTCGCCAAGTGCTCAGTGCCATATTATTATCTACACAGAATGGTCTCCAAAGAAACGTATCCCTTCTATAAACCTGCCACAATACACAGACCCTACAGGTCAACCTGGAAGAAAACCCTAAAAATCACACTATTTCAGAAAAAACCCAAACCAACCACATATGCAGTGTTGTTGTAGCTGAGTCTGTCCCGGGATATTATAGAGATAAAGTGGGTGAAGTGATATCTTTTATTGGACCAGCTTCTGTTAATGAGAGAACAAGCTTTAAAGCTACACAGAGTTCTTCTTCAGACCAACCGTAGCAGAGGGAAATTCCACTATAGAGACATTGCATTTGAATTGAATGCACCCTAATTACACACAGGGACCTCATAATAAATGCATTCTGAGCTCCATACTGGCTATAAAAATATTACAAGATAAATCTCTACAGTCTTTCTGTACCGTAAAGAAACAATTAGGTAGCTACAAAACCCTAATAAAACTATTGGAGAGTATAATCCAACCTACTCTATTATATTGGAGCTATATCTGGGGCTCAGCTTTCACAATGAGCTGACTAGGATAAAACCCCAATAGAAACCCTATATCTGCAGTTCTGTAAACAAATACCCTACTTGCACGGGAACTGCAGCAAAAATGGCTGCAGAGCAGAACTGGGCCAATCTTCCTCTGCTAATCTACAGTAAAGAATATTAGACTTCTGTGCTATCTCAACCAAAGTAGCTCCTTCCATGATGCAGCACTTAGGCAGAGAAAAATAAAACTAAATGAAAACATGGTCCCCTACTATATATCATCATTCCTGCACCACCAGGCTCAGCAACTCCAATCTCTCAATCAGTTGAGGAAACAAGCCTTCAAAAATCTCAAAATATATCTAAAACAACATGATATAAGTCATTGAGAAGAGCAAATCAACACCACCCACAAACTATGCTAACTACTATAGATTCTTGCACAGAATACTAGCAGGCTACCTCACAACAAGGAAATGGGCAATACTAAGGCAGACTCTCACCCAAATACAGCATCAATGGACACAACCTAGAGGTGAGAGAGAGAGATACTTTCCACTTCAATGTCAGAAATACATCAGAGTGTGAAAGACTTCTTCAAATGATCAGGAATCATTTTTTAAAAATCTAATGAAAAAGAGATGAGGAACAGCTGCACCCAGCCCTGGGTGAAAAGGAGGGAGTCAGCAGAGAAGATAACATGTTATGTAGCAACCTGCCACCAGATCAGGAGTGGACAGTAATGACAAATGGATAGAGGGGATCGGAGCCCAAA
The DNA here is from genome assembly GCF_026122565.2 of Emydura macquarii macquarii. Lineage (NCBI taxonomy): Eukaryota > Metazoa > Chordata > Testudines > Chelidae > Emydura > Emydura macquarii. The sequence continues at coordinate 2,357,244 of NW_027132344.1, forward strand.
TGCAGGATGCATTCCATTCCTGGACAGGTTGTACCTGCCTCTGACAGACAGCCAAGGGGTCTGTCCCTTTTTTAACACATTGGTAATTGTTGTGTAACTTGTCATGCTGATAAAGTCACATTGAATTGAATTATGCCCACCCCCCAACTGCTGTTTCTTCCCTCTTCCCTCCATTCTCTCGGTCTCCTGTGCTTTTGCTCATGAGCTCTCTCCCTGACTCACTGGGAAGGGGATGCACTGTAGCATCTGTTATCTGATCACCTGCAGGATCAGCTATTATTAATAATAATCCCATTTTTTACAGTAATACCTAAGGGCCAATCATGAATGGGGTCTTATGGTGCTAGGCCCTGTACAAACATAGAGGAACAGATAGTCCCTGCTGCAAAGAGCTTACAATCTAAAAAAACAGTCTGTGCAATAGAAGCCAGCTAGCACTAGCAGGAACTAGGGGGGGGGGAGATAGAGAAGGGTTTAATTCAGGGGGCATTAAATGGAGATTAACAACAGGAAGAGGAGATATGAATTCATTATGAGTTGAAATTTATCAGCATGGAATTTTAACCGATGGCCACTCCCACTGCTCCACAGTAGTTCACTGGAAGAGAAGAGATGTAGGAAAAGAACGTCCCTAGTGGGGTGTGGGGCTTCCTGGGAGAGCTGCCAAATAGCCAGCAGTGGGAGCCTGGACCTCCTGTCTGGTAGCATTAGCGGGGAGAACAGGGAAGCTATAATGCCTAAAGATTTCTCCATCTACTATGTACATGGAAGAGACAGACAGACATATAAATAAATGTATTAAAATGATCCTGCACATACTTACACATGAGAGGAACTTTACATCAGCAAGCAGTTTCAGTGGGTATATGCAAATGTTTACGTCACTCACATGCACAAGTTTGTGCAGAATCAGAGCCCACCGCTCTAGAAAAAAACATCACAAGCTGATTAGCATGTGTTTATCTTCTCCTTTATTTTATCATGGTTTGCAATAACTATGCCCATAGCATCACACATTCTGCAACTGACAACACCTGTAGTCATGAAGAGAAAGCTTTACTTCTTATATTTTATATTTTACATTGTGATGCCCATTTTAAATTCTCTTTTCTCTCCCTCCTCCCACAACATCTCTAGGTGAAAGTTTAGTATTGGGGCTGTATCCATAATATCATTTTATATATAGAATACGGTATAAAGATATGAAAAACTTTCTTGGGGGCACCAGAGTGCTCCAGTATCCAACATTTAGATCATGATTTCTCTGTACTATAAACATTATTGAAGGGGGAATAAAACCACAAAAATAGCAAGAACTTGGCATTTAAGAAAACTCTACTTCCTTATGGGGGTGTACATTATTATGAAGGCAGAACAAACAAACAGTACACCAGCAACTAAAACCACAGAACTAGCAGGATGGTCACAATTAAAACCGGCTCTCCTACTTTTCAATAACTTAAACTGTTGGAAGAAAAACAAGACAAAATTGTGTAAATCTAAGGATGAAATTTCATCTTTTGACTTATTTCCTTGTTTTTCTTGGTTGTCTCTTGTCTAAGCACATTGTATTTCCTTGTTTAATTTTTATTAATAAAAAGAACTCATTTTTCATGGGTGCCTCTCTAAAAATATATTCAGGCATTTTTTAAATATTAGGTGCTTTGCTGACAAAAACAACTGCTTCATTGCTGTTTTTCAAAATACCAAAAGTCAGCAGCAATTATGGACCTGATAAGTGTTCAGCACCTAAATCTCCAGTTGAAATCTATGGCAGTGTAACAAACCAGGCTCTGTTAATTTGTTCTCTAACCACTTGGCAGGCCTTTTTGTTTTGTTTTATTCAAAACCATTTTTGAATTTCACACAATGGCACAAAAATTATCTATTATTTATGGTATCTAGGTGCAGCTCAAACATAGCTGCTTCTGTTCTGTTTCCATTTGTAAGTATTCAGACTTATTTTTAAATTTTGTATTAAATGATCTTTGCATTTTATCCTGCATTTTAAAATCTAAAGGTTGTTTGTGGTTATACTGCACAACTCTTTGAATAAGGTATTTATCATGGAATAATGCTTACAGGCCCTTAAGCAAGCCTGTAACATCATAGGAGAGGGGAGAGCAGGGTGATACCACAGAATATTGTTATTAACAGAGAACATTCTCAAGTTACAATTACTGTTGTGAAATCTGGTCTCTGCTTCCTTCAGTATGGCTGGATTTTTCAGGCATTCAGCAGTTTTAGGGAATGTTAAGAAAGGCATACTGAGTGAGAAATAGTGGTATAATGAGCATGCAGCGTTTTCAGTCAGAGAACATAGAATTGCATTACTAAAAAATAAGGGTCAGATCATGGAAATACTCTAGTTCACACCCACTGCAAAATGGGCAGGTTAACAGCAGGAGTGTAAGCAGCTGCTCTCCCCTCTCCCATGACTTTAAAGGATGGGCCAGCTAGCCTATTTGAAAAGCACCACTCCACATGGATGAGAGAGGTGTTTTGTGTGTGGATGAGGTTAGGGACAATGCCGGAACAAGAGCCCAAATTAACTTTGCAGTGAAGATAAGTCCTGAGAGGCTGTGTGACATTTGGGACAGCCTGGCAAAGATCCTTTATATTAAGCAACACATTGTATATAAATTATCCAGCAAGGTCCCAAGTTTATGTGGCTGTGTTAATGTATTATAAATTCATTCAATAAGCCTTCAGTTACAGTTCGAAGCTGAATGCACTTAAAAGCAGATATAACTAGCATCTGTCATTATTGTAGAAGGGCAATACTCCACCTTATTTACTGGTATTTCCACAATGGGCAGAACTTGTCGGGGGGAAGGACTTTTCAGTACAATCAATACACCAAAATAGTGTCATTTTAACTTTATCCCAGGATTCCCATGCCAAAGGGCTACACTATAGCAAATGTAGTTTTAGGGTGGGACATCTCATTCAGATGCCACCTTAAAAGGGAATTTCTTGTTGGTTTGGGGAGAGAAAGAGAGCTCAGTTTGGGACCAAGCAGTTCACATCTGTGATAACAAAACAGAAAATCAAAAGGATTGAGTTCAGGCTAGCAATGCTTACTGAGGTTTTGGAAGTGCTGGGAGAACTTAATTCCATTTCCTTAGTTTTGGACCCATGTCCTTACTGGCTGGTGAAGGCCAGGGGATAGAATGGGTCCTTTGTGTGCAGATCTTTTAAAATATCTTAAAGTGTGTATACAAACTTTGCTTAGGCAACCATCATGTTTGGTTAAGATTATGGATAAGATTGTGTTGAGACAACTCTTAGATCACCTGAATGTCTAAGATTAACTTGTCCTTCTGGCTTCAGACCTGGTTATGTCTCAAAGTTATATAGATGGCACTGAATTATCATCTGCTCCTGGCTATGTATGAAGGTCAGCTACCAAAGCTGCCATTATTAGATCTCTCAGCTGCCTTTACTATCATTGTTATCTTACCTATAGATTTGAGTGGGGCTGCTTTATACTGGCTTTGTTCTTTTCTCAGCGCGATCCCTAGGCCATACACAAATCCAACAATCTAGTTAAGATTTTCAAAGCAGAATAAGGTATTTAGCACAAAGTGCCCATTCATTTCAATGGCAATTGTCACTAAATCCCCAAGTCTGTTTTGAAAAATTCAATCTGTGTAACCGAAAAATTTACTAGAAATACATTTCACGTGCTAAACTTAGAGTTGTGATGCTGCTTTGTAACTATAACCAATGATAGCATATTCAAATAATTATGTTGAAAAATATTGCATCCAAACTTTTGTTATATTTCACCCCAATGTAATTTAAAGCATCTGTAATAATGTATCAACCCCTGCAAAAAGGGTTCATCATAGAAACATGACAGTTCCTTAATTAAACCTGCTCTAAAACACTGCTACCATAAAAAAAAAGGGATAGATCTAGCTATACAAATGAATTATACAGAGACTGCAGAGATTAGGTGATACTAACTTTCACAAGTCAAGACTTAATATCCATGGTTGGTAACAGCAAGACTGGAATCTTGACTTGTGTTCAGAGTTTAAAGATAACTGTGTGTTATTCTTCAATCTTAATCTAGTGAAACTTTATACCTGCTTACAGGTGAACACCCTTCCTTTTCTAAAATCTGCAGATCAGGATTTTAATGATTTTAACTTGCAATTAAGTGCTCTTTATCCACCACTTTTCTTTTTAACTTGTAGTCAGAACCAGCCTTTAATCGAACTGCAGGAGCCAGAGTCAAAGTGTATGTCTACACTACTCCTAGGAGCTTGTCTCCCAGGCCAGGTAGACAGAGTCATGCTAGCTCCACTCAAGCTACCATGCTAAAAACAGCAGTGTGGACATTGCAGCTCAAGTGGCAACTCAGGCCACCTGATTCCTGGAGTCTGAGCTCAGGTGGCTAGCGTTAGCCTTCACTCAAACTGCTATTTTTAACACACTAGCTTGAGCAGAGCTAGCTGGAGTCTGTCTACCCAAGCGGGGAGACATGCTTCCAGCTGCAAAGTAGACATACCCCTACCATTTCTTCTGTACTCTGGTTTTATTTTATTGTCTAACTATTCCAGGGTTCATCTTCACTGCAAAAAAGGGAGCTTTTTACTTGTTGGTAATGAATACACATGACCAATCCAGAGGTAAACATACAGTGAAGACCAATTACTTTAATTTTGTCATTAGGTAAACAGACATATGCCTCCTCCAGGGATTGACTATCACATACACCAAGGCATAAGCAATGGCCAGAGAAGAATCAGAGGGCAGAACCAAGGCAAACCCTTGGTCACAGCTAGGAGGCAAGAGCCAAGACAGAACCAGTGGACAGAGTCATAGCTAGGAGACAAGCCAATAGTCAGAGCCAAGAATCCAGAAGTAGGCAAGAACTAGGGACAGGACGGGACAGGACAGGCAAAGAGTGGAGTAAGAGCTGGTTAGGAAGCAACTCTGTAGCTACAAGCATAGAACACCTTGAGCAGCCATTAGGCTAGTCTTGCTACGGGGCTTAAATAGGGATCCACAGGCCATTCTGTCCAATCAAGAAGTACAGTCACTTAGTGAGAGTTGATTAGGCCCAGCCCAGGTTAGTGTGCCTGAAGCCAGCTGAGTTCCTGACATTGATCTGAGTGAGTTTAGCTCCTGCTAAAATAACAATGCTTCATCTTCATTGTGTTTGTTCCTCAGAATAGCTCACATGTTAATTACTCAGGTAAAAAACACATTTTTCGCAGTGAAGACAAGCCTTGAGACTGCATAAGAAGTGTGTATCAGTGCCAAGAGAGCTAAGAAACACGCAGAATCTTCTTCAGTGATTAAAGGAACACTTCCCAAGAGACACTGTATGTATCACCAGCTGTTGAAGTAGATTCTGGGGCAAATCAAAGGCTGTTAGGTGGTAGTTACCATTATACAGTAAGAGAAAACTTCCAGATTTTCATGGGTGGGAGCTAGACCTAGACAATAGCCTGTTAGCAACATAAAAATAGAAAGGAGGAGAAAATAAGAGGCTAGAAGGACAGGGAATTAACAAATCACAACACAGTTGTCTGAGATGGGAGTCACATGGCACCTTTAGGCTGTAGTTTTAAAAACAAAACTAAAAGAACCCTCACCCATTTTTGAGACTCTGTAATCTCCCTTGGTGATACCAAGATGCCAGATGGTGATGATAAAACTCAAGTTTTCCAAGCAAAGAGTAGGGCAGAACAATTAGGTATTCAATTTCTGCCACAACCTACTAAAGTTGGATGGTACTGGGGGGAAAATGGAGAGAGGGAAGAAATTGGAGATGGAACCTAGGAGAATGAGCTCCTGTGTAAATGTGTAGATCAAAAAGGCCACAACTAACTCTATTTAGTCACTTGTAATCAGCTTGGCCAATAGTTTTTGATGGTGATTATAGCAGTTATTGCTGCTAGAAGTAGGGATAATCCCGACCTACACAGTTTAAATCCAGAATGAATTTCCACAAACTTCAGGGATATGGACACAGGGCTTGTATTGAGTGCAGGGATGGGGTTTAGATCTCCAGATCTTTGGATCCATCTCTAACCAGCGGCAGTAGCCTCAGGAGTGTCATTGGGAGCTAAAGTCCCCATAACATCAGGCTCAGGTGCACTTTGGCTATGAAGTGCATTTGAAAGTTTATCATGGAGGACCGTTTAAGAGTTGACAGCATTTTGAGGACACTACACTTTCTCACACTTCAGCAATAACTATAAAGAGCTAACTAACAGTGGAGTATCCAAGGCTCAGGGAAAGGTATACTGTAGCAGGAAAAATTAAAGTTGCTTGAGAGATGGAGCTTGAGAATTTGGCCTTTGCAGTTTGTGGACATGGTTTTGGCTGAGGTTGAAAATGCGGTTGTTCACATTCTGACATTAACAGGATAAAACTTCCTGGGCCATTAAGCACTGATTGGTTTGCTACAATCTGAGTCCATGGGAAGCTCAGTGCAGGATTCTGGTATACAGCTGCAAACTCTTTGGGGTAAGACTGTCTCTTCCTAGATGTGTGAACAACATCTAGCTCATGTGGACCTCTATGTGCTATTGTAATATAAATAATCTTGATTTCTATATTATATGCTTCACTACAATATCTGGGGACCTGAAGTCAAGCACTGAAAATGAGAGGACACCCTGTCCCATAATCTAATATGTGAATATTGTGTGCCTTTATTATGAATTTTTTTTTAGCACTAACATAACTGCACCCTACACATTTTTGTTTCCATTCATCAAACTTGTTTATTGTCCAGGGGACTGACTTTATTGAAGTTTGAACCCATTTTTCAGCTAAATAACTTTCCCAGTTCAGGTTCATTAATAACAGTTAGACCTGACATTAGCCCAACTGAATTTGATACATTCAATGTAGGAGTACCAAAGCGGCTTTGCTCCTGGAGGAATGAAAAACAGAAGGCAAGAAGCATAGAAAAGATTTCAGAACTGAGATATCATACCCCACTTAAAGGAATTTGCAGGTCTATTATAGGGGAATGTACAAATTTTATCTTGCCCCTATAAATCAAATTACAGTAACTTATTACACTAAAGGTTTGTTATTGTTGGGTTTTTTCAGTCCACTTATTTTTGATGTAACTGGGATGATAACTGATGGGGTAGGTTACAAAGAATTCATTAAAAATAGACTGTCAGTGAGCCAAACTCCAATACTGCTGCTGCTGGTTTTTTAAATTGAATTAGATGCAGTCTGACGGTGTATATTAACAAAAATTAAATAATTAAATGCTTCCAGGGAAACGACATTTTATTAATAGGTATGAATTATTTTATGTAGGCTCAACAATTGTCGATACATCTTTTTCAGATGAATGACTTCTACATGGTAAATAAATCACAATTCAAACAAATGGCCTCCCCCAGTTCAGATCCAGGCAGCCTGCATTCTGCACAGGACTTGGGCAGAGGTGGACAAAGATAGCTTTAAAGTCAACTTCAGTGGCTACCTAATCTTAAAGCCAGGCAGAAATGAGTTTGTTTCCCAGTGTAAGTTTCAGCAGCCTTAAGAGGGCTCAAATTTATGTCGGCTGTCTATGGGGCCAAGGGTCCATTCCAGTCACCACAAACAGCCAGAGCATAGAAACACTCTGACCATACTCCTTTTTCTCCCTGCCATGCCACCTAGCCTAGAAGCAATGGGAATGGTGGCACAGAGTTGTAATCCCAACTCTATACCACTCAGGGGTGCCCTTTGCTGAAAGAATTCCCACATCGCCATTTAAACGAGCTTTGCAGTCCATTTTCATTGACTAAGAAGCACTAAATATCCACAGTGGATCTGAGAATCTTCCTTTTCATTCCTACACAGAAAGATTTGCAGCTCATTACCAAACTGCCATTACCTGTCGTAGAGGTTAAATAATTATAACTAAATTTGATATGAGTGTGAGCAAGCGCTACACAGATTGTGAGCTCCTTGGGGCAGGGACTGGGCCTTCTTTTCAGTTTGGAAAGGACTTAGTATATTTTAGGTGTTTCTATTAAAGTCCATGGTAGAGAAATAGATAGCCTGTATGGCTGGGCTTTTTGCTCTCCATTTGGCTGGATAAGTTGGGTCCAGATCCTCAAAAGTACTTAGGTCCTAATGTCCATTGATTTCAGTGGAAGTTAGGAGCCTAAATATCTTTGAAGATCTGGGCCTTAGAACTATGCTGAAAAAGGTTGCAAGGAAAAGAGTTACAAGTCAAGATGCGCTAGTCGGAGTGGTAACTAAAGTGAACTGGAACTGCAACATAACAAGAAGCATCTGGTGTTTAATGTAGCCATAGTGATTCTGTAATTAAAGGGAAATAGCTACTGTGCTGAGGCTGTTAAATATCAGTGAGCTCCAGCCTACTTATCATGCTAAATCACAGTCTATTGCCAAGCTGGCAAAGCTATATGGATTTTAAATACTGAAATAGTTTGTGTCAGCATCTATTGACTTTGATAGAGGTGCCTCACAAAAACGAGAGTGTATTTCGGTGAAGCTACTAAATTTCAGATGTGTTGAAAACACTGGGACAAAAGAGAAAATGATCCCCATGCACTAAATGTCCCATATAAATACGAGAGCTAAGGTTTTTTAAATGCAAAAATTTATATTAGAAACTTATTGCTACAAAACTAATGATTCCCCCCCCCTTCCATTTGTTCAGGTCTCAGCAAACCTATGGGGGACGCAAATCAAACCACACTTTTAAATAATACTTAGGTCTTACTCGGTGTTTCTTTTCCATAGATCATAAAATTCTTTTACAGGGTGGATCTGGTATTAATATCAGCATTTTACAAATGGGGAAACAGTCATTGAGGTGTGAAGTGTCTTACCTAAAGTTTCACAGCAGGTTTGTGACAGGGCCAGGAATTGAATGCAGGACTCCTGGCTCCCAGTCCAGTGCCCTAGCCATTGAACTATTCTGCCTCTGAGGGAATTAGTATCAAAGATGACATCAACCCTTTCTTTTTCTCTGTTCTTTTATCCCTCTTCTTTCTCTGCAGCCACCACCCAATGAATAGTACAGCTCCCTGCTATGAAGTAGGACTGTGACTACGAATGAACTGAAAGTGAATCATTTATCCAAACCCTACTCCATCTCCTTGAGCTTTCTGGTTCCTGGTAAAATGGATCCTGAATCTGGCTTGAATTTTACAAAACCAAAAAGCTCAGTTGTTGACCATCTTTAATTGTGACACCAGAGCTGAAATGACATTCTCCTCCCCCTCCCTGCTTGTTCTCCTCCTCAGTTCTTGTACAAAACTGCAGTCCTATTGGTTGGAATCCAGGATTCTGCAAAACCTATGTCAAACGAATCGAGTTACACAGGTTCAAACAGCTGTGAGATCAAAATCAAACCTCTTGACTTCATGGAAGTGAGATTTAATTCAGATGTATGGGAAAAAAACTGTACAGAATGTATGTAGCTCTCATAATTATCCAGACTATTGTAGGGATACATTTAGTCTGCCTCAGTTTAAATGGCCTTTGAAATTAGGTGACAATGGGGTAGTGTCTTTAACAATGGCATGTATTATTTTGTGCTCCTGGAGACATCTAATATCATTTGAGGTCAACAGGATATTTTATTAGTAGGTTTCCAGACTGAATCTGAAATGAGAATCTGCTCAGAATGAATCCATCCATAAGTGCAGCAGAAAAATCTTATCTCCAGCATGACACGAACTTAACTTCTAAGTGTTGTTAATGAGGATTTGTAGTCTAGATGGATAAACTGCAGTTATAGCAAGAACAGCTTTTCCATAGATGTACGCAAGATTTTGGAATTATAGTACTTAAATTAATTACCTCTTTTCCACAATAGCTAATGGACAAACCTCTATATAGAAAAGCAAATCATTTATTTTTGTTACTAAGCAATATGTAGTGTCTTATCAAATGAGTTAGCAAAAATTCATGGCCATAATGCTTTTTATTGCAATGAAATGACTGTAATTTCCTTATCCTTACAGGTGATCCATATATATATATATCTAGAGAGAGAGAGAGAGAGAGAGAAATAAAGTGATTGAGTGTGGGCAGGGCAAGGCAAGGCTTAAAAAACCAAAACAGCTAAATAGACTTGAGCCAGTCAGTGGCCTCTGAGTCAACAGTGTTCAGATTGGGAAGATCTCCAGGGAACCCAACGCAAGAAGAGTAACCACCCAGTATGCGTGCTGCATCCTACACAGCACCACAGATGCATAGTGGGCTGTCCTGGATACCTCAGGTAACGTCAGTCATGCTAGAGGTGATAAAAATGGCAGCGTTTTAATGACATAGCCTTTGAAAAAAGACATTTAGACATAGTTTGATCCTGTCACAATCGATACAACCATTGTGTGTGCATCCAGCGCATACTTCCAATTGCTCAGAGCAGAAAGTAAATACATAGGCCGATTTTGACTGGTATAACTCCATTGACTTTGCAGGTATTTGCATCTGCTTGCAGCAGCACTGAATTTGGCCCCAAGTCTGTTAGAAATTGGGTGTTGATTGAGGCAATTGTGTTGAGAAGAAAATGTTTGCAATGTTTGTTTACAAATTGAAAATGTGTTCCTGATAGCTTTCTCTTCAGGAAGGGAGGAGCAAAGTAGCCTCTGAGCAGCATCAGCTGTTGCTGCTGTTTTAACAGCAGGGGACTGGGGACAGTGAAAGAGCAGGGGGCTGGAGCTTGTAGTCTACAAAGAGGGAGCAAAGCAGCTTGTTCAGGAGGAGGTGGGGCACTCAGAAGAGAGACCAGTAGGAAGAGAACACCAGAGAACAGCGGCAAAAAGAGGTAAAGAGATGGCAGCTACTGATTTTAGCGATGAGGTGCCCTCACTGCAGTTGATTTTAGGAAGGTTGTGGGGTCTCAAATTAACTGACTCAAGTAATTTGGATGGAGTGAGAAACTGGCTTTGGAGTGGAGTAGGTAAAAGGAAGGGGGAAGTAGAGAGAGGGAGGGGATATTTGGGAGTGGGAGATATTCTTGAAGAGCAGGGTGGGAGGTTGGGAGAGGTTTGAGGGCCAGAGGGTATTCCTGCACCTTAGAGAGGACTGGAGGGAGAGATGAGATGAATTCCCTGCAGCTGGTTGGAGGGATGCAAGGCTGAGGGTTTCCTGGGGAAAGAGATTTTCTTCTGGGATCAGGGCCAACAAGGGTGCTTCCACAGAGGATGGATTTGGGAAGAATGCAGAAATGGGCCTGTTTCGGATGACCGAGGGCACAAATAGCAGGAGCTGTAACAAAAATCACCACTTCCCTCTCCAGCACCTGGGCTTGAGATGAAAAAGCAGCTGAGCAGTTTAGAATCTGAAGCTTGGGACCCATGTGTAAGCCTCCAAATTCAATTTCTTAAGACTCTAGGATAGTGAGGAGGAAGAAAAAGACAGCTTTGAACTGCCTCTCCACTGGTGACTGTGGCCCCTTCACTTGCTGATGTTTTGGGCCACAGCTGACAAGGCAGAGCACTACTACTTCAGATACTTGTAGCTCTGGTTTCCACCAAGAGCTTAGGGAAGAGTTAGCTATTTGGAAATTACTAAAAAAACATGTTAGTTGCAGTGGACTTGGCTTCCCTGAGACTAAATTAACAGTTAAGTGAAGGCTTTCAGAAAATGGAATGCATAGGATGCCTCTCTCAGTGTTTCAGGGACACCTGGCTATTACTAGTTAGCTATAACTCCTTTGCAAAAGACTTCAGTGCAGTACCGCAGTTCAGTGGAGGTGGATTATAAACAGTATTTATTTTAGGTTTTATATGTCAATAAGATTTTTTTAAATGACTGGAGTGGGGCAGTCTTTGATTAGCTAGAGTCATGTTAGGCTCCCATTTCACCACTAGATGGCGGGTTTGGTTATTACAGCCTCTTTCCATCTTCACGTTTAGTTGGTGTGTCAGGACTGAGCCTTACCTCTAGTACAGTCAGCTGGTTACTTACCCTGCTGCCTATCTGTTCCCCCCCGCTGCTTCTCATTGGTGGGTAGTGAGGTGGAATGGCTGTTGCTATGAGATATGTTTGGGGTGGGGGTTAGGCTGGGGATGTGGCCGTTCAATGTTAAGCTAGTGGCCATGTTTTCAATGGATTGTGTGTGGGGGCGTGCTTTTTATTCTCGAAAGAAACAATTTAACACATTTTTTTTTTAATTTTTTGGTGGGGGAGAGGGGGCATTTCCTGCCTAGCTCCACCCCCCACGTGACAGCTTTTGCTCCTATGAATGACTGACTACAGGACTCCCCCCAAATTTCCGCATGCAACCCCTTTGGTTCCTGTTGGCCCATGGAGCCAAGCCATTCCTCAGGCCTTTTCCTCAACACTGATCACAGCAATGGCTCTTTTCCTGGCCTCACCATTTAGCAACACTGCTGCCTCCTAGCTGGACAGCATTGCCCTGTCCCAAGGCAGTTTGTGTGCTTTCCTCCACTCGAAAGGGTCTGATTCTCCTGGCTGTAGCTCTACCTATATCCACCACTTCTCAGACACAGTCCAAACCTTACAGCATGCCAAAGAGATTGGGTCCATAGGTTGTGTCGACTCCTGCCCTGCCCATCACACCCCCTGAAAGCAAAGGACGAGAAAATTTGCAGCCGTTTTAAATCGCTTTGGGACTGGAAATGACTGAGACACTTTACATCTAGAATTCAAAACACTGAATAAAGTAAACTTTCTATACAACTAAAACATTAGTAATTTACTACAATCCCAAAGTATTTTTCTTCCTGGGTTTTGGTGGGGTGGGTTTTTTATGATCTCTACTAGGATGCATCATTCGGACACACTTTTTCAGGTTTATGTTCCCCTCAGATTAACACTACATCCTTTTAATTTGCGTAATTCTCTCAAAACCTTTATTTTAATCCATGCCCGCACCCCCTTCTCTGATCTGACTTTTGTCCTTCTAATCTCTTCCTTCAGCTGTTTCCCCCTCATGGGCTCTGATTCTACATAATGCTTTGAACAAGGACACCCAATCTTTTGGACCCTCACATGACAGCCATGCTGTGCTTACAAACCAAAAAATAGCCCTGGAGGAGCACCAAAACAATGTGTCCTTATAAATGCCTTTGATGCTGCTCACTGTTCAAAATGAAAAAGGAATGAATTTGGGCATTGACAGTATGTGCTTTAAAATTCTACTTTAAACATGGAGATTTTTTATTGTCTAAGAATTGAAGAGGCTATTTTCCACTGCATTATTCATGCTATTCAGTCTGTGCTATGCTCCCTCCTTTGCATCCCTTTTCCCACTCACTAAATCCACGCTACAGCCCAGCATGAAACAGAGTGGGAGTGAAGGAGGGGCATCATACAAACTTTTTCATTTTTTATTGTTCCAATTTTCACTGCTAAATTTGTCTGTCCTGGCGGCTCTTTTGTGATAAACATCCATTTAAAATCCAGACCAGAAGCATTGTTTTTACTCTTTCTTCATGTTTAGTTCTGGGGAGAAAGGAATTTCTCACACATTGCCCAATGTACTAATTAAATAAAAAGGAATAAGACCAGGGATGGAGGAGATATGGTGGAAAGAGAAGGGGAGCATCTGGAGTAGCTGGATTATGACAGTTCCCTGCTGTGCCATCAGTTTGTTGATGATGTGGAAATGAAGTGAAACAGCAGCTTTTTCTCGTGGTGATAAATGACACAGGAGGTACAGGAAAAGTTCCATCTGTGAAGGGATCCAGTAATTGAGTGCATCAAAAGTGCACCCTTAGAAAGTACATCAAAAGCGTTGCCAATTTATGATTATTTCTTTATTGTGAGTGTCATGATATTGGGGGGAAGGCAGGGGAATTCTTAAAGCCCCAGCTATTGGAATCCTGTTATTACCTGAGAATCCCAGCTTTTCTTATAGAATAAAAAGTAGGTTTCTAGCCCTGATGGTGTCAGAGAAAAGCTTGAACATGTGAACCCTAAAGTTTCCAACACCCAAAGGCACAGAAAAGAAACCCAAAGTTTATTATTTTTTAAATCTTGTGATATTGGAGCCGGATTCATTGTATTTAAATGCTTGGTATTGGCAACACTGTGATCAGGATGTATTATAATAGTATCAAGGTGCTGCCTATCAGAAAGCAATTTTTGGTGGGATGGAATGAAGCAGTGGAGAATGTGTCCAAATATAAACAAGGTATGGTAGTAAAATCAGGAATAGAATAGGAAAGGTGGAAGGGGGGATTGAAAAGCACTGCCATGGGTATGTTTGGGAGGAATGACAGATGAGGCAAGGCAGTTGGAATCAAGCATTGAGAGGAAAGATGAGTAGGACCTGGGACAGGGAGACATTTCATTCACATTGAACTCCACAGTGAGGATAAAGTCTGGGGAAGATCAATGAGAGAAAGAGTCAGGGTCAAACAGTAGAGAGTGTCAGATTAGCAGGGAGTGTGAGGTTGTTATGTTAATGTAGGCAGTCTGCTTAAAAAGCTGATAAAATCAGAGGTTGTGGAGGAATGACTGTCTATTCTATTCCAAAGAAATTAGAATACTAAAAATAAACAGTACTCCCCAGTATTTACAGACTGGATTTTTACTCGGACCACACACTTTTATTAAAATATGAGCTCACTCTTTCCTCATTATTTTGCAGGCCTCTTCACTTGGTTATATTCTTTTCTTGGAGTGGTTCGTAAAGTCAGAGAATAGCATGTGTTTATTATGTGAGAAATTACAGAAGAATTATTCTTAAATCAAAAGAGAACTGTATTTGTTCTTAAAATCACAGTATCTTCTGCCTGTATAATAATCATGGCCCTAGAGTTTTAGGACTTTTGCTTTGCTACATATATGAAAGTTTTCCATTTTCATGAAAACACGGTGTTACTATCGCAGTTCTTCTCCATCCTTTACATTTATTACACGGGCTGCCCTTCAGCTTTCTTCTGACTGCATTCAAAACATCACCCTTCCACTGGCATTCTCCCCAGTTTCCCACATATTAACCGGTTTTAATTGAAGGTGCAGGCCTCTCAGATCCAGTGCTGTGCTTGCCTAGTCAAATACAGAATAATGGGTTTTGAATTTGGGTATGGTCTGGTTTCTAAAGTTATCACTATTAATGTACCAGAGGGGTAGCCGTGTTAGTCTGTATATAGCAAAAACAACGAGAGTCTGACGAAGTGGGTTGCAGCCCACAAAAGCTTATGCCCACAGAAATTTGTTAGTCTTTAAGGTACTATTAATGTAGTTAACATAGTGGATTACTAGAAGGCACTCAGGTACTATGGTGATGAGTATGTTAGAAAAGCATATATGGAATAGAAGAATAATGTCAACATTTTATTTTCTATTTTTTCAAAGCCAGCACAAGCTAATTAACAAAAAATAGAAAGCTTTGTGAAAAATGCCCCTACTATATTCAGCATATGAGTAAATGGTTTGTATTGTCTACCATGTTGGTAAACATACTATGTAAGTACTCATCTTCTAGGACTTTCATCTACGTAAACTGTGGTTCTGTTACATGTTGTACATTCAAGGAAGTCTTGCTTCACTTGCCATGCCCGCTTCACCTCCTACTGCTCTCTACTTAGATGGGAAATAATAATAGCACTTTCTTTAGGGACATTAAAAACATTCCACTTATATTCATGAGAATTTTACCATTGACTTCAATGGGAGCTGGATCAGGCCTTGTGCTGGGCACCATAGGAAGGCCTTAGCTAGATACACTATGGGTGAAATCTTGGCCCCATTGACAGTTATGGGGCCAAGATTTCTCTCTGTGTTTTGTGAATTAATTCAGTGCTGATCTGCAGAACCAATCAACAGTCAAAGGCATATAAGGTAAAGACAGATAGTAAGTTCTCTTATAACACAGAAACACTATATTCAGTGTCTGTGATCTTGTGGCTATCTATACTCAGCTGTTTTAAAAGGACTAGCCAACTGATCAACAATTTGGTTTGATCCAAGGATCAAGCACGGATGATTTTAGACAGTCAGGGTATAAACATTACAGGTCACTTCTTCGCTGGAAGGAAGCCCCTCCTGACTGTTCTTACTATCCCTTTTTTTCCTGTATTATTTTACATTTTTTTCCTAGTATCCAAGATCTTTTTTTTTCTTCTGTTATTCTTAATTTACTGCTCTGCATTTGTGTGAAATCATGGCTGCTGGCCTACACCAGCAACCAGACGCCCCCTGTGCAAGCTGTGTTGCACTAGCTGCTCCAGGAGGGGAAGAAGCATTAAGCATACATCAACCACTTACTGCTGCGTACCCAGACCCATGAACTTGGTGGCCTGCACTGGGGTACAAGGGGTGGTGTTCTTACTTCTCTCTGTGCCCTTTGTGGCCACACAACTCAAGTCAGAATCTAGACCACAGTGACTAGTTAACAAACCATAGGCTAAAATTTGTTTGCACAAAAATTTGTCAAACTATTTTGGATAATGAACAAACAGTTAAAAGAAAAACAAATTGTTCTTCCCTAACTCTCAAACAAAGAAAGGGCTGAACTCCTCAGATAAATTATTTGCAAAGGACAATTTAATCAGCAATAGTCTGTTCTTTCTTGGGTGATGTACAGCAAAAAGTGATCTGGGGTGTTCGTTAGCTGTCACTCAGATTTCTGAGGCACTGATGCCCCAGCATGGGATTCAAGGCATAAAACTTCAGTCCTAGCCCCATGTGGTCATTTAAAATCCCATGGCATGCTTCATAAGAGTAACAGTATTTCCAGCCCTACCATTTTGAAAATGGAGTCAGAGCTCCCAAAATCACAAAATTGTCTAAAAAATTACAAGATTTTTTAAAATAATAGATTTTGCATCTTTTCATTTATTTTCTGCTGTTTGCACCTTTAGGGTTAGTGTTTTCAAGATTCTCTTTGCAACCATGAGGGTGAGAGACTTACTCATTTAAAAGGCTGAGAGTCTCAAGTAATCATATGACCCCAGAAGCAGGGCTTTAAGAAAAAAATCAACTCATGATAAAATCATGATAGTTGGCAATGGTGAAATTAGGGACGTTAATCCCTGTGTCCTACCAAATTCCAACTCAAATATCTAGATTCTGCCTCATTAGGCTATGTAGACACTGACGGCAGCAAATTCACCACTGTCAGATCGATTTATCCGGCTCAATTGAGCGGAAGTGAAGACCTGCTCAATTGATCCGGAAATTGATTTAGTAAAACCATCTCCCCAAAAAGCGTAGCACTGCGTCAACAGTTCCCGTCGGCACAGCATAGTGGAGACAGCGCGCAGAAGAGGATTTAGGAAGTCGACGTAAGTTATGCAAGCTACTCCACGTAGCGTGCGTAACTCCCGTCAACTGCCGCCGAATTTCCCTGTAAGTATAGACCAGGCCCGTGACTCTTCCTGCAGTTTAATTACATATGATCTTAGCCTTCATTTCCTAGTCTAAGCTGTCCTATGAGCTGTTAAACAGCTGCTGGACTAAAGTAATGGGTAAGCGGTTCTCTGGAAAAACTCTCTGAGATAAAAGGTGCTTTGAAAGCATGTCATAGTTCTGAGTCAGCATTATCTAATAGTTAGAACAGGGGGCCTCTATTCCTGATTCAGACACCAGTTCACTATGTGGTCTTAGAAAACTCACTTATCTTCATGTCCTTAGGCTTTTAAATATATATCCATGACTTTTGACACTTGGGGATTTCTCTCATGACTGAAAGGTAAACAGTTGAAAAATCTTCACTGGAAACAGCCAAGTTAAAATCTTGCTGGTGTGAGAAGCTAACAAAGAGCAGAAGCTCAGTGGCAACACAGCAACAACACAGAGGAGTAAGATCAGTGAGCTCTCAATGAGGGCTTGATAAAACCCTGGCTGGGATGATTTAGTTGAGGTTAGTCCTGCTTTGAGCAGAGGGTTAGACAAGACAACCTCTTGAGGTCCCTTCCAACCCTAATCTTCTATGACTCTATGATTTTTAAGAACCCGATCCTGCGAGGTGCTGGACCCTCTCCATCTACTTAAGGACAAACTGTTCAAAACTGGCCCCTGATTTTGTGGGTGCTTGACAAAAGACACTTTAAAAAGCCTCAAATTAAGTCACACACAATCTATAGCCACTTTACAGTGTTGCCCATGCTCAGATTGAATCTCATGAAATTGGTATTTTTTCGTCAAGCTCCAGCTCTTGGAGTCAAGTGATTATATGAGAATTTCAGCTTTCTTTTTTTTTCTTTTTGATTTCTTTATTTCTTTTAAATAGAAGCAAGTTTCCCGCCCTCATGTTTGTGGAGAAAAGCTTACAACACAAATCCTAAAAAATTAGAAGACCGATAAAAAAGACCTAATTTGAAAATAATAATAATAATAAAACCTTGTGATGTTTTAGCCAGTCTCATGATTTGGGGGGCCTGGCTTGTGATTTTTTAATTCTTGGGGTTAGCAATGGTGCTCCTGAAAAGTGTAGCTAACATCTTTGGGAGACGAGGGTGCTCAGCTTCCCTCACAATCAAGCTCTCCATCCTTTACTGCCGTGCATTTAGTTTTCCCTAGAGGCACGGGTTACAAGGGATGTCAACTTTTGATTTTTCTCCACTTGTGTTCAACTTTGTGATTGAAAGGTAGTTCTTAATTCTCTTCCACACCTAGTACAGAACTTACTTTTTGTCACTCTTCACCAAACACACACAATGCAAAGCCTGGTGGACAGACTGTGATGCATGGCACCCAGGCTCAGACTGACCTGGCTATCAGCAGCTCAGCAAGTCAGTACGTCTTATTTTTGAGTTTTCCAGGATGTCGGCTAGCATTAAAAAATACAAAGGTGAAGCCAGATTTTTCAAAAGAGCTCAAGACTGGATTTGTAAATTCTCAGCACCCACAATTGGAGCCAGCTTTTCAGAAGAGCTCCACTCTCATTTAGGCACCTAAATAAGGATTGGAGTGAAATCTTGACCTTTTTGAAGTCCATGGGAGTTTTGCCTTGACTTCTATGGGGCCAAGATCTCATTCATCCCAGGTTTTTCAGAAATGCTTAGCACCCAGCAGGCTTCCATTGTGACACTGACTAGATTTTTCTAAGGAACTCAGTACCCGATGGGCCAGGCTCTTTCTTTTGAAAATCTGGCCCGGTTGTGAGTGCTGAGCTCTTTTGAAAATTTGTCCCGAAATCTCTAGCCTTTATGGCTGTGAAGAAAAATGTGTAAAAAGTATCAGTGAAGTGGTGATGTCTTCAGAGTCTGAACCAAAAGCTCTGAGAGGTGGGAACTGCTCATTCTTCTCAGTGAAATGTTAACTCAGAAGCCTAAGGATGATGACTTCATGTCAACATGGTTAACTATTTCACTGATCAAGTGAGTGATGCTTCTGTAACTGCAGCCACTGTTGTTTTTCCTCTTAATCTGACCTGTGGAGTCAGCAAGCCAAAGGAGCCTCCAAGTCCTGCACGCAGAGAGCTGAAACCAGGATGGTGTCTGAGCCCCAGTGAGGGGGAGACAGGCTTGAGAAGCCAAATAGAACCCATCAGCTCTCTGAACCCCATTGGTGAGGAGCCAAGTCCAAGAAGAGTTTTGAACATCCGCCTGGCCTCTTGGAAGCAGATTCTCATTTTGGTGTCTCACTTGAATGAAGCTTGGTTTGTGGCTGGAGTTTAGAAAAGTACCACCGTTTGTTTTCTCCAATTCAACACTTGTGGTGCACTCAAAATAAGCACAAGGTTTTTGTTCAATTCCAGTACTGGGGTTTTCAAGTTCATGCCAAGTACAAGTATACTGCCAATCCCAAGTGTCCATAAATCATGAGACCTGACTTCAAAATCATGAGATCTTTAAAAATAATAAATATTGGTATTTTTTTGTCTTTGGGTTTTTGAACCTGTAGGAGTCACATTTTCAAGCTTTTCCTGCAACCATTAGGCTAGAAATTTAATCTTAAAAAAAAAAAAAAAGAAGAAAGCTGAGATTCCTCCCTTATCACAGGATTTCAGGAACTGGGCTTTCAGAAAAACACCAAATATTGCTAGATTTATGGTAAAATAACTGCAGTTGGCAACACAAAGGCACTGTTTAACCAGCATATTTCACAACCTCATTTTTAGTGAAAATATTATCATCAAAATGTTGTGCAAAAGCCATTCTTAGATATTCAGATTTACAGCAAATGTACTAATTTGAACATCTGCTTTTATTTGGGTTAGCGGAGATGGGCACATCTCCACACTCACACAAAGTTAGAGTTCATGCTGTATCTTTCCAAAGAATGCTACACCACTACTGAGCTTTGTTCTGAAGAGATGTGAATTAATTAGCACTTGTATAGTGCTTTATATCTTGGATATGTTTCATAAGCATCATCCAAAAAACAACCCTCTCAGATATTTGTGTGATTATTACCACTTCCCAGATGGAGAAAATGAAGATACAGCGAGGATGAAAGGAAAGATGTTATTGTGGAGTATGGGAATTAAGCTGAGGACTTTATTCCTGAGTCTGCTGTGACTTTATTGTGCGATCTTGGGAACAGCTTTTTGCTTCTTTACACCTCAGTTTCCCCATCTGTACATTTCTGACTTTCAGTTCAGTTTGAATGTGAAAAGACAATCAGGCAGGCAGGCAGGCAAATGTGCAAAGAGTAAGAAGGGAGGCATGAGCAGCCTTGTGCAGTTTTTGAGATCCTTGGATGTGGGGTGCTACAGCTGATAACTGCAAAGTCTTGTGTTTATTGCATGTGTCTGATGCAAATAGTGTTTACTCTCTGATATTATTTCTCTTTGGCTATTTTCATACTTGTGTTGTCCTTGAGTCTCATGTCTTTGGGCTAAATACATCTACTTAAATTAATTTTTCTTCATCTCCAAGTGTCTGTATCACGCTGGTTGTCTTTCCCTGAAGTTTGAGTTTTTAATATTTCCCTTTTTAAAAAGTGGAGACCAGATCAGTGTAGAGTAGTGGGTTGCACTCCTGGTTGTACGCAAAAGTCTTCCATGGGGTACATCAACTCATCTAGCTATTTGCCTGGTTTTACAACAGGCTACATAAAAAGCCCTAATGAAGTCAGTACAAACTAAAATTTCACACAGACAATGACTTGTTCATACTGCTCTATATATACTATACACTAACATCTAAGTACAATATTTATATTCCGATCGATTTATTTTATAATTATAGGGTAAAAATGAGAAAGCGAGCAATTTTTCAGTAATAGTGTACTGTGACACTTTTGTATTGTTATGTCTGATTTTTTAAGCAAGTAGTTTTTTAAGTGAGGTGTAACTTGGGGTACACAAGACAAATCAGATTCCGGAAAGGGGTACAGTTTTCTAGAGAGAGCCACTGGTGCAGAATACCCTGCCCACTTTGAAGATCCACTGAAGGGGAGTTGAAAAGCTTTGTGAAATTAAATACTGTATTATAGGGCTGCTGGTAGTCATTCCTAGTGGAGACTGCCAACATGTTCCACTATAAGACCCTATTTTCAGTTGCTCATAAGGCTGCCAAACTTTAATCATTGGAACTGAACTTTTCCATGCCAGGTGTCTGCCTTAGGCTCAATTTTTCTTGGAACAAAAATGATACAGCTGTTTCTCAGAACAAAGTTAGGGGAAAACATGTCATTTTGCCCATGTTCAGTATAAGTGTGTGTGTGTGTGTGTGTGTATTATAATGACATACTATTTAAAGAGTCCTCTATCAAACAGGAACATTTTGAAATGAATCAATGTGTGAAGACTAAGCTGATACGGACTCTGTTTCAGATTTGTATAGCACTCTTGAGATCCTTGGATGGAATGCAGTCCAGAACTGCAGCTATCAAAGGGAAAACAAACAAACCAAACCTCCCACTCATTATGTGTAATGGAAAGTCAAAGGCAGCACATAAAGTGGAACCTGTGGGTTTATATCCAGAATGTGTGGAGGGATGGGGGGGGGGGGGGAGAGATGGGAATGTCTGCCCTTGGCTGATTGTGTGAATAAAGATATATGGTCAAGAAGAGGATAGAATGAAGGAGCGGCTTCCAGCAATGTCAAAGACCAGCTGTTTAATACACACCAGACACTGGATCGCACTTCAACTGCCTAACTGCGTGGACTGAAAAGTTCTTCTCTTTAAGTAAAGTTCCCAGTTCCCGGTGTGTGTCTGATTTTCTGTCTCCCTCTCTCTCTCTCTCTCTCTCTCTCTCTCAAAAAATGTTTCATTCTTCTCCCCGTGTGTGTGGGTGTGATTCTCCTTTCCCCTGCTAACGTGCTGCTGCCGCCATCCCTGCAAGCCCCTCTTTGTAGCGGTGAAGCGGAAATGAGAGTAGTGGTTGGTGAGAAATGACGCACCGGACAAGGGTTACTTTGTGTGTCTGCTGCTCTCCTGGAGAGACAAGGGAGCAGTCATTCAACCCACCCGCCCCTACCGCTGTAGCACGAGTTAGCATTAGCGAGGAGAAAGTTGAGAGCCTGGGACGGGGAGGGAGGGGGAGAGAATCGGAGAAAAGGAGCTCTCCCCTCCCCTCCCCTCCCAAAGTCAGGAGGAGGAAGAGAACCAGAGGCCAAACAAAACAGGGAGTTGAAAGAAACAGCCCCCCCCCCTTCTGCCTGTGGGGGGGAAAGGAAAGTGAAGAGTGAGTGAGTAGTTCAGAGGATGATAACTTAGGGCAGAGGAGGGAGGGGCAGCCAGTCATTTCTCTCCCAAGTGCCCCCACTGCAGAAGTTGTAACGCTGCTCCTGTGTTTGTGTGTTTGGGAAGGGAGGACAGGAGAGATGGCCCAGGACACGGAAGGAGGGGGGGATGCGCCCCAGGTGCAGAGAGAAGAGGAGCCAGAGAGGAGGCAGAAGAAGAGGAGGCGAAGGAAGAAGAAGGAGAGCAAGACCCGGACTGTGCGCTCCAACCTGCTGCTACCTGGGCCTGAGGCGGAGAAGCCCAGAAGGAGCCCCTTGGCCAGCAACTGCCTCAAGACCACCAAGTACACGGCTCTGTTCTTCCTGCCCAAGAACCTCTTCGAGCAGTTCCACCGCCTGGCCAACATCTACTTCGTCTTCATCGCGCTGCTCAACTTCGTGCCGGCGGTGAACGCCTTCCAGCCCGAGCTGGCCTTGGCCCCTGTGCTCTTCATCCTGGCCGTCACGGCCATCAAGGACCTGTGGGAGGATTACAGCCGCTACCGCTCGGACCATGAGATTAACCACATGGAGTGTCTGGTCTACTGCAGGTGGGGGCAACTGTGTGCATGTGGGGAGAGGGTGGGAGGTGCCCATATGGAGGGGCATTATTGCAGTTGGCTTCAATGGAAAGATTGGGGATGGGGCAAAGAAGGGGAAATGATGTTAATACAACATTATTCAGGGATTGGTCACCAAACAGGATTTTTTCCTCCCCCTTCCCCCCTCCCATGTGGCTGCTGCTATGAATTGTGAGAGAGGGACTTGTACATTTGACCATGTTTGTACAGCACCTAGCACAATGGGATCCCCATCCATAATTAGGGATCTTAGGTGCTATAGTAACATAACGAATAACAATGAGAGCTGAGGAGTGAGCAGGTCACGCTGCTCTGAAGTGTTTCCATTTGCAACGCTAACTCAGTTTAAGAAAAATGTTCTGTTCTCTACCTTTTTGGCGTTTATCCCCTGTACCCAGTTTGCTGTCCTCTTATCCAAAAGTTTTGACGTTCCAAAAGTTTTTGGGATAAGCCGTACTTGCAAACAGAGAAATTCTGATTCCTTCTGATAACTGGGAATCTCACAGTGAATTACGGACTTGTGAGATTTAGTTAATAAGCAAAGTTTGTTTGGATTTCAAAAATAAATAAATAAATAAAGCTTGTGCAGCACCAAAAATGAACTTCATTCACTTACTAAACCAGTGGTGTTGGATTTGTAAGCATTTGTGAGAATACCTCCTAGTGTAAGCGGTCAATTTTACTGCAGTATATTTTCTAACAGTAATTTAGTTTTAGTAACTTGAAACCTCACTCAAACAATGTGCTACTAAATCTTTGCTGAGCGGAGGGTAGGGGCCTCTGGTCTCTGTGTTTGAATTATGGCGGGTGTGTGGATTAGTGAAGTATGAATTAGTGGGGTTCTGCTGTGTTTGCTTTTCTAAAGAATGTGAGGTGGGGGTCCATCCTTCAATATTTACCTTTCAAAAGCCAGTGAATGATCATCTCAGTGTGAATCCACTGTGAATTTCCTGCCTCCTGGTGCTGAAAGCAGAGTTTTCTTTCTTTTGTTCCTACTCTCCCTTGAATTAATTTTTGCATGTGATCAGAGCTGTATTTTAGGACTGGATCCTCTGCTGGTGTAAATCAGCAAGACACCTTTGAAGTCAGTAGTTACACTGATTTACATCAATTTAGGATCTGTCCCTTAGAGTTTTATAGCAGCTCCTTTTTAAAGCATCATTGGTTATTCACCCAATTAATTGTAGCTTCTGTTGAGATTTTGGGAGGAGGGCAGCAGGGAGACCTTATGCTCCAGTTTCCAAGAGAGCCGGTTTTGTTGATCTTTCTGCTACTGCTGCTATTGCAGTAAAGGCAATAAAGTGAGGCAGGAATGTGAAACAAGTGTCAAGAAGTTTACTTGTCTCTTGTTGGAAGTCGGGGTCCTGACTGATACAGGCATTCTAGCAGACAGCAACTCTCTCATTGAAAGTCAGAGAATAAACACTAGCAATAAGCTGTATTTTTAGTCTTCATCAAATCCCATCTCTCATTTCCCAGTCTCATATCACACTAAGGGATCTCAGCCTGTTTTTTCCCCTTCCTATAGTTATGTATTTGTGTAGGAAAGACAGTAAAAGGGTTTTATTTCAGCTGGCTAAAACTGTAATAATAACTTAAGACAAAACATGCAAACAAATAACCCTTATTTAGGATCAAATTCTGACACTCCAAGTCATGTGGAGTAATACCTTTTTCTGAGCCGTTCCACTTTCTTCAGTAGCGCCACTCCTGTAGGAAGGGAATACTCGGTGTGAGTGATGGTGGCAAAAATCTATCTGTTAATGAATAGGAATAGTGGAGAAACAGGTAGTCTAGACCCAAAGTTAAAAATTAAAAAACTACATATTGTAGAAGCCATTCAAAAGCCTTAATAGTAATTCTGGACTGGCTTTCCCCATCACAACTTTTCCTTTTGAAGTGCTTCCAAAAGGTTAAAAATGACCATTAGAAAATGTGTACCTTCACTGTTGGTTTCAAATTGATGTTACAGCCTGTTGAGATTCACAGCTAAGTGTGTAAGATGTTGTACTTTGTTCTAGTTTGTTATGCTTAGTATTTATGCTGTGTGAAACTCCAGGCTAGAGTCCTAGTATTTTGCGGACTACGTAATTCTAAAGTTATGTTTATATTGATTTAGTTGGGAATAGCTTGGGTACCCCTGTGATTTTTGAATCAATCTATTCCCAACGGTGTAGTAAACTTGAAAGCATAGGACCTGTGGGGCCAGCTACTCAAATAAAAAATTCTGAATAGGGATGATGTTGAATGCTGCGTAGGTAGAACTGCAACAAGGAGCAAAGTCCAAGTGAGCTCTTTCCCTTGAAGCACAGGACTTCAAGCACTGCTGGAGAAGGAAAGAGGTCATGCTGGGAAGGGGCAGTTTTTAGCTGTGAGATCTACTCCTAACTGGGTGGATAGTTGTGTGGCATTTAATGCTGCTGTCAACATCCTCCCAGTTTTAGCCTATCCATTGGGCCTAAGTAATTTAAATGTATGATAATGTCTGTCTTCCCAAAACGATCCTAAAGTACTTCACAAATTACTGTATCTATGCACCATGTTGCTGAAATGCAGCCACCTCTGGGGGAGACAGCAGCAGACAACTAGTTCCCAAAATATTCTATAGTCCGAGGCAGGGATTTTGCCCAGGACTAATAGGGAAAACCATTTTTTTTATTATGAGTGCCACGGGCCCCTTAATGTCCATACAGAACAGACTGGCCCTGGCTTTCTAATTGTTTGATGTTTCTTTTCAGATGAAGATTCAAGTTAGTTCTTACATCACCTAGACTAGTTCATCTGTCCTCACTGTATTGCTTTACTCATGGCCACAGTGTCAATTCCTTATTGAGCATAAATTACAAAACTGAAATGTAATAATAGGAAGAGCCTGCTGCTGTCAGTGTCAGCTAATCAGGACAGAGCCTCAACAGGATATTGACAGAAGTACTAACTCCAGTCAGAGGCTTTCAGTAATAAATATACAAAAAGATCTTTCCTGTAATCTGAGCTTCACAGAATAGGAGGGACTGATAGTACACTAACAAGCAGGATGCTAGAAAGTTGTTGTAGGTGCTATGCTTTTATCCTCCTACCTCCCTCCAAGCATGGGAATTCTGCTAACCCCTTCTTATAAAGCCACTACTGCAGTGTGAATAGACATCAGTCAAATCACACTTGGCAAAAGTTACATGATAACACTGTAGTGATGGATGATACACCAGAACAGTAATAGTAGCTGATATCATAATGATGCAACTCCTTTTCATAGGGAGTTAAATCGTTTTAGTTTTGGAAACTTGATGGATATGGTGCAGAGACCCTAGATAGCTATCACTTTTTAGAATCAGTTAACGGGAAACCAAGCTCCGCCTCTTTGAGCAACTTTTGAAGGAGTCAATTTTGTATGGCAGCATAGAGGGGAGGGATAAAACACGCTGGGAAAACAAGGACTGTTATTTCAAGGTGTAATGGAATGTACAGATGGGCCCCAGGAGTGTGCCTGGGGTATATGTCTTCATAGGCAAAAAAGGAGTGTTTTTCAGTCATGTCAGCTCAGTCAGTTATTTTAACACAATTGAAAAGCCCCGTTAAAATGCAGGCTAATACATTTGAAGCTGTGTTAGCTGACTGCATGGTGGCCTAAATTCCCCTAGACCAGAAGCCAGGTCTGGGAAGCTCAGGGGAAATTCAGAAGCTACTCTGTATGGTATATTTTCTATTTTTCAGTTTATTGGTTTCAAAGACGAATGGAAGAAAATGCATCCAAAGGCTTTTGCTGGATTGGTTTCATTTGAGACTCACTGCAAAGCCCTGCATTAAAACCCAACCTGCAGAGGATGATTTTTGTCTTCAAACCTTAACCTCTGGTGAACTCTTCTTTCATTCTGTCCTGGCATTGTGACACAGACAGAGACATTTATGGGGTTTCAGGTTGAAAGTTTTATTTATTGTGTTTAATAATCGGGATTTGAAATATCATGATCTTGTAGTGAAACCCCTCTGGTTTTGTTTCTTTTATGATCAGCAGCTTGAAGAGAGGTGACTTTTTCTTTACTGCTGCTCTAATGCCCTCTAGCAATAGGAAAAAATGCAGATTGCACACTGGAAATGTTTTCTCAGAATCATTCCAAGATACACACATTGCTGCTGTTTTTAAATATTTGGCAATACCAAGTATGGGCTGGAAGTGGCATGTCTTAAATTCTCTTATAGACAGGGATCTTGTTTTCAGTATATTCTTACAAAGCACCACATGCTGTATAAATAGAAAATTAATATCAATAACATTGGCACTCATCCTGTATGCAATTATATTTTGTAAGTGACTTCATGCAATGGTGCTGAAACACTGTCAGTTAGCATTTTTCAGGGAGTATTAAAGGCTTTAGTTTTAGTCCCTGTTTTAATGTCTTTTAGGTCCATAAAAAACATTGCCATAGAGTGTAAGCTTATCCATTTACCGATCAAAAAGCAATACCATTTATTTTGTGGACATGGAAACTTAGATTTATCAAATCAAAACAGGATCTGAATTTTCTTCAGCGGTGTTGATCATGTTCAGCTCCTACTGATTGTAGTGGGAGCTGCAGGTGTTTACTGCCTCAGAAAATCTGGCTGTTTATAATAAATTTTATCCTCCCTCAGTAAAACTCAAGGGAAGGGAAAAAAAGAGCATGAAAAACTTGCTTCATGGAATTTCCAAAATACATTCCCTTAATGACCAGGTTTTCAGCCTTACAGAAGAAACACCGGGTAACCTTGCAAAGCTCCACACACAGTCTGAGGAATGGGGCAAAGCAAGTTACATCCCTTAGGATCCTAAGACATCCCCGTGGGGGCCGGAACTGCTTCTCTGCAGCCCTTCCAGATGTAAAGTGTTCCTGCATCTGATTCAAAAAGAAACTACTTAGGATTAGTACGTTTCCTCTGCAGCGAGCTCTTTACGCAAGAAATTGGCTACAGAGAATAAGGGAGTAGGATAGTGTGACTGGGGCAATAGCCTTTTTCAACTGGCTAGAGGAGCATTACTCCGGATGCTGCTGTCTTTTGGTCTGTTTTCTATGTTAAGTCCAGGCTGACAGTGAATAACTAATTGGGAAGCAGGATGGGGCCAGTTACTCATTATGTAGACTTGACACACACAAGTGTTTTTTTGTGGCAATCATGCGGTCTGGGGGAAATTGAACCAAGAGTCAGGAGAGTTGGGTTCTCTTCCAGATCTGCCACTGACCTGTTTTGTGACTTTGGGCAAACTTCCTCAATGACCTCAGTTTCCCTCTTAAAAAGCTAGATATCTTTTTTTTTATGATGCACAGGAGAGCCCTGTAGAAATGATCTAGGCTTCTGTTTATGCGTACTTTGTGAAGTCTGTGGTCATATTTCTGGTCTCTAGGCAGGGATTCAGAGACCACAGGGAACTGACAGGTAGACGGTGGATTTCAGCTATCTGTTTCCAGCCACTGACATTTCTCCTCTTTCCGACTCTAACAGGCAAAACTGCTATAAGCCATGATGTGCACTCCTGTAATTTACCGTTGCTGCAGACTGAAGGAGTTACCTTCTGTAGTGCACATTATAGCTTATAACTATTCTGCCTTAGTACGCCTTTATACGCTGGAAGTGCAGCTATACTGATGGCTGGCCACCAATGATTGTAACTGGGGCAAATCCCCAGTATCGACAAGTTATGCTGTTGATGTTGGAGGAATGCCTTCAACCTGTCTCCCCAGAGAGAAGGTGGAAGCAAGAGTTGGGCCATCAAAATTTTGTTTTTAAAAACAAACTCAAAATGAAGTCCACTTTTAATTGACCTGCCTGAGGTTTTTAAAATTGTGGTGTAGTTAAAAAGTAGTGAGACAATAAACACTCTGAGACAGAATGGGCCTGACAACAAACCGTACTGTTCCTGTGTTGATCTGTGGACAATACATCATCATTTATGCACAGAGACTCGGGGTATGTCTACACTGCTGGTGGCACCGCCGGCAGTGCAGGATCGATTTTGCAGATTCGATTGAGCGGCAGTGAAGACTCGCTCAATCGAACCCGGAAGTCAATTCTGTTAATCCACCCCAGCAAGAAGCGTAGCACTGCGTCGACGTCAGTGCAATGCAGTGGAGACACCGCAGTAAGTAGATATTAGGAAGTTGGCGGGAGATACGCAAGTTACTGTACATAGCTTGTGTATCTCACATCGACTGCTGCTGAAATTCACAGCCCGTGTAGACCAGGTCTCAGAAAAATAGGCTTAAGTCTAGACATGCCTGAAACATAGGATCAGAAATCCAAGCCAGCGTGTCTGCCTGTGTTCTTTTATAAGAATTGTAATAGGACAGAGTCAGGGGCAGAATCCCTCCAACTGTCTTTTTCAATAAAAGACATGATCCTGTTTTTAAAAATAAGTGCTCTAAATGCACAGAAGAAATAACTTTGCAAAAATGTTATTCTTACTATTTCAGAAACCATAAAAATACATCATGATGCCCACAGAAACCAACCAACCACCCAGCTGAAAATAAACCCTGTCTTGTGGATCATTGAGAGATGTCTCTTTAATCCACTTGACCTTGCCAGATTCACTGCCCTCTGCTCTCACTGGGTGTTGTTTTTTTCCCTGTGTCTAAAGTAAAGCCGATGCAGATCTTCACCTAATACACCCCCTACCCTTAAGAATAATCCTTAAGATCAATCCTATATGGCAGAGGATGACTTAATAGTATCTAGAGATGGGGAAGAGTTATGTCTCTCTTGAATATTTTATTAAAAATTATTTCATTGCCTGGCCATGTTTTCTTCCTTCAAGGTGGGGTACAAATGGGCAGGTCTCTCAGGAACAACAGCCAACTTTTGCATCATGAAGAGTCATTACATAAATTCAGACTCTGTTGGAGACTTGCTCTAGGTACAGAGGTCACTTGTTTTGTTTTATGTTCTGGTTGCCTAGAAGTAATGACCCACGTTGAGGAAGAGTTTAAATGCTTGCAATCTAGATAGTTGCATTTGTGGCTGGGATATGTCCATACTACTATTTTAACACGTAGCACATGAAAACATTGCAAAATAGTTGGTGCTTTTATCCTCCCCCTCCCCGCCTTTTTTTAACTGTTGTAGAAACTGCAACCTTGGTCCCTTAAACTTGTCTTTTGTCTGATATCTTAGGCTTTAGCCGTTCTGTAGGCTGACAATATCTGTTCTGCTGGCCCCCTTACTCTGTTCTCTGGCTGAGAACCTGAGAATGGCTTAGATATGTCTATGTTCGCTGAGTCACCTGTCATCAGAGTTTGTTTACTTCTCTGCAGGAGGGGCTGTCTTGAATTTCCCCAAAACACGTAAGCCAACGTTTTCAAAGCAGGATGACTAAAGTTAGGCTCCTAAATAGAAGTCAATGGGACTTAAGTGTGCTCAGCATCTTTGACAATCAGGCCTCATATTTAGGCTCCTGAGTGCGGATTTTTGGTGCTTAGTTGCAGATCCCCATAATGCAAAAGGGGGAGTTTAACCAGAAGTCATGAGAAAAAGCAAGAGACATCAATTCAGATCAAAAGCAAATTATATGAAATCAAGTCCACTAAGAGATGACCTTGCAATTATAGTGCAGTGCAGTGATTACAGCAGGTCTTCACTTACATGTTTTCAGAGATTCCAAGGCCAGAAGGGACCACTGTGATCATCTAGTCTGACTCCATGTCATGACACAGGACAGAGAACATTCTCAAAATAGTTCCTACAGCACATCTTTTAGAAAAACATCCCATCTTGATTTAAAAATTGTCAGTGATGGAGAATGCACCAGGACCCTTGGTAAAGTGTTCCAATGGTTAATTACCCTCACTGTCAAAAATTTACTCCTGATTGTTAGGGCTCAGATGTCGACTGTGTTCCATGAGGATCTTTCCTCTCCCTTTCAGGATTCCCATGTCTTGGCTGCCCACGTTGTCAGCTTTTTTTCTTTTACCTTCCTTTTCGTTATGTGCCTGCAAACCTGTGAAATAAAGGCTTGAGCTTACACATTAGACCAGGAAAGAAGGGATCCTTTATTTTTAGCATCTGAATAATATTTGCACACCATAGAGCATTGTGGCTTCTTTTCTCTGGACCCCCAATACCTACTCTATGTTCACTTTTTATTCATTATTGTATGGAATACCTCTTTCATGAGTAGAACGGGTTGTTTAGTCCTTTAACTCTTTTTTCATATTACCTGTCTTCCACATACACCAAGGTTGTTACATTATTGTGTAGCTGGAGGATGGAAATCCTCTTGAATTCTAATTAGGCTTTCATTGACCTTACTGACTATTGCCTGAAGTAATTTGTTAGTTGTTTCTCTCTCTGAGATGGAAAGTAACTGGATTTTAATAATTCCAATGTATGCATTATTTCAATCAATATCCAGTAAGACTTCTGGATAGTTTGCACAGTGTCTGTCCTGCTATTTTTCCAAATGGCCTGTTTAAGAACTGAATTTTTAGCATAGATTAAATGTATTCTGTTAGATGAAGTGGTTAATTTAATCTCAAATGCCTTATCTCAAATTGTATTTTGTTTCCTGTGTTATCCATTAACATATTATTCACACTTGTGCATTCTATTTGCATATTTTATATCAAAGCTAAGAAACAGTATAAGAGATTCTTGTTAATAAATAATATTTTCCCTTGAATAACTGATGACCTTTATGTGGAATTGTCTATAAAGTGCACATTCTTTCTCCTTTTGCTGTTTGCTTTTACATCAAGTCATAGTTCTAGGAATTTTTTGTTTTTTGTGGGGGGGGGAACATGAGTTACTCTAGCATGCGTTTGATTCTGCATTAATCACTTCATCTTTGTATGGTTAAGTGCTAGGTCAATTAAAAGGATTTAATGTGTATAATTTATTAAAAATACAGAAGTCTATGTTTTTCAATATGCTTACTGCTGTTTTACAAAATAGAAAATAAGCGTACTTATCGAAGCAGCTTTAAAGTGTCACATACAGACATGTAAAGTTTTTTCCCTCTCTAGGGATAGGTGTTATATACTTCAAATAATGATGCTACGTGAACAGGGTTTGGATCAGATGATGTGTAAAATCCTGGCCCCATTGAAATCAGTGGTAAAATTCCACTGACTTCAATAGAATCAGGATTTTACCCTAAATGTCCTAACTTCTGTGTTTGAATTGCTGTCCCTCTCTTTCCATTATGTTGCTAGTCTAACAGCACCGTGTCCACTTATGGCAATGTCTCTCTCTTTTATATTAAACTTTCTAAATTTATATTAATTTTATTGCACTGTTGACATTCAGCTCCTCTTGATATTTCAGTTTTCATTTACTGTCTCTGCCTCCCTTACCTTTTGCTCTTCCTTTTTCTTTCCCTTTTTAAATTCCATTCTTCCTCTGCTCAGTTTTCCACTCTTACTTTCTGTGTTGCTTCCATGATAAATAATCATCAGTGGGAGCTTCTATTTCAGTCTGATCCTCAGGTGCACTTTTCACACTGCTATTTTAACACAAAGTCTGGTGCGAGAGCTGAGCTAGCTATTACTCCTGGGGATAAAAGTCATCCTTACTATCTCATTGTTCTCCTCAGCACCGGGACCAGTGGCCCAGCTAATGGCCCATAACAGCTATTAACATGGAATAAACAGTGCATACAGTACAAGCAATTCAAATATTACTGCAGTTACTGAAGAATGGATTTAATCTTTAAAGCTCTAATGCGAATATATAACATAATATATGATCATAAGCCCTTATAATATATCAGGGAAGTGGCTTGGCTTTTGAGAGCCGGAGCCAGTTGGACTAGGGAAAACATACATTTGTCCACCTCAAGCAGCCTAATAAGAAATATTAAAGCATAGTTCCCTGCCATATCTGCCTTACACCAAATGTAATGCCACCTGATCATCTACTCACATGTAGACTAGGAAGAAAACCACCAGTGTATGTGGGATGGATATATATATACATATATATATATATATATATAAAATATATGTTCAGGAGTGGTGGTTGTGGTTGTTTGTTGTGAGTTTTGGGGTTGGGAGTGTGATTAAGCTTCAAGCTTTTACTGCATCATAAATCGAAAAAGAAGATTTCAAAACTGTGAAATAATCATTTTGATCATTTCGGTTTTTATAAAGGGACCAGTATCAGGGAAAACATGGGTCCAAAACATTCAGAACTTCCTCAGATAAAAATGCTGCTAAAGTCAATGGGAGTTCTGGTACAACCGGAACTGTAGTATTTGTTTCTAAGCACAAAGGGACTCAGGGAGCCTCAAACTTTATGTTCCAGTGCTTGCCAGAGGTTTTAAAAGTATTATCAATTCTGAAAGAATGTTTAGAATTCAAAGCCAATTTCGAATGTTTTTGTCCATAAGTTTATTTTCAATAGCATTTAGTTTGTCTTTAAGGATTTTTATATCCTTACTCAGTTCTAAGATAACTAAATTGTGTCCCTGCTCCATTGTTGCTTCTGACTTGGAAACTTCCCCTTCTGTATCTGGCAATCTTGGGCTCAGTTGTTTGAACTTTGTGTTTTATCGCTTGCCGTAACTGTTTCTTGCAGAGAGCCCTGTCTTTTAGTCATAACAGTCACTCCTTGGGTTGTCCCATCAGACAGCTTCCAGAACATCTTTCTTGCTATCCCAATTCAGAGGTTTTTTGGGGTTTTTTTAAGTTGAAGATTGTGCCACACCCTTACAAAAAGAATTATGATTCAGGAAAATTGTGCTGTGTTGTTAGCCTTTTACCATAGGGAGAAAAGCTTAATTGTGTCAAATCTTTTTCTGATCCCTCTATGCCCTGTAATGTGAGGACACTGTACTTCCTGTAATTTCCATTTACCTGCCTTAAACATAGATGTTGTTTAACATCTGGAGGCAACGTCTTCTCAAATAAATGTCTAATTTCTTTGTGATCTATATTAGTTAAGCAATTTACTCCAATAATATCCTGCAGCAATTAGTTCCACAGAATACACAATGTAAACTTTTAATTCCGTTTAAATGCACAAGGGATAGGGTTAAAAAAAACAAACGTTCCTTATAATACACCTTCCCTAAAGTATACATGAGTGATAGGTACCTGTCTATCAAGTATGACAGCTACTCAACACATTAGCACCCAGAAACCCAAATGACTGTGAACCTTATTTTATTCTGTGTGGTGCCCACAGAATGCTAATCTCAGACTGTGTCATCATCTCAATTCCCACTCATTTTGACATTTCATGTATGTCTGCAGATATCTTAAACCCTGTCTATAGTGATTTACACAGCAGAGTATATTCCTAACCACAAAGGAATAAGGAGTTTTAAAGATGTCTGCCATTGCAGGCTCCCAAACACTGTCAGTAGTAAAGGGTAAATATGACTTAAAAATTTTCAGTGTCTGGGATCAGAGAAGGAGAGTGAACTGGGAGCTTGTTAGGCCTTTAAAGGGTATATAAAATGTAATATCTTTATGAATTTCTGCCATCTATTTATGGAGTGCAGTACACTTTACAGACATCACTTAATTTAGCCTTGAAACACTCTAGTGTGTTGGACAAATATGTGAATGAGGAAATTGAGGCACAGAAGGATCAAGTGGCTAAAGTTACTCAGGAAATCTGTGGAAAGAGCTAGGAACAGAATCCAGGGTTTAGCCATAAGACCATTTTCTTCTCCCCAGTGGCAAGGTGTTTGTGTTGTTGTCTTGTCAAAAGCAGGTGAACTGATGGCTAGCTATGGTCAAGCAGGTGGCACTTTATACATGGAGTGTGGTGGTTGTAATGGGGCGGGATGTTACTCAAATGTTCAAGGTGTTGGGTATGCAATAAAGGACCTGTATACCAAAAAGCATCACAGTGGACAACTTTGTACCAGATTTCAAGAATGAATTGGTACAAATGCAGGGTAGGTCCTTTCTTCACAGAACTCAAAGAGATCATGAAGAAAATGATGAATAGTATAATCACAGTGTTGCGCCAAACTGAACACTGACATCTCATATGCTGTGCAATGCAGAAAGCTCCAACCTAGGCTTTGGAATATAGTCTAATTCCACTTAGGCTGTGTCCATCTCAGCTTCTGGCATAATTATGTGTTTAGGGTAATTCAGATGCTTAATATTTTAGGGATATGTGTGACTCTGTCTCTCTACAAGCACAAGGCCAAGATGACGAAGCAATAAGGCTGCAATCTGAGGTGATGCTAACTTAATTTAAACTACTGAGGAAAAAGAACAGTGGCAACCTTTATGGATTTGTAGACTTGACTCTGTTTTCTTGCATTTATGGATATTAAAGGAACACTTGAGTAATTTTTAAATAAGGTTTTCTTAAATGCTTTCCATTGTCTGTAGTAGTCTTAGATGCTAGCAGGTAAATATTTTTTACCTAGCAATGCTGTCCTTTATGTTTGGCAAACATTTGTATTTTTTTTGTTTTTAGGGGTTTTTTTTCTGAAGCATTATGGATGGAATTGAAATTAGCTACGTTACTAACACCTTACAAACACGCACATACGCACAGACTTATAGCATCTTCACTTGGCAAAACAAACTTATTTTTGTACAAGTCATTATTTCCCCCCTCTCTCCTCCGCACCCCAGCACGTTTTCGAGAATAATGGTTCTTCACAGCTAGTGAGGACAATATGTTGTTGTTTCAAACTTGATGGCCTTTTAGTTAATACTTTAGATGTCAGTAATGGGAGAGGCAGGTAAAAAAAAGTTGATAACTTGAAGGACTTCTCAAAGAACTACCATTTTAATGTAGAAAACATTTCAGGGCAGAAACTCACGCTGTTCCTTTTAAAGGAGCAGATGCTCACATGAAAAAGAAGTAATTTTCTGATAGAAGATGTCATCATCAATCTTCAGCCATATTCTGCATTATTTGAATCTTCCATGTGGCTTTCAAGGGGAGTCCCATGTGAAGTGAAGTGTAGTTATCCATTCTAAGTCTCTTGTCCATCAAGGTTATTAATCAGACAGACAGAATAGTGTGATCTGTGTACCACATCTAGCTGAAAGCAGGACTTAGAGGGAGGAAAGCAATCCAAGTGCTCCAGATGACACCAAAGTTGCTTTGCCACAACCTGTCTCAGTAATATTTCCCAAAAGGAGAAAATTAAAGACAGTGAAAATGGTATGATCATTGATGCCAAGAGACGTTTTGAGCATGTTCTGAGGCTGGTATCCTGCCTTACTGAAGGGAAGAATTAAGTATTTTGACCAGTAATTGACCCAATATTCCAGTTGATTTTACGAGCCATGGTCCTTTAGAACCCCAGTTCTAAGCAGGTGGTCCTTTAGAACCCCAGTTAGTGAAACTAGCTGAAACATACATAATGCATTTGCTCCCATTGGACCTGAAACTATCGCCATGAAAATAGCCAATCTACTTTGAATCCAGTTAATCCTACCTGTGCAGTAAATGCAAAATGCTTTGCAAAGAGAAGAATCATTTTTTTTCCAAAACAGAAGCATCTTGAACTCTTCATATTGTTGATCATTAGGAACAATTCAAGACTTCTTGGATGCTAGGGCAGGAATCCTCATCCATAGCCATCACACAAGAATTTAGAAAAACTCTGCCTCAGTCAGTCTGAAACATAGACCTCTTATCTCTTTCTCAAATTCTTCATCTCTATATCAAGGTGACTCCTGAAGATGATCCTAGGAGAAGATTTCTTATGCACCTGAGTGCCAACAGAAAAAAACAAGGGAGGATCATAATATCCTATCAAGCCATTTGAAACTCTATTAGGTGCCTATTCTGTGATTTTAAAAAACTTTTTAAACTACCCTTCTGTTAAGTTTTCAGATCCTTGAGAGGAAAGCAGGCCTTGTGGTTTAAACACATGATGTGGAGTCAGAATAGCTGAAGCACAGATTTACTGTGTGATCTTGAACAAGTTACTTAACCTTTCTGTGCTTCCGTGCCATAATCTGTAAAATGGGGCTAACACTTGCTATCTCACAGTGGTGTTTGAAGCTTGGTCTGGAATTTTTTTAAGGAACCTACAGGAGTTAGGAACCTAATTCACCTTAAAACTCAGTGGCAGTTGGGTTCCTAAATTCCTTAGGCTCCTTTGAAAACCTCAGCCTTATTTAGATGGGTTTGCTTTTTCAGAGGCTGGGTGCTGAATGCTTTTTGAAAACCAAGCTGCTTTAATGTATCTCAATTGCTAGGCACCCAGAAACAGAGGCACCTAAAATCAATAATTTTTGGAAAATTTGGCTCAAACTTTGAGATCTTCATATGGAATTTGTTAATACAGTGAATCATAAGGGCTTTATATTTTCAAATGTTAATTGTGACACCTTTATGGACTAGGTAAATATTATCCCTCCTACAGTAGTCCGAGACACTAAAAAAGGTGGGGGGGGGGGCAGATTTTGCCATTGATTTTTCTTCAGAACTCCCATTAACTTCAGGGAAAGTTCATGATGTGGTCAATGGTACAAGGCATTGTGTAAATGAGAATCAGTCCTGCTCCCCTTCCCCTGTCCCCCAATCTTATTTATAAATCTGGAGGTTATTTAAGACCCTGTTGTATGCCAGAAATCTCAGTTTGCTAGTTGCCTGTTCCAAAATCTCATAGAAGTCAATGCAAAAACTGCTATTGACTTTAATGGGCTTTGGATAAAGATAAAGCTCCAGACCATTCCAGAAGGGCAAGTACAAGTGCTTCTAACTAAAAGTGGTTTTGAATCAGAAAGTATACTTCATTGTTTTAAAAATCCACTCTTAGGGAACTAGTGAAGATTAGAAAGATTTGTAACTCGATATAGGGCACTAGCTTGAAGTTTGAATAATTTTTTCCTGTTTGCTCTTTTAAGTTGAAGGGAAAAAAATGATACTTTCTTACAAGCTTATTACAGATTGATCATAGATAAATTAAGGTGCTTTGATGTGGTCAGCAAAGCACAGTTACCTTTTTAATGACAAATATAAATGTTATTGGCAAAATCTTTTGGGTGTAGGCATATATTCCTTGTTTGTTTTTTTTCCCCTTTTGAGTAAAAAAAAAAATGCATTTTTTTAAAGTAATGTTTCCTCATGTTGATTGTTCAGAATCAGCTCAGCATACACACTACAGCAGAAAGAATACACAAATGTAGCTTTGTACTTGGTCCAGAGTAAATTGTATTAAATACAAAACTCTTCTTTTACAAGTTGTTGATAATCCAGCCTAAGTTAAGTTTCTGTTTCCTGACATTTGTTGGTTTTAAGGTTGATCGATACCAGCCCCTTTGCTCTTTCCCTTCCCCAAAACTAATGTGAGGGAGAAAATTCCTTTTAAGGGTTGTGAAAGTTTAGTGTGAAGTGGCAGCCTTCACTTCCCATATCTTGGAATCGTCCTTACCCCTTCATGTGTACATGTAATGGCTGAGAGTTTCAGAAATGACTGCCTAATGTTAAGCTCCTAAATCCTTATTAGGTGTCTGAATAAGTGGCATGATTTTCGAAAGTGAGAAAATCAGGTGACTTATGTTGGCACCTAAATGAGGATTAGGCGCCAATCCATCAACGAGCTCTCTGATTCTTGAACCTCTGTGGAGCCCCATTAACAGTGTAAGGTTAATTCCAGGATCAGAGTCTTCATTTTCAAAAGTGACAGATGATTTTGGGTGTCCAACTTGTCACATAGTACAGGTGACTGACATCAGTGGGTGGATGGCTCAGCACCTTTGAAAAATCTGGCCTTTTTAAGGTATCTCCAAAGCTGGGCACCAGAACGCTGATGCACCCCTAAACACTGGTCACTTTGGAAAATTTTAGCCATGGAGCTTAACTTTAGGCACCCATTTTGAGGGTGTGTATGTGCATGAACTCATGCATGTGTGCTTTGAGTATACTTAGAATATGTGCTGTGTGTAGCAAAAGCCCCTAGTATTCTGGGAAAATGAATAGATTAAAAACCAAATATTTCCATATCCACACCCAGTGGAGTTAGGCTATGTCAAGGATCACTCTAGGAATCTTAATTAAAAAAGAAATCAAAATTGTTGAGACACACAAACCTAAAACTTGTCTGGAAGTAGCATTTATTTATCTTGGGGATGAGGAGGCTTATTGAAAGACTGAATTAGCTCACTATTAGAAAACCACCTTTCTGTACCCACCCTGAACCGAAGAATTTGCTCCTTTTTTCTAGAGAATATTGTAGCTTCTCAGAAATGAACTGCCTCCCGGAATACACTGCAGCTGTAGTCTCCCAAAATGGAATTACTTATTAAACTCATTTGCCCTCCTCACTGATCATTCGTATTCGCAACGTATTAGGGACAAAGCTTAATTGCCAAAAGACTACAGCTCTTAGCGATGATAGCTGTAGCGGGAGACATTCCAGTTCAGTTTGAACTTATAGTAGCAATTCCAGAGGACACATCTCCATGCCCAAGTCTTCACTCAGCACTCTTTGTGTAATGTCTAGTTTTTAAACTACTTGCACAATAAAACCCCAAGGAAAATGACATCTAGAAGTCTGTCTTTTGTCATTTCATCTTCTGTAAAAGTGAAATAGTGGATGGCTCACTCAGTGGATTAATAACTGGATGTAGAGTTCTTCACCTGACAATAGCCAGTTTGAATTCAGCCAAGGTTAGTGGCAGAAATGAAAGTTAATACCATCTAATGGTTATCCAAGTAACCTCATTTGTTTATGGTCCCAGTCTAGTTATCAGTGGACAGGGATCTACATCCCAAAACAGCCCCAACAATTAGCATTAATTAGTATCCTGGACACACTCTTGGCAAAGAAATCAGGGATGGAATAAGATTGGAGAATGAACTACTCTCTCATCCCCTAAAAGTGTTCCCTCCAAAAGAGGGTAGAGCATATTAACAGAGCAGTGCAGGGAGAACTCGAACTGCTACTGCCCTTGCGGTATCAGTTCTGTGGATGAACTTAGAGCTTTGGTCTGCAGGGTTCACCTTCCAACATCTTTCACCTGCTCACAATTATATAAAAATGTAAAGAAAAATCAGTACAAACTTTTAAGTATCTTTTTAAAATTGCTCATCA
Source organism: Emydura macquarii macquarii (assembly GCF_026122565.2). Classification (NCBI taxonomy): domain Eukaryota; kingdom Metazoa; phylum Chordata; order Testudines; family Chelidae; genus Emydura; species Emydura macquarii. The sequence goes on from NW_027132344.1 coordinate 2,397,365, forward strand.
ATACACACAATACATATCTTCTGAGTCGATATAAAGAAATCCTCTGCCTAATTTCATTCCGTTACATCAAATTATTCCCCTTTCTGCATCACACTAAATAATCACCTTCCCTCTTTAATATTAAACAACTTTCAGGTGTTTGTAAGGTTATCCTGTATCCCCAGTCTATATTTGAGTGTGTTGCATACAGATTTAGTATAGATGGTATAGTTCTATTGTCAAATCTTCCTACTGGATGGAGACACAGCTTATACTGACAAAAGAGTGCTTATACTAGTCTAGTTTACACCATTTCCTTGAATAAAATAGGCTGTACTGGCAAAAGGACTTCTTTGCCAATATAAGTGCTTCTACACAAGGGATTTTACCGGCATAGCTATGTTGGTCAGGGTTGGGACAAATCCTTCTTCTGACTAACATAGCTGTGCTGACAAAAGTTTTAACTGTAGACCAGGTCTTAGTTATTTTAATGTTTCCCAATCAATCAATCAATCAATCAATCAATCAATCAATCAATCAATCACTTAAACGATTTATTTGCTAAACTGTCCAATTTCTAACCTCTTTCTTTCTGCTGTTTAAATGTTTAAATATTGTGTGCAATATACTAAGTGCAGTCTCACCACAGCTGCAAGAGGTTTTGCAATTCTCTGCTTTTTTGATGTGATGCCTCTGTGTTCATCCCCAAATAATATTAACTTTTTATATTGCCGTGGTACATTGCAAGTTAGCATTTATTGGCCATCATTAGCCTCTAATTTAGCATTACTGCTTTTCCATGCATCTATCTCCTTGTCATTAAATATCTATGTAGATGGCATTTTTTTCTAGGCTGAATATTATTCTATTTCCTCTCCATATATGTAATTTCCATAAGCCCTCTTACCTTCCTCAGCAGTGTTTACAATGCCGCCCAGTTTTATTCATCTGCGTATTTAATCAGCATGCTACATATCTCTGTCTTCCAGATCATTAGCCATAATGCTGAATAAGACTACTCCACTGTGCACTTCCCCAACTTGTTAGATTGACATTTATTATTAAGCTATGTTGACAGTCCTCCAGGTAGTTTATAATTCATGTAAAAGTACTCTTTATACCCAAGTCAATTTAAATTACCATTTGAAGTGAACTTTCATGAAGCACTGTATCAATAGCTTTACTGAAGTCCAGAAATATTATATCCTCTGTTTCTTTCAACTACTAACTTTTCAAAAAAAAAATGTAACCAAGTTTAAGTCTTGTCAAAAATAGATTTGGTAGGCAATTTTTATCAATTATATTCCTGTCATCTATGCAAGACAAAAGTCTGGAATTTTGATCAATGGGAACTCTGGCAGTTTTAATTTAAAATGTGACACCAGAAAAGTCTGCTTCTTTTCATCATTGTTATTCATCTTGGCACTTAAACTGTTGACTCACATATTATGCCATCATCCTAAAATTCAAGGAATTGCTATAGCTAATGAAACTCATGTTGTCTCATTTCACACTGATGATATGATTTATATACCCTGTTGGTCAAAAAAAAATTGTTCCATTCTCTTTAGATTTGCTGAATAAACCCAGAGCTTTATGATTGTGTTTATACCATGCTGATTAGAGCCACTGGTTACTACTGCAATACAAACAATAAATCCTAACATTGGGTGGACCATGTTGTTCCATACATTTTTAGGCGATCTTCTCCATTAACTTCAATGGGGTATTTTGCTTTAAAACTGATAACAAAACATTCCCAATAAAAAATAAAACCAGCTGTTTTATTTAAAGGTCACTCTCTCTATATACTAAAGCAAACATGCTGTGACCTTGTTAAGTAGTCTACTTCATGAATAAGTTGAATGAAATACATTAACATACTTAAAATAACCATGCTCCCTAGGCGTTTCATTAATTCCCAGTTTACCACCACGCCAATTCTTATTAAATATTAAAAAAGCATATGTATGGCTTTGACAGGGGAGGGAAATGAATGGCTGTATATAAAAAAAAACTGTAGAGTTTCATTCTAACTCTTTTGATCAATTGTACATAAATTAATACAACTAGTGTTCTTCAGCTGTGCCCACCTGCAACAAGGCAGAGTGGAGATTGGTGGAAGATAAACTAGTAAGGAGACTCCCAAATGTATATAAGAAAGGAGAGAGGTTTTTATTTACACATTTATCTTGTTAATCAACCTTGATGGGTAAAAGTATAAATACCAACAAACTAAAATGTTACAATTTTCTTCAGGGCTTTGATCTGACATGTACTGAGTACTCTGGCCCAATCCAGTAACACTTTAAGTTTAACTTAACTTTAAACACATCGCCCTATTGAGTTCAATGATTCAATAAATTCAGTTCACATGCTTAAGTGCTTTGATGCATCAGGCCAACATACTCAGCACCTTACAGGATCGAGAACTAAAAGACACCCAGAATTTGACCCACTTAAAACTGTTACATAATTTTAAAATGAAAGACATACTGTGTATATGCTAATCTTTCATTCACTGTACAAGGTTAGGAGTCAGTCTGTGGTTAAAACATAGGGCAAGGAATCTGATGATCTGGGTTCCATTCCCAGCTTTGTCACAGACTTTGCATGACTGTGCTAGGCAGTGCAGACCATCACCTCATGTAAACAGGACTGCCTGGAGAGACAGGACAAATTCTGCCTAGCCTGAAATGTTGACAAATCTCGGACTCACAGGAAGAGGGAAATCAGACAGGGGGCGGGTGTGTCTCACAACTTTTGTTGTTTTGCACATAACTGCTCTAGAGCTTTTTAAGAGTACAGTGGCTGTGGTCAAGAAATTCCTGTGTTCCTTGCTTCCATACCATGTTGTCCCTCAAGGGGCTAAACTTGAAGCTTACAGTGTCCACAGTCTAGGTGGAGCTCTGGGGGAGTGTGTGGAAGTGACTGGCAACTCAGAAGTTCTGAGGCACTGGTTTTGGCATCTAGGGTAGCTGAACTATGGAGTCCCATATCTCAAGGAAAGGCTCAGGTAAGAGGACTGAGCCTAGACACCCTGAGCTAGAAACAATCACCAGACTCAGTCCAGCCCTTACGGGACAGAAGCATGTGGGACCCAATTCTTGAGTCCACTCTCAACAAATTGCTGTCATTGCAGGGGAAAACGAGTCCAGGTTGTGACAACTCCTTTCCATGCCTTTCCTTTTAAAATCATAGCTTACTGTACTATTACTTCTGTTACTGAATACATGCAATAAAATATGCAGGATGTACAATATAGCCAAGTTAATATTTTTATGTGCAACCTGTCTTGAAACATTCTCAAGTCTTTTGAACGTATAAAGTTGTAATCAGATTGTTACATTAACCAAAGCTTTTGTATTTAATATATCATTAACTGTAAGTATAATAGGGCCAAACTTGTAGTCCTTACTCAGTCCTTGTTTAATGTCATCAGTAGGAGTGTTGCTTTTGAATAGACAGCAGGACTGGGGCCTAGGTGTGTTGAAATTCAAAGAAGCATAGTTTTGTATGCTGCAGCCTTATAATTAGAAAAGATTATAAAATTTGCTTTGTTAAAAAGTTGTTGCATGATTGTATCTCAAGCAATTATTGAGCAGCCATTAAATTATAATCAGTGAAACAGCACTGGCTCTTTCTGGGCATGTTAGCGCTGAGTCAGAAGTTCAAATCTTTATGGTTGATATGTGATCACTGTTCAATCATAGTGGTGGCAACTTGGGGATGACTTAGTGTGACCCAGAGACCTCTTGATGCCTATGGGCAAAGGTGGTGCATAAGGTGACAGGGATCCCCTCAGTCAGATATATGCATAATAGTGCGCCAAAGGGCAGCAGAAAAGGTTTCTATTGAGAGCTAGTAGCCCACTGGTCATCATAGTCGTTGCTGAATATTTGTGTGGATAATATTTAAGGAGTTACGTATCTATACTGAAAACTAGGTTCTTAAGGTCTTGGAGTTAAGGCAGGTCAACAGGAGGTGACATACCTCAGACAGGTTCGTTTCAGGCAGGAGGTAACACACACTTATTTCCCTGTCTGGTTATATGTTTACTGTCTGCCTCACAACAGAGGCCTGTTGGCATACTGAGCCCAGGTGCCAGTCAAAAGGTTGCAAAATCTACAAGAGAAAAAATCCAGAGGAAGAAACAAAGCAGCAAGGGGTGTTGTGTTTATGAATGAAGACAAAGAATGGGAGGCACAGCTGTGAATCTAAATACTGAGTGTCTAATGGAACAGGAGCTGGACATTCTACCAAGATGCCCGGGGGGGGAGGGGGGGTGTTGGAGTGTGTCTATTGCTAACCTGTAGAGACAACACCAGGCCTGCACAGACCTAGAGAGGAGTGCTTGTGCTGCCTGTGGCTGGTGGAGTTGGGGAGCTCACTTCCAGCAGGCACGCACAAGGCTTCCTCCTGCTCAGGTCAGGTGATAGCAAGGTGCTTCACAACCCTGACAGGAAGCATCACAATTAGTGGCTAGTAAAGAACAATCTCTCTCTTTTCTTTCTTTTTTTTTTTTAAATGAATTTTATTAGAATAATATAAATTGAGTGCAGTTAAAGAGGCTCAATCTATCCCCAGCTCAAATAGTGTATAGGGGTTGTAAGTGAGCAGCAAGAGACTTGGGGGGTGAAAGAAGATCTACGTTGCCTTCCTTCGCAAGTCCCAGTGAAAAGGGCAGGGCTGGAACATGATAATTAGCTACATTGCTCAGCTCTGCAGAGACTGTGCAGCTCAAAGATAGCCTTGGGTGGCAGGCAGCGGTAGCAGCCCCTAGAGATGCTTACATCAACAGCTGTTTCAGCCCCTACAGAAGCCCAGAATCCAAGCGGTACAAAGGAGGCATAAAGCAAGCCTTGGTGGCCCACCATCCACCTGAGCTGTGCTTTCTGTGCTGTGCCTTGTAAGAGGCAATGCACAGCATCTGGCCTTCTGCATGCAATGTGTGTTTTACTGGCTTTACTGCTCATGGTAGCAAGCTATTTTCTGAGGTCAGTTATTTCACACTATGCTGGCCCCATTTATCTACTGCTCAAGTGATGGTTGAGTAAAAGTAACAGTTTTAAAAGTGACTCAGTAAAGGGGTGTGAGGAAGAAGAAGAAACATTTTAAAAGCTTTTTTTTTTTAAATGTCAAGGATAAGCATGTGTACAGTATAATTTTATACATGTAGATCGCATTAGGACTCAAACTGTGTATATAAAATGTCAATGTTACAATTAGTGGGTCAAATTCCTCCTTAGTGTAACAGAACAGCCCTTGTGTCAGTAGTTTTGTGTCCCTGTACGTGGTTGCTAAAAGCCCGTTACTTTAACATCCAAAACAACTACTGGGGTTGAGTTCTATATTTTGCAGTGCAGGGAGTTGTGTGTGTGTGAGTGAGAGAGAGAGAGTAAATTTGGCTCCAAATAAATAAATTCAATAATCGTTCCCTGCCTTTGAAAAATGTAGAGGATCCAGTCACTCTGTTCCCTCCCCCACCTTTTCCCATCCTCAAAGAGAACTAAAAGCTACAGGGCAGATCAGCTTTTTGCCTTTCTTATCTCATCCTGTTAAAAGAGCAGGAGCTCTTGAGTCCATCTCTTCCTTTCCTCCCGTGTCCCCCATAAAAGAAGGAGACAGCAGCAACTCAGCCTCACTCGGCTCACTTGCCTGCGTAAAACTTCTTCTTCTCACCCTGAGTGCATGCATTTTTATGCTCTGATAAAACTACTTGGTTTCAGACTGACACAGTGAAAAATTGAAGGCTGGATTGCTGCATATTTATGAATAAGGGATTGAGGGCTAAAATAAATGCATTCCTCTATTGATCACAGCCTCTTCTCTTCCATTAAAGTAATCAAACTAAATAACATTACAATGCTTTAAAAGTTGCATTTCACTTAAAGTGCTGCAGGCAGCAACACAGACAGCCACATTCACCCAGAAAGCTTTCCGATATCAGCAAGCATATATTTAATATGACTCTGCATACTATTGACAGAAATATTTAAATAAATGGTATTCTATTATTGTAATAGTGTGATTAAATCTGTGATTAATCATGATTAATCTTTTTAATCGCTTGACAGCCCTAATATTTACTGTAGTTCTGTACATCAAAATCTCTGTTTTGTTAGTAAAAAGGTCTTTTCATATGAATATAAACTTATTCAGCTATACAAAAACCTACTTTATTACAAAAAAACCTTTGTTTGATCACTTAACAAAAAAGTCATAAAATGTGATTTGGCGTTAGTTTTATGGTTCCGTGAATGACTAAAATATTGGTTCTTTACTTTTCTTCATTTTATGAATTAGGAAATGTTGTGAGATTACTTATTAATTTATTCATTTGCATATTGCAAGGAGGTGCACTAACTTTTGTGAGGGAACCATTTAGTTTGCTCAAAACTACTAATTAAACATTTCCAAAACATTTTTGGAGATGTTGATTTTAGAGACACTCAGGTTAATGCTCCCATTTTGCTGGGACCTTGACACTTTAGAAACAAGATATGGCCTGACTGGATGCAGAGAAAAGTGATTGTAGAATCCTATGTAGTTTTCTGTGTCACTTATTAGGAGAGGAATTGAAACATTTGTTTCGATACTAAATGTATTTTGAGATTTTTTGGCATGTTACCTCTTATTTTAGGCTTTGTTAGTGTTTTAGTTTAATACAGGCTTATTCAAAATGTTAAGTACAAATATAGATGAGAGATGGTAGAGGACAGGTCTGGAATGAATGGAGACATTAAGACACCTTCCTTTATTCCTTCCCTTAGAACTATATATTTCTCTTGAAGGTCACAAGATAACATTTAACATAGTTAGAAATGTCTAAGCCAAGGATGCAGGGAAAGAATAATAAAGCTATTTTAAAACATCTCAGAGCTCCATTGCAGTGACTTTGCCTAAAAATAGGCCTTGGTTTTAATGCAAGGATATATGATTCAAGTGTGAGCTATTCTGTTGTATCACTACCTTATAATTTCTAAGTAAAAGAATATTAAAATTGTATATTCAGGGGCCAATATCAAACCTTCTAGGCACCACAACAAGCAACCTTAAGAAGGGCATTTCCTCAATTTTGATTGCTTGTCTCTGCAACATAATACATTCTATGGATGAGTTTTTTGTGTGTAAAATATATGTTAAATAATAGATATTTTCTATAGTCCTCTCAAATATTAATTTTTAACTTTTAATGTAATTTGTTTTTCTTCTCCCTTTAACTTATGCTCTCTGGAAACAGTAATGAGAAAGGTGAGTGAGGGCAGAAGATTTTGGACTCAGGACATTGAGGAGAGTTGTACAAGGTGTAAGTACAAGGAAGAGGAAAGGAGGAGGAATACATGGTAAAACGTCAGAAGGACAAGAGCAGGAGGCATACTAAGAACACAGAGAATTGCTTAGTGGCCAAAAGTCCATAGAGAGCAACAAGTTTCAAGGAAATCATCCATGAACTTCAACAGGAGACCAAAGGTTCTGATACAGAGAAATTTACCCTCTAATGTGAGCAGGGATTTAGAACAGGAGAGCCAGATAGCTGCAAAAGGTTGCTGCTGCTGTAGCTTAGCCTATACTGGGGTTTCCAGAATATCTGGGGACTTCTGGTCTTCCATCCAACGTTATGGGATTTCACACTGTGGTCTCTGCTTTGCTGATCAGTTTTTGAGCTCTACCGCCTAACTGGAGGAGAGAGCTCAGATGCAGCTCCCCCCTCAACAGTCACAGGAGGCATCTGCTGCGTGTATAGACACTGGATTTAAGGAACTGGGCCTTTCATTTTAATAACACAATGAGCTCAGCTGTAAGCCACCTTAAACACCTTTTCCATAAATAGCAGCACGGGGAGAAGAGCAGCCTCTGTGTGGCCACTATGTCCCCTCCCACGCATTGTTGGTGGAGACTTGGTTCAGCTGCACTGACCAGCCGCACCAGGGGATGTCATCTGCTGACACAGATTACTGCCCCCACCATTCATTCAGCCCTGGAGCTAGAGGGAAGCAGTGACCAAATTGCACCCCTCACAGTCTGGTTCCCGGTCTGCTCCTGAGGGAGCATAGTGAGGGTGACCATCTTTTCAAAAGGCATAAGCAGGACACGTGTACAAGTCCTGCCCCCGTGAGTCCCAGCCCTTTGCTCCTCCTCTTGCCCTGAGGCCCCATTGCTTGGCCAGGCTGGAAGCTAGAGCCTGGCCATGGTAAGAGCTGCCCCGGGAGCCTGGGCTGCTATGGAGAACCTGGGACCCTCCACTTGCCCTGGCCAGAGGACCAGGGTGCGCAAGAGCAGTGCCCTGCCCATGTCCCAACCACCTGAGCTGCGCCACCTAGGGCAGATGGGGGGTCCAGAACTCTCCAAAGTGGCCCAAGCTCCCTGGGCGACTCTTATCACTGCCTGACTCTGGCTTCCAGCCTGGCCAGCGGGCAGGGCCTCATGGCAAGGGGGAGCTAATGCCCACCTCAGCTCCTCCCCACCATTGGGAAGAGGCTGGCGCTGCCCCTGAGCCTCAGGGAGGTTCAGAGCAGGGAATCTGGGATAAATGCTGTCCCAGAATCATTCAGCCTGGGACTGGGACTTGATCTCTACATTTTGGGACTGTCCCACCCAATTTGGGATGGGTTGTCACCTTGAGCACAGCTACTTGTGACTAGGGATTGTGTCCCTAGGAATTGTGGCGAAGCCGCAATCAAGCCCAGTGCTATTACAATTGTATTATAATTAGAAATGAGTGTGGATCATTAGGTTCCTCAAGTAGAGGATCCAGTAAGCAGCTTTCTATTTATTTTATGGAGTTGTCAATTAACAAAAATGGTAATGATTTAAGGTCAGGCGGTGTATTTTAAGATGTCAATGGCAGCAGCACTAATCGCACCTCCACAACTAAGGTTGTGTCATTGTTTCCACTGTTAACTTTCTCTGCTGCTCAAAAAAAAAAAAAAATGCTTTGGACAGAAAGTTCTCAAACAAGATCTTGGCCCAGTAGCAGCTTTTTTCTTTTTTTTACAATCTTCAAACAAAAAATGATTTAAGATCCATTTCTATACTTCTGTAAAACAAAAACAGCTTTGTGTTTTATACAAAAAAAAATTCAGATCCAAATCCAAAATGTGGGCTGGCACATTTGTTTGTGTTATTAATTTTTTATTGTTTAGAAGAATATTTAAATATTTTGTTTGAAGTCGTGCAGTATGTATATGGAATTTTAGCATGCCGACCCATGCTCATGCATAGTAGCTGGATTCACACAGGAGATCAGAGATTCTCAAAAGTTTTCATGGCAAAGTTTGCATTTTATTAGACTGGTTAGTGAACTCTTTCTCTTCTCCCCTATGCTTCTTGACTATGCAATCCACCTCCTCTGCTACTGATGATGGAATAAAGTCCTCGAGGAGACTACAGCAAATGTTCACATAGAAAAGTAACATTAGGAAAGTATTTATTTATTTATTCATTCATTCGTTTACTTGTATTATAGTAGTGCCTAGGAACTCCAATCAGGGATCAGGACCCAGTTATACTAGTACTATTAGTACAGTTATGCTATACTAATACAGAGCAAAAAAAGATGGTCCCTGCACCAAAGATCTTAAAATCTAAATGTCTATCTAAATGGTAAATACAACAACAGACAAACATACCACAAGTTAACGATTGGACAAGTGATAGACAATGGTCACAATACACTAGCAGCCTTGCTTTTCTTTAAATGAAGTTTAAGAGCTAATTTGGTGTAGCAGAAAGGGAACCACTGGCTTCAACTGCAAGGGGTGGAATGACATAGTTAACATGAAGAACAAGGAAAATTATTTTAGCAGCAGCATTTTGTATGGATTATATGGGGTCCACATGGGAGTTTGGAAGTCCAGAGAGCATGATGTTGCAGTAGCTGAGACCAGAAATGCAGGCCTGATTGAGAGTTTAGCTATAGGGCTAGACAGAAAAGCACAAATGCTAGATATATTGCATAGGAGATGGCCTAGATGTGTAGAGAAAGTGAGAGGGAGTGAAAAAATAACCACTAGATTATGAATTTGAGTAATGGGAAGAAGTGTGAGAGTGTTGACATTGATAAAGAACACAAGGTAGAAAACATTTGAGAGGGAGGATTAGGAGTTTGTCTTTAATCTTGTTAAATTTAATCTGATGATGAGACTCGTATTCTGGAATATGACGTGAATTACAGTTTTTAAAAATGTTGAGTTTCTTTTTCTCTTAGTCATTTACGATTTTTAAAAAATAATTCATGTACAGGGCCTAGTGTTGCTATCTACAAATTAGAGTGACTTCACTCTGAATGATCTGTTGAGAGATGAGGTCAAAATGTCAGTTTTAACACTGAATTTTCTGGTCTTTTTAAATTTATGTCAAAATCTAAGGCAAAATGTAGCTTTTTGGTCTCTGAAACACAATGTTACTGAATGTTGGCTTTTCTGGGTTGTCTGCACTCTGCTGAGGTGTTTCAGATCTCAAAACCTTTTAGGCTGTTTGTTCTCCCTCTAATGGTTTGAAACCTTCCAGGGAATAATTCCTGTGTATCACCTGCTCTTAACTTTAGTTTCTGCATCTTTCAAAAACACTGTTCTCTATAGTTGGTCACATTCTTCTAGCTAAAGTGAAAATTATTTTTTCTATGATACTGCATTCTGATGTTCTGTCAGGCTTTTCTCTCAAAGAACTCATGAAAATGAACTCAAATTAAGTTTTCTTTGAGGATTTAGGACAATGTGACTACTCACTGGCTTGAAGTTGGGTGCATACTTAGGCAACTTGCTGAATCAGGGCCTTGGTTTCAGATCTATTAATACAGCCTAGTGAATAATAAACAGAAATAACTCATGAATGTTTTTGACACTTGTGAGAGGAAAATTTGCAAATAATTTATCTAACTAATTATTTGACCTGACCATGCATAGACCTGGCTGAATAATAGGGGAAAAAAGGCATTCAGAAATGTATTCAATTAATGGGAGGAAAAATATTTTTAAAATACATTATTCATGACTGTTATTTGTCCAGCTCTATTTTTTAAGAATATACAACCCCTTTGAACAAATGAAGTCTTCAAATGAACTTAAAAGATTTCAGTGTATAGACAAGTCTTTTTAAAGGATGTTGTAGAATGACCTGTCTGATCCAGATTCAGGCAGCTATAAGAATAATATTCCTATATATACGGCAACCAGAATGTTTTTGCAAAGATGCAGGTCATGACTGTCTGACTGATAAGAAAGATTATGGATAGTTATTAGCTATGGAAGGATATCTTTTGTTGTAAAACAATGTATTCTCTAGAAAACTGATGGTAACAGTACAAAAATGTATATTGACAGTATTTCATTCTTATTCATCTCTCTTTTATTGATGGTAGTTGGAGTAAGTTGAGGGCAAATGGCAACACTGAATTTTGCATCTCTTCAGAGAACTCGAAATGTAAGTTATTTTGAAAAAAGATGTGTGTCCACATATGAAGAAATATATGGAGTATTTCAGCTGACTTTATCCCATTTATGATATTTGACAGTCACGTGAATTGTAAATCAATTGGAGAGAACAAGGAACCTGAGCTTTGTATGAGGGGAAAAAAAGATTGTTCAAGCTTCAAGAACTTCAGATCCATCTATCCTCAGTGACTGGCCCCAGCAAGTCTGACACATTATTGAGATAGAAAGACTGCTGCTGAAGTAAAGTCAGACTCCAATTGTGTAAAAAAATACAGGCTCTGGTTATAAATTGCTGATTGATATTGATCATACTGACTGAATGCTCCTCCCAAATCTGGATATTGTTGAATGTAGGTTTTAATACTAGTCAGATTGTTTGAACCTAAACTACACCAAAATTAGAAGAAGAATCTGTCTTATTCTCACATTTAATTTTAGTAATAGAATTATTAAATTTTGTAGATCTTGATTTTTTTCCATTACGACCTCTATTTTCTGGCGTAGCTTTGCAGCCACAGTTCATTTTGGATGCAAAACTGTCACGCATAAAAATGGAGACTTAGTTTGATAATCCAACTCTTTAAGAATCATAGCATGATATGCAGTTATTTGTGTCCAGTTTGGACTATCCACTGTTCTCTGCTCTGTATATTTGGAGTGGGAGGAGGTGATTCATTAGCATTCCTTTGTATACTCTCTGAGTTTGTCTAAAAGCAAAATTGTCCTGTTAAAGGTTTATTTTGTCAACCTTAACCAAAAAAAATCCTCCTTGGGAGCTACCTCATTATTATTTTATACCAAAGTATTAGAGACTCTTTTATAAATAGACAAGGAACTAGGGTGACTCCTGCAACATGATTTTGTTGTGAGAACAATATGGTTCTTTCAGCATCCCTTAGTACTGAAGTATAGCCTGAGGCTGTTTACTTTTCCTCACATTGGTATTCTTGTCTTGTTGGGGCAAGCAGTGATCCATAAAGGTAAGGACATACAACATAACCTGGGATAGCAACTAAATATAAAGAAGTTGGACTACACATAATCTAGGATAAATCAGTGCTGCTTTAAATATAAAGCTTGAGGTATGTCTACACTATCAGAGAGACAGCTGCAGCACTAGTACAGCTGTAGTGCTGTACTATAGACACTTATTACAGTGACAGGTTGTTTTTTCCATCACTGTACTAAATCCACCCCCTGGAGAGGCAGTAGCTTGGTTGACAGAAGAATTCTTCCGTCAACCTAGCTTCCTCTACAGTGGGAGTTAGGCTAACCTAACTATGCTGCACAGTGCATGAAATTTTTCACAGCCTTGAGTGATGTATCTAGATCAACCTAAGTTTTAGGTGTAGACCAGACCTTTAACTATACCACACTGGAGTACAAGTTAAGGCCTATTCTCGTGCCAACTACAATGAAGAATTAAGATTTTTGCAAGTTCCAGTGCTATTTACAGCTCCTTCTAGTCTTGTGGATGAGAAGATGCTGGAAATAGCAGCTCATGTTTCAAATCAGGAGCTCCCAAGGGATTTAAATTTGCAGTCATTCTAACGGAAATGTTACTGAATTTAAATAGAAAATGTTAGATATTTCTCCCAGCTTTGGCCTGGCACTGACGTTAGCAACAGTGAGACGCTAGAACAGAGAGAACTAGCATAGACCAACCATCAATTACTTGAGACCTGGTTTAGACTGAATGGTGATAAGACTGCTGGTGGCATCTGTGTTAGAAATCTCAGGTCTGGTCTACAGTACAAACCTATATCGGTATAACTTCATTGCTGAGGGGTGTGAAAAATCCACACCTCTGAGTGACATAGTTCTACTGACCTAACCCCCCGTATAGACAGTGCTATGTTGACAGGAGATGGATTAACTGTACCAATGAAAGAGCTCTCTCTCATCAACTTAGAGCATGTTCATTAAAAAACGGCTGTACTGATGCAGCATTTTAAGTATAGACGTGCCCTCACTGTCTCTAGTACTGATGGAGCTACCTGGCAATATAACAGGGAGAGATTTGGGAATAGTAAAAAAACAAAAACAAAAAACAGGCTTTTGCAAGGAGTATAAACACCCTCACTTTTCAGGACTTAAGGCAACATTTATCTGTTTGAGGTTTGGAAGAAACTTCCAGGGGCTAGTTATCCAATAAATGTCTACAGCAAATATTTTTGCCCCTTCCTCTTAAGCAAGTGATGCTGGCCTCTGAGTTGGGATAGTGAGGTAGATGGACATTGGATCTGATCCAAAATGACATTTTCCCAGTGTCGACAATGGCTATGATGTGACAGAGCGAGTGAGAGGCTTTGTTCTTTCTGTTTCCATCTGATGAAACCTCATAGGAGGAGCATTGAAATACTTTAGTGGTGTTTAAATAAAAAAGTTGTTAAGAATTCAGCCAAGTGTGCAGGGAGAGATGTTTCAGGAGTAGGTTCTTTGCAATCTCTAACCCAAACAGAATGCAGATTCATATTTCAGTTTGAGAATAAGAAATACTTTCAGGTCAAGGGAAGAATCATTAAGATGTAGTGCAGGACCTCTAATAGTTAGCTTCACTTTGGCCTGTAAGATATTTTCTAAAATACTGTATTCTTGGTGCTTTTTCGCCTTTCTTTCATTGTTGATCCCTTTTAGGCATTTATTGTTGTTTGGTGTTGGATATAGCAAAGTGTGGCATGGGCCAATGTTGTCTTCAGCTTTAATGTAAAGGTACAACCTTAGAGGACTTACAGATAGCAGCATGCAAGGATCCATCTCACTTAGACCAAAGTTAGAGCATCACAAGCCGAGGTCACTGAGATGGCAACTGGCCTTTCGATGGGCAATTTTTTTTGCAGGATCCTGAACTAAAATGTGGATTACCCTATTTCCACCTATATTTAACTTTTCCTATACATTTCTCTTTTTCTTTCTCTTTAATGAATGAAAGAATGGAAGGGGGAGCAGTGAATCTTGTCATTTTATCCTAACAGGAACATAAGAAAAAGAACAGGAAGGGAGGGAAATCCTAAAACTTCATTGACTTTTGGAAGAGTGGGGAAAGAGGAGTAGTAAAAGGCTTTATTTTTTAATCAGAGCGATTGGTATTTTCCTATTAGACACCAAATTTCCTCTAAGAAAAAGGTCATAATTAACATACAAGTTTTGTTCTAAGTAAAGATGAGCTATGAAATTCTGTATGGTTTAATAATGCTTGTTAACATAGAATTGGAATTATTGAGGCACAGTAGTTTCTGGTTTCCTTTCTGCATACACAGTTGAGTGGTTAGATAACATTTGAGTTTCAAAGCAGCCTCCAAAGGGGATGTCTTTGCATGGCACAGTTATGCGCAGGAGGATACTTGAAGAAATATTCTTGCAAACTGATATCAACATCTACAGCAGGCCTGTGTGTGTCATTAGCAAGGAAATACTTTTACGGATAGAATTCTTTCAGTGACTAATTTTTAAATGGAAGATTTGGAATATTTTAAAAATAAAAATAATATCTTGCATTAAGCAGTGCCTTTCTTCTCATAAATTACCATTTCTTTTCTGCTCTCTATTTGTGGATATAGTATGCATATTACATATATTAAAATATTTTTATGACTCAGTTAAACTACTGAAAATTGGGTGGCTCTGAGGTGAAGTATGGCAGCTGTTCAGCATCAGAGAAGTAAGAAACAAAAGTAATTTTTGTTCGTCCACTCAACCTCCCTGCCAATTCAGGATAGTTCTCTGCTATATATTTTTGAGTGCTTTGTCTTATTTAAGTATCCATGTCCCAGATAGTAAAAGGGATTTCCACCATACACATCAATACTACATTTATAGTTTAAGACATGAAGTGGAAACTACCCAATATGTTCTGCATTTCTGAACAGGTCTGGAGAACTCTCTAAGTGTTTGACTAAAAATACCCACTTGGTTAGATTAGTTTAGGTATGATTGGATAGGATCAAAATAAACAGCAAAGGTATTGTGCAAGGAAGATATGCAATGATGAGCAGCGTAAAGCAATTTAATTTGAGATTTAAATTCAAAATAATCACAAACAATATTATACTGACTAAACTCAGAGACGACAGTAAATGGGAGAGAGCTGAAGGGAGGAAGCCTTCAAAATTCTGGGGTGTCTGCTACATAATTTAGGTCTAATGTATCCTAGAGGAATCATGGCCTTGCTTAGGGCCAGGATTGTCTCTTTTCTAGGTTTGTACAGTGCCCTGTGCGATGGGGTCTCAATCCTGATTGAGGCTTTGGGCACTACCATAGTATCATTTAATAATAAGATCTATGAATCTAGAATCTTCTAAGATCTAGAATCTTCTATGGCCTCTCTGTGATTCAGTTTAAGGGAGTTCGATGGGTGTGGGCCTGTTGCTGAGGAGGCTCAGTCCCTGCAGTTGTGAGTTTCACCCTGGGTCACTGAGGAGCACAGCTGTCATGGTAAGTCATTGTTACAGAGAAGCGATCCTTATGGGCTTGTACACGGAGCAGCAGTGTTCTCTAGAGGGGTGTGATTTCTATAGTGCACCAGTGTGTTGCATGCTAAATGGCCTGTGTAGTGCCTGCTGGCACAACTAAAAGTTCCCTTGTGCATATTAATCTAGTATTGTTTGAAACAGCAATACCTTAATGTTCACTAGGGAATTTTTAGCTCATGCCAGCAGGGTCTACACAGACCAGTTAGTTTGTAACACCTTGGTGTGCTTTAGAAATCACACCCCTCTAGTAAGCATGGCTACTCCATGTAGACAAGACCAAAGAAATGCTGGCAAAGAGCATTCAGAGTCCTGAATAACAGGATCAAGGACTTACATCAGAAAAGGTAGTGGACAGGGAGCCAATACAGCATAGGTAGAGCAATGGTGTGAAATGTTCTCGTTGCCTTTCCTTGCTTAGGAGAGAGACAGCAGAGTATCTGAAACATTACATGGCATTCACTTTCAGTGCCAGGTGTGCTATACATTGTGGTAGTTGTCGCTGAAGCTCACTTTCCATAGCCAAGGCCACACCCAACAGGGCATGACACAATATCCTAGCCAGTCAAATTTGACAACTTTTGGAGGGGCACATTCTGTGCCCCCGCCACAACCCTGGGGCCGGAGGAGCCATCAGCTCCCCGCTTCCTCACCCCAGGGCCAGAGGAATTCTATATCCCTGCCAATTGTAGGGGGGTGCCCCTGCTTGCTCCCCCTTGTGCATGACCCTGTCCGCAATCAACTTGCCTACATTACTATATGGTATCTATGGGCACTCCTTTGAGCACCAACATGACATCTAGTCACAGTGAAAATACACAGTATATATTCTTTCTTCACAATCTGTCTGCTTCTTGGGAGGGTGATATTAATTTATTTCTATCTGCAGCAATCAAATGAAAAGTGTTAAAAATTCTATAGCTTAAAAAATAAATCCTAAACATACATTGAGCTGGTTTTATTATCCAACTACAATGCTTCCTGTAACTTAAAAAAATACTCAGAGCAGAAAGTCAGTTGTTGGAAGCTAGTATTTCTTTATTCTATTTATGTCAGCTCTCATTAAGTGTTCTGCTTTTATGTTTAATCGTGTTATCTCAACACTGTAAGTTTCTTGGCTGAAAAATCATTTATTCCAAGTATCAAATGTTTCATTACAGTGAACAATTGTAAGATTGCTCTTAGCACAGGGCATAATGGAGATAGCACTATGCTAATAAATAAATAAATAAATAAAAATCAGCAATTCCTTCCATATTCTAAAACCTGAACAGCTGAGGTTCCATGGGTTAGGTTTTTCAGAGCAAGTGAAATCAGTTTGATTTGTAACAAGAAAGGTAGTACTTTCAGAAGCTCTGAAATTCATCAAAGGCATATTTGTGCCTTATTATTCTTATACACTCCTTGTTCTTTTGATAGTTTAACATCTTTTTATGTACCAACCCAATTGCTAATTGATAGTAAATTCTAGGAAGACGATGAACAAGGGGAAAATGTTAAACTCACTCCGTATAAATTAAAGATAAGAAATCCATGTAGTAAATTCTGCAATGGAGGGGTTCTGCCCTTTTTATTAAAAGCGTCTCAAGAGAAGTATATTTTCTTCATCTGCTGCTATCTAATACCGGATTCAGACTCTATTTGTGAATCTTGCCCTAGAAACAGATGTTATGGTTTATGGTGAAATGGAGACATATTCTGCACATTATGTAACGTGCTTTGGCTCTAGTTTCTACTACATGTTTTTCCTTAATTCTGCCACAGCACTATAATCTTACCTAGATGGTTTCAGCATGTGTCTGTAGATATTTAGCTTGTTCAATCTTAAGTAATAAGCACATTAGGTTCAGGAATAGCTTTAACTGCTTTAACTGTTTTAAACATGTCATACTCCCTCCATTTTCATTTTATTTTTATTTGTTTTTGTTTTCCCCCTTTATCCTGTCCTTTAGGGGTTGCTTTTCTAGCTCCTAAAGCATCTGTCCTCCTTTGAACTGAAGGAAATTGTTGCTTCAAAAGCTATCCAGCAGGTGGTCTGAGGATGAGGGTGAATTAACTTGAGTATTAAGGTCCTGCACAAGACTTTGCAGACCACATAAGGTCTACAGAGGGGGTTGCTTGGTGCATGTTTCTGACTAAGGGTGACTTCACTTGCGGGGTGGGAAGTGTTCTCAATTCAGATTAGCTAACTCCGTTTAAAATAGCAGTGAAGACATGGAACCTCAGGCTCTCATTCAGGTTAGCACCTCAAGTTCAACCCTATGGGGGTGCCTGGGGTCAAACTTGAGTTGCCACCCCTAGTTAGAACCTGAGTTGTCTTGTCTTTACTGTTATTTGAACCTGAGCTAGCTAACTGTCTAACTCAGGTGAGCTAACCCAAGTTAAGAGCACCCCTGTTTTCTGTAGTGAACCAGACTCTAAGTGGCAATCGAGAGGTGTCTCCACAGGCCTTACATTTTTCTGAAAATGTCTTTTTTCACAGGTCTACCTAGGTCAACATGAATTCCCACTTGGAAGTGGGTTGAGGACGTGGGCCACTGATCTTCATTTATGTGGATCCAGTGGTCTCAGGACCCCTCACAGTAACTGATGAGGTGCTTTTGTGCCCACTATTCCAGCTTATTTGCTGGAGTAGTTGCCACTGGGGAATGCGAGTGGGAAGGGACTCTACAACAGTCCCATACCCTGGCCCTGGCATATACTTCATTCCACTCCCCTAGAGCTGGAATATTCAGGTTGTGCAAATGGAATGGATTTCAGCCTGGGAGAATTATAACTGTTGAGACATTTTTTAACTTCTTAAAAATTCCTACCTTCCATTGCTTGTAAAGGTTTTAAGTGTTGAAAAGGTCTGTAATTATATTGTCTTTCTTCAAAAAAAAAAAAAAAAATTGTCGCTTTATCTACTGCCTTGTCATGCCAATACATCTGAGACCCCTCAAAAGGGAGAAACAAAATTTGTTGTTGTAAGGGCTAGAAAGATGCAGGTACTTCTGCTTTGAAACCTCTAAACGTTGAATGGTATAGTTTTAAAAACAAACCAACAAACACACCTTAACAAAAACAAATAAAATATTTTTTATTTACCTAAATTTAAATCTAGGGACAAATACTTTGATAGTGCTCTGTATGTTCTACCTTTTGCCTAAGACTTTTCGATACAGCCACTCCCAAGATCTGGCACAAACACAGGAGCTGTCCTCCCAGCAAAACAGAGCACAGGTTAAATACTTGGAGCAGTCAAAGTAATGCAAGTATTAGGTATCAGTTACAATAACCTCTCTGCGTTTGAAAGCATGTTGCAGGCCTGCCATGGTTGTTTAAAAGTATCTGGTCAATAGATACTTTGGAATAATTGCACTTAATTGTTGCAGATGAATTTTATTCTTTTAAGCAATTCCAGGGTTATCCCCATAGCTTTCAGGGTCAAATTTTCTGCTGGTGTAACCCTGTTGAAACCAATAGCTAGCAGACTTTGGCCTTAAGTCTTTAGGTTTAAATCTATGTCTGCAGTTAAAGGCTTGCCCCAAAAAAGTGGAATTGCTGGCTTGCTTTGTATCCGTTTATGCTGCAGAAGAAAGTGGGAGAGAAGAGATTTCAGTCACTGCTGTTTGCAACCCTAGCTAGCAGCTTCAGTCTTCTCAGAGTAAATTTGTCAGTGGAAAGTAGAATGGGGGCGGGGGAGTACAGTTTTTTAATCCATGCATTTGCTGAGGGGAGCCAAACTCTCCACTACACTTTAGAATATTTGGGCACACATATTGAAAACTAGTTCACCCATAAAGCGTCGGTTTAACTATCAAGTAACAACATTTATTCTGTAAAGCAGCATAGCAGTAGTACATAATAATGCCTAGATTCTGAGGTACACTTATCTACACCTCCCGTTTTGTAGGCTAAAGGAAAATTATACTTCTCTTGTATACTAAAATTCTTGGACTTGAAGTATATCAAAAATAGAGTCTAAACAAGAGCCATTTATTTAAGCTTTCAGAAAGCCTTAAAGTTCCTTACAAGAGGCTGTTAAAGTCATGGGATGACTGGCATAAGTATTGTCATGGATTAGAAACTGGCTGTGAGATAAGAACAAATCAGGCATGTGTGGAGAGATTTCAGCATGGCAGAATGTTACATGGGAGGTCGCAGTGGGGTAGTCCACCATCTATTTTAGCACAATTAATTTAATGTATTCAATAATGACCTGGGAAATAGTGAAGAGAGAGTTGGCAAAATTTGCAGATGATGCACAATTTAGGTTATTGACTAGAGAAGACATGGAGGCCCATCAGAAGCACCTATCAGTTTGACAAATGAGCAGTACAATGGCAAAAAAAAAAAAAATCATGGTTGGCAAATGCACACTGAAAGGAATAATAACTACGCTTCCATTTTACTAGGTTCTAAATTAACTGTAACTACTCAAGAAAAAGGCCTGGGCATCATTGTGAACAGCTGAGTCAAAATATCCATTCAACGTACATCAGTAATTTTTTTTTAAAGATGGAATGAAAAAAAGAAATCAATTGAAGATAATGCCAAAAAATATTATAATGCCACTTTATAGAAATCTATGGTACACTCTTCCTGGAGTACTGTGTTCTGTTCTGGTCACCCTATGGCTCAAAACAGGTGTGCAATGTAAATGATCAGAGGCATGGAAAGATTTTCATAGGAAAGAGGAATTGAACTGGGGCTGTCAGAAAGACTGGAGTTATGAGTAGACAATACATGTTAGCAGCGCCCAAGCATAATTTTTTCAGGCCCAGCGCAAACTTGTAACACGGGCCCCCTCCCACACACATACCCGTGGGCGTTGCAGTCTGGGCCGGGTCCCCCAAGGCCTTTGGGCCCCGGTAAAGTGTACCCTTCCCCCCACCATGTGAGGGCCCTACATGTTAGAGAGACAAGGTAGGTGAGGTGATAACATCTTTTACTGGACCAACTTCTGTTGATGAAAGAGACAAGCTTTCAAGCTACACAGAGCTCTTCTTCAGGTCTGGGAAAGGCACTCAGAGTATCACAGCTAAATACAAGGTATCAGAGGCAGGAGCTAGATTACATGGACTGGCTTGATATGGTAGTTCCTCTCTTCCTAATTGAGGGGGAGCTACTCTGTGTTCCTGACATGTGTACAAACATTCTTACACTATATGCATCCTTAAAGAGGCATTTGGCATTATATTCCAAGATATCCACCCTTCCTGTGGCAGATAGTATATAGGTGTAATAATTGCCAAGTGTGTGAGAGATTAGGAAATGCTAGAAGTGTAGTGCTTTTTAAACAATAAAAGTTAATTAAAAGTTTTAGTCCCCATAGCCTGCAGGCTGTTGTCTCATTTTTAGTCTGGTAACACTTATTCACCACTCATTACAAATACATTTGAACTTCATCAACTTCCACAGTTAAATTAAGAAAGATCAAGAGTAGCAGTCACATGTGAAAGTATTCTGAGTTACAGCTTGCATAGCTAACAAATCTTTTAGATCTGTGATCCAGTGATTTGTACTATATTATTGCACTCTTGGTTTCAAAGCAATTCATATTCATTAGTAGAAAAAGTTAAAGTTAAATGCTCGTTTCAGACTGATCGTGAAGGGAATGGGGAATATCTGCAGCCAATGTGAAAATTATTTCTTCTTGTTAGAATATCACGTTTTATACTTGGTGCTCTTATTAATTGGTAGCAGCTTTTATTTAAAAAGAGGGTTTAGCTGTAATTTTTATTCCTTCTCTTATAAACTGGGTGCAGAGAAGGGTGCTAAGAAATTCTGGGTGTTAAACCTGGCTTGGTATATTCCTGTCCTATTACCTGGAATTTTATTTTTCCATATGTATGCTAAATAAATATAGGTAGCCAAGCACAGCTGCTGTGTAATTCTGCTGACACCAATGAAGTCAAAACAAGGATGAATTAGGCACACACGCCCAGCTTTTTAAAGATATTTAGGTGTCAATATGCTTAGTATTGCAACACCTGACTGATTTAGGAGCCTAGATGTCATTTTAAAAAGGGGAGGCACCTAATGGATAAGTCCCTTTTGAAAATGAATTTTAGGCTCTTCAGTCAGTTAGATGTCTTCATATACAAAACATATTTTTACAGAATACCTTCTAAAGTACATAAAATAGCAATTCCCTTCCCCCCTCCCCCATTTCAGAATTCTGTTCTGTTGGCAAAAGTGGTGTCAAGGAAGAATAACTGCAGTGTCAATTGCAATGTAAGAACAATGGCAACCATCTAGGATATTGTGCTGTGTCATTTCACCGCTAAGTGTCGTGTTCTGATAGTTTAGGAAAGTGTCAAAAATAGCTAAGTCCCATTTGCAGTAGCTCTTTTGCAAAGTTAGTATCTCAGCTGTTTTAAAAACTAATTTCTTTTAAAATACCAAGGGGAAGCAATTTACGCTAATGTCTAACAGCACAGAATTGTTTAAAGCATTTTATTTTAACTAGCGCTAGTTAAGCAGGCACCTGTTCCTTTTTTCCCCTGCTCTTAACAAAAAAAGAAAGTTACCAAATAACTGATTTTTAAAAAAAAAAAACCCAGAGGTTTAATGAGCAGATCTAGTTTAACAACATACATGTTAATATTTCAACTAGATAAATCTGTGAAGTGACAAAGAAATTAAGTTGCAACATGGAAGGTTTACAATGGCTAGGCAGAGAGACTATTAACTGTACAACAGTTGCCACCATAGTTAATGTGTCACTATAAAAGTGCACTTTAAGGGAACAGAAATGTCCTCTCCCCACACCATATCTGTGTCTGTGGTTTTTCAGCAGAGAGACCCCTGGTGACTCTAGCTGAATGTTTTATATTAGAATTCATTTGGGTTGTCTATTTTTTGTTTTTTTGGTCAAAGTTTCACATGCAGCACCACACAAAGTTCATCCTTAGAAGTCATAGTCGCCGTGAGTAGTCAGTGGGGAGGGGAAAAGACTTCTGTGCTGGACTTCTTTTAAGAATAATTCCCAAAGAGGCTAGTAAATAACTTTGTATATTTTTGCATTAAAATGTGTGCAATAATTGTCATTACTTTATTGAAGGCTAGACTGGGCTGATATAGGGTGGCACATAGCTGTGGTGCCTCAGGAACAGTTCAAGGAAGGAGTTGTGCCTCAGAGAGACCTGTCCAGTGCCTTCCCTATTCCACCCTTGCCCCAGGAGGTGAGATACTAATCTATCACTGGCCTTCATCAATAGCAGGTAACTAACCCCCTACCCTGCACTGGTTAAGCTGAACTGATTGGCACACTGGGTTGGGGGATACGGAGAGGAGCCAAGGCCAGCCCATCTGTCAAGGGTAAGAGTAATGGATGTACAGAACCCATTTATCCCTGTGTACCCAGGCCCAAGATCTAGGTAGGCCATTTAGAGGCTGAAAGGAGGGTGTCTCTTGTTCCCTTTTATGGCATCACCTGACCACACAGCCTAGCCCATGATCTAGCTCTTAATAATTGTTATCCAGCCACGTGACATCTACATTACCTTTTTTTTTTTAATGTGGCCATCTAATTTTTCTGAAGAGGGCAGAATTTGAGAATACCTTGGTGATTTTTGCGAAGACTCTATAGTCCAGCCTAAACTAGTCTGAAACGTCCCTCCTGGTCAGTGTTTTGATGTATTTCCTGTACATGTCTCTTTGTCAGGAATGAAAAGAAATATATGAACAGATATTGGAAAGAAGTAGAAGTTGGAGACTTTGTTCAGCTTCGTTGTAATGAAATCATACCTGCTGACATATTGCTGCTCTCTTCAAGTGACCCCGATGGGCTGTGTCATATAGAAACTGCTAACCTGGATGGGGAGACCAATTTAAAGCAAAGACAGGTAGTGAGGAGATTCTTAGAGTTGGTAAGTCAACATCTTTCATTTTTATTTAAGATAATGGTTTGTCTAAACTCCATAAGTGATTCACCAATCTAGAACCACACCAATCAATTAACGCTTCTTGTTCTAGTAGCACTGATGCTCCACTGCAGTTATTACCTTGAAACTGCTAGCATATGCCAACAGTTAACTGCATAATGGTATCTGAGGTATTGCCACATTCTTTCCCTGTATTTGTAAAAGGAGATATTTGGTAATTGTGGGGGGGAGGCAAATAGTGCTTTTCTTAATGACTTCTACTATATTTTGATTTTTGTATCACATTTTAACTGTTCTTTCTGTAGGTAGTTTTTAACATAGAAAATAACATATTTTTCATGTCTGTGTGCCAAATCACTTTCAGTTGGAAATTCTACCTATACATCTGACTATACATGTCCTGCTGAATCCCACTCACTTTAAAGGTTCAGCATGCATGTATATTAATTAGTGTGTTTTCAGTTGGAGAACGCACAAGCTGTAAGTTTCCTCATTGCTGTCTTGTTGGCACTCATCTCTTCATGACAACATTGTGCATGCAAACAAATAAAAAACACAGGAGGTCAGAAATAGGAGGTGCTTTCAATGAAATGATTTGGACAATTAGCTTGAGTTTTACTTAACCTAGCAACTGTATTTGAGCATTAATCATTTCCTTCCCACTTTTCTTCCTGAGTCTCCTACACTTTGACAAGTGAAGAACCATCTGAAATTCTATTCTAGAAATTCACTACATTTTTTTTTCTAATAGCGTTGCTTGTGTTGGCATTTTTCAGATGATTAGCAGCTTCATCCTGTCATTGGAGGTGCCTCAAGCTACCTGTGATTGAAAATTAAATACACTATTCAGTGTCCTTCCAAGAACTAATGATGTCATAGCACAACCAATGGGACAAAAAATCAGTATGTCTTCCCAGTAATTCTTCATTGTAGACAAATAATCAGCAATGATCCCTACATGTAATTTAGACATCACAAGACAGCTACTACAACTAGAAAAAGTGTTATCAGGTGTTGATGAAGTGGTTCAACAGCTATGATCAGGCTGTCAGACATGAATCTTTTTACTAAGTAAGGACCTAATCCTGACCCTCCAGAGGAGTACTCAGCACCCTCCATGCCCATTGAAGTCAAAGAGAGAGAGGAATTAGATGAACCATTTAGCAAGCCCTGAAGGTAAACAGCTTTGTCAAACCATTAGCAGGAGGTGAGCTCCTTCTTCCAGGGTAGGTTGGAGGGGAGTGTCTCCTTCTCAAAGAAGGGAGTTGCCAACTGCATCACCTCGACTGATCTGAAATGGCAAGATGAGAATTATGGTGGTCTTTCAGATAGACAGGTCTGAAGCCACATGAGAGCTTTATAAACTAACCCCACCTTCTGCTGCACCCAAAAAGGAAGAAGGAGGTCAGTGCAGTATCTGAGGCCTTTTTGCTTGTAAGACACCCAGAGCAGATTATTTACAACATTAGTTTCCACCACCCTGTCAAGTTGGAACCAATAGGTACCGAATAAAGTTCGGTTTATAGGATACGGGAGGTCAGAGAGACAGTGATGAGGCTTGTTTTTGCTTAACCAATAAATTTTTATTCTAAACAAATGACAGCAAAAGGTGAGGGAAACTCCGTGTGCGAAAGAACAAAGTGCGCCACCCAAGACTTCTGCGTTAATGATCTCACAGGATCAACACACGGCTGTCACTTTTGTGACACTAGGGTGCCCAGTTATGGAGTTTCCCAAGAGGGTTTACAGTACAACAACAAATAACAGTTAGTTTATACTTACAAAGCTTAATCAATAATACCTCATGTTGGCCAATACTTATACGACTGCTTGCCTTAGATTCTGCAGACGGGAGAGAGTCGCTTCGGGTGATCAATCCGTAGCAAAGCAGGCTAGTGAGAATGTGTCAGCCCACTGAACTAATACACTCTTACGCTGGGTGTTAGGTAATCCTTCTTCCTCTCGCTACTGTTGCTTGGCATCCAGGTTTTATAGTTTTCCACATGCAACAGTTTGCTATGCCTTGGTGACCATTGGCTATCATTTGCCACATAACCTTTTAAGGTTATCACTTGGCTTCCAGCCAACCAGACACCTACACATCACCGGGCATTCGCTGACAATGCACCGGTAAGGAAATGACTTTCAGTTTGTGGTAGAGAGGTCAGAAATGTTTCACACACAGAGTAACCCTCACTTTACAGGAGTACTTTAGCAAAACAGATGGATTGTTTCTTAAAGGCACAATCCCACTCTCACTGAGAGAAATAACAGTCCATTGGTCTGGGTGCTAGCCTGCCAGTCAAGAGATTCAGGTTCAAGTCCCTGCTCTGTCACAGACTTACTGTGTCACCTTGGGCAAGTCACACTGTGCCTCAATTCCCCATATGCAACATAGTGATAATAGCATTTCCCTAACTCACAGGGGTACTGTGAGGATAAATACATTAAAGACTATGAGACATTCCAGTACTGTGGCAGTGGGGCCCATATAAGTACCAAAGGTAGATTGAAGTCAATGACAAAACTTCTATTTATTTTAATTAAAGCCCCCAAAAGTCCAATATTGAAAGAGAGCCCCAAAGGAAACATCACATGACCACCTCCTCCTAAAATAACTACCCAAGTCCTGGTTTCAGTGTCAATTAAGGTGTCAGCAGCGTCCATACCTGCAATTTCCAAGAAGTCTAGGTCAACTGCAGCATCCTGTAATTCCCTCAGCAATACACTAGCAGTCCTTATTAAAGTACTGGCCAAAACCCCTTGCATGTGACGTCACTGTAGGTGTCTCACTAATATGAGAAGAGTCTTTACAAACTTAAAAACTTACCCTGCTGAGAGTTGAGCAGTGATATGTCAGAGGGAATTCCTTGGTGTCATTTTTTAGACAGCCAAACAAAAAGGAAGATTGGTTCCCTGTTTCTAAAATGAAGTTCACTCCTTCTCTGACCATAGTTGAATCATGCCTGCCAAAGATGGCTTATTCCTGGGGCTCAGAAAAATGTTTCTGAAGAGCACTTTTTTTTTTTTTGCACCAAATGTTGAGTATCATTCTTAAAAAAACAAGCAAACCCATGAGAGCCTGTCCCCAAATTGCCTATAAGAACTCCAGCCCACCCCATTAACTCATTAGAGCTGAATGCCACTATATTATCAGTATGTACAGAAAAAATAACTCTTAATATGTTTGTTGCCATGTGGCCCTGACTCATTCCACAGCATTCTTGTTTAAATGGGGAAACGAATGAATAGATTATGCAGACCTTCCTCCCTCCTCTTTATAGCACAAACACATGTGGGTCATGTGGCTTATCACAGGCCAAGGGCAAGAAATTTTTGCAGGAGCTGCTTGTTAAAATATCAGCCACAAATCACAGGATTTGAGCTAACATTCCAATAGCAGTAGTTTAAGCATTGAGAAAAATTAATATCAATACTTAGCATTCATATGTTATTAAATGACTTTTTTCTTAAAACATTACTGAGAAGTTGGTCAGTAAGTATTATGATTTCCATTTTACAGACAGGTGTGACATTCCCCTGGTGCAATCTGGATTGGTGAATTGCTGTGCCACCCCAGTCCTCCACTCTTGGTACCCCTCTTACTTCACTCTGCTGTGAGAACCCTCCCACTCCTGGGCTGTTCACGCACAACCTCCAATATGTAACCAACTCCCAACTAAGTGAGTGAGTGCTTTTAGCCAGCCACTCTTTGGATTATGCAACAGAATGACCCCAATCAACATCCCCAGTCCCAGATGCAACCCTAGGAACCTCCATCTTACAATGTTCAGTTATGCCCACTGAACAATGTAAACTCATATAAGTTTGTCAATTTAAAAAAGAAATTGATATACACCAGCCTTGTTGTTTTAAGTGGAGTCTCCAACACTCTTCAAACCAAAGGCACTGCTTTAGGTAAAACAAACAAACACATTTATTAACTACAGAAAGATTATAAGTCAAAGCATAACAAGTCAAATTTGGTCAAACTAAACACAAGCAAAACACATGCTAAACTAAGCTTAGCACTTTCAGCAACCTTACAAACTTAGGTGATTCTCATCACAGGCTGGCTGCTTTCCCTTCAGCCAGGTTCTCCCCTTTGGTCAGCACTTCAGTCGCTTGGTGGTGTTTGCAGATGGAGGTGGAAGAGAGAGAGAGCATGGCAAATGTTTCCCCTTTTTATAATGTTTCTTCTCCTCTCCTGAGCTTTGCAGATTCAGGTGACAAATAATGTCCTTATATGGACTCATCCATGTCCTGAGTCAGTGAGCATTACCTCTTAATGATCCCACGCTACCCAGGGGAAGGAGGTGACTCATTCGAGAGTCCAACTGATCCTTGGTCCTGGCCCAGGCCAGTCCTTTGTTCCTGGAATGCTGGGTTTGTTGCCCTACACACGCCTCGATGAGATGCAAATTGCCCCTTTCTGCTCCAGGAGAGTTTTGCCTGGTTATGTTTCAAGCCATGAGGACCCATCTTTGGGAATACTACATAGAGAAGCCTCATAACCATACACATGACATGGCAACAAACACATTACTATAACTATAATGCTCAGCACCTCATGAGCATACCAGAGATATCATATATGACATACTTTGCGTTAAACAATAGGCAATTATGCTGTAAAGAGTGAGCAAGGGGGTACAGGGTGTCTCAATAGGGAAGCTGAGAGAGAAGGCCACATTCTTCAGTACCTTTTCCTGTGCAGGGCATGGGGAAGTGAGGAGGGGGCATGGGCAGAGAGAGTCACTTTTATGGCTCCTTAATACTGTCCCTGGCCAGAGTCCCTCCTTGTCCCTATCCATGCAATTTACAGCATGCCAGGTCTACTCTCAGTTGCACGTCATAGAGAGCTATGTCACCCATACACACTAGCCAGAGTGCAGTGCATTAGACTCATAGACTTTAAGGTCAGAAGGGACCATTATGATCATCTAATCTGACCTTCTGCACAACACAGGCCACAGAAATTTACCCACCCATTCCTGTAATAGACCCCTAACCATGACTGAGTTACTGAAGTCCCCAAATCACGGTTTAAAGGCTTCAAGGCGCAGAGAATCCACCAGCAAGTGACCCATGCCCATTGCTGCAGAGGAAGGCGAAAAACCCCCAGGGCCTCTGCCAATCCACCCTGGGGAAAAATTCTTTCCTGATCCCAAATATGGTGATCAGTTAAACCCTGAGTATGTGGGCAAGATGCACCAGCCAGACACTCGGGAAATAATTCTCTGTAGTAACTCAAAACTCTCCCCATCTAACATCCCCATCATAAGTCATTGGGCATATTTACTGCTAGTAGTCAAAGATCAGTTAATGGCCAAATTAGGCTGTCCCCTCATACCATCTCCTCTATATAGTTATCAAGCTCAGTCTTGAATCCAGCTAGGTTTTTTGCCTCTATTGTTCCCCTTGGAAGGCTGTTCCAGAACTTCATTCCCCTGACTGTTAGAAACCTTCATCTAATTTCAAGTCTAAACTTCCTGATGGTCAGTTTATATCCACTAGTTCTCGTGTCCACATTGGTGCTGAACTTAAATAACTCCTCTCCCTCCCTCGTATTTATCCCATTGATGTATTTATAGCGAGCAATTATATCTCCCCCTCGCCTTCTTTTGGTTAGGCTAAACAAGCCAAGTTCTTTGAGTCTCCTCTCTTAAGGCAGGTTTTCCATTCCTCGGATCATCCTAGTAGCCCTTTTCTGCACCTGTTCCAGTTTGAATTCATCTTTCTTAAACATGGGAGACCAGAACTGCACATAATATTCCAGATGAGGTCTCACCAGCGCCTTGTATAACGGTACTAACACCTCTCTGTCTCTACTGAAAATACTTCGCCTGATGCATCCTAGGGCCACATTAGCTTTTTTCAAAGCCACATCACATTGACAGCTTGGTCATCCTGTGATCAACCAATACACCCATGTCCTTCTTTTCTGTCACTTCCAACTGAAGCATCCCCAGCTTATAGCAGAAATTTTTGTTGTTAGTCCCTAAATGCATGACCGTGCCCTTTTCACTATTAAATTTCATCGTATCTCTATTACTTCAGTTTACAAGGTCATCCAGATCTTCTTGTATGACATCCTGGTCCTTCTCTGCAATACCTCATGCCTCTTCTAGCCCCCAACATGCTCTCATTTGTCAGGGACAGACTGAGAAGCCAGTGCAGAGCTGTTATGCCAAGAACAGTCTACACCTCCTTTATGGCCTCTACACATTCCATAAGGAGTATATAGGGTCCAGAGCTTCACAGAGAGTTAGTTGCTTTTCCAAAACTAGAGATGGTCAGAATTCCTGGCTTCCAGTCCTGTGCTCAGAAAACACCATTCTCTCACCAGAGCAACTTCAAGATTGGATGGGTCCCTTGTCAGCACTACTTGGAATCACAGTAAGCAATTACAGTGGCAGTCCTAAGCCTGAAGATGCAGCACTTTGTAGGCCTTATCACACTCTAATCACATGTGCAGAAGGCTTGTGAAGATCCCAGAATTGTTTCTGCAGCATTTGTGGGCATGGATTGGTCTTTTCAGCTGATGAATGCTAAGAACCTACTTTTTGTGGTGGAGTAACTAGAAATATTATGTATTTCAGTTCTTTAGTTTAGCTGAATAATTACTGAAATATTACTTATTTCAGTTCTTTGATTTACCTGAATAATATGTGGTAACTTGGGAATGTTGTTGTTACTTAATATTGTTTGTATGTTCGTAAATGTGATACTTCTGACCTAAAACCTGTATTTTCTGTATATGATCATACGTCCCATTTATACGCAAACTGTGAAAGCAATCCTTGATGCTATACACGATTTTAATTTCATGGGCTGTATTGCCATTTCTCTGGCTTTTGAAGAATCCAATTTGAATGTGTGACTCTTTGGTATACATTTACATCAACTAGCCTAGCAAATAAAAGATCACTCAAGCAAGATCAACTCAATTTGCGTAATTGCAGTTTAAAGATCTGATTCTCCTGAAACCGCTCAATACTTGAAGTACTACTACACAATAATTGAGTTTACTAATCTTTTTTCCTCATTTTGCCATAGATTTATGAGAAGAAATTTCTTTTTTTTTTTTTTTTTTTTTTTTTTTTTTAAATATACTGATTTGCACTTAACCAGTAGTTTTTATTTCAGTAGCCCTGTATGTCTGGTCTTATGTAAACAAATCTTTGGAGAACAATTCTATTTAAAATGAATAAAGCAGCTCATGAAATGAAATATTTCAGAATTTTTTATTATTCTTTTAACTTGTCATGATACTCAATATTTTTAAATGGTTCTTCTGTGGAGGAAAATATAGGGAGAAATTTTCAAAGGCATTTGTGCATTTGAAATTTTTCCCCTTCATATTTAGGTACTGCAGTCTCAGGGCTTAGATACTATGGAGATGAGTTTTAAGGAAAACTTTAAAATAATCAGAAATTTCCTTTCATATAATTTGCCTTTAGATCAAAAAAAATGTAGGAGATTTCTTTCATACTGGAGCTTGGATCAGATCAATGTGTGTATTAAGACACATTGGAAAGTTAAGTTGAGAGTACTTTGCTATACCCAGTTTTGAATGACCTATCATTTAACAGTGAACAATCAGCACTCTTTGGAAAAACGTAATGTTTCTTGGTGATATACCAAGTTCCTTCTAAACTCTGACCCACCCTAGCTGCTCTTTATGTCACAGCAACCGTTTCTAATGTGCTGTACCTAATAGGAGACACATTGTGCAAGAAGAATCAATGTGTTTTCTGTATTACTGTGCAGGCTGTTTTACCACCACACCCTCGATAATTGCTTATGGAATGTTGTACATATGTTTGAAATATTTTGTCAGCCACTCTTCTGAGAGTGGCTAAGCCGATGCAGCCTTCATTACAGGGAATCAGTCCTTCCTTTCAGGTTTCATAAGGATGATTTAGAATATTTTGCTAGTATTAATCTAGACTCATGAAAAAACATTTACATTCTTAATGCTCTACAGTATGAAACAACCCAAATATTTTAATATTTTTTCTTAGTGTGTTTCTAACAAAACCCACAAAGGCTCTTTTAGATGTTGTTCACCAGATTATGGTTTATAAAAACACAGGTGGAGAGCTTCAATTCAACAGGAGCCCCAGGAGTAGGTTCTGGGGGAGTATATATTGGAGCGGCAGCAGCATGACCTTTTGAGAAGGTGGATTGTGTTCCTCTTCACGTCTGGACAGTGGAGGATCACATCTTAACCTTTGCCCTCTTTCTTACAGAAGAGCAGAGCCTCGTCTACACACAGTTATGCACTGGTTTGATTAAACAGATTTAAATGAAGTGGTTCTGCTAAACCAGTGAAAATCCCTTTGTGAACGCACATTTATTTGGTTTATATTGGACACTTTGGATTCAAACTCTCCTATGTCAATTTAACTTAAGACAGTAAAAAATCAGTTTAAGAAGTCTTAATCAATTTAAGCTAAACTGGAAATAAGCTTAGTTGAAACCTAAATAAGAGCCCTCTCCACTGGTTTAACTACACCAGTTTAAAATCACTCCTCAACTAAAACCAGTGCAATTGTGCATATAGATTGACCTTACCATTGCTGGTGGCACTGGCTGTATGTTTGAGGCCAGGTCTGCACTACAAAGTTTTGCTAGTGTAGCTGTGTCAGTTGGGATGTGGAAAAAAAATCAAATCCCTAACTAACATAACTTTGCTAGCAAAACTCCCCATGTAGCCACAGCTTATACCAGCAAAAAGAGTGCTTTTGACATTATAGCTTATATTATCCGGGGAGCTAGTTTCACTGTATAAACTGTGCTTCCACTAGGGAATAACCTTTGTAATGTAGATTAGACCTGAGAAATTGTGGCTGAACCCCATAAAGGGGCAGAGAGGGTCAAAGAAGACTTCTTACTTCCCTTTCTTTTTCCTACCCGCCCCATCCATCCATCCATTCAGTCTAACTCTGTGTTTACCCCTCTGAAAGTACTAGTAAAAATACTAAATTACAATGAATAATTAAATGGAGATTGACTAATCATCATGCCTGGTCTTATTTAGAGATGTAATACTTTGGATGGACAGAAGCAGGATGCACAAATGGTGAAAACATTCCTAGCAACTTTCTGGTGTAATTCTCTGTGTATTTCTTTTTACATTGAAAAAGTTCATGGAGCTAAGAAAAGTTACTTTAAAATTCCAGATATATGAATGTTAAAATAGCAGATTAATGCTCTATCCCACACACATTGCCAAAATTAGATTCACCATGGGGAAAAGAAAGAGAGTTTAAAAAAAAAAAACCCACTACAAGCAAAAAAGAGAAACCAGCTTCCTCATTTTGTATCTTCTTTACTGCAGTGGAGTTAAACTAAAAACTGACTTTTTTTAGCTGAAGCTTTCAGTGAAATAAGTCTTTTCAGAATTCCCAAACTTGACATGTCACATTGTACTATATAGGCTTTTTGTTATGCAATGTAAAGTGGTAACATGTCAAGCCCATTCAAAACCACAGTTCAAAGACAGGCTTTTAAATTTCACTATATCAGTAGAAGTAAAGCCTTTCAAAGCAACACAAATGTATTTTTAATAGATGAAACAGGGTGAAAAGCACACTCTTTGTACTGCTGTACCATATCTTATTGTGTAAAAGTATGTTGATCAGCTTCTGTTGAATCAGAAAAATCTGTTGATCAGATGTTTACAGCTTCTGTAAAAATTGTGGGTGTCTCTAACTATAAAAAATATTTTTTCTAACAAGATGATATAGCAATTAGCAGCAACAAGTAGAACATCTTACTGAGTATAAAATTTAAAGTGGGTCCTTAGCAAGTGAAAGGATTGTAAATCTGTTTGCTTTTGGAATTTTTATTTAGTATAATAGCTGACCACTTTTTCCACTCCTCACTACCTTCGTATTGTTATCTAGTAATTACTCTTACACTGGTGGGGAGAAGTTATGGAAATGAGTAAAGAATATTTCAGTTCCTGTTTTATCGATGTGAAATGAGTTGATTATCTCATTCTAGTTTCCAGTGTGTAGGTGTCCACACCACTGTCAAGATTTGTTGGCAATCTCATTATAGGGGCTAAGGATTTGAGCAAGCATAGGTCAAAATTTTCAAACCTGGGCACCCAACATGAGGCACCTAAATAAATGGTGTGATTTTCAAAGGCGCTGAGCACCTGGCATCTCCAGCTGCCATAGGCCATCTTTATTTTTGTGTCTAACTTAAAGTATTCAGGGTTGAAAATGCTAGCCATGAGGACTGAAATATCACCTCTAGGAATATGAGGGTCACTTCAGCCCAGGGTCAAGGTGCAGTGGTAAAGCTATGGAAAGAAATGCGTAATGCCACTGCTCATGCTGTACCTGTGGAGAAATAGAAGACTTCAGTCTTCAGGAGGTCCATTTGGCACCTCTACATTAAAAGTTTTCATAGTAAAAATTAAGCACTTCAGATCTAGAGAAAAAAATAAAATGTTAAACTAATTTTCTGCTTCAAAAGGGGGTAAATATTAAAATGTAAAGCAAGTTAACAACAGGTTTTTGGCCTTTCCTTTAAACTTTCCTAGTTGCTTTTGGTTCAACTCCAGAGTTTCATGGCTCTTTTGTGCATTTAAATATGTTTTTTTTTTTAATAAAACCGAATGTTGTGAATGGTTATTCCTTAGTCCTAGGTACTAATTGCTGTGTCTGTTGGGAAGGGGGAACCATTTAGAATGTCTGTTACCAAATATGGTCCTTTCTTATGAAACACTGAGATTTTTTAAATTCAGGATCAGAGTAAGGCACCACGACACACAGCACCCTATGGCACTGGTCCTACTGCCCATCCCTCCCCCTCCCCCCAATTCCATAGCCACACCCTCACTCGGAGTGAGCGAGTGGCTCCTCCCCTTTCAGAGAGGTAAGGTCAGCAGCAGGGACCACCTCTGTTCCCTGGAACCACAACAAAGGCCCTCTTCCCTTTGGGAGCTGCACAGGCTCCATTTCTCCTCCAAAAAGACAGGGGCAGCAGCAGAGAGGTTCTCTTTCTAAAGCATGGCTCATGGACTCCTCAGAATTTACACAGCCAGGAGTTCATGTTATTTAGTAAAGTAGACAATTTGCTAGGCCTGGATAACAACATCACAGAGTTGTTAATTGTTTCCCAGAGTGGTTCTCAAGCTCCCCAACTCTCTCCTATATGGAGTGTGTCAAGCACAGAGTTATTAATCACAGATTTATTGTTAATCTTCCCATTTTCCCTGCTCCTCCACAGCAGAGCTATCCTAGAGGTGCTTGGCTGCAGTATTATGTGAGGACAGGGCCTTCTTAATACCATGATAGCCTCAGGAGCACTAATGCCACAAGTCTGTGGTAGTGGATGTTGTTAAAAAAATACGATTCTAGGCTACGACTTTATGGCAGTTCCCAGCTTGGAGAGCATTGTTACCACTTAATTATATAACTTAGAAATTAGAGACTATAATGGAAAGACTGACACAAATGTGGCAATAGTATCATCACTCATGCTACCCTGTAATATTCAAAACTAATGCTCCATTTTCATTATCCATGTTAGGACTGTTTTGTTTTCTCAAACAGTGAGGACTGGAATCACACAGACGCAGAGGCTTCCTGCAGGTTACAGATTCCACCCATTTCAAATAAGATTAGAATCATCTTATATAAACATTTCTTCTGTGTAATGTCATGAGATAAACTTTTTTTTATCTAAATTGCATTTCTTAGATGTAAATGTAATAGATACATCAAGCTTCACTGTTCACATCTGGTTTCCTGTTAATCTTAGAATTTACTATTCATAAAGGAAATATCCGTCACCAGTCACTGCTGGTGGTGTTGGGGCTCTACAGTTCCATTTTAAATTGTGCAGCAAAGAGAGAGAAAGAAAGCTGTGTGCCAACACTAATGAAAGAGCCTGTCTGTACGATTTCCAGGAGAATATAATTAAGATCAGAGAAACATAATGCATGGACGAGTTGCACCCCTACCCTCTGACTGCTCCTCTTCACGGGAGGGCAGAGACCCTTCTCCCTCCTTTTCATTTCTCCTTCCATTTCCTTCTGCCATATTTTTGTGGGAGGGGACAGAGTATGCCAAAGAGCTCCCCTTTCATCAGCAGTTTCTTTTAAGAGATGAGCAGATGGCTAACCAACTCACTTTCCCCCCTTCCTGCTTTTATTTCCTTTTCCAGGCAACAGTTCATCACATGACTAGTCTGAGCAGCCCTAAGCCCTGACTATTAGGGTATGTCTACACAGCCTGCGGGAGCCTTCCTCCCCCAATCAGCAGACTCAGGTTAGCATTCTCAGCCCTGGTTTACACTGACCTAGAGATTCGGCGGCAGTCAACGGGAGTTACGCAAACTACACAGAGTAGCTTGTGTAACTCACATCGACTGCTCTGCTTCCCTTCTGTGCGCCATCTTCACTGCGCTGCGCTACTTCAGGGGGTGGATTTACTCAGTCAACTTCCTGATGGATTGAGCAGGTCTACACTGACCACTCAACTGATCCAGAAAGATCGATCTGGTGGCGGCGGCTTTGCCGCCACCGTCAGTATAGACATACCCTGAGAATAGCTGTGTAGACATAACTTTAAAGCAATGGCCCAGAGTGGAGCTTGAGGCCTGAAGCCCTCCTTCTCCAGCCCAAACTGCAACTTCAAAGCTCTGTCTGCACAGCTTTTTTGAGAGCACTAGTGTAGGCCCAAGTCTCTTGATCCAGGCTGGGTGGCTTGCTGCCATAGGATGTGTAGATGCACCCTAGGAGACTATGGCAGCAGCAGGCCCCTTTATTTTCATCAGCTTTCTTAGGCCTTTGTGCTGCCAAATTAAAATTTTGTGCACTCTGTACTGCATAACGCACAGCACATGAGATTTTAATCTAGCAATTTTGACAGCCAGCAGAAAGCCTGGTGGAGGTGTTGAGCAACAGTACCAAGGAAAGGTGAGGAGAATATGGACTGCTGGGGAGTTGTGAGGACATGGACAAGGTATGGAAGAATATTAGTGTATCCTGTTGGAGGGGTTGTGAGGGTGAAACTAGAAGGAGTTCATAAGATAGCAGTTATTGTTGCACCCACAACTTCTTCAAACCCTAAAGCTTTGGTCTTTGTTTTTATTCAAGGGTTGGGCTGATGTTTGGATTGGTTCTTGTTAAGTATAAACCAATTAATCCATTCCGGTGTCTGGCCTTTGGTAGCTATAGGTCTCCACATTCTTAACCTTCAGTCAAGTTCTGGATCCATATTTGGGAATCTACTTCAACCATGAATTGCTTTTTTTCCTAATCACTACCACTACCACTCATCACTACCACTATCACCTTAGAGTGTTAGTCTCCTTCATAGTACTCAGTATACTACAGCAATTTCAAAGCTCTTCACTAGTTCACTATTCTTGGTTTTTTGAGCTTTGCTAATCATCTGTCTTGCCATACAAAAGAAGAAATTTGTAGTCAGCCGTCTAGCTAGTTCACATCTCTCTGGCAGCTGTGTAATATTTAATGTTCTGCTCAGGGCCTCTCCAACACATAGGGGTATGTCAGAAAAAGCTCATAAAAGTTCTACATGTTTCAACTTTTTTTTGTCACTGGTTTGTCCCATGACTGGCTAAAGCCTTTTGACCAAATTGCTACTTAAGAATGGTGGAGTACTTCTCAGGAACAGCAAAGTTGTTTCCCTGCATGTTGAATATTGCACAGTTCACTCATAATAATTTCCATTAGATGATTAAGCTTTTGTTGACTTCAGTAGAAGCAGGATCTGGCCCCTAAGTGTGTTTGGCTTGTGCAACTGTACATCCTTGTTCTCTTTAAACAAACACTGCCTTAACAAAAAATCTGGCTATAGTAATAGTCAATGAAGAAAACAAAGCTGTTAAATTCTAATTTACTGCTGGGTCTCTTTTTTCCTTAAATACCATATATCAAACTGCTTTTTCTTTTTTGTGAACTAGCAGTATAGATAAATTCTTCTGTGGATGCTAATGCTGTTTAGACATTTTTAAAAAAATCACTTCTTTAATATATAAATAACTGCTAAAAGTGCATTCTGCATGTTTTGGATAAATAACATCATTATGTAATTCAGACTGCACATTAATAAGATGCTAGGTTAATTTTATACAGTAAATGCAGTAGCTTACTGTGTAAGGCTATAATAACGTAGACAAATACATCAACAGTGAATATGTTTTTGTTATTTTGTAACCTTTTGACTATTTGCATATCCCTCCCCCCCAAACAAAATGTAAAGCCCCCTTTCAAGGAGGACTGGATGGGATGCCCTTCTTAACCAATTAATACCAGATGATTTGGCTAGTGGTCAAAGAATAATGTTGGTTAATGTGAAGTTCTTTCCCCCATCCCCATGTGTAAGATATTGAGTACATTTCTCCAGTATCCTGCCAGCTCATGCCATTCTGGGGAGGGTATGGACCAGGAGCATAAATCAAACTCAAGTTTCTTATGTGGTAGGGTAGAGCAGACCACTGAACAAGAATTTTTTAATAATAAATAAACATCATTTTTAACACACATTTAATGAAGGGAAAGATGTTATTTGAACATTGTTTAATTATAAAAGTGGTTCACTTGGCAAGGCTTTGCTTCCTAAGCTAGGACATCTTTAGAGGATTGCCAGCAGAATCAGGCTATGTCTACACTTTGGGGGGGGAGGGGGTGATTCCCAGTTCGTATGCACATACTCATCCTAGGTCAATGTTGCCGCTGCCCATGCTACCGCCACTACACTGCTCTTTATACTCGTGCTAGCTCTGATCTCACGAGTATGTGTACACAAGCTGAGAATCACACCCCTCAGTCAAGGTGTAGATGTAGTCTCCGAAGGGTTGACATTGAACTGCAAGATGGTCCTGCAGCTAAGGCAATGAATTGGGTCTTAGGAAAACTGAGTTCAGTTTCTGGCTTTGCCTCAGACTTTCTGCAGAATCCTAGGTAAATCATTTGATCTTTCTATGTCTTAATTCCCCATCTGTAAAATTGGGATGATAATGTTTCCTTTTTCCCAAGTCTTTTTAGGTTGTAAGTCTTCAGAGCCAGCGTGGATTACAGCACCTAACACAATGGGACTGTGGTCTCAGTTGAGGACATGTAGGTGCTAACATAAAACCACTGCTGAGTACTACCATGAAGACTGACGTATGCTGCTGACTTCTCCCTTTTTGTGATGAAATAGTTTTTCAGGAGTGAAAAATAAAATCCATTTTGAGAGGAAAACTACTGTAGGGTGCTGGTGGAAATTTTTTGTACGAAAAAATTATATATATAAATTTCACTTCAAATTGTCAACATAATTATTTGTACAGCATAGGAATTTCACTCTTAGATAGTAGATGGCAGTCTTCGTTTGGCCTCATTTTCCTAGCAACACCTTCACATTGCCATTATTTTATCCAAGAACATAGAGACAGTTCCATCTCACTTTGCTGATGCATGAGGATCAACATAAAAAGAAGCAAAACTTTGATCAGTGTGAAATCTTGTGTTAACTTAGTAGCTTCTTTATATGCATCTAAAGAAGTCTCATACAGGCAGCATTTAATGTATTTGCTCATTCATTTACAAAAAGGCAATTTCATGTCAAAACTGTCAGCCTCTGTAATACAATACTGTATATCTACACTTTCATTTTACAGGAAAAGATGAAGCCATTTGATTTATTTATGAGCTAAAGAACTTTAGCAGTAAATCAGAATTGCTTACCTCAGACTGCTACTGTAATTGGATTTCCCCCCATCCCAGATACTAGCTGGTTAAAGGTTATAGTGGCATATTTTAAGAACATTATAAGAGAATACAAGTATACAAGCAGCAGTGAAAGGTAGAATTTTAGCTCCAAAAAGGAATCATGTATGAAAATTATACACCAGACAGGACAAAACAAATATGCTCTGTAGTGCTGATGTGGAAGTCTGCTAGTATTATTTCTTTCAGATCTTGATAGGATCTTTGTTTGGAAAGACTTTGTTCTTGATTTAAAATGTTGTGTTTTTTTTAAAGCTATTGGCTTTGTTGGCAGGTGTTCCTGGGAGGAAGGAAACACAGTCCTTAAACTTGAAATTTCTGTTAAAGTTAATATATCTGCACAGCTTTCAACCCATACTCTGTTTGCTGAGTTCAGCAGCCACAGGGAGCTTTCATTTGATTAGCTTGGCCTTTGCTATTAAGTGTCTCTAGGATATCCTCAGAGACATTTATCAAAGGAATTAAGTCTTTTTTTAAGAGCATGGAATGAAAATTTATGCTTGATAAACTGAAGCCTGCTCAAAAGTGACATTACTGTATACTATGATAAAAAGTAAAATCTTTCCCTACCCTATCTAAATATTGTTTGCCCTTCCATTTACACATAAGTTATGTCTACACAGTGATAAAAAAACTTGCTGTGCGGAGTCTTAGCCCAGGTCAGCTGACTTGGGTGGAGACCTTCGGCGACGGGACTATAAAATTGCCTTGTAGATGTTCAGGCATGGGCTGGAACCCCTCTTCATAGCCTAAGCCTGAAAATCTACACTGCAATTTTATAGCCCCACAGCCCAAGCCCGGCGAGCTGCAGTCAGCTGACCCAAACCAGTTGCGGCTGTGCCGCGGGTCTAACACAGTGTAGATGTATCCCTAGACTTTAAAATGTTGTGACACTAACCCTTACCTAACGCACATTCATGCTCTCTGCTGATTGGTGGCTCAAGCATATTATGCGGAGTTACTAGTCAGTACTAGTTGCCAAGGTAGTGTGTTTGTGATGTGAACCTTTGAACACTGGGAGCAGGACTGTGACCACTCTGAGATAGGGAACAATTGAAGTGCTTTGATAGCAGACCTCAGACTTCAAGGTATGAAGGCTTTAAGAAGAGTATTCTCACTAGTGAACCCTCAGTTCTCTCTGAAGTTGTCTATGAAACTCTGAAGTTGCTTAAAGGAATAGTTCTAGAGGAATACATAGCCAAAGAGGTGAATGGATAATTTATGCTATTTATGCTATTTTACAGTCACTTTTCATATGGAACTGCACTTTAAAAATTCAAAAGCCCAGTCTGTTTTAGGGATCACCAATGATTCTCCTCAGCCTATATATTTTGACTATCTGGCTCCCAATATTTACCCAAATTACCTATTGTGTCTTAGATTCTTTGATGCTTGTTTTACAAGGATATGTGAACTAGCTCTTTTTCTGGTTGCTAAAAGTTATCCATTGTTCATGTTACTTATTTGTTTTTCCTAGTTGAAAGCTATCTGAGATGCCACTACAGTCCTCCACCCCATCTTCTCAGCCCTCCCCCTCCTCCTATTTCTCACCATTATAGCAAAATCTTCAAAAGATGTCATATGTGGGCACTTTTGAAAATCCCCCTAGGCGTTTAACCTGCATCTTTAGGCATGTCAATATTTTTGAAAATCTGGCCCTTGTAGACCAGAAACAATCCATCAATTCGCTACTTATAGTTCATTGTACCTTAATAAATAATTTCCTTTGTTTAAGAAATCCGTTAACCTTAAATGCAAAACCTGTTTTGTTAATTTTTTTCTCTTGTGTCTGATACATGTAAGGTAATTTTATTTAACTAATACCTACAATGCAATTTTAAAATTCTGGTTTTGTACATTTTTAATTGAAATCCAACTTCCATCCAAAAACAATATGATACAAATCCCAAGTAAAAAGTTATCATCTAAAGTACATAAAAAAGGCATCATTTCCCATTTTTAATATAATATAAAATTTAAAAATTAACAATCTGCATAAAAGTATTTTAAGCCATGTAATTGCTTTAAAAATGTGTGTATAGATATAATGTATAGTTAGCAATTTTCACAATTGCGGGAAATTATGGGGAGGGCAGTCGGACAATAATTATTTAATGATAAATGTTGAGATTCAAAAAGTTAAAGCTTTATAACCATTAAAAAACAAATTGTCCCTATCATATGTGAATATATACAAAGTAAGTAATCTTAAATCAAACTCTAATAAGTTCTCAAGCAGCATTTTTCTTACTTTGCCTATCTGTTAATTGTGATTTTTATAGGGGTAGAAATATATTTTCATTGGTTTGTGTGTGTAC
Source organism: Emydura macquarii macquarii (assembly GCF_026122565.2). Taxonomy (NCBI): domain Eukaryota; kingdom Metazoa; phylum Chordata; order Testudines; family Chelidae; genus Emydura; species Emydura macquarii. Next base: position 2,439,200 of record NW_027132344.1, read on the forward strand.
AATGAAACTGACATTTTCTAATACATACCGATACAAATCTAATCCTTTCAAACCTATGTAAAGGCTGTATTTGGTTGTAAATCAACATGTTTTAATGGTTGGCAACCAATGAGAATGAACCTTTCTTTAGGAAAATAAATAAAAACGACAAATGCAAAACAAGATTAAAATCAGTTATTTAAATCAAGCTGCTTGCTGATTTAAATTATCAAGATAGATTATTTAAATCACTTTGATTTAACTCAGTCCACCTTATGTTTAGTACATCAGCAGCAGCAAGCACCTCGATTTTCATTTCATGTAATGAAATAATTACTCTATGATAGAACATTTGTCTCCAACACCACAGCGTGGTAGCTGTTGGTAAATGTCCAGTGACCACAGTCAGTAGAAATACCAACTTCTGCCTCATTAGCCAGAGTTTCAAGTACAGTTGAGTGTTTAATTAGGGGGAAAAAAGGATTCTACTATAGGTGTCTAATTACTGTATTGGATTAATTTATTTTTGCTGGTGTAAAGCAATTAAGAAGTATTGCTTATATTTCAGAAGGTTCATATTAACTTTTTCCTAATTGGCAAAATATTGAATTTTTATATTGCTCCAGACTTGTAGTTTGAAGTAAATTTGAAGTATTTGAAATCTAGTAATGATACTTTGAATATTTTCAACCTACTTAGACAAATCTGAGCTTTCCTTTCCAACCCAAAATAAATTTCCTCCTCAGGCTGACTTTTTGTTTATTTCATGTCCTTGAGACTTGTGTTTTTACTTTGAGGGGTGGAGGTCAGGAATTGTCCTTTTTAGGGGAGAATTTCAAAAGCACCCAGGGAATTTTGAACACGTCTCATTGACTTTCAGTGAATGACACTTGTGCTCCTAAGTTGTTTAGGGGCTTTTAAAAAGTCCACCCATAATATATAATGGATGTTGTGCAAAAAAAAAAAAAAAAAAAAAAAAAAACAGTTATGCTTATAAATTAAACTCTAGTCTTTTCATTAAGTATTTAACCCTTTTGATTCCAGGACTCTGAATTTGACCCCTTGAAGTTCACCAGTGTCATTGAATGTGAGAAGCCAAACAACAACTTAAGTAGGTTTCGAGGTTACATGTGAGTATTTCATATAATTACCTTCCGTCTGCAGTCCCTTCTCTATAAGACAGAATTGACTTCCAGGCTCTCCTCTTCCAGTCCCCTACCTTATTCCCTACACAGTTTCCAGCATCTGAAACTAATGAGTCATCCTGGTCCTTCACTTCACAACCCTGATTTATCCCCAGAACAGAACTACCTTGTGCACTTAAAGAGATACTATTTTTTCCATAGAATTGCTATGTGATCATGTAATTAAAGACTGTATCATAATGCATATGCACAAGAGGGCTGAATTAAGGTTGCCTAGGCAGCTTTAATTCTTCCTGACATTGGCATGTTTTATCTTGTTTATTAAGAGCAAATGCTAAAATTGTACTCTTTGGTAAGATGCACCTATTTGTTGTTTTGGGGCACACATTCCAAACTCCTGCCGCTTTCAGATGGAGTTAGAAGACTCTCACTTACATTCCTGAAGATGAATTTATTTGTCAGTATTGATCAGCTAACACCATACTTTTAAATGCCTGAAGAAGGGCAGTAACAGATAAGACTTAACCCCGACGAGCAAAAAAAACTGATCTGGAAATGGGAAAAAAATTAGCTGCATTTTATTTTTAAGTTGTCTCTGGCTGATTTTTCTTTTTAAATTATTCTCATGGAGGAAACTGAGAAGTAGAAATAATATTTCTCCACTCTCATTGATGTTTTCCTCCTGTCTTGGAAACAAATGAATAAAGTTGTCTTAGTTTTAGTGGCTCTGGCTTAGGAAATATTGTCCGAGCACAACTTTTACAATTTTTAGTCTGTAGCCAAGTACAATATGAGAGATTTCTTTCCCTAAATCTTTGTCTAAACGTCAGTTAAAAACAATTTAAAAAAAAATTCTGTTCAGTGAACACTGATCTATTTCTATTTTCCTTATTAGCAGTGATAAACACTGTTAATAAGCAAAATGAGTTGTGCAAAAACTGAAAAATAGGTCTTTTAAATCGATATGAGCTTCCATCTCAAAAACTATTAATTTATCACTTTTTTTCCAGATTTTATAACCTGTTCATCCACACTAGCTTCAAAGAGTATCAGTTCATGATGGACACTCCTTCCTATATTATTTGAAACATTATAAATGCTGTGTGACAGATTTTCAACTCATGTCAATCAGCATAGCTCCTGTGAATCTACATCAGTTTACATCCAGCTGCTGGTAACGTGACCCTATAGTAGTAGCACAAAGACATACATTTAATGTAAAGAGGAGAGCTGATATTACATTTTCTTATGGCACAAGACGTCACGTTACTGTATGTATTGTAGAGAGCATACTGTGACAAAGAGCATATCATACAGCAGAACTGCCATTGTTTGATACAGTGTTTATGGCAGGTAACTAGCATACTTTTTGTGTGTGTGACTTAATCCTGAAAATATTACAAGAGATATAAACAAATTATACTTCAGTGATGGGTTTGTGGCTTCAGGCTGAAAGGTAAATCATGTAGAGCAGCAGAGCCGTTTAGATCTTGAAGCAGATAGGTGTTAGCACCTTTATGAAGGCCCTGATTCAACCTATGCTGCATGTTAGTTTCTATAAATTGTAATGTTTTGTATTTGAGACAAATGTACTTTGAACCTGTGGAAGATCAGTTATCAATAATTAATATGGCAGACTGACATTATAACGATGAAAAACAACAGATCAGCTCTGGATTTCATTAGCTGCACAGAGCTGGTTTTTCAACTAAAGGATCATGTGGTATTTGAAGTTAAAAATAGACAATAGCCTCAAACAACAGAAATTAGTTTTATTTTTTGAAGATTTATCAAGGAAAGGATGCTCTCTTCCAATTTTTAGGGTTTGGGGGTTTTTGTGTGGTTTTGTAAATGAATTTGATGAACTGATGGATGAATTACAAATCACATTTTAGAAAAAAAAAAATAATAAGACACACATTTGAATAGAAGCAAATTCTCTGTTAGATCTATAATCATGACCAAATTCTTCTTTGAATTATTGTCTGTATGGGTGTTTCACGTGTGTGCACCCAGGCCCTTTAAGGGTTTTATCAATTCCGTCCTTGCGACCTACAATCTACCTCCTTGTACTCCAGTACAAGGTCATATAGGGAGGGGTGGATCCACTGCTTCTTCAGATCTTTCTCAACCATCTGTTGCTTGAGAGAGAGTTTCACAGTGTCAATACTTAGCTGATGCACCTTACTTATAGTTTATTTTTTAATTTTAGTTTATTAAGTTTATATATATATATATATAGAGAGAGAGAGAGAGAGAGAGCACAGTTTTGTGTTTTGGGGTGTGAGTTCCGCTGTCTTTTTCCTTTGCGATGAGAGCCTTCTTGCCCTCGGCCCCCGTTTGCTTTCAGCCTTTCCTAGCAGGTTATGCCAAAAACCGCAGGACTGAAGCCAGGCCTCATGGAGTGCTCTCTGAGACTTGTGGGGTCCAATTCACCCCTATACCTAAGACTCAGCCACTCAGAGTGCTCCAGTGACTTCCTCAGCTCCAGCTCTGGTAAGTCAGGACCATGAGACTACTTCGGGCACTCAGAAGTCTTCTAAACTTAAAGACCCCATTCCCCTGTGAGACAGTGCAACAGGAGGGAAAAGTCACCACTAAGAGCTAGGAGCAAGGAGGCTTTGCATCCCAGTGCAGGCATTGCTGAGGCTTCTCTCTCTTTTGGTACCAAGACTTCAGTACCACCACAAAAGAGAGTTTTCTGACAAGTAACCCCATGTAGCATTGTCATCAGTAGCGAGATCAGAGTCCCCCAGATGTAAAGATTCTTCAGAGAAATTATCCTCCACTCAACTGGTATCATCTTCTTCAGATCACAGCCATCAACAGTGTACGGACTTACCATCCATATCATTTCCAATACCGCTGGATATGCTTCACTCTGAGAAACAATGCCCAGGCTTACTGGTACTGTGTAGGTTTTTCTACCATGAGGATCTCAGGATCATGGAAGATCCTGAATCCCCTCTGCTGTGGGGTACATACCCTCCAGAGTCTGCATACTATCCAGTGCTGCCTCATCCCTCTATAAAGACTTGACCACAGATATCAAAGTGGTTGCTGGACACGACTCAGGCCCTGGGACCGACACCAGCCCCAGGACTGTCACCCCCCGCTCCTCCACTGGACACGGAAGGTGACACTTCCTCAGGCTCAGAAATCTCCACCCAAGAGTCCACCATTTTCCTATTCCAGCCTTCCTCCCTCAAGACGTTTCCCAAAGACAAGACCCCAGGAGCCAGTCAATGAATGACTCACCTCCCTTGACAGGAATACCCCTGGGGTCCCATGCCTTTCACTTATGCCCCATCACAGTGGGCTTTTTGGAACTGTTAGGCCCCTTACGGTGACCAACTCTGTCAGATGTTACCTCACACAAGAGGACCCGCTAAGATCAACAGCCACCACACCTCAGGACTCTCTTCCTCAGGAAGACCAGAATAGGCTTTAAGTTTGAAGGACAAGAAACTATCATATACCAAATCCTCCTCCAGTCCAAATGAAACAGTTATCTCCCCTCTGCCATCCTTCACAGATGACTTTCAAGACCCAATGAAATGCATAGCAGAGGCCTTGTAGGTCCCCTGAGAGGAAGAACAAGGGGACATTCCAGATGGACATCTTACATACCTTACCTCAAGGGAAGATAGCATTACCTGTCAACAAGGCCTTATTATCACCATCCTGGATAGTGTGGCACACACTAGCAACCATTCCACCTACATGTAAAAGGTTCCACCTACATGAAAAGTGCTATGTGCCACCCAAGGATTTGGAGTACTTGTTCTCTCACCCCACCTCTAATTCTTTGGTTGTCAATGCTGTAAATGAAAGAAATAGACAGTGTCCATTCAGATTGACACACTCTGATAAAAAACTTAAGCCTCCTCAGTCATAAGAGCCATTCTTTGGCCACTCTTCAGGGTTATCTGCTACAGCAAATTTTCACATTTTATTGATCTTTTTCCTGAAGACAAGAAGGAGCAGTTTCAAGCTCTCATTACAGAAGGACAAATCATCATAAAGGCTTCTCTCAAGACAATTTCATGCTCTACAGTGACTCTGTAACCATGCGTCCAGCCTCCTAGCTACAATCCTCTAGCCTTCCCAGGAAGGTCTAAAATACAATGGAGGACCTTCCTTTCGAAGGACGTAGGATCTTCAATAATGCTACAGATGGATCCCTGCACTCTCTCAGTGAACCCAGGGTGACTCTGCAATCTCTTGGCTTCTATAAGTCTTTGACAATGAGAAAATTCAGCAAGTCACAGACAGCACGACATTCTAAACCAGTCCACAGCCAAATTTCCCACAGACCAGTTGAAACATGTAGAAAGGGGTCCAGATTCCACATGAATGGGCCATCATCTATAATAACTTCCCAGGAGGCAATCTCTTCCAGTCGACCCTTTTGACCTGTTGATCAAGGGTCATAAATCACCCCTCATACTGGATCTTCCGCTGAACCAACCCAATCTCCATCCACCTTTTGGAGACTACCTCTCTCCTTTCTACCTTCCTGGGATCTCATCACTTCAGACGGATCCTAGAGGTGGTTCTGACAGGCTAGTCCATCCAGTTCAGCTCCATGCTGTTTCTTCCATTGTAAAACCTAACTATTCCGCATGCAGCAGCATATTCAGCAGCATGAGTAAGATGGCCTGTTCCCTCCCAGAATGCCAAAGTATTACCAATATTTTTGGTCAGTAGACTGTATACAGATCAGCATAGAATCATAGAAGATTAGAGTTGGAAGGAACCTCAGGAGGCCAACTAGTTCAACTCCCTGCTCAAAGCAGGACTAACCTCAGCTAAATCATCCCAGCCAGGGCTTTGTCAAGCCGCAGCTTAAAAACCTCTAAAGATGGAGATTCCACCACCTCCATAGGTAACCCGTTCCAGTGCTTCACCACTCTCCTAGTGAAAAATGTTTTCCTAATATCCAACCTAGACCTCCCCCCACTGCAACTTGAGACCATTGCTCCTTGTTCTGTCATCTGCCACCACTGAGAACAGCGTAGCTCCACCCTCCCTAGGACCCCCTTTCAGGTAGTTAAAGACTACTATCAAATCCCCCCTCATTCTTCTCTTCTGCAGACTAAACAAGCCTAGTTCCCTTGGCCTCTCCTCATAAGTCTTGTGCTCCAGCCCCCTAATCATTTTTGTTGCCCTCTGCTGGACTCTCCAACTTGTCCACATCCTTTTTATATGGGGGGCCCAAAACTGGACACAATACTCTAAATGCGGCCTCACCAATGCTGAATAGAGGGGAGTAATCACTTCCCTCGATCTGCTGGCAGTGCTCCTCCTAATGCAGCCTAATATGCTATTAGCCTTCTTGGCAACCAGGGCACACTGCTGACTCATATCCAGCTTCTTATCCACTGTAGAACTGCTGCATAGCCCGTCAGTCCCCAGTCTGTAGCCATGCATGGGATTCTTCTGTCTAAGTGCAGGACTCTGCACTTGTCCTTGTTGAACCTCATCAGATTTCTTTTGGCCCAATCCTCCAGTTTGTCTAGGTCACTCTGTATCCTATCCCTACCTTCCAGGGTAGCTACCACTCCCCCAGCTTAGCATGATAGTAGGCACAACGAGCCATGAAAAATACAATAAAATACATTGAGGTAGGCCTGGCTCCCAGCTTTCTCACTGTTGCAAATGTGAAGCTGACCTTTTTACTCATAGTCATAAACTACACTGAAGACACTCAGTACATGTTGAGGGGCAGTTAATAATTTAGTGATGGCCACAGTTTCTGCTCATCTGTGGATCCCAAACTCATTTTCTCATTCCCCTCACCTTTTAAATAGTTCTTGCCCTGCTTCTAGTATTGTGAGGAGAATAAAATAAAAAATGCAAAACCCAGCATGAGCATAGCCAAACTATGTACAGTATTGCTAACTGCAAGCATTCAAAAATAATGAAATTTTCCTAAAAATACTGAGATTTTTAAAAAAATACATGAGGGAGGTATGTGATTTCTGGTTTTACAGCTTTGCTCTGGAGTTATATGGGCTAGCCACTTTTTAAAATTTTTAAATAAAAGCTGAAATCCTCACATAATCACATGATTCCAGGAGCCTGGGACTTTAAGAAAAACACCAAATATAATGAGAGTTGGTAATCCTGCATGTGTATAAGAGCGTGCTGTAAACTCACAGTACAAATGTATCTAAAATTATGGTGCAAATCAGCTTTGCCATCACAAAAAATAAATGTAAATCTCATGATTGGGGGTACATCCAAAAGTTAGAAGTACATTTCAGAATAAAGTTTTGATGCCTCTCTTTCTTTATGACCTGCTGCCGTGACACAATCAGCCTTCCGCAATAGGCCCTGCCGTTGATCTTCCTCCTTGCAAATCCTCATCCCCTTTGTGTGTTGTTATCACCTTGCATGGAATAAACCAGTGGTCTGCGACTCCCCTCCAGAGGTCCACTCTCCTCTCTGTTGTTTTCAAAGGAAATGCCACTGCCCCCACTCCCAAATTCAGCATGGTCTCTGGTGGAGGAGGTGTTTAGTATGACGAGGGAATTTGCGTAAAAGGCATCTGAGTGAGTCATTGCTAGGGAAAACTCAAGGTTCAAGCAAATGGAAAAGTAAGAGATGCTATGATTTTCCTACATTTTTTTTTCATTTGACTGATTTAAAAGGAGCACACGTTATATGGACACTCCCTCTGATAAATAAGTCAAACTGACTTGTGCTAATCCTCCTGACCACAAGGGTTAGGTTCAGATCGAGAAGACATACCAAATAACTTCATCCACTTGACTTCCATGATGTAATCAATTCCAGTTCAAAATTAGAAATACACTATTAAAAGCTGCTGAAGGTATTCTGACATCCAGATAATGCAAATCCTTCCTTGCCCAGTTTAGAAACTTTATCAATACAAATCATTTTGTATAAAAAAACCAAGAACAACAACAACAACAAAAACACTCCTGTTTGAGGAAGATCTATGTCTTTTAAAAACAGGCAAGTTCAGGGAGATTTTAATTTCACATAGAATGCTTCATCTGGTGGTAGCAGCAGGAATCACAGGCATACAGATATTTTTCAGGATTGCTGGATATTTGTTTATGGATCTTCAACTATTGAGAAAACAATGACAATCCCACAATTTATTTTTCAGAAACTATGGGTTGGAGGTGAGAGGAAGCATTTCCTATCTTTTTTTGAGTTGATACAGTATTGATGTATCACCCTATTGATCCCACTCTGGCAAATGAAAAACAAGACAAAATCAAGGAAAGGCAGAAGTTATCTACAGTCAGGCTCGTTTTCAAGTTACTCTGTGAAACAAGACTTTTTCTATGCTAATACCATCACAATTTTGTATTGAAACAATAATTAAATGCAGCGAGTGTAGCCAATTCTCATAATAGGTGTGTGCTTGCGCATGCGCTGTAGGTATTTATATGCCACATATTTTGGGAGTGATGTTCATGTGTGAAATTGCAGAGCCATGAGATATATTGTATTTATCAGGCACCTTTGACCATCTCAGCTGCACTCTGCTCACTAATCCATTTTCCTGCAGTTTAGCTCTAACATTCCAAATTTCTGAGCAGCATCAAAAAGTCACCATTTAAAAAAAAAATGCTAAAGGTTCAACCCTACAGAGATGGAAATGGAACCTCACCTTCCTCCCCAGTGGGTCCCACAGCATTTGCCTGTAGCCTAGGAAGGCTAGTTATCAGATCTGTGTATTTTATAGAGGCCTAGTTTTGAAATTTTTCCATCCAGATCTCCTAGTTTCTAATTTTCTTTCCTTAAATGTCTATGTCCAACTGGCTCATCATTTCTCTATATATCCAGTTAGTGGATCATTTGTAGGGAGGGGGCAGAAGAGGAGAAGAGGAAAATAAATTAGTTGTATTTTCCCTGTTCCTCTCTCTAATGGATTAGTTCCCTCCATGTCATTTTCTAAGACTATGTAGATCACTAGTGGGATGGCTGTGACTTAAGCAACTTAATTTTGTTGGACAAAAGTGATAATTAGTAGCAAATGCTATTTGTCTATTGATCGGTAAGACGGGGAAAAAGTTGCCATAAGATTCTTCAATTTTTGCACCTTAAGCTTTTGAGGGAAGGGCCAGTCAATGAATGAAGGCAATAGATTTGGGTCTTGAGCATTAACAGATCAATTTGAAATGTTGCACTATTGTGGAGTAGGCACAGATTGTGTTGTGTCTGAATACTGACCATTCAGTGTTTTATCAGAGCTAATTGAATAAGAAGAAATGGCATGAGGTGAGCAAGACCTTCTGAGTGCAACTGAAATATTTTAATTACCAGACAAGTAAGCTTGCACTTCCCTTCTATTACTTTCCTGTAGCATGTTATAACTGTATACACAAGTTTATAGTCAACAGCATATATATCACAGTCTACTGTCATTAACAGTCATCTGTAAAGAACTTGTGTGGGCTATAAAATCACAAACCAAAGCTACTAATTCTCCAGTGAATTTGTAAAAGCCACGTTCACTTATTTACAGGGAAGTTAACTACAATTTGGAGACTTCACTGGAAACTTAAGCTAACATCCTAGTAATTTACAAGACAAGCTGCAGGAGGATTTGGTCTTAAAAACCAGAGAAGACATAGTACTAAGAAGAGGAGGATTACTGCAGCTCCATTGTGGATAATTTAACAATTTCCCCAAGATTGTATAAATCTTAATACATCCCAAAGCTCAGACTCCCAAGCTGGTAGTGAATAATTGCCGCTTATTGGCCTGCTGGGCACAAAGTTAGGAAGTCCATGATTAAGGGCTGGGACAGTGATGGAAGAGGACTAAAGCAGAACTTTTGCAACTCAGAACTCAATAAAAGGAAAACGTGGCTCTGTGTTCTGCCATCTCAGAACTGCGGAGGGGAATTCTCTACTTGAGTGGGTGAAATTTCATTTGTGCTTCAAAGCCACAAACTTGGGGTAATCCTACCTGTTCCTTTTCTTTCTCACCTCAGTTCTGGTCTCTTGCCAGATATCGTCACTGCAGTATCTATAACGTATCTAAAATGCACACCTTCCCACTGCTAAAATGCTTGGCACGTACCATCATTCTTTCTGTCACCTGTTCATCTGATTAAGATTGTAAACTCTGTGAGGCAGGAGTGTGTTTTCTTTTATTTCTGTGTAATGCCTTATTCAGACACTGAGGGACGCTCAGATGAGCAGCCCCTTACTCAGTGAGTAGTCTCATTGTTTTCATAGAGTGAGGTACTTAGTGTTGCCACCTCTGGCAATTTTTCTGCTAGTCTCGTGATACATGGTGTGGTTCTTAAAGCTACAGCTCCTAGAGGCATGTGATAAGGTGAGAATCTCAGCATTCATTTTTAAAAAAGCCTAAGTTTCTAGCACTCAAGGTTGTGGCGAAAAGCTTGAAAACACGACCCATGTGCACCTTAAAGACTCATAAACTAAAAGGCAAATAAAAAGAACACATTATTTTAAAGCTAATCTTATGATTTTGCGGGGCCTAATTCATGTTTTTAAAGTGCTTGGGATTGGCAATACAGGGTATTAAACTGTACCATACTTAAGGATGGCAAAATCTACTATATAAAACAAAATATAGCAAAATAAACATAAAAAATAAAGTTTGAGGCTGCAGCAACAGCAGTTAAATATCTTAGTTTTATTCTAATGCATTCAGTTTTCAACCTTTCTCTTTATTTATTAGCTCTGAATTCCAATTTGTTTTGAAAAATTAAGAATTTTACTTTTGATCTGAATGCACAGTAGTTAAAATATTTCCAATTTTCCTTCACCATCTGCTCTCTGAAGCATTAAGATACTGGAGTCTGTTATGTGGAATTTCATTCATACACAGCAGGTCTATAAAAGGTTAGTTGACTTTTCTTCCCCTTCTCCTTAGCAATTTTCTAGTGCTACTGATGTAAGAAGTTAATTTTTTATTCTTAATATTTCCCTTGTGGCAATCCATTCTCCCAGTCTTTTCCCCCTCTGTTTCTCTGACGTAATTGCAATTTTTGTCAGCACATAAATAACAAACAGTAAGTAGTTAACTAGGATAGATGTTATTTTGTTTACTAAGAGTTTCTTTTCTATCCTGATGCCCCATTTTTTCCTGTAATTGGCCTATTTGGCTATTTGGTCAGGCAGTTGTTTATAGAGGCTGATATTATTACCATTTAGTGGTTAATTTGAAATATCTTTGTCTTACTACACTGAGGACATTTACCTGGATAAAAAGAACATCCAGATTTCTACTGATCCTGTGCTATGGAGAAAATTCAATGAAAACAACAAACAGTTTGGGGTTTCAGCTGTGTGTAAAGATGCAGATGTAGAAAACTTCCTGATTTCTGTGCAGGTAATTGCAGGGAAGAGAAGAATGTTTGCTGAAGAACTTTTTTCATTTTGTCTCTTCAGTGGTGAATTAGTTGCATGATATTGGATTATTTACTCTCCATCTACTGGAAATATTTACTGCTTTGCAAGTAAGCTTTTTTCAAGGACATCATATGCTTTTCCAGCAGGATTTAGATATTGGAAACATCCGAAGCAACTCTCAAACATGAGAGGGGTACAGAACACTGAAACAATGTGCTAGCCTGGCTAAAACTTAAAACTATCTTGTAAAGTTGACTCTGATATGACACACCAATCCAATTCAGAACAAAAGTCCTGAAGAGACATTCTTCAGCATGCAATGGCAGTTACAAAGTTTAAGTACTCATGGGCTTGGCTTCCATGGTCAAGATGAAGTATTAAGATCCAAAATCTATGGAAAAGATTTGGGGATTTTTGAGCTAATCTTACAGTTTGATCCATGTCTGGCTGACCAACTTGCTAAATTTGGACAGAAGGAGAAAGGTAAGGCCTCCTACCTGTCCTCAACTCTAGGTGTAAAATTCATTGAATTGATGGGGAAAAAATTAAAAATACCATAACAAGATAATTTCAGCAAGCTAAGTATTTCTCTGTAATTGTTGATTCATCTCCTGATTTCACACTTGTAGACCTGCTCATATTCATCTTCTGATTTCTCAATTTCTGAAGGGCGAAATAATTGACTTTCAGCCACTTGAGAACTACACAGGGGCAAACCACGCTGAAGCTGTGCTCACTATGATAAAACAACTTAGGTTTCGATGTATCTAACTGCTGTGTGTGATAATACTGGTAATATGGCTGCTCATTACAATGGTCTGCAGACCCATCTATCATGAAAAACCCACCAGTAGAGTATGTGCCATGCACACTACATATTCCCTATATTTAGTTGGAGTCAACCATGTTAACAATTGCTCAGATGCACATATTGATGGAAAACTATTTTTCACAATTTAAATGCTGACACTAGCCAGAGATACACAATTGTTCAACTGAAGAAGAGCTCTGTAGCTCAAAAACTGGTCTCTTTCACCAACAGAAGTGGTCCAATAAAATATATTACCTCACCCACTTTGTCTCTCTAATAGTCTGGGACCAACATCATTACAACAACACTGCAAATCTCAAAAGTTTGTCAGCTGCACAATGGTGGTGTCATTCCAATTCTACCAATGCACTGTATCAGAACTAAAGCAGTATTCGACAAGCCTTAGAAGAGCTGTCAAAAAGTACAAATCAGGATCCTGACACTCATTTAAATGCAGCTTCTTTTCAGAAGAAAATGGAACAACCGGAGACCTCTTTCATGGCACGCTTTTGGAACACTGCTTTGGCGGTTCAAATTACAGCATCTAGCCCCAGAAAATCGAAGTACTGCTGTTAGTTTGCTGTGCTTGCTGGAAATATTTGTAGTGAGGTGGCATGACCAGTTTGAGGATTTTGAATTCAGCACACACAAAATGTACAGACCTACTTTTCAGTACCATCCACATGAGTTGTGTCATGAAAAGAAAATAGTTTGAGGGCGAGTCTGAAGAAATAAAATCAGTATTGTAAAGAAGCCATCCATTTTGCATTGACATATTTTTGTCATAATTGACAAACTTATAGTTTGTCTACATCACTGACTGGATGCTTACAGTGCGCTGTGTGAACGCTTTGGAATCCTGTTTAAACTGAATTTAGTGGATCTCCATGAAGTTTGCAGATATGCAGCAAAATTTGCTGCAGTTTATCCTTCAGACTTGGACCAAAATTTTCCTGATGAACTGTTTCAGCTTCACTTCATTGCACAAAATGAGACAGATAAGTCACCGTAAGTACTCTATCAGATGATATGGTACAATCAACTTTAGTCTACATTTCCTAATATGTCCACTGAATATTTCTCACCCTTCTCATGACTAATTATGAAGGAAGGCAGTCATTTTTTAAATTGTTTGGAATAAAATATAAACTGAGATCCACAATGCAGCAAAGCTGTTTGGATGCTTTGTCCCTCTTGGCAGCAGACTCAGAGTTGGTCCAAAAAATGAGCTTTGATGACCTAATTCCTGACTTTCGTTTGCTTAAAGCAGTGGTCCCCAAACTTTTGGGGTTGTGTCCCCCTTCTTACCTGGTCCACGTCTCTCCCTACCCCCCCAGTAGCTGCAATTGGGAGCTGGAGCCGAGAGCAGGGCCAAAGCTGTGGTCAGGAGCCAGGGCCCAAGGCCCAGGCTGCAGCTCGGGCCAGGGTGGGGGCTCGAGCTGCAGCCACAGGGTCGGGGCGAGGAATGGGACTCTGGCCGTGACTGAGAGCCGGGACCAGCCAGGAGCAAGGCACGGGGCTGTAGCTGGGAGCTGAGGCTGTGGCTGCAGTCAGAGGGCAAAGCTAGAGCAGAGATGGGGACAGAGCAAGACTGGGTGGCGCTTTCTCCGCACCTGGCCCAGACCCCACCACGCCTCCCCAAAGGTTCCTTCCCGCCCTCCTAGGAAGGCACGCCCTCACAGTTTGGGGACCTCTGGCTCAAAGCTAGGAAGAAAACAGTTACATTAAAAGAAAAAGATATTAATTGTTTTTTATTGCTTTTAACTTCAGAAAAATTCCCATAGCAAAGAGATTTTATGTTTTATTCACCTATCAGATGCACTCACTACATTGTTATTAAACGTTGTGTAAATTTGTTACTATATTTCACAGTTATTTGTGTTTAAAATGAATTGTATTATCTCTACAACTATTGTTTGCTGTTATATCTTTATCAAAACCAAAAATTGTATCTTCATAATATATTTTAAAAGCTTGAAGAATAAACCAAATTATAATTTGGGCTGTTTGTTGAACTCAAAGTGTGTTAATATGAAGTATTACATTTATATGAAATATCACACAGTAGAACAGTGCATATTGGATCTCCAAAGGTAGCTGTTTTGCTACCAATGCCTATTTTTGCTTTTCTGTAAATTGTTTTGGAGAAGAACTGGAAAAACAAAATCTGCGCAAAATTGGGTAGTGAGTTTAGGTGATTATAAATTCCACTTTAATAAATACTTTATTTATTTTCCACTGCACTTGGCCTCAGCTGTACTCTGTACTCAAAATCAAATTTTTCTGTTTCTGCTCAGCTGTAGTGAATTCATTATCTTTTTTCTCTGTCAGTGCTTTCACAGAATTGTTAAGGCATTTAATGTCTAAACTGATGCATAGTATCAAGCAGGCTGTGTTTCTGTGGGAACCTGTTAGCTGTAAATTCTAATTTTTAGCTAAATATAATTCTTCATGTCTGGCTATGTTGCTTGTGTTGTTCCCTTATTCTGTTAATTCTTTGAATGACATGTTGTTAATCATCTCAGGAAAATTTAAGTATTTCATAATAGGGCTTCAGTATATTCTCTGTCCTGGACCCCGAGAGGTCTTAATCTGGTCCTGCTTAGTAGGTAGTTGGAATATCAGAATGAGGGGTCAAAGGGTGAGTAGGCTGTGCAGGGATTGGGGAAAAGGAAGGAGAAAGGAATCACAGTGTTCCCAGAGACAGAATAGGGCCAAAAGGGCCTAAGGAATTTAAGAAATTGATCATTGGAAAGGGAAAAAGAAAATTTCTCTAGTTGGACAATAGAGAGAGAGGAAAAAAAGAGAAAGGGAAAATACTTATGACAAATAATTTGTAGAATTCTTCAAAAATAATCTTTATACTACATTAAGTACAAAACTCAGCACAGCCACAATTAGAACCTCCATAATTGACATGCATAATTATAAAGTACATGTCATTGCTTCTTTATATATCAGTCCATAAGAATCATATAGTGCAGTCATCTTGCTCTCACTCATGCACGTACATCCTTGCCCCTCACTTCCCTTTCATTCACCCATATATGTCCTCCCTGGAATATTTGTGGTTTCAAGAATGTTTGTGAACCCTAGAGTCCTTTATCCTCAGGCCAGCGTTTGGGGTTCTGACTATTTAAGCTTTGGGGATAATCCATAGATTTATTTTACTCAGTGGTGATGTGATTCAGTAAACTGAATGTTTTGGTTCTCTGTGTTGAGTTCTGTTATTAAATATTTTGCAGTGTACATAAAAGTGGGAAAAGGGATGGACTATCTAAAGAAAACCTTTTGTTACGTGGATGTACTGTTAGGAACACAGAAGAGGTTACAGGGATAGTAATCTATGCAGGTAAAAGACTGCTTTTCTCTTTTACTTTACATGTTAACTTGATAGTTTCCTTAGACTGTTATCAAGTATCTATATTATATTGTTTAATATTATTGCTTCTGCAGGGCACGAGACCAAAGCTTTGTTAAATAACAGTGGACCACGTTACAAGCGCAGTAAGCTTGAAAGACAGATGAATATTGATGTCCTTTGGTGTGTCCTCATACTTATAGTCATGTGTCTATTTTCAGCCATTGGTAAGTTATTTTTAAAAATAGAAGTTAAAGACCAAACTCTATCTGAGAGTCACATGCTTTGCTTTACAAATTCAAAAATATGCATCTTCTGTCTCTTGATTCAGGTATCTACTTCTCTATGTAAAGATTTTTTTCTTTTTTGTAATAAACATCAGCTTAGTACATAAGCACATCCAAATAGTAATCTTTTAATAACAATCAACAATATTCTATTACTAGAGAAAATTAGACAACTATAGGGTCAGACTCTGCCACCTTTAGTAGCAATGAGTAACGCATTACTGCAAAAGTAGTATCTTTGAAATCAACTCATCATGACTAAGGGTGGCAGAATTTGGCACATACTTAGTCAATTGCCAAGGTAATGTATGAACATGGAGTAAACATAATTAGTACAATACCATTCACTTAGGTCTATTAGATTAAAACCAGGACGCATAATACACAATATTAACCCAACATGCTTAAGTATCCAAAATGATAATATTAGAAATGATATAAAGTCCAAATTCAAATGACAAGTCAAAGAAAAGACTACCATTGACTTCCATGGAATTGTAACTGACATAGAAAATGTTAACAAAAATAGAGGAGCAGGGGTAAGGTGTGTGTGTGTGTGTGTTGCTTTTAAATTCCATGTTTTATAATGTTTGGGTTTTGTTCTGGATGTGTGTCCATTGTACATAAGCTCTGGAATTTCTTCTGTGTTATTTTAACGCTCTTAATTGTGTCTTTTTCCAGCTGTTGGTAAATCCTGTTTGAAGAAGAAAGATGAGGGCCAAACACCACTCTATTATTCATGCTTTGTTCTCTCTGAGTTCAAAGGGAGCCTCGCACATTCAAAAACAGCATTTCACCCTAATGATTTTCAATTTTTTTAAAAGTAGAATCCTAGTAACAGAAGCCTTTCTTTTTTTTCCCAGTTGTTAAAATGAGTTGTGTGACCCCATAAAATTCTTATCAATATTGTCTATAAAATATGAACTAAAATGAGAAGCCAAGATGTTAAAAAGTGACTAGAGATCTGGGGTTTCTCAATTTTGGGGAGCCCAGCTTGAAAAGGGCCCTGATTTTTCAGAGTGCTAAACACCCACCCTCTGAAAACCAAGCCCCTTTAAGACATTGCCATAAGTTGGGAGTCCATAAATTTGTGGCATCCAGAATCGCTAGATCTTTCGAAAATCAGAACATTTAGTAAAAAGAAACTTGATATAGTCCATTGCAAGAGGAGAATTTTTAGTATTTTTACTCTAAAATATTTAAAATAGTGATAGACACATCAGGACAGAAATAATGTCAATCTTAGCACTGTTGAAAAATATTTAGTGAGACAATGATATTTTTATTTATTTATGATGTCAATGTGGGAACAAGGAGCAGCTTAGAAACAAAGGATTTTTTTAAAGGTCTTTAGCTCTTTTTTTTTTGCTGCTTTATGACATATAAAGAGTAGGACCTGAAAGATTGTTAGGTTTTGGGGTGGAAGTTAAGGTATTGGGTTTTTTCTGCTTGTTTTTAATATCAAATATATCGGAAATACAGCAGAACTTCAGAGTTACGAACATGTCAGGATGGAGGTTGTTCGTAACTCTGAAATGTTTGTAACTCTGAACAAAAGGTTATGGTTCTTTCAAAAATTTACAACTGAACCTTGATATAATACAGCTTTGAAACTTTACTGTGCAGAAGAAAAATGCTGCTTTTAACCATCTTAGTTTAAATGTAACAAGCACAGAAACAGTTTCCTTTCCTTATCAAATCCTTTTTTTTTAACTTTCCTTTTATTTTTTTAGTAGTGTATGTTTAACACAGTAATGTGCTGTATTTTTTTTTCATATCTGCTGCTGCCTGATTGTGTTCTTCCAGTTCCAAATGAGGTGTGTGGTTGATTGGTCAATTTGTAACTCTGGTGTTCATAACTCTGAGGTTCTACTGTATCAACTCAGGTCTTTCCTGGCTGTTCTGGGAGGACCTGTTGTATGTCTCAGAGGATATGTATTCATTATTCTGACACCCTAATTAAAAGGGTGGGATTGCTGTATCTTTGGTAAAGACATCATTTCTCCAAAATGTTAATACTTCCCTTGCATTAAATAGGAATTAACAAAGAAAGACAAAAAACAAAGAGTTTGAAATAGTCTGACTAAAATCTTTTCCTCTCTCAGTTACTCAGCTTCTATTCTTTAGACTCTTGTGATGGCCACCATTTCACTAGTTCTCCAGTCATCATGGTGTCTTCTAGGGCAGACAAGACCTGAATTTTCAGTGTATAAAATACATATTAAAAAAAACACCTTTCAGGCCTTTCTCATAAATCATAACAAAGCAAGAAAAAGGCACAAGCCCTTTATTTTTTCCTTTCCAGATTGCTTTTAAGGACAAATGCATACAAAATAAACCCATGTTTTTTAATTTCTTGGTGTTAATTTGAGTTTTCATCTATTTCAACTCTTCTGCAGGTCATGGCCTTTGGGTGTGGCAACATGGTGAGAAGAAACCAGTTTTTGATGTTCCAGGGTCTGATGGAAACTATTTATCCCCAGCTCTAGCTGCAGTATATTCATTTTTGACAATGATAATAGTTTTTCAGGTAACAAAGTTGTCCATACTGTGTTCTGTGTTCACAGTTTAGTGATAGTAATGATTATAGAGAGGGAGAAAGTGACCCATTTGTCCCATCAAGGCACTTAAGGAGCTAATTAAGTATTTAAAATGTAATGCAATTAGATACAATACAATTAAAGCATGAAAAATGGGGAATAAAATATTATATAGCTAGAAAAATAAAGGAGCTTCATTAATGTGAAAACAGCACTGAAAAAATAAAGGGGTAGATGCTTAGCTGTTGTAAATTGTCATCACTCCATTGACTTTAATGGAGCTGTGAAAATTCACACCTGCTGAGGTTCTGTCCCAAACATTTTAGGTGGTTTTTTGTAAAAAGCAGGATGGGTTTCAGATGAGGAAGGTGCCTGTTGGGGAGGAACAAACTTCATTCTCTGTGGGACACCATGCTGCAAAAGCTTGGAGGAACACCTAGAACAAGGTTCCTGGAGGTGAACTGGAATTTAACCCTTTAAAAGCACCAAACTGGTTAGAATTTATACAGAAGATAAATGACTAGAGTTGTCATCACTCAGCACCTGTACAAAGGAGGTGAATATTGGGTAGTGGAGCGGGAGAAAGGCTTCTGATAGTGAGATCAACTATGTTTTTTAATACTGTGGTGTGTCAAGTGAAGTGTGGAAGCCTATGTCTTTGGGGACATGTAAAATTAGAGCTGACACAGCACTAGAAAATAGCACACTAGTGAAGGGAACAATCTTGCACTGAAGAGGGATGGATTTAAATAACTAGGCTTTTGCCATTTCTAGCTTACGATTTTAATGTACCAAGGTTTTTGGGGGGCTTTTTTCTGTTAAGGAAAACTCAAAACAGAGTTATTTAAATGTACACCCTTTGTTTAAACAGCCACACTTGATGCTTATATATGTGCTGTAATTCACCCCACAAGTCTGATTCTAAACCAAGAATTTCTGCACTGAAAAACATCTGCAAGGCAATATTCAACTATAAATTATGTCTTTCGTGGATTTCTGAAAATCACTAAGAAACTGCTGAAATTTTTTTCTGGAAATCCCGCAGAGCATAACACTTTGTTCAGCAATTACAAAATGTGTTCTTCATTTGGCTGAACTGCTGCTCAAAAACTGCAACCGAAAAGATTGCTTTCTCTGCAGAACCTTCCCTCATTCATTCATTTTACCTCTCCTGTTCCTGGAATGCTAATTCAGTGACAGCCTGTTATTTACACAGATAAAATTTGGGAGCTACTCATCCCTTATTTGATGCATGATGTTCTTTTGTATTTGCGGGATTCTGACTGTACTGTATGTTTCCCTTTCTTCTTTTCCTTTCCTAGCTTCTTTCAAGCTCATCTTATTAGCCTGAAAACATTTGCTTCTGTCCAAGCCTTGATAATCACTCTTCCAGACATAATTATGGATTTCAGCTCTACAATTTCACCATAGGCTTTCCTAATCTGTCCCAGTAAACTTTTTGCGAACATTTTAATTACTTTACGATACTGACTCTAAGCCTATTAAACTCTTGTCCTGGTAGGTAAGTATAGCACATACACTCTTTGTGATTTTAGTCTGCTATAAAGTTGATTAGATTATACCAATTCAATATAATATCAATGCCACTATTTTTTCCTAATTAGTGTGTTTATGTATTTTAGGTTCTGATTCCGATTTCTTTGTATGTATCCATTGAAATAGTTAAAGTATGCCAAGTATTCTTCATTCATCAAGATAAGGATTTATATGATGAAGAGACAGACTCTCAGCTGCAGTGTCGAGCTTTAAACATCACAGAAGACTTAGGGCAGATGCAGTATATATTCTCAGACAAGACTGGAACTCTTACTGAAAATAAGATGGTTTTCCGAAGATGCACTGTGTCTGGCATAGAATATTCCCACGATGCTAATGGTAAATTGATACCTTGTTTGCTGACCAATGGTTTTACTTCAACTGGTTTTCACTCACCAAAAAAGTTGCTGTGATTTTAAAGTAAACAACAAATTGTGTAGGATTTGTGATATGTGCACCAACACAGACACCAATCACAATGATGGTTGTAAAATTAGCTATAATTTGATATCTGTTCATTTGGGAATTATAATCTTACCAAGGATTGTACGAGATCTTGAGTGTGTTGTCAAGGTTGCTGTTCTCTGTAGGTTTAGGCTCTATCCAGCATTGCATTTAAGAACATGCTTAACTTTAAGCACATGAATAATACCATTGATATCAATGAGACTACTCGTGTGCGCTTAAGTACATTGCTGGATCTGTCCCTTATTGTGTAACCTCGCTCAAGATAGTCAGTGTCAAGAACAGAATATGAGCAAGGCTATTAGTGTAGCTTTCATGTTAACATAATAGCACAGTCTGGTGTAATAATATTTCATCTCTTTTAGCATTATCCTGTTCACTTCAGGGCCCCTGTGTGATGGGTATCTCTGTGTTAATATTCTTTTGCTGCCAAACAAATACTGTAACTGAACAGAACATCCTCAAATAGCTGACTTTTGAAGCATTAAAAAGTAATTCATTACCACAAGGGAATAAGGTTCCCTCTAGTTGTCACCCATGTGTCATCTCATCAACCTCTTAAAATTATTAAGTGACTTCCTATTTTGTGATTTTGTGTAATTTGTATTAAGCTATTTTCCCCCTAACATTTTAGCTGTATCCTTTGGGAATTGAAAGTTGTTAAGTTCTCAAATCATATTCTCTTTGTGTACTTGATATCTACTATACTGGCTTTCTAAATGCAGTAATTAAGTATATTAGCCTGCAGTACATTATACTTTCCTTGAAGTGCATTTGAGGAGTTCAGCTAACACACCAGAAATGGAACAACAGGTACTTATTAAAGGTGAACTGTAAACTTTAAAGCCATTTAAAATTGTATGAGATCCCAAGTTAGTAACAGAATATTGTGGAGGCTTAAATTACACAGTGACTTTACTTTTAAAAAGAAATATTTTAAAATTGTCGTAATATATTGGACGTACACCAATTTTCTGGAGAAGAAATCAGTGCACTTAACAAAGGTAGTGGGATATTATTATTAACCCTATGTTACAGATGGGAAAACTAAGAAAGAGAGAAGTTGCAACTTCCCCAAGGGCTTGCAGTGAGTCAGAGACACAAGTGGAATTAGAATCTACAGCACATCTCCTGACTCCCAGTTCTGCACACTAAACAGTAGACTGTACTGCTTCTCTTCATTCTTCTTGTTTACCTGCCACCCTCTGATTTCAGGATGTACTGTGTCCCTTCCAAGAGTTAATATTACAGTTAACTAAAACAGTGCAGGAAGGGCTGTATTTTTATAAGTTAGATTACACCAGGTGATGCAAGGCAAATACAGAACCCTGAACTTGGGTCTTGATGGGTAAGTAAAGAAGAAATTAAGTGTCAAATATTTTATCTTACAATGTGTTATCATTGTCAAGTCTACCCATGCTTTTCTTTAGCGTTTTGGGATTACAATATAAATGTTAGAAAATAATAAAAACAAAACAGTGAAACTGACCATACACAAAATTATCAAATACACAAAGCAAATAAAATAATAGTTTTTTTCTCTTTATCTGCTCTCATTTACAGGCATCTTTGTGCTCACTTGTAATTCTAGTTGTTACAGATTTTTCAGATTTAAATGTGATTTTTAAGTCGACAATTCCCTTTAATCATATTTTCTGAATCTTTCATTTTCTCTTCTCTATATAAAGTTATCTTGCACTAATTCTTTGCCTTTCTATGTATAAATGGTCATAATTTTCATTTTATTCTCCATTTTCAGGATCAATGACACAGTAAACAAGTGTTCTCACTTGAGATTTTTTTAGCGATTTTTTTAGCGATTTTTTTATTCTTCAGGCCCATTCTTTCTGTGAAGTTACTCCACTGATATCTTGTCTTCCCACCTGCTGATTATCCACTAGTTTAGGTCACATAATACCCCTCATGCAACTGTTTCTCCTGGCATTAAGAACATCTATAACATTTTATGTTCTTGAGTATAAATACAAAAGGATTTGTAGGAAGCCCTTCCATTACACATACCAGAAACCAGCAATCCCACCATGTTGTATTTGGGATATATTTAATAACTGATTCTGTCCATCTATCCCAGTCAGTTCTATTTGTGAATTAAAATGAAGTTTAGAGAACTCTAAAATCTGCCAGTCTTGCCACTTATGCAAATTTAAAACATACTGAGTATTAAGGACCCAGCAAACCAAACAAAATCCACCCGCCTTTCTGCATAATCGTATCTATTGTTTTTTAAAGGTTCGTGTCTTTTTCTATTAATCATAATATTTCTTTCAGTCATAGTAATTTGACACTAGGAATCAAACTGTGAGTAGTCTGTGAAGTGATGAGATAAATGTAAAAATCATTGCAAGAGCTGATCTAAAACTGTTACATCAATGTCTTGATTATGATGCTGGAATCCACAATTCATTTTCTGTTATGGTGCCTTGCAGGAGTGAATATTCTTAGACTAGGAATTCTAATCTGAGGTTTTCGTTTGAGCGTGTTATATAGGAATGTAATACAGTGGTACCTGGTAACTCATGTAGTAGACTGGGTACAGTCTTCTCTCCTTTCTTTCATGATTTGTGGCATGTTACAAACTCTGTTCACACCCCAAAAATTCATCCAAAGGTTCTGTCATTTTTTTTTCCTGACTTTATCTAGGTTCTTATAGTATCTGAGCACCTTCCAGCAATGCATTAAGCAGTGTAATAATGATTGTCACATGTGCTTTGTATTCTCTCTCATCCTCTCCTCACTGGGAAAGTTCTGTGTACAGTGCAGAATTTTGTTTTGGCAGGATTTTGTTTTTAGTTTAAGGTAAACACTGCCCTGTTTTTATATCAGGGAAACCAAGGTTGAAATAAAATGAGAGTCCTGTGGCACCTTCAAGACTAACAAATTTATTTGGGCATAAGCTTTCGTGGGCAGAAACCCACTTTGTCAGATGCATCTCTGATAACTTCCAGAAAGATTGGAAGGTCTTCAGTTCATAGTTTGATGTGCTCCTTTTAGTTGTAAATCCACAGTCCAGAGAATCAGAGCACGAAAGAGGCAAAATGGAATTGTTCCAGGTGTCTTTTATACCCTTTGCCATGTGCCTGGAAATGTACTGGTTCAAAACACAGCTCACAGCCTCTGTTTGTGGAAAGTTACTGTTCCAAGATGGAGTCCAGGGTCACATGAGAATGTCACCTGTCCTTACATGGCTTGTTGACTCAAAGGGGGTAGACATTGGCCATATCCGTGCTAAGGTATCCACAGGAAGACTTACTGGACAGGATGAATTTCTTCTGTGGCTCATAGAAGAGTTGAGTGTCCTTAATGGGCAATCAAGCTTGAAAAGTTCATTCATAGTGTGCTGGCTAGACTGAATGTAAACTACCTTGTGGGTATTACCCCAGGAACAAACACAGTTGTGATACAGATATATAGCCAATATTCATAACTTCAGATACAAAAATGATACATGAATATAAACAGGATAATCATACTTAGCAAATCAGAACTTTTCCATTGACACCTTACATGAAATACTTTGTACAAGACGTGTTGTGATTGTCTAACAGTGGCAATATCAGTTATATACAGTGTCATATTTCAGTCATACAGCATCACAGAAGTCTAGTGATGAGGTGGAATTTTCCATCACTGCTCTTTGGGAGCTTTCTGCCAGGAAGGACTTAAACAATTTTAGCACATTTCCCTGGTCCCCTTCAACTTCTCTCAGGTGGGAGAGTAATATCTCATGGCTGACAATATCAAAAGCTCAAAAGAGGTCCAGGAGGATGAGAACGGAAGCCTGTTTTCTATCCATTGACAGCAGGAGATTATCCATGTCACTAAAGCTTTTTGCATCCCACATCCTGGCCTGAATCCAGATTGTGCTGGGTTTAGGATATTAGCTTCAATTAGATGAGCTTATAGTTGGCCTTTAGCTAGCTTTTCCATGTACTTGCTGAGTAACGGGAGATTAGACTCTGGTCAGTAGTTAGCTAGTACTGATATATCCAGAGTGGGTTTCTTCAGTGTTGGTCAAGCTATTGTGTGTTTGGAGGAAGGAAAGATTTCTTCCCTGAATAAGGCATTGCCTCTTTCAATCAGGAGTGGCACCAGTTGCTCGTGACTCTTTCACCAGCCACAAAAGTTGTGACAGACTGACAATATCCTGCAACATTCTGGACAAACCTTGTGGAATTAAGATAAACTTTATTGAATTAAGTTAAACCATACTGAGTTAGGTTTGATGCCCGTGGAGTCCATTTTATTAAAGACAATTGTGTATGTGTTATTGTGGAATTGTACATAACTCCTCTAGAAGGAGGGGAATGCTAATGTAATTCCTCTGGTTAATTCTCAGCCTGGCATCTGCCCCAGATGTTTTTCCAAAGGCTAACTTTATAGCAGACTTGACTAGGATTGCGGTCACAATTTTTCTAATGTTAGTTTTTCACTGTGTATGGAATGATTGACTGCCCAAGTCCAGGTTTCTTTTTCAGGTAGTGTCCCTGTCGATACTCCACAGTTGGTGTGTCTGCATCCCTGCACTGCTGATCGGAGAACTTTGGTAGCAGTGTCCATTGGGCCCGCACATGCGCTGTCTCTACTCATGCTCTGCCACAAGGCTAGACAACATGCATGGGCTAATCATCCTCACTTCCTTCCCAACCGCAGCTGGCCAGGGTATGCTCAGCTCTTCGGGCTTCAAGAATGCCGCACTTGCAGCGAGACGATCCCAGTTGCAGACAAGTACTCACAGGGCATCTGCTGCCTCAAGCGATGGCCACATCCAACAAAAGTGTTCCCTCTGCCAGCAAGTCCAACCTGAGATCTCGCAAGGACAGAGAGCTGTGCCAGAAAATCATCTTTATGGAGGCTGCTCTCTGACTCCAGCCCTCTGGCTGGCATGAATCTTCCCTTTGAAGATCTTCAACTTTGAAGGATAGTGGGTTGAAGAAAGGGTCCGGGGACTCCTCTTATAAGTCAAAAAGAGTGGGAAGTCCTCTAAGCAAGCCCAGGTATAACTGAAAGTGATAACCATCTCGCTCAGTATCCTTGGCACCACCAGCACCAAGATCATCCGTCTCCCCTGGCGACCATTGGTGTCCAGTACCATTGATAGCCCATTGGACCCTTTGGGCCTGGGCACCGAATCTTTGGTACAGAGAGATGAGAGAGAGAGAGAGATAAGAGACAGAAAGAAAGCCCTAAGATGCTCCCAGTATGCGAGCTGCTGTTGGTACCATCAGAGGCATCGGCCCATCCAGCATCAGAGAGATCAGTACAGGCAAGATCTCTATCCCCCTCGGCACTGCCACCGAAGCCGGGACACTCGGTACCAGCTGAATGCCATGGTCGAATAAAGGTTATTTTCCTGCAATCATGCCATGCCCCTCTGTTGTCAAGTGAGGGATTGGCCAGTGAGCCAGAAGGACTTTCTCAGTACACTTCCAAAGCTCCATAGGGGACCCAATATCAACAGAGTCCAGGAATGCACCACCAGATGGCACTGCTACCATCTTGATACGGCCACCCGTGGGCACCTCCGGCCATTCTGGGACCCCTCGTCAGTGCCTCGACAGCCTGCCTCAGAGAGACCAAGCATCGCCTGAGAACCTTCCAGGCATGCTTGATGGCCACAGCATTGTGGACCTCAGAATCTCCAGAAGTGGAGGAACAGGTAGACACAGAAGAGGACGTAACACCCAAGGCCATATCCTCTTCTTTGCATAATGAAGCAATCATGCCATCGCTTCCTTCCATGATGGACGACTTCCATTTGTTCCAAGAGCTGATGAAAAGAGTGACTGACACCCTCCACATACCACTGGAGGAGGTTAAAGATACACACCACCAGCTCATCGATATCCTCCATGCTTCAACTGCTTCCAAAATCGTCTTCCCAATTAATGAGGCCATCCTTGACCCAGCTAAGATGGTGTGGCAAACCCCAGCTTCAGTAGCTCTGACATGCAAGTGGGCAGACAAAAAATATTATGTCCCTGCGAAGGAAACGGAGTTTCTGTTCATCCACCCTCCACCCAGTTCCATTCTGGTGGATGCTGTGAACGCTCATGGCCGACAACATCACGCTAGGACAAATACCTATGACAGAGATTAGAAGCACCTTGATCTCTTTGGTAGAAAGACATGCTCCTCGGCCACCTTACAGTTTCAAATTGCCAACTACCAGGTGCTCACAACAAAGTACAACTACACGAATTACAATAAATTGCACAACTTTATTGATAAACTGCCGGAGAGCTCTCAGGACTCCTTCAGGGCCATCATCCAGGAAGGCAATTGGTATAAAAAACACATGTGCAGTCAGCCCTTGATGCCACTGACTAAGGTGCCAGGACCATCTCCACAGATGGGTGTTGTGGGCTCCACCTCTTGGGATTCCTGAAGGAGGTGCAGACCACAGTGGAGGACTCCCATTTGAGAGTGTCAAGCTCTTTGTGAAGAAGACTGACACCTCCCTCCACTCCTTCAAGGATTCCAGGGCCACTCTCAGGTCACTGGGAATCTACACACTGCGACAAAAGAGACATTTCAGCTCTCAATACCAACAGAAGCCTTATTCATCCCAATTCCCATCACAATGGCACTATGAGCCCCAAAAGAAGAAAGGGAAATTCCCCTAACAGAAGCCTTCAGGCTCCCAGTTCTCGACTAAGCCACTTGCCCCTAATAACCACTGTTGACGGGCAGGTTGAGGCACCGTGAGACCTCTCCCTACTACTACCTGTGCCCATGCACTGATCTTGGGCTGTGTCCTGGAGTTAGGTTCCAAAGAATTTCCTTTTGGACCTCAGTTTATATAGTTAAAACCTGGGTTCTGCTTAGCTATACCTTAACCAATCATTTTAAACTAAAGTACTACAAAACACCAATCCTAACCCATTATGAAACAGTTCTTTAACCAATCAGACCTCACCACCTGAGTTGATTTAAATATTGAACGATTAATTATGCAACAGACAAACAATCAAAGAATCAGACAGAAATCATTCAGATAAACAATAGAGAAGTGTAAAACATAAGACAAAACAATATGAAGTGTAGATTTTACAACCACAATTGTTGATAAGTGATTCTTTGCCAGACAGAACTCTATCAAATAAAGTTTTCTTTAAACATCTTATGATCTGTCTCTTTATCTGGGGGTGGTAGGTGCTATTAAGATAGTAGCACCTTCTTAACAGTCCAATATTACATTGTGATGTAATTTAGATGGGTTGAGGATGTGAAGTTGTGACTGTTTGCTTCTTAGCTTATGCCTGCTGCTGTTGGCTTAGCCAAAGAACAAGGCCTCAGACCTTATACCATCTTTTGGCTCCACAGTATTATCACCTGTGAATAACCCAACTCCGAAGTCCCAGCCCTCCAAGGGGAAGTACTGCTTGGGTGTCACCTACGGTAGAGCACCCATGGTTTGAAGAAGAAGAAGAAGTTACTCACCTTGTGCAGTAACAATGGTCTTTGAGATGCATGTTCCTATGGGTGCTCCACTACCCACCCTCACCTGCTCTGCTTCCGAGTTCTTGCTATGACTCTACGGTACAGAAGGCACTGAGGACAGTTAGCCTGTGTGCACTGGCTAGCCTCGTGGCACAGCATGAGGAGAGACAGCACATGTGTGGGCCCAATGAATGTTGCTACCAACGTTCTCCTCTCAGCAGCGCTGGGATGCAAACACCTATAGTGGAGCACCCATAGGGGGACACATCTCGAAGAACCATTGTTACTGCACAAGGTGAGTAACTTCTTAATACCTAGGAACTCAGTCCCACAAAGCAGAAAACCCATAATTATTCATTCTTTGCATTTTTCCCCTCCTTCCAATTTCTGTGGAGAGGAAATAATCCACAGAATGGAACAGTAAAAGGGAAGCTCAAAGGAAAGAGAATGGTGAAAAGCCTAACATTTTCCACCTAGATTAGCCAAATTTCTCGGTCACTGTCTTAGGGAAAATGAGATCCCTCTTGGGACGCTGCCTGTTTGTTCTTGGTGAAGATTTCAGCAGAGCTGATGTACATCATGCAGCAAGATTACTTTCTCGGCTTTGTGTCAGTTTTGCAAGTGAACTTTTATTTTCTTGTGAGTAGATGTCTTTCCCTACCTGACCTACAGACATACTGTGCACAGTTCAAACTCACCTCACATCCATCCTGGGAATTTGGCTTTATTAATTAAAAAAAAAAAAAAAGTAAGATGATAAAGATCAACTCAAACCTTTCCCCCAGGTTTGGCTGTTGCACCTTCATGACTGCTCACCTCTCTTATGTTCACATGGGGTAAAAACTCACGTGCCTCAGGGTCCACTTAACCCTTTCCCAGCAGGATCAGCACTTGCTGATTGGGTTGGGTGTTTTGGAAACACTGTTGTAACTGATTTGTTTTTTTCATTTCATTTTCTTTTGCTTTGTGAAAAGAATAGTTTCAATCTATCCCTGATGAAGAGAGTGAAAAGCTAGAACTGTGTGGTTTAACTGTGTGTTTTTAATCCCTGTCTAAAAAACAAGCACAATAGCATTCACCATTGATGTAATTTGAGACCTTCAATAGACAGAGGATGTTTTCTCTTACTCTATGCCTAAATTCATATTTGCACTGGGAAATTCTCATAAGAATTAAAATAGTTCTCAGACCCTAGGGGAAGAAAAGGTTCAGTGAGTCTGCCTTAAGGAACTGAAGGGGAATGAAGGGGAAAACCTTGGAGCTTTCCTACCTCAGAAATAGCAATAGAGTGGGAGAAGGTTACCCAGGCAGGTGAGGCAAGGTAGAAAATGGCACAGAGTCTATTCTGAATGCCATACATTGATCTGTGTGGGGAGTAAGGGGGTCTCAGATGCACTTGTGCATGGTTAAGGGGGAATACTGATTGCACTTTACCTGGAATATATCGTCCATTGAGCTACCATGATGTTTAATGACTATCTCTTGCAGGCTGTCTAACTACCAGCATCCCAGACTGACTCCTTTAGCCTAGTACGGATGCTATAGTGTTAGTCCAGTAGAGGTTGTAGGATGATATGGAGGGTCAATTCATATTAATTAGTGAAGCATAGGGCTAAGTAAAAATAATTAAATACTAATCAAATCTCACCAACCAGTCTAGTTGATTATTAGTGTAGGATAGTTATTTTAAATACTTTATTGTTGCATTTGAATAGGACAAATATAATGGAGTTCATGGAAAAAGAACTGATTTTTTTGAGTGCTTGTTACCGGCTTAATATGAAAGATTATATAACATGAACTATATTATTGTGTAATTTGACATTCTTCAATTACATTATTGTGATTCTGAAAGGTATGTACATATTTACTTTGAATAAAGAACCTTTACAAGGGGCAAGTCCAAGGACATCAATAGTCAGTGAGTAGAAGCTGTTGACAGTGAAACCAGCCCACAACAATGTCTTTTAGGAAGTAAAGCTCATAGAAAAGGTTTCTGAATTTGAGGGGGTAAATGGGTGGGTGGATGAATGGAGAGAACATAGTGTTCCTAAATAAACATGTTTTGCACAGTAGAAGAGTTATGAACCTAAGTCATAGTGTGTAGATTAAACCACATTTCATAGTTTCTAAAACCTCTTAATACCTACCATACAAGATATAAGATTGTTTCATGAATAGCCAAAATCCTATTACGCTCTCAGAGCTCGAGCTTCATCTCGTGTACACTGGCTTAAATCTGGAGGTCCTCCATTAATATCAAAAGAATTAAATGTGTGTAAAGTGAGAATCACGTGTCTGACGTTCAACATGCTTATCAATATTATATGTGTACTGTAGTCATCTCTAGTCTGCATAAGCTATTGAAAATATTCTGTTTTCAAGAAAGATTTTCTTTGTAACTCACTTTAGTCATTCTTGACATTTTAAACCTAAGCCCCACCCGTAAACTGAAGTAGATACAAGATCAAAGTCTCAAGCACATTCTAGGAAAACACTTATTGTATGCTCCTTCTGTAAATAGAAGATTTTTTTTTTAAATAGAAGAGACAAAATCAATGAATAATTATACAGATAAGGAATGCAAAGGAAACTTTGGTACATTTTCCATGTAATGCATTTTCACTTAGCTTTTGATTTGTGTGTCTGTGGAATAAAATAATAATTAGCTCAGGGTCTGTGCTTGGAGTCATGCATTTTGAAAGATGTTTTCAAAACAGAAACTTTTCCTGGATGTGATTATAAGATCTCATATTCATTTAGAAAGTCTCAGCAAGTCAGGGATTCACCCAAAACTTCCACGGCCTGTTATTAACCAATATAGCTGGAGAAGAGCTTGACCAATTGTGTTGAAAGTTTTGTAAAGATATACAGTAATTATTTTAACCTAGCAAAGGTACATAATACAGAGGAGTATACCATTCCCTTGGCACACCCTTCAAGTGCACGTTATCAACTGTGAGAAAGATTATTGCATGTGGAAAACCTGAGACTGAGATCTTCGGCCTTGGAACCTGTTCCTGTGAGATTCCAAGTGCCCACAACTCCCATTGATTCTGCTGGGAGTTGAGGGTGTTGCTTGGAAGCTTTCAGGATGTGGTGTTCAAACGTGTCTTTGATGTTTAACGAGTTGACAATGCTACTTTGAGATGAAAACATGCTAATGAAAATGAGCATATGTTTCCCAGAGTACATTGGTGTTTGTGTGGGAGAGGAAGCAGGCAAAGTTTAATTAGAAAAATTAGTATGCATTTGCATGAAAAATTCTCACACTTTTAACAAAATGTTGGTGAAGAGCAACAAATACCTGTTGTAGCAGATATGTGAATATTTTTTCATCTAGGATTGTAATGTGCCATGTGAGTCTGCTGATACAGACTTGTGTCCTGGGCATTCTTGTGTCCCAGTGATCTGCCAGAACGACCCACGACATCCATTGACTGTCTGTACACCTTAGTACAGTCCTCAGGATTCTCTAATCTGTACTGGCGGTATTGACTGGTACTGAATTGAGGACATGCAAATGGCATTCTTGCATTCCATCCTCCTGAGGTGCAGGAAGTGCTGTGTGGCTGCAACTCAGGATCTGTCTCTTTTTGTGTATTTAGTTATTCAAAAGATTGTACAACATATAGAGCTGGATGAATAACTGATTGGAAGGGGAAGGTGCTGAGTTCTGTCGGTGCCAGGGTGCCCAAGAACCCACCAGAAGAAATAGGGGATACTCAGCACTCACCAGGGCTGGCCTGGCCAGCGATCAGGCACCCTTCAGAGATGGTGCTTCAGAGTCTTTCAGCTGATGGGCTGTGAACAGCCTCTCCCTGCGCATCAGAAAAAATGAGTGGGACACTGCTCTGTGCCACGCAGCAGCTGCCTGAGAGAGCCCAGCGGGGTGGCTGGGGGAAGTAGTTTCCCCTCCTCGTCCTGGCTGGCTGCCGGGGGCAGGGGCCAAGTGAACCAGAGCCACCCTCCTTCCCGCCCCCAGCAAGTTGTCGGTTTGCTTGGGTCCCTGTCCTGGCAGCCAACCTGGGGCAGGGAGGGGAAGCCGCTTTCCCCAGCCAAGTCCTCACAGGTAGCCGTTGTGCTGCAGAGCAGTGTCCAGGAGGGGCCAGGATTGGAAGCGGCCACCCACCCAACTGCCAGGGATAATGGCCAAATATGCAGGGGGAGGCTCACCCCCCTGTTAAGTGGGGCAGGGAGTGGGGGAGACCAGGACAGCCATTGGCGGGGAGGGGGCTGTTCTGAGACACGTAAGTCACGTGACCAGTCACTTGCCCTCCCTGCTCTCCCCTGAAACTCTACCCCCCACTGGCACCCACTGGCAACAAAATTAAATTAAATTGAAGTTGACAGCTTGTGGTGAAAGTTTTGAAAAATAAAAATAAAAAAATTCAGTTCGTTTTGAACTGAATCTGAAATGTTTCAGAATTTACAATGAATCAAAAAATCTGTTTTGGGTTTGTTTCAGAGCGGGGATTCTAATCTGGGTCTCCCACATCCCACGTGAGTGGCCTACTCTCTGGGCTAAAGGTTATCAGTTGGGGGGCTGGCATCATATTCACCTACTACTACTCCTCTTCTTCTGGCCATTTTGTGAATGACTGAAACTTCTTGTCAAATTTGTGAAAAGTTTCAAGTCTACCGAAACTACATTTTTTGTCAAAAAAACTATCCTTCTGAAAAAATCTTGCCTAGCTTTACTGACATACAACGCCAATAGTGGTATCCTATATACTGTATGCCATCTGATTTCAATTCATGTGGCTGCTTTCTGAGAGATGAAGTTTGTTTTGAAAATTACACTGGATTGTAGTTTTTTTTTTAAATCTTAGCTGTATTAAAAGAAAGTACACAATAAATTCAGTTAAATGTAATGCAATGTTTTCTTAATGAATGTTTAATGGAAAAAAATTTAGTGTTATCCTGCTTGCATATTAAGTCGCTAAATAATGAACTTATATGATAGTGATTTAGTACATGGCAATTGGGAAAGCCTGACTGGTTACACCTGAGAATTTATAGAAAGTGAAGACTTCAGTACATAATGGATACTATGCATCTGCATTTAGTACACTGTGCATAATTATACTCTGGTTTCTGTGAGTATAATGAAAGCCTTTTCAGTTAATACCTGATGAATGGATAAATGTTAGTAATAAATGCCTGTCTAATGAAAGAAAAGATTTGATTTACAAAACAGGAAAACTCTGAAACAAACATAATTCTGTGTACATATTGTGCTCTGCAGTACTCAACTAACAGAATCAAGCCATTGCAACCATCAGATTAATAGCAGTTTTGTATCCTACAGCGTTAATAAACAACACAGAGAATGAGGTTTCAAAAATCTTTGTTGATGGCCTGTTGCGGTTTATTATCTATTGTACTTTTACTTAGCATTGTCATGTTCGTTTTGTTCAGGGTTTCATTCAGAGCAGAAGGATGGTCCAATGATTAGCCTAAAATTTGGGAACCTAGGTTCCTGACCCTGCTTTGCCACAGACTTTCTATGTGAATTTGAGCAAGTCACTTAGCATTTCTGTGCCTCGGTTCTCCATTTGTGAAATAGGAAGATTGTGAGGTGTTCAGATATTATGCTAATGAGGGCTTTATAAGGATCATCAATAGATTCATTCTGAAATTTTCATGGGCAGAAATACATGAGAGAAAATTTCCCAACCTTTGCTGGAGGACAGTAAGGTTTGTTTGTTTTTTCCTTCATAGACCATAACTGACAAGCAATTTTTTGCATAGTTTTAGCAAGAAAAACATTAGATTTTATAATGGGCGTCAATGGATTTGTGAGCTACTGGAAGAGTCTAATAGCCTTGTCACACGGAGCTGAAGATGAGGCACGCAGTGTACTGAATTAAATTGCTAATTATTTTATCTGCCTTAGTCAATAGATATTGTTGTTCAATTAAGACTAGCCCCTGTTATACTGTAAAAACAGCCTCATTCATTCTCATAGTAAAATGCAGTATAATAACTAAATCTAGACCACACAGAGAAAGTTTTAGCCACCACTACTCTTTCTGTCTTCCTCCTCTCTACAAAATGTGTAATCTTACACTTTGTGTATTTTTATCAATAGCCAGACGTCTAGCCATGTACCAGGAAGCTGATTCCGAGGAGGAAGAAACAGGGGCTAAAGGAGGAACATTATCCCAGAGGGACAGTATTGGCAGTCATCAGAGCATTAAGGTTGTCCACAGAACCCTGAGTACGAAATCCCACCGACGCACCGGCAGCAGAGCTGAAGCAAAAAGAGCAAGCATTCTCTCCAAGCACACTGCATTCAGTAGCCCAATGGTTAGTTGTGAGCAACAAATGCTCTTTGCTCTGTATCTTCTGCAGTCACAGTTGCTTTCAAGGGAAAAGATCTTGGCTTTTTCCTTTTCATCACAGTTTTTATGTTAAAAACAACAAAGTAGGAAGAGATTTTATCTAAAAAGTCATCCCTCTAGGCTCCAAGTTCATAAAGATAAACTGAAACCTTTGTGTTTCATCCCTTTGTTTACAGCGATTGATGTTAGATTGAGGATTAAAATCAAGGGTTCTAGTGGGCTACGTACACATTTTTTTAATCTTAGTTTTTGGGAAGTAGTGATTTACAAATGCATGAATAATAAGTACTGGATTGGGGACTGTGACATTAATATATTCAGATCTGCACTGTAATTGCAAACGTAAATCATTCCATAGTTTCATGTGTAAGTGGTTCAAGATTATCATTAGGTAGAGAAAGTTACATTAAAAAACAAACAAATAAAAACTTCCTTTATATGCAGAAAAGTTAGGTGAAACAATGTCCTCATAACTTTTCCATGACTAATGTCTACAAGTGTTTTTACATGTCATGTGCCTGTTTTTCCTCCTGCAAACTGGTATCTCATTAATGTTGCATAAACATGTTGCTTTACTCTGTTACAGTGTTTTTACATGGAAGCCAATGGAGTTTTATTAAAGCAAGCTAAATTGCTTTAATGGAATGGAGAATTAGGGCCTGTATACTTCGTCTGCCCTGATTCCAGCTGTTGATGGCCAGTCACCAATGTAGCTGCACTAGTGCAAAGCCCAAGTGTAGAACAGGAAAGCTGCAATTTGCACTGTTGGATCTAACCCTAAAAAAGTGTACACATTTATGCTTGTCTGGTCGGGGGAAGAGGACAGGGGAAGTTCATTTAATGGAAAATTGAACTTCTCCAGAAATTATGTGGCCGCCAGAGAGGGGCTGATGCATCAACCAGAACCAGCTCAGTCTGAGACTTGAAATATACAGAACTGCAAAATATTAACACTGCTCCTGTTGTATTTCTAGGAAAAAGACATCACACCTGATCCTAACTTGTTAGAAAAAGTAAATGAATGTGCAAGGAGTCTTGAGGTCATGAGAAGCAATGAACAGTTATTATCCCAGCTCACCCCTGAACTTTCTGACATCTTTGACTTTTTCATAGCTTTAACTATTTGCAATACAGTTGTTGTTACCTCTCCAGATCAGCCACGGCAAAAGGTAGGTTAGAGAGACAACATAATGGAGTTTGAGTCTCTGTTGTGTTATATTTGATTATCTCAGAGTTTTGTAAATAGGAGACATAAAACTGTCATTTCTTACAGAAAAATAGACATGTTTATGATGCAATTCTTGGCACCAGTCCACGCTTCAATGAGGAAAACAACTTATATGAGTTTAAAATTAGTGGTGAGGTCAAGCATTAGTTAAAAGGTGTATTTCAATTGCTTCACTTAACCCCAACAGATTATTTATATGCGCCTGCAATTTTTGAAGCAAGGAAAATCATTTTCTTCCTTAGTTCATATACTGTAATGCCTTATATAAGTATAATTTGTATCTCTGGGCGAAGATTAGATTAATTTGTAGGAGTCCCCTGGAATGAGGGGCACATAGGCAGTTCTCTATAAATATTTTGTTTATATCAACTACATTTGTAGAATGCTAAATTTAAAAATATATATATTATAAAAGAGGGTGTGCTGACGAGACCCCTCTTAAATCTTGAAAATTGAGTGAAAGAAAAATAACACAAATTAGGCAAGATTATGACAGCTGATTATTTGGCAGATTTATACACTTACAAATTAGTGTCCTTTATGAATGAGAACTGTGGCAAAACGCTCACCATATACTGCATATCACACAAATACAATTAGACTTACTATTAGAGCTGATCAGAAACTGCAGTTTCCATTTAAAGAGAAATACCAACATTTCTAAATTTGTTTTCTCTCATAGTGGAAATATCAAAATTTTCCACAAAATGAAAATTACAAAAAAAATTGATTTGGAGCCATTGAAACATTTTTTACATTAAAACTTTATAATATATAATGTATATTCTATGTATTTAATGTAATAGTAAATTAATATTTTGATGTATTATACAAGTCTGAACAAAATGATAAAATTGGAATAAAACACATTATCAAATCAAAATGTTTTAACATTATCAAAATGAAAGAGAAAGCTGAAATGATTTGTATCAACTTTTTCTGATCAAAAATGTTGTTGAAATGGGTGCATTTTCATGAAACATTTAGATTTCATCAAATCTGCATTTTTCAAGGGAAGTGTTCTATCAACATTTTTTCAACCAACTTTACTGAATACGCACACGTGGTACATCTATTCCAGAACTGGAACGTATAAATTCCAGCTGGAGGAGACATACCTGGTTAGCTCTGATCAAGCTAGTGCACTAAAAATAGCAGTGTAGCCACAGTGGCGCAAGTGGCAGGAGGGGCTAGCTGCCCCAGCTATGTACATATGGTCTCAGACTCAGGGTGGCTAGTCCCTCCTGCTGCTCACAGCTACCCATCTATTTTTAATGCGCTAGCTTGATGAGAGCTAGCAGGGATATATCTCTGCAATCAGGGATTTACACATGCAGAGATACCCATAAAATGCAAAGGTTTTAGTTATATTAACATTCATTTCTAGAGTGTG
Source organism: Emydura macquarii macquarii (assembly GCF_026122565.2). Classification (NCBI taxonomy): domain Eukaryota; kingdom Metazoa; phylum Chordata; order Testudines; family Chelidae; genus Emydura; species Emydura macquarii. Next base: position 2,476,144 of record NW_027132344.1, read on the forward strand.
GTTCCAATGTTGGTTCACTGTTGATGGCTTATATCCATTGGTCATTTCTGAAAAGAATGGAGAAATTAAAATATTTTTAATGCATACACACAAGGAAAGGTCAACAGTAGTGTAATTCTGAAGTGCATACATAATGGTTCCAATGACGTTTCTGGTACAGAGTCAACTTAGGGAGTCTTGTTCACTTACTTGTCCATCCCAGATTCTAGATGTCGTAGCTTTTTGACACCAAAACTCAGATTTGTTACCTACCTTGAGTTATCAAATGACAATGTCAGATTTCTTACATATTCTTTCTTTGGTTGTTGGTTTTTATTCCTGAAGGTTAGAGTTAGATTTGAACTTAAGTCTCCAGTCAAGACCATAGAAGACTTCATTCGAAGATTCACTCCCAGCCGCCTGACATCTGGATCTAACAGCAGCAGTTCATCAAGCCTGAGTACCAGTAAATCAATGCACAGACTTGGTTCTAGTATTCTTTCAACTGCATCCACTGAGAGCACTTTATTAAAACTGGAAGAGAAGTTGGCACACTCTGCACAGATGAATAACAATGGATATAGCTCACAGCAGGGCAGAAGGGCTATAGGGATTAGACCTGAAGAAGGAGAACTCCGTTATGAGGCAGAGAGTCCAGATGAAGCTGCGCTTGTCTATGCAGCGAGGGCATATAACTGTGCTCTGGTTGGAAGATTGTCTGACCAGGTATCCGTAGAGCTACCTCACCTGGGAAGGTTAACCTTTGAACTCTTGCACACACTGGGCTTCGATTCCATCAGAAAAAGAATGTCAGTGGTGGTTAGGCATCCCCTTACAGATGAAATAAATGTTTACACCAAAGGAGCGGATTCTGTTATTATGGATCTTCTTCTGCCCTGTTCTTCAGGTATAGTTGTCTCTTACTTTTTTCCAATAACTCTTAGACAGTGCTAGAGAACTGCAACCTCAGTTTGACCCATCTGTGCATAGGATAGACCACCTGAGAATGCCAAGGTCAGGGCAGGCTGTAAAAAGAGAGCAGATTCTCCCAGCACTGGTGGGTGACACTGAAGTCAGACTTCCTGACCAGCCACAAACAATGTTTCTGGTTCCCCACACTGGTTATCAAGAAGCTATAACAAAATATACACAGCCCCCTTTACTGCATTTCAGTCTCTGGCTCCCAATCGGCCACTAGGTCCAGTAAAGAGAAAAGTTATTTAAAACTCTATGCTCTTCACCCAAAAGGCTGTCCTGACCCCAAAGGATCAGCAACATTACCAGATCAATATAAGTTTGGATCTTATCCAAAATACCACGTTGCCAGCTGATCCTTTAGTAACTAAAACTAAAGGTTTATTATAAAAGGAAAGAAACAAACCATAAGAGAAATGTTAAATTATTAAAGCAATCAGACACATACAATTGATTTGAAAGTCCATAAGGTTTTCAGTAGAATTCTGGAGTTTGCAGGCTTGTCTAGTCCTTCTGGTGGACATCCAGTACCTGGATGGGCCTCAGTCCTTTGTTTCACAGCTTCAGTTGTAGATGAGTAAATCCAGAGGTAGGTTAAGGTTGAAGGTTGGAGACTAAAGACAAAATGGATGTGGCGCAGCTGACTGTTATGTCCCTTGGCCTTTGTCATGCTGCTTGTGGAAATTTACAGAAATAAGATGGAGTCCAGGATCACGTGAGGACGTCCTGGTGACTCATCAGGTGTAGCCCTGGCTTCTCTCCCTGGGCCCATTGTACCTGTGAGTTTTCTTAATGGACCATTAAGCAGACTAGTGCTGCAGCCATTCTGTCTGGGGTGTCAACCAGAAACACAGCACCAGTTGAAATACAGATACATCCAACATATCCATAACTTCCAATACAAATATGACACATGCACATAAACAATATCATCATACTTAGCAAATCGTAACCTTTCTAATGGTATCTGACATGGCATATCTCATATGAATTATTGTTATTATGAAATATTGATGTTAAATATCATAAATAGTCCCCCTAATCCAGCCAGTGTCACACTCATTATGTCAGATTGCAGTTCTCTAGCACAGAGCTGTGTCTATATAGTTTGTGCATATGTGTGGAAGTATCACAGTAGGACCTCTCTGCTTCTTTTATAAACTTTTGCTCTCAATGACCAATAACTTCTTATAATGGATTGTTGGTACTTTGCCTAAAGAAATATGAGTAATATTGATTTCAGTATGAGCTTTCCCAATGGCAAACCTTATTTTAAGTGAACATTTTTCAAGAACTTCCCAAATCAATTTACCTTTCATTGAGTACATTTTCCCAACATTGCTTGCTTACTCAGGTGTTTTTGCGTTAAGAGAAATGTTGCTTGGGTAATTACTAATAATGGTCTTGGTTTTAAAGATGCAGATGATTAGTGATTAATAGACTTCTAACTGTGAACAGAAAGCTTATCTTTTGGATGGTATTTTTTCAGTTAAAAAGTCTCAAATATGTGAACATCCTGTGAACCAGAAGTAATTTTAATGTCTCTTTATTTTAATCAATTGGATTTCAGGACTACCTGGCTGGCTTTTATACACTTATTTGAGACATAGGTTTTTCGATAGGTGTGATGTCTGATTTATTGTGGTCAACATTTAACTGTGTACAATGTTCAAAGGTTAACCCAGTGTGAATGGACAGAAATCTGATGTATTACAGAGATTTCCTGTTTGTCACTAGTGCATTGACTCTATGGTTACTTTAACATTACTGAAGGCTCCTGGAGTAAATACCAGTGAATTTTCATTAAAGAGCTACAGGAAATGTTGATATTCGTGTCAGTTCAGAGCAACTGTTGCATGTGCTTGGACAGGCTAGCCAAGCACACTTGCTTGCTTTCTCTTCAGACAGGAATAACAGTGTGACTGCCCACAGTTATAAGTTACCACACTGCTTTTTCTAAGCCCACTTTATTCTTCAGGTTAAAAGCATTACAGAGAAAACATATTAAAAACAATAAAAGAACCTACATGCATGCTAATAAGCTTACCAGCGATCACTCCACCCCTAACGTGGGTTGTGGCAGGAGCAATCCTCCAACACTCCTCCCAAGGGGTTTTCTTTTGGTTTAAACTCATCGCAGCTTCAGCTCAGGACAAGCACTTGGTCTTATGGGGCCTCAGTAGGCCAAGTCATTCCAAACCTTCCCTAAGGATTGGGCCCTCCATGAACCAGGGGTCCTGTCCATTTGCAAGATCAGAAAGAAGGCCCTGAGCCTGTTTAACACCTATTTAACAGGCTATTTATCCAAAAATCCTTTCTTTGTTGGTTCCTCAAAAATCCATGTTGTAGAATTGTAGAATATTAAGGATAGAAGGGACCTCAGGAGGTCATCTAGTCCAACCCCCTGCTTACAGCAGTACCACCCCCAACTAAGTCTGATAAGCCGTTGTTAATAATGTGCACTGCCACTTTAGGAAGCTTAGGACAGGGACCTGCTGCCATGACACAAGGAAATGCTAAAAAAAAAAACCCCAACACCTTTGTCTACCCCCAAAATATGAACTACCAAAAAAGGAAAAGAAAAACGAAAATTGATAACATCAAAAACGAAAGCAGTTATTTACCATGTAAAGGAAAAAGCGCCAGAAACGTCATGAAGTTCACTAGGGACTTTGCCGCTGCTGTTGCTGTTATGTGGCAAGCGCCTAGATATTATGGTGTCAAGTGGCAGTATAAAATTCCAACATCGATTAGACGGATATCACATTTGATCTGATTTTAGAAAGTGATCTATTCTCCAGACCTGCTGCTGAAAACCTTGCTGGGTGAGAGCAAAGGTATCAAGAATTATTAATGCCAGACCCACCAGACTGTGTCTTCCCAGCTCCGTATCTTCATTTTGGATCACAGTTGTGAACCATGTAAAGCAAGAGGTATCAATAAAAGCAATATTACCTGAGGAACACTGCATAGATCTTGAGGTATAGGAAAATTGCTGCCTCAAGGTATCGAGATTTCTCAAGTATACTCACTCTATTGTTTCAACCTAAAATGCTTTCTTTGTCTGCTTCTATGTCCTTTTATCACAATTATTACAACTAATTCATATTATTGGTTATTGCCATGACCGTACATTGTACTTAAGTTTGTCTTGATCCTGAAGGATGAAAATATCCCTTTCCAATTCTTGACAACATCATTTTGAGCAATGAAATGTAACAAAATGCATTACCAGCGTATGAAATAATCTTTTTTGTTCACATTATGAACAATTTGATCCACTCCCTGCTAGAAAGAGAGGGAGCGTGCCTGATTTTCATTTCATATATTGATGTAATTACACAGTAACTCAATTCAAACTATGCTAATGTACCAGGCAGAATTTTAGCACACAGGTTTTACATGAGTGTAAATGATATCAGAATTAGGTCTACAGTTTCTTTCAATAACTCAGTTTTATGTGTGAGGTCAGAATAAGCAAATGGAATGAGGGATTTGATAACAAACAGCACCTTAATCTGCTTAAGCAGAAACAAAATATTAGGTACTAGGCCCTGTTTCTGGTTTTTTTGAAGAGAAGCCAACCCGGATGGAGAACTTAGTGTCATTTCTAAATATAGTTAAATGTCATCTTTTCTACCTACATTTATTTAGAAACATTTGGCTAATGATAAGATTTTTGGTATATAGTCCATCTGCTTCTGTTTATTGCCAATTTGAAATTATACTTTTGTTGGCGACATACTTGGTTACTATGGAGATTACCATGATGTCACGAAATACTTGTGGAGCAGATGAATAGTTAACAAGTAAATATCTTATTGTTATACAGTTGTTCTTGGTGACTTTTAAACAGGGAATTAAAAAACAGATAATATGTAAAGATAATTGTTTCTAAATAGAAAGCTTTCTAAAGTTTCCCATGAGACATCAGCAGCTCTTTAAAAATATCACTCCTTAAGCTTTTGTACAGTAAGTGCTGTGAAAACAATTATATTCTCTAAGGCCATTTAATTGCTACTATTTTTCATTCATTAGTTTTCTCCTTTATTTTTATCTAGATGACCCTAGAGGCACACATCAAAAAAAAATCCAAAGCAAAACTCAGAGTTACCTTAATCTGTATGCTATAGATGGGCTGCGAACCTTGTGTATTGCCAAGAGAGTAAGTAAATACAGGCTCTTAGTTTGCTTTTAAGGAGATATTGACAAATCCTTTTCGTTTCGGTACATTAGCAAGAACATTTATGAGGATTTTTTTTTTCATTTTACTCAGTAATACATGAATGCTTATGTATCTTTTTGGATGTTCTCTTACCTTCTCTTTTAAATAGGTTCTAAGCAAAGAAGAGTATGCTTGCTGGTTAAAAAGTCACTTGGAAGCAGAATCTTCTATTGAAAACCGTGAAGAACTGCTGTTTCAATCTGCACTTCGTATAGAGACAAATCTGCATCTGCTCGGTAACTACATGGGAGTTGGACATGAAATTAAAATGTGTTAAACATTTTCAAAGTTTTATTTTAAAACCCTTGTATCTTTTAAATGGCTTCTACGCATATAGAAATTGGTTATCACTGGACTTTCTCAGGCATGTCTCTTGCATCATCACAGAAGGTGGGATAATAATTAACACAAGACACATCCTGTTTGCCTTGCTTTGATAACAATTGTATCCCAGATGCAATACTAATTAAATCAATGGTGTGATCCCAGGGATGAATCTGACCCATTATCTTAAATGAGGTTGACTGACCTGAGTAAGAAAAGCAGGATTTGGCCCAGTCTCTCTGCAGACTTTCATTATAGTGGTGGTGCATCTTGAAAATACTAGATGCTCCCTCCAGCAGCACCAAACACTTAGAGAAAATGATGCTCATAAACACTGTATTTATGGTTTAGTGGACTGAGGGTGAGCACAACTCACAGGGAGATAGGAGCACTGTCAGTCCTGGGCGCTCTCCTTGACTTCTTATGTTGCCTCAGGCAAGTCACTTAGGATGGGATTTTCAAAAGCGCTCTGCATCAGCCTCACTGTTCCCATTAAAATGAGCGGTAAAACATCCCTTGCTTATAATGGAAGCAGAGTTAGGGTCACATACTGGGTACTTTGAAAGCTCTAAGTTGTGCCTGTGGTGCTTATCCTGCAAACATTTATGCATGTGATTTACACATGAGTGGTTTCACTGAGACAGCTCATGTGTCAGGTGACTGGGGAGAGGGCTGTCTAGCCTAGTGGTCAGAGCAGGCATCAGGCCTAGTGGTTAGAGAAGCCAACATGAAGCAAGGACTAGGGCAGAAGCCTGAGCCAATAGTCAGAAATCAGAGCCATAGGTCAAGCTGAAGGTCAGGAACTAGAGCAAGCAAAATAGCAGGCGAGGAGGGGTTCAAAGCCGGGGCATAACAGAGGCAAGGCTGGAGGCAGGATAGGAGCAGCAGCAGGAACAAGGTAAACTGGAGCAGGCACAGTGGTCGGCATGAACACTGAGCATCCAGCGAGTTGGTTTTGCTGCTGGTTTAAGAGCGGCCAGATGGCCACCTCCAGCCAATCAGGTGGCGTGGCCAGTCAGGCAGCCTGCTACAAGCCAGCTGTACTGATGAGGCTGCCTGGAGATGAATTCTCCTGCAGGCCCTGATTCCTGATGCCATCTGCATACAGTTAAGCATGTGTTTGAAGGATGAGGGCCTGTATGCTCCAGAAAAAGGGGATAATAATACTTACTTCCTAGGGATCTAGTGATGTCATTAAAATTGGTAAATGCAAAGGACAGTACAAGTGCTAAGTATTACTATTTATTTACATAAGTAAAATGTCAAAAGCTCCCATGTTCAATACATTTTAAACATCTATTATTTCTTCAGGCTGTCAGTTTTTTTCTTTGGCCAAGATAACTGGAACAGTGCTAACATTTTTAATCATTTCAAGCAAATTTGACTCTGGGCCGCTTCTGTTGACTCTGGGTGCACATACAGATCTTAATAATAAATTAAAACATAGTTAACCACAGCTGGATAAGTACAAATAGACTCCAGCCAGAAATAAACAATCCGTTCTGCCAGTTATCCTCTGACAACCTCAAACTGTGGTAGAAGAGACTTTGAATCTAATCACCTACAGGTGCACTATGGGAAGCACTGCAGGATTGCACAAGGCAGGTTGGGAGAGAGGCATCTTTCCCCTTGCAGCTGTGCATAAGCAAGAGCATCCCTTGTAACTGCATGGACCACTCCGGGCTAGTACTTCTGTTCGAACTAGTCTCCCCAGAGTACTCAGAGAGGCAACAGGGCCTCAGCACCAGCCAGTGAGCTGGCAGATATGCTGTATCCTGTGAACAGATGCTGCAGAAGCAAAACTCCCCCTCATCTCCCAGAGGCATTTTGCCAAACTGAGGCACAATCAGCCTGATTTTCCTCTGGCTCAGACTGGTGTAAATCAGTTAAACTCTGATGAAGTCTACAGAATTCTGTTGGTATAAAATGGGATAAGGGCCTATTAAAGTTAATGGAAAGACCCTCATTGATTTTAATAGGCATTGCACTGGGCCCAAACAGTGTCTCAGGCCCTGGTCAGGTTCTGTGCCTTCCTACCACCCATGTTCTGGTCACAGTGCAATCCAATTAGATTTACTATTTATAACAAAATAATGTAGGGACAAAATTAGAAATGCTTCAACACCAAATGAGTTACACCTAGCAAGGGACATAAAAGGCAGTAAGAGGAAGTTCTATAAGGCAGTAGAAGAAAGAAAAAGATGAAGGAAAGTATAGGGCCACCACTTAGCAGGAAAGGAGAAATTATAATGGATGACATCAAGAAGGTGTTTAATGCCTATTTTGCTTCTGTCTTCACTAAGATGTTAAACTGTGACCATAGGCTTATCACAGTTCATATTAATAACAAGGGGGAAGGAACACAAAGTAGGGAAAGAATAGGTTAAAGAATATTTAGAGAAGTTAGATGTATTCCAAACAGCAGCACTTGATGAAATTCACCCTAGGGTAATTAAGGAATTAGCTGAAGCAATCTCTGAACCATGAGTGATCATCTTGCAAACTCATGGAGGACGAGTGAGGTCCCAGATTTCTGGAGAAGGGCAAACATAGCGTCTATGTTTTAAAAGGGGAACAAAGAGAACCGAGGTAACAACAGACTACTTACTAACTTCAGTACCTGGAAAGATGTTAGAATAAATTATTAAACAATCAGTTTGTAAGCACCTAGAGCAGTGGTTCCCAATCTGTGGCCCATGGAGTCTTTCAAAGTGGCCACTGCTCCCCTCCCGCTGGCTGCAAAAGGGAGCTGCTGCCCAAGGACCCAGGCGGAGCTCGGTGCCACGAGGCTACAAGACTGGTGCAGGCTCCTTGCTGCAGCTAAGGGGACAGGAGATCAGCGCTCCCCTACCCCAGCTGTAGCAGGGAGCATGGCAAAGCACTCTGCCTGGGTCCCTAGGCTCTGGGGTCCTTGCTGGAGCCAGAGGGAGGAGAGCACTGATCTCCCATCCCCCTGGCTGCAGAAAGGAGCCAATGCCTAGGGACCCAAGTGGAGCACACAGGGCTACAGGACACCTGCAGTTCTCTGCTGCAGCCTGGGGGACAGGAGATCAGCAAGGAAGCAGCCTCCTTGCTGAACTTCTTCCGTCGGGCTGCAGTGGGGGAAAGGTGGGCTGTTTGCAGAGTCTGGTGGCCCTTCAGGGTTGTAAAAATGATATCTTTGGTCCTCAAGCCAAAAAGGTTGGGAACCACTGACCTAGAGGATAATAGAGGATAACATGGTTATAAGGAATAGCCAGCATGGATTTGTAAAGAACAAATCATGCCAAACCAACCTAATTTCCTTCTTTGATAGGCCTACTGGCCTAGTGGATAAGGGAAAAGCTATAGACATGATATATCTTCATTTTAGTAAGGATTTTGGCACAGTCCCACATGATATTCTCATAAGCAAACTAGAGAAACATGGTCTAGATTAAGTTACTATAAAGTGGGTGCAGAACTGGTTGAAAAACCATATTCAAAGAATAGTTATCAATGGTTCATTGTCTGACTAGAACATATCTAGTTGGTACCACAAGGGTCTGTCCTGGGTCCAGTGTTATTCAACATTTTCATTAATGACTTGGATAATGGAACGGAGAGTATAGTTATAAAATTTGTAGATGACAAACACTGGATGGGATTGCAAGCTCTTTGGAGGACAGGAATAGAATTCAAAATGACCTTGACCTATTGGAGAATTGGTCTCACAGCAACAAGATTAAATTCAATAAAGACACGTGCCAAATATTATACTTAGGAAGGAAAATAAAATGCACTATAGGCTTACTCTGGTCCTGCCTCAGTGTAGGGGACTGCACTAGGTGACCTATGGAGGTCCCTTCTGTCTCGACAGGTTATGGATCCCCCAGAGTCAATAATCAGTCAGTTGGATAATACAACAAAATTTTATTAAGGAATATGGGGTACATGCTGTAATACTTAATACGTAGCTTAAATGATTATCATATAAAGCAGGCAGAGAAACAGGCAAAGCAGTTACTTTTTCTATCTCACCACTAGGAACAGAGAAGGAGTCGTAGCATATCGTTCGGTACGGGCCGGCTTTCACGATTTGCGTTCAGAGTACGGGAACGGGAGAAGCGGGGTGGTCCAGGTGATCAGGCTGGCGAACGCTTTCTCAATTTGGGCATGGGGCGTACCCCTTTTTATACTAGAGAATGAGTTTGGTAGCTCTGGATTGGGGGAGGGATATACATTAGTACGTGCCAGACTATGACGAGGCCTGTGGCCTTGGGTAGAGCTGTTATGGCACGGGATACATAGCCCGTTATCGGTGGGCAACAAAGACATCTGTGAACAACATTGGCACTGGGGAGCGTAGGCGGTTTTCTTATGGGGGGGTAGCAGCATAACAACTAAATGCTGACAACAACAGCTGCAGCCTAATAAGGTCAGGTCACGGTTTTACTGTTAGCACCGAGTGGATGGGGGTGCGAGGGGTGGGCATATGCTGGGAATTATGCAGCAACACCTTCCAGCGCTATATTTCTGTGACTTTATTATTTATCCTCTGCCATGTCATGCTGCGACAGCCAGGACCAGCAGTGGAGCAGAGAGAGGCTTGGTCGAGGCCTCTTGTTACCAGACATCCAGCCGGTAGTTGATTAAATTCCCTCTTGAAGATCCCCTTAAAGGGCACAAGACCCTGTTACCCTGCTAGCCACGTAGCCTGAGGGAAGCAAAACAAGACCTCCTAGGATGGAGTAGCCCTTGGGAGCAACAGTATCTTCCCTGTCAAGAGTCAGAAAAAGTAATGGATGCAGAGAAGAGGCCCAGCGAGGGTATTCTAATCCTGTTGGTACCGGTGATGTCAGCAGATTGCTTTTTAGGATTTGAATTCTGGATGTTGTTGTCTGTTTACTGATTTGCCTCAACCTCATCCTTCCTCTCTCCTCACAGTCCCTCTGCTGCCAGCAAAAAAGCTGTCATCAGTAGTGATCATAGTGGTCAGAATTTCATTTACATTTGTTAGAAGAGTTATTTCCAGTGAAAGCAACTGGTGTTTACAAAACCAGATGTTAAGATGAGCTCATGATGTAACAGTTTGAGTATCCAAAGTATTTATTTAATTGCTTTATTTGCTTTGTTCATGTGTTCAGGTGCAACTGGTATTGAAGACCGTTTACAGGATGGTGTCCCAGAAACCATTGCAAACTTACGCAAAGCTGGCCTGCAAATTTGGGTTCTCACTGGAGACAAGCAAGAAACAGCCATTAATATAGCTTATGCATGCAAGCTACTAGATCATGATGAGGAAATCATCACCTTGAATGCTGAATCACTGGTAAACAGATCCTTGTCATATGGTTAAACGTTATGTTGAAGTCCAGATGTGAACTAGTTTTGCTTTGACTTTGGCAGCTGCAGTTAAAATGATTGCTTTTTTCCCTTCTTCTTCTTTTTTTCTCTCTCTTCTTCCTGGTCAATCTATAGTTTGGGGATAGGATATGTATGTGGATATTTATTTATTAATTATTTATACTCCTAGATACTAGTGTCTTATATCATGACTGAACTTGAAATGTATACAGTATGTTAGAACTATTTGCAGCGGGCACCCTACACATGAATATATGTCATAACGTAATATGAATGCCTTTCTTTAGCATACTTTTTAATGTAGGACATAGTAAGGTATGCCGGGACATAGTACTCACTCATAGTACTCACTTATTTCTTATTGCCACCAACTGCAAATACAAAAGCAATCTATTATACATATTTTGAAGGAGAAAACAATGAACTGCCTATTGAGAATAATTATTTTAAAACCAATGGACTATAATACTAGATAATTCAGTGATCCATACTGTGCTACATCAACTTTTTCATTTGATGGTAAGGAAAATATTTGAATTTCAGTGTTCAGAGTCATGATGGACTGATAACCCAAGCTACACTCAGGCACTGCTCAGCTTGTCTAAAATACACAATAGCAACGGGTTTGCTGATATGGTCAAACATAGAAGGAACCAGGTTAATAGCACCAAAGTAATTTAATGTGGTGATCTAATCGGCCTTCAAATCCATAACTGGAGGTAGCCCAGCACTATCCAGCTACAATTCCTTTGTAAAGGAAAGAAAAGATAACAGGATGTTCCATTCTTCAGTGTATCGAGTTAGCTGGTAAATTGATTTCCTATGATCTCAATTCTTTACTTCTGATAACTTGAAAATATTTTGTTACAAGACTAGTAGCATTTTATTTGAAATGTTCAGATGTTAGCAATACATTTTGTTAATTAAGTTTGATTAGGACATAGTTTTTAAAATAAGTTAAATAACCTTTAATTGGCATTTACAAATACATGATTAATTATTTGATTTATAGGCATTTCTGTGATACCCATCACCATAGTTAACCCAGTACTGATCCTCATCATATAACATATCAACTCTACTCTTCTGAGAAGAAGCTGAAAGAAATTAGTTTAAAAGACAGCACTGCAGGTTCAAAAGGAAACAGAATTGCTTTGGAGCCCTTTATTTAATTATGCTGGCAGTATCTTTGGCAACAAGAATTAAGTGTTTTTAGATAGGGTAAAAGAGGAGGAAAGACTAATAGAAATAAAAACTGTCAAAGTAGAATCAATATTGCGGACTCCAATGTCTCCCATTTCTAAATCTACAACAGAGTAAGCTGATTACATGATCCCCCAGCAGCCACTTCCACTTAAACATATTTCCTTTTTTGTATTTTATCTCAGGAAACAAGTGCTGCTTTGCTGGACCAGTGTCTACAATATATAGAGTCTAAGTTTTCAAACAACGCAATGGACAAGACTACTGGAAACATGACAGTTGGGTTTGGCCCTCTCTCTCCGCCTTCATCTTCATTGCATTCCAGCTTGGGCCTAGTGATTGATGGAAAAACTCTGGCTTATGCACTGGATAAAACACTAGAAGAAAAATTTCTTTCACTAGCCAGGAGATGTCGCTCAGTTCTGTGTTGTCGTTCTACCCCACTGCAAAAAAGCATGGTAGTAAAACTAGTCAGAGATAAACTCAAAGCAATGACCTTGGCAATAGGCAAGTATCTCCATTTAAATGAACCTGTCTTCACATACACACCCCCCTGGGAATTTCCCTTTTCCTCTGGCCACTTCAGAAGCCTAAAAGTTTCAATTTTAGTTTGAAAATGCTTCTGTGAGCTCAATCTCATTTATTCCAAACAAAAATAGAGATTCTAAGGTAGCATCTGGGATTACTTCCTGCAGAAGATGGCCAAATGGAGCTGGTCTACTCTAAAAAATGTTGCCATGTTCAAGCACCATTGTGAAGAACTGAGTGGGCTGACCTGACACCATGTTGATCATCACTTTGCAGTATAGATCAGGACAAATTTGTGTTCAGCATCATTTCAGCTAATCATGATTAAACTCACAGCTCTGAACTTTTTATTATGAGTTGGTGACGGTGCTGAACACCAGTTGTGCAGGACTACAGTGATTGCAAAGTTGTGGTCAGTATCACATCAGCTAACATAGTTCTTCACAACCATTTTCCATTGTGTGGTTGGTGGTGGGGACTTTGTCAGTCATCCAGTTCAGAATCCTGCAGCACCCACAGGGTTCCCACACTTTAAATTGAGAAAGCTCGTCTTATTCCTCACACAACCCTCCTTTCCCCACTCTGAATCTAATGTCACAGAGTTTATCCAGTTACGCTCTGCCTCCTGGTCAATTGTAGAGTCCCATAATACTTCCAGACAGTCAGTTAATTTGCAGCAGGAATGTTTTCAGGGGTTTGTTTCCTGTTGCACATGGACTGTTTCATGTTCTTCCAGCACAGACATGACCTCTGTATTTTAGGTCCCATTAAAAAGACCCACTTAGAAGTACTCGGTTTATGTTTCTTTAGCCTGGTATAACAAAAACCTAGATAGATAGATGTGAAGGCCTTTGCGGTCCCTTCTAAGGCTTTGAAACTGTAGTTCCATGAAGTACAGATGTTTCAAACCAGGTCCCATTGCCATCTTTTCTGACTGATGCTCTATAATCACTTATTTTCCCTTTGCTTTTCTGCCATTAATCATCCCTGCTTAATAATATCAAACAATGTTGCATTCTATTGTTACTAGGTGATGGAGCTAATGATGTCAGTATGATCCAAGTGGCGGATGTGGGTGTGGGGATCTCTGGTCCAGAGGGCATGCAGGTAATGTGGTTTATTTATTGAAAAGTTTCCCCAAGAAAAAGTTGGACCAAGTGTTTTCCATATGTCTACTTGCATCTTGCCTCCCTGTCAGCTAGAACAAGTTACCTCTTGACAGACAGCACAAGTAAATGAGGAAGTTGCAAGCTGCCCTGAGGGGTACCAGTTGGACTTTGTAAAAAATCACTTGTGCTTGAGTTCAAGCATATGTTTCTTCTCCAATCTGTGGTGATCCTAAACATGTTGCTTTCACTTCATAGAACTCAAATTATAAGAGGTCTTTCAGTGCATTCACTTTTTTAAAATATCAGTTATTAATTTAAAAAAAAACCCTCAACTATGTACTAGTTCTACAATAAATAAAGATTACATTGACTTCCCCCTCCTTGCATTTTCCTTCTCTGCTTTTATTCTTCCTACCTCCTGCACTACTCCTGTAAAATTAACTTGTGGCATGACTGAACAAATCTATTTACCTAATGCAGCTAAGATAGGTGGCATTGCAGTGCATAAGCCTCAGAAAGCTGCATTTGCCACTTGTGCTCCAAGCCAACCTCTTCAGACAATAAGCCTGAACAGTGCACAAGGCCTGCTCCCCTCTCCCTGCTGCGACGTGCAGGATATGGGTCTTACTCCACAGTCCTTGGAATATGAGTAGCTGCAGTGAGAGTTAGTGCTAGTTTGGGAAGTGGAAATCTCCAACCCAATGGGTGCCTTCTTTCTGGTTAATCTCTGCTTCAGTGCAATCCCAAGGGGACTCACCATCCATGGATTGTTCATTATGGGAAGGTAGCTGAGGGATGATGCGTGCACTCTGAAGTTGCTATATATGGTGAGCAGTAAAAAAGAAATAAGACTGCGTTTTTTTCCTGTAATCAAGATCCTCCATGCTGCAGTTGTGGGAAGCATGGAGGACATTTGGATTGAATATAGCTTAACAAGCGAGGAATGCTGAGCAGGATTGGACAAGGCCCATTCCAAAGCCTATTGAAGTCATTCCAATCACCATCTCTGTGTGAACTCAAGCCACTGATTTCTCGTGAACATCATTTTAGTTCCCAGCTATAATGAAATTATATATATATATATATATATATATATAATTTGTTTTCCTCCTTCCAGTTCCATTTTTCAGTTGATCTTGTAATTCTTAGACATCTGGTCTTTCTGTGTCCCTAGCTATTTCAGTGCATTCTGATCTGAAAGCTTGTCACTTCGCTTGTTATTCCATTAAACCACCTGGATTATTTCCTATTTTATGTTTATTTTTTACTGGATGTTAACACGTAGTGGCAAGGTTTATGGATCTCCTGCCTTTGATCCCAGGGTTCTATAAGAAATCGTGTATGTCTTTGTACTATCAGCAGCTGTCAGAATTGTATACATGCAGATACTTCAAAGGAGTCAAGCATCTGGATCTCCCAGTCAGCAAACTGACTGATTTATTTTTCTTTCACATCCTATGGAAGGAGCAGCATGGAGCATGAATCACTCTTTCCTTTGCAAAAATTGGGGTGAGGGAATGGAGGAGAATGAACTTGTAAAATCCAAGCTGATATTCTGAGATAAAATAAATATGCACATGTAATAAGATAAAACTATCTTTACAGATCTTTAAAAAACTCTCATAATGTGTTTTAGAATAATTTGATGGAAACAAAAAAATTAAGAGAAGTAAACAATTTTACCTCATCATTCCTTATAAAATGAGAGAATGGGCAGGAGAGAAGAAAACAGTTATAGGCATCCTTGAGAATGAATAAGGTAAACAACGTGTAAATTTAAAAACCAATGCAACTTTCTGCGGAATCTGTGGCCATCTCAGTGATATGGAGGGATCTAAAGCTACTGATATACTGCTCCATTCATGTTGAGGCCTTAAATCTTGGGCATACTTTACTTTGAATTTTAGTCAGTCAAAAGTAGCTATGATATAGAAAGAAACTGTGGTGATTCATATGGTAGATGTGATTTGGCAGCTTCTAAAATTTCAGGGGAACCTCTTCTGGAATTATTTCTCACAGACAATTTAGACAATTTGCATCTGGATAAAAATAAATTTCCTCAAAATACTGAGATCTCAGGGGAATGTGTCTGGGGCAAACCTTTGCAAGCCAAGGTCATAATCATTAATTAAAATAAATTATTTGGGTTTTTTGCCTTTTTAATTCCATTAATTGAGACGTAGCATTTTATTATTTTTCTCACTCTCCTCACTTAAATCCCTCCTGAAAACTCCCTTCTTCTGCACAATAAATCTATAGTACTGTCTTCTTTGTATTTCTTACAAAGAGAAAATCTTATACCCATCATCATCTATGCAATCACATGACTATAACCCTTGGTCCATTGTCACCCCACCTCCTTCCTACTGTTTCTCACTCATGTCACCATCTGTAGTGTAGACTGTAATCTTTTAGTGGCAAGGACTGTTTCATTTTGTATGTTGTCTGAAGCACCTCATAGAATCATAGATTCTAAGGTCAGAAGAGACAAATATGATCATCTAGTCTGACCTCCTGCACAATGCAGGCCACAGAACCTCATCCACCCACTCCTGTAATAGACCCCTAACCTATGACTGAGTTATTAAAATCCTCAAATCATGGTATAAAGACTTTTAAGATACAGAGAATCAACCAGCAAGTGAGCTGTGCCCCATGCTACAGAGGAAGACGAAAAACCCCCAGAGCCTTTGCCAATCTGTCCTGGGGAAAAATTCCTTCCCAACCCCAAACATGGTGATCAGTTAAACCCTGAGCATGTGGGCAAAACTCACCAGCCAGACACCAAAGAAAATTATCTGTAATAACTCATAACCCACCCCATCTAACATCCCATCACAGGCCATTGGCATATCTACCACCAGTAGTCAAAGATCAGTCAATTGCCAAGCTAGGCTGTCCCATCATACCATCCCCTCCATAAATGTATCAAGCTCAGTTTGGAACCACCTAGGTTTTTTGCCCCCACTGCTCCCCTTGGAAAGCTATTCCAGAACTTCACTCCTCTGATGGATAGAAACCTGTGTCTAATTTCAAGTCTAAACTTCCTGATGGCCAGTTAATATCCATTAGTTCTTGTGTCCACATTGGTGCTGAACTTAAATAATTCCTCCCGCTCCCTGGTATTTATCCCTCTGATGTATTGATAGAGAGTAATCATATCTCCCCTCAACCTTCCTTTAGTTAGGCTAAAGAAGCTAAGATCATTGAGTCTCCTCTCATAAGGCAGGTTTTCCATTCCGCAGATCATCCTAGTAGCCCTTCTCTGCACCTGTTCCAGTTTGAAATCATCTTTTTGGGGGACCAGCACTGTACACAGTATTCCAGATGAGGTCTCATCAGTGCCTCGTATAATGGTACTAACACCTCTCTATCTCTACTGGAAATACCTCGTCTGATGCATCCAAAGACCGCATTAGCTTTTTTCACGGCCACACCACATTGGCGTCTCATAGTCATCCTGCAATCAACAAATATGCCCAGGTCCTTCTCCTGCTCTGTCACTTCCAACAGATGCATCCCCAGTTTATAGCAGAAATTCTTGTTATTAGTCCCTAATGCATGATCTTGCACTTTCCACTATTAAATGTCATCCTATTTCTATTACTCCAGTTTACAAGGTCATCCAGATCTTAGAAGAATCATAGAATCATAGAAGATTAGAGTTGGAAGGGACCTCAGAAGGTCATCTAGTCCAACCCCCTGCTCAAAGCAGGACTAACCTCAGCTAAATCATCCCAGCCAGGGATTTCTCAAGCCACAGCTTAAAAACCTCTAAAGATGGAGATTCCACCACCTCCCTAGCACCTCCAGTGCTTCACCACCCTCCTAGTGAAAAACTTTTTCCTAATATCCAACCTAGATGTCCCCACTGCAATTTGAGACCATTGCTCCTTGTTCTGTCATCCACTACCATTGAGAACAGCCTAGCTCCATCCTCACTGGAACCCCCTTTCAGGTAGTTAAAGACTGCTATCAAATCCCCCCTCATTCTTCTCTTCTGTAGACTGAACAAGCCTAGTTCCCTTAGCCTCTACTCATAAGTCCTGTGCTTCAGCCCCCTAATCATTTTTGTTGCCCTCCTCTGGACTCTCTCCAACTTGTTCACATCCTTTTTGTATGGGGGGCCCAAAACTGGACACAATACTCCAAATGTGGCCTCACCAATGCCAAATAGAGGGGAATAATCACTTCCCTTGGTCTGCTGGCAATGCTTCTACTAATGCAGCCCAATATGCTATTAGCCTTCTTGGAACCCAGGGCACACTGCTGACACATATCCAGCTTTTTATCCACTGTTATCCACAGGTCCTTTTCTTCAGAACTCCTGCCTAGCCCATTGGTCCCCAGTCTGTAGCTGTACATGGGATTCTTTCGTCCTAATTGGAGGACTCTGCATTTGTCTTGTTGAACCTCCTCAGATTTCTTTTGGCCTAATCCTCCAATTTGTCTTCCTGTATGATATCCCGATCCTTCTCTGTATTGGCAGTACCTCCCAACTTTGTGTCATCTCCAGACTTTATTAGCACATTCCCATTTTTTGTGCCAAGGTCAGTAATAAAGAGGTTAAATAAGATTGGTCCCAGGGATTGGTCTTGGGCACTCCACTAGTAACCTCCCTCCAGCCTGACAGTTCACCTTTCAGTATGACCCATTGTAGTCTCCCCTTTAAACAGTTCCTTATCCACCTTTCAATTTTCATATTAATCCCCATCTTTTCCAATTTAACTAATAATTCCCCACGTGGAACTGTATCAAATGTGTTACTGGAATCTACGTAAATTAGATCCACTGCATTCCCTTTGTCTAAAAAATCTGTTATCTTCTGAAAAAAGGAGATCAGATTGGTCTGGCACGATCTACCTTTTGTAAAGCCATGTTATATTTTATTCCAATTACTGTTGGTCTTAATGTCCTTAACTATTTTCTCTTTCAAAATGTTTTCCAACACTTTGCATACTACTGAGGTCAAATTAACAGGCCCGTAATTACCCAGATCACTTTTTTTCCCTTTCTTAAAAATAGGAACTATGTTAACAATTCTCCAGTCATACGGTAGAGCCCTGAGTTTACAGATTAATTAAAAATCCTTGCTAATGGGCTTGCAATTTCATGTGCTAGTACCTTTAATATTCTTGGATGGAGATTATCCGTTCTTCCCCCTCCCCCCGATTTAGTCCCATGAAGCTGTTCGAGTTTGGCTTCTACCTCAGATGTGGTAATTTCTACCTCCATATCCTCATTCCCATTAGCCCCCTACCACTATCCCCAAGCTCCTCACTAGCCTCATTAAAAGCGTAGGCAAAGTATTTGTTTAGGTATTGGGCCATGCCTAGATTATCCTTAACCTCCACCCAATCCTCAGTGCTTAGCGGTACCACTTCTTCTTTCTTTGTTTTCTTCCTATTTATATGACTATAGAACCTTTTACTATTGGTTTTAATTCCTTTTGCAAGGTCCAACTCTACTTGGCTTTTGGCCTTTCTCACTTTATCTCTACATGTTCTGATCTCCAACAGGTAGCTTTCCTTGCTGATCCCTCCCATCTTCCACTCCTTGTAGGCTTTCTGTTTTCTCTTAATCACCAGTCTGAGATGCTTACTCATCCAGTTTGGTCTACAACTCTTGCCTATGAATTTTTTCACCATCCTTGGGATGCAAGCTTCAGAAAGTTAAAGTCTCCCATAATCACACAGTTCCCAGTAGTATTTACTTCATTAAAAACCTTAAAGAGGTCTCTATCTATGTCCAAATCAGATCCCGGTGGTCTATAGCACACCCCGAAGCACTATCCCAGGGGAAACTCTAGTAGTTTTCTTCCGCAATGTGATTTTTCCCCAGACAGACTTGTTTTAACAATTCCATCACTTTTAATTTCTTTACAGTCTACCTTAACATTGATATACAATGCTACTCCACCACCTTTACCTTTATCTGTCTTTCCTAAACAGCATATACCCTTCAATATTTGTACACCAGTTGTGACTACTATTCCAGCATATTTCTGATCTCTAGAATATCTGGTTTCACTTCCTCTACCAGTAGCTCTAGTTCCTCCATTTTGTTATCCAGGCTCCTTGCATTGGTATACAAACATCTTCATTTTTGCTGTTTGGCTTCGCTCACGTTCCTTACCTGATTTGGCACAGTCATTCTACTGCCAATATTGCCTATTAGATTGGTATCTATACTACCCTTCCACTTAATGTCCATTCTGGTCCCCACTGCTGTGTCCTTTCTTACTTCATTTTCCTCCCACTCAATGCTAAAATCAGGCATGGAGCATCTCCCAACCATGTCCCTCAACTCCCTAGTTTAAACCTCTCTTAAATCAGTTGTCCCAGCCTCCATCCTAGAAGTGCATTTCCCTCCCTACTCAGGTGAAGTCCATCCCAAGAGAACAGTCCTCTGTCCATGAATGCCTCCCACTGACCACACATCCCAAAGCCCTCCTTATAGCCCTACTGGCTGAGCCATCTGTTGATCATCAGAATCTTGTCACGCCTTTGTTGTCCTCCTTTAGGGACAGGCAGAATCCCACTGAAGATCACCTGAGCCTCCATTTCCTTAAGTCTTCCGCAGCCTGGCATGGTCTTCTTTGATACGTTCCAGCGAGAAGCCAGCTATATCATTTGTACCCACATGAAGGACAATCAGTGGATTCTTTCCCACTCCCGTTAGGATCCTCTTCAGCCTCAGGTCCACATCCCGTATCTTAGCACCTGGCAGACAGCACACCCTTCTGTTCACCTGGTTTGCTTTTGGGCATTATAAAATTTTAACTGTTTTTGAAAGCATTGAGGGCACAATGGACAAGACTCTTCTTTCACTTACATGAGGATGGAACTAATCCAATTCCATTGGACTTTAATAGAGCTACGATTGCTTTAAGTTTGTGGATGTTTGCAGTCAAGTGCACTGTCTGTGTGTCTTAGGTGATGCTTCACAATAATGATTTCAACTCTTCTTGCATTGAAGGCAGTGATGGCGAGTGACTTTGCAGTTCCACGGTTCCGGCATTTGGAGAAGCTCTTGCTTGTTCACGGGCACTGGTGTTATTCCCGGCTTGCCAATATGGTGCTGTATTTCTTCTACAAAAATGCAGTAAGCGTTTAACCTGGCAGTTTTGTGGCTCCGCATGTTTCCAGGGTTTATTTCGTGTGAAATGAACATGAGGTCAGCCTTCAAATGGTTTATAAATAAACTGCAAAGAAACTTGCAGAGTTGAAAGACAGCTGGCTGCCATTCACAGGAATAGCAGGTCCCACTCTGTGAGAGCTATAGTGTGCTACAGAATGTGTAAATGAGGTAACATGAATAAGTGCTGCTTAACAAAAGCTTCTTTATAGATCAGTACATCTTGCAAAAATCTAGCTGGCTAGACATAGCAGCCTTTCATGCCAAATTCACCATGTGCTGGTCTGAAGTAGTAGTAGGTGTGTTTTCTCTTCCTAATCCTCTTTTTTAATTGCTTATGCAAACTGTAAATTATCCCCAGTGATCTGAACTAAATTTGGGCCTTCTGTATTTATCAGCCAACCATATTGGAAGTGGTTTTTGTTTTCCCATACTTCTTTCAGCCAAATAAACACACTGTGGAAGGAACATATTGCAGTGCATATCAAAGTATGGGCCTGAATGTCCTCCCAGTTACACCAGTGCCAATCATGAATAACGCCATACTAGATACTGGGCCATTAGAAACTCAGCTCCTCAGCCCTGCCTGAGCCCCTTTGCATCACTCACGCAGTACTCAAAGAGGCAGCTGAGGATTCTTTCAGCATGTAAGAATTATTGGCATGAAGATATTGTGGATTTGCATCGCCTGCTCACTCTGTTGAGAGTAGTGATCATGAAGGAGTAGGATGGCGCCAGGCCATACAGCACTCCTGATGCTCCAGAGGATAATGAGGATCTAGCCACCTGTATCTAATTGAGAGGGCAAGTAGCACTCAGTCTAGCTAAGTTTTATTTCCAACTTCCATATAATCCCTGCTCATAACTTTCTCATATAAATACCTTTTGGTCTAAAGATTCTATGTCTGGTCTCAGTCCAAAGGATAATTTTTAATTGTCTTGGGACAGACTGAATTTTGCTCAAATTGCTGACCAGCATAGGAACACTGAGGGCGTGCTAGGCAAATAATCAAAATAATTTAGCTATCTTTGAGTTAACATATGCACGATACAAATATTCTAAGTATGTTCTGATCAGGAATGATATATTTGCATGCTTTCAAAAACTAATCAAAGTAAACACTTCCAAATTCTGAACTTCTGAAGATCTCACTGAGCTTTAAAAAGCAAGCCAAATTTGAATAGTCTGCCTATGCTAGTGCTCCAACCATGGCTACCATTGGTGGAGCTGCATCTATGGTAATGCAATGGCAGGAAACTTACAGAAAAATTCTACTGTACACAGGCTTAGGTTCTAGGATTGATCCTGAGATGTGTTGAGCATCTGCCCATCCTTCCTGTGTATTTCTGATGTGCCCATCATCATGGTAATATTGAATCTCATCAATGAAAGTGGAATATTACACTTTCAGAGAAATGTATTCGGAGCATTTTTATTTTTAAATAAAAACACTCAAAACGTATATGAAACTACATTCCATACAAGGATTCAATTTATACATTTGCATTTTTGTTCAATTCTTGTAAAATCTTACATTTCCTCTAACACCCTCACCCCCTGATTACAAGTATTATTTTTCATGCTGTATTTAGTAAGACATCCAACTACAGACATTTTCTGAAGCTGTTGCCCCAGGGCTTGAATGAAACTTAAGAATCTTTTTTTGTGTGTTTGCTGTACTTTTGCTGCCTTCAGTGCCCTTAAGAGCAGTCCTAGTTACTACTGACTCTGAAACCACAGTGGGAAATCCAATTTATAGACTTGAATATGTCAGACTAGCTTCTCTCAGGGAAAGAGAATTCTAACTTCCTCTAAGTACCTGATTCATTTACAAGGAGACCACTCTTGATGAATTGTCCACAGGGAATCAAGATAACTGCATATATTCTACTAGATCTTCTGTCTCCTCATGGTTTTCCATTTGCTTGTATTATGTCATTTTCTATTCTGCAGTAGAACCTATTTAGCTCATAGTTTAAGACCCAGATTGCTGCAGAAACCATGGTGCAGGATTAAAAAAGGTGCTGCAGGATAGTTCCCAGCTGGTCATGTGGCTGCTTGGAGCATAGTATAAAAGGAAGAGAAAGCTGGGTCAAATGGGAGCTAAGGGAAAGAGAATGTCCTCTCTCCTCCTAGCTAGTTAAAGTGGGGAAAGCCTCTGAGGAATTACTGCTAAGTATTTTCAGTTGATTTGCTTTTTGTTTTTGTGATTCTTTGGTGGATAGCCTACAAGCCTGGAGAACAGGGCCTTAGAAGGACTGAGACTTGGAGCTTAATTTCCTTTGCTGGCAGTCAACCTGCCCGCCAGCTTACATCTCCCTTTTCCAGGGTGCAGGTTGTGACATCCAGTCTCCCCTCAAAGCTGAGACAAGCATTTCCTCACCTCCAGACATACTTTACTTCCATTTATAGGTAGATATATTGCTAACAGCTAGGCTCTGTAGTTTAAATGAACCCCAGCTGTTCTACAGACAGTTCAGGCTTGCTGGTCTGGTTGTCTATACATGGGAGAAAAAGTGGGTTGTGTGATTTGTCCATTTCTAGGTGATCCCAACTAAGCTGGATGCAGCATTCCCAAGACCAGGGTCACCACACTCCCTCAGTGCAAATAATTTACGTTTTTATTTTAAAGCGAGGATTATAGGTTGATACCTCTCCACCCACTGTTAAGCAGATGAAATTGAAAATCAAAGACAAATCAAACATAACTTCACTAAACATATAGTTCTGTCCTGGCTGTGCTCCTCTCATTACGGTCTTGAAAAGAGGTAAAAGGCCCGGTTATCCTCATTCCATCTACTTTGCCTTTTTGAGAAAGCTGAGTCTCCTGAAAATTTTCAAACCAACACAAGATTTTGAAATAGAAACATTGTCATTCTTATGACAATAATAAACAACACAACGTGATCTGCATTCATGAAATATATGGTGAACGCCACCAAAAAAAGGGTATCATTATTCATTTAAGTTTAGCTGCATTTTGTAGTAGAGTGTTCTAACTGAACTGAAAATTAATTTCATGTGAGGCAGAACCCCCAATCATACCTAAGACCACAATCCTGTTAGCACTTATACACATGCTTAACTTTAAGCAGGAGTAGTGGGAATGGGAATAATAAATAACGTCCACAGGTGTCCTCAGTAGGACTATTCATGATTTTAAGATTAAGCACATGCATGAATCTTCACAGGACCGGAGTCAATGTGATTTCACAGAACAATGAGAGATGATGTAGGGCGATTCACACTATTTTTCCCCTACTGATTTTAAATTCCTTACTAATCATGCTTCATGTATTGCTGTTTTGGTTGCAGATGTTTGTGGCCCTTCTCTTTTGGTACCAGTTCTATTGCGGGTTCTCTGGGTCTTCAATGATTGATCAGTGGTACCTGATCTTCTTTAATTTATTATTCTCGTCTGTTCCACAATTGATCACTGGTGTGCTGGATAAGGATATACCAGCTGAAGTGCTAATTGCTCTACCTCAGCTCTACAAAAGTGGCCAGAAGATGGAGGTAAAAACTTTGCCTTTCAGTAGATTTTTGCAGATGGTCATGAGTTGTAGTGAAAACCAGTCTTGTTGGCAAAGGACACATTGGCACCAAGTAAAGCTAAAGAATGGGAGTCTGAGAAAGTGTTTTTCTTGCGTGTTAGCATTTCTAAGGCTACATCCACACTGCAATAAAATACCCAGGGCTAGCTTGGCTTCGCTGACGGGCTCACGGAGCTCAGGCTGCAGGGCTATAAAATTGTAGTGTAGATGTTCAGGTTTGGCTTGGAGCTTGAGCTCTGATACCCCATGTGGGGGGAGGGTCTCAAAGCCCAGAATCCAGTCCAAGCCCAAATGTCTACATTGCAGTTTTAATAGCCCTGCGCCAGAGCTCCAGAAGCCTGAGCCAGCAGACCCAGGCTCTGAGGCTGGGTTTTTTTATCGCAGTGTAGACATCCCTTAAAATAATCCTAACCAAAATATCTAAATGCCAGAAACTACCTTTAAGATAAAAAGCCTTTTTGTAATCAATATCTTAAAATATATGGATTTATGTTTCTTAGTGGGTTTGCTTTTTTCCAATTTATACTAAGCACCTACTCGGGGATCTAGGTGCTGTAACACCTATTTCAAATATAAACACAAATAAAAGTCATTTTATATATTTTATATATTTTATAATGGAGTAAAATGGGCTGTTCCCACCATAACGTAACAATGTTTACCCACCAAAAACAAGAACTCTGTCAATCCCTTGCCCTTCCCCAAGGGGGGGAGGATGAATTTGGAAGTGTGCCTAGAAGGTTAACAAATCGGACTCTGGTAGACCAAGTGATGAAGTTAGTTGCAGAGTCCAGAACCCTTTCTGGAGAACACATCTGCAGCCCATTTCTGTTTAAACTATGAGGAAAGGGGCAGGAGGCCATCAAGCTAGACCACTCCTGCTGATTGCAACTGCACTCATATTATAAGGGGAGAGAGGTGGCTTCTCAGGTTGGCAAGACTATCAAGTGTCAAGAGACGCCTTCTTGATTGGAAGCCTTACAACAGCTTCCTCCAAGACAGCTGGCACCTTGGCCTCTGAAGGGAATCATTGACTCTCTCAACCAATAGTGTATTCAGTATTTGGTGCATTGAGTTTCTAGTAATATTTCTAGACACTGCTCTTGAAAGAAGAGGTGGGGAATTGTAGAAATTCTCATTTTAGTGCTTTCGTCTTGATTCTCTCTTTTTTTATCAGGTGTTGTTTCTGGTTTTTATATTTCTGTACTTTGGCCTTCTGCTCCAGAACATTGCAATTAAAGTTCTACAAAATTAATACCCCCATTTACTTCCCTATCAAAAGATGACAAAAATAGCTAGCTACATTTTAACCCCATTTGGAGGTTTTGTTTGGTTTTCTTCATTGACAAGCCAGTCTAAAGGATGGATTGGTTTGAAAAAAGAGTTGGCAGATTGACAAGAGAAATCTTTCAAGTTCTTTCTTTAAGACAGTAGAATTCTTTCTCAAAGTAGAATCCATGAGCCATTCTGAAATTCTTTGAGTGCTATTTAGCAATTTCATTGAATACCTGTCTAAAAAGGCTTATAAAGAAAATCCTGCTATGCCATTCCTGCTTGTAGATAGCCAGTAATATCCTCACTCTTCTCTTTGGAAAAGATTTTAATTGAATCAGTTTACATGTTGTTTCATTAGACCAAAGACCATAAGAGTTTTATGAGAGTCTCGTTTCTAGGCTTAGGAAACCTTCAGTTAGCGGAAAAAAGGAGCTTAATGAATTCTTTAAAAAAATATTTATCACAGGAAATGTATAACCTGCGTAAGAACATTAGTAAAATAAATGAGCATTTTACAGATCTGATGTTTACAAAATGATTTCCTCTATACCCAGTTGTTCTGTATGATAATTCATGTAAATGTAAAAAATGGTTAAATTATTTATCCTAATGGGTTAGTAAAATTCAGTCCTGTTTCTTAAGGAGTGATTATATTGCTGTGTAAATATTCATTAAATATTGTTTTGGGTTTTTCTTTCAAAGTAAGCTGCATACTTTCATATTTAATCTTTCTTGAATATAGTCTTTCATTGTGTATGTAGAAGATGTAGGGCCAGATTTTTAAATGTAGTTTAAACCCCCTAGTGGGAGTTAGGCACCAAGCTGTATTTAAAAATCTGGCCCTTAAATCCCAATCCTGAAAAAATATAAGTATGTGTTTGAAATGTACATACTACAAGTATGTACTCCATTGAAGTCAATAGGTCTAATTATAATGCACAAAGCTAGGCACATGCCCAAGTCTTTGCTGGATCAGGACCTTAGTTCCAAATTATACCCTCTTGTGGAAAAATTCACAGAAGAGGATAATTTGAAGCATAAATTCAGGTCATAGAAATCCCAGCAAATCATTCCATCGGGAGAGTGGGGTTTGTTGGCCTGGGAAGAGAGAAGAGTGATGAGGTTGTCTGCACAAGCACTGGAAGAAAAACATTTCAATTCTGATTTTTGTCTGGTGCTAACAAGTGGCTTCTTCATTAGCCTCTTACTATGTGTTTTTGTGTCACAGGAGTACCAGCCACACATGTTTTGGATGAACATGATTGATGCTCTCTATCAAAGCTTGGTTTGTTTTTTCATCCCTTATTTTGTAAGTTATCCATTCAGACATCCTATTTCATGCAATGTGAGGAGGAGACTTGAAAATACAGATTAGAGTAAATCCCCTTTCCTTCTTTTCAGACTTACTATGACTCAGAGGTGGATATATTTTCCTGGGGAACCCCCATCGTCACAATGGCTCTTTTCACCATCATATTACATTTGGCTATTGAAACCAAAACTTGGGTAAGTTGTCTACAGGACAATTATATAGGCGCCTTCTGGGATATTTTACCTATTTCCTTAGTGTCACTCTTTAAAATCAAGAAAAGCACTTTCTATTTTTATCAAGCATTTTAACCAAACATCAAAATGGTTTAAATCTGTGAGCAGTTTTGTAATCCTGTTTATAGAATAAGGATTTATGAAATTACACTGATGTAAATACATTCTGTGCCTGGATTTTGTACCAGAAAGTTAAAAATCAGTTGTTGTTGTTTCTTCTAGACTTTGCTCAACTGGTCATCTTGTATCTTCAGTATCCTTTTATTTTTCATTGTGGCTCTGGTTTATAACATTTCTTGCCCAATATGTTACGCTCCATCCAATCCTTACTGGACTATGGAAAAATTGATGGGAGAGCCTATGTTTTACTTGACTTGCATTATAACACCAGTTATTGCGTTACTGCCCAGGTACAGTATCTTTCCCTGTGTGCGTATGCTAGTGGCTCATATTCTTTGTTTGTGATGGAAGTGGAGGAAAGGCAAAGGGATATGCCTGAATAGAAGTTGGGGGTGAGGGACTTTTCTAAAATTTTTTCTTTTTTATTGTCAGCCAGCTGAGGCATATTATTATCTTCATTTGATTATTTAAAGCTGCTGGCTAGCAGAATCCAATTACTTGTGTATTAGTATTATCACTGGTGGTTGGTTATTGTAAATCAAATTATTGTCAGGGTACTCAGAGCTCTTCTTTGAACAATCTTTTTATTTTAAATGTCCAATCTAAAGAAAATGAATTAACTGTGTTACTTGCCTGTATCCAGCTCTCCTCATCTTAAAGTAATTGTTATACTCTGTTCTGTGGACACTTTTCTCATGATAAAATCTCAAGCAGTTCCTGTTTCTTAGATTTCTTTTCATATATATATTTTTCCTCCTGCAGATTTCTATACAGAACCCTTCAAGGGACAGTCTTTCCAACCCAGCTTCAGCTTGGACGCCAGTTGAATAGATTGGATCCAGAGACGCGCAATCAGATTCTGAACAGGTTGAATATCAAAAAAGAATCCATTCCCCAGAAACCACCATGTGCAGAACATTCCCCACAGAATCCTCAATCCAGTGCTAGGGATTGTTTTAAGGCCTGTAACCAAAACCCCACTTCGCAACCATCTCAGCATGGCAATGAACCAGCTTTCCCATCAAACACAAAGGCAGAACACACAACAGGACTGAGTGTTATTGCCTGTCCCCCTGGAGCTCTGTTGTGTGGGAAAAATAAAAACTCCTCCATGGCAAATAGTGACGCACGACCCCTGGGATTTCACGAAAATACTCACAATGCTTTGGAGATGGAGTCAATTTCTGTAGTAGAAACGTTCCCATGGAACTCAACAGTAGACCAGTCGAGCTTCAGTTTATTGAACAGGATCACATCAACTCCCCTGTTTAGTCAGTTTGGGAGAGTTTTACAACGTTTTACAACAAGACGTTTACAAAATGAAGTACAGGACATGTCTGTGCTTGGCTCCATATCTTCTTTGCATCAGGATTTCAAAGGCTTACCAGGGCAGAACTCAAATGACTTCCAGGAGAAAATTAAAGGGACCCCAGCTGATTGCTGTAAAAGTGAAACTCTTGAAACCACCTTCTTATGACCTGGACCTTGAGTACATTTAATATATTTTCCGTTTGCACAGATTTATGGTGAAATTGTTTCCAAAGATGAAACAAGAAATCAAAGGTACAAACAATTTTATTTAAAAAATGTTTAAATACTATATATTGAAATAAGAGCTTTAAATATAAAGAAAGAAATCTTGAAAGTTCCAGTTATATCGCTTTATTTTTTCATCTCATTTTATAAGAAAATGCAGTATGTTTATTTTTCAGTTGCTTCTCTTTTATTCTGGCAAGTATTGTAAACAATGGACCTACCTACCTTGTCCAAAAGTATTGGATTTCAGGAGCAATTACAGACATGATTATAGTTGGTTCAGCAATCAGGGAGGGGAAAACATAATGATAACACTATGTCCCAGCAGTTTGGATAATCTGACATCTGATTTAAAATGAAAAACCTCTATGAGGTCTGACAATCAGATTTTTAAGGGGGAAACTGCTGGCCAGGACTTTGGAAATACCATACCTCTTTGTAAATGTTAACAATGTCTCACCACCGTATAAATACAGTAGCATCTTATAAATGTCACCATATTTTAATATCTTATCAATAGCATTTTATTTGTCATGATAAAAACAATAAATAAATGACCGACCATATTACCAAGTGGTTACCCAGTCTGTCGTTAATCAGAGTTCAGTACTTCACTTGCAGTCAGTAAAAATAGCTTGCATTCGGCAGGTCAGGCCATTCCTTTTTAAAAGAAAAACTGTTTTGCTTTGTAAAAAGATCATTAGGTGGGGAGGTGATTGCATGTTGTATGCGTGGTAAGATATAAGTCAGTGGGAACCGAGAGCACGTTCAATGTGTAGCAGTCTGCTCTGCTGAAATGCCATAGAACTGAGGTTCCTTGCTGAAGAATGTAGGTCCAGTTTGCTAAAGAGTACATGGAGAGCCCTTTGTACATGGAGCCCTTTGTACATGGAGTGTACATGGAGAGCCCTTTGTTATGGAATGCAGCCTCTTTCACTTCTTCTTCACTGACTTGAAACCCAAGACATTAGTGACCATCTTTATCTCTGGAGGCTGTTTGGGTCTGTCATACATTATCACACAGTGTGTGCCATCTTCACACATAAACTAACACAGGATGTAGTTCTCACTTATTGTCTTTGAAGCTTGAGTTTTCAGAGTCCTATTGTTACAGTCCTATTTGTATTTACTATTAATAAGCCCAGAACTTGTACACCTCATAGTCTTGTCTGTTGACAGGAAATCCCCAGCCATATTGGCTCACATGGATTCCCTCAACATGAAGCCACAATACTTGCCATATACAGGTGTCTAAGCCTCTCCAGGTATTTTTAAGAGGGTTTCCATGTTGGCCAGTTCCCACAAACACAGACAAAATTGGTAATATCAAAATGTGAAACTCGAACAAAGGGATGTTCTAAAAGCAATATAAATAAAGGGTTACTACTATCCTTTATTTATGTTGCCATGATAAAGTGTGACACACAACTGTACAGCCAAGCTACATTTTGGAATGAGGATATTTCTGTCTTCATTGTGAAGTATATATTGAATAGCTAAATGTATCCATAAGATTCACATATTCTAGCTTTTCATTAAACATGAGATTAACTTGGGGAAAGACTTGTGATTCAAACGATGCTTCATCATTTCTTTCTCCTCTCAAAAGAGAATATGTTAGCTCTAAAGTAGAGGAAGCGTCTCTTCTTTTTAATAGATTTTTACTGGCTAAAAGTGTTGTAAGGCTTCTACATTCTGTATTATTGTTACCTCAGGCAATAGAGTTCTACACATGCTCAGACCACCAAATGCATCCTGTATAATCCTGTTGGAGGGATTCATTTGGCCAATTGACCTTGCAAAATTTAACATGGACTATGCAGCATGTGCCAGTGCAAAGAACCCTCCTAGGTGGGGCTACAACCTCTTTTTTTAATGTCAAAGGAAGGAATGGCCGCACCTTTTTAAAGCAATATCCGTTTGAAAATATTGCCATCTGGTAGACACATTTCCTCAGTTGTAAAACAGGATGTCAGGGTGAAATCCACTCCACCCACATAAAGCCAGAATATTCAGAAACCAAGTGAGTGGAGTTTGGAGAGGCTGGGGACTTGAAATCTACTCCCTGGGCCAACAATACCTGTGACCAGGGAAGGAGACTGCTATCTATGTCCCTCATGGCTGCTATTCCGGCTCAGCTCCAGCTCCCCCAAGGCAGGTGTGCAGGGTATTGGGGCCACTGGATCCATATAAATGCAGATCCTGTGGCCTGCCACTTCTCTCCCTATCATTGTTACTGTATTGTAATGGCATTTAGAAGCACCACCCGACACTGGAGCCCTATTGCGCTAGGCACTGTATAAACAGATACCAGTGACCTATACATTGGTTTTAAATAGCTAGCTACAAGTACAGTAATATTAACAAAGAGCTCTTCTATCATCTGAATGCCTCAATTTCAGATATTATATTTCCAGTGAATGTGTACTATGTGGAAAAACCTGGCATACAAAATCTTGAAATGGAAGCCGAATTGCACACCAGTATTGTTTACTGGGTTCAGCTGTATTTAACTTCTATACGTGCCAAGAAAATAATGCATCTGTTTTTGATGCAAATGTGAAACCAAGACCCTGGCCACTGGTGACTATTGATGGTCCTCTGGTACTTTTCACACATTCAGGGGTAATAAGGTTGATCTGTGGCCCTGGCCAAATTCCGAGGCAACTTTCCCATCCGTCTTAACATCAGATTGTGGGTTGGAAGTTGAGAATGCTTAACATCTTACTGGATTGGGTTCCACATGATCCCTCAGGATGGCATTCTTTCCACCACTGATGTCCCAGGCTCCACTCACTCAGGGTATGTCTTCACTAACGGGGGCATATTCACCACCGTCAGATCGATTCTTTGAGATCATTTGAGCAGAAATGAAGACCTGCTCAATCGATCCAGAAATCAATTTAATCAATCCACTCCCTAGAAAAAAAGTAATGCTACGCCGATGAGAGCATGTTTCCCATTGGCGCAGCGAAGTGAAGACGCCGCGGTAAGTAGAAGTTAGGAATTATAATTTATTTAATGATTTAGCCGAAGCTGAATTACAACAGCAAGTCACTGCAGCTGCTGAAGCAGACTGAGAAGCGGAAACTGAGGCAGGTCTGCTGCAGTGCCTCCCCAGCCCATGAGGGGGTACTCTGGAGGTGGCAGCCCTGTGTTTTTTCAACAGAAAATTTTCTAGCAGTCCTAATTAGCATTAGTTCATGTGGGGATAAAAGTACTAAGTTTTTCTGAATGGACTGGGAGTTTGTGAGAGTTCTGTCTTTTTGTCCTGTTTGCTTTTGTAGATATGGTTAACTTTTAGTAAGTTTATGTTCTGCAATTTTCCCAAAAGTCTATAGAGCTATTACAACAGCTTAAAGGGAATTAATCTTAAAATCGATGTAAAGATGACAGAATTAAAAGCACAGGAAACAGAAGACGAAATGATTACACTGATTGTTAATTTAAATTAAGACACTGATTAAAGGCTTAAGGGTTCTCCCCTCAGTGTATATGAAAATCATTAATATTAATATGAGTTAACTGCAAATATCAAGGGGAGAATATACCCTAAAGTTACCAAGGTTTTGCACTGAATTTCTTAGCCTAATGTAAGTTAACCCAATTGCATTCAAGTTCAGTGGGGATATGAGTCTATTTCTCTATAACCTACCAAGACCACTATAAAGTCCAGCTTACAGGATTCAATCCTGTTTAGGTTCTCACACTGCACCCAGCACCTTCTCCTTTCCCCAGTTAAGTTAAATGGTCCCACGCCAAAATGTCCCAGAGGGTGTGAGCTAGCAGAAAGGTCAGGGACTTTTTAAAAACAAAACAATCGTGGATTTTCAATCAGAAACTCATTGCTGGAATAGTTTGTGAAAATTAATGTATTGAGAATAACAGAGACTCTCTTGACTCAGTCCATTCATTTTTTTCTAGAGAAAAGACGATGGGGTGAGAGCAGGATGGCATGTGCTCTGCCTCTAAGGGTGCATCCACACTAGGAAAAAAGGTGGGCTTTTAATCGTGTTGGCTAGCAAATGAGAGCATGCGACTATGGACAACGCACGTGTAATTTTAACACATTAGCAGGTTGAGATAAACAGTATAGGGGAGCCCTGTGTTTACCTCAACTTGCTAACACAGGGTAAAACTACAGCTGGTTGTCCTCAGATCCTGCATCGGGGGAATTCTCCCACAGCTGGATGCAGAGTTTTATGAGCACCTTTATGCTGCCCTGGTCCTTTTACTCAGTGTGAAGGGACCAAAATAGGGGTCATGCTGTGCACGTAAATCTTTCCATGTGTTCTCACCAGAGCTTGGCCCCTCCAGTTTTATGAAATATTTGTGAAATGCAAGAATATGCTGGATGTTGCCATGTAAATGAGAGCACCAGGCACTTGGCGTGCTTCAAAATGACCTCCCACAACAGCTGTTCCACTGCAATAATGCTACTGTCAGCCAACAGGGGTAGGCGCATGACTATGGGAAACATATCTTCACAGGAACCACACAAAGTGTATGGAACTCACTGCCAGCAGAAATAACACCCACCAACCTCACTGCATACAAAGCTACAACCAAATGCCAGTTCTTCACCCTAGATTTCCACAATAGCACCCTCGTTCTGGCAGAGCCCTTAAAAGAGAAACATATCTAAATCTGGAACTGCTTTTTAGGTGGCAGGGAAAGGAGGAGGAAGAGATGGTATTATCATCTTTTAACTCGTGGGAAGAGTTCCGGTACCATGGTGATGCAGGTCATGTAGATATAAATATTTTCTTCTACTTAGAATAGGAAATGCTTGGGAGATCTTTCACTTTTGGTAAATGATGATTATTTAATGGCAGCTACTGTCCATAACACCACAGACTAGACAGATTAAAAGTAAATTCATAATAACAAGCAAATCAGGGTTATAAAAAAAAAAGCAGTGCCAAACTAAGCTGGTCTCTAAATTTATTTTACTTAAATGGGAATTTTAATTTAAAGAGATTGCTGTTAATATGTGGATATCTACTAACAATTATCAGCAATCATATTTGACATTTCCACAATTAACCCCTTTTTTACTACAGATAACCCTTATTCTAATGACTGTCAAATTATTTTGTACTTGCCTAGCTTACAGGATGGGGATCAGGTAATGTGAAGATTAATGTCTGAGCAGTTGAGATGAAAAGTACAATAGAAGTCTCAGTCCTGGAGACACTTAACACCCACTTGACTGCAAGGATATGGATTAGTGTTTGCGGGAACCATGCAAAGTGCTTTTATTGTTTGCTATTATGATTTGATTTTATTGCTGTGCTTCTACTAAGTATTTTATGCATGGAATCATGTGTTGTGTTAAATTACGTTGTGAGGTGTGATGTGAAACAGATTTTTGAGTGCTTTGAAGCGCTATTTGGAAAGTATGGACTTACAAAACTCTCCTTTCAGTCAATAACTGACACAAAATAAGAACAAAGCCAAGGTGCAGCTACACCTGCAGATGATTCCCTCAGAAATTATTTCAGTCTTCTTGTTTTCTATTTCTGCTCCCTGATGCTGCTTTTCGCAAGTTTAAACATTTCTGCTGGAACTGGCTCCCCTGCCCACCCTAAATTCCTTCCTTCCACTCCCAAATTCACACTTCTCCAGGCCAAAAGTGTCCTATGTAGCCTCTGATTCTGGGTGGTTTATATTTTGGGTATCCAATTATTTGTTTTTCACCCAGGCACTCCTCCCATTGTTCAGCACCTCCCCATCTGTAGTGGGGCTCCCAACATCAGAAGCCACTTCTGAAAAAGATTATCCTTCATGAAGACCTTCGTGCCCTGATATTTGGCATTAGGATTGAACAGCCATCAGTAATAATGCAATAGTAAAAAATAAAATAGAATGTTCTGTCTCAGTCAAAAACAGCCTAGCAAACTAAAGAAACAAACCTGACAAACTCTGTGCATGGACGTATCTGCATAGACAATTGGAGCAAAGCTGTTCTGCAAGGTGAGGTAGTTGGTGTAGTCTTTTCATACCCAGGTAGGAATGTGGGTGTTTAGTGCACAATTAATACACTGCCTGATTTTCCCCTGCCTTGCATCTCTGTATAGCAGGTGTCAGATCAGCATAGCAGCATTTTGCTCTTCATTACATGACTGCGCAAGGTACAAGGCAGGGGAGAGTCAGGCCCATTATTTAGTCAGTGTATAAATGAGAAATTGATAGCTCTTGAGATCTACCACACTGCATTTTTAATTTTTTTTGCTCATTGTTGGTTTTGCACAGTACAAGTAGCTCATTGGCTGAAGCCCAGCACTCCTCAGAATGGCTTGGGAACTGTTTCGTTTGGCCCGTGATCTTTCCATATCAATGGAATTTTAATCCCTGCCAACTTTATGAAAACAGAGTTAAATGTTGTTTTCTATAAATGAGTGCACTGAATGTAAAATCATTTCTGGAACACCCCTTCAGGACCCAATTCTATGAGGTGCTAAGCATCTTCAGCTCTCATTGATTTTCATGGCTCAGCAGCACCAGGCAGGATCCACCCTTTGGAACAATGCAAAATCTCAGGAGCCCTCCTTTTGTTTTAGTTGTACAGAAGCCATGGCACAGACTTCAAGCAAGTAAAAGCTGCTCATGAAACATGAAACACAGTGAGGAATGGTGTATATGCCGTGAGGAATTCATTTCCACCCTCCTCCAAAGCAGCTGGAAATATAATTTTGCTAATAGAAGACTATTTTAAAAATATCCCATGATGAATGAAAATCACATCATGAAGGACTTACACTAACCCCTGGTGGTGGCCATTGTCTCTTTTCCTCCTAGGTATTTCCTAGCCATTACTATCAAGATGCTATCCAGCTTGGCTTAACAAAGAAGTCTTTGGTGAACCTAAACACAAAAAAGAAGCTTACAAGAAGTGGAAGCTTGGTCAGATGACTAGGGAGGAGTAGACAAATGCTGCTTGAACATGCAGGAATGAAATCAGGAAGGCCAAATCACAATTGGAGTTGCAGCTAGCAAGGGATGTGAAAGGGAACAAGAAGGGTTTCTACAGGTATGTTACCAACAAGAGGAAGATTAGGGAAAGTGTGGGTCCCTTACAGAATGGGGGAGGCAACCTAGTGACAGAGGATGTGGAGAAAGCTGAGGTACTCAATGCCTTTTTTGCCTCTGTCTTCACAGACAAGGTCACCTCCCAGACTACTACACCGGGCAGCACAGAATGGGAAGGAGATAAACATCCTGCAGTGTTGAAGGAACAGGTCCAAGACTATTATGAAAGATTGGACATACACAAGTCCATGGGGCCAGATGCAATGCATCCGAGGGTGCTGAGGGAGTTGGCTGATGTGATTTCAGAGCCATTAGCTATTATCTTTGAAGGCTCGTGGCAATTGGGGGAGGTCCCTGATGACTGGAAAAAAGCAAATATAGTGCCCATCTTCAAGAAAGGGATGAAAGAGGATCCAGAGAACTACAGACCGGTCAACCTCACCTCAATCCCTGGAAAAATCATGGAGCATGTCCTCAAGGAATCAATTTTAAGGCACTTGGAAGAGAGGAAGGTGATCAGGAACAGTCAACACGGATTCACTAAGGGAAAGTCATGCCTGACCAACCTGATTGGTTTCTACGAGGAGGTGACTGGCTCTGTGGATGTGGGGAAAGTGGTGGACATGATATACCTTGACTTTAGCAAAGCTTTTGATACAGTCTGTCACAGTATTCTTATCAGCAAGTTAAAGAAGTATGGGTTGGATGAATGGACTATAAAATGGATAGAGAACTGGCTAGAGCATAGGGCTCAACGAGTAGTGATCAATGGCTCCATGTCTAGCTGGCAGCCGGTCACAAGTGGAGTGCCCTAGGGGTCGGTGCTGGGGCCGGTTTTGTTCAACATCTTCATCAATGATCTGGAGGATGGGGTAGATTGCACCCTCAGCAAGTTTGCAGATGACACTAAGCTAGGGGGAGTGGTAGATACCCTGGAAGGTAGGGATAGGATAGAGAAGGACCTAAACAAACTGGAGGATTGGGCCAAAAGAAATCTGATGAGGTTCAACAAGGACAAGCGCAGAGTCCTGCACTTTGGATGGAAAAATCCCATAAACAGCTACAGACTGGGGACCGATGATCTAGGCAGCAGTTCTGCAGAAAAGGACCTGGGGGTTACAATGGATAAGAAGCTGGATATGAGTCAGCAGTGTGCCCTGGTTGCCAAGAAGACTAATAGCATATTGGCCTGCATTAGTAGGAGCATTGCTAGCAGATCGTGAGCAGCAGTCAGAGAAGGCTTCATGCTAAGGGCATGTGGTAGCGAAGTGCCTCACAGCCCTGGTACCCCCAGGAAGTGTCACATCTACTAATATAGTATGTGCCCTATGCTCACATTCCCAAATATAGTTGGTGTCAACAGTGGTATGGTCATGCTGATTCTACCAACATGTTGTATCAAAACTATAGCAGTGTTCAACAAGCCTTGGAAGAGCTGTCAAATGATACAAATCAGGCTCCTGACTGGCCTTTAAATGCAATGTCTCGTCTGAAGAAAATAGAACAACTGGGGGCCAGCTTTCATGGCCCTCTTTTGGAACACTGTGCTTTGGTGGTTCAAACTGACCGTCCTCCAGCTACAGAAAATGGGCATGCATCTAAGTACGGCATTCCCTGGAAATATTTGTTGCAACATAGTATGACCAGTTTGAGGATTTTGAATTCAGTGCAAAGAAAATGTTCAGAGCTACTTCTCAATACCCTCAGCATAAGTTGTATCATCATAGTCAAGAAAATAGTTTAAGAATGAGTTTGAAGAGGTAGAACTAGCACATGAAGGAAGCCAGTGAAGGAACAATTTTGCATTGAAACATTGGGTTATAACTGACAAACTTACAGGTTACCTACATTACTGACTCGATACTTACAAAATACTGTATGAACACTTTGGAATCCTGTTTTGAACTGAGTTCACTGGGCATCAATGAAGTTTGAAAATGGGCAGCAGCACTTGCTTCCTACATGTGTCTAACTGTGAACAAAAGCGGGCATTTTTGAAGATAGCTAGGATAAAAAATGAACTGAGATCCACAATGCAGCAAAGTTATTTGA
Source organism: Emydura macquarii macquarii (assembly GCF_026122565.2). NCBI lineage: Eukaryota > Metazoa > Chordata > Testudines > Chelidae > Emydura > Emydura macquarii. Next base: position 2,514,064 of record NW_027132344.1, read on the forward strand.
ATGCTTTGTCCCTCATGACAGCAGAGTCAGAGTTGGTCCAAGAAAAGAACTTTGATGACCTAATCACTGATTTTAGGTTGCCTAGAGCTAGGAAGAAAACAGTTGCATAAAAATAGTTATGTTTTGCTTTTAAAGTCAGAAAAGTGTGCATAGCAAAGATATTTTATGTTTTATTCATCTATCAGATGTATTTTGTTACTGTATTTTGTAGTTATTTGTGATTAAAAAGAATTGCATTATCTCTGCAACTATTGTTTGCTGTTTTATCTTTATCAAAAACAAAAAATATATCTTCATATAATATACCTTAAAAGCTTGAGGATTAGGCCTGATTATAATTTGGGCTGTTTGTTGAACATGAAGTGTGTTAATATGAAATATTACATTTACATGAAATATTGGACAATCAACTGGTATATATCAGGTCTCCAGAGGTAGCTGGTTTGCTACCAATGCCTATTTTTACTTTTCTGTAAATTGTTTTGGAGAAGAATTGATAAGACAAAGTCTGCACAGAGTTGGGTAAAATTTTAAGTGATCAGAAATTCCACTTTAGTGAATACTGTTATATCTATTTTCCACTACACTTGGCAACATCTGTTCTCTGTGTTCAAAACCAAATTGCCCTCTTTTTGTGCCTCTGTAGTGAACTCGTTATCTTGTTTTTCTCTATCGGCGCATGCATGAAATTGCTACAGTATCTAGTATCTAAGCTGACCTGCAGTATCAAGCAGGCAGTGTTTCTGTGGAAACCTACTGGCTCTAAATATTAAATACTAGCTAAACCTAATTCTTAATGTCTGGCTGTGATGTGTGTGTTGTTCCCTTATTCTGTTAAGGGTTTTTGTTTTGTTTTTTACCAGTCAGGGTAGGGAAGCCTCATGACATTCTGTGCTCAGTGCCCCCAGAGTTCTTGATCCAGCTCTAGTCATATGTTCCTATTTCAGCGACTTGTTTAAAATTGGTAGTGAAACATTTTTTACTTATCAGCCTCCAATCTGGGCTTTAAAAGGCTGAAGTCTCTCTCCTTGTTTCCCAGCTCAGAGCCATGGTGGAAAGAGGCACAGGCCCTCTCTTTCGAGGCATTTGGGCTGACTCAGTCAAAACGACCTCATTGGCAGTTGGGGGAGGATGCTTCAGAAGCTTGCAGAATGCACTGTGTGCTACAAACTGCCCCTCCCCATAGAGCAGTTCAGTTACGTTTGAGAGACCAGGTGGATTTTAAACATTTATTGAAAACCACAGTGGGACCCAAACGAATGATCCTAGACTACAGCACAGCAAGTAAAGTAAGCAATCTCTCTCCCTGCTGGGTGGTCCGGAGAGGCGTACTGCTTAAGGCAGACGAGCTTTCCTTTCCGTCCTGTGTCCGTCATTTCTCCACCCAGAGACGCTCTCAACACCCCCTCTCTACATCTTAAGTTACACATGCGCCTTGTAATGGTCACGTGTCACGTATGCAGCCTGCCTAGACATGCCTAACCACAGCTTTTCCTGTTGCTGAACCCAGAAATGTATCGCAACATTAAACAAAACACATGCTAAAACGGTGATGAGATAAACATTAAAACAAGAAGGGCAAAGGTGCCTCACCCCAGGGACACAGGAGTATCTAAGGGTGCGGTCTGTATGCAGGCTCCCTAGTCTCCTAAATCTGTCAATACAGTCTTGCGCTATGTCCCCATCATACCCCTTCCTTTGCGCTAGGCAACCCCTTTCCTTGTGTGCCTCAGTCCTTCTCCTCATGTGCAGGGGTTAAAGTAAAGGGAACTGGGGAAAGCACATCTCCCTGGCCTACCCCTGGGCTGGCTTGATGAGAGTTCCCCTTCCTGTTTCAGTCAAATGTAACCACTACTTGTGTAAAGGCTGCCTTGTACATCCTCTCCCCGACCTTTGAACCCCATGCAGAGCTAGGCACAATCTGGCCCCATATTGAAGGGACTATAATAAAATTTAAAATACCTTTGGAGGTAAAGAACCTAGTGGTAATTGGGAGCAGAATTTAGATCTGGGTCAAATGTTTTAATTGCTTCTGAGGATGTGTGTTGTCAGAGGATGTTTTATCACTAAAAGAAGTGTGCATTTGAAATGCATCGTCTGTACCTACTATCTCCTTGTGTCTGAACAGGGAAGTCAGTGGAGGCTGACAGCTATTAATTTCCAGTGCACATTCATAAAAGCTGTCAACAGGCCCCCCCCCGCTGTATATCTTAGAGCTCTCTGCAAACAAGCACGCAGGGACTTCTGGTGCAGCAATTCTCTTTGCCAACAGTGTGAGAGACCTCAGAGACTACTGAGACTTCCTGGGAAACTTGGGGTAAACCTTTTGCTAAGAAATAATTCTGCTTGTCATATTTCCTGTATTTTCTCCATTTGTTCTTCCTGAATATACCCGTTTGTGTAAAAATAGTATCTCTTCTTTTTTAATAAATCTGCCCTGGCAGCTAATTATTCACTTGACTTCGTAATCTTCTGTTTACATAGTAATCATTTCCAAAACAAACAACTGCGACCTGTTCAAAGCTCCAGTGAAGTCAAGGGAAGTATTTCCATTCACTGCACTGGGTTTTGTATCAGGCCCAGGGAGAAGAATTCTCTCTTAAGGACGAGTGGATTTTTTTACAAAGAGCAACCATATTTACATGCAAACATATGTTAGTGATAAATAATAGAGGAAACACAAACAAAAAAGAAAACATAAGACATATAAGCAGAATTTTTAAATTAGACTATTTTTCAAAGGTTTGGAAGATGCATCAATCTTGAAACATAATGGCAATATCTGCAAAGAGAAATAATTTGCATTTTGTTGAGGGGTGAGGAAAAGCCAAGACTCAATGGAGGGAAAGCCAAGGAATAATGTGATCTCTGTGTAACTAAAATGTGGACATTGTCCGAAAAGATCAGCTGTTGTAAGCTCTGGAAAGTCCCTCTATATCTAAATTGTCCTGGTTTAAAGAAGCACTGATGTTTGAAGCCTGCACACGTGCTCCACTTGCTGCATTTCCCCGACCCACGTACAAACACCCTGATTTACCCCAGAGATACTGCTCTGAAAAAAGCAAATGAAAGAAAGAAAAATGGCGAAGAGATTATTTTTCTCCTTTATGGACCCTCCAGGGTGGGGACTATATATGAGACATATGCCCACTTTCAGTGCCATTATGTGCAGATGTTCCACCTTAATAATGAACTACTTTGCCAATGTCTTGGGGGAAATTTCCACTGTATTATTTTGTCAGATTTTTTTTAAAAAATCATGTCTCCATGTTAATAATTGCTGAAATTCACTTTTGAACATCTCCAAGCACATGCAGACTGACTGAGGAACCTCAGGCATTGATACAGTAGAAGTAAAACTCACATCCACAAGCCAGTGGAGAAACCTGAGCTGGAATATCTTAGATCTTTCTGTGTGAAGGACCTGGAGCTGCCCTTAATATTTTATGAATATTATGAGTTCTATCTGTTTGGCTGATTGTTATTGTAGTGTTTGCTATATGACTACAAGGGGTTAATTCAAGCAAGGGTTAGTTGACTATGTAGGAAAGAGGATAATAGCTTTAGATGGCATCTTATTTACTGATGCTAAAAGGACAATTCGGGTGTCATTCACTTTGAAGTTTTACCTCCAACCATGCTGAGCTCAGCAGTCTGGTTTGTAACCACAAGGAGATCCAAGTAGGAAAAACTGGAATAAAGAACTTTGTGTGAATAAAAAGTCACTTGCTGAATGGGAAAAGAGGGACAAGGAGGCAAAGACAGTTGGGAAGAGACTGAATTCCCTTTCCCCAAAAGCAAAGGGATCTGGATAAGGTAGGCCTTCCTAACCCTGTAGGTAAGATCGATATGTATGTAGACCTTTTATTGTAAACCCTTTGCTCTTGTTATGCGTTGTTCATACTGTTGTGATTAAACAGTAAGTTGTTTTGAAAAGGTTATTTTGCGTCACTGTATTTGATCACAGCTCCCAAAAGGAAGATGTGCAGGTAACCTAGCAACAGTCCAAGAGTGGGAGAATCGTGGGATTCCACTCCTGAACAGAGGAAGACAAGAGGTCTCACACCCGAGGGAGAGCTGTCAGAGAGACCAGAAGAGGGGATAGAAGCACAGCTAGTGTGTAACCGTGACAGTACATGTTAAGATTGCAGGTTGTAAATAAGCCTGAGCCTAATTCTATATGACTAGACAAAATATTGTTAAAATGGTGTTTGATTGTAAATAATTATCAACTACTTAAGGGGAAGATGCTTTAAATAACTTTGCATTCAAAACCAAATAAAACTATTGGAATGCCTGTCCCCTCAACAGAAGAATAATGGTAATCCTTCTGTTTTTAGGGTCTTCCTTCCCTGTGGAGGGGGTGAGTCAGCATTTGGGCTCTCTTTTTCTGCACATTCAGGAATGCATCATTTCATGTTAACCTGAAGGGCTAGAAAATAAGGTTATGTCTACACTGACGGTGGCAAAGTCACCGCTGTCAGATTGACTTATCTGGATTGACTGAGTGGTCAGTGAAGACCCGCTCAGTCGATCCAGAAGTCAACACACTAAAACCACCTCCTCAAGTGGCGTAGCTCTGCATCGACGGGAACACGGTTCCCGTCAGTGCAGTGCAATGAAGACGGCGTACAGAAGAGAAGCACAGAAGTCAACGGGAGTTACTCAAGTTCTTTGCGTACTTTGCTTAACTCCTGTCGACTGCCACCGAATCGCTGAATTAAGTGTAGACCAAGCCTAAATATGGTTGCAAATGAAATGCTGGTACAACATACCACCGTACATGAGTTCAAAGAGGGCTGGTCTTGTGGTTAAAGCACTGCACCAGGGCTCAGGAGTCCTGCGTTCAGCTCCTCATTCAGCAACAGGCTTTCTACATGACCTTGGGTAAATCACTTTGCATGAAATCCAAATCGGAGGTAAGTGGGACAGAGACAGGAATTTGATGGGGGATGGACCAAGAGTTGGGAGGAGGAAATAGAAGCCGATGGGATACAGAGATAGAAGAGTCTATAACCACTAGAACAAACTCCTATCAGGAACCTGAAACTGAACCCAGGATTTTTTGTATCTCCATATTCCTCTGCTGTCAGCAAATAGCTTTGAATTCCACTACAAAATGTGTGCCTTTTGCCTTTCTAATGGCTATTCTACTTCCTGAATAACAGTCTATTACTGCTGCTAGTTACTTCCTTAGCTCAAATAGGGATTATACTCACTATATTACATTGGTGCTTTAGTTGCTTTTCAGTAGTCATGGTAAGGCATTTGATTAGCTAAACTTTATATCAATGTTAACTTCAGAAACTGTGCTATACTTTTCATGACAGTTTGTCCATGCACTGTCATTTATACAACTTGTCTTACAATTAAGTATTTTGCACTGGAATGGATGCAAGATCTCTTGTGTTATGAAGCAATCATTATTACATAATTCAAGTTCTTAATTCTTGTATTTAAAGCCTAGATGCTTAGCAAATGGGAACAATCATGTATGAATATGTAGTGATGTATAATCATAAATGATCCAGCTCTTCTGGGTTTAGCCACTTTTACTTGTCTTTCCATTTTCTTTTTTCTAAATTTGTTTTCAGACTTCATTATTGAAGGAAGACTCTTTGTGAAGAGTGAGTTTTTGCATTATGCCCTGAAAACATTAAGGCTCAGTTCATTCTTGTCCTGCTCCAATAAGGAGTTCCTCACCTAGGAACCCATAGCAGAGTCTTTCAGTCTTTTGCAACTGAGTCTTTCATCCAACTCTAGACAGTATTACATATCTGTAAGAAAACATTTCATTAAACTCTAAGAAAATATTTGAACTCCCTAATCAGGTCTGCCATTCCATCCTGATCCACTCCCCTTCCACCTGGATATCATCCCCATGAAAAGTGGTACCCCACAGCCTGACAAGGACTGATGTAATTGGCAATGAGGGAAGGAGGGGAGAGAGTTATCTATGTGGTAATTGTGTTGTGTGACCATGGGAAGGGTAAGGTGACAGGATTGTTTATGGCTCATTCAATGCTTGGTTATATATGATATGTAGACACTCATCCATTAGGAAGTGAACTGAGATCATCAAATATATCACACAGGTCCCCTAGTCTGATGAAATTTAGTATCAACTTTTGGTTATGACTGCCCTGACTGAGATCTAAACTGGTGACCCCAGAGATGAAGGGCTCACTGGACCATCATCTATCCTCTAAACCCATCAATTGTCCTTGTCCCAAGGACTCATATCTAGTTACGATTTCAAATTTGTGTAGAAAGTTGGTTTACTATTCAGCGGAGGCATCATTTCAGAAGGGGGAGGAGGAGCAACAAGTAGAAGACATAATGGAGCATATACATCTATGAAAAGTCAGGGGCGGGGCAACTGCCCTCCTTACACCATAGCAAATAATGCCCTTGTTATCCAGACCAGTGCAAACATTCAGAATTATCCTGTCTAAAGCTTAAGGGGATCCTGAACTGTCAAGATTTCTGTGTGTTCCTTGTCCTCCTTTAAAAAGATACAGCTTTAAAAAAAATTCCACTGTTGCTGGAATTGCATGTGAGAAATTCTTCCTATTTTCTAATACATCTTCTATGTTGTTGCTGAAAGTCTGAAACTTCACTGTTTGGGGGGCTAAGTGCATTATCTTTGAGTTGGTGCATTATCTGATGAGATCTTATCTGACTTAGCAGATATGAAAATAACTGTCTTATAAATTTACACTTTTATACAGTGCAAAATCACTATAGTTTAGTGCAGTTAGCACTCTGTTCCAGAGAGGTCCAGGACTGGAATAGCAGAGACGGGGGAGGTATTCTAGCTCAGAGCAATTTACTGAGGAGATGTGAGGGAAACCTTCCTTCTACTTGTCCACACTGTATCTGGCACGAGATGGTGCTATCAGTGTCTTGTTTTCATGAGGATTAAATCCACTCCCAAATCTGTAAAGAAAAAACATCTTAGTCTCAAGGCTCATCCATTCCAGTAGAAAGGTTCTAGTGTGGACATCTCACTGTCACTGTCACTGTCCAAAGTAGGCACAGCAAGAGCTATCAGAATCTGCTGTTTCTTCACACCCATCACTTTTTCCAATTGACTAATGCAAGGATTTGTTCCTGATTTCTTTTTTCTGGTATGCTCCAAAAATGGCAGCCAAGTATCCTTTTCTCAGCAGGTGAGTTGCTGGGATTAGTCCCATGTTCTTTAGGTTGCCCGCCCGATATATTGTCACAACTGGATGATGCAATCTTTATGTACTGAAGAAGAATATTTGCTCAGACAAACATCTCTCTTAAATGCAACAGTTCAGTCCAGCAAGGTTCCTGCTGAACTGTGCATGTTTGAAACAGCTCCTGCCTTGTCTGGTGCCTTTTCAGTGTCTTCTGACATGAACCCTTTTAGATCTGTTCCCATTTCCACCTGTGAAGGCTATAGCAATTGGAGCAAAATAGTCTGACATTATCCTATATCCTTTGCTGAAACCACTGAACAATGTTCTTTCTATGAGACTAACTGATAAATCTGGACACACAACTAACACAGAATGGAAAGAAAGCCCATGGTAACTTTAAAGAGTAGTTTGTGAATAAGGATATTAGAAGAACAAAATATGAACTTTCATTCTGGATTACTTTTATTTTAGATGATAGAAGACCTCAAAGAAAGAACAATAAAATCTCCATGGGAGAGAGAGTAGGATCTCATTCTGTCAGAACCTCCCCACAGAGTCACCTCAGCAGGTTGTTAGCAGATTACATTTAAAAGTGCAGTACACAGAAGAAGGGTTTATAGCTACATACATCTCAGAAAGACCACGTTTTATGTATACAGTAAAGCTAGAGGTATCCCTAGACAACACAGCAAATAGAAGATTCCTACTTCCAGTTTCCTAAGAAGCTAGATGATGGAATCACTGTGAAGAAATGGAATAAAAATATTTTAATGACAATCAGTTTTTTAAAATGATGATTTATTGAAAAAAATAGCTAGCAGCAGGCAGCGGTCTCATAAAAAAACCCTGGAAACCAGATTCTCAAACAACAGTCCGTGGAGAGCTGGCTAGTCACGTGGTACTGGCTTTTTTCTCCTTTTTCCAGAAGCTAAAATGCACTTTAAAAAAAACTGAGATAGATTAATAATACTCTTTCCTCATGAACAATTGCTGTAGTTGCCACAGGTTTGCTATATGAATGGGAGGACAGATGATTCATGAGACAACTTCTTTTTTAAAGTGTAGTCCACATTATGAAAGTTTAACAACTTTTGTTTTAGACAATGGGCAAAGTTCAGTCATGATAACAGGTAATAAAATGCCACTGAAGTTTTCTGAATCATACCTGCTTATTCCAAAATTGAATTTGCCCTAAAGGTTTTGAAATTAGATTTAGCTCTTATTTTTTCAGTCCTCATTTTTGCTGTGCTTTTTCAATATTACAATCTGCAATTGTTTTGGCTAAACTTTTAACAAAGAGAAGTTTAAGGAGTGACTTGATTACAGGCCATAAGTATCTACATGGAGAACAAATATTTAATAATGGGCTCTTCAGTCTAACAGAGAAAGGTATAACGTGATCCAATGGTTGAAGTTGAAGCTAGACAAATTCAGACAGGAAATAAGGCATAATTTTTATGAATGATTTAATCATTGGAACAATTTACCCAGAGTCATGGTGGATTCTTCATCACTAACAATTTTTAAATTGAGATTGGATGGTTTTCTAAACAATATGTTTTAGGGATTATTTTGGGGGAGTTCTATGGCCTGTGTTATATAGGAGGAAAGACTAGATGATCACAATGGGTCCTTCTGGCCTTAGAATCTATGAAAAATAAAGCCAGCTATAGGGAAAAAATCACATCCCACTGAATCCTATACGTTTTTCAATTGTGCTAATAGATGTCCCCTATTTTATCTCCTGAGCATTTAATGGTGCCTTGGCAAAGGGGCTGTGGTAGAGTCAGTGCACGGAGAAGGTGGCAGCTGAGCACTGTGATGGAGGAACATGAGTATTTTCCATAAAACACTTTTCCAGGAACTGTAGCTATTTTTTGCATTAGGAATGTACCTTAAATGACATCAATGTAACTTTTTTTTTCCAGTGGAACACTGTGTTCTTACCAGGAGTCTAAACAAACAGCTATCAGACTTTTAAATCACACTATTTCCTTCAAACGTAAACCGCCTTGTGTCCTAACTGCAGAATGAATTTCAATACATTTACTGTAAGGAAAATGAATTGCTGGCCAAGATTTTGAGCAGTTTCGTGTCTATTTAGATTATATATTGTCACTCCCTCTGAAACAGTATGCATACACATCATGTACATTTTTAACTCTCCTTCCCCGTACGATAGTGATTACTAGATAGAGCAGATTAAATCTGGGTGTATTGATAGGATATGTCTATTACAGCAATAGCCACTTTAAGACTGTGAGGGGTGTTCACCCCACACAAGGTCTAAAGGGGTTAAGGTGGGCAGGTGGGCCAATTAACTGTCTAGGCTGTACCTGGAAGAAGAGCCAGGGAGCAATGAGGAATAATTAAAGAGGAGGTTTAGCTGGACAGGAACAGGAAGGGCCTGTATAAAGCCCAGTAGCCCAGAAGAAGGGGGCTGCAGAGAATGAGGCTACCATCATTCACGGGGTGAGAGAAGGCAAGGTAGGAAGTATCCCAGGGATACAGCAGTGAGGTTGAGGGCTGTGCAGAACTTGACTGCTTGTTGCAGGGTCTCTGGGCTGGAGCGCAGTGTAGAGGGCAGGCCTGCATTCCAATACCAGCCCCTGTGGAAGTGGCGCTGTTAAGAGACAGTGGGTTCCAAGAGACTTTGATACACACACTCCACCCAGAAGAAGAAAAACTACAGCAATCTGGCTGGAGAGACAAACCATGAAGCAGGAACGGTTGAGTCCCAGAAGAGAGAGACTGAGAAAGTGACACAGTGAAACCACAGGAAGGGTGTTAGTCTGGCAAAACTAATCCCTGGATGCGGCCAGAAGGAAGCGCTTCAGAAGTGAGTAGAGCATCCTGTGACAAGGATATTATACAAGAGTTGTTAGTTTGCATTTGTGAGCAGATTAAAAATGACTAGTAATGAATGAGTAGAAAGAGGAAAATTAACAAGATTTGCTGCTTCTTAAGAAACTTCTACAGCTGCCCAAAGGGTATGTCTTCACCTCAGCACTAACTTGAGTTATCTACACTTACGCTAGCCTAGCTCAAGGGAGAACAGCTGCTCTTCAAAATAACACTCAAGTTGCTGTGTCCACACTGTATTCACTCGTGTGGTGCTAAGAATTCGGGGGGGGCACATCCCAGGTTCTTTGTGCTGCAGTAAGCTGAGTTGCTCTATTAATTCTTTACCAGTGAATTGTGGGCTAGCTCATCTGTTCTTCCTGGACACAAGGGGAACTCTGAGAAGGCATTAGAGGACTAGCGGTACTCAAATAGAGCTTGCCTACGTCCACTCTGCAGAGTGATTGTGTTAGCAGCTGACAAGTTGTGCTCACTCAAATTTAGGCAACATCCCCTCTGAGGCCAGCCAACTAGAGTTAAAAGTACCACCACACTTGCGTTAAGCGGCTTTGTACGTGGATTGGACTTGAGTTAGGGGCAGCACTCAAGTTATAACTCGGGTTAACCTTGCAATGAAGACAAGCCTCAAGACTAAATGTTTATCTCCAAACCATCAGTTAACACATACAGGCAGTATGTTTGTGAGTTAGCTATCTATTTCGATAGTCCCCCATCACCATAGTATCTGAGCACTTCACTAACATTGATGAATTTATTCTCCCACCAATACTGAGAGACAGGGAAGTGTTATCTCCATTCAGTGGATGATGGGGGAACTGCAACACAGAGAAATTTAGCAATTTACCATGCTGGAAGTCTATAGTAGGGCCAGCTGTTGAACACAGGTTGTCTGAGTTGTAATCCTGTGTCTTAACCCCAAAACAACTCTTTCTGTCTAATATATAAAATGGAAATATTGCCCCTGGCTGTTCACAGGAAAGTATTTATTTGAGTGGACTTTGTTTGTCTCTTTACTCCATGAATGGACTCTGAGTTGAAATGGTCCTGAGTGGAAGAGTTTAGGCCTGAATCTGAATTTTTCACAAACTTCAAAGCATTCAGTTCAAGGGTAGTTTGCTCAACTTATCAAGACAGCCTATCTCGAACTGTAAAGTTATCAGCAATGAACACAGCAATTCCAGATACAGATTTATTGCTATCGGATGCTAAATTGGCCAGAGTGCGAAGTACCAAATAGCATGTGTGCTTAACTATTTCTACAATTTCACAATAGCTCCGTTCATCCCTAAATCTCAAACTAGTATGCCTAATTCAGAAGAGATGTGTCCTTCTCCGGGTAAGGCTGTGCTAAGGCTGTTGGCTTTCTCTGATAGGCCAGTTTACAAGGAGATTTTAGTGAACACATTGCTGGAGAAGCTACATGGCCCGCTGTATCGCAGGCCTGCAAAACAATTTTTCAGGCTTCCCCTGCCTAAGAACAGACTTGTTGCTGGATACTCCCAGGCCTTTCCATCTCCAAAACAGAACTAGAATCTCCAAGTTACCATTTCCTCCCCTCAATTCAGAAGTCTGTTACTTATTTTGGATCTCCTCAGAAGTAGCAATACCATGTTCCTGGTCTTCTCATTTTAACTGTATTCAAATACTATTAGATGAAGAGGAAAACCACCACATTCACTGCTATTTTTTTTTACATAAGGCTGAACATAAACATCCAAAAAACTAAATGCAGGGCCACCATAGAGTGGATGAGCTGTTTAAGCAATTTTCTCCACTACAGTTAAAACAAATGAGTCTGAATGTCCTATTCGAGGCTGGGAGGGGCTGAGAAAGTGCAGCAGTGAAAGTGGCTAATCTCCAAGATACACCTGCACAACTTGCCAATTAATAAGCATTCTGAAAATTGCTTAGTTTTCTGAAAAATAGATTTAAAGGTTCTTACTCATTCTTCATGCTATTTGACACTGTATGCATTTGCACTGAAATGGCAATGAAAACTCTTTTGGAAGACTAGGATGATTATGAATAGAGGTATAGAAGATGTTTAATAGATTATTGGATAATTCAGTAGAGCTATATTATTTTAACAACCTTGCCTTACATATCTAAGAAGTGGTTACTATTTCAAGTACAGGAAGTGGCCTCCAAGAAGACTCTTGAAGTCTAGGTCCCATTTTAGCTTCAGTATGTACATCATATTAAAAATTAGCTGGGTGGAGTCAGAGGGGAGATAGGTAAGAGTTTGTCTAAATGTGGAATGACTGCACAGCAAGCCAGGGTGTGAATTTACAATGCACCAGCTTACCGCACAGCAATTCACCACATGATCTCTGCTACAGTGCTGCTTGACAGTGCAGCAGGCTAAGCTGCACGCTGGGATTTCCACTGCACTGTAGAAGTGAACACAGTGAGTTACTGGCCCTATTGACAAGTTCTAAGAGAGTGCATGAGACCTACAACATACTGAGGGAAACAGAGTAAAAAGTTATGGGTGATATGTTCCCTTCCAACCTCACCACGTTCCAGCCCTGTAGTCTGTACATGCTATATATATTACAGAAGAAGTTTCAAAAAGTTTTGGAGAGCTTTAAATAACTGTATTGATACTAGGTTTCATCTCCCTCTGCTTATTAGGTGTAATAGTGCTATATGTCCAAATGTAAATATCTCACAGAGAGAAGAAAATCACAACTAATAAGTGTTACTGTGACACTAACCACCTCTGTAGTCACACCTAACACACTATTGTAATAATTTTTGTACAAAATATGCCTTGTAAGGTATCATTTGAAAACTAATAACTCACTGATCATTAATGTTCTTGCATGATGTACATATGTGGTGGGTATTGAGTTATGGATATATGCTAGAATTATGACTAAAGTGTGAGTAAACCAGGCAAGTCAAGAAGACTTGTTAAATACGTCTGTCCTAAACAAACGAATGGCTGTTTACCTCAATTTACAAATAAGCAGAAAAGAGGACCAGCAAGGAGAGGAGATGGCAGGAAACAGAACAATTTGCATTTTAGCAAATACAAGTGGCGGAAGGAAGAATATGGAGCTTGCTTCACTCCTGGACTTCATGTCACCTTCCTCACAGCTTGAATAAACTTTACTTTGAGAGGTCACCCTCAGAAGAATCCATGTCAAAGATTTACTGAGCTATAAAGACGAGGGGAGGGGTCTGAAAATCAAGTGATAAGCAATTCAATCAACTGATTGTACACAATATTACTGTATTATAAGAGTGTATAGAGTGAGGTCTTTTCTGAAAGCTAACAACATACTGGTGATGCTATCACCGTGAAATGTATGTAGTTACCCTATGTAAGGAAATATGGATACTTAATTATATTATGTTTTAAAGTCTGTGGCCAAACAGGGAGAAACAGGTTCACTCCCAGATAGGAGGGAAGGCAGCTATTTACCTGATTCCAATGTAAATAAAACATGGTGGAATCAGAACAATGGAAGCTTAATTACATACAGGGGATGGGGAAGCCCACAAGAAGGGAAGAACATCATGAGGTCATCCTGGAGAAGTCATCTTTGGCATCTATCATTAGTTAGACAAGGGAACAGAGCTCTTGCATTCTGAGAAAGATGGGTCTTTCAATAAGGCAGGGGTTGAAGCCTCGGGAACTGAATATAGGTGAGAAACCTGCATAGGCAAAGATTGTACCTTGCTAGATTAAGTTTTAGACTTTTAGATGTGTGTTTTCACTTCTATTTGCTTGCGACCTTTCTACCTGTGTTTCTCTTACTTGCCATTACTTAGCCTATATCCTATTGTTAATAAATGTGTTTTATTGTTATTATAAATTGACACAGTGCTGTGTTTAAATAGAAGGGTGTATTTACCCCACTTCACTTAAAAAGCTGTGATGTGCTTCTGGTCTTTAGAAGAACAAATGAACCATATTATTTCTCTGAATTGTCCAGGAGAGGTCGAGATGTTACAGAGCACAGTTTTGGGAAAATTCAGCATTGGGAGTGTGTTGGGATTACCTTGCTTGGTGTGACCAAGGCTGGTGGAAGCCAGAATAGGGTGGTGGGGCTGTAGACAGCCTGTTGTGGTCAGAGCTGCGGAACCAGGGCTGTCCAGCACACAGGCCTAGTCTACACTGACAACGTAGGTCAACAGAATGCAGCTTCCATCGACCACATAAAGTATGCGTCTCCACTGGCATGTCAGTTCTGCCGACACAAATCGCGGTAAAATTCAACTTAATAAAACCACCTGCACAAGTGGCATAGCACTGAAGTCGAATTGTGTGGGTCAAATGAGCATCAGTGTATGCAGAACACACCGTAAATCGACGTCATTGGCCTCCTGGAGCTATCCCATAATGCTCTGTCGTGACCGCTCTGGACATTCACACTCTGCTGTATTATGGCCATGTAAATAGGAAACAGCTCTTCTCCTCAAGCCCCAGGAAATTTTGAATTCTCATTTCCTGTTAGGTCAACGTGGAGAGAACTTGCCAGCACAACTGATCATGGCATCTGCATGCCCCAAATGCACTCCAGCCTGGAGCCGACCTGAGGTCTTGGATTTCATTGGTTTGTGGGGTGAAGAGTCTGTTCTGGCTCAGGTCCGAACCAGCAAAAGAAATTTGGAGAAGATATCTCACTGCATGTTGGAGAAGGGGCACAACAGGAACGTGCAGCAGTGCTATGTTAAGATCAAAGAGCTGAGGCAGGCATATCAGAAAACTAAGGAAGCTAACAGTCATTCTGGTTCGTTGCCTAAAACATGCCAATTTTATGAGGAGCTGCATGCCTTTCTCAGCAGAGACCCAACCATTATGCCACCACACAGCGTAGATACCTCGGGGGAATCCAAGGCTAGGATGAATGAGGGCAAGTCTGTGGATGAGGAGGAGGATGATAATGAGGAGAACAGGGTGCAGGTGAGTACGGTATCCCTTCTCCGCCGGACCTGAGTGACTGGATAGGGCCGCCGGGCCTGAGTGATTGGGAAGAGCTACCCGAGGCCACTGACCTGGAGGAGCTGCCCAACACTGGGGACCCACTGGAGCTACCTGAACCCGGTATACCGGAGGACCTGCTGGGACCCTGTGACTTGGAGGAGCTGCCCGACACTGACAACCCCGAGGAGTTTCTGGACCTGCCGCTGGTTGACAGTGCGGGACTCAGGGGACCCCCGCTCACCGTCTACCCCAGCGACCTGGAGGAAGACCCCTGGCTGCAGGTATCCGGGTACAGGGTGGGAGGAAGTAGCCCAGGGGTATCCAAACATAGTTCAGCTGAGGCTGTGGCCAAACCAATCAGCATGTTGCAGCTGGATCCCTGGTGACTCAGTGGCAAACCACTTTGCCACTTATAGGGCCCTGGGCTGGGACACAGTGGAGTCGGGTGAGCCTGCGTCCCCCTACCCCCTTCCCTAACCACCCCGGGAGTGCTTGGCTTCCTCTGCAGTGCTGGCCAGAGGATACCAAGCTTTCCAGCCCCACCTGCCTGAAGGCCGGGGGCCATGGACTACTTTGCCTGCCCTGCCCTGCCCTGCCCTGCCCTGCCCTGCCCTGCCCTGCTCGAGGGCCGGGGGCTACAGACTGCTTTGGCCTGCCCCACCCACTTGAGGGCCAGGAGCCTATGAACTACTTGTCAGCTCTGCCCCGTCTAGGGGCCAGGGACTAAAGACTCACCAACAGCTAGCATTTTCCCACCATAGACTAAGGCGTTGTGGCCTTCCTTGGAGCCTGGGCCCGAGGAACAGCTGCAATCCTCCCTGCTGGGTCGGGCCACACACCTACAAGGACGTTGTTGCTATGAGCCTCGGGAATCAGCAAATGGGTTACCTATAAAACAGTTACCTATAAAAATTACCAAAATTGCTTAGACACACTAACATCATGATTTTATCATCTGATGAGTTGGGACCTGCCAGGGCTAGAAACAAATGCTCTGTGTCCCACTGGAGATACTAAAGTTTTATATAACACTTTTCATCAGAGAACCTCAAGCCAGTTTAATGGGGCACTACCATTCAAAGGCAAAAGGACCTTTAGAAGTAGCCCATTACCCACAGCATCACACTCCTGTAATTCTCTTCTCCAGTTAGTGGGCAAAGAGCCCCCAATTTGTACTCTCAGGCAAGATTCATTATTGTTCCCTTCCAAGGTGGTCCCCATGTGATTGCAGAATGTTGTATTGATCCAGAAATATTCTGATAACAAAGGTATGTATTATGCTTGGACATCTATAACACCTATGAGATGGTGCTGCTTCAAATTGTGCTTTGACTGCTTGAAGAGACCCATATCTAACTATTCTTATTTTCACACAGTTCTCTAATAATGCTTTAAAATGTTTAGTAACATTTAACTCAACAGAGATGTCTGTTATGATTACAGTCAATTTATCTGATGGAGCTGCTAACCTGGAGAAAGCAAGCATAGAAGAAAAAGGTGTAGAGGAGAAGAAAAGAATCCAGACAAAGGAAGTCCAGGGACCACCAACTATGATCTGAAATCTGAATTGAAGGCCCAAGCTTGTGCTGGTAAATAGTAAGAAGTGGGACATTGGCTGTCGGTAATGAACACCCCTCCAGGAACAAAAAGATTACTCAGAGATGTGACAGCTTTGAGGTTACAAGCCCTGTGAAGTAGGTGAGAGTTGATAGCGATGAGCAGAAGAAAGTTTTCATTTAAAAGCCCAGCAGGAATTTCTTTTGCTGTTTGTTCAGTTTGTACAAGTAATTCAGAGACTTTTTTTACTAGAGACATTTGCTCTTGTAAGTTGAAAATAATTAAACCTGGACCTGAAAATAGAGCAGCATGGCTCTCTTGGGTCCAGGCAAACTTCTCCCAGCTACAGTGCTCTTAGAGTGAATTCTGTTAATTAGATTTCATTTTATTTCAGTTTTCATTGTGCCATAATCTTTAAGGGTGAAAAGAAAATACAGAAAGTAATAAAATTAAGTAACCTTTGAGAAATGACTTCAGAACTGTATGGCGGCAGCTGGGTCGGAGTGTCTCAGTTCTTACAGCTTTCCAGAGACCCTCAGGAATTCTGCTGTTATAAATCTATGATTCTTGCAATGACACAAACAGCAATCAAATCCTTGCTATATGTTTTAGTGAGCAGTTTAGATTGATGAGAACAGAACTTCAAGGGTGGTTGAGAAGAGTCCTACACCAATGAAGTGGCACAGAGATGTCTTTAGGTCTCCTTTAACTTCTCCCAATTCTGGGGCCATCAAGACAGCAGACTGGTACCCAATGCAAGCAGAGCATCCTGAAGGCTACTCTAATTTCTGCCAGTGGCCAACAGCTCCAAAGAGCCATTATGACAGCCTGGAATTGCTGGGGCAAAAAGAGCCACAGCCATGCCTCCTTCCCTGCCAGTCATATCCCCTGCACTTTGCAGCCAGGAGAATGCCTTAAGAGTTGCTATGATGGCTCTATGCTAACCAAGGATCCCCCTCTGCATGGAGAATGCTCCAGTGACTGGAGCTGCATGCTGAGAACAATACAAAGCAGCCCCAGCATACCTGAGGATCAAGGCCTTGGTTTCTTAAAACATGAAAGATGTATGTGAGGGTCAGACATTTGTTCAAAGTGCCCAGAAATGAGCATGTTCCAGTTTCTTTTAATCTGACCATCCTTCGTGGAAAAGTCTGCATGGAAAAATATAGGAAAAAAAAGAGGGGATTGACCAAAAATGGGATTCGAGATTAAGGAACTGGAAAGTCTACCGATGCCATGGACCAACATTTGTCTTGTGTGTTTTGAGGTTGGAGAACCTCTCTTCTGTTGAGGCCAGGGACATGCATCGATGGCCTGCCTTCAGAGAATAATGGAACCAGAATATTTCCAGACATTTCTGAAGGAAAATACTGCACTTTCAACAGCCATCTCTGTCAACGCCTTTGAGGATGAGGCCAAACCCACCATGGTTTCAAGATGACATGAAACAAATGAAGTGAGGCGGAAGATGGCTAGAGCATCAGTAAAAGAATCAGACTGTGCCAAAGGCAACGAGTTGCAACATAAAGTTTTATTCTGTTTTTTTCCTGAGGCAATGTGGGAAGAACAGATGAAAACAATCTGGCTGAGGCTCATTCTGGACAAGACTGAGGTGGTGGTGGTAGACTGGGCGGAAAATAACTGTAGGACCTGGCAAAAAAGAACTAGATAAATTCATGGAGGACAGGTCCATCAATGGCTGTTAGCCAGGATAGGCAGGGATTGCTGTTTGCCAGAGGCTGGGAATGGCCAAGGGGATGGGTCACTTGATGATTACCTGTTCTATTCATACCCGCTGAAGCACCTGGCTTTGGCCCCTGTCAGAAGACAAGATACTGGGCTAGATGGGCCATTGGACTGACCCAGTATGGCCATTCTTATGATCATATCTACTCTTGTGACTGAGGGTGCTCACATTCCATTGGTCACCAAGTTCACAGCCCAGGGATAGTGTTGGGTACACAGCTAGGACTCCAGCTTTGTAACCGTGGCCAGGATGAGGTTTTTTTCAGTATGTGTCTAGTCAGAAAGCTTTGATTGTTTGGATCAGTTATAGATCTGCATCTTAGTCACCTCAAGTTGCACTCAGTGCACGGCTACACCTTAAATCCATTTGCAAATTGAAACTGCTGCAAAACGTGGTTGCCCCCTGATTAAGCAGGGTACCATGCCAGGAGCACATAACGCGAGTGCTCCTTATTTTGAGCAGGACCTCTATATCAGGGCAGCCTGCCCCTTTAAGGGCCAGGTGTTCTCAGGCCAGTCAGCCCACTTCAGTTGGCCCAACCTGTAGCATAATTAGCTGCCTCCAAGCCTGTGGGTGTGGGTGTGTGATAGGCTGAAGAACCCCTGAGCCTCATAAAAGAGCTGAGAGAATTCAGGCGGAGAGGAACTGCAAGGAGTAGATAGGGTTCCTGTAGCAGGCACTGGGGTCTGGCCTGCAGGAAGCTCTAGTAAGTGGTAGCATGTGAGATGGGCTTCAGGAAAAGCAGCCTGGAAGCTAACACAGTATAACAGAACAGAGGAAAACACAGAGGTAGCTCAGAAGGGGCTGAGAAGGTGAGCTGAAGAATAGTCCAAGGAGTCAGAAGAATCTGGTGGCTTTCAGGCTTTTCTTACCTTGGAAGAGGTTACATTTGTTTAGTGAGTTGGCTGGAGGGACAAGCTACGTTACCAACCCTGACCGGTGTGAGAGAGACTGAGGGGAGCCATCTTGGAGGAGGAAACTGAGTCAGGGAGCACCTGCAGCACCATCCCCAGGAAGGGATGCTATGGGGTGGACACTCCTGTGACAAGCTTCCTGTGCAGTCAGCCCTGTTGGACTCAGTGGGACTTTTCACATGGAAGATACTATTCAACGGGTATAGCTGACTTGACTTCAAGATCTCAGTTATTCTTATTTGCATTGCACCAGATCACTGACTGGTGTAACAGTATTGAGCCCTACATTCTATGTTGTACTCTCACTCAGCTTTCTCCATTAACAAAGCATACACATGTTCCCAGATTGTGAGAGGTCTGACTAAGTTAGTAGACTTTTCAATAGGTGATATATCTGACAGACCAGATGGGGTTAAACAACTGGAACGAAGGACACTATATAGGTCTTACACTGTATCCATAGCATAAACCCTATATTGCATGCAGAGGTGCTGGAACAATTTTTATAAGTTTGGGCGCAGAGAGCCATTCAACCAAACTGTAAACCCTGAATGTAAACGGAAACCATTTCAAGCCAGTTCTAGCACTTATGATTGCATGTGCCTTTAGACCCATACATGTATGATACGCTCAAGCTTCACTTCACCAAATGAACTATTTGAACCATTATTATTTTACTATTTGTATTTTAGACAATTTCGCTGCGTGCTAAATAGAGCCAGTAGGTTTAGCCCAGCGTAAAGGGGGGAGCATACCTGCTTTCCAGGGCACAGCTTACTCCCCTTCTCATGCCTGGCCAGTGTTGCCATAGCCATGGCCCTCCCCATTCCCCAGCTCTCTCTATGCCCTGCTCTGCACATTTACTCCTGGGAAGTATCAGGTGCAAAGTCTGCCCTCTCCTTGTGCACCTGCAGCCACAATCAAGGGGATGTCTTATCCCCCTTACTCCCCTCTCTGGCAGCTTACCCTAAGGGCACAACCTAGCTGACAAACTAGACTTGCCAGAAAATGAACCAATATGATTTTTAAAAGTTAAGTTCTTCAATGTGTTTATCCGCCTAGTGAAGATTCTGCTTCCATTGGCAAAACTCTCATTGACTTCAATGCTGCAGGGTCAGGTTCACAGAACCTGATTCTGCTCCCCTTACCCTCGGTAGTGCTGAATAATGCTGTTAGTGAATTTGAAGGCAGCGAGGCTAATCATGTGAGCTAGTACTGCTAACTGTGAGTGAGGGTTGCAGAACTGAGCTCGTCTGATAAGAGAAACTAGTCAGAATTTTCCATTAGATTGAAAATCAGTTGAAAGCTTTACCCTTGGCAACAAAGAACTGTTTGGATGTGTTGTGGAGATAAACAACTTAGCATGTTTATCCCACAGGCCATGAGCTCTTGCATGTATAATACATGTGTCATACATTTGGAAAAATGAATATAATAAAGCTTTAAAAATGGTGGGGGGTGGGGGGGTGGGGGGAGAAATAAGCTGAAATTCAGCACCAAATGCTGATAGCACTGTAGTGATATAAGTGTATTGTGGTAAGGTTTTATTATAGCTAGTTCAGCCCCAATTCAATTCTCTGATCAGAATATACTACTTGGCCTTTGGCTTCGTAGTTTGTCCACTTGGGAACTGCATTATTACCTCATAAAACACCACAAATATACTATTACCACTTAAGTAAACCCTCTATATTGCTGAATCCCCTAGTGTTGTGGAAATAACACACTTCCTCCCCTTCTCAAGATGTTTGTTTTACTGTTTTGCTGCAAGGATCCAGAGGTCTTGCTAGTTATACAGCAACTCTGAGAGGATGTCCTTTTATTCAGTATTATGTTGTATATACTTTTTTCTAATTTCCATCTAATGCAAAATGTGTGGGAGTTGTGGGATGGTGATATCAGCACTGAAGTGCCACCTATGCTGGCCAGTTTTAAAACTACTCCCTGAGGAATTTTCATGCCACTGATGATAGTTAAAGAGAGAATCTGAGCTGCACAGCAGCTCTTGATGTGATTGGCTAGCAGGCTGCAGAATGCATCACATCCTTAAGAGGCTGTCTGCTCCTCTTGGTTTCACTTGGCTCATACTCAGGGGAGATAAAAGTTTCATGGTTGAATATTGCAGTGACTGGGGTTAGAACTTAAACCTGCTGGAATGAAGCCTAAGAGAACATCTTTAAAGTAAAAGAAAAAATTGAAGAAGATTCTTCTGAACAATCAGATCCCTTTAAAACTCCCTCTTAGACCCAACACTTAAAAGTTTTACTGGCATAACTAAAATGTCGTGAGATGCCATTTTAATTTTTTTTCAGCATACCTATGCTGCTAAAAGCCCCAATGCAGATGCAGTTATAGTGATATAAGACACTTTATACAGGTATAGATCAACTTTTAAGTGTAGACGAGGCCTTAATTTTTATTGTTTAAGAACTACATAGCCTTTTGAGGATTTCTATGAATGATAGGGGGAAACTATATTGCTGTAAATCAGGAGTAACTCCACTAAAGTCAATAGAGTTACAAGTGAAAGTGAGATCAGAATGAGGCCCAGTGTTGCTTTTTTGTTTTTTGTTTTTTCAGGAAAAGGGAAGTGCACAAATGCAATCAGTCCCACACTTTTATTACTGAGTCATTGACTTAATGGTCAAACACAAGAACTTAAGCTGAGAAAGTAAGCATTGGTGACATGTTTTCCTGAACTCATTCTTGTTTCTTGCCTGTTGCACTGTTTGCCAAGAGATTATACTTTTGTTCTTGCTGGCAGAGGACCCAGGGTGTCCATCCAGCCATAGTGTCCTACCAAAGACTCTTTGCTGGATGTAATACCAATCCAGATTTTCAAAAGTACCAAGAGGATATTACAGTATAATTTACTCAGTCTAACTGTAGAAACATGATGCGGTAGAAGGGGGGCTGGTAGACTGAACTGCTTCAGGGGAAAGTCACCTACTTGGAACCCCCCCTTACAAAGAGAGAGAGATTTGTCCATTGTTTCACTAATAGAGAATAAGCTGCCTGGAGAAGCTCCAAGACAGCTTACTACACTTTTACAACAAATGCATCAGTTGTGAGAATTAACACTTGTGCTGCTGCTCTCTGCAGTTGTTACTTCAAGAACACATTCTCTCTCTTTCCTCATTTTATCTTTATGTACCACTATTAGCCAATAGTAATTAGACAGTGCTCTCTAGATTCATAAATAAACCTTTCCCACTGCCCCACTGTTTTGATTTGGGGGCGGGGGGTGTTGTGAGAGTGAGGAATAAGGGAGGTGTTATTGATGTCAATGTGAATTGGCTGCATAGGGGAGAATTGCAATAAAATCTTTGTTTTTTGTTTTATATTTTGAGGGAGGGAGGGGTTGTCCATTCTTTCATAGTAACAGCTCATACCTTTCTCCCCCATGAATAAGTAGCTTCCTGTGATGCACCCATCAATGCAGCTGGGAGACAAGGTGAAAGTATATAGTGTGCTGATCTGATTTTATTCTGACTAGACATGGGTCCAAACGCTATAGAATTTGGGGGAAATGTGGAGCAGTGGTCAATGAATTAGGCCTACTTCTGATTTTGATGGAGGGGAAAAAATTGCTTTCTTCATGTTAATATCAGTTGCTAATTGGCAACTGACTTTTCCTGCAGCCGTTTTCCTCAGACACATTCATTCACTCTGGAGGCTCATTTATATCTTTTGATAAAGCTGGACAAAGAAAGTCAACTAAAATTATTTCCATTGAGAAATGGTGAGTTGTTGAAATCACAATGTTTTGCAGAAAGATCTGGGGTTTGGTGAAATTTCCATCCATTAACTGAAGATTTTTCAGGTCCAGGATGAAATGTCAGAGAAAGACACACCACCCCAGAATAGTTAAGAGTCTGGGATATAGGAGAACCATGTTCAGGCCATCCTCCATGTCCTGAGCTAATACCATCCCCATTAAGCTATTGGCTAGTCTGCGGTGGTGGAGCTCTCTTTCTTATTGGCCAATGCCCATTTAATCATTCATATACAATGGAACAGCTCTATACCAAGAGACTGACTCTATAACCCGGAGGCTGGTGAGTTAGTCTGAAATGTAAAGAGACCCATCTTCAAATCCCTGCACTGTCTGATTTGGAACAGGGATTTAAATCCAGGTCTTCCAGGCAAGGGGCTATTCTGTAGTGGTGGATGTCTAGTTTTCATGGGAAAAAAAATCCAATAGCACTTTTTTGTGTTCCAGTATAAAACAGATTTTGAAACCTCAATTTTTTTCCTTTATTCTGGAATTGTTGTTTCCCAGCCAGTCCTCCCCTCTGCAGCTGAATGGCCACATCGGTACAGAATTGTTTTTTACACACACATTTTTTCAAAGCCATTCAATGGGGGGACATTGTGTGAGTTCATATTCTAGGTTTTAGTACTGTATAAGCATAGACAGACAAATGAAAAGATACAAATCCACTGTTTCTTGTCTTGTCTATTCCTGCCAAGAATACCCCCTATTATACAGCAGCTGTAGTTACCACTGAGCATTCTAGAAAGCTATGTTTAATCTCATGCTTTGTAAGTAGATATTTGGGGAAGTTGGGAATGGTTTTGAACTAAGCACCTGGAGCTGAACACCCCTGAACTTTGCTCAAGTTTTGATTCCAGAGATGAATGCCTCAGAACGCCCCTTTGTCTGAGTGCATCAACCCAAATTTAGTGAAGTTCAGATTCAAACTTTGCATCTTGGTTCCCTCTGCACATATTTGTAATCCTTCATATCTATTAATATAGCAAGGTCACTGTCAGCCTATCTGTGGCATTTTCATAAGTGTCTCCATGAAACTGCAGAAGCAAACAAAATAGCAAGGATATGGAAGGGGGGAAGCATTTTTTTCTACAACATATTGTGTAGCTGATAACAGCAAAAACAAAGGAGAGCTTCAGAAACTCAGAGCCGGAACAGCACTTTCTCCACTCTCACCTGAAGAGCATTCAGGAATGTAGCATTATTGTCCTATTTTGCTGTCTCATTCAAATCTAGTGTTGCAGCTGCATCCTAGCATGCAACATGCTCTCAAGGACACATTTTTCTACCATTTCTGCTTCATTGCAGACAATCACAAAGTGGAAATAAAAAGGCAGGCAGAAATTCAATTCCCAAAAGATGGTATTTTTCAAAGGTTTTTTTTTTGTTTGTTTGTTTGTTTTTTGTTTTTTTGTTTTTTTGCATTGACAGGAGCTGTGTATAGTAAAAAGCGGAGTGGGGGGGAAGGGAAGGGATTCAGAACCCTTTTATCTCATACCTGGGTTTCAGGAATGCCAAGATAAGGAATGTGGGAACTAGACAATATACTGTCAGTAGTAACCATATTAATAGATTTGGTCTCCACTTCATGCACTCAAATACATAGAGTCCTGGCCTTTTGGTGTACTCTTTGTTATGTCTCTAGGTGTAGACAAAAAGAAGGGGAGGGGAAGTGACTCTGGACACAGCAGCAAGGTCTGGCTCTGGCAAGGGGATGTCAGAGCAGAGCCTTTTCCTACTGAGAAATGTACACTAGATAAAGCATATGAGAAGTCTAAATCAAGATATGTTAAGCAACCCATTTTTTTCATTGTTTTTAGTTATTTTTTTAGTTTAGTTAAACATTGTTTGTTATAATCTCATGGGTGATTTCATGCAGGCATCTCCAAGGAGAAAAGAACCCTGTTTCTCTTCAGCACACCTCCCCTAAGAGGTTGAATTTCTGAATCTGCCCCACACAGCCTTGGTCAAGGGACCTGGGCAGAGATGTCTGCTCACAGTGGGGTGTGTTGCCATCAGGCCTCAGCAGGCAAAACTCAAGGGGAGAGGCCAAATGACTAAACAGAAGACAAGCGCTGGCAGACGTTGGTTATAATAAGACAGACAGCAAAAGTAATGTCCTCCTCCCCACCTTAGCCTTGAGCTCTTTCTTCTCTTCCTGTCAGTCCTTCACACCTCCATTATCCTTCTCCCACACTACTTCCTCAAGGCTTATTTTTGTTACTGGCTAGAGATTCCTTAATTTATGGTCATTAGCTTTTCATCCACAGGAGATGCCATGTGTTACATTTTCTCTCATATGCTACTTATACACTCTCTCTCTCTCTACAGGCTGAACACCAAGTATGAGACTGTGTGTAGAGAAATGATAGAAGCAAAACTAACAGAACCCAAACCAAATCAAGCATCGGAACACCCTCCTACCTGTGGGTGTTTGAAACCTATCTGAGCCCATCTCTGGTAGGAGAAGTATAGAAAGTGAGTTGGGAATAGTTTATTCAACATCCAAAAAAATTCATTGTTTTTTGGCTTCAGCATTTTAGCTTCAAGAGTTGTCAATATTAGAAGTTAACAATGTTTTACATGGGTTGGAGTTAAAATGACATATGTGTTTCTTTTAGTGAGGTGGTAAGTGAAGGCAGAATGTAGCAGTTTATCAACAGCATAACTTGATCTAAAATTTCAACCTTTGACTCTTTGCAAATGATGACAATACAGTTCAGGACCTTGAAACTCTGTATATAGCAAAGACTTAGAAAGTCCAAAATTGTTTCAGAGAATGCAATGTATTAGCTGCAATTTCATTTATAGTGAATCTCTAACATGATGATGTTTTGTGTAGGTAAAGTAAGAAAATAAAAAAGCTTTGCTATATAAAGGTCCCAGAGTATTCAGTTCTGTATAATTAATTCACCGTGGGGACAGGACTGTTGGGGATAAAAAAAAGTTACAAAGATATGAAATACTTTCATAAAAAAACTGTGAATCTCATGTTATTAAAGAAATGTTTAAATCAAAGCCTTCTGACTCAATAGTAAGGATCATAAACTATGATTTTTACAGATTGTGCCTACAATATGGATCTGATCAACGAAATCGATGGGAGTCTTTCCACTGACTTTAATGGGAGCAGAATAGAACTATACGGGCCAAATTTTTAAGAGTTCAGGTCCAGACTTTCTAACACCTAGCAATTCCAACTGTGCCACTTATGGCTAGATTTCCAGCACTCAACAGGCTGAGTTATTTTGAAAATCTGTCCTTTAATGAACATTCCCCTAGCACAGAGTAAACTCTCAAAATGTGTGTTGGGCTCAGTCTGGGAAAGGTTCACCTGTTTAGGTGTTCCACATACAGAATCAGGAGCACAAGAATTATGCGTCACTTATACGTCAAAATGGCTTAAGTGGAACATAAATGCTGGCTGAATTACACCCTTAAAGCACAGTGCCCTAGGTGGGCTGAATTTTTAGCTTGAGCTAAATCTTTATTTACTTAAGTGCCACTGGGTTGCAGTCAAAGAGATAGCATTGTTGTCTGCTCTTAGGGTTTTTTTTACTGTAAAAATAAACACAACCTCCCTGACAAAGGATTACATAGGCTTGTCCATGTTTGTAGCAATTACACTATATGTTGCAGCTTGTCATGTACTATATGTGAACTGGCTACAGAGCCTCCCTAGGAGATATACTAGAGATATGTCTTACATGAGATCCTTTAATGCACTGCCATGTATATGGGTTGAATGCTCAGATATGTTATACATGGTGCCACCTACTGGCTGAATGGTGTAATACAGCTTAGTATTCCATTTACAAATTTTTCTATGAACAGTATCATGCTATTTTTAAAGTTCAGTACCTATCAGTTTATTATGTGTCTCGTGGGTTTTTCGCCTTCCTCTGTAGCATGGGGCACGGTTCACTTGCTGGTGGATTCTCTGTGCCTTCAAGTCTTTAAGCCGTGATTTGAGGACTCAGTCATAGGTTAGAGGTTTATTACAGGAGTGAGTGGTTGAGGTTTTGTGGCCTGCATTGTGCAGGAGGTCAGACTAGATGATCAAATTGGTCCCTTCTGACCTTAGAGTCTATGAGTCTATGAATTGTATTGGTTTTCTAATTACATGACCCAAACATGTAAAAACTTGGTTTGGAATCTGAATCTTCTCGTTCTGCATTCATCATCTGTAGAATTTGCTCTGTTGATTGTTATTTCTCAAGAACAAACTGTAGATGTTGATTTCTGATGAACTCTCCACTGTCAGTCTTGATCACCTATGACCTGGGCAATTAATTTTTTTTCTTTGACAGCTGGAGCTCTCCATTCTTGTGATGGGATGTCTACTCCACACAGGATTGGAAGGGGTTAAGATGGACAGGCTGGCCAATTAACTCCAGGGGCTGCACCTGGAGGAAGAGCCAGGGAGCAAAGAACTAAATGGGTTCCACTGTACAGGAACAGGCAGGGCCTATATAAAGCCAGGTAGCTGGCAACAGACAGGGGCTGCTGGGGAAAGGCTGTAAGAAGGCAGGCAGCAGTCACTCCCTCGGAAGAGGGAAGAGGGTTTTGGAGCTGGTATACCCAGAAAGAGAAGAGGAACCAGAAGTGGGAGGAAGCAATCCAGGGAAGGAGGACTGAGTGCTGAGAAGGCAGAGAGCCCAGAGCTGCTGAGCTGAGGGTCCCTAGACTGGAACCCAGAATAGAGGGTGGGCCCGGGTTCCCCTAACAGCCACAGAGGGAATGTCATCATGGGGCAGCAAAAGGGAAGGTTGCCTAGGACTGGTAGGAGAAGGGACCTTTGCGCCCCCAGATGAGGGGAACACTAAGTGACCTAGCAGGAGAGCTGAGTCATGAAGAGGATGCTGTGGCTCCTGGAGTTGAGAGAAGGGTTGCAGACCAGCAGGAGAGACAGAGTGACGGCATGAAAACCATGGAGGGGGCATCAACCTCACAACTAATCCCCAGAATGACCAGGAGGAGGCGCCAGACCAGCGGTGAGTAGATCCTATGATAATCCTTTTTCTTCATCCAGTCCTGACATGGTCACAAAGTTCTATATCCAACAGTTCTCTGAATGACGTCTTCTATAGAAGTGTTTGTAAACTCTTTTTTTCCTTTGATTTGGCTACTCTTTTCATGTATGGCCACTTTGGAGATTGGAAAAGAACCTAAGTCGAAACAGTAGTTCTGAATTGTCTCCCCATCCGGAGTTGTGCCGGACTATATCCAGTAGCTGTTACTGGTGTTGATCCATAACTCAGAAGAGCAAGGAATGGATCTTCCAGCTGTAGGATATTCTTGGCTATCTGTACAGCCCCCTGTACCTCTCCATTTGCTTGTGGGTAATGTGGGCTGCTAGTAATATGATCAAAATCCTATTGAGTTTGGAATGACTTAAAGTCCACTGCATTGAACTGTGGTCCACTGCCTGTCAATAGTTGTTCTGGAGTACCGAAATGAGCAAAGGTGCACTTCAGTTTCTCTGTAAAACTGCAAACTGCTGCAGCTTTGTTCCTCTTTTAGGTGTGGAGCCTGATTCCCTACCACTTTGCACATTGTACAGTCACTTCCACCTGGATCAAGTTCAAGTAAAATACTACCAAATCAGAATGGTGACATTTTAATTCACCGTAGCACAGTGTAAAAGATGATGCAAGTCAATGGGGTCATAACTGAAGCTACTTCAGAAAATCACTAAAAATATGTGCCTCACTTATTCATATGAGGCCAAAACCTGAAGTCCTGACTAAGTTTTTACTCATCCCTTTCTGCCTGAGTAAGGCAGGAGTAAAAACTGATTAACAAGTTTTGCCTCTCACTTTAATGAGAGCAAGACTGGGCCCTGAACAAAGACTTCACAATGTGGCCCATCGTTAATGGATTGGGTAAGTGCTGATAAAATGAGGATCAAGGGCTTTTCCTGTATTCCTCCAACTTTATTAGCTTTATTTTATAGATAGAAATACAGATGCAGAGAGACAAAGCCAAATATCTGTGACATTAACACTGAAAGACAGCAGCAGGTCACAAGGGTATTATTATAGAGCGGATAACCTTGCAAAAAAAAAAAAAAGGAAGAAAGAAAAGAAAAAAAATTGGAGAAATGTGAAAATGTGCATACTTTACTAAGATTATATATAACCACCAGGTAGTTGAAAATTTCAATAATGACCTTTCAATGGGATTCAGGCATTATATCAGGGCCAAATAAAGATCTGCATCACAAAACATAGACAGGGCATCTAATTTTTCATTGGCTATTCCTTAGTGTCAGAAAAAAACCTAAATGGCAGGTTAAACCATCATTTTGTGGCAATTCATTCCATCACTTTGAAGTTTCTGACATTAATTTCTGTGCTCGAAATGCTGATATAGCTAGAAATTTTGTAATAGTAGCTTTAACATCCCAAATTATTCCAGCTGATCATTTTAAAGCTAATCAGTGATGTAACGGAAAGAGGTATGGTAACCCAGTCTCTGCTTTACAGAAAACAGAAGACCTGCTTTCAGAATGAATCATTGACAGACTAGCATTCCATGAGTTGCTGGACTGGAGGAGTGCCTTGATGTAGCTGACAAAGCTGGCGGATATTAGAGGAAAGCAAATCTGCTGACAATATATTCAGAGTGGTCTGTAAAGCTCCAATAATTATAAAACAGGACATTTGACGATGCTAGAACATTTATTGCCACAGGCCTTGTATATTTGGTTAAACCTTTTCAAGAGCTGTGCATCTATATTGAGACCTCTTCTTCCCTTAGAGCACACAGATAATTCCGGTGAGTACAAATGAGCACTACATGCCTCCACTGATGGGAGAATTCCCTTAAAGGATGTGTATGATCTGTGCTGCATATTCCTTATGAATTTTCACTGTGCCTCAATTATCTTTAGGACTATGAAGACCAATATATTTCTGAACCCAGTTTTAAATTCTTCCATATTAATCTACAGCAGAATCCCATACTTCTCACTTATGTCTGGAGCACATACAAATGGCAATGTTATCAGACAATGGCAAGATGCAAGTAAAGTGTGTTATTTATCATAGGTTACCACTGTCCCATGAATACAGCCTGATATTTAAAATGCATCCTCCGTGTCATTCAGTGTCAAACTTCAATGGACTTTGTAGCAATTGACTTTTTCTAGAATTAAAATATTTCCTCAGCAATAATTGTCACTCCAGCACTTCAACACAGATTTTTTTTTAAATGTTGACTCCGGTTTATTCAAGACCAAATACATACAAAGACAGACAAGTTCTGGATGATAATTCATCAGCAGTAAATTTGTTGTTCAAGTCATTTAGGTCTCGTGACTCTGTAATTTCATGTTAAATTATAATCCAGCTGTTCCTAAGAGCCTGTTGTCCTCGGAAATACCTTGATAAATGCTGAGCAGGTAAAACTCCACCTTCCTCCCCCCTCCCCCCCCTCAAAAAAAACCTAAATGTGTGAGGGGAGGATTATTACAAGGCAAACAAAGTTTTGTTCAACCTAAAACAAAAACAAAAATCTGAATTTCTTTTTTGTTAAGCCACTGAACAGAAAAATGAATTGTGTTCACTTAGCTCTAGTTGTAAACAAAAGATAAAATTGCAACCAGTGTAAAAAGAGTAACCATCTCTCAGAATTATTTTCAGTTCTTTGCTCAGAATGAAAAACACTGTAAGCTGAAATAAAAATAAATACCGTCATTTCACTTTGAAAAGTCACTTGAAAAGGAGAATTTTTATTTTGAATTCATTCAACACTTTCCATGGGAAAATTGAAGGTTTTCCACTGAAATACTTAGAATGAAGATTTTTTTCATCCAAAATTTCTCATGAAAAAAGGCCAGTGTTCTGAACAGCCCTAGCTGTCTCTGAGGGTGATCAGTAATCAGGTGCTTTATAGGAAAATGAAAGAAATTCCATAATGGACAACTATTAAATAACCTGTAAACAAGAAATTTCTTAGTAAGCCACCTCAATTAGTGGCCAGTTTATGCCTTGAAGCATGTGAGTTTACAGTCCATCTAATTTCATTCTATCTAATGTAACTTTGCATCTTCTAGTTACACATATAAAGGTCTAATCCTTTCTGGAAAGGCAAATGTCAAAAGATTTGGTTCCTTTTGGATGGTTATTCAAATTTCTCTGTTCTGGAAGTCTTGAATCGCATTCCATGTGGGTACATAGGTCTACGCAAGTGGATCTCAGTGTATGACCAAGGTTTTAGGTACTTCATGATAATCAAGACTATTTGTTTTTAATAGTATCTTCTAAGAATTCAGTTCAGAATTCTTCCTGAAGATGGCTGGCTGATGCAGAAGCCTTTCCAAATAATTTTCTCTGTTATGAACAAAGGCTGCCTTCTCACTCATCAACGATGATGTCATAGCCAACTTCCTGTTCTTTTTTGCTTGAGGTTTGCTGAGCAGTAAAAACAATTACAATATATGACTAGTGAAACGTGAAATCTGAATATACTCTATTAATTTTTCTCTCTTTAAAATACTGCACTTCAATAGCTGAGCTACTCTGGAAACTTTCAGCAAGGATTGAATTATATCCAAGCCATCTTTAAATAAAACAAATACAGTACTCTGCATTAATACTTCAAAATACTGCAGCTTACAACTGTGACACTGTACTACCTGAGCTATTACTGGAGGTTACTGTGGTGCTTTGGATTATCGTTTAATAAAAAACTGTATTATTGTTGACCACAGCACACTTCTGATGGCAGATCACAACAGCCTAGACACTTTTGTCAAACACGTGTCCATGAGACAATGGGCAACAAAATATTCAGAAAAAATGATGTTCCAGTGTAGAATTGGCCAGAATACCTCATGTTGACAAATTGTGCAACATTTTAGGTAAGAGAAACTTCGCTAAATAGAGACATGTTCTTCAATTCATGTGATCAGGACATGTAGTACCAGGTAAAAAATTACAAGAGTTTTGAGGGAGTTTATGATAAATATAATTTCTGCTCACATGCAATTAAGTTTCCAGTAGATCCTGCCATTTTAATTATGTACATCTTTGATTAATATTAGATTTACTAATCATGACAGTTCCCAATCTTGCTTTAATATTAGAAAAATGTGGTGCTATCTTTTGTTAGACCAGTGTAAGACTCTGCCTGGGGTAAAAAACGACTGTGACCTTTTGGCTAACATAAGAACTCATTTCAGAATTGGCAAAGAAGCTGGCTATAAAGAGTAAATCTGATATGCTTAAGCTTTTTTTAAAAAATATTATACAATAATTAATCATCATTGATCCTTTTTTCTACTTTGTGCTAACTATACTGTTCCGTGTGGGGCCAGCATGCTCCATGAATTTTATTTGATAGGCTTATTGTGCACCATCAGTGTGTTGGGACAGATCATGGGCCTGTTTACTCCTTTGTACCAGGTTAGCTGTACCACAGATTGCCTCACGGGGAGGAGAGCAGGCACCACGAAGATTTCAGGTATTCACCATAAGGTGGGTAGGGGGGCTTAGGAGATGCATGGAACCTTGGCTCTGCTCCAGGGCACTGGCTAGTGTGTCTATACCAATACTCAGGAGCAAGTATCTGTCCTGCAAATCGAGCTTGTGCAGGGTACTCCTCTGTTGAAGTAGGAGAGAGGCAAACCTGCATTTCCACCCAGTCTGATCTACAAAAGGGCATACTAAAAACATGGGTCAGAGTATGCTCTCAGAAAAGAATGTGGGTGCACACATACACACACACACTCATCTGCTGAACAGGAGAGCTGTATACACGTCCAGGACCAGAATTAAATCCCAGTTATTTTAGATGATTGGGAAGCTTGGTTTCCTCTCCTTCCCCTTTCCCTCCTCCCCTGCACACATGCACGCACGCGCACACACACGCACACACACACACCCCTGTCCCATTCACATCTTTGACTGTTTTTATTTTTCTATGGTGCCATATCAAAAGCTCTCAATACCACCCGAAGGAAGAAAGCAATGTGTGCTAAGTTAAATATTCAAAAGCACATTGCAGCTTTTTGAAGTGATCTTTTAGGCAATAAAAATCCTCCCAAAAAGTAAAGAGGCAGTTCTAGAACTGAGCCATAACTACACAAAAGGACATCTGTCAATTGTGGATGAATAGCACAGTGGTACTGTCAATGCAGCAGCCAAGTATGCCTGCTGGAGGATGGTAACATAAGCAGAATGGCACTCTAAAATGAGACAATGAGGATACGCCAGACATGGACCTATCCATTATCAAATAGGATGTCAATGTTTCCAGTGGGGATGAGAGTTCATGAGTAAACATGCACTTTTGTTCACGTTATATTGATTAATCATTTTTGATCAGGGCACCTGCAGCCCCTTCCTGAAGGAGACTACGCCTGAAATGGGCACAAAGAGGACTAAAAGAATCAAGCCAGGACATGACAAAAACATTATTCAAAGTTGCTGTGGTGTCCAGATCCAGCAAGGCTCATATTCTACCTAAATTATTTCCATGAAAGAAAAAGAGACAGTTTGGGTACAAAAGTGAAATCAAATGATACCCCCTCGATCAAATACCATGCATAAAATCTCCCTCTGCTGTACATGAAATGAAAGTGTCAGTTATTTGCACACACACCACCACCCCCAACCAACTTCCCCCCTGAGACATCTACACTAACAGGTTGTGGATTTTCATTCAAGATGTGGAGTGCCATGGGAGTGCCTGTCTTGTTGATGGTAGTTGTAACACAGGGTGCTGGGAAGGGAACAGTGGCATATTGACTGGATGTTTCTTCACAAAAATGATGATAAAAGATTTAGTTTGAGGAAGCAGAATATCTTTCTAGTTGGAGCACTGTTTGGGGCCTGCTTTTATTTACAAGAGCTATCAGTCCCCTTTGTTGTGCTGGCTTTGGCCTAAAAGGGTAACTCGCTGATGCGATAACTTTAGCACCATCCAAGAATTATTTAACCTATAGTTAGGCCATGTGTGTCTGATTTTAGGATTAATAGAAAAAATGCATTCAAAATAAATAAATGAGTCATTAGATTCCAGCCCATTGGGCCTTCTAGGTAACCTAGTTGGCAGCCAGGGGTGTGTAACCAGGAGACCCACTTGGAGAGTGGTTGAAGGGGCGGGGTCCCACTCCAAAGAGAAGTTGAAGTATGGGCCAGCCCAAAGAGAAGTTCACACGGTTGCAGGTGGGGGACTGGAAAGGGATCTCAGGAAGTGAAACCTGCCTAGAGACAGTGACACCAGGTTTCTATTTTAATGTATTAACCGACATCTTGTAAGATGGCAAAAGCAACTTGAAGATGTAGTGCCACGTCAAGCGAAACAGTTGTGGTCAAGTTCCCAGCCAGTCTGGGTGCTCTGTTATGTCTTCCCCCTGCTCTGTGTTTCATAATCCTCCTCAACTATATTAAATCATTTGAGTGAAGGCGGTCGCTCAACACACACTCCAGCCAGCTGATACATGTAATTGAAAAATCACCTAATGTCAGGACATATGTCTGCACATTTCTGCTTGATGGCATTACACTTAGATGGGATGAGTGAATAAAGCTTCATCTAATTTTTTTCCCAGATACCTCATTACAGGGATAGCATGATAAGATAGGTGTTACAGATCACAAAGCAGGCCTAGGGGCTTGCTAAGCAGGAGCCTTACCCACTGTACCACAGAAGCTAATGAGGAAACTGCTACTAATACCCACCCCTAGAAGCTACACCCACTGACTCAGTGGGGTCAGATGACTAACAAGAGACTGCTGATTGGACACCACTGGGTATAAAACTTCCTATTCCTGTCTCTTCCTGTTCCTGTCTCATCCCTTTTCTGAGCAGCTAGTTGCTAGGCCTGTTGCTGCCCAAACCTGAGACTGAGTCCCTGGTTCTTGCTTCTTGTTCCTGATATCTTGCTTTGTTCCTGTTCCTATATCTTATTCCTATTTTCTTGCCCTGACCCAGGTTATTGACTCTGGCTTTGATCCTTGGCATGACTACAACCCCAACTCTACTCCTGGCTCCAACCACTAGGTAAGGCAGCACACATCACAGGCCCTGACAGATAAATGGAAACTGACATGCATGAGATTTATTGGGAAACATAACTCACAGTCTGCTAAATCTCTGGAGTTTATTCTGCCCCCTCCCTCTCTTTTCACATCACTCCACAAATGGTGCCACTGAGGTCAGTGGAATTATGTTTATGTAAGGTGCTGTTTATCCCAAGTAAAAGCATTACATGCTGACTAAGAAATATTGTCATTCTGTAAAACTAAAATGTTCCCGATGGCTAAAAAAAAAATTTGCTTTAAATATGACTGATAGTAGCAGCATTGCTTATTGACATGACCTGAAACAAAATCACATGAAGCATGAAAAAGAATGAGAGGAAACTCATAGCTCTGTGTTGTATGATGTACTTCCTTAGATGCTATGGAATATTCATCCTGCATGTATCTCGTTCAAAGTTGGAGACTATCCATTTATCTAGATATTGTCTCCGTGAAATAGTAGCTGGCAAAAAGATTGGGGGAGGAGGGGAAACAAAGCTAAATTGATCAAACACTGGAACCTGACTTTCTTATGGTGCCTTTACTGAAATTAAAGGGAAAATCTGTGCTGCTCAAGGTTGCTGACAGTTTCTATGAGGTTCTGGAGGGATTGCTGCCTCTCTCCCCTTCCTGAATCCACCTCAACTATTCAAGTTGCTGTGGTAGGCCTGCAAATTAATTCTGTTCACTTTTGCAGTGAAAGTGTCTGGAAACATGGAACAGGCATCATCTTAAAATGCAAAGTGAATTACAAACTCTTGGACCTTGCTAGTGTGTTGTGGGTTTACAGTATTGTTTGTTTCCTTTCCTTTCCAAACACATTTAATTAAATGGATACAGCTGGATGGCTGCTTATCTGATCTGTAGATGGTGGGAGTTACAGATTCATGTGGAAACTCAACTTTCATAGTCTATGCACAGTCCATGCAACACGGAATTAATTCTCAGATTTGTAATGTGTCTGAGATGTATTACAATGCCTTTGGTTTTTGTTACTGAGGATCAAGGACACATGATTTAAATAGTTCCAAAAGCCGCCACTTCATTACTAATAATGGATCTAGATAATAGTAATAATAATTCAAATCTAGATCCAGACTTCCACAAAGTCCCAAGGAGCTTTGGATCTATCTTATGTAGCACAAGCCACACACTTTAGATGTGAATTTCCCCAGTGTTTGAAGAGGGTTTTGTTCCAGTTTGAGCCCATCTGAGAAATACCGAAAATAGTCAGATATGATCGGGGACCCCGTCAGGTTAACGTCTCATCATCATTAGCAGCACATAACAGACACTGGGAAGACATTCTGCGTCAGATTCAGTTGCTTTCACGCAGCGTTCAAAAGCAGGAAATGGAGCTAGCCACTGGGTCCTTCCACCTCTTGACCTGAATTTCGGTCACTGAGCTGTAATGAAAAGATCAGAAAAATTCATCCTTGCTGGTGAGAGACCAAGAAATGCAGCTAGGGTGACCAGATGTCCTGATTTTATAGGGACAGTCCTGGTATTCAGGGCTTTTTCTTATATAGGTGTCTATTACTCACCACCCCACTCCCTGTCCTGATTTTTTATATTTGCTCTCTGGTCTCCCTAAATGCAGATGATTGTAACTGATATGTGCAGTGTGAATATAGCGCCGCATCAGTACATTATAGATGATTCCAGAGTCTATAAGGGACACCTGGATGGTCCCTCTTTCAGCTTGATCATGCACTTCTTGAGCTCATTAGGAGTTTGTGGCACGCAAGGTATGGATGATGGGCTTCCTGCTGTGCAGATGGTCATGGGGCAGAACTTGACACAATGGAGCAGTTTAAGAGGTCAGGCTGGGAAAGGAATGGAATTGGGTACACGAGGTAGCTTCCTCTGCTCCCTATTTTCCACCTGTTGGACCACAGAGATTTGTGATCACTATAGAATTTACTGCCCATGACAGCTAAGGTCATGTTGAGACTTCAGGAATAGGGAGGTGATAGTATGTCTGTTTGATATTAGTGAGGCCATTACTGGAATACTGTGACTAGTTTTGGCATCAACATTTTGAAAAGGATGTTGACAAACTGAAGAAGATTCAGAAAAGAGCTTCAAGAATGATCTAAAGGCCAGACATTCTACCTGTCCAAGAGATTGAAGAAACTTCATCTATTTAGTTTATCCAAGAGATGGTTAAGAGGTGACTTGATCACAATCTAAAAGCATCTACCTAGGGAGAAGACTTCTGATAGAAGAGGGCTCTTTAAACTAGCAAAGGCACACCAGGATTCACTGGGTAGAAGTTGAAGTTAGACAAATTCAACCTAGAAATAAGACAAAATTTTAACGGTGAGGGTAATGAACCATTGGAACAACTTACACAATTGATATGGTGGATTCTCCATTACTTGA
Source organism: Emydura macquarii macquarii (assembly GCF_026122565.2). Classification (NCBI taxonomy): domain Eukaryota; kingdom Metazoa; phylum Chordata; order Testudines; family Chelidae; genus Emydura; species Emydura macquarii. Next base: position 2,551,441 of record NW_027132344.1, read on the forward strand.
AGTCTTTAAATCAAAATTAGATGTCTTTCTAAAAAAGGTATGTTCTACCTCAACCCAGAGTTATAGTTTTGATGCAGGAATTACTGGGTGAAATCCTCAGGCCTAGATTATACAGGAGGTAAGATTGACTATATAATCCTAATGCTCCCTTCTGGATTTCACATCTAAAATTTCCATTATAACCATCTGTTTGCACAGGCTGTTAGCTTTCTGAAATATTATCCATCGATCTCACACGTTCCATGCATTGGCTCAGGAACAAGCAGAATTATATTTTGAAGGAAATCCTTTGGTGTATTTGAAATAATAAAACAAACTGTTTCCAAAAACATCAAATCTTCTCATTTTGAGACTTTTTTTGCTCACTAATACCTCCAAAGGGAGCTGAAAAGAAAGGCAAATTTGTGTGGCTAATCCTATGGGAGAAATAGTCTCCTGACTAAGGGTCGGGTTGTTGCCTCCCACAGAAAAAGATACAGAAGGGAACAAAGTTAAGTAAAACCTTATGGCCTTAAAACCACAGATCTTCTGCAGCATTGTTCCCTCTGAATGGGACAGCAGGTTTGGATTAAAGCCCAGATTCTCAGCTTCTAGAGTCTCATGATGAGGGCAGACTCTCACCCTTAATTTTTTAACACTTCTAGACCATAAGGTTACAAAGTGAAGTTTCAAAATGGAACTAGAGTGTAACCAAAGAGATTTCTATCTGAGTCTGCAGCCAGCCTGAAGTAACAGCTCTGAGAGGCATAAACTTGTGACATAGCCAGGGTGCAATCCAGACTGAGTAGCTGTGTCACACCTGCCCTCTCTCTTGGAGTACTCTGCTGTTGTAGCCTCCCATCTGGACTGCTCACAAATAGCCTCCAGGATGTAAGTCACTCCCAGCTATGTCTGTGTGTGTGAGTGCTGCAGCCAGCCAGCTACACCCTGGCTCTTACCCACTTTGTTTATATTGGAGGGCAACACCGATACACCCCCAGTCCTAGATTTTCCCCCAGAAATGTATGTCCTGTACTGCCCATCCCTCTCCTGAACAATACATATTCATATAAAGTCTGTATTTCTTGCATAGAAATAATATGCACACTTCGTTACCCAAATGGAATTTCCTGGACACTTCAGTTTAAACACACTGGATTAGCTAAAACAGTAAAACAGTAAAAAAGCTTATTAAGTACAAAGAGAGACATTAAGTGAGTACAATAATGAGGCATAAAAGTCAGAACTAGTTACAAGGAAAACAACAAGAAAATGCAACTGGTGCCTAACAGCAAACTATGTTCAATTCAAATCAAAGTTTTTCTTATCACTTGCTTCAGCAATCTTACTGACCAAACTTCTTAGGTCAGGACCTGTTCTCCTCAGAATCCAGCGAATGCTTCCTTTGTCCTGTGCCTTCTGGTGCCATGAATGCAACAGGCAGGGAGGGAAAGAGAACAGAATCCTTTGGGGCATTTATTCCTCCTTTTTATAGTGTCAGTCCCCATTTTGGAAAACATTTCCAGCTGAGATTCAGGAGAAGGCATGTCTATATGTAAGGATATTCCCTGCTGCTTTTCCCCCGTTTCAACTCTCTTTGACTCCCTTCCTGTTTGATGATTCTGTTTAAATGCAAATTAAGCAGAGCACACATTCTTTTGTTTGAGACAGATCTGTTTGTCAACCAGTTTGGAATATGTGTTCATAACATCATACAAGGAAATCTTATACCTTCAAATACAATGTTGCCACACATTTTATCAGGAAAATATTGACCAGCAAATGATACCTTACAGACATACATTGCATGAAGATTATTACAATAGGCTTTAGAGTGTGGTACGTTCTGTCACAGATCTGCCCGCTTCAATTCAATGGGATGTTAATATCTAGACTCACTGCTTTGGGAAGCCCTGCCCACAACCCAAGCAAATAGCCCAGCAGCCAGGATGTAAGTACTGGAACATCCCCTGCTGTCACCTCCAGGCAGGTGGAGGAGGAAAGGGAGGTGAACCCATGAAACTGGCCCTGAAGGCACTGCTGCCATTACTGTGAGAATGTGAGGCCCTATGCCACTTCTCCTGACTCTCTAGAAAGGAAGGGGCCGTAGCCCAACCTAATGCCACTCCAGTGTAGATTCAGCACATCCCTGGGCAGTCTCTGCCAGTGGGCCCCCACAGAGCCCCACCTGTAAACATAAGATGTCCCCCACGGCAGAACTCCTAGGAAAAAGTGATGGTGCAACTGCCACTTGCCTTTCACTGAGGTAAATCTCACCTTGGGGTCAGCTGCTCCCACAGACAAAGTGTGGGACAAATTGTTCTCCGCTATACCTATAGGAAGTGAACTAAGCCCCTTGCATTCTAGATTAAATTGCAAACAATCTGAAACATTTGACTATGAGCAGATTTGTGTCCAAACTGAATCCATATTGGGTAAGTTCTTTGGCAGGAACCCGTTATCTGTTCTACAGCGTGTAGTACGCCAAGTCAGTGGTATTGACTGCAGCCTCTGGGCACAAATGCAATATTAATACAATTCACTCCATCCCTAGTATTTATGCATTTTCCATGCTGCATTCCATAGTACAGACTGTACTCCATAGCACAGGCTTTTCTGCACTTTTGTTATTGTAAAAAGCAGTTATTTGCATGATTAGTAAATCCCGGTCTAAGACTGCTAACCTGGTATTGTAAAACTAATAAAATACGATAGACACTGATTTGACCTGACTTTAACTGTTCTTAATATATTGGCAACTTGTCTTTCCCATCTCTGATGAGAAATATTCCCATCTGCTGGATGGTAATAATACTATGTTTCAGAACACTGCACCAAGGTGAAGGGAAACTAATTATTAGTCTATTTGCTGAAGACTGCAGAAAAATAACAGTTCTCACAACACTCTGATGGTAAGCGTCCCTCTACATAAAAGATCAAATAACTCTGAAAATAATCTCCCTAACAGTTCAGTGTTTTTACACTTGCTTTTTATTTCCCAGAGTTCTCTTTTGAAAGAATTGTTGAAATTGTTGTTTTTAAGGTCCAGGACAATATCATTTGCTATACAACCTAGTCAGTTGCTCATTCTCATTCTTTGGATCAAATTCAGTCCTTGTAAGTGCATAGAACTCCCCTTTGTTTCTCCTGGAGTCATGAATGCTTACTGCAGGGCTGCATTTGGCCCCTCTTGCTTTCTAATTGCCAGGCTGCTTGCTTGACTGATTGTCTGGGAGTGCTAAGAAAAAACTGTAGATCTCCCTTTGTATGGGTTAGCTGGGAATATCTTCCTTGGTTTGGTTTCAGTTTGCCTGGGTTAATTCTCCCTGAAACTATGCACTCAGTTTAAGCATTCTTTCGACTTGGGAAATGCCTTTCTCTGGACAACACGATCCAAATTTGATGTTTAGGTGCAGCATTGACGAATGTGTTATTAGAGACTGACTAGAATTTATTCTTCCCCTTTCTTCTCAGGACCTTACTTCCTCCTTGGTGATCTTAGCAAAAGCCCTGCTGAATGATCATTCTGACCCTGTTTAGAGTTCCTGGGCTGCTGCATGGTTTATGCTTCTCCAGCACTGGCTGGTCTCCAGCCTTGGGCCCTGCTTCAGTCCAATCCTAGCCCTAGTTCAGGATCTCAGCCTCTTACGGCCCCCTGACCTCACTCAGGTAAGTCTTTGTAGACCTTGGCCTTTTCCAGCACTGCACCAGCCACCCTGCTGCCTCAGGCCCTACCACATTATCTTTCTAACCCTAGGTTTTTGTTGGCGGTGGTTTGTATTACATTAGTGCGGATAGCCCCAAACCAATGCTGCAGTGATTTAAGTGATTTATGTAAAGTCTTTTACATAATAAGAGACAGTCCCTGGCTCAAACAACTTAGTCTAAACAGAGGGGTGAAGTGACACCCAAGGACACGGGCTGAGTCGGGACTCCTAGTGCAATGCTCCATCCGCTAGGCCGCAATACTTCCCATCCATCTCTTGCTGAGTAGGACAAAATGATCATGTGAGGTTTTTCACTCTTGCTTTGAAAGTATAAAACTGTGATTTCCTTACAAGACTAGAAATTATCCTAGGTTTGCTTAAAGTTGGGCTCAGGTTCACTCACATGGTTATGAATCTGCTTCTAATTTTTTATTTAGCTTTTTATACTGAAGAAACTTTTGAAAGAAGCCTCCAAACAATCTTGAAGACTACATTAATCAATAAGATAATACATTTAGGAGAGTCAAATGTCCCAACATTTCTTAGGTGAGATCAGAGACCTAACTCAAATAATTGACCAGGATTTAATTCAAATACAGAAAAAACAAAAATTTAGAAGCAAACATTGCCCAAAGATAAATATTCCTTTTCAGAAAAAGGCAAATTTAAATATAGTCCCCCTAGTAAATCCAGGCAGATTAATTTAATTAAAGGAAGAAACAATGAAAGAGCAAAAGATATTAAAAAACTGGCAAATTAGAATTCTTCATTTAAATCCTTTTTATTAGGTTAAAAGAGGATCATCATTCTGTTCCTGTGGCACGGTTATTTTAAAAGCAAGGATTTGTGTGTACACTCAGGAAAGTTATACATTATCCCATATGATGCAACTCCTATTTTAATGCAATATAAGACAAAGAGCTGAGTTCCAAGATACAAAACCTGGCTTACATAACATCCAGTTTCCCTCCCAAATGCATACTTGCATTTGTCTGGAAAAGTCAGGAAACATATGTCTATCCTGACTCCTAGAGTACATATTTCATATTTTTCATTTTGAAAAGGATTCTATCTCCTTAAGATAAAAATAGACACAATAACAGTCCTTCAAGAGACTTCTGGTACTAGCACTTCAGAAGTATACCTGGATTTATCACTGCTTAATATTGATTGATTCCAGTAGAATTCAGTGGGTTTTGGGTCAGTCCCATAGTACAAGCCTCATTTGGTTTTGATGAAAAGAATAATCAAGGGGCATAAAACTACTCAATATTATGGTGAAAATTGTCCATTATTTGTTGCCCTTTCTGCACAGCAGTAGGAAAATGAGATTATTACTTAGATTTCATATTTTTAAAAAATACCTGGTGTAGTGGGGACAGGGAGGAGGAAATAAAGACACCAAGTTCAATACATTCATACTTAAAAGAAAAATGGAAACTTGGGGTATTAAAGTTTAAAAGTAAATGAGGAATATCTGGAGTCCAAAGACCGTAGTTTATAGCAAGCACCAAGCAATCTTCTGGTTTGCTCTCAAATCTGCCACGTCGCATGTAGAATAGAATTAACTTTAATTGCTTCCAGAATATTGCTAAAACCAAAGAACAGAATGCTGGTGGGAATGAAGCAACCTAATCACTTGTTATTGGATATAAAAATGGCTGGCTCACCCACTTGCTGCACATAAGACGCCAGGCTGTATCTTTTTCAGCTAGGTTTATTATACCTTTAGCTATGTTACTCACTTTTTCACATAGTGTATGTCCTCATTAGAAACTGCACTCCATACACTTTCTCCACTCATTTAGGGCCAGGTCCTGCAAGGTGCTAAGCACTCTGGCCACGATCCAGCAAAGCACTTAGGCACATACTTAACCTTAAGCATGGGAGTAGTTCCATGGATTTCAATTTAAGCATGTGCCTAAGTGCTTTGCTGGACTAGGACCAGAGTGCACAGCACCTTGCAGGATTGAGTTCTGTATGCCTGAGTCTGTCCCTTACATTGGGTAGTCCCTTCCTCCACAAGAGGACCCATTCATTTCAATTAGGTGATTTGCATCAAAAGTACTTCTCAGCATGAGTAAAGAGAGCATAATCTGGTAACTTTGTAACCACACCTCTGCCGCATATTTTAGCTATGCAAACAAAAAAGGGAAAATAATTCTATTTAATAAGGGGCTTCTTGTGTTGAATCCATCTTGTGTTTACAGTTACACTGAAAAGTACGTCTGTGTTCTAGACACTGGATTCTAAATGGCTGTGCACAATATTTTTAATGCTGAGACATGTTTTGTATAACCTACTAAGAGGGCCTCATCTCCTGGGTGAGCACTGAATTTAAATCTGCAGTAGAGCACAACTCCTTTGTGCCTCAAGAGAATAAAATCCCTAGCATCCCTAGTTGGTTCCTTGCTATATTTGAATTGCAATGGGTAAAATGAATAATACATTTATATTGCAATCTAACCTAAAGAAACCATTTTAGACAGCATTTGATTTTACCTTTTTTTTTTTTTTTTTTTTTAAACCAAATAAATAGCAAGAAAATTGTCTACAGATAGCTGGCTCAGAAGTGACTGGCAGATTTTCAGCGGTGGGATTTTTCAACAGCTTCTGAGTGATTTAAAAGTAAAAATTCCATTTAAAAGTCAGTGAAATTTGTGTTCCTAAATCACTTAAGGATTGTTTAAAATCCTGCACTTTGCCTTACTAAAGCTAGCTGCATTACCGACTGAGGGAATGAGGCTATGCAGTAGAGACCTTGGTGGGTTTTGTGGCCTAGTGGTTAGTGCACCCAGTGCCACTGCCCAGGGGGTAGGACCTGCAGTCCTAATCCTCCTCTAATCAGAGGTGCAGTGTGGTGGACAGGAGGTTTGGGTCCTGCCTGTTTTAGGGGCAGTGGTAGAGGAGCACAGGGCCACCCACTCCACTGGGCACCAACCCAGGGCCCTCGGACGGCCAATAGTGTCTGGCCCCCAAAGGTGCCTCCCTGGGTCACTCCCTACTGCTGCTTTCCTCTCTCCACTTCCAGTCCAAGATAAGGTAAAAAGAAAAGGAAACCAAACCGTCAGTCCCAACCTGGCTCAGTATATTGTCTTCTTTCCTCAGCGAAGCTTCTCCAGCATCTTTGTCAGGAGCCTTCCGGAAGGTCTGTCCTTCTCCCCACCATGGCTTCGGAGCTGGGTTGCTCCCTTTTCAACCCTTTCTCCAGTTGGAGCATGCTCTGCAGGGCCAGAGCGGCAGCTCTACACGGGACCAATACTGTCTTTTAACCCTTGCCAACCCAGTGTGAGGTTTGTACACCCCATCACAGGCTGTCTCTCAGATGAAGTCACTGTGGCTGCCATGAGATACATTTGATTTCATCAGCCATACACTAGCAGGATTTTTACTTGTCCTTATATCATTTTCCTTATCTGAGCATGGAAATATTAAATCTACTGCAGATAGATTCCTTGACTCCGAAAAAAATCTGTCAAAAAAACTGTGACTTCTGGGTAAATGATACACTGGGTAAAATACATAAACTGTAGGCACACAACTGTATCTCAGTTTTCAAATAGGGGGTCCTTTCTAGGATCTGATCTTTGGGCAGCTAAATCTTCCCTGTGATGAACTGAAATGATGTCATTTTTTAAAAATGGAAGGAGCAAGAATATAAATGATTCAGCTGTAAATACTTGATGTAAAATTTAAAAAGAACAGAGATGAATGAATACAAAGAAGTTCTCAAGAGATGATGGGAGCCATGTTGATGAAAAGCTAGAGGAAGCCATGCACCAGGAGAAAGAGTACAAGAATAATTGGGAAAAGAGATCAGAGAATGGTAGGAAGGTGGAGGATGAGTCAATGGAGCTGAAACACAACGACCAGTAGCTTTTACATGTTTTTTTGTATTAACAGAGAGCTGTAAATTTTTGTTGATATATGATACAAGTGTACAGCAGCTATATTGTATTCCCTCCATTTGTTATTTCTGCAGAGGTAAGCAAAGCCCTAGCATGAGTTTGAATCCTGGAAAATAAGATTCAGAATCTTGTTAGGTCCTTCTGCCCCCTTAGGCTCAGTCATGAAAGTGGGGCTGCGGGGAAAGTGTCTGAAACCAAGGAAGAGAGATGATTAAAAGAGTGAGAGATCTTTAGAACAACTTCTGAGATCTTTAGCAAGCTGAAAAATAAATCATAGATTTCCTTTCCCCCACATAACTAACTAGTGACATTTGCATATCAAGTCCATCAAAGTCTCATGGAGGTTGACATTCATGTATGGGGGGAAAAAATACTTGCTTCAGATCTACATTATGTGACAGGGTCGATTCACCACTGTCTCTTTCTCATGGTCAGACATAGTAGCTCTCTCTCTCTACTGGCACGTCCTGCTGGGGCTGCTCTGCCTGTCAAGTGGCCTGCGCCCTTCTGTGACTTGGGCCTCCGGCCTTGTCACGTCACAGTCTCTCCCCCTCCAGGGTAGTGCATAAAGAAAGAGCAAGGGGAACTAACACAAACAAACTGAGTCAGTAAGAGGGAGGGGAATGCCCGCATGTCAGGGTATATAAGAATCTGGTCCTCCCTTCCCTCATAGAGGGGCCTTCAGGAAGTGGTTGGCTGAGAATCTCTTGCCTTCAGTCAGCACTTCCCTCAGGAGCTGGGGGTTGAAGGTCTGCTCCCTTCCCTTGTCAGCCCACAGGTGAGCTGTTCTGCTCCCCTTTAAAATGCCTCCTCCAGCCCATGCATGCCTTGCAGGTGAGCTGTTGACCCCAGAGTAGTCCTTTAACCCGTTGCGGTCCAGTGTGGGGTTTGAATATCCCATCACACATTACCAAAGGGTATTATGACTATAGGAAAATCTTTTCACACAGCAAATGTGCTTTGGTAGTCTTGGAGGCTCTGTAATAGGAATTTTAAAAAATGGATGCATTTAGAAGTAGCAGAGGAACAGGCATCATGGTGTTTAGCACAGAAGGTCTCTCTAAGTGTGAGGCATAAGTTGATTAATATGAAATGGCTGTGCAGATGCTGTTATGCACTGGTGAGATTAAACACATACAGACCGTTATGACACCAGTAAACTGTGGGCATAAGATGTAAAGACAACAGAAACATCTTGCTGCATGTGGAGTAGAGTAC